>NW_026712902.1:2582710-3871565 GCF_030625045.1 Achroia grisella
TCCTTTTTATCACCAAACTACAGGAAAAACAAAAATAATTTGAGACTGTACAAAAATCTGATATGATCATAGTAAATATCTCGTCTATATTATATGTGGAATCAATCAAGAAAAGATGCATGGATTGTGTGAAAGATGATATGAATAAAAGAAGAGTATGTTTAGATATGACGACCAATAGAGAGCAGTGGAAGAGAATGACATACTGCGCCGACCCCAAATAATGGGATAAAGGCAAGGCAATGATGATTATATGTGGAATCAAATTAAAGAAAGCAGACGATGTCGCGGGTACAACCTAGTATATTATATAATAAGTAAGTTTACGACAATATTTTACGTAATAAATAAAAAATCACTTTAAGTGTTCCACTTTTAAGGCTCATTAATTAATTAAGTCTTATGCTGAAGATTTAGATTAATTTCAAGTTTCGGGGATGGCTTAGATTTTTTCGCCATAAAAAGAAGATAAAAACTTTCACTTTCAAAAGACTCTCTCGGGGATTTAATTTCAACCGTTCTTTAATATGTAACCACACTGTGGAATCGGCTCCCAGCTGTTAGGTGTACGGATGTGTGTACTCAATAAGTAAGTAGTATAAAAGTATTGAATTAAACCAGTGATTCCTAAAGTGGTCTATATCGCCCCCCAGGGGTCTATGACAAACTGCAAGGGGTCTACGACAGCGCTCATCTTGTTGTTTTTACTTTATATTTTTAACACTAAACTTTACTACAGTTAGAAATTTACAAAAAATCAATACGTGTATACGGTAAGAATGGGGGGTCTACGTAAAAGCGAAAAATATAGCAAGGGATCTACGACACAAAAAGGTTTGGGAACCTCAGACTTAAACAATAAATAAATAATACACACTACCACCACTCTTATATGGCGACCCTGACATGGCCTTACGATTATATCCCGCCCCCTAACTGCAGCGGATAAAATACCTGTATTAAAAAATGAATTTGAACCAAAAATAAACATATTTAGAGAGATATTTTAGTATTCTATTCTGGTACCCATAATAAAAGTTCTGCTTGTTGTCGCTGCTTGGGACTAGATTCACATACCACGAAGGTGACAAATAATCATACAGATCATCTGTTGGTAAATGGTTACCGTAGCTTATTGTAGCTTGAAACACCAGGGGTGTCACTGCGCTTTCTCGTCCCTTAATATACCCTTCTTAAAAAACCCCAAGCTGTAGTCTTTAGAGAAAACCTAGGCAGGTAGTTCACTCCACAGTCAAAGTGTACGCAAAATGGCGCTGTGTGATCGGCCAGTATTATTATAATTATAATACTGTAATTTCTTTGCCTTTCCTCGATGTTTCAACCGAAAGATAGTTTACAAAGCAAGCTGCTTAGTGGCTGAATCATATTAATGCTATAAACGCGAAAATTTGTGAGTATGGATGCATGTTTGTTAATCTCACGCAAAAACTGCTAAACGGATTTTAATGAAACTTTACAGTAATATCATTACATAGTATAAAACAAAGTCGCTGTCGCTGTCTGTCCGTACCTATGTATGCTTAAATCTTTAAAACTACGCAACAGATTTTGAAGCAGTTTTTTTAATAGATAGATAAAGGTATGTATAATACATGTACACCCGAAGTCGGGGCGAGTAGTTAGTAGCTTATATATCAGAATAATATATTGGCTTTAAATTTCATGCAGCCGAAACCGCGGACAGAAGTAGTAATAAATGTAATAGGCAAGATTCACGCGAGTTTAATAGAATTTTATTCCGTTAAAAATTGTATGTTTTCTCAATACTTTTGCCATTGTATAAAAACCTATCAGAAAATAACAATAACATTAATTTACATTGAATAAATCGGCTCACATAAAAGAGTAATGGTTCTGTTTGTTTGTAATGGTTTGTTCTCGTTGCCCTTCAAAGTTGATCAGTAAATTAAATAATAACAATCCTGTCTATAAGTTCAAATGTTAACGGATATTGACCTCGTTGGGTTCAGCGTAAACAAATAAATTAAACTGAAATACTAATTCTCTTGTTATTTGTCTTGAATAACCAAATTATTGATTATACAATGGATCGGTGCTTCTTTGGAATACAATCGAAATGGTAGACAAAGTGGTAACAGAAATCTGTAACTGATTTGATTATAACTCAAATAATAATAATAATAATAATCTCCTCTCCTCAAGAGGGGAGATGAGAATTTTTGGAAAAAAAAATAATAATGATAATAATTTCCTCTCCTCAAGAGGGGAGATGAGAATTTTTGGAAAAAATAATAATAATGATAATAATCTCCTCTCCTCAAGAGGGGAGATGAGAATTTTTGGAAAAAATAATAATAATGATAATAATCTCCTCTCCTCAAGAGGGGAGATGAGAATTTTTGGAAAAAAAATAATAATAATAATCTCAAGACAATTCACACAGCGCCATCTAAACCCAAGTTAAGCTACCTAAAGCTTGTGTTATGGGTACTAGATAACTGATGCAAGTACATGGATATTTTTTTTTCGTAAATACATAGAAAACACCCAGACAGTTACAAATAATCATACTCATGAATACAAATGTTTGTGCCTTGCAAGGAATCGAACCCGCGACCATCGGTCGTAAATTGGTGTGCTAGACCGCTAGAACGGAGGTCGTCAAAAAACTATTTATTACTAACTGTGCCCGCAGTTTCGCCTGTAAAAATTATAGCCTATATGTTAGTCTAATGTATAAGCTATATTATTGTAAAGTTTTATTAAAATCCGTTCAGTAGTTTTCGCGTGAAAGAGAAACAAACATTTATCCATCCATCCATATATAATCATAAACTTTGCGTTTATAATATGAATAAGATTTTATCAATGGATAATTTTATAATGGGCAATTTGGTAGTTTGTATTTACACAGAATCTTAAAAATGGAAGACTGAACAACGTTTTTCTAAAAGTGTTACTGAATATATATATGATAAAGATTATTATTCAATAGTTCATATTATTGACGACCTCGATGATCTAGCGGTTTAGCACACCGCCTTACTTCCGATGGTCGCGGGTTCGATTCCTCGCACGGCACAAACATTTACATCGAATCGGTCTGATTGTTTCCCATGTATAATATGTGTTTATTTACGAAAGGAAAAAAATATCTGTGTATTTGTATATGTTATATAGTATCCATAACATAAGGTTAACTAGCTTAACTTCGGTCTAGATGGCTGTGTCAGTTGCTTTGTCATTATCCCATTATTTGTGGTCGACGCAGCATGTTATGTTCCGCTGATCCCCATCAGCCGTCATATCTGAGCTCACTCTTCTTTTATACAAAATCATCTTTCTCGTCAGCCATTCATCTTTTTATGATTGTCCACTTGCTTTAGATTTATCCATGTTCATACTAAATAAGAGATGATTAACATTTTCTGTATTTTGCATACAAACCGTTCATCTTTTTTTTTGATTGACCTCTCCCTTTAGATCCATCTACGTTCATATTAAATAGGAGATATTTAACATTTTCTGCATATTGCACACAATCTATTCATCATCTTTTTTGATTGTCCTCTCTTTTTAGATCCATCCATGTTCATATTAAATAGGATATGATGATTTTCTGCCCGTGGGCCGTCACAGAAAAATATATTCAATGTTTACTGATTGCTTCTACTCGACAAATTCATAATCGTTTACGATAAGGCGTTACAAATTTATAGCAACACGTTTTAAGGCATGAATATTCAACAAACAGGTGCAGGAAGCGAGGTTTACTATTCAACGCTTACAACGCAAATGTTTATTTCTTCGTTTACGACCAGACTTGAATGTTTAGCGCATTTTTTACGACCGCCCGGAATTACGATCGTTGTGTGGTGTAAGTTACAAGATCGAGAAGTTTTATACAATTTTTAATTAATTAAAAATATAAATATTAATAACTAAAACATATAACATAATATGAAAATATATTTAGTCAAATAACATTGTTTTTTAATGATTTTAACTATATATTTATTCATGATAAATCAAATTCAAAATATCTTTATGTCTATTACAGACTCTTATGATATGTCAAATTTACCGTCAGTTCGGAATGGATTCGAGATGAGAAGAGCTGACAAGAAACTCAGCTCGTATTCTTTTCAAATTAATATTGTACATATTTACAATAATACAGATTAATTTTTTAATTTAACAAACTACTTAATTATATATCGTAATTTCTAACAGTTGGAAATTGAAACGGACTAAGCAGGTTTGTTATTATGTATATAGAGTTTGGTGCCGTTGCAATAACATTAATATAAAAAAACAAATTAGAATAGCTAAGAATTTCATTCTAACTGTTGTCTTTATATATTTACTCATACATAATTCAACTTACCTTTCAAATTCAACACTAAAATGGCTACATGAAATCGGAATGAAGTCGATTTCAAACTATTGCAATTATTTATTGTGTGTGTTGTGCAGCTGTGTTATATAAAATAAACAGCATATTATTAGTAATTAGTTGTGGCTGTTGTCTGTTTCATATTTCAAACAGCCTGAGGTTTATCCATTGGTTCATATATAATGAAAATTATTTCAAAATACAAAAAAAGTTTGAAATAAGATTGTACATTTTTTTTTAAATTTGTATTGTCACATTAAATTATATATAATGACTAGCTGTCCAGGCATACGTTGTTTTGCGATATAAATTAAAATCATTATAAAAAAATTGGGGTTGGTGCTAAAAAGGAGAAAATTTAGTGTTGTATGTATCTCTTAATATCATATTATAAAATGTGAACAACCCTTACCACTTAGGGTATAAAAAATAGATATTAGCCGATTCTCAGTCCTACTGAATATGCAACTAAAATTTCATAAAAAGCCGTTTCGGAGGAGTTTGCTAACTAACATTGTGAAATGAGAATGTTGTATATAAGATGTGCAATCTTAACCACTAAACGAATTATAAATTTCGAACATGACGCAACTAGCCTAATAGTAAATCAATCGCTTCCGCTTATCAATTAAACAGTGCCACTATGTACTGAGTCATTATAACAGCGGCAGATCGAGGACATTAAGTTGAAGGTGCTATAAATTCTGACTGATTATTTCTTATCGCCCAAGCTTACCTGGGACACATCAGATAGCTTGTCCTTCAGCCTTGTAGCTAAGTAATTAAGATTTCGACGATAAAGCAGAAATAATGTCCACTGTTTACAACTCTTAAGAGGAAAATAACTGAAAATTTTATCTTTTCAAAACTTCGTTTATCTAAACTACGATAATATCAAGAGATTTTTTTATCTAATTGGACTTGTAGACACGGTGACGGTCCACCTGTTGGTATCGTCTAAATATATTATTAGCGCTATGATTAATAATTAATATCACAGTCATCACACTTAATACAACGTTATTTTTCGAAAATTAATCGTAAGATATATTTTTTCGGTTTGATCCAATTTTTTTATTTATTATTTGAAAAAGGTATTTTGTTAAAAAATGTTTACGAATCATGACTCGATAAAGTTAATAGCTACTATTGTACCTCTTTTATCTTATAACTATTCCGCCAGTAACATTTTATTGCAAACTAATTATTTTCATTTTTAATTTAGAAACGCCTATCTATATATATAAATAAAATTGTGGTGTCTGTTTGTAATATTGGAATAACCGTTTTTTACTACATGCATATGAATATAAATACGATACATACACCAAAATAACATTTTTTTACAATATTTGTCTGTCTGGTTATTCCGGCTAATCTCTGAAATGGCTGGACCGATTTTGACGAAACTTTTTCGCAGGTAGCTGATGTAATAAGGAGTAACTTAGGCTACTTTTATTTTAGAAATAAGTTAAATTCCACGCAGACGAAGTCGCGGGAATAGCTAGTAATAAATATATTTCTAATTAAAAATTACTATCTTCATTAATATTACCGAAGTGGAACAGTAATTGTTGTATTTTGTGATGAAAACTTCTGCAAACTTAAAATAAACACAGCGTAGCAAATACTCGTAGCGCGTTTGTAGCACTTCTCGTAGATATGCTACGCCGTAGAACTTAATAACTCTATGTAATAATATGTAATTTTCTACATACACTCTCTGTTCAATCTTCTTTTGTAAATTCAGTCTTTTATTTTGTCTCTAAATGGCGTTGTTTAATTATTACAACACATAATGAATAGGATGGCCTATTTTTTTCTATTGACGTTAAGTGTATTTTGACTACAACAGCGAGTTTACAATCTTTTTCCTTTCTTCAGTAGTTTATCACGATATTCTCAATTTGAGATTTCAGACAATACTTGAAGTGAGTTTCGTTTCTGTGATCTCTGTTGCCGTTTATCATCAGGTGGGCTGTCAACTTGTTTTCCATTCAAGTTACTTAAGACAAATATAATATATATATTTCATACATGATACTGGAATGGTGCGTAGGCCGAAGTTGAGCCCGAAATTCCATTAGATGTTCAGACCAGATATCCAGTCAGCTCAATATTACTATTAGCGCCGTACTACAGGCGTTTGAGCGTAACCGATGGCGACAGCTGGTCGACAGGACTGTATAGAGTCGCGATCCTCAGCAGCGAGGGCACGATCAAGCAGAAGAAAAATGGAATGGTGCATTCATTTGGGTTTTCGGTTTACTCTGGCGGACCTTCAGTAGATGAAGATAAGATATGCATGTTAGGTCAAGTCAGTGACATCTTGACAAATTCACCAGGAAGTCACATCGTGACACATTCAGGATGATTTCCAGGGGTACCGCGTACAGGTCAACCTGATATGGTATGTTCTTGGTACTGAGGTTAACAGTCCACATTACTAACAAAACAATTGATTATTTTTTTAAGGATGATAATGGAACGGTTCATCTGCCTGTGCTAACCGTTTACGCTGGCGGGGTACCAATGGAGGATTATAAGATGAATATGAGGTCAGGTCAGTTAGCCCATCGTGACAAATTCACCAGGAATTTATCACGACGACCTGATTGTACCATACATTGCTGTCAATGAGGTCATTGTCATTGTTCCTAACAAAATAATTGATATTACAAAGTCGCTGTCGCTGTCTGTCCGTCCCTATGTATGCTTAAACCTTTTATACTACGCAACGGATTTTGAAGCGGTTATTTTAATAGATAGAGTGATTCTAGAGGTTATATATATAATACATGTACACTCGGGCGAAGCCAGGGCAGTAGCTAGTACTCGTATAAAGAGGTATATAACTATGGTATATAACCTAACAAATAGCAGAAACTATTTCACAAACTTATGCTTTACGGAAAACTCATTAATAAGTAACATTAGTGTTCAAGTTGATTTAATAGCACCACTTAACCCGCAAATAGCGGCGAATTTAAAGTCTGAGAACATAATCGTATGACATAACAACTGATAAAAATATTATTTATATTAAATTAACGGCCTCGGTGGTCTACCGGTTTGGCACTCCGCTTTACTTCGATGGTCGCGGGATCGGTTCCCTGCACGGTACCAACATGTATTCATGAGTATCATTGTTTTTATCAGTTTGGGTGTTGCATATATGTATGTATGTATGTATTCTTCACCCCAACCTATCGGACGTACGCCGGTGCACGAGCGCCTCTTCACCATATTGTTGATGTATTTAACACCAAATTTCCTGATTTAGATATATTTGATTTGGCATACTTTAAATTTAAGAAAACCCTATTAGACATATTAGTTAGAAACCAGTAAATAAATAATGTATATAATAATATGAGTAACATAACATAAGTATTAACCCGTGGATATCTGTATTGGTTTTACTATTATTAATTCATATCTATGTATGTACTTATATACATACTACATTGTGAAACTGTTTGTATCCCAAATAAAATAAAATAAAAATAAAATAAAAGTATTTAAAAAAAAATGTGTTTAATTATTTACAGGAGTTGTCTAGTACCTATATCACAGGCTCTACTTAGGTTGACATGGCGTTGTGTGAATTGTCCTGAAATGTTTAATCTACAATATAAAGAAAAATAGTCGATATAAACTTTAAGCAGTATCTGAATTATTAAATACATAATATCAATCAGTGAAAAAGCAACGGAAGTTTCTGAGTTCAGTCTTAGTCTGAAGAATTAATTAACTTTCTGTCTCAACTCGCTTCGAACTGGTCTCCTGTCCAAACTTTATATTGGTTTTATTTTATTTATTGCTGGCAGGGTTGCCAGTTGGCACTTCGGAACTACAGATTGCAGGGGAGAGGCGAGAAAAGTCGGTGCGTGCTATAATTAGTGTTGCCTTATTTATTATACTCATAAAAATAATGGTATAAAGTTCTGCTATAAACAACTCACATCCTTATTACTTGTACAGTTATTTTTGTAAAATAAAAATACGAATTTTATAATATATCTAAATATATATAACTCATAGGTGACTGACATTGTGATCTATCAACGCACAGCCCAAATCACTGGACGGATCGGGCTGAAATTTGACATGCAGGTAGATGTATGACGTAGGCATCCGCTAAGAAAGGATTTTGATTAATTCTACCCCCAAGGGGATAAAATAGGAGATGAAAGTTTGTATGAAACTTTGTCAATTTTAAACCGATCGGGCTGAGACTTTGTATGCATAAAGCTACTATAACGTTAGCATCCTAAGAAAGCATTTTGATAAATTCCATCCCTAAGGGGATAAATTAACGCGAGCGAAGCCGCGAGAAAAAGCTAATATTAATATATATTTTAAATACATATAGTATTAAAAATGCAAACATGCGTCTGATTGGTTACTTTTTAACGGATGGATGTATCTTAATTAGACATGAGATTGCTTAGAGACGGTTTTTTTTTAAATTCAAATGCAAACGAAGTTGCAAACAAAGGTAAGTTATATTTTGCATATGTATTGAACCTATTATTTTAGCTTCGTATATTTGCAAAGATACATTTTGAAAGTTATGTCCGCATGTGAAATTCCCGCATCCCTTAATTTTTCATTGAAATGTTGATCATAGTTTATAAACGTAGAAGTTTGTGAGTGTAGAGATGTTTGTAACTTTTTTGTGCAAAAACTACTAAATGGATTTTAATGAAACTTTATAATAATATAGATTATACATCAGAATAACATATATGCTATTAATTACACGCGGTTGAAACCGCGGGAACAGGTTGTAAGTACATAATAAGGATGTAACATAGATTAAATTTTCATGCAATTTCTCATAAAATCAGTACCAATTTTTATAAAATGTACTCTTAATTGCTTTGTAAATATATGTAGTTAATATCTACTAAATGTATTATTTTGTAACAAACAAATCATCATCATCATCATTACAGCTCGGAAGACGTTCACTGCTGGACATATGCACGGACGGAGGCCTCCCCTAAAGATCTCCATGACGACCAACAAACAAATATACACAAAAATTAAAATCGATCTTGCAACTTAGAAGTTCAGTTACATTTAAAAATATAATACTGGCAAGAAAGAATACAATAACAGATAATAATGAAACAAATGATAAGGTTCTATTTTCAAATCTGAATATATAATCTGTAGCGATAAATCCAGTCAAGATTACATAAATTTGAAATATTCACGCATTGTTCCCGCCAAATGCCATGTTCTATATTTAAACATATATCAACAAAGGTGCTCCATATTTACCCACCGTTCGAAAACATGGATAGTCCGCTGTAATAATACGATAGACGCAAGCAGCTTACGACATGAAAAATGGCATCGTAACATGGATTCTAAGTGCTACGGATATGGATTTATGATTTTCTGAACATTGGTTAGGAAAATGGGATATCAATACGCCTATTATTGGTTGGGAAAATAAATCAAATTCTAAACATAATAGCAAATCTCGTTTAAAAATAAATACATTTATTTTTCAGTCAAGATTATATTCGATTCTCGTATAATATTACTATAATTTATATTACCTACTATATATTAAAGTTATTGGATTAGATTTTTTATGCGTATATTTTGGCAATGGACAAAACCTAGCGGTTTACAATTTTAGTTGTATTCTCAGAAGGTCGAATCTATCAGACCTAAAAAATAAGACAGTATCTAAAAAATTTTCGTATGTCAGTTCACATTTCTTAATGACTCACCGGTAATGGAAACACCGATAACTAAATTAAACGAGAGACGTCGGTAAGTTCGTTCTACACCAATATTACGAATATATTCAAAATAAAAATACTCAGCGAAATGGGCTTTATTTTTCTTTACACAAATTGTAAAGCTAACAGCCAAAATTGGCGGGGGAAATTGGAGAGTTAAAGATAACCATGCAGGCTTTTTATCTGTGGAGTGTCATTAAGAAGTGGTGTCATAGAACAAATATATAATAAATACATATATATTCGAAATATAAATGTTCAGCGAAATGTGTCTATTGTGAATATATTTTTAGACCAACCTTTTGTGTACTGTATTTATGTTCCAACATTTTATTTCCTTATGTTTTATTTTATTGTCATAAGTTAATACTTATATATATATATATACTTGTTCACTGTTACGTCAGTAGCTGGTTGCCCTATCAGGAATTAGTTGTGAAGGTATATAACGTTATGCACGATTTTCCGAGTAAACAATTATACCATATTATTTTTATTACATACTTCTAAATTTTGTACTATACTTTCAGACATGCGTAGTAGTAACTATTTCTCTTATGTTCTTACAAACCAATCTTCAGGGTATCTTCATATGTATTGTGCGGGAACCGAACCCTGACGATGTATTTATTGGTTATCGTATGCCTCTTACTGTGTATTTATTTATTTAAAATATCATTTATTCAAAAGAGCAACACACAAGTTTCTTGCTCGTTCTTCTTGTAATGAGTCTGCGTTACGAATGAGTGGTAGAATAAAAAACTATGATTATTCAAAAGTGCTTGAATTGAGTTTATTTGAATAAAGATTATTTCAATTTCTATTTATGAATATAACTATTTTGTAGTAGTCTCAGTTTTGCTATCTAGGTATTATATAAAATATATATAAATATTTCCATTTGCTGTTTAGAATATATCCAACTTTAGCTGGTTTTGGAACTTTATGCCCTTGTGATTTTAGTAGCTTAGTTTCAAATATACCCAGCACGATATGAGCATATCAAGTGTTGCTTTCAACAGAATGTCGATAGGTAACAATGCCTCTGATAGGGGAGAGGAGGTTGTCAAAACTGAGGAATGGTTGCCCTATTGTTAGAAATGCACCATGTCAGCACCATGTTTCCAAGAAATAGCCTCCAAAGATATTAGTTAACAATGCCTCTAATAAGAAGGAGGTTGTCGAAACTGAGAAATAATTGCCCCCTTGCTAGCATAAATATAATAGTTCTGATAAGAGGGGGAGGTTTTATTTTACTTGTGTATAATAGTGTAATGGTGCACCCACCTGCACTAACGGTTAAGCTGGCAAGCCACCAGTGAAGGATGATAAGATGACCATGAGGTCAGGTCAGCCCAGGGCGACAAATTTTCCAGGAAGATATCATTGTGATTAATTCTACATCTATTCAGCATGATGGCTTAACTGACTTAATTCCTCTCCATTCCACCCTGATGCATCCGCCTGCTTTATCACTGGTGGGTGCAAAATTCTATATTCATCCATAAGAACCTTTGAATATTCTATCTGGTATAAAAAAATGTAGCATGATTAGGCTAATTAGTGTCCCACTGTCCCTCTGGCTTAAAATTATGAATGTAAAATACTATTATTATATTGTTGTTTGCTACAATTAAATTATTTTCTAACACCTATAGCCATAGCTAAATACTTATACAATAAAATAAAACAATTCAATTTTTTGTACAAAATATATTATTATTTTTTAACATTCCTGATGGTCAAATAAAGTATTAAAACTCAAATAGTGTACATAAAATGTTTGTATGCGAATTGCAAATACAGATAACGCTTCAGTTGACAATATTTCATGCGTCCCGTGTATTGAAACACAAATTACACGAGTTTCTAGCTAGAGCAGTTTTGTCGAATATATAAAATATATCACCGCTAAAACTGCATTTCGGAATATCAGCTATATAGTTCTGCTTTAAGGTCGAAGTTACAAAATCTGTATTTTAGGAGTTAATACATTTTGACATTAAGTGTGCGATATTGTAGAACTAGTAACAGCAAATATAGAACGAAAACATAATTTGTTTATTATGAAAATAGTATTTAATAAATATATTCATTTATACAAAATAAATTACCATACATTTAAAATGAAATTGGAAATAACTACGGCACGAGTAGAAAAGTAAAGCAAAGAAATCGATGAATTCAACTAAAGGATTTACATCTACACTTTTGAGAATTGCATTCTATAATATAAACTTCATACATTTGGTTGTAAATAATGGAAGATTTACTTGAGTTGAATTTTTTAGTGATCATTGGCATTAATGAGGCCAATGCAAAGAGGCTATTGATAAGTTAAATGTACCTAATAATTAATTAATTAAGGATTTACAAAAGTGATATCACTTTAGATTAATTGTAATAAATAGGTACTAACGAAGTAACTTTAACATTGAGAATAACTGGTATTTTTCGCAACAATTCAATTAAATGCAATATGACAAGTTTGCTATAAGTTAACTAATGAAAATGTCAATAAATGAATTCAGCAATTTCTGACAAATATATTGCAAATATTTTTTAAGTTCCCATTTTGTCTTGGACTGTTTATATAAATGACCTAAATGTCCTTTTTGGTGATAATCAAATCTTTTAGTTACGTGTAGTTCTAAAACAAAACAAAGAAAAACAGACTATTGTGTAACGTTGATATTAGTTACCTTTTTGGTAATTTCTTCGAGTTTAATGTAGTTCTTGTAGAAAATTTTCATGGTAACACGTTTCGTATGCAGAGGGATAAAGGACATACAGCCTTAACGTTAATAATACTTGTTTACTTTTTGTCTATAGCTGGTTTCATAAAGGCATCTACTAACAGTGCATAAATAACCATCAGTTAAAAAATACACAAATTATTGCAAATATACAACTATACTGCTAATAATCGTGCTTAATTCGCCTTAAAATTAAGTAATCCAAGATCCCTTGTAAATTGAAAACAAATTTACAATAGCGTTCTCCGTTCTTACGGTAGTCTCAATTTACTCCCAAGAGACCACTGAATTTATATACTAAGTGCATTCACACGAGCAAACTTTGAGCAAAGGCAGAAGCAAATGTAGTATCTGTTGACTATGGCCATTTAAAATTGACTCCAGCTAAATTGCCATTCCCACAGTTCCTAGTCTCGACAGTCTGGTACTAAACACACTTAAATTATCCAAAACCCCAAAAATTTTAGTATCTACTAAAAATTTTGTCATTTCCGGTGTATACAGACTTTTATTTGGCTTGATCTAATTGCATTTCGACTTATACTTTTAATGTGTCTTTTTTGTAATTCAAAATTTATTTGACTGATAATTTGACAGTAACTCTAAAGATCAGACAGATCATCATTCGAAACCGTATAATCAAAGTTTAAGATAAATTCTAGCAGGGCGTTATGAATACTAGACAACTGATGGTATGTATCTGATAGTATGGACATGGAAAACACTAGACCAATACAAACAGTCATACTCGTGAATACAAATGTTTGTACCGTGCGAGGAATCGAACCTGCCATCATCGGTGCAGCGGTGTGCTAAAACGTTAAACTGCCGAGCGTGTCTAAATGAATAGAATCAACAAATAGCTAATTCTTAGACTTTCAGTATAAACTAATAAATTTATCAAAATCACAAAACAAAGAAGTTACGCAAGGATTTATCATGTATCGGTATATACGATAGACTGACTAAAATGTCCATCATGAATGAATTGGTTTTTAATTAAAATTTTGCATTGATATTGATGCAAAATTTTAATTAAAAACCAATTCACCAACCACAACCACCGGTTCACCAAAACCCATATTTTTTATACACATATTTCTAATTTCAAGGTCCTTGATTATCTATATATATTCCCTCTGTATGAACATAATGAAACTAACTTTGTCCTCGACGAGGAACGCTAACAGAGATAGTTAGGATCTGTGCAAATGGCGGACAATGGCGATTCTGGCTTATCACATGCCGCCATCGATTATAGACGTCATCTAGCTAACGAAAGCTGTTCGCCCGACGTACTGACAGCATCGAGTGCAATTACCTCTATCTTCGCTCTGCCGCTCGTATCAGCACTATCAACATTCTTAATTTAGCTTCATTATATATTTACATTATATTAACAAAGTTGACGTATCAGATGTTTCAGTCGAGATATTTCGAGGTAGGGTCTCTAATATAGCAACAAATGATGAAACTTTAGCTAGTAAGGATTTAGATGAAATAGTATCGTTTACAATAAATTATGTCTTGTAAAGGGAATATTTGAAGTATTTTGGAATGTATTGTTTAATTTAGGTACACATACAACTTAACATGTAAAATATACCATATTTTTAATCATTATTTTAGAAAAAAAAGCAATGTAACTAATAAGTATACAAGACCACCTGAGAGCAAAATATTTAAATACATAAATAAAATAATCTAATAGACAAAATAATGAATCGAATAACATAAATAACATATGAAGTAGATACAAAATTTAATTTGTATTTAATCTTAGATTTCTTACTAATATGATGGAATGAAATGATAGTCCATGAATATGTACCATAACATCTCAGCCCTGCAGACCCACCCGATTAATATATTCTTTCCAATTTTAAAACAACTCACATCAGAAACTGCGATGCTGTAAAACAAGATGAACACTTTATTAATGCAGTTAAAAATGCATTCAAACTTCCAACGTACATTATATTACAATGTGATATTATACATTCATAATGTTTTAAAGTACCTATGACATTTTTAAAACTTGTAACATTTTTACAGGTTTCCATTGTCCTAATAGAAACTTGTAAAAAAAAAGCTTTACATTTTTCTATTCATTGGGTTGTTCTCTCGTAACTAGTATGTTCTGTTACTTGCAAATGTTATAAAAAACGTTACAACTATATTTACCTATATGATAATTGCTTAATTATTTGGCTACTATCACCTTGTCCTAACCTATGATCATTCCTCCAAAGCATTAATTATTTCGGTATAGGATAGGTATATACATTAATTACATAATTTATAATTGAGCGCCATTTTAATATCGAACCCTCGCAATTAAAACAATAGCTGTGAAGCAAAAATTTCGGCATGCAAAACTAAATGACTCATTTGAATTTGTTTAAACAGTAACATTTTGATAATCACAATATCGTTCAATAGTTAACAAGATAGGGCCCGGGCGCTCAGTACACTGTCTGTCAATGTAGACTCCAATCTAAAGGAAGATCCCGTGACGTAGAACGAGAATGAAGAGACGGCGGTGCATGGGCACCGCGGGCCGCGTGTCAGTAATCCAATGACTCCTCATCTGGTGACCTCTTTCGGCAGCATAAACGCCAAGCAGCTCCTAACGCGCAAACGCCTAAAGCAATCGCTAAACCAGCCCCCAATGCCGGAGCTGTCCACTCCCCGCCAACAGAATTTAATGCTCTTGCACACAATTCTGGTGCTTCATCGTTCAATTGACCCAAAGGTATGCCACCTAAAGCATCCAAATACCCCAAGCGACGTAAACTATCTTCGGAATATGCTTCTCTTGCTTTCTTTTCTTCTGCAGTCCAGAATTTTCTCTCAGTTGAAGTTACATTTGGACAATTTACAACGCCATTACATATAAGTCTAGCAGGTATACAAAGTGCATCATCACCAGGACATATAAAATCACAACCTGGTCCCGAATCCATTGATTTCAACCCACCATCAGTTAACCGAGAGGTCATGAGTGTACCATCTGAATTTTTAGGTAGATGATACAATCCAGTCCAGGCTATTTTAAAAGCAGCGCGAGCTGGAGATGCACTGCCTATAAATACAATTCTAATTGATCTGGTTTTGTCCTTCTCTATAACTAATGGATCGTCTAGAGCTTCAAATCCAAGTTCCCCGGCTGATAATATTGGTAGCTTATCAGTTTCAGAAACGTTACCTCCACATATCGAAAGATAAGGCTCAATCCTGCCTGGCAAATAAATCTGTATGTTTCCATCTTCACAATGGCGAGAGGCAAACTTAATGCTATCAAAGTGTAACCAGATATCTCTTTTTTCCTCTATTTCCAAATCCCAAATACATTGAATACGCTTTGGTGGTTCTGTATAACCTAAGGCTTCTAAATGTGGATAGACTATTTCTCCATCTGAAGCCGCTGCCAGTACAGCTGGACCACATAAGGGACCATGTACAAACTCGTATCGAGCCTCAAAAAGAGGCGAGGGATTCTTGAAGTACGACGCTGCAGCATGGGCATTATCAACTATTAATTGTAGATTAAGTGTTTCTCCTGATGACACTACTCTATAAGGTCTTGCTCTGGAGACTGTGTTAGCATGCTTAGCGCAGAGACAAGATCCAAGAGATCTCTGCACAGCCAAATGTAGTGGCAAGGGTGTAGTGGTAACTCCCAAGGAGGAATTAGCTGTCTTTCCTCCAGGAAGCGGTTCCCAAATAATGAGTTTGTCCGCTCGATCCTCGTAGCAGTTTTGGCAAGAAACCGGGGTGTATGGATGTTCCTGTAAAGAAAGATCAATTAAAACTTTCTGAGATTACTTTTCATTATACAAATTGCTTTCGAGAATTCGCAAATTGATGTTGTAAGTGTCAATCGTTAAGAAATCCATTAAAGTGAATGATAGGCATTTACCGAAATTTTATAAGACTAATGGTATTAAAGGATTACAATAGGATTTGTTTTTTTATGTTTGTTCGGATCAAATTTTGTAACTGAATTTTAAAAGCAGTTGTTTTTAATACGTTTAGTTTTAATAGCAACGCATAGAAATATAAATTAATTCATTCTAATTTATTTTGAGTACCGCTTAAGATTATTTTTTTAAACCCTTTCATGGTTAAGGTACTTAAAAAAATGTTTGGTGAGAGCAATGTGAACTAAATTGACGTCACTCTAAATACAAAACGGAGGACGTAAAATGTTTAAAAAAAAAATCAGTTTCTGTAAGTTTACCTTGAAATTGATACTCAGTATTGTGAGTATAACTCTAGCGTATATTCTCTTATCCGTTACAAATCTGTATAAGCAATGGACATCTTCGCCGACTGGTGCTTGTTTGTACACTAATGTATTGAGAGGCGAGCGAAGTCTTCCAGCTCTTTGTTTCCATGAGGCTATGACTTCATCGCAAGCTGTTCCAGCTACTGGCTCACCGAAGCGAGTGTTGTTGAAGAAATCATAATGAGCCCAGTAATAGAGGGACGACCTGAAACATATTTCTACATTTAGACACTTTTCTTCTTTAAAAGCGTGGAGTAAGTGAATTTAATTCTAGCTGATATAAAAATCTTTGTAGTTCTGCATTCATATGTATATTACATATTCATTTAAAAATGACTCTTTGGTTATAACTCTTTGGAAACAAACATGAATAACGAACCGAATTAATTAGGAAAGGTACAATCGCCCACTGATTTGTTTTATTCTTTTAGATAAAGTATCAGCATGTTACGAGTTGCGTTCAACATGAAATGTAGTTGTCAATATTGAGAAACAGCCATTCTTAAGTCGTCTAGATACATTTTTATATTATTAAAGTTATACCCTTAAAAATGGTTTGAAATTACGAGAATATATGACCGCTTCGGTGCAGCGTTTTAGCCCACCGCCTTACTTCCAATGTCGCGGGTTTAATTCTTCGCACGGTTTGTATCAATGTAGGTGTTTCTTTGTATATTATTATATGTATTTATAGAATAAAACCATATATGTATCAGTTGTCTATATCCATAACACAAGCACTGCTTAGCTTGGGACTAGATAGTGGGATGACTGTGGATTGTCTTGAGTCCTTATTACTATTATATACCTAAATATGTTACTGTATTGTTAACAAGTAGCTACATAATTTAAATTTATATTTTTTTTATTACTAACATATTAGCTGTATACTCACCCACTATAGCTTCCAGTTTTACTTTCAAATCTCACAAACATAGCATTTCCTGTAGAAACAAAATCGTGTTTCTCCATTGGTCTGCTGAATGTGTCGCAGAATGTTTTTATAATCCGTGCATCGTCAGGTCTGGGTGCATCATATAATGTCAAAGATTCACCACAGTCTCCCGTCCACGGCACTATTGGAGATTCTATACGATTTATTCGAAAACTGAAAAGAAATATATATTTTAGTCTATGGTTTACATACCTGTATAATGAATGAATGAATTCAATAATAAATGTTAATTCATACAACTGTTCTAATCAAACTTTAGTCTATAGTTTCTTTATTTGTATCCCAATTCATGGAGACAGCTGAGAGACTTCAGTAAAACATATTAATTGCCTGTATACCTATATAAAATTATTTTTATATTCTGGTGGAGTCACGAGACTAGATAAAGTACGAATCGAATACATCCGAGGTAGGGTTAAAGTGGTATTACGCCATGTAATATGAAGAGACGAGAAATATGCAGTTTAAAAAGCTTCACAACTACCCGAACCCGAGGTAGAGGACGACCTCCAGATACATAGTGGACTAGCATGAAAAGTCTCAACGCGAGGGAAATTGCCCGACCCGACAACCGAGGATTGTCCTGGCGATGTAAAATTCGAAGAGCCGTCCACATATAAAGTGGAATAGTGCAAAGAAAAAGAAGGAAGAAAAAGTCTAATTGTGTACCAAATTTAATAATTATTTCTCCTCCCTGTTAGGACCCGATTAACTATATTAATAATGTGTACTAAACACTAAAGTTTAGAAATAACTCATTAGTATCTGTCCATCTTTGACCGTAACTAAGTAACAAACTTATATGCATATTTGTTGTAAAAATGTATTAAATTATATTTAAATAAACATTCAAATCTGTATTAAATAAATAAAATTGTCTCTTTGTCAGCTTTTCATTAAATGCATATGAAATTGTATACGGTACTTGCATCAACAAAAGAATTTGAAATATTTTTGTCTCTGTCGCTCAGTTCGCCCCTGCTAAATTCTGAAATGACTATACCGATTTTGATATGACTTTCACTCACAGATAGCTAATGTTATAAGAAGTTACTTACGCTACTTTAATTTTAGAAATTTTATGTCTTTTTATAAAAAAATCGTTATAATCCACGCGATGAAGTGTGGGTAACATATATGTGTCTTTATAAATGTTAATGGAATAACTTTGTTTTTTATTCTTATAAAACATTGAGGGTTCCGCAGAATATGCCATTACCTTGGGAAATATAGTCTCACAACTTGACCAGGGAATCCTTGCATCAGGTATGTGCAGGAAGTGTGCGGTGGATACCAATGAGCTACCGAGAGGAAGATGCCCTCAGTGTCTCCTGACTTCTTCAGAGATTCAGCAGTAAGTTGCCAGTCGCAGGTACCGACTTTAGAGCCTGGTGCTTCCACATGACCAGGCCAGTTGCCCACGTTGAAATGAAAACCGGTGTTTAGAAGTGGTCCTATAGGAAAGTATGGTATTTTTATTTAAGACAAGATTTTATGAAACTATGAATATTAAATGTAATTATTACCTACTTAGAAATAAATACATAAAATATATATATATTTCTAATTTATTTGATAAATATGTTTATTTTACTAAGAAAGATTTTTTTTAAGAAATCTTATAGAAAATTCTAGAATTATTTGAGGTTTATTGAGTATATAATTACAAAATATTTTATAATATCATAAAGGGAATATTATAACAATGTATAAAAATAAATTAAATTAAATTTTCCGTTTGTAATTTCAAATTAACAGCTTTTCACTAACTGCATTTGAAATTATACCTACCGTACTTAAACAAAACAAATATTATAAATATTTTTGTATGTCTGTCTGTTTGTTCTTGCTAATTTCTGTAATGGCTGGACCAATTTTGAAGAGAATTTCACTCGTATTATAAGGAGTAACTTAGCCTACTTTTTTTAGAAATTTCAATAATAAAAAAGTATAATGCCACGCGGATAAACTCACAGGTAAAACAGTAGTTATATACAATATATTTGCCTCACCTGCTGGTGAACTGACGAATTCCACAAACAGGTCCTGTGATGTTCCGATGATGGAGTATGGAAATTTACCCATACCGCAGAACGTCCCGATCACAGATGCCGACTCGTCTTTGCCGTCATATATCCTGATGTAGTCGTAGGGGCAGTTTTCTGAACCTGATTAAGATATAAATAAATATATAAATAACCCTGGACACAGCGCCATCTAGTCCCACGGTAAGCAGAGTTTGTGTTATGTGTAGGTACTAGATAACTGATACAAATATTTAGATTTTTGTTGTAAATACATACATAATATATTTAAAAAAACATACGTACGGACACAAACAATCATAATCATAAATACAAATGTTTGCGCCATGCGTAGAATCGAACCCGCGACCATGGGAAGGCAAGCCGTGTGCTAAACTGTTAGAAAGTATAGTGGTAAAGATAGGTCGCTTTCCAATTGAAACTATCGTGTATCGTTACTTCACAGTGAATTAAAAAAAAACCAGCCAAAATGAGCACAAGTGAAATCTCGATGGAAAAAAAACACTATTTACTTTTTTATAAAGAAATCTTAGAGATTATAAAGAAATCCATCAGTATTCGTAGAATGAAATTTTAATATATTTTTTATCATGGAATACTTGAGATATTGAAACGTTTAGGTACAAGGTCCTAATAAAATATACTGTTTCATCTATGGAAGTATCTAGCATATAAAAAAAATAATATATGCCCTTCATGATGAAGGTACCACACACTAGCTATATAAAAAAAATCAAATCTATTAATTTAGTCATTTTGACATGTCAAGACGCAACAAAAATCTCATTTTTAAATTTCTAATGTTATATGTATATGTAGCTTAATCTTAATAATATCATAACGCGAAAGTTTGTGAGTATGGATGTTTGTTACTCTTTCACGCAAAAACTACTGAACAGATTTGGATGAAACTTTACAGAATAACATATAAAGCTATATTTTATATTAAAATTTATATATTGAAATTTAACGAGCTAGTATTATACATGTAGTTTAATATTATATGTACATACATACATTACAATAATTTATGAAGGTAACCCCCAAATTGTGGTAAAATAAATTGTTTATAAACAAACTGAGGTGCACCTATAACACGATAAGGGAAAATAACGCAAACACTTAAGCTGCCCTAAGTGTTTTTACATAAACAATGGATTTATAATGGCCAATTTTTAAATGAACCGGCGCTCATGAAGAAACAGCTCTAGTTGAAATTGTATCAAGGTGAGAACAAAAACCGCTTAAAACGTACTCTTTTGGGTCGGTTCTAAAATTATTATTATTTACTGACGCAATAAAATTATACGGTAATATTTCCTTTGATTATTTACTGGGATACTTTTATGCCTAATCTTCTAAAGCACACATTATAAGATTACGCAATGTTTATAGGTTATCTTATATTTTTAATTTTCTAATTTTCTAAAAAGGTTAACAGGAATACAATATATTCTGCCTATTTTTGTTACCATATTTGCGCGCCAAAATTAAAATTCGAACACAAGAATTCTGTAGTTGTAATTTTTTTTTTATTTATATTTTAACATTCATCAAACTTGGGCAGGCGCAGAGCATGGTCCATACTGCCAAGTCATTAGTTAATAATAATTCTATAGTTTCAATTCTATATAAGAATTTCTTTAATACTTTTTATTATTGATTTTTATTTATGGATTTGAGTGTTAGCTGTTTATAGTGCATCGTTTTTTATTTCACTGAACGATCATATAATCTATTAATCAAAATGGTATTTAAATAGAAGTTGCTTAATATAAATAAAAGTATAGATGACATACGTAAAGAATTTTACAATTTATATACTCTATACAATTTATTTTATTGTATATTTTGTGTTTTAATATATACGATATGACAGTCTGCACCAGAGAATTGTAATAAAATAAGTACAAAAGGGTTAAAAATACCTACCGTGTCACAAAAATAAGAAACATAATCCAAATAACCATTTATCTCTCCGAGCGTTATAAACATCTGGCAACCGAGGTAATTTTTTTCAATACAGAAACACATGTTTGCTCTCGGTCGACGCGCGTGGACGAGGGTCCCGTTTTGACACTTGATAAGAATTTAATATCCGGGACATACAGTCGTTTTATACTTGGGATTATATTACAAGGGTTGTCTTATGTTTGCTCAGTTTACCGACATTAAAAAGGTGTAACTCAACACGACAATCCTCTCCTATACTTGTATAACGAATTCAACTCTGGAATTCATCCGCTTTTTAATTAAATGAAATCTGGTTTGGAAAAAAAAATTACTTTATATTAATACTAACTGAACAGCGCATCTTCGTCTGCGTTTCATTTCTTCACCTTTTGCAATATTTTTCATTGCAGCTCCGCTCCTATTGGTCGTAGCGTAATATTACATAGCTTAAAGTCCTCATAGACCAATGGACTATACAACACGAAAAGAATTTTTCTATTCAAACCAGTAGTTCCTGAGATTAGTGCATTGAAACAAACAAACTCTTTAGCTTTATATATTAGTATAGATTGTTTTAAACTACAATTTAAAAATATAGATATATTAATATGATAGAAACTAGTCCACTAAGCAGAGTTAAGGACACTGATATAGTCTAGATACTTAGGCTAATAACTTAATTAACGAAAGGTTTTGGTTGTAGGGTATAGATTAGGCACTGAAATTACAAGATAAGAGGCATGACATCTTAGTACTCTGGAATAGGCAGAAGTGGTTTCACGGGTGTCATTGGTATTACGATAACATGATGACTGTAGTGATGTTCTTGTATATTTATTTATATTGATCATGTATATTTATTTATTTAATATTTATTTATTTATATAAGCGACGACTACCGTTTACCATCAGGTGTGCCATTTCAATTACATAAAAAATAAAGTGACTTTATACAAAATAGGTAGAAGTTACGCACGTCTTCTATATAATCTTAGTTTTATATGCAATTCGGTGTTTAATTTTGTCTCGACTAGTACAGTAGGTCTACATGTACTTTGATATTTCAGACCATATACATAAAAATATTAGGCTCATAATGAAAAATCGTTAACAGATATTAAAGATGGAATTTTCGATTCCTGGCATGGATCGAAAATTCCATCTTTAATATATATTTAGATTGAAAAACTGAAATATTTAAATTCTAAGTTTTTTTATGTTTGATAGTGGTATGGTGCACCAGCCTGCACTAACGGTATACGCTGGCGGGGTACCATCGAAGATGATAAGATGAGCATGAGGTCAGGTCAGTTAGACCTTCGTGACAAATTCACCAAGAATTTATAACGATGGTTTCTAGGGGGAACCACGTGGAGGTCAACGTTTACAACGTCGATAATGGACTGCTACTGACTACCTCGATTGAGGTTACAGTCGTAACAATACAAGGTATAGAAGAATTTTATTTCTCTAAAATAAAATAAGGTAAGCATACAATATTCTGATGTCGATAATGGATAATGCTTTTGACTACCGCAATTAGGATTACAGTCGTAAGAAAACAAGGTAGAGAAGAATATTCTTTCTCTAAAATAAAATAAGGTAAGCACATAATATTCTGATGTCGGTAATAGGTAATAGAAATGCAACTGACTACCTCAATTGGGATTATAGTCGTAACAATACAAGGTATAGAAGAATTTTCTTTCTCTTAAATAAAATAAGGTAAGCACACAATATTCTGATGTCGATAATGGATAATGCTACTGACTACCTCAACTGGGATTACAGTCGTAACAATACAAGGTAGAGAAGAATTTTCTTTCTCTAAAATAAAATAAGGTAAGCACATAATATTCTGAAGCAAGCATTATGACACGTTATTATTTGTGCGCTCAGCTTTCTGCGAATAAAACTTGAGATATGCTCGTAATAAATTACGTTCGATGCGATGAAAAAAGAGATTTTACGACTATATTTTATTTTCGTTAAGTTTAATGATGGACCTTAAATGTATGTACCTAAGTATTGATTTTCGTATAAACTTAATATACGATAATGTTGTTTGGGTGTTTTTTTCTATGTATAATATGTATGTATTTACCTAAAGAATGTATATAAGTACATATACGTATCTATTTAGTACCCCAAAGGTTAGCTATGCTTAACTTGAGAATAGATGACACTGAGTGAATTGTCCTGAGTAAAATTAAAACAAAAAAAATAGAACAAAATAATTTGCATAATGTAACATTTATGATTAAATATGAATTTAGTCATAAAGATAGATCTGTGGAGATTTACTGTGCTCGCATTTATTTAGAGTTTGCTGTCTAGGTGGTCAAGGACAAGAACTGAAGGGTATTCTTAGGAGCGATGGTATCTCCTCAGGATAAAGTGTGTACTTTCCAAAGAAATATTTATTTTGTTCATGGATTAGTATGCTACAACCACATGGGATAAGTAGTGGCATTTCTTCTTACATTTAGCAAAATCTGAAACTACAGAAGGTTAGAACTCACCTGATGTTATAGGTCTCATTGGGCAAGTCATAATATTCTCGCATCTCTGTCCATCTATGTTGAATTCTTCGTTCTCTATGTACAGCTTTATGTATGGCAACCGCGTATTCAAGTGGTACCTGCAAACAAACATAGTCTTAATCTTTAATACTCAATAATTTTTTTTTTATTTCTACACTTTCACTTTAATTAATAAATAAATAACCCTGAACAATTAACACAGCGCCATCTAGTCCCACGTTAAGCCGAGCTTTTGTTATGGGTACTATACAACTGATATACATACTTATATATTTTTTGTAATTACATTCATAATATACATACACATACACCCAGTCAGATAGAAACAATCATACTCATGAATACAAATGTTTGCACCGTATGAGGAATCGAACCCGCAACTATCAGAAGTGAAGCGCTAAACCGCTAGACCACCGAGGCCGTCAAATACGGATAAAATGCTCAAGCAATCCCTGCACTAAGCTCAAGGCTTGTGTCCTAAGAAACAGATATCTTTGTGTAGAGAAACTTTATTAAAGCTTTATATCTTCACGACTAAGTAGGGTAGTCAGAAAGATCGTTAACTGTCAACAATCGAAAAACCGTGAAATTTTGAATTTAAAAAAATTGGTAAATATAATGCTCATAACTAACTAAATTAAATTCAGATACGGTAGAGGTTTACCCTGACCATTTTATTATTTTATCTTCTATCATATAGGTATATCTTCTTCTATATCTAAGTATATAAAATTTTCGTGTCATGGTACCGTATTATTCCGAAACGGCTTATCGGATTTTGATAAAATGTTATATATGTATATACTCGGTAGTTCTAAGAATAAGATGTTATCTATTACCTCTAAGTAATAAATGTGATCCACCCCTCGATTCTTTTTATAATTTGTACAAAATTTTTGTTTTTTTATAATATGGGATTAAAAAATATATGCAACTAGCAACCGGCCCTGGCTTCGCACGGGTGTACAGTTTATATATACATGTATTGTATATATAAATCTTCCTTGAATCACTCTAACTACTAAAAAAACCGCTTCAAAATCCGTTGCATAGTTTTAAAGATTTAAGCATATTGTTTTATTCTAGGTAATGATATGAATGATGAATCCTTCAACCACGAACTTTTATTTTTTAATAGTAATATTAGTTTATATTATAAAACAACGTTTGCCGATTGTTCTACTATTAAAACCCTCCATTCATTCATAAAAACCGCTATTCTCGCTGGAGCTCATGCCATTTACCACGATTTTCCATCACTTTCTTTAGATGTTAATACGACACGACTCCAACTTTTCCCTTCATCTGCTTCATATAGCTGTGTTTTAGTCTTCGTATATATAAAACCATACTTACATGTATATGCCTACCATAACACTGGTTGTAAAATTTATAATTGCCTTAAAAAGTTATTTCATATTATAATTAAGCCAATTTATCGATATTCCTCTCGAATTGCGACCATTATGTTTAAGTTATAGATTTACTTTCAGTACAGGAAAACTGAAGTATTATGCCCAGGGGATTAAATTTGCTCGTACAATATTTGAAAACAAATTGCCTAATTAAGTTTTAGGCCGCTCTTTTATACGTTGAACAGAGCTATTATTCATGGAGATATCATCTGTTAAGTTGCATAAATTTAACTGTTTCCAAATGATCATAATAATATCTATATTACAATAATATTTATAATTCCATTCATTTTATATAACTGGAATTTCAACGCGGTCTATCTGATGGTACATGGTAACCGTCGCTTATATATGAACGTCAAATTTTTTTGTATTATATTGTACATAAACAATATAATACAAAAAAAATCGACGTTCATAAGCGGTTAAAATGTTTAGAATAGATTAGAATAGAAAATCATTTTTTCAAATAAACTTAATTTTAGCTCTTTTGAATAATCATACAATTTTTTTTTATCTACCGCTCGTTCGGAAAGTTGTCTCATCACAAGAAGAACAAGCAAGAAACTTGTGTGTTGCTCTTTTAAATAATCCTTGTAAGTTTAAATTTACAAGTCGAAACGGGTGAATACTAAACTACCAACCACCACTAATTGATTAGGGTCAAATATAAATAGACAATAAGATTAAATCAGTCGTAGTGTAAGAAGAGTAGAGCAGTAAGAAGTAAGAGCAGACAAACAGTACTCGTTCACGAGTATGACGGATGAGCCAGCCATCACTGCGCTCAACCATATTTCTCACATAGGGAGCCCAACGACCCGGCCCACCACGCCGCCACATGTCTGGACATTTTAATGAGCATGACTAGAAGCTAGTTTTATATGAATAAATGACTTTTGATTTGATTTGATTTGATCTAACTGAAAATATCAATGTTTTTTGTGGCATCTGTGGTACTGTTACCATATAGCACTAAGTTATCATACAACTGTAAAATGTAAGATGCAATTTCGCTGCTGAAATAGAAGAGTCGTCTATCTCATTCACGCAGACTTTATACAAAGTTTGGTAACTGCTTATTATATTTAAGGTTGAAATGTTTTTAATAAACTTCAGTGCTTATTTTTTTCATTTCATTTTATAATATAGAAATACTAGTTACGTAAGTTAAGTTACTAACCGAACTAGATGGCATATTAATAAAATAAATAGGCAATAATATTTTAATTTCATTTAAAAGAAATACGTAACTAAAGTTAACTGAAGTCGCTAGCCGAACTAGATGGTAGGAATGCTGATATAAAAACTATGATGTTCATAGGTGACCGGAAGGACTTATATGAATAAATATTTTTCTAAGTAAGAGATTGCTTTAAGCGCCGTGTTTGCATATCTTTCTTTTTTTTCCTTTTTGTAATTATTTGTTTCTTTTATGCATAATAAAGAGTATTATTATCATTATTATTTTCCTATTATTTATTTACCTGCAGTGTAGATTTCTTGGATATACGCCGGGGTATGCGGCTGACTGTACGTAGCAGGTTTGCAGTCGACAATCTCGAAAGACGCGTTCACAGTATGATCTGCATAAATAAAAAAGACACACTTAGAATAGAAAATAATTTATTCAAATAAACTTAAGCACTTTTGTACAGTCATAGTTATCTTTCTTTTAATCTACCCCTCATTTGGAAAGTTGTAACAACTTATTTTAACTTCCAACTATGTTTTTTTTCCCTTTATTTTGACACATACAGTCATTAAAAAAACTTATATATAATACATTATTACTAAAAAAACAATACATTAAGTGTCGAAACTTAATTTAACAGTAGTATTAACTAAAAGGAATTGCTTCGTTGACATTTAATCATCATCATCATCATCATCTGCGTCTTCCTTATCCCATTTATTTGTGGTCGGCGTAATATGTTTTTCGCTTCCATTCATCCCTGTTCGCAGTCATCGCGTTATTTACTTCCTTTCTTACCATATCATCTTTCACACAGTCCATCCATCTCTTTTTCGGCCTTCCTCTGCCCTTATAACCATCCATTCCACATACATATGTAACACCTTTCTTAAAATATTATCCTCGTTCCTACGCATTACATGTCCATACCATGATAGACTTGTTGACGTTTAATATTATAGCTAAATATGACAATTAGATATAAACATTGATTTTTGTAAATTTGGTTAATGCTTACAGTACATATATCTATTATACCTATATATAATTATATACAAGTAGGTACACCATATATGTGTTGCACTACATACGATGGAATTCCTATAATAAGTATTCTATGTGTTTATTTAAGGCTATCTGTCTATTACGTCAAAGTAAAAATAAAACAGATTCATCTCCTCAAGCGGATTTTGTATCATTTCTCTACTATTAGTGTTACTTGATACTCCATCTCTTTTTTCAAGGTAAAGGTCAGTCCTTGTATTATCTATTTTATTGTATACGTTTTACGGGTTTTCATACAGGTAGCACTGCGGGATTCTGCTAGTTATTCATAAAAATTTCAAGTGTTACATTCAGAGGCCAACCCATTAAATGGGAACGCACAGTGCGTTACCTAGGGGTTGAAATAGACCGGTCGCTGCGCATGACGGCGCAGGTGGACCGGGCCACCACCCAAGCCAAGGCCGCACGCGCAATGCTGCGACCGGTCCTACAATCCAGGCTGCAGCTGCGAACGAAGGTAGGGATCTACAAAACCTACATTCGTTCGCGGCTCACATACGCCGCCCCCCGCATGGTACGCACTGTGCTCGGCCTCACAGCGGCGGAGACTGCAGGTCCAACAAAACGCCGCCCTCCGTCTGTGCACTAATGCCGGACGGTACGTCCGCAACGACGTGATCGCCCGCGACCTCAAGGTCGAATCGGTGGAGCAGTTCGTCGTCCGGTTGACGCGCGCGATGTTCTCGCGCGCGGACAGCGGGCGCGAAACGCACCTTCGCGACCTAGCCCCGCTGCACGCGCGCCCACCGGACGCCACTCGCGCGCTCCCGCGCGACCTACTCTCCACCGAGTGATCACGTCGCTTGCGTGACGTGGCGGCGTTAAGCCGGCTCGGCGAGTAAAAAATGCCTCCCACCACATCACGCCTATAGGCGCCTACAGAAAAGCAGGCGCCTTCCGGCCGGCTGACAAGCCGGCCGATAAACGAACGACGCTGGGGTGGCTCACCCCAGCAGTACGCCCGGGCAAAGAGCCCTGCTCGAGGCCCGCACCTGCGGTCCGCAAGGACCAGCGGACGACCCGGTTACGTTACGTTTCAAATGTATAACAACGTAATAAGTTATTAGCCGTTTATACACTTACGCTCTTTTACGCACGATAAGACTTTCACGCAGGAAAGAATGTGCCTGTAAATGTAGACAATGAACGAGGAAATCCGCGCACCGCTAGCTTGCTCGCGTTCTTCAATCGTGCATGCTTTAGCGCCTATTTTTAATAATTATCATTGCAAAATGGCGGACATCTGACTACAGAGAAAAAAAATATTATAGAGTTATTGCTACTTTATAAATCTTAAACGTGTCTATGGCAAATAAAATATGTGAAATAAGAAATCAAACGTCAAATGAAAGTGATATGTATCATAAGCGGTTACACGTGCAAAGAGTGAACAAAAAAAATAGTAAATTGCAATCCCTTACGATTGCGCGCGCTAGTTTTCCCGCTCTAAATTGCGCGCGCTCATAACCGGGCATGGAAGAATGCATCGTACAAAGATAGCTAAAGATCTCATTTTCCTTTGAAAATGTAAAAACATAGTCATAAATTCAATCCATCAAAATGTGTTTCAGAGAATTATACTCGTACCAAAGACAAGATTTATTTTCTTAGACGTGTTAGTAGATTAAACTGAGTACTTCGAACCAAATTGATCCATATATTAAGTCCTGGCCATTAAAACAGAACAAAGTACAGACGTTAAGGTTACAGAGATCTTCCCACCCAATCAAGAAACTAAGTCATCGCAACAAATCATCACATCGGCCGAATAAATCAGTACAAACTTACCAATTACTTAAGAGGCTTATCCCGAAATGTCGCCGGCGACCCAGCATCATTCTCTGGCTATCAAATGGGCAGCACTTGGGACCGTACGTGACCGAAATGGCGAATAAATCGCGGTAAGCTATTATTGTGCTCTTTGACTTATGTATAGTAATCAACTTGAATTAAAGAGAGGGTTAGCTGAATAAGAGACCAATGAATCTCTGTATTTCACTAGTCACCTTTATATCATTTAGCAACCTTAGTGGTGTGGTTTAATGTACTAGATTGCCTTTCAATGGTCGCGAAATATATTTCACGATATAAATATATTCATATGACTGTTTGCATAGGTCGGAGAGTAGGAGTGCTTTCTAAAATATAAAATATTTGTAAGGAAATTATATTTAAAAAAATATAATTTGTTTAGTATTCGGTTATAAAAGTTTGCTTAGTTTTGGAATTACAGAGAAATTATAAGAAATTTAACTATAGTCTTATATAAAACAAATGCTAAATATTATATAGTTTTAATTTTGAGGAATATAAATAATCACACATCAAAATTGCAAGTTATACTGAGATTTGAAGAAACGGCAAGAAACTCAGCTATAGATATTCTCAATTCAATGTAGAATTGTACATGATCCTTACTGTATGAGAACAATACAAACTATTACATATCAAAATTTAAAGCCAATCTGAACTCCGAAGAATCTGCTGAGCTATACATTTATATATTATAGATTTTCTCAATCAAATGCTGAATTTTATATTAGTCTGATATTTTGTGAACAATAGAACATATCAAAATTACAAATTAAACTGAGCTTTGAAGAATCTCCTAGAAACTCAGCTGTAGATTTTTTAACACAGATGCAGAAAATACGTTTTTCTGAATTTATGTGAATAATATAAACTTTTTGTACACCAAAATTCCAAGGTAAACTGAGTTCCGAAGAATGAGCAAGAAACTCAGTTGTAATAAAATCGTAACGTATTAAAACAAATATAAATGAAATATAATGCTATAACATGCTATACTATTACAATTTGGAACACACTAGTAAACGCAAAGTAAACAAGACAATTTAGAGATAGGTTATAGAGAATAAAACAGTGACAGTGTCAAACAAGAACATTCAATATTTAAGATTACAATCAAATTCCAATCCAATTGCAGTATCTCCACGCCCGTTACCCTCAAACGATCGCTCCAAAACTCAATTCAGACAATGTCGAATAGCGTTTCCAGGCGATTTGTTGAAAATGTTCATCACGTACATGAACCTTCCCTTTGAAGTCTTACAATTTTGCATATAATTTATAATAGAAAATATATACTGTAATATAACACAGGTTTACCTAGCACAGATTCCGTTCCATTCTCTTATCTATACTAATGTTATAAAGCTTAAGAGTTTATTTATTTGTTTGAACACGCTTATCTCAGGAACTACTGGTTCCAATTGAAAAAATATTTTTGTATTGGATAGTACATTTGTCGAGGAAGACTTTAGCTATATAACATTACGCTACGACCAATAGGAGCGAAGAAGCATCAGTGAAAATTGTTACAAAAACGGGGAAAATAATTCATATTAGAGGACTTCCGTTGCGTGCGCTGCGTAAACGGTCCAAGTTACTCAAAAACTATGTATGAAATGTTTTTGATAACCATGCGAACGAAGTCGCAGGCATAGCTAGTATTGTTATAGAAACAAATTGTTTTTTTGTTAAAAAAAATTGTGAATAGAGATTTTTTTTTATTGTTATTATTAAGACCCAAAGCTACCAAACGTAACGTTTATATACATATGTATTATATATATATATATATAATATTATTGTATATGTAGATATAATGTATAAGCTTAGTATCTTGTGCGATGTGATTACAATACAAGGAATATATACTACACTTATATTAGCTGTGCCCGCGACTTCGTCCGCATGACCAAGTAAAGAAAAAATATTAAATAATCTAACTCAAAATAACCAACGAAAACAAATGACGGAGCTTCAAAAAACTTTCATCCCCAATTTTATATCATTCCTTAAAGGTAACATTTTTACAAACTTTGTATGTCTGTTTGAATGTGTTATTTATTTATATTTAATAAACAGCCTGAAAAATAAATGTCAACCATTAAAATCTCGATACTTCCATGCAACCCTTCACCTCCCCTTTAAACCCTTTACAACTCTTTTTCTTTATTTATATTCTATCAATAGCCAATAAAAATAAGTTTCAACCTTCCAGGTTTAAAAATATCAATCCTACCATACAAACTTTCATCTCCCCTTTGAACCCTTACAACCCGTTTACGCATTAAAAAGTAACCCATGTCATGTATCATGTATTTTTTATTATAAGTAATATATTTATAAATAAATAGAGACAACTAACTCACCCAGCAATTACTTCGCCTCTTCTATTCGGGTATAACTCTGGATGTTGGCCGTAGCGCAAATAAACTTCAAACTGTTGTTCTGCTCTGTAAAAAAAGACAATATTCAGCCTAGATCTAACGATATTAAAATTGAATTTATCCAGCAGTTCCACGATCATCCAGAAGACTGCCAAAGAGAAAAACTTTTAATCTCCCCAATTGTAGAACTAATTATAGTAAATACAACTCAGTTTTAGATGTGTGAGAATGAAATATGAATTACAATAATGTCAGACACATATTTGATATATTCAGTGCATCAGTCAGTAATATTAAACAGATAATAAATTGTACTTGAAATACAACAAGTTTCTGTACCGTATTTCTTCATTAATACATATTATTGCTGTATAGTTTCATTTCGTATGTGTAAAAATTAAGCAATGCATGCTGTGTCTACATCTAGTAGGATGTATTACTTAAATAGTATATTTCATATGTATCAAATTATTTTCTCTATTAGACACATTATAACATGGGGTTAGTTTTAATTAACGTACTTTTAGTATCCAGAGAATTATCCAGTCAATAAATTAAATACAAATAAAGATTCTAAAATCGATTACATAGAGAGACATATTTTTACATGCTTTGTCGTTCAAAACTGTTTATTTGTAGATTATAGTTACATTAGTTATTTTAATGTAAAGAAATAAAATATAATTAAAATGTACGTGAAGTCTAGTCATAATTACATGACGGTTTCATTCGAAAATAAGAAAATGTAGTAACGAAGCTCTTGTTGGGGGTGTGTCTAAACACGTACATACTTCGTTTTTAGTTAAATAGGGCATATGTTATTATAAACATAGAAAAATACATGAAGTTCAATAATAATTACTTGAAGGATTCATGAAAAGACAAGGCGTTATATTAAGAAAATGTATGTGAAGTTCAATCATAATTACTTGAAGAATTCATTAGAAGACGAGGCATATTATGTTTTTATATGTTTATTATGTTATTCTTAATATATTGTCTTGTCTTTTGATCGTATCTCGTTGTACCTTGTCGTATGTGAAGTTCAATAATAATTACATGAAGAATTCATCAGAAGATGTAGTAATGTTGAGGACAATGATGAAGTATAATCAGCTGTACATCTCACTAACCTTGAATCGAAGCTGAAATAAGTTTGGTCTGTGAAGTTATCCGCGTGGAACACGATCTTCACGAAGTTCGTCTCCGATATAAACGTCTGCGGTTGTTCGATCTCCCCACAGAACAGGCCCGGCTCCTTTCTGTTCGTGACATCTGTTTTTGCGTTGCCGTCCACGATCTAAACAATTTGATTAATAGCTATAAAAATTAATTGTTTTTCGTAATAATTTCAGATTCGACAGTCAGTATTATGAGTTTTAGATGTTACATTAAAAAATTAATTGTTTTTTTGAAAACATTGATCAAGTCGGTGATTAGTATTTTAAATGTTGCATTACAAAGTTTATTAATGTGATGATTCTAATACTATTATTAATATTGTTTAGATCTAGTAAGTGTAGAATAATTTCAATTTATTTTGAAGTATGAAAGTACCTAATAATAATAGTAATAACACAGGACAATTGAAACTGCGCCATCTAGTCCCAAGGTAAGCAGACTTTATGTTATGGATACTAAACAACTAATACAAATACATAATTTTTTTAGATACAGACATAATATACTTAGAAAACACCTAGATCTATACAAGTAGTTATACTCAAGAATATAAATGTTTGTGTCGAGGAATCGAACCTGTGACTATCGGAAGTAAGGCGGTGTTTTAAACCACTAGACCACCGAGGCTGTCTATTATTTGTATAGTATAATATTTCTAGTGAAGTAAGGGATACTTTTTTTACTTTTTTACTTCCTTCTCTCTATTTTTAATTGTGGAAATATTATTGTTATTAATATGGCACTATTATTAGTATCAATGTCTATACAAAGCTGTACTATGGATACTTAACAACTTATTAAAGTACTTAAATATATATTTATTTTTGTAATCCAACCAATCTTACTGATGAATCGAATGAGAACTGAACTCGCAAACATCGTAAGTAAAGTCGTGTTAACCCGCATGACCATCGAAGCCATAAGTCAAAGTGTTACAAAATTACGCCTTATATTTTAACATTTGTTACTTTATCTCCTCAAAAACATATAAATCAACTTGTCAGCAATAAAAATAACAAACTGAAATTGTCCGTTTAATTTGTAATAACGTTAAAAATTCCTTTGTCCGAATAAATTTCCCAATTACCCCGCTGTGAGATTGGTGCACGACGATTTTACATTGAAATTTCATTTCAAAATCGAAAACTTCGAGGGGTACGTAAGCGTAAATGAATGATCCAATAATTAGTTGTTCAAATTGGCTTCTGCCCGAGTTTCCAACTTCCACTGAGTCAAGGAAGTTCAAAAATTAATTAGTTCCATTGCTGAGCCGTTCGTTGACTCAATTAAGAAGGTACTACTTCCGTATTTACGACTAGATACTGTATTGATACATAACATTAGTAGGTACTAGGCTTAAAGACAAACTTACACAAACTATTATTAAAAACCTTCACGACATTTACCTAAGATATTGTTTCTGATTGAATTGTCCTGAGTATACTTGATAAATTCAATAGCAAATAAATAAATCGCCAGTCGAATAATAATTTATTAGACTTTTTAATTAAATCGCTGAAAACCAGCTTCTTAAAAAAATAACTGTATCACTATTCAAAACACTGCAAGACGAAACATTTCTGCGGCTATTTGTTTTTTTAGTCATTCATTTAGAGATCATCTTCCCGTAAATTTGTCTGCACCTTGGGGTAAAGCCCAATTTCGTTTATTGACTTGTCCGTTTCAAAGAAAGCAAATTATATTCCGTGGAAAGCGGAAAATGTTATGTTCATAATAAGTACTCGTTTCATTTCAAACGCTACGTCGTTATTTCTGTGAGATATTTCACAATAATAAAATGGAACGTCAACGCTGGTAGTACAATGATATTGCAATAAAACGACACAATTGGGTTACAGATGGATCAATGATTGATGATGATTGATTGTGTAAACAATCGAGAGACTCCCCTCGTCCGTTTGCATGATGTTGAATATTAATTAAGTATTATTACTTTACTAGCTTTTGCCCGTGGGTTCGCTTGCATTAATTTATCCCCTTAGGGTTGGAATTTATCAAAATCCTTTCTTAGGGGATGCCAGCGTCATAGTAGATTCATGCATGCAAAGTCTCAGCCCGATCCGTCCAGTGGTTTTAGCTGTGCATTGATAGATCACTATGTCAGTCACCTTTGAGTTATATGTATTTAGATTGATATACATATATAAGAATGTTTATGTAAAGTATTGTTTATCTTAACATTATTTCGTATTTCCTGATGCATTCAATAAACTATCATTTTCATTCTATCAATTCTCTTATTTTTCAGATTGTTATTAAACTTTCAAGAATTTGTTTTTTTATTACTCAACTGTTTTTATATATTTTTTTTAATATAAATTGGGTACTTCCTTACACACTTATATAATCACAGTTAGACATTATTTATTATTGCCAGATGTATTAAATAAACAATCATATTATTTTTTTGCAGTCGCTTGAATTGAGATAGTATTTCATCTTTCAAGATTATGTCTTTTTATATATAGTTAGTCTGGTTTTTGGCTACTAAATATTGCCTTCAGTGTGTAGATACTTGGATCTAATATTAAAACCAATATATATATAAACATAACAGTGTTTATAAATATATAGGTATAGTTGAAAACAATATCCAGTTGGCAAACTCTAGACTTGATATATATCATTTTTAAATATAAAAGTATACAGTAAGTTATTTATGTAAGTCAAACTACTCCTACAAGTTAGTTTAGTTCAAAATTAAATCATATTATGAAAAATATCCTTTTTTAATGTTACATAATAGACACCTATACCAAAACATTACTATATTTTGATATATTATTGCAAATTGTGTATGAATTTATTTAATTAATCAATGTAATTTTATTTATTACAGTAACTCTGTAATTAAATTGTATTTTTTTAAATATTGTCGCGTACAAGCAGCAACAAAACGCAACACAAAGGGAGCGTTCTGATTGGAGCGCACACCCATCCAATTTTGAATTCGCTACGTAACGACACAGACCTAAAAAATCAACCGACCGATCTAACGTACTTTTGTTCACTCCACCAAAATTGTAATTTATCACAGTATTTACCCATTAAATTGAAGATTATAAGCAAATCTATCATTTCTCCAACCCGTAATCTGCTGAAGACAACCTCACCTACCATCTGAGCATTCGAGCCGCATCATCACGTGCCAAATATCAATACTGTATTTGATGATGATGTGGAAAATATGTCAAGATATTTTTTTACATTGGTGATAAACGAAATATTGAAATTATTAATATTAACTTATTATATACCTGTAAATATCCTTTATGGCAAGTGGTTCCATTTATTAATGTGCCGACTTTAAATTTTTTGAAGCGTATTCTCAATATCCAATCTTTTGGTGACCCTCGAAATGCTCTAAACCTGCAACAAATATGACATAATATATAATGATTTATAGAAAAATCAGTCTAACATACAATTAACTTCAGTGTGTTGTTCTTTCAACGTAATAAATTTTGTACAAAGACAACAGCTTGGATACCTCAATCTACACAAACTAATAAAATTAAAGTGTCTGTTTGTATTTACAAATAATCAGCTTTATACTAAATTAATATGAAAGTATTTTACCAGAAGTTGGCTGTAAGGAAGCGTCTACTTCGTACCCGTAAAAAAGGTAAGACTGATGTTACCAACAGTCAGTCTTACCTTTTTTTTACGAGTAGTCTTACCTTTTTTTTAAATTTGCATGCTTAAAATGGAGCTGAATATGGAACTGTAAATTAATTTGTAAGAATAATGTAACCTATTCAAAACAAATAAATAAATAAAATATTAAAAATAAATTAAAACATGATATCACCAGAATAATAACACGTGAGCAAATACGTGAATAATACTATTCAGAAAGAAACTTTGATTTAAGTTGAAGAGAAAGCAATGAAAAAATTAATAATTGGGTTGAGAAATGCCATTTTTCAAAATAACTCGATAACGGTTAGAAATATGAAAAATATTTTAAATAAGAGTAGTAGAAAAAAAAATCTGCACTAAAATGGTCCTTTTCATTTTTTCACCTGTTGTTGTTTAGACACAAAAATTAAAATTATTGGACTAGAGTGGAAATATTTATTCAGATCTGCCGGCCTCTATGAAGGGGTGCGGACGGATACTGGGATTCTCACCCACCAAAACCCCACGTGGTTCCTTTCGTACACGTAATTAGTCGTCGAGGTCTCGGGTTCTCATCTGCATTCGCCCGAGGCGTCAGTCTTACTAACCGGCATAATTGCTTTATAAGCTGTGTTGTTTGTGGGTGCAGATTGGCCAGTGAAATTATGGGATGAGAGGAATGAAATCTTAGATCTATGGACTGGCAACGCATGAGTGTCACATCTAAATATATATAACTCAAAGGTGACTGACATAGTGATCTATCAACACAGCCCAAACCACTGGACGGATCGGGCTGAAATTTGGCATGCAATTAGTTGTTATGACGTAGGCATCCGCTAAGAAAGGATTTTTATTAATTCTACCCCCAAGGGGATAAAATAGGGGATGAAAATTCGTATGAAACTTTGTCAATTTTAAAACGATCGGGCTGAGATTTTGCATATATAAAGCTACTATGACGTAGACATCCCCATAGAAAGGATTTTAATATATAAATAATTTAACGCGAGCGAAGCCGCGGGCAAAAGCTAGTCTCTCATATTGTTGTATCTCCGTAGTGTTGTTCATGTATGTACATAGGCGATGGTTACCGCTTACCATCAGCCGTCAGTTTGTTTGTCTTTCCCATAATAAAAAAGGACTATTATTATAAATGATCTTACCTATAAGTACAAGTTAGCGGTCGTCCGAAGTTTTCCGGAGTAACTGGCGGTGAGGACACGTCGTCGTATATACCAACGGTCTTGTTGCACTGTTCCTGTTTAGAATCTGCAACAATAGTGAATTTAAAATTTATTAGTGTTACAATAAGGTACATATTACATTACGAAATTGATGTTATAAAACGTCAAGATAACATATTTTTATTAACAGTTTCAAGTGTTTATTATGATTTATGGCATCTTACTAAGTTTGGATAGGTGGATGGATGGATGGATGGATGGATGTTTGTTACTCTTTCAGGCAAAAACTATTGCACGAATTTTGATGAGCTTTACAGTAATATAGCTTATACATTATAAATAACATATAGGCTGTAATTAAAAAATATATTATGTAAATTGGGCGAAGTATAATGAAGAAAAGGCAAAATATCTAGTTTTCGTTAGTAAAATCTATTTGTTTATATTTTTCCATAACATTTGTTTACTATTTCCACCACCGTAACAATGTTTACTTTCCGATCCCAAGAATTAAAAAAAAAAGTAATTCAAGCCGTAATAAAAAAAGTGCTGAGCTTCTAATTTCTGTTTTGTTTACTTCGTAGCAGGGATGTTAGGGAGCTCCAAATTCAAATTCAAAAATCATTCAATCAATCATAAATTTGCTTATTTTTTAAAATAATGAGTGTATACAAGTAGATATACTACCTGATGTTTATATTGTATTTTTTACATTGCACTGAATAAAATATTTTTCTTTCTTTCTTTCCTTCTTTCTTTTTTTCTGATGTCAACTGGTAACCATTGCCTATATGAATAGGATTATAGACGTCACGTTATCATGTAACACCAGTAATACCCCTCATGGGTTACCATACTAGACGACTAAGATGTCATTCCTCTTATCCTTATACTATTAAATATCTAGATCTAACAAATCTAATATACAGTACATATTACAAGAGAACACTGATATCTATAGTACATGTAATAATAAGTTTAGGATATCAGAGTCATCATTTTGTAATACGCAACTTTCAGCCATTTGATAACCTAGCTAACTAACTTCAACTATTATGTACTGCTCCTTTTTAATGTTGTAATCTTGTGGTTGTATAAAAAAAAGCATTATTATTATTATTACACCTATCAGTTTTCTAGTAACCATGACGCAAGAATCTACTTAGTTTGGGACTAGATGACATTGTGCACGTTATTCGGGATTATTTAAATATATCCTACAATTAAACTGATGAAAACTCATACACTAACCGAAAAACAATACACATAGCAAGCACCATAATCAGCCCTGACAAACGAGTTTATAAGTACAAAAAGTGAACATCTATCAATAAGAAAATACGTACACTTTTCTCATAAATTATTAGGTATTATACTAAACAAAGTTTTAAAATCTACCTACTGCTCCATCGTAAATCAGAGCCTAACTTTCTGTACATAAAGTTTTATTTTCTCATAGATAACTTTTTGCGTAATGCCTTTTTCATGTCAGTGTTTTTCAACTATCACAACTTCTTAACGCGTTTGAATTACTGCCTACACATTTTTTTACTATTGAAGTCGCTTCATTAACTTTATTAGCTGCCTCTCTATTTACTCTTTCACGTGCAAATGTGGTTCCCACGAAGGAAAGAGATGCAAGTACTCGTACAGATACAGAAAGAGAACGAGTAGAAAAGCGTGCACTCGCGCTATAATCAATTATGATTTCAAAATGGTGGATATCTAGAGACTATGAAGCAAAGACATAATTATAAATTTATTTTAATTTAAATATCTCTTTCCAAAATATAATCAGTGGAATATTTTTTTAAAGAACGTGAAGTGACATAAATCGCATGAGCAAAAATTAACAAATCAGATCAAAATATAATTAATGTAGATTTAGTAAACTCTTTATATGACTCTATATGTCAAATCTACTGTCAGTTCATAGGTTTTAGAGCTAAGAAGAGAAACTCAGGACCTATTATTTTCGAATGAGCTTGTATTCAAGAGTTTGGAAGCTGAATCAGTCTACTTCTGTGAATTTATTCTCATTTTTATAAGACTAGCTGTTACCGACGACTTCGTTCGGGTGGAATTAATATAAATAAAATTTCTAAAAGTAGATTAAGTTACATTAGCTATTTGCGAGTGACAGTCTCGTCAAAATATGTTCAGCTATTTATAGAAATTAGCAAGAACAAACAGACAGACAGACAAAATATTTAAAATTATACTTTTGATGTAAGTACCGTACCTGCTTTCATATGTATTTAGTGAAATATTGTTAATATGAAATTACAAACAAATACTTGAGTTATATGAGGACCTCGGTGGTCTAGCGGTCTAGTACACCGCTTTACGACCGATTGTCGCGGGTTCGATTCCTCGCACGGCACAAACATTGCATTCATGAGTATGATTGTTTGTATCGGTCTGGGTGTTTTCTATGTATAATATGTATGTATTTACGAAAAAAAAAATGTCTATGTACTTGTATCAGTTATCTAGTACCCATAACACAAGCTTTAGCTAGCTTAACTTGGGTCTAGATGGCGCTGTGTGAATTGTCCTGAGATTATTATTATTATATTATTATATATAAATAGCATGGAACATAGTACATAGTATAGCGTTTAATATTATGTTCTATGTCGTATTACAAGTCAACATAGGAAAGTACAGGGTTCCGTGACAAAGCGCTATAAGCACACGCCGCGGTGCAACTGGAAACTTATTACGCTGTATTACAAGAGTTATAACCTCTTGCCACTATTGTTACTTCTGTTATATGATATTTCATATAGTGTTATTTAAAAACAGACTCTTAAATGTATACCGTAAGAATAAAAATACAATGAGTAGAGTTCGCGCTGCAACTTTATACTTATTACGGCATTACAAGAGTTATAACCACATGCTACTTGCGTAATTCCTGACAATATTTTTTCTCTACAACACTCATGGTTTACTGGTAGATATTAAGTGCAGTACAGTAATTTTTAGCTTTCGTATTATGTGTATTAAATTTAAATGATTATAACATATATTTTATTGAATTGTGTTATTTTGCGTAAGTTCATTTCTTTACAGGGTATCCTGTAACCTGTATCCTGACTTGACTATGTAACCTATTATTCGACATTGTTACCGCGATAGTGTATTGGTACCGATAGAGCAGTCAGTTTTTTCGAACTATTCTAATGCTAGCAGCGGCTGATTTTTACAGCTTCACTAAATGGTAGGACACGAGCGCAGATGGCTCTCCAAACCCGCGAAACATAAGGAATTATGGAGTAACTGAAGGCCAACTCCCACCTGATGGATACGACTTCAGTTAACCATACTTCAAAGGCCTTATAAAGTAATGGAGCCCTCTCCTACGATCGATCGATTTCCCGTCCAATTAAAATGGAGATCGAAATTATGTACGATGATCTGAGTGGAGGATCGAAGCCCTAGAGGTGCCTTCAGACTAAAGTCGTATTCGGCAGGTGGGAGTAGGCCTTCATCCGCACCATAAGGGCTTCGTGGGTTTTGAGTGCCATCTGCTGTAAGCTGGTGAAGTTGTAAAGGGCAGATGTGGCCAACAGAATTAGAGTAGTCCGAAAAAAAACTTTATCATCCATTAAAAAAACCTTCTCACAGCTAGAAATATAATTATATACCTATACAACATAATGCTATCAGGTCGCGTGCGAGAATGAGATTATCTTTCTATTATAGTTGATTTCGAAGTTGGACGAAGTTTTGTTTTTTCTGGTAATATACTTCCCTTCGGGGGAACAACTTATAAAATAAACAAACAGAGTTATATATTATGTAATTATATAATGCCAAACAGAATTAGCCTTTAATAAGCGCCAAAAATTTAGTTATGTTATGTAACTGGCACGGCTAACTATCCGATGACCCACTTGATAGTAAATGCTTACTACTGTCTATGAATATAAAGAATACCAGGAACATTATTTTATGACGTGTTGCCTGATGTAAATATTAGCATTTAGGACTACTAAGGTATCATGCCTCTTTACTATAATTTATTTATTTAACTTTAATGCACACAATATGATATATAGTATAGTACATTTGGCGGACTTAACACCATGCGGCATTTTCTACCAGTCAACCATAGGTGGTGCAGAGAATAATTGTTGGCGGTGCAAAATTATAAATATAAACAAAATGCAACAAAATATAAACAGAACAAAAATTTATATAATACATTAATATATAACATAAATATATACAAATATAAACAAAAATAACAAAAATATATATAAAAAAAGAAATAATTACAAAAAAGAACAATATAAAAATATGCATACAAAAGGCGTGATTATTGCTCAAAGAAATCTCTTACAGACAACCCGGGAGATAGAAGTACCTATTGGGTAAGGGAAAGTTAGGAGATATATTATATATAAGACTCATACACATACATAAATAAAATATATAAATAAGAACGTATAATAACGTATGTATAACAAAACAATACAGAAAAATTTTTAGTTCGAGAGAAAGCGAGAATAGAAAGAAAGAAAGAAAGAAAGAAAGGGAGAAAATAATATTTATTCAGTGCTTTTCAACAATGTTACAATATAATGGTCCTTCAGTATGCCGACTATTGAATATAAAGTTTTACTTATATATTAAAAAATTGAAACGACGCGCAAGCCGAAGTGGTCCGCTTGCAAACAAAGAACAAAATTAGCAGCAGGAGCAGCGAATTCAAGGTGCTTCTGCAGACTGTGCGGGAAGTCGTCATCGTCAGGAAACCAGGAACGAGGAAGGTGTGATGTGGAATGGAATACGCCACAAATACTTATTCATTGATGTGATTGGTTTACAAGTAAACTAGTGTGTTTTTCGCGCTTCTCGAAGTTACAACATTAAATTCGCTATAATATTATATTAATATATGATATTATCCACTTATTTTAATTAATACATGCTTACTATCTTAGATGATTTATGTGCAGAAATAAATTCAAATTCAAATTCAAAAATCATTTATTCATGTAGGACATTTTAGCCGCTTATGAACGTCAAGTTTTTACATTATAATTTTTTTCCCTACCGTCTAGTTCGGTATATAGATCCAATTGAGAAAAACTGGCAAGAAACTCAATTGAATTATTTTTTTTTAAATCCAGTTTATTTACAATGCATAGGTATTTATATAGGTGTCTATGTCTAACATTAAATGAAAATCCCGATCATGAAAACTATTGCCTAATAATAATCAACTATTAATAATAATCAACCATCCCTCAAATCCTCGATCAGGTTTAAACATGGTGAGAATAAATGCTTTCTGTTGTAGTAATAAGAAAGAAGACTAGGTAAACGGAGAAAATATATTAAAATAATAGAGAACTGACAATTAGGAACAGAAAGAATGAATTGAATTATCAAAAACAAGAATGTAATATAAAAGAACTATAAATTCAAATACAAATTTAGAATATAAAATACATATCTGATTAGCCAGTTACAACACTTTCAAGCTGTAATGTGAGGAATTTCATAAACGGAGCGTCGCACTAATATATCTATATTGCAACAACTGGGTATCACATCCCGTCTCTCAACTATATACTTCCAGGGTCTGCTAAATGGAACTGTAAAAACGTAAAATGGTAGGCCTTGTGGACGTAAGAAAGGGCAGAGGTAGCACCTGAACGATGGTCTGATTCCGTTCAAGATACTGCCAAGCGAAATATGTAGTCGGCGATTGACTGTGCCGAAGATGTGTATACCATGTGTTACTCTTGTATACCATGAGCTACTCTTGCGTAATTCAGGATCTCGCGAGCGGCCGTTTCTTCGGCTTCAAAGCAAGCTCGTCTTCAGCATCATTACCACATGATCCACTTTACTCTTTTATTCAGTGGTTTATTACTTAATTGTGCAATGATATCTTATCCATAAAATTTCATGAAAACTTAAATATTTTTTTGTAAATATACATAGAAAACAACCAGATTGATGAAAATAATTATGCTGATACAGATATTTGTACCGTGCGACGAATAGAACTCGTGACCATTAGAGATATGCTAAACCGCTACACTACTGAGGTCATCCATATAATGTTGAAAATTAAAATTAATTAATTTTAAAAAGTACCATCAAAGTCGTATCGCTGGTATCATTACAGCTCGTCTAGATTTCATACCGTAATTTCCGTTTTAACTTCCTCGGAGGCGATAAAAGTTTATTTTTTGAACAAAATACTTAACGTTTATTGTGTTTCAACCGACAACGAAGAGGGGGTTTAAAAATGTACTGTACCTTTAATATTAATATTGAATATCGTAAATATAATCAGAAATGGGATGGATCAGAGAATTGAACGATAAGGCTAGTATAATACAAAATATTTTTAAACGAGATGCAAATTTAAGTTATTATTTACTATTTTTCAACATTTCTTACAGGTATATGCATATAATATGTTTTATATAGTATATTATGTATATTGTGTGTTAAACTTTCTGTAGATTGAAGCTAATATTGAAGCCAAGCTGCCTATTTTATTAAAAATAGAAAATACAACTCATTAGTTTTGTTGTAATACCTTACTGATAGTGATAATTTATTTACTTTGTTCATTTTGATATAGTCATTTGATTTTTTTAAAGTCACTTTTCGTAACCCTTCTAACGAGTACCACGCGTTAATGATTTTTCTTTAAATACATACTGAATTATACACCAGGTCCTTCGAGCCGGATTTATACTAATTCTTTCTGACTGTATACCAGATGGGGTAGTTATAGGTATTGTTAACTGTCGATGTTGTGGAGAACGTAACATTTGACGCGCCAACATTTCACTATTGCTTCAGACTCTGTCCCTATCATGTTGGAAACCTACCGTCATCTATTTAAATTCTTGTGTAATGTTTTCTTCATCTTAGAATCAGTCCAAAATCGTTTTTTTTATGTACGCCAGATTCGAACTGACAACCTCTTGGGTTTAAATCTGAGTGAACCACTAGGCCAAGACTCTTTGAATTTTTATATCCATTAATATAGCTAAATTGACGCCAGTTCAGCAACAAGTGGTATAAACCACTTTTATAATCCAGAGGGGTGTAACACCCCATAAAACATTATAGGTAACTAAACCCTTAGCCTTTTTTACGCTGCGGAAGTTGTTCATCCCAAGACGCCTATAAAAATAACCGCAACTTCACTACAGCGATGGAACTTTTGAAGATGTTTGGAGTACTGCGGCGCGCGGAGTTACAGCACTGAAATAAAATACACTCCACTAACCGGTGGAATGCTTAGGTTTTATTCGAAACGAGATATAAGTAGTCCTATATAATAATAATAATAATAATAATAACACCCCATAAAAGGGAGATATATAATATATGTATATGAAAAAACAATAATAATAATAATAATAAGTTGTAAGTTGCCATCTCCTCTCTTTAAGAGGGAAGATGAGATTTTTTTTTGCAAGTTAAGAATAATAATAATTTCTATCTTCATCACATAACTCATCCATGCTTGGCTAAGGCCCGCGTGTTTGAATAAACTACCCCCGTAAAAAGGGAGATATAATAAATATACATATATAATAATAATAATACGCCGGTTTTTCTCCCTGGGGCCCTGAACCCCGGCCGACTGTGCTTCTACAGGTGGTAAGTTGCCATCTCCTCTCCTTACGAGGGGAGATGAGAATACTTGTAAAATTTAAAAAATAATAAACCAGCAAAAGCTGAGAGAGTGAGACGACAATAATAATAATAAGAATTTTGTCATCATAATAATTTCTTTTATAATTGTCATTGTTTGATGATATTCACCCGCAATGACAAGTTTAACACCCCATCAAAGGGAGATATAATATATATAAAAAAAACAATAATAATAATAATAGACATTTATTTAGTATTACAGCGGTATTAGTAGTTTGCTATAAAGTTTGTTCATATGTATATTCTTCTTCATTCCCATTTATTTGGGGTCGCCGTAATATGTTTTTCTCTTCCATTCAGCTCTGTTCGCAGTCATCTCGTTATTTAATTCCTTTCTTACCATATCATCTTTCACACAGTCCATCCATCTCTTTTTCGGTCTTCTTCTGCCCTTATAACCATCCACATTCATATGTAACACCTTCCTTAGAATATAATCTTCATGCCTATGCACCTACCACTATAGACGATTACTCTTTAACCAAGTGGCTGACTTTTGTATTCTCAATGTATTCTGTTTTGGATTGTAAAGCAATAATAATAATATGAGTTAAAGGTAATAATAATAATCTCAAGACAATTCACACAGCTCCATCTAGACTCCAGTTTAGCTAGGTAAAGCTTGTGTAGTAGGTACTAGATAATAGATGATTCAAATACATAGATATATTTTTTCGTAAATACATATTGTACATAGAAAACACATAAAGCGATACAAACAATCATACTCATGAATACAAATGTTTGTTACGTGCGAGGAATCGAACCCGCGACTATTGGAAGTAAGATGGTGTGCTAAACCGCTAGACGATCGAGGCCGGCGAACTCGAAAGCTATCTCGATGCTTGCGGTGCGGTGGGATGCGTTGTGGTATTTGACTAATGACCACATGCACCGAGATTCCACCTTATAGCAGTTGAACTACTGGATACAGAGCTATTGTAGAACCGGATAATTTATGTGTTTATTTTATTCTACACTAACTACTTGGCCCGGCTTCGCCCGGGTACATGTATTATACATATAAACCTTTCTCTAGAATCACTCTATCTAAAAAACAAACGGCTTCAAAATCAGTTGCGTAGTTTTAAAGATTTAAGCATACATAGGGACAGACAGACAGCGACAGCGACTTTGTTTTATACTATTTTATGACTACAGGCATGAATTATGCATACTAGTTTTACACGCGACATTATTTGTTGCTATTAACATAAAAAATAGCTTATGGCGATCCTTGTGGTATATAATACAATCTATCTATTCTTAAATTTTCAATTAAGATCTATATAGTAATACATAGACTGACAGGCCGAAATACTTTCACATGTATACTAATGTTATAAACAGGTAGTTTGTCTGTTTGTTTGTTCCGGATAAGCTCCGGTCCTGCTGATGAGGTCTAAAAAATTCTTTCACTGTTAGAAATGTATATTATATAAAGGTATCCCAGAGTGCTATAAGCCATATAACTTCACGCTACGACCAATAGGAGCGGAGCAGCAATGAAAAATGTGGCAAAAATATTCATTTATAGTTTTTCCGCTGCGTTTGCTGCTTAAACGGTTAAAGGTACACATAAAATAAGTATAACGGAATTATTCTCCATGAAAAGTTCAAAGTAAAAGTCCAGTATAACATATATATATATATATATATCTTTTAAGGTTAACTCACTATAACTTTTTTAAGGTAATACTACATTTTTTTTATAAATATGATATCCTTATCCAAATAAAAATGTTAGTGTTGAACAATTTAAAAGTTAAACAAATTTTGGGCCCGTGCGAGGTCGGGGCAGAATGTTATTTAGTTTTAGTACTAGTATGACAATAAATCATTTGTAAATGTATATTAAACTAATATAAAAAGACAACATACCGTACTATTGTATTTCGTATGGGGTTTCGTGAAATAAGAACTAATTAATATAAATTTATTAGTGGTCCTTGTACTCGGTCTTTATTTGTGCAGAAATTAAAGCATTCTCTTTGCAATTCAATGAGATGGAAAAACAAAACAGATAAATAACGTCAGACAAAGCTGTACAGGTTTAATTCCCTTTGCCTCCTTTTACCGACGTAGATTTAAAAAAAATACGGAAGCGACACCGATCAAACGACGAACTTCCTGAAGTAACGTTCAAGTTTTTACGCCCTTCCCTTGGGCTATCAAGCGGAACTCAACTTTTTATGAAGTTTCAAACAAAGAGGTCATTTTGTCCCACGGCATCTTTATATCCGGCTGTATTGGATGTCCCGTGTAGGGTTAAAGTGCTTTAATTTTTATGTATAGTACTAGCGGTGACTCATGGGTTAACTTTATTTTTTTACTACTACTACGCACAGACAGGTATACGACCCATCTTATGGTAGACGGTATCTATGATCCAGATGACTACCGTAGTCTATGGACGTCTGAAACAGGGGTGACACGTGCGCGTTGCCAACCCTTAACAAATCTTAATACAGGAAAACTCTTAACAATATTAATTAATTAATATTGTTAAGAGTTTTCTTAATATATATATACATCTTTTTTTTTGTCTTTTATGGGTATAAATAGGTATAGGTATAAAAATTTACAATAAGATACCAATGGATATATTGGAATTACCCTTAAATAAATTCAAAACATCTGTTAAATCATATTTACTGAGCAAGGCCTATTACTCACTAAACGATTACTTGAACGACGAGCGTGCATGGCAATAGTTTTCATGTTCGGGATTTTCATTTAATGTTAGACATAGACACCTATATAAATGCATTATAAATAAACTGGATTTAAAAAAAAAAGTAATTCAATTGTTTTTCTTGTCAGTTCTTCTCAATTGGATCTATATACCAAACTGGACGATAGGGAAAAAAAATTATAATGTAAAACTTGACGTTCATAAGCGGCTAAAATGTCCTACATGAATAAATGATTTTTGAATTTGAATTTGAATATATATATATCGTGTCTTGAAAAACCCCATGCTGTAGTCTCTCGATAAAATCTCGGCAGATAATTCATTTCGCAATCTAAGTATTCGCGGGTGTAAGCTCCTCTGAAATTGCACTGTCCTAGAACACTTAGGTTCATTCATCATCCCCACACGCTATATATGGGTTGAATTTCCAATCGATGGTGAGCAGTACGATGGTAAATGTAGTCGTTGGCATCATGTTTCGGAGGTCTATGTAATGGTTAATGGATTTATAATATACTAGCTGTGCTCGCGACTTCGTCTGCATTGAATAGTGACCTTATTCTAATAAAGAAAATAATTAGTTAAATTATAACCCAAAAAAATTTCATCCTTCTACTTAAAAATTGACGTTACTTTCATTAACAACCATTCGTCTCCGCTTTCAACCCCTTACAACCCCTTCTTCGCACTAAAAAGTACCCTATGTAACATCACTACACACACTAAGGGATGTACAGAAATTAGACCTCTTTAGTTTTATTATATGTATAGATTAGAGTCTACATCCATATTGCGACAGTGTTTCAATATTTTCAAATAATATAAATTAAGTAATTAAATAATCAATAACATTACATTAAGCAGAAGAATAAATATTATGTTCCTATGTCTATGTCTGGACCGACGATCTGGTCAAGAACGGTATAAGCCGTTGGATGCGAGTTGGAGCAGCACAGGACCGATCGTCGTGGAGATCTTTGATCTTTTCAGCAGTGGACGTCTTCCAGGCTGATGATGATGATGTCTATATCTACTGTCCCTGGTCAATATCTGAAAATCAGTGGTTTCCTCCTTGAGTAAACAGTGCACTGAGGTGCTGCCTTTTTTTGCATATGGGTGATGCACATACACTAAGTTACTCACATATTTTTTGTACCTATATTGTATTTTGTTTACTAACATAATTATGTATTTACCTTTTTATATATATACTAGCTGTGTCGTGGTTTCACGGTGATTATATAAGCTATATTACTGGTAAGTTTTATCAAAATCCGTTCAGTAGTTTTGGCGTGAAAGAGTAACAAACATCCATACTCACGAACGTTTATAATATTATTAAGATTAAGATATTACTGTTCTTTGTAAAATAAAAAAAATATCTATCTCTCTATCTATATTTATCTATCTTCAATAATAAAACTAGCTGTCCCGCCAAACGTTATTGTGACTTAAAATAAAAAAAAAATTTAGGGGCGTATTGAGTAGATAACCCCTAACATTTAGGGGGATGAAAAATAGATGTTGGCCGATTCTCAGACCTACTCAATACGCTCACAAAATTTCATGAGAATCGGTCAAGCCGTTTCGGAGGAGTAGGGGAACGAAAACTGTAACACGAGAATTTTGTATAATAAAATGATTTCGAACAAAATCGTAGAGACTTGCACAAAATAGTGCTGACTGTGCAAACCTTCATCTCGTTTGGCCTGTAGCCGCGTAGCCGCAGACACCGACTGCAGTCTCTTTAATATTCCCAATGCAGTCCGATATAATTAGATAAATCTCCTGCTTCTTCATTTTGGTACAAGGGAAGAGATTAATACGTTTGTTCATATGAAATGAAATCAAATTTATTTACGAAAAAATAGGTAGACATTGGTTGACATTTTATAATATAACGTCTCATTATGTTTTGCCTCATTAGGCATGTTTATTTACAATACAATATATATAATATTCAAATATTAGCTATAAGGGAATGCATGACATTAAGCCTTTTCCCCTTTGTTAGTAGTTAGTTATTGTTTAATAAGGAATAAATAAATTCTATTCCTATAATTTACGGTTATAGAAAAATATTTATGTCCACGAGAACAATTTTAACCTCGTACAAGTACGAGTACTACCAATGTACGAGATTTTTACCTACAGAAAACGGTTATAATACGATAATAACGAATTGCACCAAATTTATAAGATTTAATTAGATTTTTTTATATCTTCATACGAAACTCCATCTTTCAAGGTTGCCCTGGCCCGCATCTTCTTCGGACTACGTCATATGGTTTGTTAAGATAAAGTTTCGAAGACTTGCCGTTGATTTTTTGTCTCTTTCACATTTTCTTTGTAATATTTATTTATTTATAACTAGCTTTTGCCCGCGGCTTCGCTCGCGTTAATTAATCCCCTTAGGGGTTGAATTTATCAAAATCCTTTCTTAGGAGATGCCTACGTCATAGTAGCTTTATGCATGCAAAGTCTCAGCCCGATCGGTTTAATATTGACAAAGTTTTATACAAACTCGATGAAATAATCAAAATCCTTTCTTAGCGAATGTCCACGTCATAACATCTACCTGCATGCCAAATTTCAGGCCGATTCATCCAGTGGTTGTACGTTGATAGATTACTATGGCAATCACCTTTGAGTTATATATATTTAGATTGCACATGCATATACAATAATTTTACATATAGATAGAAAATTTATAATACACACATGGACTCTGTTTAAAGAGTGTAGCAATTTCATAGATGACACTGCATATTTTAATCTGTCAATTTGTTTGTTGTAATATCATCGCTCATGACTTGTACATCAAACTAAAAGGTATTCTTGATGAACTCAATTTTCCAGCACTCGTTAGTGGTCCACGAGGATTATTCCGAACAGACCGACAGAACTCCCAATTTGAAAGGTGTGCATTTTCAATTCACTTCGATTTGGCAATATAATGAAGGGATTCGGTTTAAATAGATCCTTCAAGTGAATCACTCACTTTATGGCTTTGATTTGAATAAGACAGTGATTTAACAAATGTCTAATGTCCATTGACATTACATGTAGGTAATAGCAATTATTAAAAAATGGCAACCATTGCTATTCATGAATATGTGTGTTTCTAATAATGTGGGTCTTTTGTACGTTTATTAAAAAATAAATAACAATAAATATCTAAGTATTTATATCAGTTCTCTAGTACCCATAACACAAACACTACTTACCGAAGGGTTGCCGCTACGGAAACGAAAAGAACTGATATATTATTTTTTTTTAGAAAACACTCAATAATCATACTCATGAATATAAATATGTCCACCGTGCGAGAATTCGAACCCGCGATCATTCGAAGTCGGTAGTCTATCTAGTCGGTAGTCTAGCGGTTGAGCACACTAAAGTGGCGCCATGAAGGCGCCATACTATACATGCATTACAAAAAATGTATTTTTACAGTGGTATGGTACCAATAACACAAGATCTGCTTAACTTGGGACTAGATGGCGCTGTGTGGCCAGAATTACTTATTACTAACCTTGAAAATACAAGAAAATCTAATATTTCACACATTAGATTTTCATTTATTTCCATTATGGAGATATTTAATAAATGCACAACCGATTTTAATAATAATTTCATTTTTTGGAACATCTTTATGTGTATATTATGTACGTACATATTATAATTTCTTTTTTATTATGAATTGATTTTTTCTATTGTTGTTATCTATTTCAAATTGTATTCAGAATATTTCTGTTAACAATAATATTATATTATTATAATTATAGTACCATTCATTATGTTATTTTTATTTAATTACTGGCACTTATAGAAAAAAAAAATAAGTATTTTTTATACTACTGCCCAGTACTGACTTCAATGTATGAAAAATTAAGTATTTTTTTTTATATTATTGCACTGCACTTATTCATACTTAAGTAAAATAGAACAAAATTATTATTGTTTTGAACGTGAAAAATTAATGCTGATAGGAACTGTAATTAAAAAATGTACCGTTGAAAAGTTACATAAAGAGTTCTGGCTAGACTGAAAGTTAGTGCCACAAACTTTGAACTGAATTCACACCTCGTACCTCCCTCTCTCAATTTAACAACTTAACACCGCCGGCTTCTTTGTCTATTTCGAAATGTATGTGCTTTATTTATACTACTAGCTGTGACCGCGACTTTGTCCATGTAGAAATTACCTTTTCTGTTGAGATAAATAGAAATTTCTAAATTAAAATTAGCCTAAGTTACTCCTTATAACATTAGTGAAAATCTCATCAAAATCGGTCCAGACGTTTCAGAATTTTTTTTATGTAAGTACATGTTCAAAAAAAATTTTGATACAGATTTAGTTAAAAGGTGGAAATTACAAATAGTCACGTCAATATCATTATAGATATATTTCTATAGCATGTTGTATTCATGAGTAGATGTTTGTATCATTCGAGAAATCGAACCTGTTAATAATATTAAATACAACAATACAAATGAAATAAAGATTTTTAGAAACCGCAATAAAAAACGTGGAATTAGCCTCCTCCTTTTGTTGAAGTTGTATAAAAAACGAATAGTGTCGTACTACAGACTACGAATTTGGCCTCTAAATCTCTACAGGGTTGCCAGAATTGAAATATTTGCACTAGTACGAAGAAACGAAAATATTTAGAAAAATCGTACAATACTTCATTTTAGCCCCGTAACCTCGTACATCGTAGTATTTGATAGATTTTGTAGGTCAACATCTCTATAGTAGACATCAGGGTTGCCAGTATTTAAATATTTGGCCTTGTACGAAGAAATAAAAAATCTTATAAAAATTCGAACAATAGTCAATTTGAATATTTTGAATCGAATTTTGGAATTTGAAATCGAACCTCGTACATCATAGTATTTTGGAAGATTTTCGTAAATCATGTACAAACTTGCAGGAGACGTGTCCCGATATACTGACGGCCAACAATATCGTATTTCTACCAGGATCCTCGTACGGAAGACATCCCTGGCTGACATGTAATATTTTAGTTCCGTGTGTTTACAAAAGATGCATTACTCTAGTACGGAGTAGTTCTTTTTCTTTGGCCACTCTCGTGTAGAGGAAGTACGGAGCTACAGCTCGGAGAAAGTTTTTTTTAACTCGCTACTGTACATGCTCAGACTTCTTATTTCTGTTTCTTTTTGATTAAACTCTTTGGAGATTTAAACATAGTTGTACATTCTTCTTAGATAGATAGATTGTAGAGAGGTAGACTATAAAACTTTTTTTATCAAACTATTCTAATGCTGTTGACCGCAGCTGGCGTTTACAGGTTCCCCGAACAATAGGGACTGAGTGCAGATAGCACTTCAAAGACGCGAAAAGACTTATGGAGCGGCTGAAGACCAACTCCTGCCTGATGATACGATGATGTTTTGTTACTGATTAGAACCTCGGCTCAGGTCGTCGTAATATTGACCCCTGTTTGAACTGGACGGGGGATCGATTGCAAAACTGTTTAATATTAGATATATTCTTTATTTTTACAACACATTTTAGTATAAATATAAGAAACAATCATATTCTAAAATTTGTAGAAGATTGGAGATCTGTATCTGAATCCAGCCCCTCATCACATACACATTGTAGTGTCTAAAGTAAACTTAAAAGCAAATTAAATAAGAAAGAAAATGGATTAACAAAAAAAAATAACTGAAAAGTTATATATGTGAGTACCTCAGTCCCATCTATATCAGCCGCCAAGCAGTTTGCTTTGTACGTTGTGTTTAGGTTGTAGATCCTACTGGTCAGATTAGGGAGTAAAATTACAAAGTAAGAGGCATGGCATCTTAATCCACTGGAATGCTGATATAAGAGTGGTATTGGTGTCTCATGATAACGTGATGTTAGTAGTAATTCGTGTATATAGGCAACGGTTACCGCTTACCAGGTTGTTTGATGGTAACTTGATGTAGTGCTGTTCTGTATATAATGACGGCTGCTGCTCCATCAGATGGATCATCGACTTTTTGTAAAACAGGCTACTTTGTTAACCTCTCATCTGCGAAGGAGCCAATTATTGGACTCGGACACTATAGCTCCATCTATGAGAAATGCTATAATTGGTTTCACAGATGGGGCGGTAATGTCATTTTGACAGTCTGTGAAAGGTTAATCTGTGCTATTCTATAATAATACTAACGTTTGCCCGCAGCTTCATTTGCGTAAATAACATAGTTATTGTTGATTGACCGGGATGTAAATTATGTTGTTCGCCATCATATATACATATTACGTTTAAAAACTTGACACCGTCAAGAGGTAATAAACGAACAAATTGTCGAATATTTACGAATAAATACAAGATAATTGAGAAAAATCACGGGAAATTACGTTTTATTTATTTTTATTGAGTTTAAAACACTACAAAAATGTGTTAATAAAAATAAATAAAACGTGATAACATTCCGTGATTTTTCCTAATTAAACGTATAAATAACCGAGTCAAATTTGACACAGTATATAAATACAAGATGGCAAAAGGCGATAGTAGGTTCGCCTTTTATATATTACAGATTATGTATTTATTTATCTGTGTATTCCATTAATGGACATTTGGTCAGAAATATAAATAGAAAAGGTTTTTTTGTGTCAACAAGATTCGAATCCGTAATCCAGATTAGAGAACGGCCCTGATTACTTTCATGCTGACACCTAACACAAAAAGTCCCTTAAATTTCTTCTACCAAATTCCTTACTTTTAATTTCAGTACGTCGACCTTTCATCTAACTTACTACCTTATACAGAACACGTAGTGCTCTCGTTAAATTCTCAAAAGAATCTAGTCTTTAACCCCTATTATTAGAGTTGCAATTTTATTGTTAACGTCCGTTTAATCAACCGATTCCGGAGCATGTGCACATTTGTATTAAGAAAATGGGGAGCCAACTTTATAGTAGGTAACTTCCTCAGCAAGGCGATCGGTACAGCCGGTTTTAATTCCCTGATTGAAGGAACAACTTTTATTCCTTTTTGTAGAACAAAAGTTATGCAGTGCAATGGAAATGAACTTTAAGAAGTATTAGCTATTTTCCGGGGAGAAGGGGGCTATTAGTTACTACTTAAATATACTAGCCCCCTCTCCCTTTAATGAGACTGATAGTCCTATAGCTAAAAATATGCCATATATAGATGAGAAGAATTGACAAAAACTCAGCTTGAATTCTTTTCAAATAAAAATTAATTGCAAATACTAATATTAATAATAATAATCACAATTCACACAGAGCCATCTAGCCCCTAGCTAAGTACAAATTATGTCTAATAGCATAATTAATTAATTAATAAAAAGCATAATTAATTAATCTAATAACATCTGATATAAATACTTAGATATTTTTCTTTTGTAAACACATACACAATATACGTAAAAAGCCATTCCCATGAATACAAATGTTTGTAACACAAGACATCGAACCCGCGACCATCACAAGTAAGGCGATGTGATAAACCTGTAGTTCCCCAAGTCCGTCATTCATAAGTAATTTACTTTAACTAATTCAGCTGTCAAGACACTTTTGATTAGTAAGATACGTTGCGGTTGAAGGGTGGGATATGATAGTGAAATTGTCTTTGCACTGTACGAGGAATCGAACCCGTGACCACCATAAAAATATAGCAGTGTGCCTGCAGTTAAATGCTGTGTGGACTTGAAGCTGACGACTAACTTATTTACCACAAAATTCTTAACGATACGACCCTATTAACTATATTAATAAGTCCGGGTAGCATTCCACTAAGCTACAACGTTCAAATATATGGTAATATCTAATAAATACAATACATATTTAATGGGACCACAAAGAAGGTGCAAGTTAGATTTGGAAGCTTGCCAACATTTGAGATCATAAAAGAAACTTCGCCTCTTACAGCACCGTTCGCTATTCGATACCTCGTAAACATATCATCAGGGCATACGAAATATATTTTGTAACTAGTTACAATATCTTAGCTGTATTCCACGGCACGGCTTGGGTATATACCGGCAAAAAATATCCTACATGTTATTAATCTAGGATATTGTTTTTCAACACATAAAAAAGTATAGTTTATTTTCAACCATTATTTTTTTTATGTGTTGAAAAACAATATCCTAGATTTATGAATGGTAACAACGAATGTCAAAGTTAATAGTCACCTGTTGATGGAATGTGAATCGAGTGGAGAGGGAATTTATTTTTAAGGGGATTTATTAAAAGTTTCTAAATCAACAAATTTGATGTGGGTGCTATTCAGAGCATACATAGGTAGGTCTGAGAATAGTTATCTATTTTTATTCCCACCCAAAAAATTTTTCGTTATCTTTTTTAATATAATTGGTTAATTATTTTATTACGAATCGACATTAAAAAACACATACAATCCTAAATTTTCAACCATCTACCATCAACTCCTTTTATATAATAGCAATAATAATTTATATGTCATAAAAAATATTTGCCGAGACGGCCAGTTTACATTCTGGCCATAAATACTGTTACAATTAAAAATAAACAAATTATTATATTTGAATTTCGAATTCAAATATAATAATTTGTTTCTGTGAATTCTGTCATTCTTTTGTGAATGTTCATTGTGTATTCTCAATTCAAATTTTCGCGCCAATCAATTGTCAATAATTTTTCTGACATTAAAATGGAGTGGGGCGATAAAGAGAACAGAATCACTGTGAGAGAGCTAAATAAAATATTTGAATAAGTATACAATGATTTGTTCGGTAACAAAGTCCGCACTCCTTCATTTGGCAGCCGAGTAAAAGCATTCCGTGGATTTAGCTAAAACCTAAGAGAGTTTAATAAACGTTTGCATTAAGTAGCTACTTGCAAAAAAAATATTTTACTAAACAGATTTTCCTCTGTAATAATGGAAGAGTGGACTTAAGATACTGTTTCATTAGACTGCAACGTTCTTAGTGCAGACAATAAGGAAGCCCTGAATGGGAGGAATCTCCCGCAATCTGAATCACGTAATGGGCTCTTTGAATACAAGATTGAATAAGGCTCCACAAAACAATAAAGGCATGATAGCGTAAGACTTATTAAGCAGAGCCGGAAAGATCGAATAAAAAATAAACAAGAGAGAATTGAATGGATTTCGGGTGTTCTGTATTAATTTTTATGAATACTCAAATCTTGTTAACATTATACACGTGAAAGTTTTGCATTATTGATGGATGTTTGTTACTCTTTCAAAGTTGTTACTCTTGCAAAAACTAATTGAAAGGATTTTAATGAAACTGTACAGTAACATAGCTTATACATCAGAATAACACGTAGGCTATAAATTTCTAGCACAGCTAGTTAATAATAATAATATTTCAGGACAATTCACACAGTGCCGTCTAGTCCTAAGCTAAGCAAAGATTATGTTACGGCTATAAATATATGACATAGATATATTTTTTCTGTAAATACGCACATAATTTACTTAAAAAATACCCAGACATCATCATCATAATCATGATGATCAATCTGAGCGTTTTCTATGTTATCCTATCCAAACCGATACTAACATTCATGCACATATAAAACAATCTTGTGAGGAATAGAACCCGCTACTATTGTAAATAATTAGATGTGCTAAACCTCAAGATCGAGGCTGTCAATTGCGAAATTTCCTATTTTTTGTTACCTTTGTGCATAATTTCCAAAGATTCACAATTGAAATGACAATATCTTCACGGAACCCTTCTCAAAGCAACAAAGGGAAAGAAACTGTATTCAACACCCGCACAAAGCTTTGCCAATGAAAGAAAACTACAATGAAATGTTAATTGGAAACTGGCAAATTGAATGGGCGACGACTTGAGGCTGTTATTTTGGAAGGCAATGAAGTAATAAATTGTATTACTATTATCAACTTATCTTCTTCGGTTTTCTCTGCAAACTACAGCATGGCTGTTCAAGAAGAATTAAGATTCCCTAAATATTGGAGAAGCGAACACACGTCTGATGTTTTAGGCGTCCATAGTCAACGGTAACTAGAGTTGCCAACCGTCCTGTTTTACCAGGACTTGTCCTAGTTTTTGAAGTGTCCTGGGAAGTCCTGAATAGTTATTTTTCAGCGTCCGGGGTTTTTAAAATATGCTCGCCTCTTGAATACTGATTTTGAACCGTATAATTATATCAAATACTTTTTATGAAAAACCTGATTATATTAATTACTTGAATTTTACTACATATTAATATAATTATTGCAATACTATTACTGCGTTTTGTTTTTAAACTGGATTCTGAGTCCTGGTTTTTTGTACTTTAAATACTGGTTTTTTAAATTTGGGCTTGGCAACCCTAATGATAACGGTTTACCATCAGGACTTCTTCTTATACGCTCTTGATAGAACGGTCATGGTCGTTATGTAGTAGAGTGAGAGGCAGATGTCATCCGTCTTACAACAACTCGCTATTTCTCCTGTTAGAGTTCACAGCATCACATCATCACATCATTGTAGAAAATCCGATATTTTAAAATGATATTAAAATAAGGTAGTTTGTGTTGGGCAGCGTTCGGGAAGCTCCGATATATCTTTTCGTCCAAATTTCTGCAGTGTCTCAAGACGAAGGTTTACGACCAATGTGTGTTGCCAGTGATGACTTACGGCACAGAGACGTGGTCGCTAACTATGGGCCCCATCAACAAGCTCAGAGTCACTCAGAGGGCAATGGAGAGGGCTATGCTCGAAGTTACTCTGCGTGATCGAATCAGAAATAAGGAGATCCGCAGAAGAACCAGAGTGACATAGCCCGAAGAATTGCGACTCTGAAGTGGCAATGGGCGGGGCACATATCTCGTAGGACAGATGGCCGTTGCGGCAGTAAAGTCCTCGAGTGGCGACCACGGACCAGAAGAGGCAGCGTGGGAAGGCCTCCAGCAAGATGGACCGACGATCTGGTCAAGATCTCTGGAGGCATTGGATGCGAGCAGTGCAGTACCGATCGTCGTGGAGATCTTTGGGGGAGGCCTATACTCAGTATTGGACGTCTTCCGGGCTGCGATGATGATGATGATGATGATGAGTTTGTGTTTAGTAATAATGAAGTACCCAACATTACCATTACCCATTATTACAAATATTGTAAATATCGCCATCTAGTATTCTATGAAAATGTAATTACGCCCTAAATTATAGGAATATACGAGAACCAATTGTTAAGTTAGGTTAGCAGTAAAGTTACCTCGAAAGTCTTTAGTTTATGTACTCCCTATTTCTTTGTCTGGTACATACCTGTAACAAATAACATTAATTTTATATTAATTTTATTATATAAATACTCTATTATATAACTATATTTTATTATATATATAGTTACTCGCTACGGCTTCGCACGGGTATACATGTATTATATATATAAACCTTTCTCTTGAATTACTATCTATTAAAAAAATGCATCAAAATCCATTGCGTAGTTTTAAAGATTTAAGCATACATAGGGACGGACAGACAGCGACCACGACTTTATTTTATGCTATGTAATGATTACCAAAATATAAACAATATACAAAACAAAAAGAAAAGCTTAACATTAAAAGGTTAATTAAAACTGATATTGATTATATTGATTATTTAATGACTTCACATGTATCTCAATCAACGAAAGATCCTGGGTTATTGAGATGTCTATAAAATAAGGAATATATGCTTATTTTTATCCTATATATACCAAATTACGTAAAATTATCCGATGCGTTTCTTTGCCAAGAGGCAACAAGTAAGGAAATACATCTATAATAAATAATCAGACTGTATTAAAGATATAAATAAATAAATATCATATATAGAAATAAATATGTATGAAGTGTTAATTTCAAAATAACACTTTTCACTAACTGAATCTGAAAGTATATCATGTACATATACTATATTGTTGCTTAGATCAAAATTATTATTTTAAAAAATGTTTGTTTGTTTATTGCTAATCTCTGAAACGGTTGGATCGATTTTGACGGGACTTTCACTCGCATCCTATTTATCGTAAGTTATGTCATAAGAAATAACTTAGGATATTTAAATTTTAGAAATATTTGTTTAATTTAATAAAACAGTTAAATTCCACGCGAACGAAGTTGTGGGTAATAGATAGTTCATAATATAATATTGTGTTAGTAAAAGTTGGAGGAACATGGGAAGTGTAAGAATGTATTTTAATTGCGAAAAGTGACTCTATCACTTTCTCTACTGTGATTCACCAAGTGTCTCCAGAGCTCGTACTTCATGTCTAGTAGGTAAAAGTTGGCGATATGTGACTCCTAATTTTGAAAAATGACTCCACTATTTTTTCTTATTCTAAGTCCAAACCACCACCAAGTGTCTCCAGAGCTTGTTCTTTATGCCTAGTAGGTAAAAGTTGGAGGAATATGGGAAGCGTAAGATTGTCTTCTAATGACGAAAAGTTACTCCTCAATTTCATTCTCTTTGAGACTCATCACAATCAAGAGTCTCCAGAGCTTGTACTTCGTGCCTGGTAGGTAAAAGTTGGAGAAATGTGGGAAACGTAAGATTTTCTCCTAATTGCGAAAAGTCACTCCTGTATTTATTTTTCTACTGAGACTCACCACAATCAAGAGTCTCCAGAGCTTGTACTTCATGCCTAGTAGATAAAGGTTGTAGGAATGCGGGAAGCGTCAGAATATCTTCTAATTGCGAAAGTGAGTCCTCTATTTCTTTCTCTTCTGTGATTCACCAAGTGTCTCCAGGGCTTGTACTTCATGCCTAGTAGGGATGTAATTGCTAATAATTTACGAGTACGAGTTCAGTGAACAGGGTAACTGCGTAATAAACGCGGCGCCAATAAATCAGTCCGAACGTAGGACATATAATAAATTCTCCCTTTTATTCAATAGTCCTTTAGCGTGTGTAATCTAATACAAACTGTTTAAGTTCATAATATTTGTTACTAAAAATATACTTTTTTCTTATATTTTATATATGTTGTAAATGCCTATTGTTATTTTATTCAAATCAACTTATGTATTATTTTAAAACACACATGAAATTTTAAAAACTTTAAAACGAAAAAAAATCTAGTAAATGGATCTTTTTTAATTTCTGCAGATATGTTAGCAAATCGGCAAAGGCCACCAATCGTTTCCATTCTCTTCTTTCTTGAGCCACTCTGTTCTACATTATACTCCTGCCACTACCCTAATACTATCTTTCCATCTCGTGTGGGGTTTGCATCTTCTTCTTTTTTCTTCCCTGGGATACCATTTTGTCTCATCTTATTGTTATTTTATTTATTTATACAAAAGTATGAAACATATGCATAGATATAAGACTGAACACTTTTAAATAATACAGAACTAATAGTAATAATAAATTAACTTTTCTTGTGTACATAATGTTAATGGAATAAAAGAGGTGAGTTTGTGTAAATATGAACTTTTAAAAGTTCTTATTTCTATTTACCTAATTTATCATTATTATTGTAGAGAGTGAGAGACCCAGACCGATACACACTGTGTAGCGGTCTGGGTGTTTTCTATGTATATTATGTATGTATTTACAAAAAATGTATATAACCTTTTATATCTGTTGTCTAGTACTCATAATACAAGTTCCATTTAGCTTGGGACTTGGTCTAAGGTTTTTATTATTATTACTGTTTGCGATTACCAGTAGCCAAATAATGATTTAAAAATAAAATTATAAATTTCAAATTTGGAACATCGATATTGATTTGTTTTACTTTATATACATGTTTTCACTTCTTCTCGAACATTCCATAGCGTCACTATTACATTCAGTGTACGATCAATTCTATCCATTTTTTATTTCAATATTATAACAACTTAAATATAGCAACATTCCTCTAGCAAACATTACAATACTAGCTGAGACGATATAATGCTTCCTTCTCTTTCCCACATTTACTACAGTGCTGTTTCTGTATATAGACTGTTACCGCTTACAAACAGCTTGTTTAACATGCCAATGATATAAAAAAAAATATATTCTGTCGTCAATATGAAAAGCATGTAAGAACACTATATCTATATATTTAATATATATAATTCTCGTGTCACAGGTTTCGTGTTTATACTCCTCCGAAACGATTCGATCGATTTTGATGAAATTTTATATATATTTAGTAGGTCTGAGAATAGGTTTATAACTAATGTTTATACCCCTAAGTATTAAGGGTGGCTCACCACAAAAATTATTTTTTTTATTTTTTCAACATATTTCTTTGTAGTATTAAAAAATACATACAACCCTAAATTTTCAGTCTTCTATTACCAATCCCTATTTTTAAATAGCGATATTATTTTATATGTCAAAACAACGCTTACCGGGTCAGCTAGTATCATTATAAAATCGTAGCTTTGTACGAGTGGTTACAAACATTTTATGAAAACTGTCCACCGCTCAGAGCAACGCCGGGCATCTACATTAATATGGTCCCCATCACCAACTCCCCGGGCGCGGCTAGAAAAAGGAAATTTATTTTCGTGTTTTATTAAAGTAATTTCGGGCGCCCCACACAGGGCTGCCTCCCCGTAATGTTGACGATTTCTATTTTCGTAGTGTGGGAAGGAAATACGATTTATTATTGTATAAGAATACCGGTTTATTAATATCCGATTTATTGTTGTATTATACACCAGTTATAATCTGATAACTATGACTGATTTATTTTGTAACTCAAGTAGCTGCTATATTTATTTACTTTTGTTAATATTGCTATTCGGCAGTTTCTATGCACATAAAATCTAAATATATAATCCTGAACAATATATTTAAAAGAGCAACTCGTAAGTTTTTTGCTCGTTCTTCTTGTGATGCTTTCCGAATGAGCGGTAGAATAAAAAAATTACTTGTCAAGAATACTTGTATTAAGTTTATTTGAATAAAAATTATTTCTATTCCATTTTAGTAATGTTTTATATATTTTTTTATAAATGGTGGCATCAGTGAATGAAAACATGAACATGAAGTCAGGTCAGTTAACACAACGTGGCAAATTAACCACGAATTAATCACTATAACATAATCACTATAAATTATAACATTACATTAATCACTATAACTTATAGCTTTGAGGGTGGTGAAAGTACTCCTTATATTTTTATATTATTACTCTAGTGAGATATGCAGAGAGGTAGTTTGTGGACTATATTGTATTCGAAATATATATGCATGGAGTCGAACAGATTATATTTTTTTTTATCATCGTAAGTTAAGTTAATAAGATTAAGTAATATAAGTTGATCTTAAGCTTCTAAAGAAATAAACATAAAAAAATATATAAAATTTTTATTCGTGTTGGCCTCGATTTCCTCATATCATATTTACTGAGCAAAGCCTATTACTCACTAGACGATTACTTGAATAACGAGTGTGCATGGCAATAGTTGTTCATGCACGGAATTTTCATTTAATGTTAGATATAGACACCTATTTAAATATATGTACAATGTAAATAAACTAACTTTTAAAATATTCTATTCAGTTTTTTGCCAGTTCTTCTGAATTGAATTTGTATACTGTAAAAAAATATAATATAACAAATTTGACGGTTGTGAGCGGTTAAAATATCCTACAGGAATAAATGATTTTTGAATTGGAATTTGATTAAACTTGCGATCTTGGAGATCTATATCGGAATAACGAACCACTACGTTTTGACGCTCTCGAAAAACATTTTTAAACACAACTTTCATAATAAGATACTCCATTGTCATGGTTATGTTTTAACCGTTGTTATTTTAGATTTAATACTTAAAATGAAACAGTCTCGGGTGGAAAGGAAAGGTAGATATACGCTTTTATGATCTAAAGGCTTTGTTTAAGGCGGAACTTGTATGATTTATTCTGTACTTAATGTAACAAAATATAAGTGATGAGCTACAATAACTTTTACAGAGCAGTAACAAAATATTGACTTGATTAAATATAGTCAAAGACAAAATTGTCTTACTTCTTACTAATATTCTAAAGCGAAAATTTCTGAGTATGGATGGATGGATCTGATTGACAGACACCTATCCGATGTTTGTTACTATTTCACGCAAAAACTAATGAACGGATTTAAATGAAACTTTAAAGTAACATCACTTAGCTTGTACATCAGAATAACACATCATTACATAGTATAAAATAACGTTGCTGTCGCCGCCTGTCCGTCCATATGTATGCTTAAATCTTTAAAACTATGTAACGGATTCTGAAGAGGTTTTTGTAATAGATAGAGTAATTCAAGAGGAAGGTTTATATGTATAATACATGTACACCAGTGCGAGGCCGGGGTAAGTAGCTAGTAGGCGATAATTTAAAAGGATATTATATAAATAGAATGATAAATGTCAAGAAAGATACAAACGAAGTTGGCGAGTAGCTGGTTTAGGTAATCATATAAAAGAGTTTTTGACGCTTAAGTACGTCAAAACACCATCTTTTATGGCTACTTTCTTTGACTAGAAATGGCAAGAAATACAAAATGCTTACAAAATTCACTCATTTACATTGATATAGAATATGTGACTGAATATAGAATATGAAATTTCATATTTTATTAAATCTTGATATTTATTAATACGTAATAATACGTATGTAGTGTCATTTTTGTTTAGTAAAACAGAAATTTTACATTCCATAGATATTCCATAACAAAACATAACTGAAAATTTCATAAGACATTGTAGAAAATGTAAAACTTTTTTTTCTCGTAATATTTTTCGTTGCAAATTATAAGGTTGTGACAACCCTAAAGCAAGTGGTGGTTAATGGAGCCAGTCGGGGTATGAATATTATGCGAACTAAATCTTTTATTACGAGCGGGCGAAAATGGACACCGTTCTGACATAGGCGCAATATTGGAATCTCTTGGGCATTAATTTGAATTTCGCGTGATGACATGTTGTGACCTGTTTTATTAGACCGCGTTGTGTTTCAGAAGAGTTTATTATAACTGACCATTTAATTATAATTCGTACACTTGGATAAATTTTTATTAGTAAAATCAGTTCACGTGATGACATGTTGTGACCTGTTTTGTTAGATCGCTCTGTGTTTTAGAAGAGTTTATTATAACCGACCATTTAATAATAATTTCTACACTTGGATACATTTTTACATGTAAAATTAGTTCACGTGATGACGTGTTGTGACCTGTTTTATTAGACCGCGTTGTGTTTCAGAAGAGTTTATTATAACCGACCATTTAATTATAATTTGTACACTTGGATACATTTTTATATGTAAAACTAGCTGATCCAGCAAACGATCTTTTGCCTTAAAAATTAATCAGTTATCTACCGCCGGGAGTAGAAAGTTATATAAGTATTAATACTAATATTACTATTTAAAAAATGGGTTTCATGATAAAAGGGTGAAAAGTTACATTTTAATGTATATTTTTATGATATCATAAAAAAAATATATGTAAATATTATTACTCTTTTCATATTAGGTATAATATTGTGTATTATATAGATACATGCAATACATATAAAAATCACCGAAGTACTTATTGGTTTATTATAAATGTAACTTGCATTTAAAATAAATCAATAGTATTTTAGTAAAGCATTTTCTTATACTATGTTGGTAAACAACACATGCCCCATCAGCTGGTAAACGGTTACCGTAGCCTATGGTCGCCTGAAACATCAGGAGTATCACGTGCGCGTTGCCGACCTCTAAGAAACATTAATATACCCTTCTTGAAAGACCCCATTTCGTCCTCTAAGAAACATTAATATACCCTTCTTGAAAGACCCCATTCCGTCCTCTAAGAAACATTAATATACCCTTCCTGAAAGACCCCATTCCGTCCTCTAAGAAACATTAATATACCCTTCTTGAAAGACCCCATTCCGTCCTCTAAGAAACATTAATATACCCTTCTTGAAAGACCCCATTTCGTCCTCTAAGAAACATTAATATACCCTTCTTGAAAGACCCCATTCCGTCCTCTAAGAAACATTAATATACCCTTCTTGAAAGACCCCATTCCGTCCTCTAAGAAACATTAATATACCCTTCTTGAAAGACCCCATTCCGTCCTCTAAGAAACATTAATATACCCTTCTTGAAAGACCCCATTCCGTCCTCTAAGAAACCTGAATATATCCTTCTTGAAAGACCCCATTTCTTGTATTATGAAAATTTATAACGGCTCCTTAATTAGTAGCTATCGTAGCTGTAACACCAAAAGTATGCAACAAAGAACCGTTTATAAAAACAAAGAACATTTACGAACCAATTACATGAACCGAGAAACAACGTATCCGAAGCATTCCCCATTAACCCGTCGGACTGGCAAAAAATATAACGCGGTAAATAGCAAATTAGCTTAATCTGCTACAAGCTCTCGTTAGAACAAACAAGGGTGAAAATTACGAACGAATAACGTAGTATTGTAATCTGACGGTTTATATTTAACTAGGTGCCCACCCGGCTTCGCATTATGACATCTTGTACGTATTCCAACATATATATATATAGGTCCAGTTTTGTTATATATTACTACTAGCCACCCAACCCGGCTTCGCACGGATGTGTTAAAAATCTTTGAATTTCTCGGCTTGTTCTATACTATAACACTCATATATTATACATATAAATCACTCCATTTATTTTTAAAAACTACATTAAAATTAATTACATAATTTTAAATATCTAAGCGAACAGACATCGGAAGCAACTTCTTTTTATACTATTTAAAGAATAATCATACTAATATATTTTTAACACATCACAAACAACATAAAATTCATTTAACCAAATATATTCGTTTCCAATTTTAGGGCTTATATTAAGTAAGAATAATAATGATAACCCTGGAAATCACGCATCGCCGTCTAGTTTCAATTTAAGCATAGCTTTTGTTATGGGTACTAGATAAATAATATAAATATTTAAGTATTTTTTGTAAATCCTATTGTAAGAATTTTAAGTTGAATCCTACTGTTTATACCCAATTAACAAATTAGTAATATATGTATATCAGTGTCTCTAGCGGATATTTTTCTTTGCCCAAATGTACTTGACCGATAACAGTAAATGAAATGTCAATATCCCGGTCCAATATTCCCTTTATCCCGTGCGAATGTTGCAAGAGCCTAAATCCCACGCGAGCGTAATCAGCACGACGATATATTTACATTGTTAAATGGCAGTTCCTAATTCCTGTTAGTGGATTACCGCGGTGTTGCCAATTGTCCGAATGGTCAGGGATGTATTATAATAATTGCTGTTTATACTTTTGGGTCATTGCCAATTAGATAGCATCGAGGGTTTACCGTTTTAGCATACTGCCTAACTTATTTCCTATAACCGTGGTTTCTATTCGGTTCCTATACTTTCTTGAAAAGTAATTAGGATTAAATCATATAAATCATTAACAAAGTCAGTTCTTTCATTAAATATGAATGTTGTCAATACCGCGGTGTTGCCAATTGTCCGAATGGTCAGAGATTTATATTAATTGCTGTTTATACTTCTGGATCATTACCAAATTCATTTATTGCCCAATATAAAAGTTCAAATGTACCTTTTTTCTACGCAAATGTACTTTAACGATACCAGTTAATGAAATGTCAATATCCCGGTCCAATATTTGGAATATCCATTATCCCGTGCGAATGTTGCAAGAGCCTAAATCCCACGCGAACGTAATCAGCACGACCATATATTTACATTGTTAAATAGCAGTTCTTATTCCTGTTAGTGAGGTTCAAGGGATTATTAGCAATGTGAACTAACTACTCCATCCCTAGCAATGTACCAAGTAAGGTTGATCTTTATGAGGTTCCTCCTGGAAACATTCACAAGCTTTTTTCACGATGGGCCAACTGACCTGACCTCATGCTCATCTTATCACTTTCCATTGTCCCGCCAGCGTAAACCGATAGCGCAGGTGGGTGTACCATTACATTATCATAGCTAAAAAATTCCTGTTAGTGAATTACCGCGGTGTTGTCAATTGTCCAAATGGTCAGGGATCTATTATAATAATTGCTGTTTATACTTTTGGATCATTGCCAAGTTCATCTTACATCCGAATGCTCAGGTTCAATTTTACTTTTTTCTATAGTGGTATCGTATATTTAATGAATTGTATCATATTACACATACATATTAATAAAAATTATCATTAAACGTTAAATTCAGTAGTAAACACATGATCCGTACTTATTTATTACAATTGGGGTTAAACACAAGTAATTACTGAAGGTCTAAGTGTGTATTGTCGGACATTACAGCGTTCGTGAGCGTCCATAAGGTCTACGAGGTCCCAAGAGTGTTTTAGTTGAGAGTTCCCTATTTATTTGGTTGTTAGTAGGTTTTATTTGAGTGGATTCTCTAATATATTGGAACGATTATTTTTGTAGAAAAAAGGGATGTACTATACAAAAATGGTGGGAGATTTTTGCACAGCAGTGTTACATGAAATTAGACAATAAAAATAGTGCTTGATAAAGTTATTCTTAGGGTTTAAAATATACATTATTATGAGCAAAGTCATATGTGTAAGTTAGACACAATGACGATATTCAAACTTAAAAGTTTTAAAAATCAATTAGTATGAACAAAATCATCTACGTTCAAATTTGTATTGTGTGAGAAATTGAACCTACGACCATTGAAAATGAAGTGGTGTACTTAACCGCAAGACCACCAAGACCGTCATAAATTCAAGTAAAAAACAGATATTTCAGCCTGTCTACTCTGGAAACTAATTCCGATTCAATTAGACTGGATTACGTCGTTTCGCCTTTTTGTACTTTTGTATTACAAATTATAGAAGTTTTACAAATTTCGTTATTTTACACATTTTTTTTTAATGAGAGTTACTTGTTAATGATGTATACGATTTCATCTTAATTACGTCTCAGAAAAGAATACCGACCGTCAGAAGAACGCGCGACCGTCAGAAGTAAGGCATTATGCTAAACAGCTAGAACCCCAATGCCGGCAAAAAAGATAAATTTTGTCATAAAAAAAATCATAGTTATAAAACATTCAACAAGTGACTGCAGTGTTATTAAAAGTAACACTTATTTCGTTTATTTTACCTATCAAGTGATGCCCAGGACGGGTAGCGGGGACGCGGGCACCCACGGGAATGAAACCGCTTTAATGGGTAATGAACGCGCGTAACGAGCTGTGAGAGGGTTAAAAAAGATGGACGCGTCAAGTGTGAGTCGCAGTACATTTTATTTATCAATATCCATGCCCGCGATTTCACTCGGATTAAATTTATAGCCTATATGTTATTCTGATATAGAAACTATGTTACTGTAAAGTTCCATCAAAGTACGTTCGGTAGTTTTTGAGTGAAAGAGTAACAAACATTCATCTATCCATGCATACTTACAAACATTCGCGTTCATAACAATAGTAGGAATTTATTAATATTCGAAACAAAAACTTTGTACCCCTTTTTCCGAAAATTGCGCGAACGGTGGAGCATCAAATTTGGCACACTTATAGTTTGAAGAAGGAGTACAGTATGCTAATATATTTTTTTAATTATACTAAAAATACAATAAAACACACACATGCATATATACTCTTTTGTTTAATTGTTATTATTGGTTCAAATGTCTTTATGTATTTTTTGTTATCGTCTAATTTCGACCAATTGGCTTTTTTTGGCGCCACTACAGCAAAGTAAAATATTCAAGAACCCGAAACACGGTACTTTCCTTTCGTTGACAGTCCTCACAAAAAATGCTAATCCGTTTGGAAATTTTAATAATAATTTAAATGCAGCCAGGGCAAATGCAGTAACGATTTATTATAGCAAGAAAACGTTTGTAATATAAATCATACTGGATTTAGCCTTTCACAAACTAGACTAAATTGCAATAGCATATGCTGGGGTCACTCCATTCTCCCAAATTTGAATTTAAAAATCATTATCATAATCATATCAGCCCTGAAGGCGTCCACATGCTGAACAAAAGCCTCCACGAGGATTGGTCCTGCACTGCGCGCAACTTACGCTTTCCAGCGATCTTGACCAGATCGTCGATCCACCGCTGAAGGCCTTCCCACGCTGCGTCATCCGGTCCACGGTTACCACTCGAGCCAGCACCGAGAATGTATCATGCCCATTACCACTTCAGTCTCGCAATTCTTCGAGCTATGTTGGTCATACTAGTTCTTCTGCGGATCTTCTCATTTCTGATACGTTCATGGAGAGAAACTCCGAGCATAGCCCTCTCTATTGCCTTCTGAGTGACTCTGAGCTTATTCAAGAGATCCATAGTTAGCGACTTTAAAAATGAATCTATATTATTTATTGTACACATGTACAACCTTATTTGAAAAGAATGCAAGCTGAGTTTCTCGCAGCCCGAAAGTATTCCGAATTAACAGTAGCTATCAGATGTCATAAGAGCAATAAAATAAACCTATACGATTAAAGATATTTTGATTTGATTTGATTTGAGCAGGGTTTATTACAGGCACGCCTCAAACCGGGCGGTGGAAATTCACATATTCTCAACTTTACAGCGCAAGAGTCAATTTCCTTAAGTGCATTAACTATAAAAATAAAATATAATTCGTTGCGGTAGAATCCCGGCCATAACTCGCTTTCTCGGGGTGCGTATAAATAACTCGGCGATAAAATATCGCTGATTTGTAAGGATTTCCTTGTAAGGTTTTATTATAAGTTTTTTTTTCTGTATTCACTCCATTTCTGGACTTTTATGATAACTTCAATTTATATGTAATTTATGGTTTCAGTCAATCATTGTAGAAATGTATAACAAGAAAATTGTATTTTTTATGTGCAGTTATAAATATAGTTAGGTATGTGTCTGGCTTGCGACATCGTTTGCTTTCGTTGAGATAATAATTTTCTAAAAATAATATCGATTTGTAAACTGAAAAACAAATATGGAACCAATCTGAAAGTATACTCTTTAAAATAAAAAAATGTTTCAAATAATTTTTACATTACAGAATCATAAATTGACAAAAATTTAAAAAATATAGCCGAATTGGGAACTCCTTCTTGTTTGGAGTCGGTTAAAATATAGATTCCCTCTATATTTCTAATACAACATATCATGTAGTCAAAATTTGTTTGTTATCAATCGCATACAAAGTGAGAAAAAAAACTGAAGTTAAATAAAATTACATAAGTAAAAATTAGAGAATTTATTATCTGTATATTAATACATGAAGTAAATAAAAGACATACAAAAACTTTGTACCTGTTTTTAAGAAAATTGCACGAACGGAAGAGTATGAAATCTCGCACACTTTTAGTTTATATAGGAAACGAGTGCAGATTGCTAATATTTTTTAATATTAAAGTACATTAAAACAATAAAAAAAAACATTACACACACTGCCATATATTTGACACACAAACGCATAGAAATCATAATATAAATTATATATGATATAAATAAATCATATATCTCCATAGAAACATACTAATGTAAAACTTATAATTTAAATTAATTACAGTCGAATTTCGACTATTGGTCGACCACTTACAGTACACAGTACAGTACAAATTCAGTACACAGTGCACTTAGTACATTTAATTTCTTACATTCGTGTTCACGAAAGCAAAGCCGGGTCGACAAACTAGCAATATTTGTACACTTCTTTTAGATCTTTGGCTTCACGAGAGTAAAGCTGGGTCGGACAAGTAGTGGCACTATTTGTAACTCTTCATTTAATCGTCGGACGTTCTCACTCTGTGTATAAACTATAAATCTGGATTGCATTTGTTTGCTGCATCTGGTGCCTAGCAGATAAACCGATGTATTTCCCGCCCCAACTAGGGTGACCATAATATTTTATTGCCTCATGGATTTGTCTACTTGATGGAATTATATTATTTTGTTTAATTCCGCTACAATTAGCATGTGTGAGACCACAAACATTCGGTGTGAAAACTTAACTATCGTTACGACCTTCTCTAATGGCGATTAAATTCCGACCGTCATTAAATCTACACCCATATTGCGACACGTGTTTCGCCGCTGGTCGAGGCATTATCAGATGGTGAATGGAATTCGGAGATAGCTTGGATGCCTAGTGTTAACTTTTCGGCGACCAAACCACGACCGCGAGGTCCTACACATACTAATTTTGCGGAATTAACCAAATTATTATAAATTCATCAAGTAGTGAAATGGACTTCCGCAAAATATTATTATTTTGTTAAATCTGTTACCATTGGCGTATATGATTGTGAATGAATGCTAATTGCTAATTGTTGCATGCTAATTGTCAATGAATGCATGTGCTAATCACCGAAACTTGATCACCGCTTTTGGAAGCGTTACGGCCTACTCTTTTGATAATCAAATTCCGACCGTTATTAAGGCGAGATGTTTGTCACCTTTCAACGAGACATCATCAGGCAATTAATAGAGGTCGTATATAGCTTGGAAGCCTAGTGATGACTGTTCGGCGACAAAACTGCGACCGCAAATTAACACCTAATTCGATAAAAAAACATTTCTAGACATTCTTAACAAAGGGATAAACAGATGAAATAGTTGTCGCATCGTCACGTTTATACTCATTTCAGTTTAATGATAAATTAATAATAATGATAAACAAAGCCTTAAATGCTAAAAAGTATAATCAAATTTCAATTATCTTCATTCTTTTTGAGGGCTAATAATATATCCGGAATATTCCTGATACTATTTTATATTATGGTTACCCTAGTTGTAGTTCGAATAGTGAAGTGTCGACAGGAAACACATTTCTCGGCTTGAGTTTGTTTCTAAGTATTAAGTTTTCGAAACCCTTGCGCTGTAAGCTATTTCATATAGCAGTGATTGCAAATCTTTTCTTAGCAAAATATTATTAATAACGAATTTTAAGTTAGGAGTTGTGAGAAAGATAAAATATATTTACTCACGTGAGTATCTCTATCATCGTGAGTGTATGTTTTTTTTTACATCTAAACACATTTTTTAATATAACGGTATGGTAAACTTACGGCCCAACTAATGGTAAACGGTAACCATCTATATATGCGAACAGCACTACAGCCATCATGTTCTCACGTGACAAACGTAATACCACTCAAATGTTGCCATTTCTGAAGACTTAGATGTCATGTCCATTATTCTGAAATTTCACAACCGAACAGCAAGCTTAGCGGCTGAAATAGATGATAATAACGCAGATGCATTTACAAAGTCTACTTTGATATCTTCAATACGAAAAGGAAGTTATCAAAATATAAAACTTTACAATAATATCTTACTAATATTGAAAACTCGAAAGTTTGTGAGTATGGATGTTGTTTCACGTAAAAACTACTGAACGGATGTTAATGAAACTTTACAATAGTATAGCTTATACATCAGAATAACACATAGGCATATGCATATATATATTTATGTTTCAATATTACTTCTCGGATCAACGCAACGGTTGACTGGTAGAGAATGCCATCAGGCATGAAATCCGCCATGTATATAATTTACAAAAGAATAAATAAATAGGTTAGGTATAAATGAACCTGAAACGCAGGCACAGCTAGTAATTTATATAACGAAATAAATCATAAGCTATAATTTAGGAATCTATTAAGTGAATTGGAAGAAATATAATGACCCACAATTGTGCGGCCACCGTCACAAAAATACGAGAAATAATCGAAAACTCGAGCTATAATACAAACGAAAACAATACAGAATGTCTGCATTGGTTATGACAAGTCCATTTCTCGCAATACGCCGTTCACATAAATTATAGTCCTGTGTACTTTGGGAATGAATTAGTTCGGAAGACCGCTCACAAATGTAGTTCATCCGCAGATCTTTCGCTCTTTACTTCGTTTCATTTGACAGATAAAATCTTTATTCATATCAATAACATTTCATGCTACAAACAATAGGTATAAGAATGCAATAAAACACAATATACTTTAAATTAAAAACGTAAAATGGAAACCATGAACATAAGAAAATAATAAGGTTCGCTTTTCCGAACTCCTTCACGAACAATAATATTATGTAACGGTGAAACTGCGACGTCTAGTCAAAAAGCACAAGAACTCATATTTGGTAATAAAAAAAGAAAGAAAACAGAAGTTGTCGCAAAAAACTAGACTGCGATTTGATATAAAAAATATCATGTTTGCAACTTAACAAAACGCAAATAGACTTATAAACGAAAAGTTTAGGAAACAACAAACTAATTCATACATGAGCTGCGAACTAAATTGAGCGATCCGAGTCGCGAACTATTAAGCACAAGAGTAATAAATTAAGCCCGAATAAACAGTACACTTATTCCAACCGAGTCCCGCTCTACTGGCTTATTGGCTCCCCGAAACAGGCACGTTCAAAAATCACTCTTATTCCTACGGCAGAAAAGATTATTGACGTATGAAGAGAGATTTGCGATAATCCCAAATGACTAATCTTGGGCTACTTCAGCCGCCTTTCACAGATGTCGATCGATTAATCTTCCCATCGGAATTATTCGGGCTGTTGACTGGTTCCCATGGTAACGGAGTGGATGGTGCTTCCCGTTTCCCCTATCCAGTTCGGGTGGCATCATTTAATCATAATAACTAGAGCAGTTCATTGTATTTCAATTATTCAATCAATTTTGAATTATTAGGATTGTACACGAGTTAATATTACTATTCATTCGGCAGTTGACTTACCCCCTGCCCCTGGACTAAAATAACCCCAATTTTTATGTTATCTAAATGTCAAACAAGCTGACGGTACTTCTCATGATAATTTAGGTATATGATCAACATCATTGACATCATGTCATCATAATACGTCCATAGTATATACTGACAATTGAGTCGCACCCTCTGAAAGTCTGTACATTTATATATATATACTTATTTTTGTATCAATTTTGAATGTATTTTTTACAGTTTTTAGAATTATGACTTTTTCATTGCTTTCACTGCTGTTCGTAACTCCATTACAAGTTCGAACTACAATTTATATCCGTTATTCCATGCATCTAACACTTACAGTCTACTCATTATATTGCCCATACTCCTCTAAAGGATGTAGCCTCGAGGCCCCTTTATACCGGCAACTCTAGAGGCAATAGCCAAGGAACAGAATGTGTTTTTAAAAACGAAAATCGGCAATCTCTCTTGAGAACTAAAGACGAAAGAATCAGTCACCCTAACTTAACTTAGCTTAAAAGTTAGTGTCATAATTAGGTTTTTAAACAGATCTGCTTATCTTGGGACTAGATGGCGTTATATGTTTAGTCCAGGGATGATAATATTATTACAAAAATAAAATTAAGAAAAATTGGTTCCACAGGGAATTCATGTCCTTTTTGCTATAGTCTTTTGTTATATGTTTTGATTATAGCAAAATAGCACCGATTTGAGCAAACTATTAATGCGTGTCAAGTATATTATGAAGTACATAATAATTTATTTAATGTAACAAGTAGACAAACTAAATTAGTACTCGGATGTCGGATCGATGTACTAAATTAGATCATCCGGTTACAGTCGGATGCGACTCGTACCGGCTGTGGGGATTCGTGTGAAATTATACATTGCTAATATGTTTACTGGCTTTGCCCCACGACTTTGATTGTATGGCAGAATTTATTACTAATACCACAGATAACATAATATTACATACTAATACTAATAATAAATGAATACAATTAACACAGCAAATTCAGCTAACTAAAGCTTGTGTTACGCATACTAGATAACTGATACAAATACATATATATGTATATATAATTAGCGACTACAATTCACACAGGGCCATTTAATACAAAGCTAAGCAGAGCTTGTGTTATATAATCAACACATATTATACATATAATACACCCAGACCGATATAAACAATCATTAATACAAGTGTCTGTATCGAGGGAGGAATCGGATCCGCGATTATAGGTAGTATTTTAACAAATATTCATGCATATTATTAGCTAGTACAGAAAACCCCAATATATATATTCATATATATACTTAATTATAATTAGGTTTCTAAATAGGGCATCAATAATAGAGGAGTAAAATATGATAATGTATTGCTTTTAAAAATTAAATTTACAGTAAATTTTTGAATGTTTTAAAGATGACAAGGAACATAAAATTTTTAAATTTTTTTTTTCCTTTTATGAACCAAAGAGTTCTTAACACATTGTCGGTAAAATAGAAAAATGGCAGTTTTACAACACAAGCATTTAAAGTTTTAAACTTACATAGAAGTGTTATATATCATTTTAAAAGTATTGAGATAATGATTAAGACGGCGTGGTTAATTTAATTAACTTATATATAAGGAAGCAATTCTATCTTCTAACTTTGAAACATATCATTTTTCTATTTAATCGACGACATAGAGATAAACGTTATACCTACCCTAATATGTACCTAATACCATACCTACCATAATTGTAATAAAAAAAACTATATAAGTACATAAAACTTTACTGTTTCCAAAAATATAAATACACTCCAATTGCGGCAAATTAAAAAATCAATTCTGTTTTAATTAAACGAAACGAATCGAATACGTCTAGAGCGATAACAAGGCGTTTCACTTAAGTTCTATTTATAATTTGAAATAAAAATAATTTTAATTTATGTACATCGTTTCGGTGAGTTTCTGTGACGATAAAAACAAATAATTATTTCTACAATCTTTCTTTTGGTCTGGTATAATTATAGAACAGGTAAATCGTTTACTTTGACTTCTTAATTAAGTGTTCTATATTTTATCGTTACATCTATTTTAGTGTAATGATAAAATATAGAAAACGTTCAGAAATTGTAAGTCCTCGTAGCGTCTGCCTACATTTTTGCGATACATTAAAACTGCCAGTTATTTTTAATTACGTATTTAATATACAGTCTTCATAGACGGGTCCGAAAATGAATAATTTTATGGCCAATAAAGGTATTTACCTCTCTCGACGTTTCGACTAGGTTGCACTAGCCGTGGTCACGAGCTGACTGGAGTTACAGCGATGTCAATGTAGATAGGACATAGCAATTTATGTATTCATTTCGGGTTTATGTAAATTACTCTTACTAATATTATAAACGCGAAAGTTTGTGAGTATGCATGGATGTTTGTTACTCTTTCCCGCAGAAACTACTGAACGGATTTTGATGAAACTTTACAGTAATGTAGCTTATATATAAGAATTACATAGACTATAAATTTTATGCGGGTGAAACAGTTAATTACAAATAATTCTAACAGAAAATATATTTCCTCTATATCTATTATATAAATATAGCATCTATAATATTTGTACATGTTTGTATTTAACAAACACTTGAGAGGAATTCAAATAAGAAAAATTATTCGTAAACCTGCAAGATGCTGCTTTCCCTGCAGTTCAAATAACAAAATCACTGCGTCCGGAGCGAGCGGTTAGAACTTTTCAAATTTTAGATTCAATGTAGAGTTACTTCAACGTGGAAGAAACTAGGACAGGAAGCAAATATTATTCCCAAACTATACGAATACACTGTATATAATCTAACTTGTCTTTTGAAGGGTTGGAATTATTAATAACGGGAACTGTTCCCATTTTTCAATATACAATGCGAAAGTTCCAGACAATTTCCTCTGGAATCGTGTCAGGACTGATCATATAATAGCCACCGATGTGAAGTAATAATAATAACTGAAATAATCCGACTCTGGCACTTATATAAAGTAACAATAGTCCCAATCGTCCTCTCAACTACAGATGTCATACGAAAACAAAAGCATCAAAGAATAAATATCCTTGCCTAAATAACTTACCACCTAGTATATACTGCCATCTACAGGATGTAATTCTAAATACATGCCGCATAGTCAGAAAATTTCTTCAAACAGATCAGAACGATATTCATAGTACTCATATTCACGTAAATATATAACATTGTTATGTACTTGACTTAGGCGCGTATATATCAAGAAAGCCGAGAAGTAAAATAATAAAAAATAATTATAATAATGAAAACGAGCAAAAGTTGAGAAAATGATAATAATATATTTATTTTCTCCACAAAAACATAGACATAATATAAATGTAGAATTTAATGCTGATGATGATCTGTGGAGAACTGGCCTGTACTAGGTATCCGAAGAAACCTGTCACGGTCACCAGGTCCCTCCACTAGATCATACGTGCTCTAAGAATTATGTATATAATTAAATAGATATGGCTACTATTTATGTGTATGTGGCTTGTTTATCAGTGTTCTATAGGCTTATCACCGAATGTGCTCAGGAACTCCATAACATCTTTCCTCCAGCACCGTTCCACCCCGTACAAAAATACGTAGAGTGCGGCTCCACCCAGACACTGTTGACATCCCTGCTGCTTGTATCAACCGATTTGCATAAACTTTACTTATGCAGACAGCTAAGGAGTGGAACTCTCTCCCAGCGTGCATGTTCAAAATCTACCCTGTATCATCATAAGCACAGATAATTATATTAGAGTCCGTTAGTTTGTGTTCCCGCGGTTTCTGTTCCCCTCCCTTACCTACAGTACTGAACTGACCGTACAGCGGCCTTGACGCGCGCGCGCATTTTGTTGTGAATTAAAATAAATTAGAACTGTGTTAAACCTACTGTGAAACCTACTGTAAAACTGCAAAGCTAGCGAAGATATCTTCGAGACCCTGAAGCCCAAGAAATCCGCAGAACCATACAGGTACGTGACAGACGTTTCCACACATATTTTTCCCTATATATATACATAGTATTTTCCCTAACATTTTGGTAGCAGAGAGTAAATTCCCTAACAGTGCATGTTTCCTGCTATCAGCGTCCACGTTGTAAGAGTCATTGGTTCTTCCTTGTTAATAGTGAATATGCACTATTTGAGTTTGCGTGTAACAGCTTAGACCGCATCATTACTTAACATCAAATAAGATTGTGATCAAACCCTTTCAAATTTAGTTGTAATAAAAACATGGTGATGACTGACCTCCGTGGGGTCGCGGGTTCGATTCCTCATACAGTACAAACATTTGTATTCATAAGTATGATAGTTTTGTATCAATCGAGATGCTTCCTTTGTGCATTATGTATGTATTTACGAAGATGATATAATATAGTCTTTATATCCGTTGCCTCTTATATATAATACAAGTTTTGCTGAACTACATGGCGTTAAGTCAATTCTCCAGGGTTATTTTTATTATTACATGCCATGATGGGTGGGTTGATCTGACTTCATGTTCATTCTATCATCCTCTACTGGTTGGTTGGTACTGGTGTACTGGCCAGCAAAAATCTTTTGGGCAGGTGCGTGCACTATTGCCCATTCTTTCATCAGATTTAAAAAAGAGGTTATTTTTCAAAAGAATTTGCCTGTCAGTAACCTATTGTTAACTATTTACACAAAACCTTAACGAATTAGACACTTAAATTTTTCTCAGTAATCTCTCTGTTAATGTATAAAACCCGCATGAAAATCCGTTCAGTAGTTTTTTTACGTATTGCGAATATACAGAAACACGTAGCTTTACTTTCTAATATGTATGTTAAGATATATTTCTTCCTGTTTCAATATTCCTATTATAAATTCTTTTTATAATTATATTAAAAAAATTCCTATGAATAAACAATTATTTGTCATCAGCAAATATCTTGTATAAAATTTCCTTTCAAAGAAGAAAGAAAGAAAAAATATTTATTGAACACCTTATTGTTTATATTCAGATTAATTTTTATAAAAAAATACTTCAATAGAATAAAAAAATAAAATGGTCTTACAGTTATGTTGGTTAGAATATTATTCTTGTTTTACATTAAGATTTTATCAGTCATGAGAGTTAACTGTGAAGATATATGTATCTCTATACTGATCTGCTAGCAATATTTTCTATATTATTACATAGTATAAAATAAAGTCACTGCCGCTGTCTGTCCGTCCCTATGTATGTTTAAATCTTTAAAACTACGCAACGGATTTTCAAGCGGTCTTTTTTAATAGATATAGTGTTTCAAGAGGAAGGTATATATGTAATACATGTACACCCGTGCGAAGCCGAAGCAAGTAGCTAGTTAATTATATAGTGATGTTTATTAATTAAACTATTCTAATACTTTTGGCCTTAGATGATCCTGCACTTAGATGGATGAAAATGGGAGCGAATTTACGAAATATTACTTGTTATTCTCGTGGTTAGATCTGCGTGAAATTTTGGCTATGCATTACTCTGATAGCTGAAGGTATATTATATAATAGTTTCATTAAAATCTGTTCTGTAGTTTTTGCGTGAAAGAGTAATAAACATCCATGCATCCATTACACTCACAAATTTCCGCGCTTATAATACTAGCTGACCAACAATTTCGTCTGCATCACACTTATAACATTATATTTCGCTAAATTTACATAATATTTTTTTAAATTATAGTCTATGTGTTATATTGATGTATAAGCTATATTACTGTAAAGTATCATGAAAATTTGTTCTGTAGTTTTTGTGTGAAAGAGTAACAAACATCCATCCATACTCAAAAACTTTCGCGTTTAGTAATTATTAAGAGTAAAATTAGTAAGATTAAAAAGCGGAGCAATATATGTCTAATTCATGTGATACAGCGCCATCTAGACCCATGTTAAGCTAGCTAAAGCTTGTGTTATGAGTACTAGATAACTGATATAAACAATCATACTCATGAATACAAATGTTTGTACCGTGCGAATTTTAAATAGCCTTTCAAAAATTGAACTGTTATTAGGTTTGATGAAGTCCTGTTTCAGTTTATCATTCGGAGTCGCTGCCATTGCACCTGCTACGTTGGCGTGTAGCACGCTAAACCAACGTATTGGAGCTGCAAAAGTAACGGGAAATGCAGTATCCATAAATACTAGTTACTATTTCAACTAGTATTATAGCAGATATCGTTACCTTACGTTATTTTGGAATCTTCGAAGTGATTTTTTTGGTCACAACTGGTTGTTTCTTTTGTTATTTGTGGTTCAACCAACTTCAAAAAAGGTAAAGGTTTAATTGTGTATTTATTTGTGTTATGTTAGAGCTTTGAATTTGCCTAACATGTTTCTCATGTGGTCTGATACAAATTTGAACAAAATTATATTATTAGGGGGTGGTGTATTGGCGCTACTGTGGCAGATTACTACTATCAATGCCGTAACCACAGAGACAATTTATATTTATATTAATATTTAATGGATATCATTAGTAGCCTGGAATAAATAAAATAAATAAATTTGTTTTTGAGTTCTCTCTAATAATGGGTTAAAGTAATTTTTGTGATCCGAATACGGTGTTATCATTTTGGACGTATCTGTATTATAGCTTCTCTTAATAATATCAAAGTAACTAAAACACGTGTAACGACTACGTACTTAGTTACAGGTACTAGTTAAATACTATTGGCTCTAAGAAATATTCCTACCATGACGTCTGTCCGATAATAACACAGGTTTTTTTAATATTAAACTAAATTATATTTAGGTAACCGTTTTAAATGGGTGCAACTAAAATCACATACATCAATGTAAATTGCTAGTGATTTGACATTTATAAAAATATTTATTTTTCCCTGCGACTTGGTTTATCGTAGCCAGACATTAAGTATATTTTATGTTTCATATTAATAAAACTAAAATTACATACTAATTGCTTTTGTTGTTAGCTAAGAACTTGCGGTAAGAAGCAGAGATTGAGGTACCCGCATACTCAAATAATTTTGTCAGTTATATACATATACTAGCTACTCGCCTCAGCTTCGTCCGGGTGTATATGCATTACATATATAAATATTCCTCTAGAATCACTGTATCTATTAAAAAAACGCATCAAAATCCGTTGCGTAGTTTTGCACCTTTATTTTTTTTTTGTATTTGTGCATTAAAGTTTTAATAAATAAAATTAATTATTTACATTGTAAGAATCCTTATGAGAACTAAAATAAAGATTATTGTTGCTGGCAACTTGTTTACCATACTTACTTATAAACTTTATATTTTTGATATCTGCTTTTATGTCACTTTTGACTAGTTGTAACTTCTTCGCTTCTTGCTTTCGCTGCCCTTTTGGGAAATATACACTTTAAACATTATTATTCTGATTTTTAATAAAATAGTCGTTGAATTCCCGCTCCAGTGACAATTATTATTAATAATTTATATTTTTGATATAATTGAATTTATATATCTGAAACAACTTAACAAGTTCACAAGCATTTTATGAGCTGAGCGCTGGCAAAAGCGATCGTGCGCGGTAACCCGAGGGCAAATTGTAAATTACCCACAAAACTTGAGCGGCGGGGTGTTCGGAGCAGTGTTGCCACCTTCATAATTTAAACTTCGTTGTGAAATTACTACATTCCATTTTAATTATGTAGCTATTTATTTACTAGTTATGTTAGCGCCATACGTATAGTATTCAGAAAAAATTTTGACTTATTATTTTATGTTGCAATACTTTTGCTATATTGGTTGTTATGGACTCCATGGTATCTTACGGGTTACTTAAAAGTCACTTTTTTTAGTATAAATAATATATAAATATGTATATGTAATTTAAATTTATTATTTTATGTCCTATATTTACATAGAGTATGATTGTTTGTATCGGTCTGGATGTTTTCTACGTATATTATAAATGTATTAAAAAAAAATATCTAAGTATTTCTATTAGTTGTTTAGTACCAATTACACAAGCTCTGCTTTGATTGGGATATATGACGACACATGAATTGTACAAGTTTACTATTAAATATATTATTACATTCATTTAGATACAAGTCTAAAACAAACTGCACTAAAATATGTACTAAACTATCGCCAGAAATTTTAAAGTAAGAGAACTTAAACTTGTACCAGGTGTTCACTTTATAATACGTACATTTTTAAGAAAAACGTGCATTACTTATTCAAGTTGCTTCGTGCGGTGAAAAAGTCAATCCATCAGCGTACCTACATGTTGTATAATAAATAAGTGCTGCTACAGAGTGGTAAAGTGCTATCGTGACCATTGGTATACTGCTAAAGTTAGGGTTATTATTAGGCACATTGATTTTAGAAGAAAAAGCAAAAATATAAGTAACAGTTATGTGTAACGTGAAACTGTGGTAAAACCAGATTAAATTACATTTGCTGCTGTATATCCACTGAATATCTTCATCAGTTACACTGTAATGTAATTTATAATACTGACACACAAAATATATATATATATAGAACATTATAAATGAAAATGTGTCTATCTGTATGTTACATTGTCACTACTAAACAGCTGAATGGATATTTTTAAATTCAGAAAACTTAATTTTATTCATCGTTAGTAAGACCTAATAAGGCCTAGTACGTACCTCTCCTTAACCCCTCCAAACATCCCTTTCAAGCACCTTTCTTATATAGTCTACACCAAACTTCCTGTGCAAAGACATCCCTAAAGTATATATAGATACTTTACAGAATAGCATATATTAGGAAGTTGGAAGTTCATTTCACTACTTAATAGATTTGTATCATTTTGTTTAATTCCGCTACAATTAGCATGTGTGAGATCACAAATATCCAGTTTAGACTGTTGTTGAGTCTACACCCATATTACGATACGTATTTCTCCTCTGAATGAGGCATCATCAAGTATTGACAAGTGTTCCAACATAGCTTGAAAGCCTATATCCGAAACCTAGTGTTGTCTGTTCAGTTGTGGTTTGGCCGCCAAATAGACAAGTAATAGTAGTCAAGTTTCCGCATATGTATGATTTCAGACTTCTGCTAATATTAGCGCAATTAAACAAAATAATATGAATACATTAAGCAAACAAAATACATTCGAACACAGTAATGACCCATATCTTAATATAAAAAAAACCATCTCCCCCTCGTTTCATGTTCAGTTAAAAAGACAGTCGTGTAGAATTTGCACTAATTTTTGTATTTATATATATAAATACATTCATATAACAATACTAAACTATTTCCATAACTTTTTAATGTACTATAACACTTCAAGTATCAGGTGATCACTTTATAATACCCATATTTCCCAAGAAATAATCGTATTACTTATACAAGACGTTTCGTTCGCCGCGTAAAATAATAGTATGTCTGGACAAGTCACACAAAGCCATCTAGTTGCAAACTAAGCAAAGCTTGTATTATAGGTACTAGATAACTGACATAAAAACTTACATACATTTTTTTGTAAATCCATACATAATATACATAAAAAACGCCCAGACTGATACAAATAATAGACGGCCTCGATGGTCTAGCGGTTTAGCATACCGTCTTACTTCCGATAGTCGGTTCGATTCCTCGCACGATACAAATATTTGTATTCATGAGTATTATTGTTTGTATTGGGTGTTTTCTATGTATGTAATTACAAAAAAAGTATCTATGTATATATATCCGTTGTTTAATGTCCATAATATAAGCTCAGCTTAACTTGGGACTAGGTGACGCTGTGTGGTCCAGGGGTATTATTATTATTAACAAGAATAATAATGCATATTACGTATGTATTTAGAAAATAAAAACAACGTAATTGTATCAGCTATTCCGTACAAGCTTTAGCTAGCTTAACTTGAGACTAGATGTGTACTGTGTGAATTGTCTTGAGATTATTATTATTAAATAATCATACTCATAGATACAAATGTGTGTACCGAGCGAGGAACCCGCGACTATCGAAACTAAACCGCTAGACCAAAGTGACCGTCATAAAAAGTCAATCCATCAACATAGCTACAAGTTGTATAATAAATAAGTGGTGCTACAGAGTGGTAAAGTGGTAGCGTGACCATTACTAACCCTAGCAAGTGTTGGGCGCCGTGTTATTGTAGATTATTTTAATTTGACTACCTAGTTTATGATTGCCGTCACGATTTATAACGTGTTTGTACAATAAACAGTTGATGTTTGTAATTAATATTTTATGTCTTAATCTTTATCAACAACAATTCTTGATGTAGCTGGCAGCTTATCCGCCATTCTTTTTATATTTTTTATTTGTTTTTTGTATGTCACTTTCAGCTTGTCTACCAATCTTTTTATAAGTTTTGTATTATTTTGATTTGTTTTTAGATTTGACTTATGACTTCTTCTCTCTGAGTATTTTTGGGAATTATACACGTTTATAATTATTCATCATCATCATCATCATCATCGCAGCCCGGAAGACGTCCACTGCTGGAAATAGGCCTCCCCCAAAAATCTCCACGATGGTCGGTCCTGCGCTGCTCGCATCCAATGCCTTCCATCGATCTTGACCAGATCGTCGGTCCACCTTGCTGGAGGCCTTCCCACGCTGCGTGTTCCGGTCCGTGGTCGTCACTCGAGGACTTTACTGCCCCAACGGCCATCTTTCCTACGAGCTATGTGCCCTGCCCAGTGACACATTTACAATTATTACAGTTTTTTAATTAATAATTGATGCGTTCTCTCTCCAGTCTTATTCTTGTGGGGCGTAGTGATTTGTGATATTTCTTTTATGAAGTATCGTTGAGTGTTTTAATTAGTTAATACTAGCTGTGATCGCGACTTCGTCCGCTTGGAATAGTCGACCATTGACAATTTTCCATACAAAATTTCATCCTCTATGATATTTGACTGCCTTAAGGGTATACTTTTTACAAACTTTGATTTATATGTATTTTTTTATATTTAAACAACAGTTTAAAAAATAGATTTCTGTTTTCTAGCTTTAAAAATGACAATACTCCCATTCAACCTTTCATGTCCATTTTCAACTTTTTTTTCGCATTAAAAAGTAACCTATGTCCTTTCTCAGGGTCTAGACTATCTGTGTGCCAAATTTCCTTAAAATCGCTTCAGTAGTATTGACTTGAAAACGCGACAAACAGTCAGACGTACTTTCACATTTATAATATAATTCAGGATTAAATCAATTTTAAGTCTTTCATACTATTAAAGAAATTCCTTACTTTCATCTCTCTCTTTATACATGTTTAAATCTCGCATGATAACGATTTTAATGATCATTTTTATAATCTTATGGAAGGTTTATATGCATTAACATAAACCATTTTATACTTTATGCATACAAAAAAGTAGGGCTCCTCTCGGATTAATTTGTTTTGTTATTTATATTCCTACTGTCTAGGATACTCTTTATATTTGAATACTTTGTTGCTTTTTTTAAATACTAGTTACGGATTTACAGATAGTATGACTTCAATCAAAGGGTTTTTAGTAGAAATATAAGTATTTGTGGTAGAAAATAAACAGTACAAACACAACAATACTAGCTACAAATTTACAGATATTATAACTTCAAAGGGTTTTTAGTAGAAATATAAGTATTTGTTGTAGAAAAGAAACAGTATAAACACAAAAATACTAGCTACAAATTTACAGATATTATAACTTCAATCAAAGGGCAAATTGAGAACACGTTCGTGTACATTTCTCAACGTTGCCTCCTAATTCGTACTAATGAGCTTTCGTTGTGAATAAATGGTTACACATACATATGTATATTCACTTGCTTTCATCGCTAATTGGTTTTGTGACTTCATCAACTTAGATATTTACATAATAATATATATTTCTATTATAACTAATATTATTGATAGCGTCCTAGTCTAGCGGTTTACTGTCAGCACTTGTATAAACAGATGATGAGTTCAATCTATCCGACACAAAAAATATATATTTATATTTTCGATTTATTTTCCGGAGATGAAAATACTGTTAACAAACTAAGATAGAAATATAAATAACCTTTATTGAAATAAACTATGTATAAGTACTTTTGAATAGTCATATTTCTTTATTCTACCACTCATTCGGAACGCAGATTCATCACAAGAAGATTTAGCAAGAAACTTGTGCGTTGCTCTTTTCAATAATTGTTATTTTAAACAGACAATTATACAATAACAAGTAAGAGGCATGCGATAATCAACACAGAAACTGCTACGCACTCATTGTTAGTTCAATCAGATAATATTGTCAACGCTATTAATTTTATGTTTTTTCTACAAAAATATTAATATAATTTACTACGATTATATAATACGAAATACTCACTCGAATGGCTCGTTGCTTAATTGGATTCAAATATTATACTATCCATATGAATAATATATTACTAATAAATAATATATAACATAACTGTTGTGTATTATATAGTTAATAATACAGTTCACACGAAATTAAATTATATTCTCTGAAGTAAAGAGGAGATTTTAATATACCATATTTAGTAAATATATTCAGAATATATTAACTTGATTGTTTAGTATATTATGAATATATTTACTAAATATGTACAACGCGCTAAATGTATGTTGTATGAGTTTAATGTAATAATAATAGTAATATCTCAGGACAATTCACATAGCGCCATCTTGTTCCAAGCATAGCTTCTAAGCGAATTCAACATATATTTGTAAATACCCAGACCGGTACAAACAATCATAGGTACCTACTCATGAATATAAATGTTTGTACCATGCGATTACTCAAACCCGCGACTATCGGTAACGCTGTGTACTAAACCATTAGACCACCGAAGTATTTATTAGAATAGAATAGAATAGAATAATGTTTATTACAATCACACATAACAACAGAACAATGACGATGCTCACAGCTGCATATAAATTATTATAACAATTATTATCAATAGAAATAATAAATACAATAAAAATCATTAAGAGAAAAAAAACTATTTGATTATAGAACTGCTTTTACTTATATAATTACCAATAAACCTAAGGTATATCTTAGGTTTATTGGTAACGTAACATAATGGTGTACGTCCGAAACAAGAAATATCCAAAAACCGTAAAAACGCCATAAAAATGAAGTACAGTCCCCGGCAACAAATCAAAACCGTAATAAACATTATCGAAAGAATCGAAAGCCGAATAAAATTTTGATTTTCATTCCGAACCCTTTCCTCGTTATTAACGCAAACAAATCATTCACTGTCAGAGCACATTAACCGTTTGTTTGCGATCCATTCTTCCATCCGCTCACTCATTCACTCGTTCATTTGCTTATTTACTCACGTCGTCATTCGTAACTGGGTAAATTTTTCGAAGAGTCAAATTCTCTGGAGTTTAGCTTTTATTTACCCTGATTAATATATATAGAATAGCAGATAATTATATAGTATGACGTAGGAATATCTGGATATTCCAGATATTCCTACTTCTACAACTTCGGTTCAAATTTGTCTTGTTCTATATCTATAAAACGATACCAGATAATTATATGTTATGACGTACGCATAACTCTGTATCTGGATATTAACCGATACCAAAACCATGTATTAAATATTGAACACATTACTCGATATTTAATACATGGCTATTATACTTCATATTCTATAATGTTGATGTCTATGTATGTATCTAGGATTTATAAAAATAATAATAATATAATAATCTCAAGACAATTCACACAGCGCCCTCTAGACTCAAGTTAAGCTAGCTAAAGCTTGTGTTATGGGTTCTAGATAACTATACAAATACATAGATATTTTTTTTTTCATAAATACATACATATTATACATAGAAAAAACCCAGACAACAAACAATCATACTCATGAATACAAATGTTTGTGCCGTGCGAGGAATCGAACCAGCGACCATCGGACGTAAAGCGGTGTGCTAGACCGCTAGACCATCGAGGTCGTTAAATTTATGTGTAGGCTATGGGATCGGTGCAGCTAACGATGGTATTCAAGGCGCAATAGAAGAATATAATAGTATATTACTAAAATATGTGTCATAACAAGCTTCTCTATGTGCCACAGGAAAGGCAAAGCTAATAACAACAACATGGTAACAATAAAATCATGATATAAACATATAAATATTTCAAAATACGGAATGTCGTGCCAGGCAGCGACCCAAATGTAAGGAGTCCTGTGACTAATAATTATACATGGACATTACATTAACACGGTGAAGTTATTCAACATATCAGACATATGTCGATATCTATCTGTTCGATATCAACAATACTTGTTATCGAGATGTTCCAATATATATATATAGTTCCAATATATAACTAAAAATATATTAGATATGATACAATACCTTTATTTTTTATTTGGACTACTCTAAAGCATTTAAGGGCGAGTGCAGATGGCACTCCAAACCAGCGAAAGGACGCGGCTGAAGGTCAACTCCCGCCTGACGGATACGACTTTAGTCTGAGGGCACCGCTAGGGATTCGAACCTCGGCTCAGGCCGTCGTAATTTCTATTCTCGTTTAAATTGGTCGGGAGTACGTTCAAATTCAATACCGTCGGCAACCGAAGTCACCCCATACCTATAAACTTTGTTCGCCGTAATATTTATTTTAAATATAGAATATAAATTTTGACGACATCAATAGGTATTTTAGTTTTAACTAAAAATTGCCCAAAGTAGATGCCGTTCTGATGTCCACTTTAACATGTATCTGTGGTTTCGAGATATTCAAGATGTAGATATACGGTTCAAAGTCCAGAAAACACGTTGACCTTTCGACCCCGCTTGTTATCATTCAATCGAGATAAGAGACATTAAAACATTCCATTCTGAGATGGGTCTGGAATCCCACAAGTTATATAGACCCCAAGATGATAGATAAGTCAAGAGAGAAAATAAGATTACACATATTCACAGATCTATATAGATTAAATAATTAAGTAACCATGGACAAATCGCACAGCTTTATAATTCCACAGAAGTAGACTTTGTACAAAGTCTGCTGGGCCTAATTGCATTATATCAAGCGGACCCTCAGCTTCTTTAATAGATAATGTCAGTGAATAATTATTATTAAACTTTCGTGTTTAATATACATTATTTATATTATTAACCGGGTCTTAAATCGAACTAATTTTATGGAATATAAAGTAAGTATTTACTTCTCTCGACGTTTCGACTAGGTTGCACTAGCCGTGGTCACGAGCTGACTGGAGTAACAGCGATGTCAATGTAGATAGGTCTGCAAGTGCTAGTGCAACCTAGTCGAAACATCGAGAGAGATACCTTTATTTGCCATAAAATTAGTTCGTGTTAAGACCCGGCTTTATTATCCGATTTTACAATATCTACAATCATTGTCCCGCAAAAATCCTGTTGAAGTTTGTAGAGAAACTAAAGACAAAGACACGTAGTTACTCTCTTATTGACAAAGTAGGTTCATATATTATTTAAAGAGATTATGAGAGTATTTTAATGCACACACATTTTATATACATACATATATATGTATATAAAAAGTTAATTGCTTAGCACGTTCCATCTTCATCTTTTTATTTTTCACTGATGCCTCACCAATAGACAGGAGAACATTCTAATTCATTATTTTCTATAATATAAATAAATATGTAATATTGATGTACGCAATATATACACCTATATACACTTGAAAAACATCATCCTTCTTTAGTAAGTAGTCGGGTACAAAAAAGAATAAATCATTCACTCAACCCCACAAACTCTATTGGTTAAAGAGCCATTCATTCAACTCGTTCATTCAACTACTCTATTTCTCAGAGTGGACACATTACAAATATTGCCCAGTCGCCCCCGGTCAGTCTGTCCTCGACATGAACAATTATCGCCGAAGGGTCGCCTTAGGGGGATGCTCCATTGTTGACACTATATATACAGAAAAAACTCGGTATTTCATTCCTTTTATGTACCGATAGCGTGCCTTTGTTGAACATATCACGGGGCTGGCTCGTAAAAGTAAATTGGAATATGTAATTAGTTAAGTACGTATAATAATGTACAGTTACCACGGCGTGAAATATGATTGAGCAATGATTAGTTAATAGTAAAAAAATATTAATATTGTTTGTAATAATATCTACGTATGTCACAAGATGCTATGGATGGATGGATGGATGGATAAACTTCCATACAGCATGTCGATAGCGGTAGAACATTTACGCACGAGTAGGATATACGTTTCATCATTACATAGTATAAAACAAAGCCGCTATCGCTGTCGGTCCGTCCCTATGTATGCTTCAATCTTTAAATCTACACAACGGATTTTGAAGCGTTTCTTTTTAAATAGATAGAGTGATTCTAGAGGAAGGTTTATATATATAATACATGTACACATGTGCAAAGCCGGGGCGAGTAGTTAGTGTATTATAAAATGATAATCATTTTTGTAACTTTTAACTTTTTGCCACACACAACTACATTATGATATCCTGTTATGGTATACCTCCAAGCAATGGTAGTCTCGAACCGATACGATATTGAAACCTTCATGAAAAAGTTTATTCCTTCTTAAAAGGTCGGCAACGCACTTGCAATTCCCCTGGTGTTGTGGCTGCTCATGGGCGGCGGTAATCACTTACACTGAGTTGCAAGCTGGTCCCCTATGATATAAAAATAAACCAATAATATTACATGGGGGAACTAGGGACTTTAGAGTTACATTACGCGATTCTATAAGATCACATATTAAACAATCACTCGGAAATTTTTGAATCAGTCCAATTATGTAAAATTTTCAGATATTTATGAGATTATGGTAAAGAAAGATTCTTGAAACAAAATCCGTAGGTTGAAATTTCGCTATTGAAAACTCGGCACCGAACTTCTTGATTTTACATTGGAAATTACGTGAGTGATGGCCTCCAATGACCCTGGTGTCGTGAGCAATTTATCGACTTTCTATAAAATATGACTTTAGGGGTTCAAATGACCCCGCCCACCCCAACCACCCCTAAGTCCCTCCGTAATAGGCCGCCTGGATGGCCATTACAATCTATACATTTATAAATTTTCATCTCCATAGGTACAGTTACAAATTAATTTCTCGGATTCTCTCACTAAAATGGTTCGTTAAATATCAAACGGATCGACTCAAGGCTTCAAGTGCTCTTCGGTATTAATTGTTATTGTATTGTATTAATTTATACCTAGATTAGTCTAAGTGAATCAGATTGAATTTTAATTTTCAACATTACTTATAACCTAAGACCTCAGTCTTAGGTTATAAGTAAATACTTCGTATATATGTACCTTACTTAGATATTTTCCGTTGTAAATAAATACGCAGTGGAAGCGTGCTGGGCCCATCACCAGTAATAATTAGTGATAAGAACGAGTGATATGATTGTAGACGTTTATTATAGCGGAGCGCAGTGACAGAAGTGATGTAAAACAAATTATTTATGTATATATAAATACATACATAAATTTAAATATGAATAAATAATAGGTATATAGAACTGCCATTGATTCTTATTATAGGCCTAACAATAATATACATAGAAAAGACCCAGACAGATATAAACAATCATACTCATGAATACAAATGTTTGCATCGGGCGAGAAATCCAATCCGCGACCATCGGAAGTAAAACGGTGTGCCAAATCGCTGGACCACCGAGCCCATCAACTTATACGTATAACTTTTATAAAACGAAGGTAACTAGTATACTCTAGTGAAAACAACACGCAAATTGGTATAGCCATTTTTTAGGTCAATATGACTTACCCATAGACAAAACACAATAAAAAAGTATGTATTTATGTATGGTATAAGTTTGTAACTTTCATTATTATAAACTTGTGTGTGTATTAACTATTATATCATTTATTTATATTTGCACCGCCAACAATTTTCTCTTCTCCACTCATGGTTGCCTGGTAGATAATGCCGCAAGATTTTAAGTCCGCCGAAGTTTGAGTAATTTTGATTATGTACATTTTAAATTTATATAAATAGATAAAATAAAATAATAATACTCCTCAATATCGTAAATCGTCCCGATTCGCAACTCAACAGTTGACAAAAGGTTAATATATAAATTGTATAACATAGGAATTGACTGTCATAGTTTGTCTCTCTCTAATCACAGCAAACGATCATAAGCCAGAAAAAAGGAGAAATAGGTTGGTGTCACGACTCAACTAAAATCGCAGGGCTACGAATCGTTAAATATTCATGGGAAACGGCACATATATACTGAAGCCTTACAATGTGCGTAAGTAATAAACTCATTGCTATACCTTACATATAACATCCTTATATATGAATATGTATTATATCAACTTGTTAGTAAAAGAGGCACGACCTTATACCTTATAATTCTAAGGCACGTGTACACTGTTACTTAAGGAGTGGATTGTAAGTGATGGTTGGCCTATGCCGGTAATATATTATACTTTAATAATAATAATCTTAGGATAATTCACACAGCGCTATCTAGACCCAAGTTACGCTAGCTGAAGCCTGTGTTATGGGTACTAGATAACAGATACAAATACATAGTGTTTTTTCGTAAATACATACATATTATACATAGAAAACACCTAGACCGAAACGTGAGTACAAATGTTTGTGTCGTGCGAGGAATCGAAGCCGCGACCATCCGAAGTAAGGCGTATCAAACTTTTTCGTTCCAAATACTAAACCAAAGGCCTGTGTTTCCACTTATCATTAAAGATTCAAACAAAACTGATCTTATTTCATAATTATAGTTTTTATAATTTTTTTTTTAATTAGGATATCAAACTCATTTATCTGCGAATGTTTACATCGCTGATGTATTTACATGAATGGCACCACTTACTTCGATTCAATGGCAACTAAATGTATTTTCCTCTGAAAGTTGCGATGAACTGCGCATCCGATCGCATATTTTAGGCTTTCTTTGTGCAAGATCATGGGGACAAACGACAGCACAGTAGCTGGGCTATAGACTGGGCTTGTGCTCAGCAGTCACAAGCCTCTCTTGAAGTGACATTACTGTTATTTAGCACACATTAATATGTACAATAACCTTATATTATAAACGCGTAAGTTTGTGAGTATGGATGGATGTTTCTTACTCTTTCACGCAAAAACTACTGAATGGATTTCGATGAAACTTTGCAGTAACATAGCTTCTACATCAGAATAACATATAGCTAGCACAGCTAGTATAATATATATACAATAATAATCATCATTACCGTGAATATTTTCAGTAACTTGTACCACAGGACAAAGGGTAAGGATGACCTTGGCCCGTTTACCACGTGTTTACCTGCGGGTCTCCTATATGGCATGCCAATGAAGGATTTCACACGTTCACGAGATCTGTCCCATACCTTGTGACCCGGACAATGTAATCCCACAATTTATTTATAGAAAGATTGTACATTTATGATTACGCTAAATAACCGCATTAATAGAATGCAGAGACTAATTATTTTTCGGTAGTTTTTTAAATACCTAATTAAACTGTACTCTATGACCAGTCATAGAGTACAGAAAATACAAAACAATATTTCAAAAGTGAACAAAAAGTGTAGCTCATAAATTTACCATTATGTTATTAAGTTATTAATCTAAATATATATAACTCAAAGGTGACTGACATAGTGATCTATCAACGCACAGCCCAAAGTACTGGACGGATCGGGCTAAAATTTGGCATGCAAGTAGATGTTATGACGTAGGCATCCGCTAAGAATTTTGATTAATTCTACCCCCAAGGGGATAAAATAGGGGGAAAAAATTGTATGAAACTTTGTCAATTTTCAACTGATCGGGCTGAGACTTTGCATGCATAAAGCTACTATGACGTAGGTATCCCCTAAGAAAGGATTTTGATCAATTCCACACCTAAGGGGATAAATTAACGTGAGCGAAGCCGCGGGCAAAAGCTAGTATATGTATAAGCGAATGCATTTATACCATGTGAAATTAATTTGGAGTCTTGAAACTTGTTTAGAACCTCTGAAATTTCGAATATGGAATAATTTCTAACCAAATGTTATTGCTCTCTGCTTCAAACTCATTAGTAATTTCATAAGTGAAAATGTGACAATTACAAATCCATATATTTCGTCTAAATATTTGATTGGCCATTTTCCGCTTCGATCGATCTCCCGTCAAATTGTCGTCCCAGCGAAGCACGAGAAAAATAATCAATAAAATTGAAATCCTTCCAATTTTTTTAATTACTTAGAAAATAGATGAAAAATACATACGCTCTACTTCCATGTCGATTTATATCCATGTACGGACCTTTAGGATGGTCCCGTTAAACATGGGCTATGCTAATGGGATGAATTGCTTACAATTTCGCATTCTGTTCGTGTAGTTCTGAAGCGGCCTGTGAATGATTTTCGGTACTTTATTTTGAGTTAAAAGGGTTGAGTGCTGACTAACTGCCGAGGGTAACAAATGAGGATGATATTACTTGTGTACTGTAAACGTTTTATCTTTACGATGTCAGTATTTGTAGAAACAGTGTTGGCCAACCAACTACTGGCAATTTAAATTAATGTTGGCTGCAGTGTTATAGTTTCTTTTTTTTTCGAAAAAATAGAAAATTGTGTACAGACTGGTTTCGCCCGCGTTAAATTTATAGCCTTTGCGTTTTTCTGATGTACAAGCTACAATACTGTAAAGTTTCATTAAAATTCATTCAGTAACTTTTGCGTGAAAGAGTTCGTATTGCTATCACTATTCACTAGAAATAATTCGTTTGGAAAATAATCTACCAGGGCTACACTACCATTTGCGTGTGGTTTTCACTAATGTATTTAGTATCCTTCACTTAAAATTTAGTATTAGTTTTATAAAACAAAAAGTTATGCGTATAAGTTGATGTGCTCTGTGGTCCAGCGATTTGGCACACCGTTTTACTTCCGATGGTCGCGGATTGGATTTCTCACCCGATGCAAACATTTGTGTTCATGAGTATTATTGTTTATGTCTGTCTGGGTCTTTTCTATGTATATTATTGTTAGACCTATAATAAGAATGAATGGCATGATTCTTATTATAGGACTAACATGGTTGATGTTATGGATGGATGGATGTTGTTAATCCATCCACATTAATTAAAACTACTACTAAACTACACGCGTTTATAATATTAGTAAGTAATGAGATTATTTTCCCAACGGCATATTTCTAGTGAATAATGATAGCAATACGAACTAACAACAAATTAATTTAAATGTTGGTTGTAGGAAAACAGTTATTATTTTATTCTGCAAAAATGAAAATAAAGATAAATAATAATAATAAAGACAATCTGTAAGAAACAATTAATTCCTTCAATTTCCAAATTAAATAAACGAATAATTAAAATTGATAAAAAAAAAGTTTATAATAAAATCTACACATACTTGTAACAAAAAAATTAAACTACTAAGGCTAAGAACTACTAAGATTTCGGTTATTATTTTTGATTTTAAAAAGTCGTTCATGTGAAGAACGTAACGTTTCAAATCAATAATAGCATGGTCTATAGATCTCTAAAAGATAACGAATCGCTTATACAATTACTAATATTATACAATTCATAAAGTTTAAATAAATAAATAAGTAAAATCTCGATATAATTGTACTCATTAAAAACCTGGACGAGTAACTAGTGAATCATATACTCGTAATAATACTTATTATCTATTTCGTATACAAAAGGAAGACTTGAATGAAAAGGAAATCCATTGTAATATGAAATAACGTCTAAATGTTACGTAAAAGAGGAGTTGGCATTCGTCCGTCGTTTCATTTCTGTAAATGGGAACTGACAAACTTGAAAGGTCAGGGTTAGCTCCAAATTACTCCTCAAGTGACCCATTTTAATGAACACTTCTAAGCAGCAAACATAAAATAAAATGAGTATCTTATGTATTATTATGCGACATTCCTTCGATGTCTATAATTCTAAAAGCGTTAAAAACCTGATTGTAAAAGCTTGCAGTTAGATTTTCTTGCCAATTCTTCCAAACTATATAGTAGCTAACCGAAAATTTACTTGCATTATTGGCCGAAAGTAAATTATATTGATTATGAAGTTTTATTAAAAATACAAGATATACATAGAACAAAAATAAATAACCTAGGACAATTCACACCAAGGCGTCTAGTCTAGGTAAGCGTAGTAGACAACTGATATAAATACTTAAATAGTTTTTTATACATACGTATTATATATAGAAAACACGCAGACAATACAAACAATCATACTGACGAATACAAATGTTTGTACCTCGTCATTCCTCATCCTGAGAAGTTATTATTTATTTATTCTTTATTGTACTATTTAAAATATTTACAATTAGCGAGCTTAATGCCATATGGCATTCTCTACCAGCTAATCATTGGGTAAAACAGAAAGCGGTTGAAGGGCAGTAATGGGAAAAGGCATACTATTTATATTTACCTAACTTAAGTATATATGTCAATATGTTATTATCATTATCTTAGTTATAAGAGTGGTATATAATAGTAGAAGGCGTAAGTAGACGAGTTGTGTTAGTATATAGAGCGGACATATAGGTTGTTCCGTATTACGAACCTCCTTAGTCTAAGCAGGTTGTATACTGGCTTGCTGACTGAAGCAAAGGGCGCTTGGTGATTGGTGGTGGACTGGCCACATATAAAAACATAAGGCCACTTACATTTCGAAAAAAGAATAAAAAACAATTGAAAATAAGAACTGGAATTAAAATGACGCTCCGTATTTTTAACTATATAAAACAAGATAATTAATTATTTATTTAACATAATATAATTGTTTTCATGAAAATATATACTCTAGAGTGCGTGGCCACTAAACAATACTACACATCGGGACGTTCCTGAGCAAAGGTGAGTAAGTTTAGTGTTGTATTGCTTACTTTGGGGTGTTCGGAGTGTGGAAGACGTTCCTCCAGGTCGAAATCGTATTTTTACTTCCTTTTCCATTAACTATTTTCTTTTTAATAAATACAGTCCACTCTCTATTTTATATATTACTTTATAAGGTTTCGTAATCCAACATAGGTGTTGGCCAATTTAACCCGTGAAGCACTATTGAATAGAATCGCGACTTTTGCGGTTTGCTCGCCGAACAGTCAACACTAGTCTTCCAAGCTATAACCGAACTCTATCCAATTCCTGATGATACCTCGTTCATAGGCGAAACACGTATCACATTACTCAATAATGGTTGGAAATTGATCTCCATTAGAGACGGTAAGGGTAGTCAAGTTTCTACACTGAATATTTGTGGTGTCATACATGCTAATTATAGCGGAATTAAACAAGATAATATAAAAATATAAAAAGTAGTAAAATGGCCTTCGCAAAATAACACAATAATTCGATGAAACTATTAAATAATCGAAGATGGGTGGCTCTTTCTTTCTCTTTCAGCGTCTATTAGTCCACTACTGGACGTATGCGTTTTGCATAATTTTCCACTTTGTTCGATCTGTGATGCAACTTGTCCAGGTCAGCTGGATCGGCTAGATTGGTGGCCGATTGGCTGATGATGTGGGTAGACGAGGCACAACGTCAGCCCACTCATCAAGTACCAAAATGTACTATGCGTAGCCGCTTTTAAGAATTCGTGATATTTTGTGCTTATATTCCCTTCAGTTATTTTCAATCCCCTATTATATATTTTCAGTTTCGTTTACGTTTCATGAATAAGAAAAAAGCGGGGTTTATGTAGAGTTTTAAGTACAATAGAATTAATTTTTACTTAAACCTTGAAAGTTACAAAAAACTCATTGTAGGAATTAAAATGGGATTTTTTTTTCATATACTTGGAAATGAAATAAGCAGGTGGAAGGAATTTACAGTACCACAGACATTACGTCTAATTTATATAAAAAATAATATTTATAAGAATCTTTAATTTTATTATTTATATTTATTTTACACTACAGATTCAATCTTCAAAGTCTGTTTCACGCGCGAATCGGTTATCACGCAGGAAAGAATAGGATGTACCTAAATGTAGACAAAGAGAAAGAGAAAGAATGCGTGCGCCGCCATATAGGGGCTAGAGGACTTCTAATGCTACGTTTACATTCAGCCGCTTCCCCTGCCACTCGCGCTGCCGGAAATATTGCCGGGCGACAACTAAGCGAGAGGGCTGGATGTAAAAACATGCTGTCACTCACGCTTAAAGTCCTTTGACTCGCGCACGAAAAATCGACAATCGAGGGAGCGCCGGGCAGCGCGAGTGGCAGCGCCAACGGCATGGGAAGTGTTTACACTCTCGCGCTGCTCACTTCCATGCCCACTCGGGCTGAGTGTAAATTGGGCATTACGGAGCAAAGACATCATTTGTAGAGTTATTGATAATTTTAGAATCTAAAACGTGTCTTTGGAAAAATATAATTATAAACAACGTGATATGACATAAAGTATACGCGTTATCACACGCGATGCAGAAAGAAGAGTGAACAAAAACGTAGTAAAATGCAATCCCTCAAAATTGCGAGTGCTGGATTTCCCGCGATAAATCGCGCGTGAAAAAACTTGTAGTGTAACAGCAACTATTAAAACAGAATAGTGTTGTCTATAATAGACCATAATGATATAGAATAGAAGTATGGGACACAGATGTCCCCACACAGAAGATCTAATTATTATTAAAAACCTTTTCTTTTTGTAAATTATCTTTTGTGTATTATGATATATGTACATATTTACTTGTAAATTGCTGAATTTTCGTAGCATCGTAGTAAATAACTTGGGCAGTAACTATATAAACCTAATATAACTTTGCTTTTAATTAGTGTGTACATACATAATCTTCCATAGTGGGCATACTGAGAAGCATAGTGGGCGTATGATGTAAAATGTAAATAAACAAATTATGTACCTATTACATTGTGTTCAAAGTACACAACATAAATGTATATATAACCTGTTGTTGTGTCAGAACCGAAAGCTGAAAATGTCAATTATTTTTCTCCCCGTCGCGCTCCGATGATCCGTGAAAATCATTGAATTGTGAAAATCAATAAAATAACTCAATCATTTTGGGGATATTTTATATATAGATCGAAAGCTACAATTACAAGCTTATCAAGTCGTATATAGGTTATAGGTTATGAGGGATCATATTTTAATAGTAACTGAAAACTTCTATGAGTAAACTAGCTTCAAACCCCTACTTCGTTTGCATTACGCAAACTATAATTGAAAGTTCTCTATTCAACTAAACTTACGCACTTTTGAATAGTCATTACTTATTTTTTTAATCTATGCCTCATTCGGAAATCTGTCTCATCATAAAAAGACTGTATAAAAGTTAATTGGAAACCTGGAAACTATCGTGATAAATTCCTGATACATTTTCCACGACAGGATAACTGACCTGACCTTATATTCATCTTATCATCCTGCACTGGTGACCCGCCAGCCTAAACTGTTAGCGCAGGCGGGTACAGCATTCCATTATCATTCATCATTCATAATTTAAGAGCTGTGCTCTTGTCGGTGGAGCTCCCGCCACCTTCCACGATCTTCTATCAGTAGTTATATAGTAACAGTAGTAGTTGATACGACACGACTACAACTTTTTCTTTAACTTGCTTGATATAGCTGTGTCTTGATCTTCCCCTTCCTCTCTTTCCATCTATTTTTCCTTCTATAATGTTGTTAATGATTCGTCGTGTCGTATCAAGTGCCCCAACATTATCATAGTTTACAAAAAATAATTCTGTAAATGATCGCCTAAAAATTCTTTACAGTAAAATGGTTCTTTACTCAATAATTAAAATATTATCCAAAACGTTAGGGATTCGTATGAAATCTTCGATGATATAAACCAACGTGGGAAAAAAACAATAATAATCCTTGAACCGTACGCTGCGGAACTTATTAACAGTAGAGCAAACTGATATACTACAGTTTCATAGAGGACATCAATATCGAATAGATCGTGCGGGTGTGTGTTAAATAATTAAATATATATTTTTATAGCACTCAGAAATTATAGTGATAAAAATAATAAAATAATTTAGAAACAGTGTAAGTAAAAGTGGATTACTTTTATAAAAGATATCTTCCAGTTAAACCAAAACTATGGCATAAGTTACATGAGTGTGTACTAATTAGTGACAAATATAATTACAAATTACAAGTCACAAAGTACTAAATACAAATTACAAAAATAATAGCTATTACATTTTTTTATATTTTTCTTATATACTCGAGTGAAACCGGGCCGGCGTGCTAGTATCCAATAAAAAGGCTAACTTTATATCGTTTTATACACCCTGTACTACACCAGGTCACAGAGGTCTGGCTAGTAGCCAAATCCAACCGCCCTACTTTTGCTACAGCGATCACATTCAATGCCAGCTGACAGAGTAGAATTCATCGAATGATATACACTTTTTAATGTTTAAGAACTTTTATAACATAATTGCAATCATATAAAACTAAACACGAAGCAATTCTATATTTACTGTATATAAAATTTATATTCCATACTAGCTGTCCCGGCAAACGTTATTTTGCCATATAACTTAATATCGCTATTAAAAAATAGGGTTGGTGGGAGAAGGGTGAAAATTTAAGGTTGTGTGTATTTTTATGACATTTAATAAAAAAATAAAATAAATGAAGAAAAAATTTTAAAAACAATTTAAATGGTGAGCCAGCCTTAAAACTTAGGGGTATAAAAATTAGTTATAAACCTATTCTCAGACCTACTACTAATATACAAACAAAATTTCATCAAAATCGGTCAAGCAGTTTTGGAGGAGTATAAACACGAAACCTGTGACACGAGAATTTTATATATATAGGTTTATACATAAAACCCCAAATACTGAACACAAAAAATGATATTTTAGATCTTTAAAACATTTTGTTACATCCTGTATATAGACCATAGATAGTCAAATAATACAGATAATGTATATATTACACAAAAAAAATTATTAATAACTCCTCTTCATTATTTGTAAAGAACAATATATAGAATAAACACAAGCCTGTCGTAACGGCTTATGTTATGCGGGTCTCAACACCCGGTTAAGACCTGGTTAAGACCCGGTTAAGACCCAGTTAATAATATAAATAAGAAATAGAAATAATCTTTATTCAAATAAACTTCATATAAGCACATTTGAATAGTTATATTTTTTTATTCAACCACTCATTTGTAACACAGACTCACCACATGAAGAATAAGCAAAAAAACTTACGTGTTGCCCTTCAAAATAAATGTTGTTCGAAAAATTGTGTGAATACAGACTGCCAAATAGCAAGGTTGACATAAATAAATTAATAGTTATATAATAGAACTAGCAACTTATAAAAGTTATTGTTTGTACTGTGGGAATCGAACGCGCAAACATTGGGAGTTAAGCGGTGAGTTAAACCGCTACATCATCTAGGCCTTCAAAAAGCAGATGAACATACGATCACCAACTAGTTTTCCTATAGTTATTAATATATACTGACATTTATTCAATAGGAGGGATCCGCGGTCGGAGTAACAATACAAGGAGCAATTTGTGAAACCCTTTCATTTTGTTTGCACACGTTATCAAAAGCCGGTCTCAATTCAGGCCGGGTTGGGTTGCGACCCTGTTTCTAATCCGCTATATGTATTTCTGATACCACGGCTGAGTGAAAAATTGGCCGTCATTCTGTGTGCTTTGTAGATAAAGTATTTGATATGAAATGCTTTTTGTTGTCAAAAGATGGAAGATAATAAATCCATTACTGTGCATCAAAGCGACATTGTTAATATGGATTATTTGAAAATTGAACAATGGTTGGAATTGATAAAATATTAGGCACTTTTTAGGTACCTGTAAGAGATTGCTTAGCGATTAGGCCGCCTTTTGTCCTTATTATTGTGTATATATATTAATTTAAATAAAAATTAATATATATATATATATATATGTATATATTAATTTATATTAGTATAGTTTTCAGTATCATATGCATTTAAGTGTATAAATATATATGTATATAATATAATAGCTGTGCCCGCGCGTCACCCCTACATGTTATTCTGATATATAAGCTATATCATTGTAAAGTATCATCAAAATTCGTTTAGCAGTTTTTGCGTAAAGAAGTAACAGACATTCATCCATCTATATATCCATCCATACTCACAAATTTTCACGTAATATTATGCATGCCACTTCCTGCGCGACGCTGTATTCGATTGCCTGGAGAGATCTCTTTTGGGGATATATGTGCATCGTTTTCGCACATTATTTCTAATTAACATATTTAATAACATAAGTGGTCTCGGACAGTGCTGTTTCGGAGGAATTTCCTCCCGTGTACACTTAGACTGTGGAATGAACAACCTGCCGAGGTTTTCTCTAGAGGATACGATATGGGGTTTACGAAAAGTGTACTTAAAGAACGGTTTATAGTTTACCATCAGATGAGCCGTATGTTTGCCACCATCGGGGTGTGAGAACATTCAAATTTCTTTATACGATTTATAATATAGTACCTAACTCGCTACTTTTCGTCTTCATCATATAAGAAAGACAAAACTCTGAAATGGAATAAATTTTCACTGTTATTGTAACATTTTTCTCTTTTATTCCTCTCGGTAATATCATATAGCCTTAACCTTACTTGGTAAATAGACTATCCAACGCTAAAATAATTTTTCTAATCGATACAATACTTTCTGTGATTTGCACATTCAACCAACCAATCAAACAAACCATTCACTTTTACAATATTTGCACAGATAACGGACTAATATCTTACTTCGCAGTTGTCGTTAAGAAAACGTGACTGGTTACTAGTTTATTGGTAATTTCTTTTTATATGGACATTTAACATATATATAGAAAAATTCTAAATTCACCAATTATACGAGTAAATACATAGCATATATGAGGAACAAAAAAATGTACAAATAAAAGAAATGGAGGCAGCTTTATGTCCGCAAAGGATACAACCAACTCAACCAACTCGACATAAAGTTACAGATAAATCTGATATTCTATTGACTTATATATACCTATATGTATTAGCTATACTTAAACATATATTACATTCTATTATTTATTACTACATAAATATATACATATATCTTGCTGGCTCATCCGTCATACTCGTGAACTGATGCTGCTTGTAGGGAGTGGTCTGCGAACACTGATTAGATTTTTTTTGTTTTTTGCAATAGCATATGCTGATGGTCAATCTATTCTCCCAAATCTAAATAAAAATGACTGTGTATTATTGTTAACATGTACAACATTTTTTATTTCAAATGACTACGAGCTGAGTTTCTTGTCAGTTCTTTTCATTTCGAAATCATTCCGAACTGACGGTAGATTTCACATATCATAAGAGTCTGTAATAGACCTACATGAATAAAGATACTTTGAATAGATTTCAAATTTGTTATTAACAAAATAAAAATTATTTTGGAAAATGTCGTTTCTATCTTCCACGTTGCTATACCTAAGGTGCATATTATATATGTAAATTACTATAACATAATTATACAATGCAACAGAAATAAAAAGGAATAAAACCATCCAAATAAAATTCGAGAACACGTGGTAACAGAGGCCAATATATTGACTTGAAAATAGACTATTTCGCCGCTTACTTATTTCTTCCTCGCCTTTTGAAGATATATTGGTTTCAGTGAAGATGTTTTTTTCCCATCGTTGTTTGCTCTCGAATTCTATAAAAGGGTCTTATGGTTGAGTGCAATTACAACTCAAGATTAAGATCCGAGAAATGAGAAGTATTACAGTAAAAAGTCGTGTAAGTAGGGCTTTTACAATGAAAGGGTTTTTTTAAGAATATCTAATCGAGTGCTCTCAAAATAGCAAACAAGGAAAATTACCTTTTGTTGTGTTCTTTGGTATAGAGACAGGTAATGTATGGTAAAATTACAAATAAAATTCAGAACTTGTAAAACATTTGTTTATAATAAACATAGTGATGTGTGTATATATCATAATTTCATATCACGACTGTTGTTCCGCATGGGGTAGTCAGAAGCAATGTCATTTCATGACATTGACATAGTCTTGGTGGTCTAGCGGATTAGCACACCGCTTTACTTCTTTTTAATACAAATGTTTGCACCATGCGAGGAATCGAACTTGCTTTACGGTGGTCGCAGGTTCGATTCCTCGCATGGTGCAAATATTTGTATTCATGAGTATGATTGTTTGTATAGGTCTGGGTGTATTCTATATTAACAAAAAAAATCTAAGTTGTCCAGTTAGTAGTCTAGTACCCATAGCATAAGCTTTGAGTACTGTGGGACTAGATGGCGCTGTGTTAATTGTTCACGGTCATTTATATTTAGATACATTTCGAGTACAAATATCGTGTATGTTGAGGACTAAACAAGTGTTCAACGGATCTTGATGAAATGCCGAAAAGTATCACGAAGGCGGCTATAGGCAATCTTTAATCTTAAAAAAATCAGTCCAACTCGAGGGCAACAACTAGTATTATATTAATAGAAAAAAGTTAAACAAATACATACACATATAGATAAATACATAATTATTTTTATTGTATGAATATCGAATCCATGTACCTCGGAAAACGAAGTGAAAACCGCTGCACTACCAAGGTTCTCAAACAATAGTATAGCGATGCGAAACCGTATAAATGAAAATAAATGATTCCCTGTCGTAAATCGTAGCCTCATACATATAAAATAAATTCATTTATCACTGTGGAGATGCCTTTATTAAGCATTTGCAATCTCTGTCAATGTCACAGTATGTCAGCGGATAATAAATTATTGTAAAAGATGATTACATATAACTATGTTACACAAAATTATTTTTTACAAATATTCGTTGTGATAGAAAAAAATTACCTTCATTTTGTGAAAATATTTTCATAAAATATTGTGACTCACCTGTGTTAGCTTTAATGCATAAATAACACTCAGTTGACTAATTTGTTACTTACATTTCAAATTTGGAACCGTAGTGAGTCACGTGATGTTGGTGGCGTCACGATTATGCCGCCACCAATAGGAATAGAGATAAAGAGGCCGGGAACAAGGAGGGAGCGGGCTGCTCTCTCTCTGTTCGAGGCGACCGAGACGACCAGACGTGAATGTACAGCGACAATTTATGTAGAGTGTAATTTAAAAAAGGAACAAAATAAAAGTACTGCTGCATAGAAGTATCATTTCTGAAATTTCCCAATACCTGATGGAGAGTGGTATCTTTGTTTATAGTCATAAACAGCATCACGGAGGTCACAAAATATGTATTTTCTGATCATATATAGGACAATATTACACAATTGTGACATTTGTGCAACTGTTTCTTTTAAGCTAAACTCGTCATCAAGCAAGATAGCGTCAAACCACGCCAATAATCAGTATGAATATAAAGATTTTAGTTTTTATGAACGAAGCTTTTGTCTTACGTTTATATGTGTACAACTAGTTGGCCCGGCATGCTAAATGTACATAAAAATATTGATCTAATTATTGTATAAAAACAAAGTCGCTGTCGCTGTCTGTCCGTCCCTATATATTCTTAAATCTTTAAAACTACGCAACAGATTTTGACGCGGTTTTTTTTTAATATATAGAGTGATTGTCGAGGAAAGTTCATATGAATAATACATGTACACCCGTCCGAAGCCGGGGCGGGTGACTAGTATGTACTAAATTACACTAGTAAAATGTAAGGTGGGGTGACACAGTTTATACACGGCAGTGCTAAGTAGACAATATAGAGTGTATCTTACTAGCCATTATTAATTGCAATTATTGTATTGATGTATTTGGGTAACTGTGTCCTATAAGTTTATTTAAATAAATATTATTTCTATTACTACTTCCATTTTGTCTCTCGATTAATGTGTATTCTACTATAATACTCTACTTCTTTTGCCATGGTAATTTTTTACGCTTAACCCTGTTTTTTAAATCACAGTCTTATATAGTGTCAAGTATAGTTATTTTTTGCATAGCAAACACTGATCATATGCATATATTACAAGTAAATTAGCCTTCAAAGTTGGTTAAATTTAGTCGTACCAATTCACTAGCTACTTTGAAAGTATATTAAACTAGGTCGCGTTACAATATCGCAGGCAGGTACCCTTTGCTACAGTTTGGAACTGCGCCAACCCAGCCAAATTAGGGTGTATACTTCGTTAAGTAAATTGATAAGGTGCCACTTTATCAGTTTGGATCGGTATTAACTTGAACATTAATTAGGTTAGGGAATATTAGAAATTGTAATAGTAATTTCGAATTAATACGCGTATATATCATCAAATATATTAATTCAATATATAACTAATAACAATTATTAATGTAGAGATAGATTTAATTGATATAGTAATAATAATAGCCCTGGACAATCTACATAACGCCATCTGGTCCTGAGATAGGCAGAGCTTGTGTGACTAGAAATATATACGTAAAAACTAGATAAGTACTAGTAGTATATACTAGATAACTGATACAAATAATCTATGTATTTGTATCAGTTATCTAGTACCAAGAACACAAGATTTAACTAGCTTAACTTGGATCTAGATGGCGCTGTGTGAATTGTTCTGAGATTATTATTATTTGTATGGTTTATCTTTTAGATTTTTATTACACATAATATACATAGAAAATTCGAATTAATTCGGGTATATATCATCAAATATATTAATTAAATATATATATAACAATAATTATTAATGTAAAGCTAGATTTTATTGATATTTTAATAATAATAATAATGCCACTGGTCAATTTACACAACGCCATCGAGTCCTACGCATACGCATATAAATACAAAAATATTTTTACTGACAATACTATAACATACAATAATATACATAGGAAACACCTAGACCGATACAAACAATCATACTCATGCATACAAATTTTTGTACCGTGAGAGGTATCGAACCCGCGACCATCAGAAAGCGACGCGTGCTAAACCGCTAGACCGCTAATACCTACTGTTATCTTATTTTAATTAATTAATTGAATCTGGGGTCAAGAAGGTAATTTCTTAAGGGTTGCGCAACGCGAACGTGACACCTCTGCTGTTTTAAACGTCCATAATCTGCTTTTATTTACCATCAGATGGGCCGTAAGCTTGATTGCCACCTTTCGTGGTATAAAAGTAGTGTACAATTAGAAAAAAAAAGTTATATATTACCCCATAATATAGTATACGTATAGTTAGGAGAAATCACAGGATACCACATTTTGTATATTTTTATTGAGTTTTTCAACGGAAAGACATACTTAAAAACGGTATTCTATCGCGAGTGTTACTGATTGGATAGTCAGAGGTGTTGTTCAATGGTCAGCAATGTAAGTTCACAATTCGTGAAGTATATGGGAACGAATTTGCCGTCATCAGGATTATTTTGGTTTGTTATAGATGTTCCAATTACTAGAGAGTTATTCGGAAATATAAATTAATACACAACATTATTGTAAGTTAATGTTATGTTGTAACTACGTCTTTATACCTGAACATGGGACGTTATTTTACAATTACAACCTTTGTATATCACAAATAAATTTGATTTGATTTGATTTGAACAGCATCTCGGACGTCATATTGTTATTTTATACCCGTGATACCACTTATGTATATGCTTATAATCATTATTCGCCGGGCCAAGATGTGATGCATCCATATCCTATAATTTAACTAATCTCACCCTTCATGCGAAACAAATTACAAAGCAAATTGCTTGGCGGCTGAAGCAGATGAAAGTTGTCTGCGTGGGTACCTCAGTATGAGGTACTCACGCAGACAACTTTTTACAAAGTCTAAAAAAGGTTTTTTAATATATATAAACCTCAAACAAATAATAATATTAGTACAAAATTTTGTACTCATTGATTTTATCCATTTAACCTCGCATAATGTAATTAAACATCAAAGAGACACCCTGATCAAAGTGTAGGAAAGATCTCATTATAAGAAAATCTGCATAATTTCCTAATAAATTGCGTTCAACAAAAGTGACCAAGTTTTGTATAGATATGAATATACAATGTTAGTTATAAAAGGTAAAACAAGCTGAGATCCAGAAAGAAGAAAAAAGCTAAAAGAAGCTCTTAAGACAGGTATAAAACTGAACCATTTTCAGTAAAACCCATAGTGAAAATCTCTCAATAAATTACCAAATTGTTTTTGTACTAAAGATATACTTGTTCACTACATAGTATAAAATAAAGTCGGAGCCGTCTATGTTACGCCTATATCTTTTAAAGTACGTAACGGATTTTAATTCATTTTAAAAATGTAGTAGATTAAGTAATTCAAGAGGAAGATTTATATGTATAAAACATGCGTGTTATATATCGCAGTCAAACTTATTACAACCACCAAACATCATTCTTTATAGCTGTGTTTCAGTCAAAGATTGGGCCAGTAAAATTACAAGATAAGATGCATAAAATCTTTGCCATTTGGAATCGCAACGCATGAGTCATGATAACATGATGTCTATATTGCTATTCATGGAAACAGACGACGGTAACCACTTACGGTGGCCTGTCAGCTTGTTTACCATTTTTTTTACGATAATGGAATGGCACACCCGCCTGTGCTAACGGTTTACGCTGGCGGACCACCAGTCGAGGATGATACGAATAATACGAGGCCAGGTCATTTACCCTATAATGACAAATTCACAAGAAATTTGATGGTTTCCGAGGGAAACCGCGCGGAGTTCTAACTGACATGGTACATTGCTAGCAATGGGTTCACATTAGTCCACATTACTAACAATGCCGGTAAGGGTATTAATAATAATTATTTTTATAAATTTAAACCCGCTTGTTTACTATTGTAAACGGGATTTTCAAAGTGATAATTTTATTTACGAGTTCTCATATTTTGAATATAACGATACATCATCAAGGAAGAAACGATAACATCCTGTTTCTCTTTTGTTCAAACAAACAAAAAACGTTTCATCAACTGTACACGATAATTACAGCCGTGGCATATAAATACCAGTTATTTTTGAAGTGCAACTCCAATCGATCGAAGCGAACAATGGGGCCGATCCGTCCTTTCCGATCCATTGTTCGTTCGTCTGTTCCAATATTTGAAAATGGCTGCTGATTTATTATTAATATTGTATTTTGTTTTCATTTATCTACTAATGCGACCCGGCTTTGTTTCTGTGCTCATTTGTGAGTTTTATAGATAGATTAAAGTCTTCCACATCGCCTAGGAGGCTTTCGGCATCACGTCATGTAGTAGTTCATAGTAGTATTAAATAATAGAAATTAATACATTTTTTTTTAATTTTGAAAATCTAACACAAAGAAAAGCGAAAGTTAATCTTCCTAATGTTATAAACGCGTAAGTTTGTCAGTATGGACAATATATAACGGCTATATTTTGACTATTTATAATGCCTTCTTGCAGAGGAAAGATTATATTTTTGTATTCTTTTTAAAAAAACTAAAATAATTACTTAATTGGGGTTCATATATGATGTCTATGGACAGTTAAATTATTAAAAAATAATATGGATTGTATTTATTTTTTAAAAGGAGTAGAGAATCCTATAATAATGAAGCCTTTGTAAAGTTGTTTATGCAGAGCCTCTAGTATCATATACTCGTACATAAGTCAGTCGAAACATGAAAGTAAATGTTAGGGTGTAACCTCCCCTTTTTGTAACTATTGTAAAGAAGATTGTACATAATAACCAACCCTCAAATATATGACTCTTTGATAGACCTTTGCGTCATCTCTCGAGGGTGACATTCCGATCCAAAAGTTTTGGGTCAAACCGGAGGATGCTGAACTCAAATTTGATTTTCATTATAAGCCCGTTTGAGCGTGATTAATTCTGAAACATGTTGAGGGGTAACTGTTAAATATAGCTTGTTGGAACAACTTTCCGTGTATTGGGAAATGACATATTTATTTCATGTTATTGAAAATTATATGTATATATATTTTATACATATATTATTTTAATAATAATAATAATAATCCTCCTCTCCTTAAGAGGGGAGATGAGAATTTTTGTATAATAATAATAATAATCTCAGGACAATTTACACAGCGCCATCTAGACCCAAGTCAAGCTATCTAAAGCTTGTGTTACGGGTAGATAACTGATACAAGTACATAGATAATTTTTGTTTTTTTTTTTTAAATACATACATATTATACATATTATTTTAATATTCATGTGTACTATAGCACTAATCCTTATTTTTACTAATATTACAAATGTGAAAATAACTCTGTCACTCTGTCGCCTTTTCACTCTATGTGGTATATAGTATAGATCATGAGAAAGGATATAAACTAATTTTTAATTCTAAAATAGGGTTGTAAGGGGTTTGGGGTTGTAAGCAGTTGAAAGAGGAGATGAAAAGTTGTATGCAAGTATCATCATGTTTAAAGCCAGTAAGCAGCTTGTAACTTAGTTTTTGGGCTGTTTATTAAATATAAATAAACTAGCTTTTGCCCGCGGCTTCGCTCGCGTTAATTTATGCCCTTAGGTATGGAATTTATCAAAATCCTTTCTTAGGGGATGCCTACGTCATAGTAGCTTTATGCATGCAAAGTCTCAGCCCGATCGGTTTAAAATTGACAAATTTTCATCCACTATTTTATCCCCTTGGGGGTAGAATTAATCAAAATCCGTTCTTAGGGGATGCCTACGTCATAACATCTACCTGTATGCCAAATTTCAGCCCGATCCGTCGCTGTGATGTATCGGTTTATGATGATAGTTACAACTAATTTCTTTGGCTTTTAAAGGTTATTCCACGCCAACGATGTCACGGGCATTGCTAAAAGTTTTGTATATTGAAATTGTCTTATTCAGTCTTATGCAACAGAAAATATGATTACCCTACAGAAATGGTATACGGAATTCAATAATGAAAGATCTTAGGAATATTTTGTCTGGTCTGTTGTTAAGGGATGTTTCAGTCAAAGTCAATTTAGCCATGAAAATGGCGATATGGATTTTAAAGAGGGGTGAAATGGAATGGTTGGTTTGATTGAAAACCTTGCTGTTTATGCAATAACGTTGAGATTTGTTTGAAACTGATGTTCTTAGCATTTTTACAGTCATACAGGGAAATGAGCAAGGCGTATCTTTGTATATTGAATTATCAATTGTATATGGTACGAAAAGAAAATATAATGTTACACTTCTACTTACATATTTTGAAAATACAAAACTAAACTCCTTTCGAAAAGTCGGTTTATAACTATAACAGTCTACTATAAGAGTCCCATTTTATTTATTTAAAATTAGAACATCAATAATGGAACAGCCATATAATACAAATGTTTATAGTCCTAAGTTTTGTATTTATTTGTATTAGTCTGCGTACTTTTGATTTTTGAATATTGATATTTATTACATACATAGCACAAGCTCTATAAAGTGTATCAGTGACAACACTAGATGACTGTACGTAAGTTATCAGGTATTTACATGGTCACGCCAGTCCAGCAGTTTATCACACCGTCTTACTTCCGATGGCCGTGGGTTCGATTCCTCGTTCGATGCAAACATTTGCATTGATTAGTATGATATTGATGTAGATGTTTTCTATGTATACATTTACATAAAATGTATGTAAGTGTTTATATCAATTATACAATATACATAAATTTCCGCTTAACTTAGAGCTGGATGGCCATACAGCGCCGGCTAGCCCCATTGTCGAGGGCTTCTATTATTGCTTTATTATACCTATTATACTAATAAGTGGCTATTTTTTATGGAATAAATTCTTGTTTATAGGCGAGAGAATTTCTAAAATAAGACAAGTGACTTTTGATTTTAATTAACTTGTGTATATCTAAATCAAATTAAATCAAAATATCTTTATTCATGTAGGTCTATTACAGACTCTTATGATATATCAAAACTACCGTTAGTTAGTAATGCTTTCGAGATGAGAAGAACTGACAAGAATCTCAGCTCATATTATTTTTAATTCTATACCCAAATCTATTTGTTTATAATTTACGTTACAAATAAACGTTAAATTATAGGAATTCAACGTTTGAAATTATTTGTACTCACGAATATTTTGCAAAAGCCAACACAATTCAAACGGCCATTTTGTAGCAGTTTGTACTATATTTCAGCGTATCGAGTTTGCAAATGGCGAATACAATTTATCACACCGGAGACAATGGCCATGCGAGGGCGCCCCCGAGACAACTATACTGTACCTACAACGTTCAAGATTGCTTACTGTTTTGTTGTTTACTTCAATATTTTTTTAATGGATGAGCATGGTATGGTTTGGATATGGACAAGTTAATGACCCCATCATGGCAAATTCTAATCTAGAGGGAATCGATGTCAACCTGATTACATTGCTAGAATAGTCATCAATCCATATTACTAATAAGGTCCTTCGTACTTGAAAATTTACGAAAAATTGGCAACAAGTTCGATTAAGTTATTTCGATGTGAATTTAATTATTATCAAGTCAATCGATTGTAAGAGGATCGATCGTCATCTATAAATACCGCCTCATCCTTAATAATACATCATAAATAATATTATAGTTTATACACACAACGCCATCTAGTCTAAAGCGAAGTAGAGCTTGTATTATGTGTACTAGACAACTGATATAATACCTAGATAAACCACTGAGCTACCACCAATATTTATAATTGTATGCGTACAGCATTTTACTTTCATAAATATAAACTATATATCTTCTGGACTATTATCCCAAATGGGATTATCAGAAATATATTATCGGCAATTTATTCGGTGACGTCCTGTTTCGACCTCACAACCTTTAGATTGAATTTTACAATCCACCATGACGCTCTTAGTATTTTTCTCTCATGTTAAACGAATGCGTAACAAACTCACATACTAATACTGTATACAATTTAAAAGCTTCATATTTTGCATTCTGAATATACAAAACATACTAATCATGTACTATCTAAAATGCAAAGCAGATGCTGTAAAAGCAATAAGCAATTCGCGGCACACTCGACCAGAGAGTCCCGCGTGACTGAAATGTTAAACGGTGGTACTCCTACATAAGTACTTCTACGTATGTACATTTGGATTTAACGTTATGCCATCCAATGTTTATCTTCTTTATAATATATAATCTTATATAATTAATAATGATAATAACTCTGGACAATTCACACAGCGTCATCTGGTTAGAGATGCTGTGAATTGAGTCGGCCTAAGCAGAGCTTGTGTTATTTATATTTATTTATACATTAATCATTCATTGTTATACAAATCTAAATTAACAGACTTATAGGATATAAGAGGAGCCTGGTTCCGATTACATAAAGGATTATGTAATCCGAACCAATCACTTATGCAATCTCTTCCAGACAACCTTTGGATAGAGGAGAAAAGACAAAAGGTGGTGGGTGGTGCTAGACTAGAATGGTAAAATTATAATAATAATTATAAATATAATAATATAAATACATACTTAGTATTTCTTTGTAAACACATACTATATATATAAAACATTCAGACCAATACAAACAACCATACTCATGAATACAAATGTTTGTCTCGTGCGAGGAATTGTTGTAAAGTAATTTTTATTTGTTGAGTTTCTGAAGTCGATATGATATATATATTAGACTAATGAAGTCGTCAAATTAGTTTCTTGTTGCTTTATTCTACAATATTCTGCAATAGCAATGCAGCTTGTAATTAATAAAAATTACTCTAGAGATACGGATTACATCTCTCTTTCACTCCCCTCTGATTGATCCTCCATCCAATTCAAACGGGGATCGAAATTACGACAGCCTGAGCCGAGGTTCCAACCCCTAGCGATACCTTCAGACTAAAGTCATACCCGTCAGGCGAGAGTTGGTCTTCAGTCGCTCTATAAGTCCTTCCGCGGGTTTAAAATGCCTCTGCATTCGCCCCCTATCATCCGGTGAAGCTGTAAAGGCCAACTGTGGTCAACAGCATTAGAGTTAGACCTTCCTCTTTAGTAGAAAATGGAAAGAACGAATTATATAAAAACTTGTGCATTTATATTTCTGGTTATAACAAAACATTCTGAAATATTTCCCGTACTATAAAGCGTCTTTATAAGATTTTAGCGACTTAGAATTTGTTTTCCAACGTGCATTACAAATTCTCAACCTTATTACCTTCCCTTAACTCCTCGTAAAGACAAAAGCAAGTCTGTTCAACATAAAAAACATTTAGTCCATTCTACGTCACCACCGCGACACGCAAACTCCAAAGTAACCCATAAGATGTTCATTACTTTACATTAACCGTTGTTTACGAGACCAGGTTAGCTCTATTTATGCAAATTTATCGATTATAGCTTTAACAACGTCATGGTGGAACGAAATAGCAATATGGATACCCATCAGTGGGAGTGAGAGATGAGAGCGCACGTCTTTTTAATAAAGTTCTTTAAAGATATCCCGGCAAGGGGAGTCTATCCTTATTTATTTTGTACGCTAGTATCAAATTTAGTCGTGTACGTTATTGGTAATATTTGAGGCTTTAATTAACATAAATAAGATCCGATTTTGTTAGAAAATGCCTTATTACTAATATTATAAACGCGAAAGCTTGTGAGTATGGATGGATGGGTGAATGTTTATAAGTTTTTCACCCAAAAACTACTGAAGGGAATTTCATGAGACTTTACAGTAATATAGCTTATACGCCAGAATAACGCATAGGTTGTAATTTAAAAAGTTGTTATAACATATATACTAGTAAAGATAATGCAGAAGAAATTGTTTCTGCATTATCGTTCTCTCTGCTCAATAGGAATATTTTTCCGTATTTTGCAACATATTGTTAGTATTTGTTGTAGTGTGACATTATATATAGTCTTTTTCGATAAATGGGCTATCTCGCACTAAAATTTATTTTCAATTCGAACTAGTAGTTCCTGAGATTACCGCGTTCAATAATAATAATAATAATGTAGAGAAAACCAGCAAAAGCTGAGAAAAAAAAGAATAATAAATAATAATAATAATAATTTTTTTTTGGAAGTTAGGTATTCCTAACTTCCAAAATTTAATTAAATACATTTATTATTATAATAAATGTATTTAAGGACAATTCACACGGCGCCATCTAAGTCTAGTCCCAAGCTAAGCAGACTTTGTGATATGGGTACTAGACAACTGATATGAAAATGTATATATTTTTTTAAATACATACATAATATACATAGAAAAAACCCAAACTGACACCAATAATCATACTCTTGAATATAAATATTTGTATCTTTCGAGGATTTGAACATGTAACCATCGGAATTAAATCAGATGCTAAATCAGATGACAAACAACTCTTTACCTTTATAATATTAGTATAAATACAGTATACAGATTACAATTTCTCGCAGTATACGCTCTCAATATAGTCTATTAAAATCGAAGTACTTAAGATTATATTGCTTTCGAGTTTTGTTACTGCGAGCGTTTTGCCATTTTGTAATAATTGGCATAACAGCCATTTCAGGCATTTGAGTCTTGGTATTTTGCTCCTGAGCTATTTTATGATCTTTGAAATTTCATCATGAAATGTAGGTAACATAACAATTTATATTAACGGAACGTTAAAGTCTATAATACTTTTTTAACTGTGTAATGTTTTACAAGCGTTATTAACTAAAACGGAGTTTTGTTAATAATATTCAAGTTTTATTATTACATTTAAACTCCTCCGAAATGCTTGCAGATTTTTGTGAAATTTTTGGCGTATATTTAGTAGACCTGAGTATATGACGTAAACTATTTTTACCCCTAAGAAGATATAGGTACATATAATCATAATATACCCTAAAACATATTCTTTCTTTTGAGACAATGTCTTTATTTTAACCTTTTTATTCGGCATTATGACATGTCATAAAAATAGATATAACCAAAGAAGTTTATTTTAATAATTACATTTATTATTATTATTTAAAGTTGTTCTATGAACTTTGATCTCTATATATGAGGGGCCACTATTTTACAATTTCACTAATGTAAATCGTTATTTTCCTAATCATTCCAAATCAAAAATATACACAATAATAAAAAAACAAGTATGGCTGATGTTGGAATATAAAAAAAATATAGTAGAAAATTCCCAAGCGACGCTGGCGCGATGACTTTATCTTTCGTAGTTGGGAGTATTTCCAAGAAACTTTTCTTAGCGATTTTGTAAGATTATGCATGCAAGTTATGTGCAAATTTTCAAGTATTTTAAATACTCTCAGTAAATTTTATGCGCTTTAATAAATCAGGAGAGGATTATTATTTTGTGTTTATAATTGTTAATTCTTCTTTGTAAATTTAGTTCTTATATAGTTGTCACTAAATGGCGCTGTTCAATTATTATATTTAGTTTTTGTGTTATGTTTATAAGCTGTAGGTTGTTTGATAGTCTGGTGGGGTTGCGGAGCCCAGTTGCGGTCAACAGCATTAGAGTAGTCCAAAAATAAATTAAGTACAAGTTTTTTTCCTATATATATAATATTTCTTATTGTGGTATATGCGATCCCATTACACTTCTGACATAAAGTAAATGGTGTTTTATTTCTCCTGATGCGAAGTGTATTTTTGAAGCAACGGCGAGTGTACAAACATACATATTAAAAAAAAATGTATGAGTTAGGATGAGGAAAATATTGGCAGATATATTCGTCTACCTTTACATATATTCGTTTGTTGCTACTATTGAACCTTGTAAGATATTCATATCAATGTATATAGTATATGTTTATAGATAGGTAACTATTTAAAAAAAAATATCTAAGTATTTATATCAGTTTGCTCTTATCACTACGACTGATTTAATCTTATTGTTTATTTATATTTAACCCTAATATATTAGTGCTAGTTGGTAGTTTGTATTCATACGTTTCGAATTGTATAATTTGAACTTACAAGGATTATTCAAAAGAGCAACACACAAGTTTATTGTTCGTTCTTCTTGTAATGAGACAGCTTTCCGAATTAGCAGTAGATTAGAAAAAAACATTGTTATGACAATTCAAAAGTGCTTAAATTAAGTTTATTTTAATAAATGATTTTCTATTCTATTCAGTAATCTAGTATCTAACACAAGCTCTGCTTACCGTGGCACTAGATGGTGGTGTGTTAATTGTCCAAGGTTTTTTTATTTATTTCGTTATTATACGTATGTATCCATAACACAAGCTCTGCTTACAGTGGGTGGGTACTAGATGTCGCTCTGTTAGTTGTCCAGGGTTATTTACTTATTTAATAAACGTATAAATAATGACCGCGTCAAATTTAAAACACCAGATACGTAATAATTCAGTGGAGCTCTCCAAAAATATATTTTTCATTAAAACACCAAGTGAATGGGGAAAATAAAAGGAAATGGACAACGTTTCAACGGAGATATGTGCGGGGCACGTTCCTTCAGATGCCAGGGGAATGACGCAAAGAGTAACGAATAAAGGAGTGAGTTCTAGAATTGTAAATATATCGCTGCATATGTAATTTATATTTTGCACCTTCTTTGTTTCTACAGGTTGTTTCTTTTTAGTAAACAAAATGACGCCCTTTTAAAACATGACTACCGTCGATTATATAGCAAACAGCATAGTGACGTGACGCCTGCGGCAATTAGGGATGTCATTCTGTCCCTATCTCTATCATTACCATTGAGACGAAGAGTAATTCACGAATATACTTCTTTATTAGTTTTACCGAATGGTTTCTAAGGACTGTATATATAAAAACAAAACTATGGTAGCTGACGGAAGACATTGTGTTGATAATAAAACTGTTTATAAAATATATTAAAAAAAAATACAATAAAAAGGTGCGGTGTGCACAATTAGTATAAAACATCTTTAATAAAATAAAATTAAGTAATAGCTGTATTGAATAAAGTTAATCATTTTACACAAGTTAATATAAGTTAATAATATAATCTTAAGTAAGTATAATCAATAATTAGTTAAGTATAATCGTTTTAATATCAGAAAATAATAATATAGATATTATTATATGAGTATCCATTTACATTAAAATAAAGTTATAGTAATTAAAAAAAATATAGCTGATAAAATTCATTTCAAACAATTACAAACACGAGTTTTTTAGTCTATGACCGGAAAAGAGATTCTAGTCACGCATACCTCAAAATGAGGGCGCGTAAAATATAACCGCATGACAGATAAACACGACCCCTTGATTTGTTTTCGCTCACGAATCATGACAAATAAAGTGATTGATGTACAGAAATGACAAAAATGTCGGTGAGCATCACAGAGGCTTCTGTGTAGCAGGCAGTTATATTTTTTCAACTGACATATATTTATGATGCCAATGATTAATCTTTTGTTGGAATAAAACTGTTTGTGTCCAGTGTTATTTTTAAGTGTTTTATTAAAAATTTAAATCCATATTTTGATTTGTATGTCAATACGACCTCGGTGGTCTAGTGGTTTAGCATATCGCCTTACTTTTGGTGGTAGTGAGTTCGATTCCTCGCACGGTACGAACATTTGTGTTCATGAGTTTTCTCGAGTTTTTCTATCAATATGACGTATGTATTAAAATATATATATCTGTGTATTCATTTTACTATATCAGTTGCCGAGAACCCATAACATAAGCTCTGGCTTAGCTTGGGACGAGATGGCTCTGTGTGAATTGTTATAAGATATTATTATTACTGTTATAATTATAACATTATATAGAGGAAAGATCGTATTGTTTGTTTGTTTGCATTGAAAAGCCTCTGAAACCTTTGACTGATTTGAGAAATATTGTACCACTAGTATTATCCAACATTATCCCTGATATACGTAGGCAATAGAATATTTTCAAAAACGTTAGGAATCTGTATTGAACTTCGATAATATAAACCAATGTATGAAAGAATAATAAAAAATCCTTACTTCACGTTCACTGCGAAAATTATTGATAATAGTACAAAGTGATGTACTACAGTTTTTTTTTATAGTTGATAATGGAATGGAGCGTCCGACTGCGGTAACGGTTTACGCTGGCGGAGCACCAGTGGAGGATGATAAGATGAGAATGAGGTCAGGTCAGTAACTGACCTGACCTTAGTCCATCGTGACAAATTCACCAGGAATTTATTACGATGGTTTCCAGGGGGAACCGCGTGGAGGTCAACCTGACATGGTACATGCTAGCAATGGGTTCATCAGTCCACATTACTAACAATCCCCTTCTCCCACCGATATACTACAGTTTTATAGATGTACATCAATATGTAAGAGATATTAGATATTGATATCTGTTCTGTGTTAAAAGTAATCGTGCAAACACGAGGCACTAATAATATATGTAAAAATAGCTGAGCCTGCGATTTCACCCACAATAAATTTTAATATAAAATATAGCCTATGTGTTATTCTGATGCATAAGCTATATTATAGTAAAGTTTCATCAAAATTCGTTCAGTAGTTTTTGCGTGAGTAACAAACTTTCGTATTTATAATATTATATATATAGACAGGATTTACAATAAGGCACTGTTGGCCCCCCGTCAATATCGTATGACCATTATTATTGTTACGCTTGATTTTCACAGATTTCTCTAGTTTTTTTTACACTTTGTGGCGTTTACCATACGTGCCGAAACGAAATAAGTGCAGTGTTTGTGTGAAATGTTTGTGAGCCTTTTATTTTACGTAATATGTGTTTTGTCATATTCATCCCTTTTCAAGAATTATTATTATAGTTAACACTTCTCTACAAAAGTTTGAAAGCGTAATTCAAATATTTAGACCACGCTTTCAGCAAGAAAATCAAGGAAACTACACATACATTGATAGCGTCATTTTATCTTCCCCGTTATTATGTTTGTGCGCGCTGTACTAAAAGGGGACAGCGTCAGCAAAATCGGTGGTCGTAACGATATTTCCACTGTTATTGCTGATAGAGCTACATTTTAAAGATATCGCTGGTTTTGTCAAGTCACGCGATATGACAAAGTTGAATTACATTTGAAGGAAAATTAATTGTTTCTCTATAAATACGTCTGAGTGGTTTTAAAGTTTTTTAATGATATATTTTTGTTAGAACAACGAACAGTTATATGTTTATAAGCAATGCTAAAGTTCGTAAAAGGTTATCTAAAGATAGTAATATATATACTAATATTATAAATTGTCGGTATGATCTTCTCTATAAATACGTCATAATTGAGATATAGGTATAAAAATTTAAAGTATATAAATATATAATATATTGATATATTTTGAATATATAGAACAACGAACAGTTATATGTCCGAAAGCCGTAAAACAAATATATATATATATTTGTTTTACGGGTTTCGGAGTGTAAGGGTAAGTATGATGATTAAATGGTTAATTCATTGATTGAATTTTGATTTGATTGAATATATATACTTTAATATTATAAATTGTCTGTATGTTTAACAATATCATTATACGCATATATTGAACTAAAAATAAAGGGTTCTTAATGTAATTCGAAATACAGACAGAGTGCATAATTAGGACTGATATAGACAATTTTTTGTATAAAAACACACACAGATTAATACAAACATAAAAAGTCATAGCAATATATAATTACACTATTGACATACGTATATATATATATATATATATATATATATATAGCTTACTATAAAATTGAAGAATTCGTTAACGATAATAATGTTTTTTATAGAAAAACTTTAAATCTATATATTATATATATATATTATATATATATATATATATATATATATCTATTAAAAAGAGCAACACACAACTTGCTCATTCTTCTTGTCATCACAAGAAGAATGAGCAAACATCTGCATTCCGAATGAGTGGTAGAATCAAAATATGACTATTCAAAAGTGCTTGTAATGAGTTTATTTGAATAAAGATTATTTCTATTTCTATTTCTACTGGGTCTTTTAAGTCAAGAGTGAATAGGTATTATTTGAGCTTGCGTATAACAGCTTAGACCACATCATCACTTCACATCAGGTGAGATTGCGATCAAACGCGCTCAAATTATGATATAAAAAAAAAATTGAATGATTGATAGTATGATAAATTGATTTATTTATTGATGAATTGAAATGAAATGAAAAATGAAATTATTTTTATTTTGACAGAAATGTGGTGTGCACAGATGTTATTTTGATAGTTATATATATTGATTGATTGGTTAAAGTATCATCTGCTTAAATATATGTTATTACATCAAAGTATAAGACTATGGAATATTTGAATGCGATATTCAGTTATAAATCCCAATTATGTAGAGGGCAGACATTATAATAACAAGAACAGTCTCAATATAATAACCGATATGTAATAATAGGGTTTCTATTTTGTATTTGACATTGTGACCTCTGTATATATATATATAAAATTCTCGTGTCACAAATTTTCAAAATAGACACAAAACTCCTCCGAAACTGCTTGACCGATTTTTATGAAATAGAACGCAGTAAATAAACGGGCTTTTAATAAAATAAACAAAATATTCAAATGAGTTTCTTGCCAGTTCTTGTCAATTGGATGTATATACTGAACTGGACGGTAGGAAAAAATTATAATATAAATATTTGACGTTCATATGCGGCTAAAATGTTTAACATACATATATGTGTAAATGTATATTTATATCAATAATGGTTGTGAATAAATGTTTTCTTTCTTTTTCTTTCTTTCTTTCTACATGAATAAATGATATTTGAATTTCAAATTGAATTTAAATAAAGAAGAAAGGCTGGCTATATAACAACACGCTTTGACCAATAGGAGCTGAATGATTGTCGATTAATAATCTATGTCATAAAAATGAAGAAAGAAGTCTTGCGTAGTAGCTATTTCTCAATATAACATGTACTGTGACTATTTTGTACTTGACAGCGTAACCTTCAATATGAAAAGACAGTAATAGAATAGTTAGGCTCCTGTGATGTAATGTGAGAGTCTTTTAGGATACTACTAGCAAAATATAGATCTCTTTCAATATAAATATATCTGTACACTCACTAACAAATATAACTTAATGAAGTGATATTTGTTATTGTTATGTCTACATAAGTACTCTATTCTAGAGATATTGTAATAGTTTTTATACCTTTACTTTGTAATAACATATCTGAGTATTTTAGGGTACCACAAGATAAATATAAACACTTCTTTTCCAATACATCCAATATATTTTATAAATATATCTATATATGTATAACATAACAAATATAATTTAATGTAGTGATATTTGTTATTGTTATGTTTGTATAAGTACTCTATTCTGGAGATATTGCAAAAGTTTTTATAACATTATTTTGTAGTTACGAGTACATACCATAGTATTTTAATGTACTACAAGATAAATATAGACCCTTCTTTTCCTATATAAATATATCTGTATAACAATAACAAATACAACTTAATGTATTTTAAATTAATATACTTTATATCCAAATATTAATTTTACAAGAAAATATCTGTCCTTTTGTTCTTGCTGATCTCTGAAATTACTGTCACCGATTTTGACGGGACTTTAACTCACTATAAGTAATCTTCAAAGAAGTAAATTCGTGAATTTTATATTGTAAATACATACGTAAACATAGAAAATACCAAAACCGATACAAACAATTATACTCATAAATGGAAATGTTTTTGTACCGTGCATGGAATTCGCAACCATCGGAAGTAAAGCGGTATATTAAACCGCTAGACCACCGAGGCCATCTACATAAAGTCTACGTCGCTAATATCAATTATATATAAAAATAAAGAAACAAATGTTCGCCAAGTAGGCGCTAGTTCGGATGTTACTGACAGAGATTTATTGCGACAGAGAAAATTGTTGGCTAGAATTTATGTTTTAAAGGAACTTCCTAATGAAATTCGTGTGCAGATTACAGATTTGAAATAAATGTACGAAACGATTTAGACTACGTTTAGAGATCATAACAGTCATTTATCGTTTCAATGCCCTATTTTTTTTATAATACTAACACTAAACAATTCAGATAACGCCATCCAGTCCCAAGCTAAGCATAGCTTGTGTTATGGGTACTAACAACTGATATAAACACGTATAGAATGTGCACGATAACACCCAGACCAATACAAACAATCACACTCTTGAATACTAATGTTTGCACTGTGCGAAGATACGAACTAGTGACCATCGGAAATAAAGCTGTGCACTAAACCGTCTAATCACTTAATGACGGCCTTGGTGGTACCAAGACCGTAATTAAGTGTTTTAGAATTTATCACACTGGTCTAACGGGCCTGACCTCATGTTCTTCCTTTGCTTGGTCTTAGTCCCATTTGGGGTCGGCCCGTCTGGTCAATCTTCGCCAGTACGGTCTGTCCTGGGTCATCTGGTCAAACCATATCAATAACAGACATTCATGTAAGACGGCATCTGCGACATCTCCTGGTCTGGGTGCTCATGTCAGTACTGTTCTTGTCATTTGATATGACAGTCGCCGCATGACATGACCGTACTACCATAGGCGGCTCTCCAAAACCTTCTCCAGTATAGGTGTCTGACCTGACCTCATACTCCACTGGTGACCGCCAGAGTACCCGTTAGCGCAGGCGTTACACCATTCCATCAACAGTTAAAAAACATATGCCCAGTTGTCTCTAAAATATAAAAATCTTGTATCACAGTGTTATAGAACTCCTCCGAAAGTGATAAACCGATTTTGATGAAATTTTACACACAACATTTGAGGTTTGAGAATGGGCGTAGTCTATTTTTTATATCCTTAGATGGGTCGCAAAAGTGGTTGAATCCAGGTTCAAATGACATACTCTCGTGATAATTCAAATCTGGCGTCAGTTCGAAATGATTCCGTGATGAGAAGAACTGACAAGAAACTCAGCTCGTATTCTTTCCAATTAAATGTTGTACATGTTTACAATATATAATTTATATGGCAAACAACGTTTACTGGTTCAGCATGTGTTAGAGTAAATTTTGCGTTCAAAAATGTTATCAGAAATTATACAGAGCAAAGAAATGCTTTTTATACTATACGCATGATGAAGTGAAAGGGGTTTTGTTTGGATTCACCCAGACATCACGACCCAAAGACATATAGAGTATCCGTTTTGGCAGCCTAAAAAAATATAATAAAATTCTTGTTCTGTCATAAACATAATATTATGCGGCTACATAGTGAAATATAATTTTTTTTTTTATCGCTGAAACCAATAAATATTCGATAAGCGTTACTTTACTTTATATTGACTGTGGCTAATGGATATAGATAGATAGATTTATCTATTTTGTCAGTATGTATATAAAGATTCAGTTACAGTATACATTACAAGACATTTAGAACACTAATAATAATAATCTCAGGATAATTCATACAGCGCCATCTAGACTCAAGTTAAGCTAGCTAAAGCTTGTGTTATGGGCACTAGATAACTGATACAAAAACATTGATTTTTTCTTTCGTAAATACATTCATGTTATACATAAAACACATCCAGACGACACGAACAATCATACCTATGAATACAAATATTTGTGCCGTGCGAGGAGTCGAAACCGCGACCATCGGAAGTAAGGCGGTGTGCTCACCACTAGACATCCGAACCCGTCAGAGAGAACAATAGAGTTGAATACGATTCAATGTGACGAATGACGCATCCATAGAGCCGCGTGTCATACAAGCCAGGGTTGACGGCACTAGAGCCCATGGACGTCAAAACAGTGGTAGATGGTCCACTCCATAGGTGTACCAGAATACCAGCCAGTAAGGAGAAATGGCGAGCTATCGCACGGCGGATGACATCTGCCTCTTACACCACTACATAATGACCACGACCGTTCTGTCAAGAGCATATCCAACAAGAAGACAGTATACCAGAATGGTAGCCAGTAGGGAGAAATGACGATCAGTCACAAGGCGAATGACATCTGTCTCTAACTCCACTACATAATGATCACGACCGTTCTGTCAAGAGCATATCCAACAAGAAGACAATATACCAGAATGGTAGCCAGTAGGGAGAAATGGCGATCAGTCACAAGACGAATGACATCTGTCTCTAACTCCACTACATAATGATCACGACCGTTCTGTCAAGAGCATATCCAACAAGAAGACAGTATACCAGAATGGTAGCCAGTAGGGAGAAATGGCGATCAGTCACAAGGCGAATGACATCTGTCTCTAACTCCACTACATAATGACCACGACCGTTCTGTCAAGAGCATATCCAACAAGAAGACAGTATACCAGAATGGTAGCCAGTAGGGAGAAATGGCGATCAGTCACAAGGCGAATGACATCTAGGCTCTCACTCCACTACAACTATGACCACGACCGTTCTGTCAAGAGCATATCCAACAAGAAGACAGTATACCAGAATGGTAGCCAGTAGGGAGAAATGGCGATCAGTCACAAGGCGAATGACATCTATCTCTAACTCCACTACATAATGATCACGACCGTTCTGTCAAGAGCATATCCAACAAGAAGACAGTATACCAGAATGGTAGCCAGTAGGGAGAAATGGCGATCAGTCACAAGGCGAATGACTTGTGTCTCTAACTCCTCTACATATAGACCACGACCGTTCTGTCAAGAGTATATCCAACAAGAAGACAGTATACCAGAATGGTAGCCAGTAGGGAGAAATGGCGATCAGTCACAAGGCGAATGACATCTGTCTCTAACTCCACTACATAATGATCACGACCGTTCTGTCAAGAGCATATCCAACAAGAAGACAGTATACCAGAATGGTAGCCAGTAGGGAGAAATGGCGATCAGTCACAAGGCGAATGACATCTGTCTCTAACTCCACTACATATTGACCACGACCGTTCTGTCAAGAGCATATCCAACAAGAAGACAGTATACCAGAATGGTAGCCAGTAGGGAGAAATGGCGATCAGTCACAAGACGAATGACATCTGTCTCTAACTCCACTACATAATAATCACGACCATTCTGTCAAGAGCATATCCAATAAGAAAACATTGTATGCCACAGCAATAAAATGTCTCCATTGTTCAGTGTGGAGAATCATTCATGGGGACAACACTAATTTAGAATGTTCGTCCAATAAATTCAGTTAGGGGTTATGCTGGTTACCAACATTTGGTCCCAATCTGAGCTTGTGTGATGGGTACTAGACAACTGATACAAATACATTTTGGACATACTCTTTTGAATCATATACTCGATATAGGCGATAATTACTGTTTTCCATTAATAAGATCGCCAGTTTGTTTCCCATTTGAATTACTTAAAAAAATAAGTTCTATAAGTATTCTTAAATGTTCAAACTTAACCTCCATGCTTAAGCCACTAACGGCTTAAAGCGGCTCTCATAAAGCTAATATAAAGTTAAAAGTTAAAATTGGAAGTTTTCACTTAACTGGCGAGATTTATCGAATGTCTGATGAATCCAATTTCATGGTGTTTTTTCATGCCCTGGATCTTTTCAAAGTTAATTTACTCGGCTGTGGATTAACTCTGTTTGTTTGATGTTACTTTTAAAGTAAAATTGGATTTTTTCTATGGCCAGGAATTATTATCGGATCAGTCAATTTCATGGGTTTTAAAAAAGTTTTATATTTATGTTTTATTTTACAATAAAATTGGTTGTGTGGAAGGTAGTTTTGTAATTGCATTACATATGGTGTTTAGTGTTACTACAGAATGATAGAAAATATTTTCTTAATTTTATTCATTTTAAATAATTTCTTCCTCATTTTATGTTAGAAATAGACAAATTTTATCAACAATTTTTGATAAATTAGCATAGCCCCCGACTTCGTCCGCATATAAGTTTTTTATTCATAAAATAAACGTTAAATGTATGCATAAATGTAGCTATCACACATTTATGCATAGCATATGCACAATAGTGAAGACTGCCTCAACGCGTCAATATATATATAATAGAATAATTTTCATATAGAATAATATTATACTTACGAAACAATTTCTTTCTAAAAAGCTTATTATAAATTGAAGAATTTATAAATGATTTGAACTTAAAATTCATAGCGCTGACAATGTCATCTGATTGTACAAAGATTGAGTGCGTAGCGGATTCTATGTTGCTTGTCGCATGTCTAATCCTTGTTAATGTACATATATTTAAAACAATATGTAAAAGAGCAACACACAAGTTTCTTGCCCATTCTTCTTATGACGAGACTGCATTCCGAATGAGTATATATGTATATATAATAAAAAAAATGTGCCTATTCAAAACTGCCTATATGAAGTTTATTTGAATAAAGATTATTTCTATTACTATTTCTACAAAAAATTAACTAGTTTCCCCGTAACCAAGAAACTTTACCGCTGAAACGTACAGAATAATCTGTGCCGTCGAAGAGATGTTGACTTCGCAGTTCGTAGTAAAGTTAGTGTGAACGAATATATTTAATGTTCCAGACGTTTGTAGGTACACTACAGATATCGGAGAAATAGAGAAATAAGGCGGATCTTTAAGAAAAACATCGTACATCATCATTACATAGTATAAAATATGCTTAAATCTTTGAAACTACGCAACGGATTTTAAATCGGGTTTTTTTAATAGATAGACTGATTGAGAAGCGTAGCCGGGGTAAGTAACAGTCATAAATATTTTGAAGTTATGAAAATTATTATAGCATCTCCGATTTATATATATATATATAAATTTCATATGTATACTCGTAGGTCTTAGAATAGGTCGTTATATATTTATCCCTAAGTGAAAACAACCAACAACTTATTCATATTTTTTTACACATGAATGTGATTGGAATTTACTCAAAATTGTTATACACTCTTATTACAAGAATGGACATAGTGTTATCTTTTATCAAAAACTATTTAAGAATTGAAATAAAGGGTAAAAGTTTGCAGATAAAATCGCGAACAACAACTAGTTGTTGTAGAAACAAAATAAATCCTTTACTTATACCATTTATAATTCAACAACGCAAACACAAAATTCTTTGTCCCATACTTTTTACATACAGCGGCATTTATCTAAATGACATCTCAAGATCCAATTGACTGATTTCGATCAATATTTTCATTGTTTGGCTACGAGTTTCTTCAAGCATTGGAAAAATAAGAAAAATAAACGAATCATATTTAATCATTAATAAATCAAGATCAAATTAAATGAGCAACAAGCAAGTTTCTTGCTCTTTCGTTCTTGTATAAGAGGCTGCATTCATAATGTAAAGTAAAAAAAAATGACTATTCAAAAGTGCTTACGATTATTTTATTACAGACTTTTTTTTTAGTCGTAGTGATTAGATCAGTCCCTACAAGCAGCTACTAAAGTATTACTGATGGGTCAGCAATTACTGTGCTCGACCATATTTTAGGGAGCCCAATGACCCGGCCCACCACGCCGCCACATTTTAGTGAGCATGACTACTCAAGACACTCGACCGCGTGATAGCTACTTACCATGGTAGTTATAGTATACACACTCTATATTATAGTATTAAAGGACCACTACATTTAAATTTTATTATATAACAATAATAAAAAAACAATAAATTTTATTTGTAAAACGTTTGGGTACAAATGTACCATACATACAAAACGTGGCCCTTACAAAATATGCTTATATCAAGCTTACATCAATGCTTATATCAATCTTAAAGTTAATTAGGTATTAATGATATCAGATTGAGTGCGTAGCGGTTTCTATATTGATTGTCACATGCCTAATCCCTGTTAATATATATTTACTTGGAATAATATATTTACTTTTGCTCTATTAGATAAAGTAGTTATAGTTGATAACTACTTTATCTAATAGAGCAAAACCCAAGTTTCCTGCTCTCTGTCTGAGTCAGTGCTCCGAATAAATGGTAGAACTAAAAAAAATACTATTCAAAAGTACTTATATTAAGTTTATTTGAATAATTATTATTTCTATTTATATTTTAAGGACCACTATATTTATATTTTATTAGAAGATGTAACAAGATTTCTTCTTCTCGTCTCGTCATAATAAGTTTGGGAACCACTGCTCAATCCAAACCCCGCATTACTCAATAGATATTACCTATATCTACATACATTGCGAATATAACATTAAATACATTCAAGCTTCCTCAATTATGTAAACCACGTTGGCAAATGTTATTACATCGAATTATTTACACAAGACCATTTCCTAGTGTTAGTGTCAAACAATAGAAAGCAAATAGTGTGGCGACACACGGGCCGAAATACGAATTAGAACGCAACGGTTTCGAAGATTCTAATTATTGCAGGTAGGTCAAGATTAATGATTGTATTACCTTTATATATATTATTTAGAATAAAGCAGTATCATCGTAACTGTTTGGGAAACTACTCTGCTACCAAAATGTTAGGGAATTTACTCTCTGTATATATATACGGAAAAATAAGGAAGCGTCAGTCATTTACCTTTATGGTACTGCGGATTTCTTGGGCTTCAGGGTCTCGAAGGTATCTTCGCTAGCTTTCCAGTCTCACAGTAGGTTTCACAGTTCTAATTTATTTTAATTCACAACACAATGCGCGCGCGCGTCAAGGCCGCTGTACGGTCCGTTTGTAACTAGTTAGGGAGGGGAAGGGAACGCGCGGGAACAGGAAACTAACGGACTCTAATATAATATAATATCTGTGCCTACGATGATACAGGGTAGATTTTAACAGTAACTTATCATTATTTTTTTATTATTTATATCATAAACACAACACGGTAACAGCAGTCTTATTATTTAGAAATTAAAAGATTATTATCTATATAACTATCGTTAAATTGTACGAATATAATAATAAAATATGTTGAGAAACTCTTTTGATAATATACTGTTTTAAATTTAACGCGGTCATTATTTACACGTATAATTAGTAAAAATCACGGAATTTTACCACGTTTTATACTTATTTGATGAGTTCCCAATATTTCGGCAGTGTTTCAACCACTAATTCTTTTGATAATATATTCAAAGTTTATTTTTTGTATTCTTTAATCAAAATATATAAAACAAATTCTATATAATATGTCACTTCACAGTCTACCATTATCATTAAAATATTTATCCCTTTATAAATACTTTTATTACATACTTAGATATACTACCGAACGAATTTTACAGTAATATATATTATGCATCAGAATAACACATAGGGTATAATTTAGGTAGATATTATGTAATTATGGGTTGTATTTTTTATGCAGACGAAGTTATGTGGGTCGGCTAGTCAATAATGATTGGAGGCGTTCCCGTTTGTGTTCCACTCCCGTATGTTTTCACGAACAATAGCAGTTAGTTGAAATTGTGTCCTCCTATACGACTACGTATTTTAGCGAGATTATTGTCATATATGAGTGATAGTAGAGTAGTAGAGTGTGAAGATTGTACACTGCACAGCATCCAGAGATTTCTAATATTATATTGCCACCTTTTCTTTACTCAAAGCTTCGATCTCACAGGTTGTCTGTAGGAGATTGCTTTAAGCGATAAGCATTTTGTTTAGCACTTTTATATAGTTTTTTCCTTTGTAAATATTTTTCTGTGTACAGTGTAACAATAATAATAACAATAGATATATTTTTATTTATATAAAGCCTGGGTGATCTAGTAGTTTAGTATACCACTATTATTCCGATGGTCGTGGGTTCGATTCCTCGCACGGTACAAATATTTGTATTTATGACTATGATTTTTTTTCACTATCCAGATGGGTGTTTCTTATGTATTTACATTCTATGAATGTATGTATGTATTTATATCAGTTGTCTTTTAAAGATAATATAGCTTGGGACTAGATGGCGCGTGTGAATAGTCCTGAAATATTATTATTATTATTTACATATACATTTATGTATATGAGTTCTATTCCTCGAACGATACAAACACATGTATTCATTATGATCATTCATGTATGATTGTTTGTTTTGGTCTGCGCGTTTTCTATGTATATTACGTATGTATTTATAAAAATTATTTATGTTAGTTGTCATAGTTCACACAGCGCCATCTAGTCCCAAGCTAAGCAGAACCTATGTTATGGGTACTAACCCATTACATAAGTTCTGCTTAGCTTAGGACTAGATGGCGCTGTGAGAATTATAATATACCTAATTATGATTATTTATACTACATACAGAAATAACAATGTTCACTTAATTTTACTCAACATTTCGTGTAGCTATGTGACTACATTTATCATACATATTCAATACATTCCACATGAAAACATAAATAATTGATCGACGAAAATATATTTCTACAAACATACCGTTTTCTTGTCCTCATTTTATATTCAAAGAGCTGTTATTACCATTGAAAAGTACTCATGTTTGTATAACAAAAGAAGCGTATTCGATGTATCTACTCATTTTATAACTATGACAAGTAACTTTGTTGCTTTCACACAAAACAGGATATATCTTGTTGATATGACAAAGCAGAGCTGTCTCGCTTGTAAATAACGCAATATAAAGTGACGGAGTGGTTCCACGTTGCAACTGATGTTCAGTAGATCTCCTTTGTGTTGGATTATAGTGGACTTGCAACTCTTAAGACATACATTGTTCGTGCCAACATACTAGCACTATCAGAATTCCATATATGTATTTGACGGCTTGTTGGTTTAACGGTTTATCATGGCTTGCTTTCCAATGGTGACGGGTTCGATTACGTAAGTACAAACATTTGTGTTCGGGCAAAGGCGATTGTTAGTAATGTGGACTAATGATTTCATTGCTTGAAACATACAATTCGGTTGCGCGGTTCCCCCTAGAAATCATCGTGATAAACTCTTCGTGAATTTGCCACAATGATCTAACGGACTTGACCTCATTTTCACAATATCATTTACTAGAGCCCCGCTAGTGGAAAACATTTGTGCGGGAGCTCCATTGCATTATCATACATTAAAAAAAACATTTGTATTCATGAGTAGAATTACTTGGGTCCATCGATGATGATGATGATGAAAAAAAACATTTGTATTCATGAGTAGAATTACTTGGGTCCATCCAGATTACTAATATTATAAATGAAAGTAACACTGTCTATGTGTCTGTTTCGCTTTCACGCCAAAACTACTGAACCGATTTAAATGAAATTTGATACATATATAGTCTAGACTCTGAGAAAGGACATAGCCTCCTTTTTAATGCTGTTTTAAGGGTTTGACAGGAGATGAAAGTTTGTATGGAAATTCGTCAATTTTGAAGTGATATAAATATTCATACTCATGAATACAATATTTAGTACAATATTATAGTAAGTATTTCACTTAGCTATTTAATAAACAATATTAATACATGTTAAGAGCGAATTAATACCGCAGAGCTGGCAGCTACCTCGGACAAAGAATTAGTCTAGCTATTCAAAGAGGGATCGCTGCCAGTATCTTCGGAACTTTGCCTAAAGCGACCCCTTTTAATAATATATTTTAGTTATTGTATTATATTTTTTATACTTTTTAATTTTAGGTTGTAGTTGTATAATTAAGTTATGTAAATGACATAATTAGTTAATAACTCAAGTAATTAATTTAATTAGTAGCAAGTATTTAAGTACGTATATAATATTGTTATGTACGCATATTACTATTGACATATATACCTAAGTTAGATAAATATAAATAGTATGCCTTTTCCCATTACTGCTCTTCAACCGCTATCTGTTTTTACCCAATGATTAGCTGGTAGAGAATGCCTATGGCATTAAGCTCGCCAATTGTACATTATTTTAGGTAGTACAATAAAGGATAAATAAATAAATTGTGTTATCGAACTCGCGACTATTGGAGGTAAGGCGGTGTTCGTTAAACCATCGAGGCCGTCAACCAAAAGTCATTAATCATTACTATAATCACATCTATAATTTCCTATCCATGTTCACAACTCAGAATTCTAAACAACACGTGAAAGTATTATAAATCATTTGTCCAAACGTTGGCATCATTAGATTTACGTACAAAATTGTGGCTGCGCCCAGGAGCGGTGATGGGCCCATTTATCAAGTTGAGGACAAAAAGTATTTCCCCCTGAAAAATGACTGTTTCTGATTGCCGTCTCATTTTTCATAATACACAAAAATAAACACCTTCATTTCCATGGAATGAGGAAAAATCAAATGTATATATACATACACACTTATGTATAGGAATAGACTAGATAAAAATTATATATAGAAATAGTGGCGGCGTGGTGGCCCGGGTTGCTGGGATCCCTAAAATATGGTCGAGCGTAATGATGGCTGGCTCATACGTCATACTCGTAAACGAGTGCTGCTAGTAGGGAGTGGTCTGCTCATATCACTACGACTGATTTAATCTTTTTTGTGTATTTACATTTGATCCTAATAAATTAGTGCTATTTGATAGTTTGTATTCATTCACACGTTTCGACTTATAAAATGCGAACTTACAAGGATTATTTGAAAGAGCAACACACAAGTTTCTTGCTCGTTCATCTTGTGATGAGAGAGCTTTCCGAATGAGCGGTAGTTAAAAAAAAATGTTATGACTATTCAAAAATGCTTAAATGAAGTTTATTTGAATAAAGTATTTTCTATTCTATTCTAAAACGACAAAAGGTGCAAATATTGATTTCAACTATACACGGTTTGGTCGCCGAACTGTCAACCAGATAAAACCACAAGAGATAAAAACAGGTCGCCGTCTGGCCGATCTGTCAACACTAGGCTTCCAAGCTATATCCGAACTCTATTCAATGCCTGATGATGCCTCGTTCAGAGGCGTAACACGTGTTGCAATATGGGTGTAGACTCGGTAACGGTCGGAGTTTAATTACTATTATAGAATATCGTAACGGTGGTCAGGTTTCCGCACAGAATGTTTGTGGTCACACACGTGCTTATGGTAGCGGAATTAAACAACGAATTTAAACAAAATTATATAAATCTATTAAGTAGACAAATGTTATTGGTGTATTGAACACAATTGTATGTTCCTTTCAAATTCCAAGTTCCTTTCCCATTTGTTACATCGAGCTTGCATTGTATTGTTATACAGTGCAAGCGAATATAACATATAAATATTCGTTATTAAGTAACTTGTTAAACTGAGGTTTATTACATTGGAGATAGGTTGGTTTAAGATTTGTTAATATTGAGGTTGCATTGTAGTTTTATTTACCTCAATCAAAACATTACATACTTATTGTGTTTTTTCTTGATATTAGTCAGTGGACTGTTGTAAAGGTCTTAGTATAGTAAACGTATACAACTTTTATTTGAAAAGAATACGAGTAGTCAGTACTTCTCATCTCTAAATCATTCCGAACTGACGGTAGATTTGACATATCATAAGAGTCTGTTATAGACCTAACTATCTACCTAGAGAAGAACACATAAGTCTCTTATAAATTTAATTGTTCTTATTAAAAAATTTAAAATGTCTTTATTAATGTAATAACGATATTTATTTTTTATTTTTTATAACAGGACATTGTGTATTCCTGTATACACAACGACGCCTGTTATAAGACAAAGTGTTGCTACGTTACAGAATTAAAAAATAAAATGTTGGGGTTTCCAACACTCATCTTGTTATAGCAAACATCTTCTGAATTTAAAACTAATTTTTTTGTTTGTTTAAACACTAGAACACATAGCGATATAATTCACATGCTATGGGATTAAAGGTTTATTGATTGAAATTAAACTTTAGTTGTTGGAATTAAGGTATTTTATTTAAACCTTTATGTAACGTTCCCACGTTATAAAGTTTTTGGGTTGATAAAATTTATTAATTAGAGGTATGTAAGCATTTTTTAGAGTTGAAAATTCTTTATAAAGAGGTTGTTCGCAAAAAAATTCGCAATGTAAAATTATATTTTACATTGATTATTATGAGAAATTTAACTGGATTACGGAGAATTTGTTAAATCAACGGAATTGTTCTATTTAAATTCGTTATAATAACTTTTTTCGTTACATTAACGGTTTTATTATTGTACATATTAAAAACATCTTCACAACTGTAATTCTAGAAGAGGTAGTCAGAGATATGTCTATTGCTAACGTTCCATAAAATGTGATATTTGACATGTCACATAATATAATTTAGACAATTTTAATTTATAGCAATATATTTAAGACTAGCTGACTCGTGCAACTTCGTCTGCATCACAGTTACTTGACATTTATTGATATATTTCGACCAATTTACATAATATATTTTTAAATTATAGGCTATATGTTATTCTGATATATAAGCTATATTACTGTGAAGTTTCATCAAAAATGTTAAGCAGTTTTTGCGTGAAAGAGTAACAAACATCCATCTATACTCACAAACATTCACGTTTTTAATATTAGTAGGATAATTCGTCCTTACTTATTTTCTTCTCACAGTATTGCACTGGTATATGCGGGAGGTCACTCCATTCGAATTTAAAAATGAATTTTTATTTTTATAAACTTGTACAAGTTCATTTGAAAATAATAAGAGTTTCTTGTCAGTTCTTCTCAACTCGGAAGCACTCCAAACTGCCAGTGAATTTGACATATCATAAGAGTCTGTAATAGACCTACATAAATAAAGATATTTTGATTTGATTTAATTGATACATATTACTACCATTATTAACGATACACAATATATGTAATTTTCAATACGTACAAAACGAATTAACATATAAATATAAAAAATGAAATTAAAGAAATGGAATTTCAATTTATTCATGGAAATATAAATTAGCTTCGTATTAATTTCTGTAAAATGTACAGCCTTCGTTAAATACAAAAGCATTTATATACGACGCCATTAATAAATTTAATGGAATACGCTTCGAACTGCATGCATCAGGAAGTTGCATAATATTTTAATTGTACCCATTAAGAATAATAAACTTTATGGCAATACGAATACAACTCATAATTATAATTGCATTTCTGTCATTAATTTTTATTTTAAATTGTAAGGTGCATGTGAATTTGTAAAAATATACTCTTTTTAAAAATAAACATTGCGATTGCATTAAAAATCTGTTTGTATAAAATATGCAAAACGTTTATAGAATTAATATGTATTGTCAATCTAAACACTATAGTATAATTCCAGCTAATTCCTGTCTTAAATAATGAATGCATTTTTGTCATTAATTATTATATATTTTACAGTTTTACGTCGATGTACTATAAATTCATATTAATGTATTCTTTTTTTAAATAAGCCATTACGATTACTTTATAAAAGTGTATTTGTATAAAATGTTAAAAATAAGTATGTTTAACATTTTATTATAAGTATTATAGAACTATCGTTGGTTAAATTTCCGGTTAATTCCTCTGTTATGGAAACCATCAATAACGAAACAATTTAATCTGTTTATCAGCTTACTTCTTTAAATCTATTAATGAATTTTAATACGATTTTCCCTATAGTTTCTGAAATGCTTTCCCAATATTTATATGATGGCCTCGACGATATAGCGGATTAGCGTAGTTGACTTCAAAGGATCATAGGTTCGATTACTCGTACAGTCCAAAAATTTGTATTCATGAGTATGATTGTTTGTATCGGTCTAGGTGTTTTCAATGTATATTTTATGTAGTTACAAACAAACATATTCAAATATTTATATAAGTTGTCTAGTAGTATTAACATAAGCTCTAGGATTAGATGACGCTGTGTGGATTATTCAGGGTTATTATTATTATTATGTATATCCATGAAAAAATTACCTCATATATATAAATCCGCAAAACTGAGGTTAATCATTCATAATAAATGAACTACAAAATTTATTTGAATAGATTCTCGCATTTTTATGTTTTTACAGTGTCTGACATTTATTCTAGTATTTGTGATAAAAAATTTATCCTCATGTTAAAAAATTTCCCTAAATAACGCCTAATTCTCCCAATTTCCAAATATTCAGTCACCCGTATCCAATAACGAGGCCGGGTCACTGAGACTATTCTAGAACACCTAAAAATAGATTTATAAGTGTAGCATCTCTTGCAGTATATTTTTTGGATTTGATTTGGAATTGTGTACAATGTAACTACATAGTATAAAAATCTTTAATATTTACAAGTCGTCATTAAATTATTTGCTTAAATATATAATGTCTATCAATCTTAATGTCAAATAGCTAATGACTAACGTAGTTGTAGTAGAGTAAGTAGACCTGAGAATCCAAAAGCGTTGACTTTCCCATCCTTACAATATTTTCTTTACTAAATTTCATAACAGAATTGAATAGAAAATTCTTTATTCGAATAAATTTAAGCTCTTTCGAATAATCACATTTATTTTTTAAATGTACAGCTCATTCGGAACGCTGTCTCATCACAAGAAGAACAAGAAAGAAACTTGCGTATTTTACTTTAAAATAATTGTAATAATTTTAATGTATAATTCGATATATGAGAATACACACTACCAATTAGCACTAATTCATTACAGTCAAATATGAAATACACAATCATGGATCAATAATTTTGTATCAAACCTACCCTTGATTTCAATTCTTTATAATCCATCAGTATTTGCCTTATTGAATTTGTAAATTAGTATTACACACTTGTTCTCAAATCTATCTACTCCATAGGTCCACGATCTATGTGATTATGATAGGTCAGTAAAGGATATTTTTCTGTGTAACTACAATAGCAATAGCAAACAAGCTGACGGCCCACCCTACTGGTAAATAACCGTCACCAATATACATGAACTGAACTACAGATATCACGTTATCATGTGATATCTGATAACTCATACATTACTATTTCGGAGTACTAAGATATCATGTCTATTTTAATTTAATATCAGTGCCTAATATCACCCTTCAACCGAAACAAGGCTTCCAAAGGAATATTTTGTTTTACTGAGATATACGAGATTGAGGCACCCACGCAGACAGCTTTATAAAGTCTAGGTAATAAATTTCTTACATTACAATCACAAAAAAAATTAAATATGAAATAATGTTTATTGCAATGTCATCATTACATTGTATAAAATAAAGTCGCTGTCACTGTCTGTCTCTATGTATGCTTAAATCTTTAAAACTACGCAACGGATTTTGAAGCGATTTTTTTAGAGTGATTCTAGAGGAAGTTTTATATATAATACATGTACACCCTGGAGAAGCCGAGGCGCGGAGCCAGTTATATAAAAATGAAATTACTTTTGTTAGTCTTGCTAAAATTCGTAAACGGCTGGACCGATTTGGCTAAAGTTGATTTTGAAATATTTGTAGAGCTCAAAGGAAGGTTTAGGTAAAATATGAAGAAATTGCATACAAACTGCTCGTATCTGTCAAATAGGGTTCGTTCAGAAATTTATTGCGTAACTAAACTTCAAAAAACCTTTGACATATTATTTAAATCTGACGCGGTATGGAGTTCGCGGGGTCGACTAGTAAAACATAGGTATAAAAATATGTATATAAGCATATTAATTATTTATATCTTATATCTGAATTATCATCAACACAAGAATTGTAATGTTCTCCTAAACTATACATATGTCTGTGGTAAGAAATTATTAATGGATCATCATCACCAATTTCAATTGCCTGCTCAATACAATCAGAACTTTTAGCTTGTATTACTCAAATGAGACATTTTAATGAGCTAGATTTATATATGTCCACCTTATGTCTTAGTATTCAATATTTTATAAGAATACACATTTATTTTTCATAAGTAAGCACTTCACAGGAAAATCAACGATATATTTCATACAGAATTTACCAGTATATTAAATAAACATTTATCCGTGAAAAGTAAAGAAAACATAACTAATTTCTTCTCCATCCGTCAAACTGCCAATATAGAAAGGTAGCCACGCAGAAAGTAAATTATTTATTAATAGTACTGACCCATTTTTGCCGGATTCCCAACCGCTGAACAGAAGAAAAGAAACAACAGCGAACAAGTCTTGAACTCCATTTTTTCACACACTCAAAACGCCACTAGGATTATGTTGAGCAAGTATTTCATTTAGCAGTATCACATTTTTTCGATCACAATTTATTGTACGGGACTGCTACGCGGCGGACGCTAATACACGTGTAGCGCGCTCTACGGCTCCCAGACGACTGGCGTAGCATCTCCACGTAGCCGGCTACGGAGCGAAGCTAGTCGTATTATTGATTCTTTTAAATGTTATTTTTGGTGATTTTATATGTAACATTAGTGATTTGGTGATTGCTAAATTTTTATTTATTAAAATATCAATTATAAATATTGTTTAGTTTTTTTTATATATTTAAAAGACATATTAAAAATAAATTATGTATATATTTGTCATTTATAAAAAAATATTTTAATACTTAACTTCGAAGAAAACTGGAGTAATATTTTTTATTTTTTATTTTTAGTTTATATTAGACAACCTTTTACCCGCGACTTGATCTGTTTTTTTTTTCTTGAGATAAAAGTTAGCCCATGTTCGTCCTCGTCATACAGTCTATCTTAGCATTAAAATTTATTACGAAACGCAAAGATTTGTTTAGCCTAACAAACAGACGCACCTTCAAATTTCCAATAATCATATGGATTTTTGGTTTTTAACTCAGAAATGATACAAAATTAATAACGTATACACGTACATACTGACGGCGTCGGTAGTTTAGCGATTTAGCTGACTAGTCGTGAGTATTATTTGTATCGGGTGTTTTCTATATATATTAAGTATGTATTAAAAAAATATCAACATATTTATATCAGTTATCTAGTACCCATACTTCTTGTTTTGTTTACCTTGGGACTAGATGGCTTTATGTAAATTATCCAGGGGTATTATAAAAAAAAATACGATATATAATTACTATTTACTAGCCGTACCCGAGATTTCGTCCGCGTGGCAGTTAGGTTTATTTTTCCAAAATAAAAGTAGCCTAACTTACTCCTTATTACATCAGCTACCTGCCAATAAAAGTCCCGTCAAAATAGGTCCAGTCATTTCACAGATTAGCCAGAACAAACAGACAGACAGACAGACAGACAGACTAAATTATAAAATAAAAAAAATGTTTGGTGTATGTATGTACAGTATTTATATTCATATGCATGTAGTAAAAAACAGTTATTTCAATATTACAAACAGACACTCCAATTTTATTTATATGTATAGATGTATAGATTCATGAAGATACATCACGGAATATTCTTATTATTACTGTTTAACTGCTTAAAATTAACTTATTTATTACTGTACAGTTACATCAACATCATTTCAGTAACTTTTGTATGAAAGAGTAAGAAACGTCCATCTATCCATCCATACTAACAAACTTTCGCGTTTATAATATTTCTAACTAGATACTCGCCCCGGCTTGGCACGGGTATATTTGTGTTATACCTCTCTCTCAAATCACTCTGTCTATTAAAAAAAAAACCGCTTCAAAATCTGTGACGTAATTTTAAAGATTTAAGCATACATAGGGACAGATAGCGACAGCGACTTTGTTTTATGCTATGTAATATTATATATATAAACCTTCGTCTTGAATCACTCTATCTATTAAAAAAAAACAGCTTCAAAATCCGTGGCGTAATTTTAAAGATTTAAGCATGCATAGGGACAGATAGTGACAGCGACTTTGTTTTATACTTTGTAATAATGATTACTAATTTGTTATAGACTTTACTTATCATATAATATACTAAATAATGCAATATATACATATTGTATAAACTGTTGATTACTTCAATAAATAAATAATTATTTATTAAAGAGGGTTGCGGAATGGGAAATAATTAAATTAATACTTGATTATACAAGATCCACTTGTAAATAAACAATATTACACGTGTAAATACAGATTAAGTAGGAAAATGCTAATATAATTACGTCAGGAATGTTCCAATTTCATTCGCGATCTATTTATATGGAAAACCTTACATTCATAGTAAACTATTAAATAGTGTAAACCGCGCTTCTGGAATATTAATTCTATCTTATATAATATACCTATTCATTACACTGAAATATATACATATATATATATATCATCAAGATGTAATCCTATTTGTGGTAGTCAGAATCATTGTCAACTGTCGACGTAATATTGAAAGAAAGAATGGACATGTCCACATTTTTCTGAGACTATAAACCGAATGTGGAAAGGAATGAACTTGTCTAGAAATAATTTAGTTTTGTTACTTTGTTTGAAATTCTTTATAGTACAGACTAGGTACTCGCCCTCTGCTGCTCCTCTTGAATCACTCTGTCTATAAAAAAAACCGCTTCAAAATCCGTTAGGTAGTATTAAAGATTTTAACATACATAGGGACGGACAGACAGCGACAGCGACTTTGTTTTATACTATGTATTGATTATAAACAGAAGGATACATATGACTTAAAAAATAAATGGTACAATGGCGGTTTAGTTATACCGATCTTCAATTAATTATTTTTGTTATAGATATTTTCATCACCGGAGAGTAATTTGGACATTTAAATTGGTATGCAATTTTTGTGCAGTCAGCTTCTATTTGGCTAGTATCGGTATGGATGCAAGGATGGGGGCAAGAGAGTATAAAGGGCAGAATTGTTACTAATGTTACCCATGGTAACAATGAACTAAGTCAATCCGACCCCCACGCGGTAACCCCTGAAAACTATCCCAGTTTAATTCTAAATTAACTTTTTGCCACGCACAACCACATTGTGGAATCACCGTCCAGCATTGGTATTTCCACGTTATTGAAACTTTCAAGAAAAGAACTTATTCTTTTTTAAAAGGCCGACAACATACTGGCATTTCCCCTGGTGTGGCGGGTGTTCATAGGCGGCGGTAATCACTTACCATCAGGTAAGCCGTAAGCTCGTTTGTCCCCTGTGTTTAAAAAAAAATCTAGATAAACTACCATACCCGAGTTCATGTTCATACGCTCTGATGCCTCTTCAGTACATGCCGTATGCTCTGTTAATAATATACTAAAAGTACATAAAAAAAAACGATTAGGCTGATCATTAGTAGGAATAAATATTTGTAGGCAAGACTCTATATAGTATTCATAAAATAAACAAGTAACTTCGCGTATAAAATAATTAATAAAAATGTACTGAAAAAGGAATGTAATCACTTTTCCAGTAGCAACTTTCAAATTTTTTATACCCTACAGTGATTCGTAGTTTTCTAAAAATAGAACAAGCAATATACGTCCATTATTTTTTATGCTGCTATTTTTTGCTAACCGGAAATACCAACCTTTTTCGTACATTTTCAAACTTGGAATCCCTGTTCGAATGCCTGTCGTTTTTATCACATTCGATAACAGGCAAAGGAAAAACTACATAAAGGTGGGAATTTTATGAACACTATTTTTGTTTACTTTTTGTTAAATATTTATTTTTTAACTCTTTTTTTTTGACAAAAACTTATATGGAATATAATTTACAGAATATGTTGAAGATTAGAGAGTAGTAGTGATATACTATCACTCTAAAGGTAGTCGGATCGAATATAGCCGACATTAACCTTTGTAATCTACATTACCGACTTATTCTTCGGTGATACAAACATCCATAACATCTAACAGACAAGAATATTAAATACAATTGACCTCGGAATTAAACACAATCTTAATAGATAATTATTATGCTAATATCGTTTTAAAAACTAAATGTTAACGATATTACTATCTTTGATCATTGTAAACTCTCCGGCAATAGAAACACCCATAATGACTAACATAGCAAGAATGCTAAATACAATCTCCTCGTACAAGTACAATTTAAGTTACATTTGTTTAAACCATGTTAAACAGGAGATTGTAAATCCGTTAAATTTACAATCTCCTGTTATTGTATAATGCAAATAAATCATATTCTATATATCTACCTATATCTATCTTATATGCATAATATTGGTCCTTTGGCGGGCCTATTGTGGCCTACATTAGTGTAAAGATACCATTGTATTCTTAACGCGTGATATCTTCGCTCCACTGCTCGTTACGACTGCCTCTATTTATCTCAGGCACACCGCCATTGTATCGTAATTGAAGTGAATTCGAGATAATGTTTAAAATTAGCTTCAATGTCTCACCGTTGCGAAGACATCTCGATCTTTGAAATCCAGTAATTTGACGGCTTCGGTAGTCTGGCTGTTTAGACATTATAAATAGCTTATAGATAAACATACTGTTAGAATTCACATCATTAATGTAGACAAAATCCGATATTTTAAAAATATAATAAAAGAAGGTAGTTTGTTTATAGTACTAATGAAGAAGTACTCAATGTAAGGATTATTACGAATATTGTAAATAGCGCCATCTAGTATTTATAGAGCAACCTACTACCCTGACTTTGGTCTATAAATACGGAGGTCGGTAGTTGAATAATCCTCTATCGTTGCGTAAGCCGCGGCATTCAGTCGACGAGCGCAGAACGTGTCAGTTGTGTTTTGGATATTAAAGTGAATTGTATTAGCAATGGGTTTATCCCGGTCTTAGTTGGGCCTGGGGGGAAGCTGCAAGTAGTGAAGGTGAGTGTTAATGCATTCTAAAAGGGCCTTTTAAACCTACACCCGTGTCACAAGTCACGGGCGCTACTTGGGGCTTCAAAGCTTCAGTCATCCATCATATTTAGTGCTTCTTACAATACATATAAAATAATATTGTAAAATTAATGTCTCACTTGCAACTTATAAAAAGTCAATCTTAAAAAAAACACAAAAAAAAAAATAGGCGTCATACACAGACAAGGAATTACTCAACTTTGTCTTTACTGTATTTATGGTGTACTTTTATAATTTTATATATAAGTATAATAGATATATGTACTGTATGCATTAACCAAATTTACAAAAATCAGTGTTGATCTCTAATTGTCATATTTAGCTTATTATTAAATGTCAACGAAGCGATTCATTTTAGTAAATACTACTGGTTGCGCCATATAACATTACATTTTTGTTTATTATTATATAATTATTATTAGTAATAGTTTGTTGAAATAGATAATTTAACGTGGTACGAAACGTTAATTTTCTAAGGATTGGCACTACACTAATTCCTTCATCCTCTCCTATTCCTGCACATACCTTTGTTTTAAGTGCGAGCGAGAAGATTCGGTTGTATCGAAAGTGTCATATCGCGCTCGCGTGTCACTGTTAAATTGAACGCTGAAGTTGACATTGATCGCGCTTACGATCAAGATTTTTTGTAATTAGTGATAATTATTAAACATTTTAATCCACCGCATCGCTCTAGTGTGTTTAAGATCATTGTGTTTGTGCCATTGTTGTGAAGCAAGTCGCTGGGACCAGAAGACACCGATAGCCGCCGCACTGCAACCTACGATTCAAAGGTACTGTGCCTCCTTCCTTACCAGAACTGTCTTTCTTTGTGTTCCATCCTCACAAGCAGTTCTCAATCACCAACCTAACAGTGTATCGTGTCAATCCACGTACCCGTCAGATTATTTAGATACAGTCCACTTAAATCAAAATCAAACAATATTTATTTCACCCGCACCGCCAACTACCGTTAAACTAATTTTCGATACTCAATGTCTTGTTTTTTAGTAATAATGTATAATATATAATTTTTAATGACTGTATGTGTCAAAATAAAGAGCAAAAAAAGAAAAAAAAATTAACACAAATTGTATGTGTGGGCACGGCACTGACGACGGCAATCTGCCACGGTAGCGCCGATACACTACACCCTTCGGCCAGTAGTCTTTCTTCATAAAGATGGGCCACAAATGCCTTGAAACTCGCGTTGTGGCTCGACTCCAGGTGCGACACCCCTCAATGTCAGGTTTCTTTTGATTCTTATGTAGTCGACAATGTCCTGCTCCTTAGTGGCGTAGTGAAGGCGGGACACTGCCGTGGTCGGTGTAGCCGCACGCAGCAGGAAGTTGGGCCCAGTGAGTGCAGTGCCACAGTGGTTCCGGTTGGTCTTCTTTATGTGCCTCGTCTTCTGTATCACGAGGAATCCATCATCGCCACGGTCATCAGTGTTAGCACACGTAGGAGTCATGTTCGCCAACTTTGGCTCACGCTTTCCGTCGGATTGTTGTATTTCCAATTGGCAATAGAGAGATGTAGTTCCAACTATTATTCGGTTTGTACATTTTAATTAATTAATTGTTACATAAATAAATAGTTTAGTTTTATGTTCAGTGTTAATTAATCATTTCTGATATTAGACTGCACCAAAATATAATACCGATGGTCGCGGGTTCGATTCCTCGCACGGTATAAACATTTGTATTCGTTAAAACGATTGTTTATATCGATCTGGGTGTTCTCTATGTACATATATTATGTATGTATTTACAAAAAAAAATCTAAGTATTTATATCAGTCTAGTACCCATAACATAGGCTCTACTTACCGGCGGCTCCATATTAATTGTTGCAAAAAAATGTCATAACATTTTATTGATTTAGGTGTTATTTGGCGGAAGTATTTCATAATATAACTGATTTCTATTATTCTGCTACTATTATCATGTATGAGACCACAAATATTCAATTAGGACTACAGAGTACGCTACTCGAAGCGTTACGACCACCATGCTTCCAAGCTATAGCCGAACTCTATTCAATGTCTGATGATGCCAGTTCAGAGGCGAAACACGTGTCGCAATACGGGTGTAAATTCAATGAAGTCCGAAAATTGGTTGTCCATAAAGAAGAGTATATATAGCTACAGCTAATACTAGCTAAAACTTAAGTAAATACGTTAACTTTAAAAAAATTAAGTTCATATATATCTATTAAAAAATAGGGGTTAGTGATATAGTGGTAAAAATTTAGGGTTGCACGTATTTTAATGCCATATTATAAAAATATAAAAAATCTGTCCGTAAAATAAAAAAGACATGTTAGGGTAGACAACCCTTATCACGTATATATTTTGTTAGATTACAAATTTTTAGACTTACATACATGATGAGAATCATTGGCAGTTTTATAGAATATAAAATCATTTATTCAAATAAACTTTATTTATAAGTGTTACATATGATTATATATTTTTTTATATATATATTTTTTTTTTCGCATATTTTTTTCCTGAATTATTACAAACAACACAGCAGCTTCCACTTAAATTGATTAATTGTATTTTATCAGAAACCAAAGTCGAAAATTGCCAGCGTAGCATTTATAACAGAATTTTGTAGCAGATATTGAATAAAATTCCATACCGGGGTCTTATTGTGGAGCGGAATTTTTAATTTTCAAATATTTCACGATACCCGGCCCAGTGCCGCGCCTTGCATATTTGATTTTATTGATTGCAAAATCACTTTAGAATATCATCTTGTTACCTGAGAACAATAGACTATTGCTATTGAGTAAAAACAACATACGTCTGATGAACAGGGCCGTCACAGAACACTGCAAATTGAACAAACAGAAACAGAATTTGACAAACTGAAGAGGAAACGCCACTACACATCCTATGTAGATGTAACCTACTCGTGCATAAGCGAAATATCTCCTTTGGTAAGTTTACACTCTATCCTGAGGAGATAAAAACAATCGCTCCTAAGAATATCCTTCAATTCTTGTCCCTAACGGGTCTAAGTAGAGCGAGCACAATAGATCTATGTAGGTCGCAGTGCTACAGGTCCAAGGACCTGACAATAGCCCAAACAACACAATAAAAAACCCCTGATAACATAGTAGTGAGAAAACTGTAGTAACAACATGTACAAAATTCGAATATAAAAACACAACTATACAAAATAGTAATAGTATCATAATTGACGGCCTCGGTGGTCTAGAGGCTTAGCACACCGCCTTACTTCTAATGGTCGCGGGTTCATTTCCTCACACGGCACAAAGGTTTGTATCGGTCTGGGTGTTTTTTTAAAAAAAAATTATATGTATTTGTATCAGCTATCTAGTAGTCATAACACAAGATTTGACTAGCTTAATTTGTATCCAGATGGCGTTGTGTGAATTTTCCTGTAATGATTATTATCACTGCGTTGCTTTTATCCCATTATTTGGGTTCGGTGCAGAATGTCTTCTTCCACTGATCCCTATCGGCCGTTATTTCTGAGCTTACTCTAATAATAACCCAAGGCAATTCACATAGCAACATCTAGTCCCAAACTAAGCAGAGTTTATACTATGGACAGTAAGCAACAAATACTTTTATATTTGTAAAACATACATAATTATTATGTGTATATACGGGGCAGATATGCAAACACAGAGATCATCTTTATCGTTTAATCGTTACGCATTTATTTATTTATTAACGACTTAGCTAGTTAGACGCAGCTACCTCTATATCTACTTATACCTGCACATATATAACAATAATATGAGTAGAAAACCAAAGCAACACAAACATAAATACTCATGAATTCTAATGTTTGCGTCGTGCGAGGAATCGAAGCTGCGACCATCGAGGCTATTTCCCTATTTTCAGTAGAATTAACCGACTGCAATTTACCCTTCGGCCTTCATTCTTCGGATTGTCGCAGCTTCAATTCCTCGCATGACTCATATCTACATAAAACCGGATTTTACAAAAAAAAATTTTTGAATAAAATCAAATACGTCATTCTTCGTCTTTTTATTAACATACAATACTTTTTAATTGTAACACATCGTTTTGTCTTTTCATCATCTTCTTAGAAATCGTTCATTCTTCTTATCACTCCTTTTTACTCCACACTTTTATGTCATTCACTCATTCTTTCATACTCAGCTACGTTCTAGTTACTATAAATAATAATTACGCGATAAAAATGCGTTTCCTATTCTAAATAAAGTATACAACACGAACATAGATAAAGTATTATACAATATTTTAGTTACTATAATATATATGCAATAGCCGTTTTTCTATTAAAGTTTTTAAATTGAATCGTATACTATCTGATCTTGTAACGCAGCTAACAAAATTGTTATTAACATTTTTTTTAAACTACGACGACGTAGACTATAATACTAGAAATAAGGTAAGATGGGACTGATATTATCATGTTATCTTAAAAGTACATAACTAAAACTAAGAACAAAAAAGTATGTATATATTTAAGAAAATTCTCTTAATTCTGCTCGTTTTAATTCTAGAAAATGAAAGACATTTACAGTATTAAAGATTAAAATTTCATCTGAAGATACCACCTGTCATCTTGAGTTTCAACTCTATTCACTTAGCACTTGGTCCCCACACAGCCGTTCCTCTGGAAACTAATGTAACCTTGTTTACTGTAAAATTAATTCATTTCAACTAAATTAGTGGTACTCATTCATTTTTTAAGGGAAACGAAATCCTCTTTATTTCACTCTTGCAAGATATTGAAGAAGTGCCTTTTTCTAGAAAGTTTTTCCCATATCCACGTTATGGAATCACCTTCCAGCAATGGTATTTCCGAACCGATACGACATTGCACTTCCAATTTCCTTGGTGTTGCGGTTGCTCATGGGCGGCAGTAAATCATTTACCGTTAGGAAAGTCGCAAGAACGTTTGTTCCTATAAAAAAAAGATCTGCCATTCTGTGGTCACTCATGGCATACACAGAATATCAGCTCCGTAACAGTAAACTGCAGTATATGCTGAGTCTGGTCTCTATATTGCCAATTAATAATATAATGGTGTAATTTTATGTAGTATCATTGTAATTGTACACGTTAATGTTATTAGTTGACAATAAATTTATTTCTTACTTTCAGAACAGAAAAGAACAGACCAGACCAGACCAGAACAGAACAGAATTGAACATAACATAATAGAATAGAAAGGAATAGAAAATCATTGATTCAAATAAACTTAATTTAAGCACTTTTGAATACTCATAACATTTTTTTTAACTACCAGTTAAAAAAAATGTTATGAGTATTCAAAAGTGCTTAAATTAAGTTTATTTGAATATGCTGAGTGTGGTCTATATTGCCAATTAATAATATAATGGTGTAATTTTATGTAGTATCATTGTAATTGTACACGTTAATGTTATTAGTTGACAATAAATCGTTCAATCACTCGTTCGGAAAGCGGTCTCATCACAAGAAGAACGAGCAAGAAACTTGTGTGTTGCTCTTTTAAATAATCCTTGTAAGTTTACATTTACAAGTCGAAACGTGTGAATAGAAACTACTGTGAATAGCACTAAATTAAATATACAAAAATAATAAATCCGAATGAATTGAAGATAGTATAAGAAAGTAGTCTCGAACTGTGTCATACTACTACTTAAACAATGTATATACAATAAGAGGGAATACAGTAACCACTATCATGTGGAATTACATTACCCACTTACAGTTGTCTTAGTCGAGGTTACTTTGAAGCTGAAGAAACGGCCGCTTATGAAATCTTGGAGTGACTAGCAGTGGCCACACAACGCACACAAATCACAAATCCTCGGAACGGTGAGATTGCTCCGCGAAGCCTGTAAAGATGCAAGGAGAACTTTGCGTTCTTGGAAGGCTGATAACTTTAATAATCTCGGCTATATATGCACAACGGCCCAAATGAGAGGCTAAATAAAGAGAATAGAGTCCATATTACAAGCTTAATAAACTGCGATATCATAAATATCTTGGAAAATTTACTTTAAAATCAGAGTGTTAAAGTCCATTTCCCAATTTTGACAGATCGTTCTCAACACTCGATAGTTGCCATAATAATTCCAAAGACCTGCGGACAGGTTGGAGCTATTCAATCCAGCGATGTACATAAACTTTTAGTGGGATACTAAACGCTTTGGTACACATAAAGGAGAGTGTAAAAATAGGTTTATGCATCACGTGCAAACATAAGCGATATTACATTATCCGGTAGTGAGACGTCGGAAGCGTGACTCGCATCACGCCCCCACGGGTTGGTTATGAAAGATATTAAGTCAGTACTATCATATTGAATAAAATAATCCGCTAGCGAACTCTCTCAGGTTCACACAGATGCAGGTATTGTAGGGTTCTCTACATCTTCTCTATACATATCATTTCTTAACTACGTCGGTGACAAACAAGCTTACAATCTATTTGATGGTAATAGGATTTATCTGATCACCGGAATTATATGAATGGTGGTTCTCCATCGATTTTCTAGAATTTTTTGCCACACCCAACTACATTGTGGAATCATTGTGTACTTTTTAACCGATACGATTTTGAAATCTCCAAGAAAAGAGCTTATTCCTTCTTAAACGGACGGCAACACACACACACACACACACACACACACACACACACACACACACACACAAAGGTTACCATCAGGTGAGCCGCAAGCTCGTTCGTCTCCTAGTAAGGTTTTATCTATTTATCTATGCTATGCTATAAAAAATATAATAACAATAATAAACTCAAGCAAGTAGAAAATTAATAACAAAACTCGGTATTATCGCTACAAGCAGTTTCTTACAAACAACCTGGAAGAGAGGAGTAATGTACACAGAAAAGGTAGATGGCGTACATAAGACACTAGAATTATTAAACGATTAATTAGACAGGTATAATATAAATAAATATATAAACTTACACATTGTCTCAGACGTTAGGTGTTATCACTTATAAATTTATGCAACCTCATTTTACTATATTGTATTATATAACTTTAAAAAAAAGAACACAGACCACTTTAATTTTTAATTTGTCATTCTGAGCTATATCAATGGAGGGAAAATACAAAATCCTTTACATTCGTACAAAATATTTGTTTTATTTTCACAAGAACAAAAGGATAGTACAAACACACATATATGTACATATATATTACGATTGGAACATTTCAAAGTATAAAACATAAGTTATACAGAGTGATAATGAGAACTTAGTTTGATTTTAAAATCTATAGTAATATTATAAAGCTGAAGTGTTTTGTTTGTTTGTTTGAACGCGCTATTCCTAAGAATAGCGCGTTCAAACAAACCAGTAGTTCCTGAGAACTACTGGTTCGAATTGAAAAATCCTTTTTATGTTGGATAGTCCATTTGTCGAGGAAGGCTTTGAGCTATATAACATTACGCTACGACCAATAGGAGCGGCGTCGCCATGAAATATTGCAAAAGATGAGGAAATTAAACGCAGACGAAGTTGCGCTGGTCAGCTAGTATAGGATAAGTGAACAGATTGAATTAAAATATATCGTCCTTCATACTGTAATATAGCTAAATAAGGTTTGTTAAATAAGGTTTTCCTGAATACTGCATTTAGCGATAACCCTATCTCAGGGGAGTGGAGGTATCGACGCGAAATTCTGTATTCCCTTACGGACTCCTACTTAACCTGCAGGTATTTTATTTGCTAAATTCTCTTAGGACGTGTTGGAAAAGCTTTGGGGCGGATACTTTTCCTATTATTTCTGATTAGATTTAATTATTTGTGTTATAATATAAGTTACAACATTTGCAAAATGATATAATATTTTTAAAATTATATATTATTTAATGCTGCGACCCGGCTTTGCACTGATATTAAATTAATATATAAAAAACAATATTATTATATAAATATTCCAATAAACTGATACAATTAAATAACAAAAAATCCTTAGTTAAAGAAAATCATATACATAAACTATCTATGATATGATAAGAAAATCATATCATATATATAATATATACAAAATAAAATTTAAAATATTTTTTTATATTACGAAAAGAAAATCAAACACTTAGGTGGTATGGAAATATTTTGCGAAAACCCGATAAAGACGTAGCGAAGAAGTTCCTTTCCACAGTTCAAAGAAAAGAGGATGAGGCAGGCCACTTACTACCTGGCAGACTAATGTCCATAGGGACAAGTAAGACTTAGGCCTGTCAAATGATGATGGATACCAGCGAATGGCATGGCGTTTCAAGATTAGGAAAGCCGACTCCGCGTAACGGAAAGAGGTGACGATGATGATGAAGAAGAAGATACCATGATGGTAGCAATGAAGTTTATGGTCTATCTGATGGTGAATGGTTACCGTAGCCTATGAATGCCTAAAACACTAGGGGTGATACGTGCGCGTTGCTGGCCCTAATATCCAGGTCCTGATTATTTATGTTCCATTTTTATTTATTTATTTGAAAAAAGACTGCATTTTTTAATAGAATTAAAAAAAGAAATTTTGTCTAATACATCAGTACATTACACAGGCGATATTTTCTCTAGTTTCGAATCAATTTTCATAACTTCGTTTACCAATCAACACAGTTTACTTCCGTGTCGAATTCATACTACTAATGTTACCATTTGAAATTACTTTTTGCGGGACAAAATCTTAAATTGTGCTGTCAAAGTTCGTAGGGAAAAACTTTATTCATTTTCAATATTTTACGAGGAAAACGTACCCAAAACGCGTGCGATAAAGAAGAAATTTATACGCGAATATACATCGACACGTTGATTTATCGATTGCGCCCAATTCGCGGAACACGAAATATATAAAAATCAGAGCACGCTAACGATACTAGATAAAAGAATCACTTCAAAGAAAATAAACCGTCGTATACCCAAAGGAAATCCTTTCGCCATAATAACTGGAAGGTACTTTATAACTGGAGCCTGGCAGAGGAGATTGCTTGACCGAGCACTTTGATCTTTAAGACTTATAAAATTTGGGTCCCACTCGGGCCTTGATACAACGACGCGAGGTCCCTCCGTAGTGAATAAAGGGATGTTCTTTATACAGACAATTTCTGTCTCAATGGTCATCGGAAATGAGAGTAAAGTATTGTGAAAGCAATTTGTCTATCCTAATAGTTTCAAATTATAGATTTAATCAAATAAGCGTGTATTGGAACGTAATGGAATTTTAGGTAGAATTTGTTATAACTGCTGCCTGGGCACCTCAGCCTCTTCCATTATAGCTGCCCAGTAACGTGCTCTTGTACGCTATATATGGGTTGTAGTTTGTGAAATTTTGTCCTCCGAAGTAGTAATTAGTAACGCACTGACTGGCTTCAGTGTTCTAGCAGTTTAGCATACCTTACTTCCGATAGACGCGGGTTTCATTTCTTGCACGATACAAACATTTCTATTCTTGAGTATGAATATTTTGTATTTGTCTTGATGTTTTATATTATTTGTGTATTTACAAAACAAAACTATATAAGTATTTGTAACAATTTTAGTATTTTAAAGAACCAAACTATTACACATTACTTTCTGACCGCTTTCGATCATTTGTCAAAGTTCAACTAAAATAAAAGTATCTTTATGTCGAAATTTCATTCTGATTGCATAAGCCCTTAAGGCAGACATCTTACTTAACGAATGTACTTACTTTTCTGTTTACAATATCATGACTTGTAATTTATTTTTTCTACCGATAGTATAAAAGAACATTTGAATTGAGTTCTAACTTCAAATTTTCTTTGCGCTTACGACACCACAGTTTCTACATTGAAATGACAATGACTATATTTTTCGACAGACTACACCGATCATGAATAGAAGTCACATTTTCTTGAATCTGGAATAATGTCGAGAATTTTTTGTTTTCTTATAATTTTTACATCTTACTAATATTATAACTGCGAATGTTTGTGATGGATATTTGTTACATTTTGACACAAAAACTACTGAAGGGATTTTAATGAAACTTTACAATAATATAGCTTATACATCAGACTAACATATAGGCTACAAATTTCGCGCAGAAGAAACCGCGGACACAGCTAATCTTTTATACTTTTTTGAGTAAAAATCTCATGAATTATGAGAACACAAACTGAAGACTGTCGCCTCTCGTGCTGTTTAGGATAGTGTCTGGCAAGTAGCTTCTACGTACAGTATTGAATTTACATTCCGCTCATTCCGCTCAAGTGAAGTTGGCACCGGGCCAATGAAGGCCTGATGAGTTATAGCTTTCATATATTTGCCGTTTGCTTTTTTGCTCGCCGACTCGCGCCGCGACAATGTTGTTTTATGTTTCAACAGTGGGGACATTTTGTTTTTCATATGCTGTATCGTTTTAAGGTGCATGTTTTACTTCAGTCAATTGTTTGGGAGGGCCTAAATAAACATATTTGATTATGCTTATTTTTGTATTCAGTACCATGTTATTTGATAACATATTTTTTTTTAAGAGGAGATAGTTTATATCTTTACATAAATATTCTGAATAATATATTTTTTAAACTTTATTATTATATAGAAATTCTTATACAGAATAAAGTTTAAAAAATACATTAGTCAGAATATTTTTATAAAGATATAGACTATCTCCTACATTGTTTGTTTTATCATTTCTGTTCTTCTTATTGCTATTTTAAAAATATTGTAATAGCTCATGTAAGTTTTATTTTTTCTATGAATAGAATACTAAAAGAGTTTTCAATATCGGATCAGTAATATCGGAAATTACCCCGAACGTTCAAACACAAACTTTGCCTCTTCATAATCTTATATATAAAATTCTCGTGTCACATTGTTAGTTAGGAACGGGTTGGCCGATATTTTTTTAATTTTGCATTTATTTAGTAGTACTTACTGAATGTAAGTACTACTAAGGCGACTATCTATTCTTTCTTCATACCCCAAGTCATAATGGTATGGTTGTCTACCCTGAACTTTTTTTATTTTTTTAACAAATTTTTTTTTTCATATTTTATAACATGGCGTTAAAACACATAAAACCCTAAATTTTCACCCTTATACCATCGGCCCCTATTTTATAAAAGCGATTTTAATTTATATGGCAAAACAACGTTTGCGGGATTAGCTAGTATTAGTACAGATGTATATGACATAAATATAAAACCAAAATACATAAAAGAAACTTGACTGACCTACTTCCTTTTTATTCTATCACTGTGGCCGAATAGAAATCACTCCCAATAAAATATTACAACCTACAATGTATATCCATATGTGTCAATAATGAAAATAAAAACCACGTAAACCCACGATACATGCCATCACTTATTGGAATCGCATAAAATCATGTTTTACGATCATACCCAACAAGAATACTTCAAAAGTACTCAGACCTTTATCTAAGTAGGTTTTGGATCAATAACACTATTTAGATAACGCCTCACGATATAAAACTCAAATATTGATATTATACGAATATAATCCTTAAATTCAAAAGAATTATTAGGTATATACATAAATATGCCTCCGTCTACCTTTTACCATCGCACCGCTCGCTATCAACAGGGAATTCGTCCCCACACGGTAGAACCCAAGTGGTCTCGGAGTGCGGTTTCAGAGGAGCTTCCTCCCGCGTATACTTAGATTGTGGAATGAACTTCTTACCGAGGTTTTCTCACGAGACTACAGCATGGGGTTTTTCAAGAAGGGTTATATAGTAATAAGGTTTCTTAAGGGCCGGCAACGCACAATGACTCCTCTGGTGTCTCAGGCGTCCATAGGCTACGACAACAATTTACCATCAGATGGGCCGTATGCTTGTTTACCACCATCATACTCGCACAGTTTATACTCGTCTTTTCAATAATTTGCATCTATGATCTGTCATAAAACAGTTTTTATCAAACAAATGATCCTGTAACGAACCCTTAGTATAGAGGGAGTTTATTGTATATAGGCGTAGCATTTTTATCGACGTTTCTTTTATAATAATATCTCACGACATTCACACAGCGCCATCTAATTCTAAGCTATGCTAAGCATGTACTATGGATACTAGACAGCTGATATAAATAGATAAATACATTTTTTGTAAATATGTAAATAAACAAAACACCCAGCCCGATACAAACAATTATACTTATGAATACAAATGTTTCTACCATGATTGGTATAGTGAAATTTACTTGAAATTTCACTATAAACTAAACATCTAAATTTCACTATAAATTTAATCAATTAATTATATTTCAACACTATTAAAAAAGACTAAAAGACCGAATATTGTAATAAATAAATAATAAACTGGTTGACAGTACTGTGCACTGTCAACCAACATTTATATGCATGTATGCAAAATGTTTCGTCCAAAATTGGATAAGGTAACACATACTCACTATTCTGTAATCGATGTTTACATGAACAAATTCTATATTAATTTGTTGTTTCACGCGGTTCTAGAGTATTAATGAAGATTCTACCACGATGGTAGGAACAATCATGGTAAATTCCTGGTGAATACTTCACAATGGACTAACTGACTTCAATTGGATCCGCTTGCCCCTTCACTGTAGGAGATGTACTATTTTTTTTCTTTTATTTATTTAACTTCAATACCCAAAAATAATCTTATCATATTAATATAATAAACGCGAAAGTTTGTGAGTATGTATGGAAGTTTGTTACTCTTTCACGCAAAAACTACTGAACGGATTTAAATGAAACTTTACTTATAATATCAGAATAACACATAGGCTATAAATGGCGAACTTAACACCTTGCGGAGTATTCTACCAGGCAACCATGAGTCGTGCAGAGAAAGATTGTTGGCGGTGCACTAATATAAATGAGACATGTCAAAAAAATATCAATTATCTTGTACATATTTATTAAATATATTCGTCTATTACAAATTTGATTTCTTAGAAAACCTGTCACTGAATATGAAATTAGTGCCCGAGGGCATTGAAATGAATACAATATTTTAGACGAGGTTACCCAGGACAGTGTGAAGGGCATTGTGATATTTCAAATTACAATTGTGTCGAGATTTATTTAGAGAAGAATTTTTTTTCAATATTGTATACATTTTTTAAGATTTAACTAGTTCATTTTGAGTAATATTATAAGAAATCTTACTAACATTATAAATGAAAGTTTGTGAGTATGGATGATGATGTTCATTACTCTTTCACGCAAAAACTACTAAACAATCACTACTACTAATTTTTAAGAAACTTTACAGTTATAAATCAGAATAACAAACATAGGCTATAAGTTTCATACGAGTGAAACCGTGGGCACAGCTAGTATTATTATAAACTTCAAAATATAGCATTAACACTATATACTCAATGGAGTATAACAAATCTTCGTATTATGATAATACTAGATTTTACCCGTAGCTTCGCTGGCATTGAATCCACTAAATAAGTACCGTTGATAATTACAGTAGAAAGTTGATTTATAACTTCATTACTGGTTGCAAAACGTTAATATTTTGTTTTTTTGCTTTTATATAAAAAATATTTGTTTGTTTAAATAAAAAGTATCCTATATTCATTCGAATACCTTAAATAACATATGTAGAAAATTTCATGAGGATCGGTTCAGTAGTATTTGCGTGGAAGCGTAACAAACATATATACTTTCACATTTATAATAACTAGCTACTCGCCCCGCCTTCGCCCGTATGTACATGTATTATACATATAAACCTTCCTCTTGAATAACACTATCTATTAAAAAAAACCGCTTCAAAATCTATTGCGTAGTTTTAAAGATTTAAGCATACATAGGGACGGACAGAATGCGACAGCGACTTTGTTTTAACTATGTAATGATTAAGGATGTAAATTGGGCGAAATTTAATCATAAATGTCAAGTGTGATGCAGACGAAGTTACGCGAGTTAACTAGTAAAGCATATATATATAATAGCAGTAATAATTTCAAGATATATCGATAAAAAACTCTTTAAGTTTGCGTAGGGTTCGTAGCGGGGTATAAAATTGAACCCAGCATGGTGTCAATGTATTTCATACAGATTTATAGGGGTCCTATGAGATAACGTCGATACATAAAGATAATATTGTTATACATAGTATAACATTACCTTTTCATAACAAAATATGATTGGAAATTGCATTAAATAGTATTTTTTATAACAATAGTAAGTTTTTATATATACTTAAATATTTTATCTCAATTTTTGGTGAATACTGACGCAATTTCGAAGGTAAAGAACGTCGTGGTCTAGAGGCGAATTAGACCTCTAAGGTTATTAGTTGAAATCCATTTACATATTTTTATATTTTTGTCAACAATAATCTTTAATTAAAATTAGTAACTGCTGTTGTTTCGAATAAGATGTAAAAATATATATTTCTATGAAAAGTGTTCATAGAAACATATATTTTTACATTACATTATTACATTATACAATGGTGGGGTAATAAAATGTTCATTAAAATATATATTTATGTATATCGTATTCGAACACCAACAAAACTTAGTGGGTCATTTTATATAGACTACCACGGTTGTCTACCGCGAAACTTTGTGAATAGGGATGTATGTTTATTACTCTTTGATGCAAAAACTACTGAACGGATTTTATTGAACTTTGCAATAATTTAACTTATATATAAGAAGAAAACATAGGCAATAAATTTCGTGCAAGTGACACAGTTAGTAATTAAATACTTACATTCCGGCGATCTCCAGAATGTAAGAATAATTTCGACATAAATCCAGATTTGGAAAGTCGCGTCACAAATACAAGTTAAGAATATAAATCAGTCAGAACGGCGATGTAATTTTGGACGAGCGGAGGGGGCGTTATATTCAAAAGTCCCCCACGTCCTTTAAACAAAATTATTTAAAGAAACCCCTTTGCAGCTCCTCGGCGAGTTTTCCAGAATTTGGGCTCAGGTGAAACATGTCCGAAGTTTCGTACCCTCGTCACAGACACGCAAAATGTCACGTACATTTTTATGATGTCACTCTGTTATGCCCGGCAAAAACGAGTTGAATTAATGCTCGCTTATTTTTATATTTATAATATCCACTGGCGAGCGAGTAATCGAGATTTTCTTCGTACATTGTTTTCTTTTTTGTAAGGAATTCTTTTATTCGACTGAATAATAGAAAACTTTATAACAAATTGACGTAGACGAGAAAATCGCACCACAAGAATTCCGACTTACATTTTGGTTTGAAACTCTATAAATTGCATTGAATACTGACAATTTATTTTTAAATATATGTATATTTATAAATAAATATTATATATTTCTAATTTAATACTTAATTATAATATACATTTTCCCCCACTATTTTGTTAATTAAATCTTTCTATTGTTCACAAATATTGCTTTAAATATTTTTAAATTGAAAAATAATTAATCTGAATTAAAAAATATATATTCTAATAATTATAAAAACATAGTTCTTTTTCTACGAGTAGCGTGCATTATTTTTTATTGGATAAATAAACTTATTTAAATATTTAAGTAAACAACAATCTTAAAAAAAAAAATTTTGTTGTTGTTTTGATTCAAAATGCATGAATTAATATATACGTATTTTTTATAAATGGTTCATGGAATATTGTTTTGCGTTGCTATATCAACACTTACTGTTTTTAGACTGAGATGACAACTCAATACTTACTTTCAGTAACTATTTACTTGAAATGTCCAAAGGAAAGAAGTTTTACAGAACTGTACAAGTTCCTTTCCGTTAGATATTTGGTTGACATCTGTTGATGGAGGAACTGCAACTTTTTCTATTTATAACGTTATTTAGTATGTATTATATTAGATATTAATTTTTATTATTTTTTTGAATAAATTTAGTATATCAATATCTCTACAATTAATACGCATGACAACGGAAATGTATTTTTTTAAGGTAAAATAAATAAACAACTTACCAATCCATTGCAAAGCATTTGCAAATTTGCAAATATATTTGACACAAATATAGAATTAAAAAAAAAAAAGAATAGAAAAAAAAAATATATAAATAACATAGTTCAAAGTAAGAAAAGAAATATAAAAGAAGGTCTATCTTTTTTATATTCCTTTTCTTACTTTGAACTATCTTTTTATATGTAATTCTTGCTAACGCTTATGCCACGCTGACTTTGAAACATAGGCTCCAAAATCAGCGTCAGTTCGAAATGACAACTGAAGAATATATATTAATTCCTTAGTAAGAATATAGTATTAATAATAATATATAGGAACAAAGAAAACACGCCTTGCTACTGCTCAATATAATAATGGACAAAGACAAAAACACATTTACCCACATTTGATATACAATTGTTACATTACTTATAATTATTACACATATACCTACATACATACATTACAATATCCAATTATTACAAAACGACGTGATTGCACGCATGATTGAAGGACGCAGGAATGCTCGATTTGGTGGCGCGCGTTCTAACTTCTCTTTCCCTTTGTGTATCTTTACATGCATATTCTTTCTCGTGAATGCCAATTCATGCATATAAAAGGGTAAGTGTAAAGGCAGCTATTTATATAAAAAAAATATTAAGACTGGATTCACTCTACAGTCTACAGCAATGTCTGGTTATCAGTTAGACTACTAGTGGAAGAGTTAATGGAAGATTCTGTAATCTTATTATTGTATTAAACAATTGTTTTTGTTGACGGAGAAAATTCATCAAAGTGTTATTAGGTATTAGGTTTTCTATGTACCTTTGTTTATGTAATTGTAGATTGAAGTTTTAATAAATAAATAGTTTCTGTAGCAATAGACAAACACAAGATTTAAATACCACAAATTGGTATGTGATGATGGCTTCATCTGATTACAGGGTGTAGAAGGAATAGATAGTTTACTTTCTTGAAGTATTGGTATTTTGGTTTAAAATTTCAATTTCGAAAGTGTACGTTATATGTAGTAATTCAAATAGATAGGTATGCGCCTCAATTACAACATTTCTTCGGTGTTGCTGCTTGTTACACGCGACACAAATAATAATACGAAATTTTCAATTTAACATTTTTTTCACCAAGAGTTTGTATATCGCTTTAGCCGTTTAGACGTAACAAGTTAACAAACAGACAATCATGTTTAACCTTTCTAGTGTAAGTAGGAGGTATCTTTCATACTTTTGCGTGGTGGTATCGCCCTCATCATATAAATGTAATTTGATATACGTGGCACAATTACAGGAATTGTAATTTTGTGTTTGTTTGATATTACCATGTCTGACGATGTCGGTGTTAACTCTGTAAAATAGAGAGATATCGTTAATTGATGGGTTAATAATGATTGTAATAATCCTATTAATATTATAAACTAGAAAGTTTGTGAGTATGGATGTTTGTTACTCTTTCACGCAAGAACTACTGAATATATTTTGATGATTAACAGCTGGATATAATTTTTGCGCATTGATAGATATCCTAACCTATCCACTACGATCGTTTCCCCATCCAACGCAAACGGAGATTGAAATTACGACGGTCTGAGCTGAGGCTCGAACCTCTAGCCCTCAGACTAAAGTCATATCCGTCAGGAAGGAGTTGACCTTTAGGCGCTTCATAAGCGATAAGCGGCGAGTGTAGATGGCACTCGCTACCTATCGAAGAACTGTTGAATATTGGTGAAGCTGTAAATACCAGATGCGGCTAAAAGCATTAGAATAGTTCAAATCAAGACCTGTTCTAATCAGATTTTTTTTCTGTGTCCAGGTATCAAACCCACGCATACGACCTCTGAGGTCATCATATAAATTATATTAGTATGAATAAACAGTTCAAAAGTAATATTATATATATGAATACGCTACCTCTCTACTAAGCAAATTTGCTATTTTATGCCTCAAATCGTGTTACTGAAAATTCCATCAAAGTTTTTATTAATTTCTCAGAAAAACAATTTCTGTTAAGTTGCCAAGTTATTAAATTGTATAAATAAAAGTGAAGTATATATAAACAGAAGCGATGAAATATTAATTTGTTTGAAAATTCAATCTTTTATTTGAAGACTAGTCTCAACCGGCGACTTCGTCTGCTACAACAACAATAAGGTCCTCGGTGGTCTAGCATACACCTTACTTAAGACGGACATGGGTTCGATTCCTCGCACGGTGCAAACATTTGTATTCATGAGTATGATTGTGTGTATTGGTATATTTAGTTTTTATAATATTTTTCTGTAAACATATATTTTTATTCTGTATGTAAACATCTATTAATATCAATTGTTCAACCATTTTTGACACTAACAGTTAAATAAAAATCGTAAAAATATTTTTAACACGATAATTTTTCAAATTTCATTGATATACAAATCTGAAACTGATAACTAAAAGCTCATTGCTCGATGCATGTATACAATATTTCAATGTTTAATAACAATAATACTTTAAATTACAATAGCTACATTATATAGTATAAGGGAAAAATCATATAAAAACCAAATTACCGGAGAATTCTTCCTCATTTCCGGCTGTGGCCATATTGTGTTCGGTTCCTTTGTAAATATTTGCAGTGGACTCTGTAAAACCAGCGACCGTTTTTGATTCATCCTAATTAGCTATTTATTTACTACTAGCACAGATAATATAATATTACATACTACCATACTACTAGCGAATACCCGTAACTTTGTCCGCAAAATTTCTATACTCTAGTACCTACTCTCTCTAAGAGGTTATTATTATTGATGATCTCGGTGGTCTAGCGGTATAGCACACCGCTTTAAACACCGGGTTCAATTCCTCGCACGGCACAAACATTTGTATTCATGAGTATGAGTGTTTGTATCGGTCTGGCTGTTTTCTAGGTATAATATGTATGCATTTACAAAAAAAAACTATGTATATATATTTATGTATATGTATCAGTTATCTAGTACCCATAACACAAGCTTCAGCTAGCTAAACTTAGGTCTAGATGGCGCTGTGTGAATTGTCCTGAGATTATTATTACTATCATTATACCAGATAGCTGATACAAATACATAGATAATTTTTTTTCGTAAATACATACATATTATACATAGAAAACACCCAGACCGATACAAACAATCATACTCATGAATATAAATGTTTGTGCCGTGCGAGGAATCGAACCCGCGACCATCGGATGTAAAGCGGTGTGCTAGACCACTATACCACCGAGATCGTAAATAATAATAACCTCTTAGAGAGAGTAGGTACTAGAGTATAGAAATTTTGCGGACAAAGTTACGGATATTCGCTAGTAGTAAATAAATTGCTAATTAGAATTAGTTATCTATACATATAAATAAAATTGGAGTGTCTGTTTGTAATATTGAAATAACCGTTTTTTACTACATGCATATGAATATATATATTTTAATGCAGATAATATATTTATAAAATATATACGACTTGCATGAAGGTGTTGATTCATTTCTACGAAGTGTGACAATATTCTCGTAACATGAAGATGGAATTTAATATTTATTTTATTTTATTTATTTACTTAATACAGAAAACATGTGTACTAATTTACTAAAGAAACGATGATATTCACAGAAGTATAAAACTGTGTTGCAAATATCGACGCCCTCCACCTAGTATATATAATTCCAAAACTAAAATAAAAAATAAAAATACATGCAATGTCGTTACCCATCACGTATTGTCTAAAAAATTTACAAAATATTTAAATTTACCAAAAACAAAGAAAATTTAACTTATAAACAAAAAGAAAGAATGCACAAAACAAAAAGAACCTATGCCTGTATTTGATATGTATATATGTAAAACATTATGCGTATGTGTGTGTGTGTGTGTGTGTGTGTGTGTGTGTGTGTGTGTGTGTGTGTGTGTGTGTGTGTGTGTGTGTGTGTATGTGAGAGAGAGAGAGAGAGGGAGGTCTACGATTACTATACATTATTTTTGAAATTACAATATTTACGCAACTATTACAATATTTTAAAATATTATATTACAATATTTAATAAAGTTTTAAAAGATCCTCAGATTTTTCATACGATAAGTTTTGAAGCCATTTTGCACACAACAGCTTACATTTGTAGTAGGATAGGGGATATATGTTCAATTCTTTATTTAGCTTATTATACAAAATAGAACTTACGTGGTTATAATGACGACTAGCTATTGCAGTACGACAAGGATTTAATTTACATATTTTATAAGTTCTACATCTCAAATTTGTATCATTTGAAACATATGGAACATATGGAAGCTGAGAATGTTTACGAAGCGTAATGTTTAGTACAAATAGTTGACGGACCGTTAAGACCTGACAAATTGAATACAAATCTTCAGTTGGAAACAGAATTGGTTTTTTTGTCATTACCTTCAATACAGATCTTTGTGCTCGTTCAAGTCTCAACAATATAGTTTTAACTGCTCCTCCCCAGGAGGTAATACAGTATGTAATAATTGACTGTACTAGTGCATAGTATACAGTTTTAAGGCAATTAAAGTCAACGACACTTCTCAAGTTCTTAAAAACATATATTAATTTCCTTACGCGGGACACAGTTGCATCAATATGCTGTTTCCATGTTATTGAATAGTCAAGTGTAACACCAAGGTACTTAAGGGAAGAAACGCGTTCTACTGATATGCACTTACACATTGTGGGATATGTATATAGGGTACATATACCAAAATACCAATTTTTATAATTTTTGTCTCTCTGTCTGTCGGTCTGTTTGTTCCGGCTAATCTCTGAAATGGCTGGACAGAACTTGATTTTGACAGAACTTTTTTTGGCAAGTAGCTGATGTATAAGGAGTAACTTAGGCTACTTTTATTTTAGAAAAATAAAGTTAAATTCCACGCGGACGAAGTCGCGGGAACAGCTTGTTTACAATATAAACAAATAAAATATGAAAATCATATGTACTACACTAAGAAGAACAAAAAAAAACTGATATATAAGTAAAGTAAAGCAGTAAAGCAACACGTTCGTACATGTTTTAGACTTTCTATAAACATGTCCGCACTAATATTCCACCTGTACAATACACTATGGCTTAGCTAACTTTATAGGACAGGTTATAACATAGATTATGGATCTAATGTCCCGAACCACTTAGTGGTGCGGATGGGTGGACATTATTCTGTTCATGGATGCATGATGCGTGTGTCTGGGTACATTAATAAGTAAGTCGCATATTGTACCTACTTATTACATATATATATATATGATGAGGACCTCGGTGGTCTAGCGGTTAATCACACCGCTTTACTTCCCATGGTCGCGGGTTCGATTCCTCGCACGGTACAAACATGTGAGTTCATGAGTATGATTGTTTATATCGGTCTGGGTGTTTGCTATATGTATTACTAGCTTTTTCCCGCGGCTCCGCTTGCGTTAATTTATCTCCTTAGGGGTGGAATTTATTAAAATCCTTTCTTAGGGGATGCCTACGTCATAGTAGCTTTATGCATGCAAAGTCTCAGCCCGATCTGTCCAGTGGTTTGGGCTGTGCGTTGATAGATCACTATGTCAGTCACCTTTGAGTTGCTATATATATTATGTATTTTTTTTCAGACTACTCTAATGTTGTTGGCCGCAGCTGGCCTTTACAGCTTCACCGGACGATAGAGGGCGAGTACTGATGCCACTTTAAACCTGCGGAAGGACTTTTGGAGCGACGGAAGGCTAACTAAATATTAAGGAATGAAGGTTATTTTATTATTTAATTAGTTAATTATCTCCATAATATAATAATAATAATAATAATAATCTCAGGACAATTCACACAGAGCCATCTAGACCCAAGTTAAGCTAGCTAGAGCTTGTGTTATGGGTACTAGATAACTGATACATATACATAGATTTTTTTTTTGTAAATACATACATATTATTATACATAGAAAACGCCCAGACCGATACAAACAATCATACTCATGAATACAAATGTTTGTGCCGTGCGAGGAATCAAACCCGCGACCATCGGTCGTAAAGCGGTGTGCTTGACCGCTAGACCACCGAGGTCGTCAAATATGAAAAAATCACTTACTTGTCTCTCTAGAATCTTCTAGTTTAGGAAAAGGAGGTTTCTGCAAATTATACCAATCTTCGAAACATCTCCAAAGCGGTTGCCTAATATGCGGCACCCTGACTTTTCTAGAAGATACATTATCCTCTAGATGTAGTGGAAGTCTTCTCACTTTAGTGCTTAATAAGTCTATCGATGTTGATAGCTCAGTTGTTGTGCCCACGGTCCTAAGTTCGATTGTTGTTGTTCTTAAAGGTTGTGTATTTGAAATTGTTTCCGGTTGAGTTGTTGCTGTAGTTGCAGTTGTTTTTCTTTCTAAAAAGAAAGTAGTTTTTTATAAACAAATAATACATAAATAATCCTGTACAAATAACTAGTCCCACGGTACGCAGAAGTTTTGTTAAGGGTACTAGATCTTATATCTTAGATCTTTTTTTTTTGTAAATACATACGTAATATACATAAAAAAATCCAGGCCGATATAAACATTCATACTCATGGATAACATAGTTTGTATATTTGTTTTTAATAATAATAATAATAATAATCTCAGGACAATTCACAAAGTGCCATCTAGGCCCAAGTTAAGCTAGCTAAAGCTTGTGTTATGTGTACTAGATAACTGATACAAATACGTAGATATATTTATTTTTGTAAATACAAGTAAAATAAATAAAAAAGTTTAAAATATAATAGTTTGTGCCGTGCGAGGAATCGAACACGCGACCATCGGTCGTAAAGCGGTGTACTAGACCGCTGGACCACCGAGGTCGTCGTATTATTTGTATGTATATTATATGTATGTGTTTACAAAAAAATATATCTGTGTATTTATATCAGTTGTCTAGTACCCTCAATATAAGTTCTGCTTACCTTGGGACTAGATCGCGCTGTATTATTACTTACTTCCACCTGCTCCTAATCGTCTTAACTTCACTGGTCTCCTTATAGCTGCATTCACACTATCCCACACGTTGCTGATAGCATTCTTAAAAAGGAAAAATAAACAAAAAATATTATTTATTTAATAGCTTTTACTCGCACCTTCGTCTGCGTGGAATTTAACTTTCTTATATTAAAATATTTATTTACATTATACTAAGCGAGCTTAGGCTACCCAATATAACTTAAGAAGAATGCAACATGTATGTAACTTATAATATATACACTAATTATAAGGAAAATAATCTTAATTTTACATACTACCTAAATAATACTGCCATCATACAAATATCCAGCAAATTACAGATAAATATATCTAGATCTGGAAATCGACTAACTACACAGTTGAGTAGATTCAATGACAGAGTAATGGGATCCTGCTTGTACAGCTCTGTTCTTCTCTATGGAACATCAATCTTGCACGTAATGATTGGTCGCTCTTATGGATACTGATACTAATACTGTTTGTTTACATTTTTCACCTCTCATGACTTTGACTACATATTCCATCAATGCAGTTTTCGATCTTACTTTGAGTGTACCTTTGAGCCCATCCCAAACAATCTATACATTTAAATATAATTGGAGTGTCTGCTTGTAATATTATAAATACGGTACATACAACAAAATAATATTTTTTACAATTTTTGTCTATCTGTCTGTTTGTTCCGGCTAATCTCGGAAACGATTGCACCGATTTTGATGGAATTTTGTTTTAGTAACTTAGGCTACTTTTATTTTAGAAAAATAAAGTTAAATTCCACGCGGACTAAGTCGCGGCAACAGCTGGTATATAATGTATATTACTGACTGACCCAGCAAGGTTGTTTTGTCATATAATTTAAAATCGCTATTAAAAAATACGGATTGATGCTAGAAGAGTGAAAATTTAGGGTTGCATGTCTTTTTTAACGTGTGAAATCTTAGGGATAGACAACCCTTATCACTTAGGGGTATGAAAAATAGATAGAAGCCGATAGATAGTGGTCAAGTCGTTTCGGAGGAGGTAACTAACATTGTGACACGAGAATTTTATATATAAGATGATGATATTGCTACCACTTACCCCAATGTTATCAGGGAAATTATTAAAAAAATCACCTAAAGTGCCGTATACAATATCAATGTTACACAAAAGCAACATATACGCAATTATTATAATCACTCTCATAATACGGCCGTACTATATGAATGTATGAACAATGACTAAAGCCATTCACTGTCTTTACTTATATTAAACATCCTAGTACAAAGCCAACTGCCACTGTTATGTTACTGATTGAAATTATAATACTGTGATTAATTACACATTACAAAACATTACAATTAACATACTCGTAACTATACTATTGTAATGTTACATATATTACTTGATTCATTACAAATCTTTGAATTTCTCGACTTGTTCTACACTATAACACGCATGTATCATACATATAAACCTTCCTCTTAAATTACTCTATCTACTGCTGAAAACTGCATTAAAATCCGCTGCGTAATTTAAAAGATATAAGGGAATAGACAGCGGTAGAGACTTTGTTTTATACTATGTAAAAGGTTTTCTATTTTATGTTGGCCTAAAAAGGACTTGTATCCAGAGCCGTAAAATATTTAAAAAAAAAAGGATATAACATCTAGATCAATTTACACTAATTACAGTGAAAATATACATGTAAGAACGTCACTGACATTCTAAATTTAAATTTGGCGCGCATTTGCAGTTGATTCAAACGTCAGAATATCGTACGTCATTTATTTAAAAAGTTTCAATGTGTAACAGATTTACTAAAACCATCTTAAATGTGTTCTAAATTTAAAATTTGTACAATAATAGAGTTAAATGTTGCTTTTCATTTTAGGTGAGTTATCTTAAATTGATCTACAATACATACCAATAGTAATGTGTTAATGGAGTAATTGAAAACAAGTATTCGTAATTCATTTTAAACTCTTTTCAGATCAACAGAGAGAAGCTGTTAAAAAATATATGTAAAAAGCAGTTGTAAAATTGTTCTCCAGTAGCATCTAGTATCATTAATTGTAGTTATAACAGTCTGAAATATTGAACAACACTAATGGACTCCCCACCCCATGAATATGAAATAAAATGTTGAAATTATAATCGCTTCTTGGAATGGGCGAGTAGTTTAAAATATTTTCGCTATTTTAATGGATAATCTTTAATTTTATTATCTTTACAATGTATTTCCAAGAAAATTATTATCTTTATAGTAGAGGTAGCCTTTTAAAACTTCAGTATTTTAACTGAATAGGACTAAAGCATAAATTATACTTACCAGTTCTATTTATGAAATATGATACTACATTGCATATTTTTTTAGACAGACTTTTTTGTTCTTTTTTCCTATCAGGGAAAGGCAAAAGGACTCAGTCAATACAGCCATTGTCTTTGGTTGTATTCTCATATTATATTTAAAGAGAGAAATGTTCCCGCCAACGCTAATGGTATACGCTGGCAGGGCAGACCAACAGTGGAGGTTGACTTGACCAGTTATAGGCTAGTGGTCACTTTTTCCCACTACTAACAAATTCCTTCCCACAGTTATATATATATATATATATATATATATAAAAAATTGTATGTTCCAAACATTTTAACAGAATTAAATAAAAATATTAAAAAAATCCAGTACGACTGTTTCCCGATGGGGTAATCAGAGGCATTGTCAATTGTCTGTCTGAACGGTAGATTTGATGTCATAAGTCTGTAATTAACGATATTTTGGTTTGATTTAGTTATTTTATTTTAACTTAACTTACTATTATGACAATATATAGGCTATCTTACTAATTTTATAAACGCGGATGTTTGTGACTGTGGATGTATTGATTGATGTTTGTTATTCTTTCACGCAAAAACTGCTAACTAGATTTTAATGAAACTTTACAATAATATAGCATCTACAAGAGAATAACACATAAGCTATAAATTTCACGCAGCTAAAACACGGGCACAGCTAATTATTTGTATATACTTTACAAACTTCAATTTGATATAATAAGACTATTGTAGAAAATTCAATAAAGGATAAATAAAAAAAAAATATAACTATATGTTATTAATTTTATAAACGCGAAAGTTTGTGAGTATGGATGTTTGAGACACTTTCACGCAAAAACTACTGAACGGATTTTGATGAAACTTAACAGTAATGTAGCTTATGCATCAAAATAATATTTTTTTTTATTAATATTTATAAATTGAGAATTAACGCGAGTGAAACCGCGGGCACAGTTAGTAAATTATATACCAAAGGCAGCCTAATAATTGTTGTTTTACAATTGGATTCGAAGCATAAATAATGTTAACCAGTTTGACTTCTAAAACGTGTACACCTCGTGTTGTCCGAAATTTCGTATAAAAATGAAAGAAAGCATGACGGGGCGGTGCGGACCGTTTTTGTTTACCCTTTTACCGTTAAAGTGTCGTGAGTTGGCAGTATCCTTATTTTCAAAGTCATTCTGTGTATGTATACAGCGAAATACGACAACATTTCGTATAATGGGCTCGCTAGCGTAATATATTTAAAATGGTAACATTACTTTTTAATCGCTATAGTTAGTTCTTTATTGCACTTATATCATCATCATCTGCTTCTTCCTTATCCCATTTATTTGGGGTCGGCGTAATATGTTTTTCTCTTCCATTCATCTCTGTTCGCAGTCATTCCGTTATTTACTCCCTTTCTCACCATATCATCTTTCACACAGTCCATCCATCTCTTTTTCGGTCTTCCTCTACCGTTATAACCATCCACATTCATATGTAACACCGTCCTTAGGATATGATCTTCATTCCTACGCATTACATGCCCATACCACGATAGACGATTACTCTTTAACCTCTCTGACATCGGTGCCACTTTCATACTTCCTCTGATGTATTCATTCTTTATCTTGTCTATCCTCGTCACACCACACATCCATCTCAACAATATGCAGTCGTCTCTCATCCGTCGCCTTTATGGGCCAGCACTCTGATCCATACAAAATAGCAGGCCGGATCATGGTCTTGTAAATTTTGCCCTTAAGTTTAAACTTAAGGGCAAAATTAAAGTTCCCCTTAAGGGGAACTCGTGAGTCGCACGTCGTCGCCGTAACCTGCCGCTACTTCATCCAACCTGAATTAATCCTGTGCTTTATTGCACTTATATATATAATAAAAACAATGTATTTACAAAAAAAATGTGAGCAATTATTATATATTTGACGGCCTTGGTGGTCTAACGGTTTATCTCTGATGGTCGCGGATTCGATTCCTCGCACCATGCAAACATTTGTATTCATGAGTATGATTGTATGTATCGGTCTGGATATTTTCTATGTTTATTATGTATGTATTTACGAAAAAAAGTATCTAAATTCAAAATTCTAAAATCATTCATTCATGTAGGACATTTCAGCCGCTTATGAATGTCAAGTTTTTACATAATATATTTTTTTCCATACCGTACCTAATTATTTATATCAGTTGCTAGTACCCATGACACAAGCTCTGCTTACCTTGGAAGTAGATGGCGCTGTGCTAATTGTCCAGGGTTAATTATTTATTTATTTAATAGCTATAGTTGCCATGTAAAAATATTGTTTGGTTTAATAATTGTACACATTATAAAAACGAGAAGAAGTCGTGATAATATAAGAAATAGACAGACGGATATGCAATATATATATTTCAATAACGTGTCGTCTAATAGAATAACAATAGGATTGTCTATTGAAATATTTTATATACATTAGAACATGATTTGAAACTCTATTTTTGTCTATGGTCAATACTATACATTCTACATTTTTTATTATCAAATAGGGGAGCGGGGGGCACGTTGTTACAGGGGTAGGAAGTTACACGCGTTTTTACCGGGATTTTAAACTCTTTGATGGATATAATTTGACTCATTTGTGTTGTTATAACGTCGTGCACTAGATAAAAACTATCAATGAATCTACATTCGACATATTGACGGCCTCGGTGGTCTAGCGATTTAGCATACCGCTTTACCGAAGGTCGCGGGTTCGATTCCTCGCACGGTGCAAACCTTTTATTCTTGATCATAATCAGTCTGGGTGTTTTCTATATATATTGTGAATGTACTTTAAAATATGATACGTATTTCTTTCAACTATCTAGTACACATAACACAAACTCTGCTTAGCTTAGGACCTCGTTGTGTGAATTGTGGTTATTATTATTATTAATTATTATAATAAATCAACACACACACAACAATTCGACAACCTCGGTGGTCTAGTGGTTTAACACACCGCCTTATTTCCGATGGTCGTGGGTTCGATTCTTCGTACGGCAAAAACATTTGTATTCATGAGTATGATTGTTTGTGTCGGTCTGGGTGTTTTCTATGTATAATATGTATGTATTTACGAAAAAAAATATATCGATGTATTTGTATCAGTTATCTAGTACCTATAACACAAGCTTTAGCTAGCTTAACTTGTGTCTAGATGATGCTATGTGAATTGTCGTGAGATTAAATTTATAAAAATCTTAAGATTCAACGAAGTAATAAAAAAATTTGTACTATATAAACTGTAATGTCTATTTAATTCTATTATATTAAGGTATAATTATACCTTTGTAATTATTCAGTAACATCAGTTCTAATGTCACATGTACTAATGAGCTGAGAAGGTTTGACAAATAACATCGTGTTATAAGGTCGTGTACACACTGCTATGTGCGACGGATGATGAACGGATTTCAGTTTGGAAAGTCGCTGTGTACACGACACTACTTCGGGGGAGACTTCCGCTGACTCACGTCCTGAGAGCACATCGAGAGCATTATCGGGAGCCTCAGTGGCCTTGCGGTTTAACACACTGCAATACTTCCGATAGTCGCGGGTTCGAATCCTCGCACGGCACGAACATTTTTAATTTTATAGTTTTTGTTCAACAAACAGTGTACGAACTCAAATGTATATGTATGTATCTTTTGTTCTAGCAATAAATATTATTATTATTATTATTTGTATTCATTAGTATGATTGTTTGCATCGGTCTGGATGTTTTCTATATATAAAATGTATTTACGAAAAAATCTATATATTTGTATCAGTTATCTAGTACCCATAACACAAGCTAACTAGTTTAACTTGAGTCTAGATAGCGCTGTGTGAATAGTAAAAAAAATATATGAAGAATAGAAATAAGAATAACTAATTGCTGCCGATGATATGACATAAATGAAAATACATTCAAAGGATACTTGATTAATGACGGAAAAAGAAGGACAGGATGCTCCTACAGCGCTGATTTTCAACCGGACTATTTTCTTCCGACTTTAAATATAATATAAAAAAAATGCACAACTACTAATCTACAGCATAAATAAAATTACTATATTAATTTCAATAACAATCTTCACAAGTATATAGTATTAAATTACGATATATAATAAAAAAACTACTAATTACGTCACTTCCTACAATCATACTATTTTAGTGTACAGTACAAAATAAAGTCGCTTCCGTTGTTTATTCGTTTAGATCTTTTAAAACTAAATAAAGTCGCTTCCGTTGTTTATTCGTTTAGATCTTTTAAAACTAGGCAAAGGATTTCAATATTTTTTTAACAATAGAGTGATTCAGCTGGAAGGTTTATATGTATAATACATGTACTCTCATGCGAAGCCGGGGCTGGTAGCTAGTCGCAATCGTAACGTCATCTAGTTCCACGATAAGCAGAGCTAGTGTTATAGGTACTAGACAACTGATATAAACACTTGGGTACATTTTTTAAAATGCAAATATAACATATATGGAAAACAGCCACATTTCTATACACATTTAAATACAAATGTTTGTGTCGTGCAAGGAATTGAACCCGCGAAGCCGCACTACCAATGTAGACTTTTTATAAAGTCGTTTAAGTGGATATCTCTGTCTACCTACCTATTTCAGCCATCAAGTGGCTTGCTTTGTAAAATATATTTCAATTAAAATGTGAGATAGGCAGAGAAATTACGTGGTACGGGGGCATTTCATCGAAATGTCAAAGCGTAGGCTGTAGTACATATCGTAGATACGCATACCAATATTGACTGCGTTTCAGATTTCAGATAAGTTATGTTTCAGGTTGACAGTGATATTGCAGGCATATTACAGGGCGGCGAGACGTATTATAACGTGATGTTTATAGAAATATTCATATAAATAGATGAAATTTATTTTATTTTTATACTAGCAGGCCCAGCCGCACGTTGCTGTGGCTAAGGTTCTTGAATAAAATAATATTATTCAAGAACCTTTAAGAAGAATATTTTAATATAAATTGAGATGTAAGTTATTCTATCTTTTAAGTTCCACATAATGTGCAAATCAAATTTGCAATCGGTTCAGTAGTTCAGCAGTCCATCACGGACAAAACAAAGTGACCCGTAATTTTTATATGAAGATATTTTAAATGACTTCAGCATCACTATAAATACATTTTATATAGTTTCAATTCTGGCCAGATAGAAAAAACTTTCTGTGCCAATTTATATTTTTGACTCACCTCTGAAAGCAACATATCAAACTAAAATATAATCTGAGCGCCAGCTATAGCATAGGTGCTCTATAAGATTTGACTTATGACAGTGCAACTACTGTATCCCTTATCTATTCTCTATATAGTTACCCCGGATAACGGTCGTTATATATACGTTTGTTGATTTTTTAATATTTTGTCATTATTTTCAATTGGCTGACCCGCGTAACATCGTTTGCAACACAATTAGGTACTTGATATTTATCATTATATTTCGCCCAAATTTAATATAATATCTTCTTAAATGTGCCTATGTATTATTCTGACGTATACGCTATATAACTGTACAAACTTTCATCAAAATCCGTTCAGTAGTTTTTGCGTGAAAGAGTAACAACATCGATCGATACTCAGAAATTTTCGCATTTATAATATTCGAAGTAAGATGTAATTTCCCACCCGTTGTGTTATCAACTTTTCATAAAGTTGCTTTAACTGTTCGGGAGGTGACTCTCACTTTTGAAGGAGGCACTCAACAGAGGAAAGGGCGATGCTTGAAGCGAATAGAAAGTACAAAGTTCAGTTCTCAACACTTCAGACGGAATTAATGTACCCTACGTTACATCAACTTTAAATGAATCGAAAGTGAAAAATGTATTACTTACAAAGTTGAATGGATAATTTTAGAAAATAACTCTTTAATTTATTTTCATTTTATTTGTACTACTAACTATCTGAGCGAACGTTGTTTGCCATATAAATTTGAATACTAATATCGCTATTAAAAATAGGGGTTGGTAGTTAAAAGCTGAAAATTTAGAGTGGTATATGTATTTTTAAAACCCACATTATAAAAAAAATATAGCCCATAAAATAAAAAATACAAATGTTAGGGGTGGACAACCCTTATCATTTAGGGGTAAGAAATATATAGAAAACACTCAGACCGAGAAACAATTATAAACATGAATACAAATTTTTGTACTGTGCGAGGAGTCGAACCCGCGACTACCGGAAGTAAGGCGGTGTGTCTAATATATATACGAAGCAGGCAACAATTAATAATATCCATCAAATGGGCACTCAGCCGTTTCTTTCCCATTTTAGATATACAAAAAAGTCAACTGCCTAGCTCATTTTGTACGCCTAATAGTAAAGTGAGTTCCATTTTTCATCTATAAATACATAGGTACATATATCACTAAGTTAATTATACTGTAAGTCCGGAACTTGTCACAGTTACAAGGAAATGGTTTCAGAATCAGTGAATATATTATTATTTCTAATCTCATTCATGACTGACGGACCGCTAATGGAGATATTTCCGCCTTTGATGTGATACTCTATATTCACGCTATGTCCTTTTAGGAGCAGGTAGAGATATTAATGTACACTAATAAATCCATAAAGAAATCATATTTGGTTGTAATGAATATAAAGAAAAAAATACTTAAACGTTCAAACCGATGCCAACAAACTGTTCTACAGTTTGGCGAGTCAATGTATAAAAACAACTGTACAATTATCTTTATTAAATAAATAAAAACAAAAAAGATAAACGTGGAGTGGTGAAATACTTAGGAATGAAAGAATGATTGAAGTTTACAGCTGTCCGTGTCGCTTGCGCATATATAGCGTGAGGATAGACGACCTCGGTGGTCTAGCGGTCTAGCACACCGCTTTACGTCCGATGGTCGCGGGTTCGATTCCTCGCACGGCACAAACATTTGTATTCATGAATATGATTGTTTGTATCGGTCTGAGTGTTTTCTATGTATAATATGTACGAAAAAAAATATCTATGTACTTGTATCAGTTATCTAGTACCCGTAACACAAGCTTTAGATAGCTTAACTTGGGACCAGATGGCGTGTTAATTTTCCTGAGATTATTATTATTATTATTATAGTGGACGCGTTCGGCTGCGGTGCGAGGGAAGTGAAATCTGCTATAGGTGTCGCTATCTACGCCCAAGCGGTGGGATCAATTTAATTACCAAATAACTAGGTATACAGGTAAGTAACATAGAATCTTATCGATAAACCCTACAAACAAACAACATATTTTAACAGTAAAGTATTAATTTATACATATATATATAGTAAAAGGTAGGTATTGGTTTATATATACATTATGGTTATTTCTATATATTTTTATGTTAGTTTTATTTTTCAGGTCCGAGATGCAGTTGCGAGGTATGGCGGCTACAAACGTTATTTTAGAATTTCTATTTTCTATGCATCATACAAATCACTAATGTGGCGAGCTGGTATGGGAAGCAGACCAGCTACCAAGGCATATGTCCAGCTGTGGACTATTATATGCGAATGAAGAAGGTATATTAAAGTTATTTTACAAGATTGTAAAATTAGAAATATATCGAATTAGGTGTTATTTTGTGGAAATTCATTTCACTACTGAATTAATTTATATTTTTTTTTATATCCGCTACGATTAGCATGTGTAGGAAACTCGACTACCGTTACGAGCTTCTCTAAAGCTGATCAAATTCCTACAGTTGTTGAGTCCATACCCATATTGGGGCACGTGTTTCGCCTCTGAACAAAGCATGTTGTGGTGAACAAAATATTTTATATGCCCACATTTCGTCGAGTTTATTTGAGTCGCTGCCGTCAACTAAATAGTAAAAAAATACTTGGTTTATTCACATAGAGCTATCTAGTCCTAAACTATGGTTAATAGACAATTACCACACATACCGTTTTTTTTAATATTAGACACACACCATTTAATTTGCCCATTAATCTATTATAGTTAGAAATTCAATTATGATATAATGTATGTAGTATAATAATGTATATATTATATTATTCAAATGATGTAATAATACACTATGCACCATGTACAAAAATATCTTATCCCTTGGGACTATGTCGAACTATGTCCAGCAGCGGGCTAATGATGATGATGATGATGATGACGATGACGACGATGATGATGATGATGATGATGATTGTTATGTCTTACAATCATCATCATCTATTACTTATAGAAATAATAAAGTTAGCGCACATAATCAAAATTACGAGAATTACAAAACTTCAATAAAAACAAATACCCCATGCCTCGGAATATTACAATAATTTGTTACTTTCAATTTGAAAACAAGAACCTTAAATTTTCTCATTAGATGCGAGAACAGAACGGAACGCTGTGAGTGAAAGAGATGAAACATTAGGCGTCACTGACATCTGCCCGTGATTTATTTGTTCGAAAGAATTTGGTTTTGATGGAAAACGAAGGTATAATTTTAAAACAATAACTAACATGTCTACCTATACGGCTTATTTGGTCTAGCGGACTACCGCCTTCCGATGGTCGCGGGTTCAATTACTCGCACGGTACAAACATTTGTATTCATGAGTATGATTTCTTGTATTGGTCTGGGTGATTTCTTGTTATTTTCTATTTATATTATTTGTATAGTTATGAAAAAAATTAATTTATATCAGTTGTCTAGTACCCATAACACAAGCTCTGCTTAGCTTGGGATGAAATGACGCTATGTTAATAATACTGACATTTTGTTTTTATACATAGAGTTATTTTCTTCATTTCTGTAGTAGGCTTTAAAGTACATTCATTATTGCATATTTTTCATATTATAAAACCAAAAGTATGTTTGTTTTCTGTTTGCTACATTTTCAGTGAAAATCAGGTATAGAAACGTACTTTTTGATAGTTATTTAGTTATATAGAAGAGTATTAATTAATTTATATTAATATTAAAAAAGCAAAAGTATGTTTGTCTATCTGTTTGTTACATTTTCAGGGAAAATTAAGTGTGCGATCAGGTCAGTAATATTTTTTGAAGCTCCTAGGGTCTCTTTGCGTTAAGAGTTCAGTATGTAATAGCATAATTTCATTATTAAATACTGGTGCTAATCATACTTGAGGTACGTATACGATCACATATCAGGCCGTAAGGTGTAATCTTTTAAATTATTATTGTAGGTAAACGGAATATCTTTTTCCCCAAATAAAACAGTCAAAGTCACGCGGAACAGCTAGTCCTTCTTATTTCTAATGTATTACTTATAAATACTTTTAAAAGTTTGAACCGACTTACCTGTAAACTCTATTGGATTCAAATAACGTACATTCTGTAATATCGGCTGGTTTCATTTATCAGAATTGTTTGAAAATTTTTGAATATGTATAAAATATATTTATTATACATTTGAATTTATTTGCATGCTATAGTATATGGTAGAAAATATTTGTTATATTATATATAATCAAATGAACTTCCAAGTGAAGTTCGATCATTATTATGAGTCGCTTCACTCGAAGATATATTGGTCACCCACCCATCCTAAAACCTTGTTGTGAGTTTGCAAACAACTAAAGTTAAATCCATCTCTAAAATAAATGAGTAAAACATCTAAGCGAAGTGATGAAGAAATAAAAGTAACGACAAAAAAAATCTCTAAAGACGTGATGACTTACTTCATGGTAAAATTAATATCTGAAGAATGAAGCTACGAAATATAATTATAATTTCCAATGGGAAGCCACTCTACATGACAGTCTCACAAAACCGATTCGCTCATAGTGTTGAGACTGTGGTACTGATAGCAAATATAGTCGGATTAAAAAAAAACATAATAAATACATGCAACAGTTAATAAGTAACTCCAAACAGGATTCATTTTGACGTCAATTTATATGCACATTCTATTACAGTTCTCTGTGAAATGTAAGAAAGGAACAGGGAAGAAAAAATACTAAAGAGAAAAAAAACTACCGTAGATGTTTACTTACAGTATTTATTTTACATTTACATTTTTCTTTTCACGTATACATTTCAAATATCGAACTACATAGAGATTAGTACAAAATACTATTCTATTCTATTTATTATTACTGAAACGCGAGTAAAGACGTTAGAAGAAAAAATAAAATTCTACCGTAGAAAATAATTCGAATATCGAACTTCGGAAGAATGATATCTTTTTTAATGTAATTCAAATCAAATCAATTAGTCATTCGTCAATAGACATTATAGTCTAGTTTTTATCCCTACTTTGAAGTTAGCAGTAGATTTAATTTAGAAGATCTTTCTAAATCTGCCTGAAAAAACATTGAAATATAAAATACTTCTAAAAAAGTAAAAAAGCTTATTATAATATCTGATTACACTAAAAATGAGTGCGTAGCGGTTTCTATGTTATTATCTCATGCCTCTTACATGTTATTGTGAAAATATTTATTTTAAATAACATCTATTTAAAAGAGTAGCACACAAGTTTCATAATCATTCTTCTTGTGATGAGTCTGAGTGGTAGAATAAAAAATTATGACTATTCGAAAGTGCTTATATTAAATTTAGTTGAATAAAGATTATTAATATTTCTACTAGTTGCTTCCATACAAATTTTAAAAATAAAATAAATTTAATTCAGTATAAAGCATAGACGTTAGAAGAAATAAAATTCTACCGTAGAAAATATTTCAAATATCGAACGTGGTTCAACCGTTGCGTGTATAATTCAAATATGGAACTAAATTCTTGAGTGTACGTCTACCCTTATAATGGGGTGAAATAATTCACAAGTTGACAGTATCTTTTGACATGTTGGAGGGGATAAATAGGGGTCGGGCAAAGGAATACCTCGGTATTGATTATGGCGGCTCATATTTATGGGGTTGCGTTCACGCTTAAATGGTTTTAAATGAAATAAAGTGAACATTCAATATTTTACATATGCTATCTTTGTCACTCAGCCATTGGCTTTGTTAACAAATTACCTGCTTATATGTACAATGTTCATTTTAATAAATCATATCCAACAACAGTCAGTTAGAATTAAATTAAATTAAACTAAATATTGAAAATTACATTTTTGTCCAGAAATATTAATATACTTATTATTTTTGTAATTATATACAAAACAGAATATAAACACATTTTCGTGCTTTTGAATACAAATATTTGCATTATGCGAGGAATCGAACTAGCGACAATTTGAAGTACCTGAGGCAATATGCTAAACCACTATACAACCGAGGTAGTCAAAATATAGGAATAAACATACATACATATAAATAAATATAACTATTTACTAAAAATTATACACTTCTCAAAACCATATTACTATTTAAACAGATGTATAATAAGGTTGCGGGTATTAACAGAAGAGAAAGGCTGAAAGAAGAAAAGAAAGAAAGGCTTGGGCACAAGGCTTATATCCAGCAGTGGACTTCAATAGGCTGATGTTGATGATGAGACATATAATACGATTGTAACCATTCTTCTCAGTTCTTCATTGTACAATACGTTATTAAAAATACCCTCATAAATAAACGTTTAATTGTACTTAAATATTATGTCATTATACTAATCCTTACTTCCTTACTAATATTATAAATGCGAAAGTAACTCTGTCTGTCTGTTTGTCTCGCTTTCACGCTAAAACTACTACACGATTTAAATGAAATTTGGTACACAGATAACCTAGACCCTGAGAAAGGACATAGGCTACTTTTGAATGCGAATAAAGGATTGTAAGTGGTTCTATGGAAGTATCGTCCTTTTTAAAACTAGATTCTTGAAACTTATTTTTTAGGCTGTTCATTCAATATAAGTAAAATGTTACCCTTATGGGTGTAAAAATTAGGGGATGAAATTTGTTATAGAAAATCATCATTTTTTAAACTAGAACGAGGAATCTTTTTTCTTTGCCTTTTTTGGGTTAGATTATTAAATATTTTTTCTATAATTGGTCAAGGTCACTATAATACGCGGATGAAGTCACGGGCATAGCTAGTAATTTATATATTAAGTTTTTGCTAATATTTTAATACTAATATATTTTCTTAATTAACTGTCATCTAGATTATTTTCAAAATTCCGAATATTTGCGGAATATACCCGAAAAAAAATCCGTAATACTAAAAACTTTACGTTTTTGAAGTCGGTAAAATTAGGTACAACGTGCTGACAACATTTCATGAAACTACAAAGCACTACGTCAAACTGAACAAAGGAATCGCTCCCAAGACGATCTTTAAAGTTAACGCCACGCGTAATATAGGGATTTATTTCCTACATACGAGTACAAAGAGGGAAGACAGAGAAAAAATATTAATATTGTTCATACCTTTAAATTAGACAATTATATCTCCATATCTATATCTCAGGGCAAGTCACACAGCGCCATCTAGACCCAAGTTAAGCCAGCTAAAACTTGTGTTATGGGTACTAGATAACTGATCACTGCAATCCTATTTTCTTTAACCCCATTCCATAGTGTAATTTGATAATGAACACGAAAAAATATTTGAAATGTTGCAAAACCGATAGAAGTTTTTAAAATAATATACGTGTTCAAACTCAAAATAAGTAAAAAAATTTAAATAAGAAAGATTTTTATGTAACAATATCTATTGCCAGAGTAGTTATATAAAATAAAATAAAAAAAACATAGGAACACTCATACAGGATAATAATAATAAAACATAAGCCAAAAGTAAGTCGCCACAAAAAAGAGACAGTTATTACTTTAAATAAAAAAAATAAGACATATTATGATCTGATCATGTGAGGACATTACCAGTAATTCTGCGGGCTATGGAGTGAGATAGACTCGAAATGTAATTTCCGCAATATCCTCTCAAGATCCTAAATTACTGATATGCCGTAGAAGTTTGGCAAGTTACAGTGGCAATGAGCCACATAGCTCGATTGGAAGAATTATATCCTTTCTATATAATTTTTAAAATAATTCAAATCAAATAAATTAAAAAAATATTTATTCATGTAGGATATTGTGAACGTCTAGGTTTATATACCTACTTTATAGTTCAGTATATAGATTTAATTTAGAAGAACTTACTAAATCCTATAAAATACTTCCTTTGTAAAAAAGCTTATAAAATTGAAGATTTTGTAAACGATAATAATGTTTTTTGTAGAAAGAATTTAAAATGAATAGAGCTGACAGTGTTATCTGAAATATGTGAATACAATAAACTTTATTCAAATCATTACATAGTATAAAATAAAGTCGCAGTCGTTGTCTGCCCGTCCCTATGTATGCTTAAATCTTTAAAACTACGCAACGGATTTTGAAGAGTTTTTTTTTAATAGATAGAGTGATTCTAGAGGAAGGTTTATATGTATATAATACATGTACACCCGGACGAAGCCGGGGCGAGTAGCTAGGACTTAATAAAGTATTTGAATATTTTTTTTTGTATTCTATTCTATTTTTCTTAAAAACTATATATTACACATATGTTTTAAATTAGATTACTCCATGATATGTTTTATTATAATAGCAATTTCCTTATCTTTTAGTAGATTATTCTGAATTCATACCCGTGCCAAGTTTTAAATCTCAAGCCAAGCGGGTCGCTAACATGAAGCTAATCTAGCTTGGCGTTAAGATAAGACGCCAGAGTATGTACTTACGTCAGTCAATCTTAACGTTGCACGAGATAAACGTATTAGCAGCATCCCGCTATGATGATTGGCAGCAGTTTGGAGCCACAGTGATAGCGGACTAGAATATCTCCGTATAAGCGATCCGGATCCGGTAAACGTTGTTTTGCCATATCCACTAATATCGCTATTGAAATATAGGAGTTGGAGTTCTATCACCGTTGGTGAAAATTTAGGAGTGTATGTATTTTTAATGCGACCTAATAAAAAAACATTTTGTTGCAAACAGTGAAAAACAAAAACACAGGAAACTCATTTAAATACTGTATATAGTAAAAATTACATATTTTGGGAGTTCAATTGAGTATTTATTGTATAATACTTCTCTTGAAGATTCTCTAGTTTCGTGAATTCAACTCGTAAAAGTAGAGTTCTCGACAAAGTTTCATTATGCTCAAGGATATATTATATTAACATGCATATAATTATGTACTAGCTACTCGCCCCGGCTTCACACGAATATACATGTATTATATATATAAACCATCCCCTTTAATCACTCTATCTATTAAAAAAAACCTTCTCAAGATCCGTTGCGTAGTTTTAAAGATTTAAGCATACATAGAGACAGACAGCGACAGCAACCTTATTTTGTACTATGTAATGATTATTCAATGTACAATTAGGTAAAGTCACAGGATCTTACAACGTTTTATTTATTTTTATTGCCATGATCATGGCTAAATTGAAAAGCAGCGGATAGATGGTAAATAAAATATTTTATGGGCAGACGTATTCGTCTTCGGGTTGGAATGCACATGCGGAACCCCCAGCTCCGTCATAGGCGCTTGCAGGTATATCGTATAGTTTTTAGTAGGTATAAATCCCACATACCACCCCGCACGGGGTGACTGCCTTTTGAAGATTTTCCACACGTAAAATTGTATTTTGTTTACCTTCACACGTCTTCGTTTGTTGCTACTATTGAAAGAGATCCCACGATTTTTGCCAATTGTACTTATAAATTATAACCGGATCAAATTAAAAACAGTATCACCGAGACAGCCTCGGTGGTCTAGTGGTTTATCACACCGCTTTACTATCCAATGGTCGTGGATTCGATTCCTCGCACGGTACAAACTTTTGTATTCATGAGTATGTTTGTATCAGTCTGGGTGTTTTCTATGTATAATATGTATTTATTTACAAAAAAAATATGTACATATATTTATATCAGTTGTCTAGTACCCATAACACAAGCTCTGCTTAGCTTCGGACTAGATGGCGCTTTGTGAATTGTCCGAAGATATTATATTAGTATATATTATTCAATGTTTTTTACAGAAGTAGACTATATAGAAAGTCGATAAGTTGATCTCTGTTTCATACAATTTAGCTATCTGCATAGCAGGTTTATTAGCTACGTTTCTATTCGAATGTTGAGATATGGCAGTAAAATTGCAATGTAATGTAAAGAGGTGGGGTTATAACAACATTTACAGAAATGACAGCGCACATCGAGATTTCTGTGATGCTGTCTTTTTCTTATAGTTATTAAGGTCAACAAACAATAACACATTGTCATATTGATAAGGGCTATTTTTTTTTAGTAAATGTGTCAATCATTACGTTGATTACTGAATTATTATGCTACTTGAGGCTATTACTGAACTCATATATAACTGTATGTATTTTGAACATTTGTAAAGAAGATTAAAATTAATATTCGTGTATTCTAATAATCATAATAATCATGAATTCCTTTACGTATTTTGGTATTATTTTCATATACATATAAAATATTAAATATTAAAGATGTTTTAGGATAAAATTAACACAGCCTCATTTAATCCCAAATTAAGCAGGACTTATACTTGTGTTATGTGTACTAGACAACTGATAGATATACTTAGATACATTTTTTTGTAAATATATACATATTATACATAGAAAACACCCAGACCGATACTAACAATCATACTCATGAATACAAATGTTTGCACCGCGCGAGGATTCAAACCGACGCTATTAGAAACAATGCGGTGTGCTAAACCACTAGACCATAGATGTCCTCAATATTGGCGACGGATACCACTCCATCTGAGGTGAACAGTTAGTTTGAGCTTCCAGTTACATAAAAAAATGGAAGTAGCAGAAAAAAAAACATTTGTTTACTGGTACTGGAACGTAAACAAATAAAAACTACACGTTTCAAGATTCTGTAAACAAAGACTGTGAATAGTTTGTACAAGTATAAATCTTGATACGGATACTGTACCAATGCCTAAATTCGTTGTACATATTGCGAAATTAAGTAAATATTATGCTCGTCCCATACAAACACACGTGTATTTTATAACCGGGTAGTGGGTATATGTACAAAAGCGAATTTTGTACGGATAAGCTTTTAAGCCGGGTAAGTTAGCGTACGATATTGTTGTTTAAGTTATTGGGGTATTTATAAGGAATTCTATTGAACGGTCCAAACTACTTGTAGGTTATTAAACTCATATTGAGTTTATAAAGGTCGGTACACACTAGCGTCCATATTTCCATACAGATAAATTTCTATTGTTTCGGGTTCAGTTATTACGCACAGTGCAAATATTTGTATTCATGAGTATGATTGTTTGTATTGGTCTGGTGGTGTTCCCGATTTATATAATGTATCTATTTACAAAAAAATGTTTTTAAGTATTTATATCCGTTGTCTAGTATCCATAACACAAGCTCTACTTAGTTTGGAACTAGCTGATGCTGTGTGAATTGTTGAGTATTACTATTATGTTGTGGTTAACTAATATTAGATAACAAATGTAAACGAAATCACAGTTCAAAAGTATATGAGTGGGGGCGAGTGCAAATGGCACTCCAAACCAAAGACTAAAAAGGAGCGGTTGAAGGCCCACTCCCGCCTGACAGATACGACTTTAGTCTGAGGGCATCGCTAGGGGTTCGGACCTCGGCCCAGGCAGTCGTAATTTCGATCCCTGTTTGAATTGGACGGAGTATGGATCGGAAGAGGATACAACTGGTATTTCAGGCTTCTTCTACGGTAACCATTAATTATTCTATGGTTGCTTAATTGCTGCAATCCTGTTATAAAAAAATTACAGTCCATTTCTAATAAAATTATAGCATAGTAATGGTTTTTACAGCTTAGTGAATATGATGATAGGAGGATGTGACGATGATGTGATGATGATGGCATCAATGATGATGGTAACTATGGTGATATCAGTAAACCGGTTTTATATATCTGTTTTGTAATATTTAAACTGCGCTAACTTAACCTCTAATCCTAAACAAATTCAGTTGAGTCGCTCGGCCAATTTATTTGGGACATTCAAATAATACGCTTGTATTATCCATGCAAATATACGGTTTGTTTGATTCAATGTATATTTACAAAATAGGGATTAAATAATGATTACAAAAGATTTGATTTCTGTGATTTTTCATGAACATTTGTCGTACTTGTACAATGTAAAAAAACTGACAACCAGTAGTCTACCGCTATCATTGGGTACAATGGTAATGGTAATAGAATAACTGTTACCTATAACTTGAATAACACCATGGATATCACGTTATCATGCCACGTCTGTGATATCAATCACGTGTTGCCATTCCGAATGTTTAGACACAGTTCTCAATTCAAATTAATTAAACTAACTACAGACAGCAGCTTAGCAGTTGCCAAGCAGTTTTAGCAGCTTGGTGATTCTATTTTGTTTATGTATTAAATTGTGTGTAAATATAAATATAAATAAAAACTAAAAATTAGACAGAGACGGCAGTAAGGTTAAATATAATAATGCAAGTATTATTTATTATTCATTTTATTTTTAATGATGATAATGGAATGGCCAACCCGCCTGCGGTGGCAGTTTACGCAGGCGGGGCACCAGTGGAGGATGATATAATAAACATGAGGCAGGTTATTTTGATAAATTCACCAGGAATTGATTATTATACATATTTATGGGGTCAATAAAGTCGGGATAAATTTTAGGATTGCGAATCTTCACAAATTCACCAGAAATTTCTCATTTTAGTTTCCAGGGGAAACCGGATTAACAAGGTCAGGATAAATTATAGGATACAATATATAACATCTTAGTCCTCCAAAATGATAAAGTATAAACGATATCATGAATGTCACATAATGATGTCAATCATGGACAACTATTCAAATTCAACTATATATATGAACAATATTATTGTTCATATATATAGTTGACGGTTACCACCTACCATCAGATTACCCGTCAGTTTATATACCATTCCAAATAGATAAAAACCTAACATTACATGATTCCTCTAAATAGAATACAATGAGAAAAGAAAACAAAAACGGCCTACACAGAGCGGCGGCAAATAAATTTCATTGTAAAGACAAATCATTATCTCCCCGTGCTCACATTATTCAGGCCCTCACAATTTGTACAATAGTCTGAACAAGGGAATGCTTTCAAAAGTTAGCTGTATTTATTGGCGCTATTTACAGTCCAGACAGACTGATTAATCATTAGCTGGATTGTTAAAACTGGATATTGGTTTCAGTGTAGAGGCCGCTGTTACATTTAAAGCGAACAGCGGAAATAAAAACGTGAATAATATTCTCCGGTAGGCCCACAGTCTAGTTTTTATGTAACTGTAATAGCAAACGATAGGTCTACCACGTTAATTAGTGGTATTAGGTGGTAATCGTCGCCTATATACACAAAACAGACAAACAAGACATAATTCTCGACATTTGTTTAAAATAGCAACACGCGAGTTTCTTGCTCGTTTTTCTTGTGATGACTTATTACAAGAAAAGCCAAGAAACTCGCGACTGCTTTCCGAATAACCGCTAGAATCAAAATATATAATATGACTATTCATAAATGCTTATATTATATTAAGTTTATTTACGTAAAGATTATTTCAATTCTTCTCTTTTTTTTAAATACTCTAATGCTGTTGGTCGTAGCTGACCTTTACAACTTTACTGTCTTATAGAGCATCTGAAGGTCGACTTCTGCCTGACGGATTGGACTTTAGTTCCAGGGCACCGCTAGGGGTCTAAAACTTCGGCTCAGGACGTCATAATTAAGATTCCCGTTTGAATTCGACGGGTGATCGCTCGGAGGCGACTATTCTAGTGTCTGTTCTAAGCCCATATATAAAGAGCGCTACGGTCATCATATGACGCACATAGTACAGCCGTAGTTATCTTGTTATATTTATTTCTGTGTGTCATAGTATTATTAGTAGTTATTGCTTTATCCGCATCAACTGTAATGCTCTGTCAATTCTGTACGATGTTTCACTAACTCGCTGTATTGTCAGCGTTTCAGTAAACGCTTTCATCCGATCGACAGACACAAGCCTCTGCAGCTTGAATAGCAATGAGTTTGTATTAGTTTTCGTGGAAAATCGTTCACGATATTATTCAATTCTAAACTCTACCTCTGTATAATAATGTATAGTTTTTACTGGCTATAGGACATAATTCGATTATGTTAAAATATTGTATTTTGTAAAACTAAATTTATACGAGGTTGGCTAGCCTGGGCGAAAAGTAGCCCACAATATGTCTCAATATGTGTTACATAAAAAAACAGATTTACATAATGTTTTATACTAATAACCATGGACGATTGAGACAGCGGCATAGCATATCTATTAGATCCTATCTTTGACACTAGGGTGGGATTTTTAGGGCTATTCGAAGTTCACTAGGTATGCATTAGGGTCTCTTCGATGGCAACCATGCTGATGAACCATGATCTTTGTACAACCCTGTATAGTTTCCTTTGTAAAATCCTGTATAATAATAATAATAACCCTCAACAATTCACACAGCGCCATCTAGTCCCACGGTAACAGAGCTTGTGTTATAGGTACTAGACAACTGATATAAATACATATTGGTGGTTACTATACAACTGATATAAATTTTTTTCCAGAATATATTAGGAAATGACTAAAGTAAAATAATGTTAAAGTGAAATTTCAAAATATATGAAAGATAAAAGCATTGTCATGTAGTACTTGTATGTAGTGAGTAAGAGCAAATAATGTCACTTGAGACGACAGACGCGAGATTGCAAACAATTCTGTTTAAATTTATGCACATTGCATTTCGCTATTTAATCTGTATAGGATAATATTGATTTTCTCGTTGGTAATAATTTATTTAATTAAATATATATATTAAATAGAAAAAATTACAAGAAGTTATATATACTAGCTGACGCCGCAAACGTTGTTTAGCCATATACATTAAAATCGCTACTAAAAAATAAGACTTATAGCCCAAGAGCCCATGACGGCCAGACATTCGTATTATTAGTAATGTGAAAGTTCCACCCCACCCATGAAACGTGGATCGTAATCGTTCCTTTGCTACCTGCACAAACAGGTAACAGGTAACAAAGGTGTAAAAATTTTCATATCAAATTCAGCTTTCATAACATAACGTAAGTATATAAGCAACTAAAGGCCCATCTTATGGTAAATGTTTACTATAGCCTATGGAATCCTAAGACACCAGGGTGTTACGTGCATGTTGCCGACCCTTAAGAAACCATAATCTTGAAAAACCCTTAGCATTCTTGAAAAACCCCACATTGTAGTCTCGTAATATCTGTCAAACTAAAGTAATAAAATGCAATGGTACGAATAAACTCCGTATTCACCAGATACCATAGCCGTGCCCACACAACAACAATACAGGAAAAGTCATAAACCCATAAACTAAATGGAATTTCCAATTTATGATTTAGCAATTTTCTATACGCCAGATAAATATCGGTATGAACTCGTAAAATGACGATAAAACGTATGAAATTTAATATTTATTATACCTTTTTAATGTTTACCTTAAAATTTGTTTTAAGTTTTGTAGATACGTGACGGAACATGAATACTCACATTATATTTCTTTTGTGTAAGTTATGTAAATAGTTTTTATCTCAGGACAATTCACACAGCGCCATCTAATTCTAAGTTAAGCAGAACTTGTGTTATGGGTACTAGGACAAATGATATAAATACATGGATATATATTTTTTTTAAATAAATACATATTATACATAGAAAACACCCAGACTGATACAAACATACTCATGAATACAAATGTATGTACCACACACCATCACTTTAAAACAAATATAAAATTAATAAAAAAATATTGATATATTGTAGGGAATCGTGTTTAAACCCAGTTTACTACATTAATACTGTGTATTAAATAATATTTAAAAATAAATTTAAAAAAGTATTTAAAAAAATCAAATAAATATTATTAAAAATAATAATTCATTAATATAATTCACATTAATAAATAATTATTAATTAAATAAAAATATAAAGTAATTTTATTTTAATAAAAGCTTTAATATTTTTATTTAATTAATAGTTACTTATTATATGATTAACTTACTAACTTAACCTAACTAACTTCGTGAGGATGAAGTTAGTAACCTTTAGTCTTAGTTTGACTAGTCCTTTCATTACTCATCAGTATTCCACCAGGACATATAATTTCATTATCATTCAAAAACAAAATAAGATTATTACTAATTAGACCATACTTTTGTGATTATTTTTCAATTATATTTATAACATATTAACTAAGAATTGAAATAACAATAAATACATTAAAATTTTAATTTTAATTCCAGCAATAGCATTTTCTGAATCATATAAACCAAAAATAGAAATATACGAAATTAGAGAGAACAACGCAAATGATCAAATGCATACTACCGACAGATATATCTATAACGATAAGAAAATCAATGATAAAGAAAAACTAGCCCAGCTGTCTAAACTTCTGAAGCCTTACAAAATGACGAAAAATAATAAACCAATAGATAAAGTGAATAAACAATTAATTGATAAAATTCAAGGTTTAAGAAGTGACAATGTTAATAAGAACTTTGAATATTTTTTAAAGGACGGTACCTTGGTAGATGATAGTTATTCCGATGAGGAATATGGCAACTTACACAATGATAACAATGGAGAATTTGTGGATAATACCAGAAGTGAAAAATACGGGTCCAATTATAATAGAAATAATCTTCTCCACAGTATGTAAGTATTTCTGTGAGTAATCACTTCTTAATTGCTATACCAAACACGTTGAAACTCGTTGATGGTAAGCAGCAACCGTCAACGATATACATGAACTGAGCTAAAGACATCACGTTATATTGTGACAACCGTAATATATATTAATATGCGTTACTTGCTATTCTAGAGGACTAAAATGGCATGCCTCTTATCTTGTCATTTCACTGCATAATCTGGAACCTACAACTGAAACACAGCTTAAAAAGAAATCTGCATGGCGGCTGATATAGATTAAACTGAGGTTCTTAGGGAGACGGGGATTGCCAGTAATGTGAACTGATAAACCCATTGCTAGCAAATTTCCCATAGTGGGTTGACCTCCACGCGGTTCCTGGAAACCATCCTGATAAATTCATGGAGAATTTGCCATGATGGGCTGACCTGATCTCATGTTCATCATCAAAACTGAGGTACTCACGTAAATGACTTTTTAAAGTCTACCTTTGCTCTTACAGAGACTGTAGTTTTTATTATGAGAAAAGTCAACTACAGAACTATTACAATGATTTGAAAAACTATTCTATTGTTTGAAACTTTAATTTCGCAAATTTTCTTTGACGTCTATTCAAAATATTGTTTCCCTTCCAACCGATTTTTATACTATTCTTTTGAAACGTAATCTACATTAGCCAAGTAAATAGATGCTCAATAGTAATTCATTGATAATTCTTAATTAATTAAGTACTATTTGGTGTCTATTTACTTCGTCAATCTTGACATCAAGAAGGTGAAACCCAAAAGCTATTTTTGTAGTGTCCTGTTGAACCTACAATAGTTACTACTTAATTAATTCAAAATTCTAAAAATCACATAAATGCAGTGTATTCACAGTAAACAAATCCTTTTAAAATTATTAAGTTTCCATAATATAAGTGATAGAATCAGAATCATATTTATATTTTTTATTTTCAGATTAAAACAAAAGCAGAAAAATCAACCTTATGCTGTACCCCATATTAATCATAGTGTTTTACGTACGCTATATGAAGGTAAGTACAAATACTATATTAGAAACTACTAATACTAAAATTAAAAAATGCTGTCATCACAAAGTTAGCCGCATACCATTCCTAAGTACTGAGGTAATAAACTTACTCTGTACTTTCGCTCTCATACTTTGTCCTTCAAATAGAAATGCTTGTAACGATATTTACTGTGGGCGAAGGTATCACAGATGAAGACTATGTCAGGTATATGATTACTAGTCCTGCTACAATTGTAATACTCAGATTGTTGTATATATAGGTATATTATATTAGAACTTGGTATGGTTGAGTTTATTTAAAATAAAGTGTATTGAAAAACGTCGTACGATTTACGTGCTTAATTAACACACTCGTCTCTATTGAGCCTCCTATGTTAAAATCATTATAACGCACTTATATTGTAATATATTACTATTTTATTGTCTTTATTATCATCATAACCACAACTTCCTTATTGTAAATCTAAGCCATTGTACACTCGTACCTACTGAAGGCTATGCCTGAAAATCAGTGTTTGTTCCTAAAAAATCACATTGACCTACGGCTTTTTTATTGCAGCTGCAGAATTCTGCTGTAGAATACAGTATTCTATTTTAGTAGTTTGTCGCATACCATTATTTAATTAAAAGACACCATTCACAAAGGGATGTTTTATTAAATTAATTAAATTTTAATTGCAGACAGAACAGCACCTCCACGATACGGGCATCTTTATAACGATGATTATGAATAAAGGAAATATTTCTTTCTCAAGTAGTATCAAAGCCTGTTTAAGATAACAACTATATTATATAATAATAATAATCTCAGGACAATTCACACAGCGCCATCTAGACCCAAGTTAAGCTAGCTAGAGCCTGTGTTATGGGTACCAGATAACTGATACATATACATAGATTTTTTTTTTGTAAATACATACATATTATACATAGAAAACACCCAGACCGATACAAACAATCATACTCATGAATACAAATGTTTGTGCCGTGCGAGGAATCGAACCCGCGACCATCGGTCGTAAAGCGGTGTGCTTGACCGCTAAACCACCGAGGTCGTCTTATTCTTTTTTTGTTAAGTCTCTGGAAACCTATAATTGTCTTTTTCTAGAAGTGTACTGTTAATTTTTAAACTGTTGATTTACTAATAAATAAATAAATTAAATTAAATTAACAATATATTAGGTTAACAGCCCGATCAAGAGAACTGTCTATGAGTGTTCTGAGAAATTACCAGCTGCTGAATTTCACCACCATACCAACCACCAGAAACTAAAATACCATCCTGATCATCTAGATGAATGATTCCCCACAGTGCAGGTCTCTAGAAACTTCACATCACGCACAACCACATTGTTCAATCTCCGTCGAGCAATGGTATTTCCGAACCGATACGAAAACTTCAAGAAAAGTGCTTATTCCTTCTTAAAAGACCGGCAACAAACTTGCAATTCCCCTGACGACGGTAATCACTTACCATCAGGTGAGCTGCAGGCTGTATAGTCGTCTGTTAAAAAATCTAATATATAAATTGAGATTGAAATTCCCGCCACAACATAAGGCATTTCTAACAAAGCCAGGTAGCAAATAGACGCGACCGCCATGTTGGGATCACGGTGGCCATTTATTCAATTAGCGGGACACGGGATTCGGGGTTTCACTATTGTGGGATTGTGACGTCACTGGGATTTATTTGTTCATCTGAAAACAGACACTGGCAGCTTTTGTCCACGGAATTATATTCAAAAGAGTCTTAGAGGTGGAATATCGTTTATTAATACAGCGAATGCATTTTATATATTTTTTCTTAGAGTATAGTGTAAATTTATATTTTTAGTTACCCAGAAAAGGTTTGGAATTGGTTTCAGTTGTTTATGACTTAATTAAATTTTTATTAAGTTATAATTTTTGTTTCCTTGAAAATTCACACAGCGCCATCTAGTCTCAAGCTAAGCAGAGCTTGTGTTATGGGTACTAACTTATATAAATACACAATTTTTTTTTGTAAATAAATACATAATATACATATAAAACACTCAGACCGATACAAACAAACATACTCATCAATACAAATGTTTGTACCCTGCGAGGAATCGAGTCCACGACCATCGGATAGTAAAGCGGTGTGCTAAACCACTAGAACACCGAGGCTGTCAAAATAAATAACATGTCATTGTATGACACAATATAATAATTAATAATATTCATTGTAATTAATTTTAACAAATATATAATTATTGTAATCATTATTTTTAAATTATTATATAATATACTGAAATACATAATTATAAGTATAATTAAATTTTATATATTTTAATACATAACATTATGTTTTTATATTACATAAATACACAATTTAATGTTGTGTCTATCGACAAAACAAATTATCATTGTAAACTAAACATTTTGATATATATATATATATAAAATGATGTTGTACATATAAAGAAATACTTATTTTGTAAATCCCACTAAATCCCATATACAACTGGTATATTTAAATGTCATTTTATAGGGCATTTTAGGTTTTTCGACAAAATGCGTTGCTCTGTTATCTTTTTATTTTACAAATATATAATTATTGTAATCATTATTTTTAATTTTATATTAAACCTAATGATAGATAAATTGTCTTATATACATTTTAAAATAGTTCATCACCTAGAATAACAGATTTTATAGTATAATAATAATAATCTAAGAACAATTCATACTGCGATATCTAGACACAAGTTAAGCTAACTAAAGCTTGTGTTATGTTCTAGTAAACTGTTCTAAATACATAGTTTTTTTTTGTAAATATATATATATATATATATATATATATATATATATATATATATATATATATATATATATGTATTACACATAGAAAACACCCAGACCGATACAAACAATCTTACTCATGAATACAAATATCCCGTGCGAAGGATTGAACCTGCGACCATCGGAAGTAAGGCGGTATGCTAAGCCGCTAGACAACCGAGGCCATCAAAATAATATTGTGAATATTTGAATATTATTTTCAATTCAAATGCACAGTGCACTGTACCGATATATTTACAGTCCGGGCCAAATTGTAAAATCAATCACAGTTTGTTCTAGGATTTCAGTTCGTTAGTCCCGGTAATGAAATCGGATACGATACGTGATCCGGTTCGCAATCTGGACGCTACCTATTGTCTCTTTGTATCTTTTGTTACCTTTCTCGTGTAGACAGAAAATCAACTGATACCTACCTACCTACTACCTACCCAGTTAATATTTCATATGGAATTTTATACTTTTGTACGGAATATATGATAGTTATTAGGTGATAATTTCAAACTCAAAGTTAAGAAAGATATGTGGGATATGTTAGTCACTTATTTATGTTTTTGTTTTAAATATTATTTTATATAATTCATTTCAACAGTTAGAAGGGAAGTAGGGAAGGGTAGTTGAAAATAAGTTTTATCCGCTTATTTTTTGTACATATGCAAGTAAGATAGACTCTGTCAATATAATAATTACAATCTTTCTATACTACTTTTGTGATTAGGGCCTCATCCTCATGGAAATCTGTCGGCCCAAGGGAGTCGGGGGGGGAGGCAAATGGGTACTCTGACACTCACTAGAAACCCCTGGATTCCCATTCAACGCTATATTCCGATTTATTTGAAAAGAATATGAACTAAGTTTCTTGTCAGTTCTTGTCATCTCGGAATCATTCCGAACTGACGGTAGATTTGACATATCATAAGAGTCTGTTGTCGACCTACATTAATAAAGATATTTTGAATTTGAATACCTGAGCCGCTGGATTAAATGGCAATCCATTGTGACACCGACTGATATCTGTACCCCTACTTTTACCGTATATATTATTATATAATTACCAATCTCTCTTTATTTGTGTGAAAAGTAATTATTTAACAATACGAATCTCAACAAAAAGGATTTTTCTTTTGAAGGTGGTCCAATAAAGTCTACAATAAGATAAATGAAGCGATAGCAAACTCATCAAGGGCTTCCAGACGAAAGGGCAGTGAGATATAAAATAAAAATAAAACAATGGAATCAGCTCGAAGCGAGAAAAACAATGCTGGGCACAATCAGAATCAGGCGTTATTTACTGAGTCCCCCTAATTGATACGGGGCCGCCCGTCCCGGACAGGATGGACGTAGGGCCACTAGACTAAAATAATTTTCGCAATTAGAGAGAGTTAAAAATATGGTAAAATCAAGTGAGTTTTATTGAGTGGGAAATACTGCTCGTTCCGAAAGCGATCAGTATAGAGCTACTAAAATTATTTTTACATTTGGAAGTTAAGTTAAAATTATAGAGCTACTAAAGTTATTTTTACATTTGGAAGTTAAAGAAATAGATGATAATTCTTTATATTTTATTGTGAAGTCCGAAGTAATCTACATACTGTGTCTATAATATCCTGATTTTTTTACTAGATTATTGATTTTACTATTTAAGAAACAATAGTAGTCAATGCTGGGCACAATTAAAATCAGATCTTATTTACTAAGTTCCCCTAATTGATACCGGGCCGCCCGTCCCATACAGGATGGACGTAGGGCCACTAGAACTATTATAAAATCATTTTCACAATTATAGAAACTTAAAAATATAATAAAATCAAAGGAGGTTTATTGAGCGGGAAAAAAATAGAGAATAATTTATTTTATTTTATTGTGAAGTCTGAAGTGTACATACTAAGTCTATTTCTATCCAAATTTTTTTTACTAGATCAGATATATAGTATAGAGCTACTAAAACGGTTATTTTTATAGTTTGAATTAAAAAAATATATTGTAATTTTTTTATAGTATATTATAAAGAATCTGAAACAATCTACATACTAAGTCTATTTGTATCTTAATTTTTTACTAGATTTCCTTTTACTATTCAAGAAATAATAGTAGTCAATGCTTGGCACAACCAGAATAATGAGTTATTTACTGAATCCCCCTAATTGATACCGGACCGTTCGTAATAGGGAGTATTATTTAGTGGGAAATACTGCTCGTCCCGAAAGCGACCAGTATAGGTCTATTAAAACAGTTATTTTTACAGTTGGAATTTTAACAAATTAATTATAATTTTTTATAGTCTACTAGAAACAGTCTGAAGTAATCTATGTACTAAGTCATTTTACTATTTAAGAAATAATATTAGTCAATGCTGGGCACAATCAGAATCAGGCATTATTTACTGAGTCCCCCTAATTGACAGAGGGCCGCCCGTCCCGGACAGCATGGACGTTGGGCCACTAGAACTAAAATAAATTTCACAATTAGAGAGTAAAACGTAAAAATATAATAAGATCAAGGGCTAATAGGGAGTTTTATTGAGTGGGTAATAATGTTCGTTCCGAAAGCGATCAGTATAGGGCTACTAAAACGGTTATTTTTAATGTTGGAATTAAGAAAAATGGATAATGTAATTATTCTTTATAATCTATTGTAAACAGTCTGAAGTAATCTATATACTAAGTCATTACTATTTAAGAAACAATATTAGTCAATGCTGGGTACAATCAGAATCAGGCGTTATTTACTGAGTCCCCCTAATTGATACGGGACCGCCCGTCCCGGACAGGATGGACGTAGGGCCACTAGAACTAAAATCATTTTCATGGTCAGAGAGAGTATAAAATCTGATAAGATTATCAAGGAGAAAATTAGAAGTGTTCTCTTAATTGAGAAATGTCAGTAATTCTGAAAAGGATAAAGGTAAAGTTACTAATACTTAACTTATTTTTACAGTTTGAATTGAAGATATGATAATACATTATTTTAGAGAAGCTTTATTTATTATTAAGTTTTAAAATTATTTTCCGCTCATTTAATGGCTCCGTCTTGATATTACAGTTCGTTAAATCGTATCATATGGATAGATATTACTGTTGCCTGCAGTTTAGGCATATCTGAAAGTTGTTTGTATAATAGACAGAGAAATCTTGTACCTGAAATTAAACCTTTTAATATCTAGCGTTAGGTTTAAAATTGTTTGAAAGATTACATTCTCATTCGTCAGTACTGAAAGTAGGCGTACTATACATGTATCTTAATAACTTGAGTCAATATTATTTAAACTGTAGGAATATAGGTTAGTATATCATATATAGTTGTAGAAATATACATAGAAATAATTTTTATTCAAATAAACTCTATGAAAGTACTTTTGAATAGTCATATTTTTTATTCTACCACTCTTTCGGAATGCAGATTCATCACAAGAATAATGAGCAAGAAACTTATGTGTTGCTTTTGAATAGATGTTTTTTTATATAAATAATTACACAATAACAAGTAAGAGGCATACGATAATGAACATAGAAACCACTACGCACTCATTCTTAGTGCAAACCTATATTATATTTTTTATGTAATTCAAACGGCGAAAAAGCTGACAGTCCATTTAATGATAACTAAGTGGTAATCACATATGTACATAAACAGTGCTACCATCATCATGTCTGAAATACAGCTCATGAGTTGCTATTTTAAAGAATTAAGATGTTATGTTTTCATACCCCTATAATTTTGTTGGCGTTGTTCATCGCATAAAAATATATTAAATTTAACTGTTATAGATTCATGCTATATAGTTGTTATACATTCACAGAAAATTATAAAAAAAATACAGTTCTTGATTTGCCATTCTAGAGCAACAAGCAAGTCTTTTGCCATTCTTTTTGCTTAAAAGTGCATTCTAATTGCCAGGTAAAATAAAAAAAAAACTATTAAAAAATGTTTAGACTAAAACTAATATTAATCCAATTGAGAACTTACTCCTTTTTTGAAGTCAGTTTTTTTTATAACATGGGAGGACTAACGGCAAGTGATTACGGCCGTCCATGAGCATCCGCAACACTAGGGGAATTGCAAGTGTCTTGCCGCCCTTTTAAGGAGGAATAGTTCTTTTCTTGAAGGTTTCAATATCGTACCGGTTCGGAAATACCATTTCTGTAAGGTGGCTCCACAATGTGGTAAAAAGTTTCTGAAAAAACGCACGGTGGAGAGCAGCCATTCAACAAGATGCTCAGGATGGTTAAATATTGCTTACAAATATGAACATTACCAGACACATACATATCATATTATTTTCTAGTACGAGTGAAATTGATATTACTTAACTTCCAAGAAATTCTTTCAATACTTTATACATTTTGAGAGCACGTCATTATTCTCTCCTGAACTTTTGAATCAACTTCTAACTTGGAGTTTTTAAAAGCGAAGTTTCTACACCGCAAAAATGTCTAATGTATGATATAAAACATCGTATGTGTTCTACCGAATATACAGCGGATTTTTCTGAAGAATTGTTCGACATAATGCCTACGGCTACTTTTTAACATCTGGCGAGATGGTAAAAAGTAGCCGCTCGCCATCGACATGGAATTCATCCCCACACACTGGAACCTAAGTGGTCTCGGATAGTACGGTTTTCGAGGATCTTCATAACGCGTACACTTAGAATGTGGATTGAACTACCTTCTGAGGTTTTCTTTAGTAACTACAGCATGGGGGTTTTCAAGACGGGTATAAGGATTCTTACGACCCTTAGTCGGCAATGCGCACGTGATACATCTGGTGTATCAGACGTTCATAGGCTACGGTAACCATTTACCAGATGGGCCGTATGCTTGATTGCCATAATCGTGGTATAAATAAATATAGGGGAACATACATACATAATGTAGGGTACAAATATAATCTAGCTGAGTATTAATAATGTTCTAATAATGTTCTATAGAATATTATATAATAATACAATATATATAATAACAATAGTGTACTATAAATAGTAGTGTAGTGTACCTACCTACTTTATTTCTTACAAAATCGTCTGCGTGACCATTTCACTTGGTTCAAGCAACTTGGTTTGTAAGCTGTGTTTCGGTTAAAGAGTTAACGGTAAAACTATATAGGAAATATATATGTATTCTATATGAAAACCGATATTTTAATTATCCTAACTAACAACAAATAAGGATCTCTACAACATCATCTGATTATATCATATCCATGAGTTTGTTCAAAGCGACGGTATCCACTTACCATCATATAAACCACCACCTTATTACCCACTCCAGTTACACAATAAAAACATACACATTTAAATATGCACCCAATGCACTAGAAAATAAATTGTATTATTGCAAAAGTTTAAAAATTGCACGGACCATCACATTGACCACCAGCTTATTTCCCACTCCAGTTGCATAATAAAAAACATATACAATGAAATATATACCTAATGCTCTACAAAATAAATTATACTATTGTATAATTTAAAAATTGCACGAAATCTTAAAACAAACACAAGATGCCAGCGTTGCTAGCTACCAATTTTGGACAGCTCTCCAATCTCCGGCAGTTCGTTTGAACACTTCGTTTGAATGCGACTACGGTATCGTATAATATAAGATATAATCAGAGTCTCACTCCAGTGCATTGTTATCGGGTACCCTCTACCCTACTTCACTGCACTAGTTAATTGTTATACAGCTGCTTAAGTTATAAGCGGAAGCGGATAATAATCTTTTAACATTCCACAAGGAGAAATACCCATTTTATAAGAGAGGATGACTTATGACATACCATGACATACATGTTTAGTAGTGAATTTAATTATAAATTGAATTTTGTAGATATTAGGTACCGTATAAGGTTTCATGTTCAAATTACGTTGGGGTAACCCCGAGGTAATTTGCACAAGGTTACGAGTAAGGATAACATTACCACTGTAGCGTTGTATATGATGTGATAAGGAGTCACTACTTAATATATTTGTTTATCGTAGTATGTAGGTAGTGAGTATACAGTTGTAATAATTGTTCTATTTATTAAGTTTATTGGATAGTGTGAGTCTGAACGTGGTATGACTTTACATTTAATTTAAATCTATGTTGTTGTTGTGTTGATATTATCTGGAGAGGTATTAAATATATTATTATTATTATTAATAGAAGGGTCTCTCGTGTTGACAGCAATATTACAAGTGTAGGGACAGTATTATATGTATATTTATTCATCGTCTGGTGAAGCTGTAAATCCCAGTTACGGCCAATAGCATTAGAGTAGTCCGAAAAAAAGGTGTATTTCTGCTTTGTTGTCCATTTGTAATGTTCTATGTATCGCTCCTTTTCATTCCTAGGTAGAATCAAGACATATAAAATTCTCAGTTCATAAATAATAAAAAATATTAATTAAATACTATAGTTTGTTATTTGAATTTCATCACCAAATTATCGGTCTGAAATATAAACTGACAGGTAAACATTATTTGGCTTCGCTCAGATTCGAATTTACGATATTTGACATCTATGAGTTGGGATAGTAATCCGCTAAGTCCCTATGATTTTTATAGTCTTATTATTTATTTATGGTATCTTTATTTATTAATTATCACAAGTAACACTTCTTCCGGCCTTATCTCATCTTAATTGGGATCGGCTAATTATTCTTCTCCAGAGCCAGAGCTTCTTGTATGGATTGTCATTGGGTCCGTATTTACACATGAACATCATTTTTGGTGGCGGCTATCCATGTAAGTCGAGGTCTTCCACGTTTATTTTGTTCAGGATTGACGTTTAGTAATTTTCTACTCATATGCACTTGATCTTCCCACGACGTACTGTACCAACGTAATCATTATCGGAGGTAAGTTCATTAATAACAATAGGATTATAACTCTGTAGTTAAAAGTAAAAAAGTTTGACCTATATAAAATTACTGAAATATTTATACATGTAGATATTTTAAATTGCTTATTTTTTATTTTTTATTCGTCTATCACTTATACCACATCTGAAACTTCACCACTTGAACTTCAACTATATCAGCAGCAAGAGATGATTAAACTGGAATATCTTTAATTACATTCTGGAATCTCTAACTTAATCTAGTATGCAATTATAATACTAGAAATTCAAATATTACTTAAAATTCTAATATATATATATATATATATATATATATATATATATATATATATATATATATATGTTGTCATAAAAATATACAGCGTAAGAATATAAAAACTTAACTAAATTAATTCGAATATATAAAATTATCAGTAAAGCTTATCATAAAACTTTAGTGTAAAACTCATCAGTTAAGCTATTTCTTATATTAATATGCATAAACAAACAAATAATGTTTTTGGTTGTGCTTGGTTGATAAAGTCACCCTATAATAGGCTTTTATCATATATCTTTCACGTACAGACAGCGTTCAGTTTTTATAATAAATAATAACCCTTAAAATAAAAACCCTGTGTGAATACACAGCGCCATCTAGTCCTAAGCAAATCAAAGCTTCTGTTAAGGGTACTAGAAAACTTATGGAAATACTTAAATACATTACTTTTATAAATACAGAGATCAATACAAACACTCATAAACATGAATACAGATGTTTTTACCGTCAAGGAATCGAACCAAACATAGAATAAACTCGTCCTTCTCTCGTCTCTTCTTGTTGTAACTAACAGGGTTTGTAACTGATCTATTAAATGTATGCGTACTACCTACTATAACATTGTGGAATACAATACGTAAATAAATAAACCTGTGACTATTATAAATAACGCAATGTTCTTAACCACTGGATCATCGAGGTTTAATATATGTACAGATTTAAACAACGCTATCTACAAATATGGATGGAAAGTAATGAAAGCTATAAAACTGCGACAACACAAGTGTTATACGATAAAGTCTTGAGAAATTGAAAATAGTTTCAAAGAAAAATGTCTCATCATTCTTTTAAAATGGCCACAATTTTCTAGGTACTGCCTATGAGCACGCATGACCATTGCTCCACGGATACTGTAGTCTTTAAATATTCAGTTTAAGAGTTCAATTTGGCGTAGCAAGAATGGAAATTAGGAGAGGAAAACTAAAGCGTAGCAGGCGCAAATCGCACCCAAAGGGTATTTGAGGAGAGCTATCAATCTTTAAGGGGATGAAACCCGTTTCAACGTTTATTTATGTTTGGTCAACTGTATTTCTAAAATGAAAAAGGAAATCGGAGTCAGTAGAAATAGAAAGAAACACTCCGCATTCTACAGTGTCAATAGGAATAATAATTTGTTACATATAAAAAAAAACAGAATTTGGACAAAAGTATCTGAAGCAGTTATTGGGCTACGTAATATATGATCGAGGGCAGTGATGGCTGGCTCATTCGTCATACTTGTGAACGAGTGCTGATTGTAGGGACTCGTCTGCTCTAATCACTACGGCTGATTGACTCTTATTTAGTTACTAGCTTTTGCCCGCGGCTTTGGTGCGTTAATTTATCCCCTTAGGGGTGGAATTTATCAAAATTCTTTCTTAGAAATACAATAAGAAAAAGAAAAACAATAAATAGAAAATTATGCGGTCTTATCGCTATAAGCAATTTCTTACAGACAATGCAAGATAGGACTAACATTTGTGGCACACACAAGCATGCACAATTAATAGACATACATATATATATATATAAATAAATATACATACATATATTCAATATATTGGAATATTTCATAGTTAAATAGTAAAAAAAAAAAAAAAAAATTTGCTATAGGGACAGATAATGAGACCTTAGACGATTTTTTAATATTGTTTGAGATTGTGCGGATCGAATGGAGAGTGGTAGAGAGTTCCAAAGGCGAATGGCTAGGACAGTGAAAATTGGAATAATATGTTGAGCAGGGATCATCAGACAAACTTTCATAGTAGCTTTGTGCATGCACAGTTTCAGCTCGATCGGTTTAAAATTAACAAAGTTTCATACAAACTTTCATCCCCTATTTTACCCTCTTGGGGGTAGAATTAATCAAAATCCTTTCTTAGCTACGTAGCCTACGTTATAACATCTACCTGCATGCCAAATTTCAGCCCGATCCGCCAAGTGATTTGGGCTGTGCGTTGATAGATCACTATGTCAGTCACCTTTGAGTTGTATATATTTAGACTCAGGTAGTTGGTTGTGTGTTTCATATTTTGCCCTTAATCAATTAGTGCTAGTTATTGGTTTGTATTAACATATCTCATCATCATCATCATCAACCTAAAAATATAAAGATACAACTAAGTCGTTTGAAAGAGCAAATCGCTAGTTACTTGGTCGTACTTCTTATGATGAGACAGATTTGCAAATGAGCAGTAAATTTTAAAAAAAGGTATGTCTATTCAAAATTTCTTAGATGTAAATTTATTTGTATAAAGACTATTCTATTTTTTTCTTACCTATTAGCCTAAAAACTGTTAATAACAACAAACGTAAAATATCGTTTTGAAAATTTTATGATTAAATAAATAACACAATTGCAGTTAAGTCTGAAGTCCTTGTTTGTTTTATTCTTCATGATATATATTTTTTGTACAATACAAAGAAAACACCAAGACCGATACAAATAATCATACTCGTAAGGTATAAAACCTTGCGTATAATCGAACCCGCGATCATCGCAAGTAAAGCGGGATTGTAAACTGCTAGACTACCGAGACCATCAACATAAAAAATAGATTTATGTGCACCGTATTTTATGTTACAGAATAATCTCGTTATCTTAACTGGCGAACTGCAGCAAGACATTACTTGACCCGAAATCGATCCGAATCCCAAGATAAATGCGGAGACTCCACAAAAAAATCCAATCTTATTGGATCTCAGATCGCAGCTGTGATAACGCGTGATAGATTTTTGGGGTTGTCATAATTTATTGTTTTTGCTATTAAGAACCGTGGGGCTAACATTGCGAACATAAATGTGTTGGTTTTTATTAAATTAGAACTGTCTGTTAACTATACTAGTAAAAATCTTATTAATATTCTAAACGCGAAAGTTTGAGATTATGAATGTTTGTTAGTCTTTCACGCAAAAACTACTGAATGGATTTTGATAAAACTTTACAGTAATATAGCTTATGTATGAAAATGATACATCGGTTATATTATTAAATTTACGGGTGAAATCACAGGTATAGTTTGGTTGTTACACTTGCTTTGACTTCAACGATACAGGCATAGCCAGTTGTTGTCCTAAACCTAAAGTTTGTGTTAAGATTAATAGATAACTGATACAAATACATAGATATTTTTTTTCGTAAATACCTACATATTATACATAGAAAACACCCAAACCAACAAAAACAATCGTACTCATGAATCCAAATGTTTCTGTCGTGCGAGGTATCGAACCCACGACGTAAGTAAAACGGTGTGCTAAACCGCAAGAGGGCCGAGGTTGTCGAATTGTTGTGTATGTTAATTTATTATAATAATTTATAATAATAATAATAATCAGAACTCACACAGCGCCATTCGTTCCCAAGCTAAACAGAGCTTGTGTTATGGGTACTAGACAGTTGAAAGAAATACTTAACACATTTTTAAGTAGTTGGCTAAAGTTTGTGTTAGGGATATTATACATAGAAATCACCCAAACCAATACAAACAATTGTACTCATGAATCCAAATATTTGTGTCGTGCGAGGCATCGAACCCACAACCATCAGAAGTAAAGCGCTGTGCTAAACCGCAAAAAGGCCGAGTACGCAAAAAATATTTAAATAAATATATAAGGCGTGTGAATTTCTTCTTTCTCTTCTATTAATTACATTTGACAGTGATTAAAACATTGTTCACAGTTACGGCACCATTATTACGCTGTAAGGTTCAGCATTCCTGCCGCGTCGTTTCCGACCCATAAAACAGTTTTTGAATATACTCCCAGTGAATTACCTCCCGCGTATGTAAAATACGGAAGTGACGAGAACATTATAAATCCAAGCACAGCGGAGCAGTGAGCGGGTTAAATCACTTGGAAACCTCGAATGTGGCGTGCTGAAATAAAATGCATTGCGCCGAGGTAAAAATGTTCTTGTCATAAAAGTATAGGAGACACGGAGCAGATGATTCATATAATAATAATAATAATAAATATCTTTATTAAATTCAGAAGGATCGTTACAATATTATTTATACAATAGGTACACATTCCAGACAATATCAATCGTTTCAGTATTTATGTGTAGTCCTGGCTTCTGAACTAGCATTAGCCGTATGACAGAAGCCAGTTCCTTCCCAATACATGTACTTTTATTATAGAAGGATGAAAATTATTATAACATATGTACGCCATCATTTTATCACTTTTTTATGTGTTTTAAATTATGTTTTATATTATACATTCTTGAGTGTCCCATTTGTTGTTTGCGAGACAAGTGCCGTGATCAGGGACTTAATAATGATAATGATTTTTTAATGCTTTTTGCTTTTTTCTTGCTTGGAGCGGTTGAAGACCAACTTCCGCCTGACGATACGACTTTAGTCTGAGGGCACCACTAGGGGTTCGAACCTCGGCTGAAGCCATCATATATTCGATCACCGGTTGAATTGTCCCGCCGCAAGTTTTATCTAATGATTTTTTTAATGCTTTAGATTAAATATAAAATTTCAATATTATTAATTTGTATTTATTCATTTATTAGTATTTTTCTCTATATATATATTTGTAGTTAATTTTTTACTATCGTTAATATTATTTTTTTCTTCGTTATATCTATACAAAAGAATTTCTCTCGTGTCACTCACATGTACCACAATTATATTCGTTACCCTGAAAATAATCCTTTTAGCAATAAAGCCGTCTTATTGTTGTACAAATGTATTTTTAAATGTTTCCCGTGAAACTGTGAAGAGCATCTGGGTCCTTTACAGCTTCTCCGGAAACGATAGGGAGCATGTGCAAATGGTACTCCAAACCTACGGAAGGACTTGTGGAGCGGTTGAAGGCCAACTCCCACCTGACGATACGACTTTAGTCTGAGGGCACCACTAAGAGTTAGAACCTCGACTGAAACCATCATATATTCGATCGACCTTTGAATTGGAGAGGGGATCGATTAGGGATATGCGATTACAAACGTAGGTACATGTAGGTCTATTACAGACTCTTATGATATGTCAAATCTACCATCAGTTCGAAGTGATTTCAAGACGAGAAGAACTGACAAGAAACTCAGATACATTATTCAGAACTGTCCTATACAATATACTGGTGACATTTTTAAATTACTTTACTACGTATTGTAATGTTCAAGTTTAAAAGAAACCTATTCAGAATCCATTAGTGCAAAGAATTGTCGGCGAATAACTCAAACGCAGAAGAGGGGCGGAGCGGAGTGTATTTTCTAATTTACTGCCGTTACAAATCTTTCTACTGTTAAACAAAAATACATTCTTGTTTAGTCTCGCTGAGATGGAAATATATTGAAACAGAATTAAAATAAAGTTGCCTATAGCTTAACGTTGAGCGTTGTTGAGTTGGCGGTCGTATTAGGCACATTGATTGAAGTAGAAAAAGTATAATCCATCACATTTAAAATAAGTATTGTTGCTAAGTAACAGTTTGTATGTAACGTGCAACTGCAATCGGAACGAAGTAAATTATATTTACAACTGTATACGTAATCCACTAAATATCTCTATCAGGTCGACCACTCTTTTGATATTTTTATATATTTTTAGAACCAGTTCTTTTATATGTCATATTATTTTATACAAAATTCAAATATACTATATGATACATTTCATTTATTATCTTATTGTTTTTACCATAGCATACTGTCGGTCTCGCTTTCACGTCAAAACTACTGTACCGATTTCAATAAAATTTGGTATACAGATAGTCTAGACCCTGAGAAAGGACATAGGCTACTTTTTAATGCGAAGAAAGGGTTTTAAGGGGTGGAAAGGGTAGATGAAACGTTTTATGGAAGTATCGTCATTTTTAAAGCTAAACTAAACTAAAATAGATCTACAAACTAACATGCAATTGCATGTTGATTTTAGTATCATAATCTACGTGTTTTTATCATTCAGACACCCATACAGTCCACCGATCCAATACTACTAGATTATTTGCTTGTATGAAAAAAGTTTTAAGGAGGTAGCCTTGTTACTATTATATTATATGTGTTATCTGTGCTACTATTTATAAATAGTAGTAAAAAGACTGCCTCATTATGAAAAGTAGTCACATACTTTTAGTTCTAAATGTTTTCAGTACTAGCTGTGCTCGCGGGAGTCATCCGCGTGAAATGTATGTATGATGATATATAGGCTAGATTCAGTGCTGTAGCAGTAAACTTTACAGTAAAAGTTTAATCAAAATCCGTTCAGTAGTTTTTACGTGAGAGAGTAACAAACATCAATTTATCCATCTATACATTCACAAATTTTTGCGTTTATAATACTAGTAAGATAATATTATCATTGAAGGACTGTACCCACGCCGCTCGAGTATACAGAAAATAAAGGTAAAAGAAGTGAACATGGGTTATAAAGTTCAACACCTGGCCGAGAGTAGATCTCGCCCGTAATTTTATGTAAAAAACATCAACATCGCGTGTCGGATTTTATTTTTCACAGTAGTTTCTACAACAATTTAAGTAAGTACAAGTATATTCATCTTATCTTATTATATATATTATAGAAGCGATAGTAAGTGTGTGAGTATGGATGGATGTTTGTTACTCTTTCACACAAGTCTGCTAAACGGATTTTGATGCAACTTTATAGTAATGTAGCTTATTAGCTGTCTGGCTTCGCCCGCTTGATATTTTTAGCCTATGTGTTATCCTGATGCATAAGCTATATTACTATAAAGTTTCATCAAAATCCGTTCAATAGTTTTTGCGTGAAAGAGTAACAAACATCCATACTTACAAACTTTCGCGTTTATAATATTAATATGAAGATAGCATGCGTAAGGTTGAGGGTAGTAACTGGAAAAGAACGGCTGAATATTGTGACCAGTGGCGTGCCTTGGGAGAGGCCCTGTCCAGCAGTGGACTGCAGTGAGCTGATGATGATGACGATGCCATACAGATACTTAACATAATTATTACGATTTTTTAACATATCAACTTAATAATACTTTTTTGGTTACAATTCAAACCTGCAACTTTTGTATACAAGTCGATAGAAAACTGCTACACTACGACGCCATTACAGATGCACATAAATGTGAATAATTGAAGGATCTGTGTCAACACTGGGAACTGAGTTGCTACCAACTTTAAATAAACGTATTATTTGAAGCTCAAAGTGATTCGGTTAAACGAGACGAAAGTCAAAGCTCTGCAGCGGCGCAGCCTAGCGGAACACACCGCTATATTTAGCCTTTTCCGGATTCTAACATCTCCTGTTTGCTGTTGGAATAATCCTAAAATATGTAAGTTTGTATGGACATTTAAATATTATGATTATGTATTTTGAATGATAAATAATTTGCACACAAGATGGAAAATAACAATGTAAATAATTTTTTAAACCACTCCAGTTGTTTTTTAATGGAAGGTAGCACTCGCCTGCGCTAACGGTATACGCTGGCGGGGCACCAGTGGAGAATGATAAGATGAGCAAGAGGTCAGGTCAGTTAGCCCATCGTGGCAAATTCACTTGGAATTTAACATGATGGCTTCCAGGAGGTACCGCATGTAGGTCAACCTGATATAATTAATTACTAGCATTAGGGTCAGTAGTTACGAAACCTATTCAATGTAAACAAACAAGATTTTTTAATATATATTATAAAACTTAGATTTTTTATTGTAAATACGATCATAATATATATAAAATACACCTTAACTGATACAAACAATCATACTCACGAATGCAAATGATTGCACCATCCGAGGAATCGAACCCACAACCATCGGAAGAAAAGCTGTGTACTAAACCGCTAGACCACCGTGGTCGTCATTCTTTGTCAATGTTTCCTCTTTATAACATTAGTATTTGTAGATTGAAATGGCAAATAATTTTCAGACCGCCAAGCAACCAAGCAATATTACGAGTGTCATAAAATAAATGATATTCCTGACAAATACAATATATTGTCTCCTTACCTTGTAATTTTACATTACACTGAAGTAGACTTCCTAAAAAGTAATTTGCTATTTCAACCACCAAATAGCTTACTTCCTTAGAAATATTTCAATTGAAAGTTGAGTTAAGCTAGTGAAATCTCAAGATATTTAGACATAACATGTTAGTCCTGTATATAGCATATAGCAACGCCTCAGTAGCACACCGCACAGGTAATCGCCATTTCTATTGTTTTTTTTTATTAATAAAGAATTAGAATAAGAAAGGCCACGATTAGCACTTATCAACAGAAGATTCCAGTTACATAATAAAAATAAAAAAAGTCGACGAGTAGTCAATTTAAAAATGGAACGTCTTATAATCACAACAAACATTTCAGTGTCCAATTTAAGTAGGTTACATTTAAATTTCGAAATTAACATAATTCTTTTCTTCACGTACTCGTATAGTCAAAATAATTCCGCATTTCACAAACTGAATCCGCGGCATCCGTTCGCGGGTTTCCCGCGCCGGAATTCCGCTGTTTTGTTTTGTAAATAAATTCATCGTGCTTTAAGTTTGTATTCATGTAGATACTGTTACTTTAGTTAATAAATATCTCTTTAATACTTAATTGTTTCTGAGTCCTTGATAATTAAAGAGAGCGATTTGGTATTGTTTTATTTTGTTTTACGGGTTATGTATGTAGTCGATTGTGAATACAATACCTTCATGATTTTCTAATAATATTTTTCTTTTCTTTTATATGACAATTCGAAATTTAAATAACAATGACGTAAGTATATGTCGTGTTAAGAATATTTTTATATTGTTTTTGTATTAATTTAGTAAGATTGCTTATTATTAATCACTTGTGAAGAAGAAAATAGTATTATTCTTTAGATACGTTAGTCAGAATGTATGATTGGATTTAAACTTTGATGACGTAATCAATATTTATTTATATTCAGTGTCTACACCATTATCTGTATATCTATACATATAAATAAAATTGGAGTATCTGTTTGTAATATATAAATACGGTACATACACCAAAAGAACATTTATTACAATTTTTTTCTGTATGTCTGTCTATCTTTGTGTTCCAGCTAATCTCTGAAATAGCTGGATCGATTTTGTCGGGACTCTTTTTTTGGCAAGTAGCTGATGTAATAAGGTGTAACTTAGGCTACTTTCACATTTTTAAAATATTTAATTTTAGAAAAATAAAGTTAATTTCGACGCGGCCGAAGTCGCGGGTACAGCTAGTACTAAATATAATTTGTATAGACAATTGGATTGGAATTTATTTCCAGAGTAGACCGGCAGGTACAGAACGCACAATAATACTATAATGTAAATATATTATGTTTAATTTAATTCGTAATAATTTATAATTGTATCAGTAACTATAAAATATAATTAAAAATATAAATAAATAAAATTAATATCTTATCAAAGGAAAATATCTAGAAAAATAGAACTAGAAGATGTATAAATATAGAACAAAATTCTTTTATTTAAATTTATTAATGGCATGAAATAAATGAACAGGTTTGTTGATTCCTGGTACGTCATATTCACATATGTTTTGTTAATCATTCAAATTTAAATAATATAAATTTTAAATTAAGAATGTAAGAAATTGAAGTCAAAGGAAACACAATCTATTTTCCTTGAGTTTTCAACATCACCCTTCCTACAATATCCGGGATATTGTAGGTACTGTTCTAGAAAAGAATTTATTGCTGCCGGCGACCGCGCTCCGAATTTCAATATGTCCTAACCTTTGATTAAATTTGTCATTCTGCATAGATAAGGAATTTAAAAAATCTAAAAGGTTTTTTTTTATCTGCGTACCTGACCGAAATTAGTATTTTTTTATTAATATGTTTGAGCTTTGGGAATATTAATAAAAAAATAGGATGTTTCGCTCAAAAATGTAAGTTATTGTTTTTTGTGCGTCCGTTTCCCTACCATGACAGTTAAAAAAACCTCACCTTACGGACCAACAGTGCGGGACTTTCGTTAAGTATAATTAAAACACAGTGCTCAAGCAGTGACATTGTGGTCGTTCATCTCCTGGACCTGGAGTATCAACTGAAGAAAAAAACTATAAGAGCCTCAAAAGGACTGACCCCCCTAAATTCAGGTTTCCACACATTTTTGCCGCAACATTTTTATTTCAATATATTTTATATTGGCTTTGAATAGCTATATATATATTTTTTTTATTCAACCACTCATTAGGAAAGCAGATGCATCACAAGAAGAAGAGCAAAAACTTGCTTTTTGCTCTCATGTTATGCAAAAATTTTCAAATTGGAATTTATTCATAAGCTAAGCATAACGTTGTTAGTATTCACGCGTGGAAACCTTGGCATTATAAGCCTTTCACAAGGACGGTGGAGGGCGCTCACACGAGAGGCTCGCTTCATTAAAATGTCGCGGCACGCCGCTCGTGTGAAGAGTCACTACTGTCCGGGTCCTTCAGGACTTGTGGGGTTTTGAGAGGCCAGACCAATAGACATCAGAAAATATTAGACTAGAAAATCCTTTATTCGAACAAAGAATTTTCTAGTCTTTTTTTGCAGCTTTGATAAGCACCTTTGAATTAACATACTTATTTTTTTAATCTACCACTCATTTGGAAATCTGTCTCCTTACTAGAAGAACGAGCAAGAAACTTGCGTATTGCTCTTTAAATAATTATTGTAACTTTACATTTTAAAGTTGAAATGTGTGAATATAAACTATCAGCTAACACAAATTAGAATCAAAATATTAAATACATAATAAGATTAAATCAGCCATACTGATTACAGCAGACCAGTTCCTACAAGCAGCACTCGTTTTATTGTTTTTCGTCGTATTTTAGGGAGCCCAATGACCCAGCCCACCACGCCGCCACATGTCTGGACATTTTACTACTCAAGACACTCGACACGTCATATATACTTAAAATTACCATATGGTAGTTACTGTAATCTTACTTTATATTAAAATTCATATGGCAATCAATATACATAACGTTACGTTAAATATTTCTCAAATATTTGAATCTAGTGGAATTATAAATAATGTTCGAAACATATTGTGCGTCATAGATTTAGTAAGTGACGTTTTTCTATGTTACTCGCTATGTTTTTGTCTTTTATATTGTATTTCTTATTACAACGATGATAAAATGTAAACCTTTACTTCGTAATATAGTTTGAGAAGACAAGACTTGTTACTGTCAAGTTACTCAGCTCTAACTAATCTATCGTTTAAGTTAGACTCTAAGTTAAACGATATTGTATTTTAATTTGCTTATATTCCGTGAGCTTATATATTTTGTTTATGTATGTAATGATATATTTTATATGGGTATTTTAGTATGTCTATATATTGTTTTTATTTTTTATCTATTTTGTATTTTAATGTCTAGTATTAATTTGTCATCACATCATCACATTGTCATGACATCGTCTTATTATCATCTTTGAGCAACACGACAGTTGAGAGAGAGATGACCTTTAGAGTGATAGAGGACCTTCATTTATCATAAAATTATTCATGTTAAAACCCGTTAGACAATATAAATAATAAGATTGTCAGAAATAGTACTAATAAAAAATTACATTAAGTTAAATTTTAATAACTAGATTCTACAAATTGATTAAAAAGCTTGACTGTGGTTTGCTAGTCTTTAATGTTGGGTAATTAGATTTTTCAAATTCAAATTCAAATTCAAAATATCTTTATTCATGTAGGTCTATTACAGACTCTTATGATATGTCAAATCTACCGTCAGTTCGGAATGATATCGAGATGAGAAGAACTGACAAGAAACTCAGCTCGTATTTCTTTCAGATAATAGTGACATGTTTATGGAAAATTCAAATTTGGGAGAATGGAGTGACCACCAGCATATGCTTATATAAAAATTTTATCAGTGTTCGCAACCTGAACAGACCAGTCCCCACAAGCAGCACCCGTTCACGAGAATCACGAGTATGAGCCAGCCATCAACTACATTTCAGGGAGCACATCGACCCGGCCCACCACGCCGCCACAAGTTTGAACTTTATAGCGAGCATGACTGTTTCAGGTTACTCCACTACGTCAATTATATTATTTACAGCATAGGCTGTACCGATCACAGTTTTCACCCATTAGAATATTAAATTTACATTATTTCATTTACAATATGTTATTACAAAATTTATAATAAGTTTCTTTAATGTTATTACATTATCCATGTAAAAGGGAAAATTATATACCTCATAACAAAAGTTAAAATTGTAATTAAATCCACCATCCAGTCCAGTAGCTATCTACATCTACCGGATTTGAGATTTGTTTATGACTGCAAGCTCTATTTATTCAATTGCATATGTAGTTTTATGTGACTCGTCATTAAAATTGTAGTGTATGTGGAAACACTAGCAGTTTATTATCTATCGTCTCGAGCCGAGCGTACACGGACCGCCGTGCGCAAGAGGGAAGGGATTCCCTGCGCAAGCGCCACGGAGTAAAGACGTGGAGCTATGGCTAACGAGCCGATATTACGTCGATAACAACTTACATACAAGAAGACATAAATAACAAATAAGTGAACACTATAAAAATGTTTCAATTTGCATTTTGTATGTGAATAGTAAGTAACATACGCTATTAATGTAGTGAATTTGGTCAAGTTTTAAGTCAAAGTAGTGTGGGTCAACAATTTTATGGCAAATATATACTTTTGTTCACCAGAACATTGTATGGTATATGTTACCATACATAAGGTAATACATATATGCCCTAAACAGGTATTTATTATGAAAGAAATCATGGTATTAAGGATAAATATTAACGATACTCAAAAACCACTCGATTTGGTTAAATTTACAAACTCAGAACTTAATTCTGTTTGAACGTATTTTTTTTTATTTTACAGCTATCTCACATAATGCATAGAACCATATGAGAAACAGCTTTCTAATGAAAAGAAAAATGGTGTATGTAAAAGAAAATTCAGAGGTAACATAAACATAAAAAAAAGACTATAGAATTAAAATTCACCCCTTTTGTCGAAGACCGTTAAAAATAATGGGTAGTTAGTCTGTTGATAGAGTGGGTAGTTAGTCTGTTTATAATACCAATAGTATATAAAAAACGATAACTTGTTACAGATTATACTAATCGCAATGTCATAAAATCCATCCGAATTATTTCACGAAATGAAACGCAAATATCTCATTTTAATACTGGATGCCGAGTAATTTATTATTATTTGGCCTCCAAATTAATTTCCCCTGATTCCGGGGCGGACGGGGCTCAAGTCATTATTTGCATAATAGCTCTTTGATTTGCAAAATAATAACGCCGCGAATTGTCCTTTTAATAACGTTGCCGGTTTTTATATTTGAACCGGAATGTTTATCGGTTATTTTTGTGTCACTATGGATAATTTGTCTTTTTAGGAGTACGCGGGGAAATAACGACAGGTTGAAATATTTTATTTATTACTTATTATGAGAGAGAGAGAAAGAGAAATACAACCTCTCGACAACAGAATAAGATAGTTAGTTGTATTATCTTAATCTTAATATAATATATAATATTATAAATGCGAAAGTTTGAATGTATGGATGTTTTTTACTCATTCACGCAAAAACTACTAAACGAATTTTGATGAAACTTTATAGTAAAATAGCTTATGCATTAGAATAACATATAGGCTATATTTTATATTATAATTTACCGCGGGTGAAATCGCGGGTACAGCTAGTATAAATCTTTTCTTTACATCGGAATAAAAGGATAGTAAAAACACACTCTTTCCTATTATAATTATTAGTACGAAAGTTAGGGTTTTAAAATCACAGTAAGGTCTACTCTGATAACTAATTGATTCATTTGGTTATTCAAGTAACTATTTTTTACTTATATCAATTAAGCAGTTTATATTCACTCATTTTTTTAATTTTGGAATTCACACTGACATTATTTTAAAAGAGCAACACGCAAGCGTCTTGCTCTTTCTTCATGTAATGAGTCTTCGTTCCAAATGAGTGGTAGAATAAAAAAAAGTGCTTATATTATATATAGTTTATTTATATACTAATATATATTGACGGCCTCGGTGGTCTAGCGGTCTAGCACACCGCTTTGCGACCGATGGTCGCGGGTTCAATTCCTCGCACGGCACAAACATTTGTATTCATGTGTATGATTATTTGTATCGGTCTGGGTGTTTTCTATGTATAATATCTATGTATTTACGAAAAAAAATATCTATGTATTTATATCAGTTGTCTAGTACCCATAACACAAGCTTTAGCTAGCTTAAATTGGGTCTAGATGGCGCTGTGTGAATTGTCCTGAGATTATTATTATATAAAGTTTATTTATATTTAATTCGGAAATCGTTTCAAAATAGTACACAACTATTAACTTATTACGTATTTCTAGTCAGTCAGTTAATAAAATATTACAAAACCGTCGCGCATATTGACATTACGATCGAATACGTGAAACGGAACGTAATTTATCTACTAACTACTTTACTGCCTTTAGACCAGTATTACAGTAGAATACCGGTACTTTACGTTTACATAAATACAGGTATTAGAAATTTCTCGTGTGTTCTGGAATATATTTACAAGAGTTATGAAGAGATAAAACTGGAATTCCGCGTTGGAACTTCACGAAATACTGGTTAAGTTCTTGGAAGTAGGAAAATGTGATATAGATACCTACATAATTTAGTGGCTTAAACTCGAACCTTATCGAAGATATTGCATACCAAAATATAAATATACTATTATCATATATGTATATATAGGATATTATTATATATATACATAGGATGAGTAGCTGTATTGTCAACCAGACATATGTTAACACTGTTTGTGGAAGTGTGTAGTAGGAAGGGTCAATCATGATTGACCCTTCCTACTACCTAGCCTAGTACATGTACTAGGCTAGGTAAGTCGTAATTAAGCTATAGTAATATTATAAAGTTGCAGAGTTTGTTTGTTTGTTTGAATGCACGCTAATTACAGAACTAATGAAAAATATTTTTTGAGTTGGATAGTTCACTTTGGATAGTCCAGTCGAGGAAGGCTATAAGCGATATAACATCAGGCTACGACCAATAGGAGGTAAGCTGCAATGAAAATGATTGCAAATAGTGGGGAAATGAAACACAGACGAGGTTGCGTGTCAGCTAGTTACTTTTATAAAAATAAAGTTTTAAAAAAGAAAAATCTGTCGCCAGACATTTATTCGCGCGTGACGAGGCGCTTCGTACTGTCATAGGTTATGGAAAAAAGGAGGCACAGAAACTAACAGGTTCTAATATAGTACTCTGTGCTTATTTCTACGGCAATAGAGTTTAATATAAACATATGTATATTATTTTTAATATTGGTTTTGGTAAAGGTATGTAAGTTAGATGAAGTAAATATACCTGTCTGTTTTTTCATAATATTTCAAGAGCAACTGCTGAATCAATTTTGTTTAATTTAAATGAAGTTGAAGTAACATTTTCGATATATTTAATAATATTTATCTGAATAATTATAAGTATATACACTATTCGGATTAATGTCATAAATGCAGTCTGTCTGTTTTTCCCTTTCACAACTCAATCGCTGAAAGTTCTTAATCGTAAATAGACTGCATCATGACGACGACTAACTTTTAGCTCCATATATAGTATGCGAAGGGGATGAAATAGAGGAGGAAAATGAGTGCAGACTAAGCCGCGGGTAACAGCTAGTATATCTATACAATATAACTAAAAGATACACCGAACGTGAAATAATTAGACACTTGAGCGACGTTACGATGCGAATTCAAAAGTACCAAACATCGTTGAAAACAATTTAATTAATTTCTTCATCAGAGTTCCGAGTGAATCAGCCCTCGGCATAGACGACAGTTGTCGAAAGTTCAGAATTGATAGAGTACCGTCGCCGAAGAAAGCTGAAGGTAAAACAATTACGCAGTGAGCCTTGTACCCCCGAGCGTTTGGCACGTAACTTTTGTACTAATGGTGGCCAGGAAAAACGCGATTTTTCATCTACACCAATATTTCCCAATCGACTGACAATTTGGTTCAGAATGCTATAAGGCGTTGTGGAGTCATGGGTGGGGTAAGGCCTTTGTTCAGCAGTGGACGTCTCCCGGGCTGAAATAATGATGATGGTGAATATTTCCTAACCTATGTATTTAGAGCCCTGTCTCACCTTAGCCATTCCAAAATATTTATATCTTCTTATGCCTTCGCGTAACATACACAATTTATAACTTTAAAAAATGGAATAGTTTACTTTAGAAACTTAAATAATAGGTTTTAAGACGAAAGCACTATGAAATTGTTAATAAAAGAGTAAGTAAATTTTCAAAACATATAATGAAATATTGAAATTCATATTCCACGTAATTTTAATATATGGTCCATTTTCGATTTGTATGTTTCCACGTCGCCATATATATATAAAGTACCCTACATACATCTATATATAAGACTAAAATTGGAGTGTCCGTCTGTATTATTGGAATAACCGTTTTTTACTACATACATATGGATATAAATACGGTACATATACCAAAATGACATTTATTACAATTTTTGCCTGTCTGTCTGTTTGTTGCGGCTAATCTCTGAAATAGCTAGACCGAGTTTGATAGGATTTTTATTGGCAGGTAGCTGATGTAATAAGGAGAAACTTAGGCTACTTATATTTTAGAAAAATTGTTTTATTTTAGAATAATAAAGTAAAATTCCATGCGGACGAAATCGCTGGTGCAGCTAGTAATACGAGTATAGTAAATTTGGATTTAGTAGATGGGTAGTTAGAGGGATTGTCAATTGTCAGCATCATATTGAACAAGGCTTGACATGTTCACTCCCGGTTTATTTGAATCTAACGTAGCAGGAAACGAGCTTACAACCGGCTATTGGATAAATTTAGTGTAGTTTATCGGTGTTATCTTTATCATACGTTTCGATTTGACCATATCAGTTCTACCTACCTACTATCTTTAAATAGCACCACAATATTGTGTGCAAAGTCCAGTTTAATTCAAATGCTCGAAGTATAAAGTACTAAATATAAATAAAAGTAGAAGTTTCTTAGTCTTTGTGTACCATTGCCGCTGCCGTCCGAAACATATAATAATAATAATAATTTATATTCCAATAACTTAAAAAAAAAAGATATGAAATCACTAATCTTTTAGCCCCATACCGGCCGTTCAAGTAGTCCAACACCGGCCATATTAACTCCGGACAGGCAGTGATGGCTAACAATTTGTTACCAACTCACCCCCTCTTTGTGTCGGCGTAACGAAATTACCGCCTGCACTGAGCGCTAATTGACCGCCATTACTCAGGGAATGATGGCCCCACAATTTGTTGCAGTACATCAATTTTTGTTGTTTAAAACGAAAATGGCTCTAAATTACTCTCCTAATTATTATTAATTACCTAACTTGGTATTAATAGATTAGATAGGTATAGATATCTATATTAACTTAGATTATATAACTGAATTGGTTATCTATGTATCTTTTATGTAATAATAATTAATTAATATTTCGCCGTCTAATCCCAAGCTAAGCAGAGCATGTGTTATGGGTACTATAGTCTGTTTTTAAACCCGGACATATATTTGACATTGCCGATGTTGATTTTTGCAATTTTTAAATAGGGTTGTGGAACTATCGAAAATTAATATTAATTACCCATTTTTATAGGTTACTACATACATATAAACGTGTCGGTATTTATTTAAAATACAATATCACAAAATTAATATAGTATAGGAATTAATAAGTATATGGTTGTTGTATCAAAATAGATATATTATTTTTAACTAAAATAAAGACTTACAGCCTTTTTTATGAAACAGATAACCTTCATATGGTGTCTTATATTATAAAACGTACACCTATTTAAATATTTAGCTGTATGAAAGAAAAAAACAATTACTTATATGTAATTTATAGTAAACCAATATTGCCAGGAGTGGCAAGAGCTCCACTGACGGGAGCGTGGCTCTTAAATTATGAATGAATGAATATTTAGCAGCTATAATGTGGCTGCTATTATTTGCGTATCCAGTGTGTTCCTGTAGCAGCAGCGTCAGGATGAGGGTGTTTTTTTTATGTACATTTGAGCGCATTTGACCAAAATCTCACCTGATGTTAAGTGATGTTGCAGTCTAAGCTGTTACACGCAAGCTCAAATAGGTGAAGAGAAACCAGTCGTGCCTATTCACATATTTATATTGTAGAGGTATTTAAAAATTATAAATGTACATAAAAAGTATATATATAAGTATACATATAAGTATATATATTTCAAGAGGATTCGGTCTTGAATGAAAGGTTTTTTATTTTCTTGCTCCATCGTAACTAGGCAATGGTGTTGCCACACGATGATAGTAAATTCGCCACAAATAGTAAATTAAATGGGAAGATATTAACTATGTAATTACATAGGTACCTGTATACAATATCGGGGTCTAGAAGGAACTTCGATGTTATTACCAACCGCGGGCCGCATTCACGCCTTATAATTTCCTGCTGCGGTTAGAATAAGTGAATTCGCTAAGTCAATTTCCCTGAAGAGCGATACGATCATTTAAACAATTTGCTCCGTTTATAATAAAATGAAAGCCAGGCACAGCAGCTACGGTTGAGTTTCTTACTACCATCAAGTTAACCGTTAGTTTGCCATTCCACTAATATATTTACATAAGTGTATATTTTTTAGTTATTTTTTGTTTGTTAACTTATTTCCACTAATGTCCCGCTTATACTCTCTTTCCTAAGGTAGTCTGGAAGAATTTGCGTTGGCTTGCTTCTTTCTTTAATCTATTGTTATACTTTTCAATGTATCTACTTTTAATATAGGCGCAATAAGGCATTGAAAATAAATAAGTTCCAGTAATATAAAAAATAACAATATCCCTGAACAATCCACAGAGAGCCATCTAGTCTCAAGATAAGGTACACACAAGCTCGTCGTGTTATGGGTACTAGGTAACTGAAATCGATACTTATATCCCTTTTTTTAATATATACATATTATATTAAAGAGAACACTTAAACCGAAACAAACAATCATAATCATGAATACAAATGTTTGTGCCGTACAAATCGTACCCCCGACCATCGAAAGTGAAGCAGTACGCAAACCTCTAAACCACCGAGGCAATCAATAAAAATATTCATCATCATAAAAAGATACACCAGCTTGATCCTGCGATTTTCCGCTCTGCTTAATTTAAAATAAATGACACGTGACGAGAAATGGGCACTCCTATTCCTGACTTGGATTATCAAATACAAAAAGGTTTTTTTGTGTAAATTCTTTCTTTATTGCACTTTGAAGTACAGTAAAAATCTTTGTAATCAATGTGAGGAAAGGTAGACGTATCTCTTAGAGATATCTCTACTAGTCAGCCCAATGAAGCGTGGCACTGCTAGTAGTTTTTTAAACCGTAAATGATAAAGGGTAACAGATAGAAGGACAGTGTGGACTAATTTGAAAAGTTGTAAATATTACAAATTCACAAATGCCTGTGTAAATATTACAGCTTTTGAAATACCTGAATATTAACAAAACGATATTAACATTAATCGTATAATAATTGTGTTTATTTTGTTTATAGCAGATCAAAGCGGTAAACAAAAATCAAGAGGGCGGAACTTTCGCTAATAAATACAATTTATAGTCAGCAAAAAGATTTTTTTATAAAACTCCCAGCGCGCCGCAAAGACAAGGGAAGGCGAAATTTATTCATTTCGTAACATAATTCTGGAATATTTTAATAAAAATGTTCCGACTTCCCCTATTTGAATTCTGGTCTTTCATATCAGCCTGGTGCTTAGGTTCTGGGGTTTAATGGAAGAAAATAATTTCATCTTAACGATCTAATTCTATTTTCCGGTCGTGATTCAATTTTCCTTTTTTGATCGTGATTTTACCTTCAAATATTGTGATGATGGAACCACAATATTTGTTAATTCTTATAATAGATATAATAATAACTAGGTCTCATAAGATATCACGGATATCACATTATCATGTCATGTCATGTGATATCCATGACAACACTCATGCATTACCATTCCAGCGATAGGAGGTCATGCGCGTAATTTCAGTAATCGCAATCAATAAAAATACTGCTTGGCGGTTGCGAATCGACTCCAAAATTCACCCCAGTGTGGAAGATGGTTTTTTTTTTGTGAATGATAAAGAAATGATGCACCGGGCTGCGCTAACGGTTTACGCTGGCGGGGAACCAGTGGTGGATGATAAGATGGAGTCAGGTCAGTTAGCCCATCGTGACAAATTCACTAGGAATGTATCACGATAGTTTCCACGAGGAATCGCGTGGAGGTCGACTTAACATTCATAATGTACCATTACTAGTTATGGGGATTACTAGTTTCCATTACTAACAGTCTCCTTCCCCCGTGGAGGATGGTTAGGGCCATCCGAAACATCGGGAGGCATTGAGGTTTGTAGGTGGCGTGCTGACATTATTCCCTTCATGCCCAGATGGAGGTCCCTTCGATGGGAACCATGGCGGTGGTCTTAGCGAATGAACATACAAGGATTATTTAAAAGAGCAACACACAAGCTCATTCGCAAGAAACTTGTGTGTTGCTCTTTTTAATAGATGTTTTTTTTATATAAATAATTACAGTACAACAAGTAAGAGAGAGTACATGCGATAATCAACATAGAAATCGCTACGCACTCATTATTAGTGTAATCAGATAATATTGTCAGTGCTATGGATTTAAAGTTTTTCAATAAAAACATTATTATCATTAACGAATTCTTCAATTTTATAGTAAGCTTTTTTGCAAATAAACTGTTTTATTTGACATTTAAATCTTTTTTCTGGCAGATTTATAACAGACTCTGGTATTTTATTGTAATACAAATAAATGTTTTTGACTTTCTTTTTGTGAATGATAGTGGAATGGTGCACCCGCCTGCGCTAACAGTTTACGCTGGCGGGGCACCAGTGGAGGATGATAAGATAAACATGAGTTCAGGTCAGTTAGCCCATCGTGACAAATTCATTAGGAATTTATCACGATGATTTCCAGGGGGAACCGCGTGGGGGTCAACCTGACATGGTACATTGCTAGTAATGGGGTTATAAGTCCACATTACTAACAATCCCCTTTCCCCAATGTTTTTGACTAGTACCATCCAGTATTCACTGTATAAACTCCAAAATCAATAACCCCACATTACATATTCAACAAACTATCTTCTTGGGGCGGGGTAAAAATGGACATCAGACATTAATGATATCATTTGGAGTCCCGCAAAGATGCTGAGCAACCGTTGATAGTCGATAGAACGCCAGTAAAGGGGCTTTAATGCGAATATTATGCAGTCCCCACTTTCCCCGCCTCAGCCGAACTTTCTTGCGGCTTAAGATAATGGTCTTGTAGATGTTTTGTCTGGTAAATATAAATAGTTCACTGTTACGGTGGATTCATGTAAACGGCTCGTTTGTTTGTTTGTTTATTTTCTTAAACTGATTTTGTAATCATTATATTACGTAAAGTAAAAATCTTATACCCCTTTATACGAAAATTGCGCTGTCTGGTGTATATCTATCTATTGGACACTATCTAAATATATATAACACAAAGGTGACTGATATAGTGATCTATCAACGCACAGACCAAACAACTGGACGGATTGGGCTGAAATTTCGCAAACAGGTAGATATTATGACATAGGCATCCGCTAAGAAAAGATTTTGATTAATTCTACCCCCAAGGGGATAGGGGATAATGGGGGATGAAAGTTTATATGAAATTTCGTCAATTTTAAACCGATCGGGCTGAGACTTTGCTTGCATAAAGGTTCTATAACGTAGTCATCCCCTAAGAAAAGATTTTGATGAATTCCACTACTAAAGGAATAAATTAACGCGAGCGAAGTAGCGAGCAAAAGCTAGTTAGTTTATATAGAGAAGGAGTGCAGAATGCCAATAATTTTTTAAATTATGCATGAAAACACATGAAATCAATAAAAATATATTACTAACACTATCATGTATTTGATGTATGTGTGTTTTTGACAAAAGAACCTTAATAAAGTTCAAACTTATAATTTAAATTAAATATGATCGAATTTCAATCTTAGGGCGACCAGTAGTAATAGTAATCATCGGGACAATTCACATAGCCCCAAGCTATTTACTACTTGTTAGAATGAATACATATAAATGTATATTTTTTATGGATGATAATGGAATGGTATACCCGCCTGCGCTAACGGTTTATGCTGGCGGGGCACCAGTGGAGGAGGATAAGATGAGCATGAGGTCAGGTCAGTTAGCCCATCTAGTTAGTAACAAATTCACCAGGAATTTATCACGATAGTTGCCAGGGGAAATGCGTGGAGGTCAACCTGATATGGTTGGTACATTGCTAGCAATAAGATGATGAGTCCACATTACTAACAACCCTCCCCCCATTTAAATGTATTGAAGTATTGCGATGCTGAACATGAACATGCAACAAACATATTAGGTATATAGTTGTAGGGAAGGAGATTGTTAATGTGGACTTATGACTTTATTGCTAGCAACATACCAGATCAAGTTGACCTCCACATGGTTCCATCCCAGGTCTTGGCATCATTTTCCATCAAATGAGGTAAGACCAAGCTCAAACCCATTTATAATAATAATAAAAAAGTTACACATTTGTATGTTATATAAAAAGTACCTCACAATTAAATTTTAGATGTCGACTTTATGTGACGTTATTCTAACCGAACAAAGTACATTAAAATGCAAAGACATACTAAAGTGGATGGTATCTCGAGAATAAATCTGAAGATAGAATAAATCTTTATAAGGGATATACGAGTATTCGCAAACTTACTGTGGTTTTATGTTCAATTCTGGTAACACAATGCCAACTGACTTCAAGATTTGACTTAGATTATAAAAAAATAAGTTTTTTTATTAGAAGTAGACTATACAAAAACAGCTGCGTGGGTACCTCAGTCTTACTATGTAATATTATGTTATCTGTGGTCTTACTAATTTTACTAAAAAAAGTATTTCATTATAATTTCTGCTAATTAAAAAAAAAATATTACTGTTAAATTTCATAGTATATTAAATATTTTCTATTAAAATTTCCTCGAAATAAATTCTGAATGTATAGATCTAACGACTAACTGATATCTGGTGATGTTGATCACCAGATCAAGAGTTGTGTTGACAACTCTTGACTACAAATGTATTTTTCGGAGAACGAATCTGCGCCTATGCGAAAGTGTAATCAAGTGCTGAACCACTAAACCATTAGTGTCATCGAGATAGTAGTACCATATATAACACTTCAACAAAAGGCTGTAAAGATTCTAAAATCCATCTACTGATCTACAGTACGCCTGTAACAGGGACGGAGTGATTTCATGTCACGACTTTAATAATTAAAATCACAAATGAAAGGAATGATCCGAATGAAAATTAGCTGACGAGTCCATTACGATGATACCTTAGCGGTAAAACATTCATGAATAAATTAAGGGCCGACTCACACTGACGCATTGGCCGTTTTATTGATTCGTCGTAGGTACTGGTATTTTGAACACTGGAGCGTTCCACCTTTTTCCCACATAAATAATAAAACGTGTAGTAAAGTAAACACTCTTTGTTTGTCATAGGTCACTTTAGTCTGGAAACCTTCCAATCTATTTTAATCATTATCGTCATGTGGAATTGTGTATCTTTTCTGAATTTTGTTTATTAAATTATTCTCATTAAACTAAACGCGAAAGTTTGTGAGTATGGATGGATGGATGTTTATTATACTTTCTCGCAAAACTACTTAATGGATTTTGATGAAAGTTTACTATAATATGACTTATTTAGATGTGCCCGCGTTAAATTTCAATATAAAATATAGTCTTTGTGTTACTCTTATGCATAAGCTAGTTTCGTCAAAATCCGTTCAGTAGTGTTTGCGTGAAAGAGTGAGAAACATCAATAATGACAAACTTTCGCATTTATAATATTCATAATATTAAGATACATCAGAATATAGGCTGTAAATTTCATTTGGGTGAAACTGAGAATCCAAATAGTATAATATAAATTTCTAGATAATTGCCAACATCCTTATATCTTAAACCTGTTTTATAAAGATTGGTATATTCTAATTTTAATTAGTTATATTAGTTACTTCATTAAAATTATTTTTTTTTACAGTCGAACATTGTGCTCATTTTCATTCAAATATTTCCATATGTAACTGTACTCTAAATGTATATATTGATTCCACCAACCAAATAACTGTTTCGAAATTTTCGTATTTTTGATATCTGTATTTTATGATATTTTTTTGTTACCATGATTTTGTTTATAGTCTTGCTTTTATGATCGACATAGTTTTTATATATGCTATCATATATTCTATAGGCCTTTGATTCCCACCACCTTTACCTACATTGACCCCAGCACCCTATGTACAATCCCACACAGGTATGTTGATTCTATTTTGAGACGTAAACAATATGTCTGTTAAATTTTCATTGTAATTCAGCCCTAAGTGTTCCTGAATCAAGAGAATCTGTTATAGGTTTATTTGAAGAGTGGAATACACCGTCAAAATATACTCATTTGTATTCATATCTCATTGTCTGATCTATTAATATTTCGTTATACTGGTCCAATTTAAATTTATCTTAACTAACTAATTATAATTTTTATAATAACTAGTAATAATAATTTTTATTGACACCAATTTTACATAGTTACAGTTGTTCTCATAAACTATTTCATTCTTATTAAATACGAAGCATAAACCATCATCATCTCAGCCTGGCGACGACGACGTCCACTGCTGGACAAAGGCCTCCCCCAAAGATCTCCACCACGATACTCCTGCGCTTCTCACATCCATCGCCTCCCGCTATATGCAACATACATTTCAGAGAATTTATTACTAGTATCTAAATTAGGCCGAGCCTGTATCATAGATACTAGTTACTTCCAGCGATAAATAAATTAAAATTAAAATGTTACAATTGCGTGGGTTTATATATTATATATATAGATTTCCTTTTCAACTTAGTGCAAAACTGTCCCGGCAAATATTATTTTTCAATTAATATCTCAGAACTACCGATAAGTCATATACGTTTAATCAAAATCGGTTAATTCGTTTCGGAGATGTACAGCCACTAAAACTTTGATTCGAGAATTTTATACATTACATGTAAATCAAATTTTGTATGTGTTATATATGTATACAGGAGCAGATACTATGAGATATGATGGAGACATAATGGGTATATTACGCTAAACTTATGTATGAGCATATACAAGAATAGATACAAGAAACTGTAGCCAACCGTTCAGCAAACAAAATTAAATGGTATTATAGCTATTTTCTAATTTTTCCAACCAAAAATCGCAGATATATGTACAGTACCAAATCTACATACAAAATCTACTTCAAAAGAATAGAATAGAAAATTCTTTCTTTGAATAAACTTAAATTTACTTTTGAATTGTCAAACATATATTTTTTAATCTAATGACCTGTCCTTTGTGCTCAACATCCTGCACAAAGGAAGATTTAAAAAACGCGTCAGAATGCGCAAAAGTCATCGCAACATTCTGGGGAAGATATCCTCAGTTGCCACTGAAACGAAAGAAGAAGAATCTACCGCTCATTTGGAAAGTCTCATCACAAGAAGAATTAGCAAGAAACTTGCCTGTTGCGCTTATAAATAATTATTGTAACTTTACATATTTAAGAAATCTAAATATATATAACTCAAAGGTGACTGACATAGTTATCTATCAACGCACAGCCCAAACCACTGGACGGATCGGGCTGAAATTTGGCATGCAGGTAGATGTTATGACGTGGGTATCCGCTAAGAAAATATTTTGATTATTTCTACCCCCAAGGAGATAAAATAGGGGATGAAAGTTTGTATGAAACTTTGTCAATTTTAAACTGATCGAGCTGAGACTTTGCATGCTTAAACTACTATGACGTAGGCATCCCCTCGACCATAGAGTGGTCGTCACAAACCAGTGTCGCCCGCCAAAGGCCCGAGCCACTGCACGGGCCACAGGTGAGGGGGGGGGGGGGGAGTCGATGGACACTTGAGTAAAATCAAGTGTGCATCGACTCCAAAATTGACCCTAGGGTGGAGGATTGTTAGGGCAATCCGAAGCTCGCCGGGGAGGTTTTAGGGTCTGGAGGTGGTGTGCAGACACTGTTCCCTGCACGCCTAGATGGAGGTCCCTTCGATGGGAACCATGCCGGTGGTCTTGGTGAATGCTTGCGTATCCCATGGCCACGGCGATTATGTCGAGGAGGAACAGTCAGGTCGTCAGGTTTTTAGCAGGTAGGAGTCCGGCAGTATCCATTCTTCCCTAAGGGAATGGTTCTCCATGATGGATTTTCCTGACTAGAAAAAAAAAAGGCATCCCCTAAGAAAGGATTTTGATAAATTCCACCCCGGGGATAAATTAACGCGAGCGAAGCCGCGGGCAAAAGCTACTGTGTGAATAAAAACTGACTAGCACTAACTCATTAGAGTAAAATTAATAAATACATAAACAACTAGTCTAACTAAATAGGATTAAATCAGTCGTAGTCCCAGTGACCTATAAAATTTATTCAATTGTATGTTAGACAATCGTTGAGTAGTATATAACAACATTATTAAAATTACCTACGAGCGACCTAACAAATCAGCAGATATTACTAGGGAGTTTCTATGTACTCACAGAAACCCCTTGGATGTAGCGTATGCCCTGAGAGAAGTATACAACGGGATATACTCGACCAACCTCCGGATTAGGTCGCTGAGGCTCATGGAATACGACAGCAAAGTCATACCATCGGACCAAAGCAGGACTCTATACCTGGTTCATACCCAAGCGGAGAAAGCAAAGCTAATATCCGAGGGATATGGAATGGACGAGGAGTCTAAAGTGCTGACGATTCATGAGGCCCAGGGACTGACATCGGAGAGGGTTATTATCATCAATACTAGAAGTAAACCCTTGGAAGTGCATGGCAGCTACTCTCATGCCGTGGTAGCCATCACCAGGCACACAGGCGACTGCGTATATTATACGAGAAATCGAGAAGACGCAGTTGCTCGTTTTATACAAGAGGCCGAAGGCGCGACTCACTCGGACATTCGTGAGTACTCACTGCAGATGGCGATTAAAAATAGAGACAGGGCGATCGTTGATGCGCTGATTGCGCTAAAATAATCAGCACAAAGAAAACCAGAACAGCTGATGCATCGTCGGGGCGCTTTGGGCTGGAAAAGCCGGAACATGCTCGCTAAAAGTATAAAAAAAAAAAGAAAGAAAAGAAAAAAGAAGGAGAAAGAGAAAAGAAAAAAAAAAAAAAGAAAGGAAAAAGGGGAAAGGGAAGTGAAAAAGGGGAAAAAAAAAAAAAAAAAATTGCCGAATTACGACAAAAAGTGAACTGTGAAATTAAACAATCAATAATTAAACAAAACCTGGACTATAACAAATAGTGAACTTTGAAAATAGTGTTAGAATAAGATTTCATATAATTGTATATGCAGTGTAAGAATTCATAATGTGTATTGTTATATTATGAATTCTTACATTGCACAATGTAATGAAAACTGTGAAATTAGTAGTAGTGTAAGATTTATATAATTGTATATGCATATTGATAAATCTAATCTTCCAAATAAAGATGGGTGACACTGCATGTTGTCAACTCACCCGGCCGGCCAGCGGTGGTTCTGGGCCAGACGGATAAGGTCTGCCTCGGTGTCACTGTTAGGCAAATTGTAACATCTCGGCTGGAGTTGTACAAAAAAAAAAAAAAAAAAAAAAAAAAAAAAAAAAAAAAAAAAAAAAAAAAAAAAAAAAAAAAAAAAAAAAAAAAAAAAAAAAAAAAAAAAATGGAAATAAAATAAATATAATAATATTAAAGTAAATTAAAAAAGGCACGGACGAATATGTCTGTGGAAAAAATGTATTTAAATATAAAAAAAAAAAAAAAAAAAAAAAAAAAAAAAAAAAAAAAAAAAAAAAAAAAAAAAAAAAAAAAAAAAAAAAAAAAACATTATTAATCAATACAAATGTCAGTATTTGAGGACTGGGTTGTTAGTTGAGAACACCGCTTAACTTCCAACGGTCTTAGGATCGATACTTGTAAGACACAAATATTTGTATTCATGAGTATATTTGTTTATATTGATTAGAACGTATTACGTAATTACACATAGGTGTATTATGTATGTATGTATTTATAAAAAAATATATTTAGGTATTTGTATCAATTGTTTAGTATTGTACAAAGTAGTACAGTGTAGTCACAGTACAAACTCTGCTTAGTATGGACCTACATAGCACTGCAAATTGTTTTTATTTCTTATTTTTCTTTACATTTGCCCATTAACCAAACTTAAGACTTCACAGTGAATTTCATATTACACAACCGCTGAGGTCAGACGGCCTTCAACGAGAATCCATTGTGTAAATTGTTCTTGTATTATTTTTGTTTAAATTTGTTCACTAACCAAACCTAAAACTTCATACTGATTTATTATACAGAACAGCTGAGCTGCCAAACCTAGGACTTGATAGTGATTGTACAAAACCGCTGAGCTTAAGCGGTCTTCAAAGAGAATCGTCTACGAAGCCAAAGATTTCCAAACACCCGAAGGGTTAACCTAATCGCTAGTCGCCACGTTCCCCGTACGAAATACGAAACGGTACAAGATAATTTTTCAATTAAGAAAGTAAATATTTATGCAAAAAGCGAGAGAAATTCGACTCTAATTTGAATAAAATTAATTTATTTTATTAAAAGCTATCTGGGCGGGCGGGCGCTCGCTAATGAGTTTTTGGTAGAGTTTACTTTGTTAGGATTTGTAATTGTTATATCTTGGTTTCACAGATATCGTTTTACAATAACGACATGTTATTGTTACGTTCACCGAATATCAAGTGGATAATATCGCTATCGGGGTTTATGTATACATTTTATAATGGATGATAATGGAATGGTGCACCCGCCTGCGCTAAAGTGTATACTGGCGCCCCCAGTGGAGTGTGATAAGATGACTATGTGGTCAGGTCAGTTAGCCCATTCTGGCAAATTCACCAGGAATTTAACACGATAGTTTACAGGAGAGGGTTCATGATTGTATCTATACATATATATATTATTATGAGAATGGAGTGGTGCATCCGCTTACACTAACGGTATACGCTGGCGGGGGGCACCACTAGAGCATAATAGGCTGAGTAGGTGATCAGGTTAATTTGCCCATTGTGGCAAATCCAATAGGAATTTAACATGATGAATATATATACATATATGTACATATATATATATATATATATATATATATATATATATATATATATATATATATACATATATGGATATTAATGGAACGGTGCATCCGCCTGCGCTGACGGTATACGCTGACGGGACAGTGGAGTACGATAAGATTAGTATGTGGTCAGGTCAATTAGTCCATTGTGGTAAATTCACCAGCAATTTAACATGATGGTTTACAGGAGGATCCGTGTAGAGGCTTAACCTATCTTGGTATAATGCTAACTATGCATTAATAATAATGCTATGGAGTTATGCCTTAAGCTTATTTGTGTATGCTAGACAACTGATAAAATACTTACACTTTTTTTTGTAAATCATACCATATTATGCATAGAAAACAGCTAGACCAGTACAAATAATTGTACTCATAAATACGTTTTATTGGTGCAAGATATCGAACACGCGACTATTAGAAGTAAAGCGGTGTGCTAAACAGCTAATCCACCGAGGTTATAGTTGTTTTTGGAGGATCTACAATTAAGAAAAAAGTATATAAATTGAAGTATAAAAAACAAATAAACGACTGTCGCTGTAAAAACAATAATACTCTAGAAACCTCAGAACACATTTAGTTCGCTAATCGCTTTTAAAGCTGTACATTCATTTGTGGTATCAAGTAAATCGCATAGTTTCACATACCTAGCGGAAATACACTAAGTTTTTAACTACCGTTTTACATTTAACGATAACGTAATAATTGTTTTTATTCATTTATATAAATTTAATATGCACAGAACAAATATACTATTACTTACGTTTGACGGACTTAACACTATACGATATTTTCTACCAGTTAACCATAGAACAGAGAATAATAATAATAATGTAGGCCTAAAATATACGTAAATAGTTAAATATATAAAAAGGAATACTTTATAGAATGAATCCTTATTAATTAACGAGCAAAATAAAGTTCCAAAATTTAAATCCCAATACATTACAGGTTTTGTATCAGTTGTCTAGTATTCATAACACAAGCTGTACACAGCTTGGGACTGGTTGACGTCTGTGTATTAATTATATATTTAATAATATTAAAGGGCTATTATTACTATTATTATTAATAATTTTATTATTATTTTGAGTGCCATCTGCACTCGCCTTCTATAGTTCGGTAAAGCTGTAAAGGCCAGCAGTGGCCAACAGCATTAGAATAGTTAAAAAAACCTTACAAAGTAAGTTGCTTAGCGCCTGCAAGAGATAAATGGAAGTGCCCAGGCAGACATCTTTTTACAATATTTACCTCGGTCTAAATTCAAATATAGAATATATAATTATCAACACGTAATATGGACTAATAGTCTATGTTACTGTCTTCTAATTATAGTCCATAATATATATAGGTATATAGATAGATATAAATAAGGAATAATCATAATAATAAGTTTATTCTGCAAAAAACAATTACAAAATGAGGCTTAACTAAGTTTCTATACACATTAGGTATATATTTTTATTCATTTATTTATTTAACTTCAATGCACACAATATACAAAATATAGTAAAGTACATTTGGCGGACTTAACACCATGCGGTATTTTCTACCAGTCAACCATAGGTGGTGCAGAGAATAAATGTTGGCGGTGCAAATATAATAAATGATAAATACAATATATATCTAAGGAATACAATCATAAATTACATAAATATATACACACATATATATAAAATAAATATATACTAGATACTCAATAGTCTGACAGTCACAGAACCATAGAGAGTAGAATGGAAAAATAATGAAAGAAAGAGAAATAGAAGAGAATAGTAAAAAGTTACACCTTGAGATAATGTTCCCGTAGTTTATGTTTAAAAGAAATTATATAATACAAGTAATATTTAGAAAATAGAGATAAATAAGAAATAATCATAATAATAAGTTTATTATGCAAAAAACAGTTCCAAAAGAGGCTCAACTAAGTTTTATACCTAGTAGGTATATAATATAATACTAATTGTACTTTAAAACTATTTAAGACCAAGTCCAGTGCAGTAACTAAATCATTGCAAGCCTTTATGTCAGACACTATTGCCTTCCTAAAGATAATATTTTACGATTTTTAAGAATTTAATGAAAAAAACAAGACTAAAGTATATTATATTAATAAAACTATACAAATCGAAACAATATCGTATCGTGTGTACAGAATGCGTGTTTACACCCTCAGGATTAACTCAAGCTAGCTAATGAGGTGTAAAACCCAGTAGTTATTTAGTGAACTAGTAACAAAGTTCATATTTGGGAAAGGTGTTAACACATTATGGCCCTTGTGCTACAAACAGAAGACTTGTAATCCTATGATCAGTTGGTCAACAGGACGCAATTAGTTACGGATAACTACGAGTTAACTCGATAGTCCAGTTCGGTAATAAATATAAAAGTTTAACATTATATTTTGGCGGGCATAATTTAACATTAAACATATTGAACGGTGTATGTTATGCCAAAACTAAAATTAAACTTAAAATTTTATTCATATAGAAAATTTTTGTTACAAACTTACTTTATTATATGCTACTATAGTTGCCCGCCCCAGCTTTGCTTGCGTTTTTATAACTTTTGTATACAATTAACTAATTTAAAACATTTTTGGGTTCCTCGTGATACATTATGTTCATATGAAATTTAGATTGGTTCAGGTACTTAGGCGTGAAAGGGTAACTAACTGACAAACAGATACACTTTCGTATTTATAATATTAGTATTTATATAATGTATAGCTTAAGTCACTCTGAAATAGTGAAAATAAAACTTTTACTAATGAAGAAAATGAAATAGTGAAAAAATATCTCAAATTAGCCTATATTTGTGGCTTTGCCATTTAATATACCCTTAATAATAAATGAAATACAAGTTTATAAAATACAAAACTTAATAATAAAAATTAATAATAAACAGAAAAAACATATATAAAAAATAAAATAGAAATATCAAATAAAGTATGTCATCAACAGCTATAAAACATAAATTACGTTCAAAATATACGAAATATAACAATTACAAATCTGTCACTAAAATATAGAGACGCGAACACAAAATATAGAGTTATTAACTAGTTTATTAATTCATGTATATGCCGGGAAAATTTAGCAAATACGCTTATGAGAATTCGTTAACAAATTTCAGTTAACTAGCTGTTTGTACGCGGTTTTAATATACATTTCATAGTATTAATTATGACGTTACCCACTGAATTGTGTAGCTCATACCATTGATGAACTTTGCCGTATAACTTATCTGAGTCGGTTTTGCCAGTATTCATATTAAATTAAGATACATTTTTTAATACAATATATTTTATTAATAGTCATTAGTTTCTAGTAACATACTAGTGTTTAAGCAGAAAGAGGCTGCTATAGGACACAATTAATAATGTTATATACCCATATCAATTTTTATATATATAATATAATTAGCAATGGTGTTGTAGAAATATGTAGTAACACTATTTATGATTGGAAAAATGTATTTAATGGTAAGATGGTAGACAGTGAAGTGACATAATACTTTATTTCTATTTTATGTTTTGATTATAGCATACAAGAAAACTTTAAATATATTTATGATGATAAACTCTTTTGATATATTTAAAGTTTTCTTGTATTCTCTAATCAAAATTATTAAAACTAAAATATATTATGTCACTTCACTCTCTACCATCTTACCATTAAATACATTTTTCCAGTCATAAATAGTTTTACTACATATTTCTACAACAAATAGGGTCACTAGTGCCCATTATTAACTATTTCTTTACCTTTGCAAAAGTATTTTCACGACTATTATACTAGATGAGGCAGAAGATTTTATAACTGTAGCTGTTATGGTTATCACAACATATGGTCTGAGAAATGCTGGTTCCCAGCTGCGTTGAATTGAAAAATACGATACCCAATTTAATATCACTAATATCTGATAATAGCTCCATTTTTTTTTTTGGAACAGGCATGAAAAATCGTTGCCAATATTCATGAAGATCCTCACGGGCATCACGTCATCATGTCACGCCCGTAGTACTGATACATTTTATACTGCGTGTGATTGTTTGTATCGATCTTGGTGTTTTCTATGTATAATAAGTGTGAAATTACAAAAAAAATGTATTTGTATCAGTTATCTAGTACCCACCCACATAAGCTTTAACTAGTTTACCTTGGGGCTAGATGTCGCTGTGTGAATTGTTCTGAGATTATGATAATTATATTAAGATTTTATAAGGGTTTGCAACTCGCTCGTGACACCCTTGGTATTTCAGGCTAGATGCCTGAATGCCTATGCCTGAATAGGCTATGTTAACCTTCAGATAGGCCGCATTCTTATTTGCTACCGTTGTAGTATAAAAAAAATGTTTCCATAACAAAATCCCCCACAATTTGCTACGTAGATATACTAGGACGTACAGACAGACACCTAGATTGTAAACAGACTTATGAATGCACTGATGCGGACTTAGATAGGTATTAGGTATATTCTATGTAAACTATATAAGTATTTACAAAAAAAGTATTTATGCACTTATATCAATTGTCTAGTATCCATAACACAAGCTCTACTTAGCTTAGGACTAGGTGGCGCTGTGTGAATTGTCCAGAGATGATGTCTAAGGACTCTTATTATAATATTACTTTTTTATCGTCCTTCAACCGAAACACAGATGACAAAGAAGTTGCTATGCGGCCAATATTACTTTTTTATCGTACTCCAACCGAAATATTGATGACAAAGAAGTTTGCTTCGCTGCTAAAAGAGATCTGTCTGTGTCGGCAGACAGAGAATTAATCCTCGAAAACCACTGGAATAACTTTCATGAGGGAATATTATACATATATATATATATATATATATATTTTTAATTTCCACCTATAGTACATATAATACAAGTTATGCTTAGTTTAGTACTAGATGGCGCTGTATGAGTTATCTAACTTTATAATTTAGGCTTATACTATACCTACGCCGAAACTAAATGGCAACCATTACGTCAGATAACATTGAGGGATATCTAAGATCTATTCATAATACACAATGCAAAGCAACGAGCATTGTAACGTAAATTCTAATCAAACTATGCCAACTATTGTAGTTCGGAATTCATGTAATATTATTGAACTGCTCGATGCTCACTTGAATGCAATATCCAAGTACCAAGCAATGTTAAAACTATGTCAATGTAATATAGAATACGATTACATAATAATTGTAAGTAAATAACCCTGGACGATTCTCATAACGCCATTTAGTCCCAGTAAGCGGAGCTTGTGTTATGGGTCTAGTACCCATAACTATTATAAATACTTAGATTTTTTTTTAAAACACCCAGACTGATATAAACGATCATACTAATGAATACAAATGGTTTGCACCGTAGGAGATATCGAATCCGCGACCATCAGAAGTACGTCTGTAACGGATGGGTATTGTATATTCTAAATGTTGAAACCACGTTTGGATGGTAAAACATATAATTGCAAAATAGCTGCGATCTGATGGAGGTATTCAGTAGATATACCGCAGCAAATAAAATGCGTGCAACTTTGATTAAATCAAGAGTAAATTTACTCTTGATTTAATCACAGTTGCACGCAAGATATAACTGTTACTTAGCAACAAGAATACTAATTTTATGTGTGATGGATTATACATTTCACAATCAATGTACCCAATACGAACTGGCAATAAAGGGACAATTCTGAAATAATAAAGAACATGACATATAAGAGGAACAGTTCTGAAACTATAAATTTAAAAATAATAAAATTATAAATTTTTTTAAAGTGGTCGGTTATCAAAAACTGGCGTCCTCTTTTACAAAGAAATGCATGTAATGTATAAAGGAAGATACTAGAATTACTTGGTCAGTATGACCCGTATTACCATACATATTATTTCAAGAAAAAAATGAAATAGTTCATACAAAATATATTCTTTTAAAAATAACACTTTCAACAGGCATGTCTTTAACAATATTGTGTTAAAGATACGAGCGTCGACTGATAACGTGATAATTATAGCAACATCTGTCTCATCACTTTTGTTTCACGCTTTCTTTATATATACTGCATATATTTGGGTTTATAACTTCTTATACCTCTGCTGCTATTCTGTTGGCATTCCGGAGTATTTTATTAGGAGGACATATATATGTAAAATGGTACATCATTACATAGTATAAAATGAAGTCGCTTAGAACTTTTAAACTACGCAACGGATTTTAATGCAGTTTTTAGCAATAGATAGAGTGATTCAAGAGAAAGCTTTAAATGTAATACATAATGTATATACAGTTATTATGCATATGTTTGCTTATGTATTCATGTATTATTGATCTTCTTTAACTTAGATTTCCATCAGTGGTTTCGCTTACATAAAAAATATAAGTTTCATTACTTCTGTCCAAGAAACTAATAAAGAAAGTCTGCCACTGACGTAAAATATACAGCATTTCTTTGATTTCTCAACTTTTATTGCGAAGTAGGCACGATATCCGAGCGACAAACTTGCAAATCAAGAATAATCCAACCGAATTGAGGAGGCAATGAAATTTTTTATGTCTCCTGGTGTGTCTAATAGAGCTTTCAAACCAGCTGAATGTCACCCGTTTTACTGCTAAGGTAGTCCATTCACGGTTCTATTTTTAATCGGCTTAGAAAATGAAGAAGTTTTTTGTTTTGTTGCCTGTGATGCTAAAATAATTTTCACAACATTTTTTGCAATCGAATAATTTTAGTTCCATTAATGTTATTAAAATTGTGTGGTGTAGAGGAGTGTGCCGTGTATTATACCACAGAATAAGATCTTTATAGCAAAATTGGTAGCTACAAGTTATCCGATAAATGACCAAAATTTTTTTTTCGCTAAAGTATATTTCCTATGGTGGAATATTCCACTTGTTTTACGAAATATTTAAATTAACGCTGCATATACATCGGGAGTATTTAGATATTACTCATATTTGATTAGATAACGAGATTTTTTGTTCAATAAAAACTGACTCAGAAGTTAATGAATTTATATACTACGAACTATATACTATACTATACTAAGTATTTTTCTTTTAAATATTAACCCCATAAAAATGATATCTTCCTGGAAATACATTCAAATAAATGTAATATTTTAGTTATTTCTATGAAATTAAAAAAAACTATGTAGAAAATAAATTACAAAACACCACACAAGTGTAGTTAGAACAAGCGTTTGCCATTCTGAAAATGGCCGTAAATTTCTATTTTTTGCATAAAGTTCTAGTAAAATCTATGTAATCATTCGTAGACTATATTATGTCAGAAAATTATAACACATTACTGTGAGGTTTGCCCATAAATTGTTGCAAATTTCCACCTCAAATTTCACTGCTTCAGTAATATTTTCGCCGTCTCGTCGCGTCGGTCGTAACGTGTCGCGGCGTGTGTGTCCCGCATTACGAGTACTTGGTTTTATTTTACGTACATCAGTCTTTGTAGTACATAAAACATGCAACCTGTTGACGTTTATGTCTGTCCATAATTATATCGTTTGTGTCACCCGAACATGTTTATTGCTGTCCTCAATGTAAAATATATTTAATATATTTTTAATCTATATATTAATATTTGAAGCAAAAGCTTTGTAACACCTTTTTACGAAAATTGAGCGTATGGAGTAGTCTGAATTTTCGCACACTTATAGTTTATAGCGAGAAGCAGTGTAGAATGCTATTTTTTTTAATTATTCATGTAAAATACATTAAATAAATAAAAGGAACATTACACTTACTACTATGTATATGGCACACATATAGTATGGGCATAACTATATATACTTTTTTTAAGTCTGTGGTCAATTTGAGAATAGATAAATATTGTTTGTCTTTAATATTATCTAACTTCTTACTAATATTATAAACGCGAAAGTTTGTGAGTATGGAAAGATGTTTGTTACGCTTTCACGCCAAAACTACTCAACGGATTTTAATGAAACTTTACAGTAATATAGCTTATATATTAGAATAAAATATAGACTATAAATTTCACGCAATCTCGGGTGAAACCGTGGGCACAACTAGTAATATATATTGTAATACAGTATAAATAGTAGACCTCACTATGTACAATGTTTACATAATTTTTAACTAATTCACACACGAAACTTGAGCGTTAAAAGTTCCTTAACACCACGAGCGAGGCGGGAATTGGACTTTAATTAAATTCAACCTGTTAAGACGGTTTTGTAAGACTTATAAGTTCGCTCTTCTTCAAGATATATTCAATTCTGCTGTTACGATCAGTCACTTTGAAAAGCGGGAAAGAAGTTTCAGTTAATACCTACTTTTACAGAATAGTCAGTATAGAGATATGTAATAGAATCTTTAGTACTCACTAGAACGAGTTGAATTATTTTAGCTGCCAAGCATATCTGCTTTGTGTATGTATCTTTGATGCCAAAGAAATTACGGGGTGTCATGATACCTTAGTATAGTACTGCGCAACCCGTGGGTCACAATCCCCAGAGGGGTCGCGAGAAAAATTTTGCGAGTTGCCAAATTTAATGAACTTTATATAACAATAAAAAATATAATAAAACCATTGTTTCACAAAACTGTGTGTTGTGTAAAAAACTATAACAAAGGGAAATTTCAGAAATAGTTTCATTTTAACTGCCTTAATTATTAGAAAAACCTCTACAGTCTACTCAGGGGTCGCGATAAATTTTATATAAAAAAATGGGGGTCGCAAATGAAGACAGGTTGCGCACCATTGCCTTAGTACTCCGGAATGCCAACGCATATGGTGAAATTGAATGATGTCTACCCTTTATGCGGGTCATTGGGCCCTAAAATATAGTGGAACTCAATGATGGCTGGCTCACATGTTATACTCGTGAAGGGATGGTGGAGGGACTGGTCCGCATCAATAACTATGACTGTTTATTTTGTTACTCTATTACTATTTATTTATTTAACTATTTATTTATTTACGTTTATTAAATTTTGCTATTTGACAGTTCGTATTCGCACAGAAACAAAAATGAAATGCTCATTAACATTTATTTCAAAAAACAAACAAGTATTCCAACTCTAAGTCTGCGTTCCGAATCTGTGGTAGAAAAAAAATTACTATTCCATGTATATGATAAGTTAATTTTAATATAAATTATTTCTTACTAGCCATTCGCCCTGGCTTTACACAGGTGTACATGTATTATACACATAAATCTTCCCCTTGAATCACTCTATCTATTAAAAAAACCGCTTTAAAATCCGTCGCGTAGATTTAAAGATTTAAGCATACATAGGACAGACAGCGTCAGCGACAACATTTTTTTTTCCTGAATACATATGTATTGTACATAGAAAACATCCAGACCGATACAAACAATCATACTCATGCATATAAATGTTCGTGCCGTGCGAGGAATCGAACCGGCGACCATCGGAATTAAGGCGGTATGCTAAAACATTAGAACACCGAGGCTATATTATATTAAGTTTATTTTAATAAAGATTATTTCTATTCTTTCCATTCTATTGTCATAATTCGCTCACAAGTCTATCGCGTGTGTCATTCTATAACAATTCACGTGAAGGTAATTCCACAAAATGTCAATCAAAGTATAATTTCTACTGTCGCTCAGGTTACTACGTTTTATTTGAAGTCATCCATAATATTGAGAGTCTTTTGCGGTCACATTAGATGGATATCTACTTTTATATTTTATTTTTATGACCTTTGTCAATCTTTATTTTTAGACTAAATGTTTATGACATTTTCTGCTTTATGAATATTTTAAATGTGAAACGTTAATGTAATTGGAATGGCCAACAAGCGTAGCCTCGTTCGTGGTGCTGTTCATGTATATAGACGGTTACCACTTACCATCAGGTAGGACGTTAACCTGATGGTAACCGTCTATATACATGAACAGCACCACGGACATCACGTCGTTATATGACCATGGTGGTACCACTCATGCATACACCTGCAGCTTCTGCCACACCACAAGACTAAGATATCATGCCTCTTATCCTGTACTTTTATTGCTTAATATGCACTCTGCAACAAAATACAGCTTACAAAGCAATCTGCTTGGTGGCTGAAATACGTGAGACTGAGGTATTCAGAAGAATTTTTACCTACCTCTAGTAAACATATATAAATGAGCAGTACAACGTTATCATATGATAAAATAATAACAACTCTATGCACAGAGAAAGAAATAAGAAAAACAGTATGTAAAAAAGTAAAAACAAAAGGCGGGCTTATCGCTATAAGCTATTTCCTATAGAAAATCTGGAAGAACGGAGTTATGTACATACGAAAGGTAAATGAATAAACACAATACATATATAGGCATCTATAATATATATAAACTTTATAAACTTTACACATCCGTACATATCCATATATATTTTGTTATAATAGAGTTACTGGTTATAATAAATAGCATATGGGGCAAACAAGCTTGCGGCTCACCTGATGGTAAGTGATTACCGCTGCTCATGATCACCCGCAAAACCAGGGGAATTGCAAGCGCGTTGCGATTCGTAAATACCATTGCTGGAAGCTGATTCTACTATGTGAGAAATTCTGAGAAAACGCAGTGGAAAACCACCATTCATCCAGATGACCAGCATGATATTTCGGACTCTAACCACGAATGATGAAACTCAGCAGCTGAAATTAATCCGAACAATTCCTCAAAACAGTAGTTATCTAACCCGGACTGTAGGGAAAGTGATGAAAAAACGTAAGTACCAAAATAATGGGCCATCCGTATGAATAAATTACTTTATTCTTGAATAAAAATGTATTTTATGAGGACCAAACCCGTGACATAGGAAATTAAAATAATCTAAATTCATGTATTCATGTAGGACACTTTAGTCGCTTATGAACGACGTGTGTTAAACCAGTTGAATGTTGTGGTTATCATCACACTTGATGTAGTGCCAAATTTTCTTATTTATTTCAGGCTACTAGGCCCATATTATACATACCTTCATCATCATCATCTGCTTCTTCCTTATCCCATTTATTTGGGGTCGTCGTAATATGTTTTTCGCTTCCATTCATCCCTGTTCGCAGTCATCGCGTTATTTACTTCCTTTCTTACCATATCATCTTTCACACAGTCCATCCATCTCTTTTTCGGCCTTCCTCTGCCCTTATAACCATCCACATTCATATGTAACACCTTTCTTAAAATATTATCCTCGTTCCTACACATTGCATGTCCATATCATGATAGACGATTACTTTTCAACCTCTCTGACACCGGTGCCACTTTCGTAACATATTATACATACCTTATAGCCATATATATGAATTAATATTAAAATACTAAGATATTGAAAATGTCTGTTTGGTCACGACGGCACTGTCGATGGCACCCCCTTTGGCCAGTAGTCCTCCTTCATGAACGCCGGCAACATGTTGGTCACAAACGCCTTGAAACTCGCGTTGCGACTCGACTCCAGATGCGTCACCAATGTCAGATTACTCCAAAGTGAGTAAAATGTCACATAATTTGTGGTTATATGGAAGTTTAGCATTTGATAGACAACTAGTGGCCTAGTTTCGTAGTACTTTGATGTACCTGCTCACAGTATGCAAGTAGGTCAATACGTTTCACATTAAAGTTTTTCCTATCATATCAAAGTTGCCAACCAAGTACTATAAATAATAATTTCAAGTATTCCTCAATGTTTTTTATGCATCTGGAACGGCAAAGTAATTGCTCTTCCGTCTTGTGGTGAGACAGCTTTCCGAATGAGCTGTAGATTAAAAACAGTGATGACTATTTAAAAATCAAATAAAGAATTTTCTATTCCATTCTATTCTATTCACATAATTGTATGTATATATATGTATAGGTACCTATTGTTAGTATAAACCGATATATATATATGTTGTACATCTATAGAAATTCTGATATGTTTAAGTCTATTTCCAATATTATATGTATACAGCATTGTTAGTTTAGCAGTATAGGAATTTACCTCTGAAGGTCACGGGTGCGATTCCTCGTATGTTCAAACATTTATACCATATAATCCTGTCTTTCTATTCATAACCTTTTTACAACTAAACAATTGAACGCATCTTAATTTTTTTTTATAACACCCCCTATTTATAAAACGAACATGCGGCTCACCTGATGATAAGTGAATACCGCCGCCCATGAGCACCCGCAACACCAAGGGAATTGCAAGTACGTTGTCGGCCTTTTAAAAAGGAATAAGCTCTTTTCTTGAAGGTTTCAATATCGTATCGGTTCGGAAATACCATTGCTGGAAGGTGATTCCACAATGTGGTTGTACGTGGCAAAAAGTTTCTAGAAAACCGCACTGTGGAGGACCGCCATTCATCTAGATGATCAGGATGCTATTTTAGTTTCTGACAGGTGGTAGGATAGTGAAACACAATAAAATTTGACAAGAATATAGATTGTATTACGAGGAAGAACGAACATAAGGCATATTTTATCTCAAAAGTAACCTGGCAGAGGATGAAAGTTTATGCAGACAAAGTTACGGGTACGACTTAGTTAATAATAAAATTACTAATATTATAAACGTGGAAGTTTGTGAGTATGGTCCATCCACATGATGGATGTTTGTAACTATATTACGCAAAAACCACGTAATGGATTTTATTGAAACTTTACAATAATATAGCTTATTTATCAGAATAACACATAGGCTATAAATTAAAAGCAACTGAAACCGCGGGCATGGCTAGTTGTCTTTAAAATAACAATATTTTCTAATCGCATGACATCTACATATAGTCGACTTCAGTTAGAATACATATAGTTAGAATACACATAATCAAACAGTTAAACACATAACCTTCACACACACAGAACAACTGTCGGTATCATGTATTTTACACTATTCGTACATTTTCAGGAACCGCGTCGTCATTGCAAATTATACCTTATTCCAACATTACAAGTTCTTAGTTCAAGGCGGTCGTGTATTCGAAAGTCTAACTCAATATTTCATAGAGATGTCAGATACGTCAATTACTAGTGGTTCTGTATAATAATTCGAAATAAATTTTTCTTGCTTTTTAAAAGTTGTTAGGTATTTTATAGATGTAAAATAGAACTGTTATCTTATTCTTTTAGTTAAGAAGTTGGAGTCGTGTCATATTAGCAACAAATAAGATTCATACAAGATCATGGAAGTGAGAGCTCCACCGAAAAGAGCACAGCTTTTAAATTATGAATGAATGAAAATTAATTAATCGTATTTTTTTATCTAATTGGAATGGAAATCAACCTGACGGTAGATCACTAATGATATGTAGTAACATATATAAGTATGTAGTGCTTATATACATGAATAGCAAATGGAAATCGTGTGGTCATGTGGCAACCGTGTTATCTCTCAAGCGTTGCCATTCTGGATGACGTCAATATCATACTCCGTACCCTGTATATCTACCATATTATCTCATTATATTTACTGGCTGTACAAAAACAATTCGGTTTCTACAATAAAGTGATATGATCTTATAAGCATAGCAAACGCTGTGTCAGATTCATCTCGCTCTTCCATATGCATTACCAAACATATAAGTATTTTAAATACATTAATTAAGTAAATCCGCATACCATTGAGACATATTTCGACGACCTCGGTGGTCTAGCGGTCTAACACACCGCTTTACGTCCGATGGTCGCGGGTTCGATTCCTCGCACGGCACAAACATTTTGTATTCATGAGTATGATTGTTTGTATGGGTCTGGGTGTATTTACGAAAAAAAAAATTACCTATGTACTTGTATCAGTTATCTAGTACCCGTAACACAAACTTTAGCTAGCTTAACTTGGGACTAGATGGCGCTGTGTGAATTGTCCTGAAATTATTATTATTATTTTCATTACACATAAAGGGCTGTTCTGGAATTCGGTAAAAGTGAAAATAACGTAAGGCACCAAACTCATGGTAGGGGTTTGCAAGTCAAAGTTGTAAAGTTATAATTCCATCGTAAATCCTTTAGGACATTAAATTTATAAGTTGGGGAGCGAGAGTCGGAAAGATAAGCGGGGCTGCATTTGTGATGAACTTGAATGAGTTCCCGGAGTGAAATACAGCGGCCCGCATAATGCCACATAAACTAGCGCAAAAATATCTTCATTAGCGTGAAATTAAACACACTATTGTCGAATACCTCCAATTAAAATGAATTAAAAAAACATTATGTAATTCTTTAGCCATAATGATTGGCTTAAGTTGCTATACATAATATATAAGCAAACTTGTGATAAAGATGAATGAATTCCTGAATATAGCGACCCGCATCATGCCACATAAACTAGCGTAAAAATATCTTCATTAGCGTGAAATTAAACTCACTATTGTGGATTACCTCCCATTGAACAGAATTTTAAGTAAGACCTATATACTTTTTCAAACCAATGCTTAGTTTAGGCATGAGAATAACAAATAAGCAAACTTATGATGAACATAAATGAATTCTATAAGTGAAATACAGCGACCTGAATAATACCACATAAACTAGTGCAAAAATATCTTCTTTAGCGTAAAATTAAACTAACTATTGTCGATTACCTCCTATTAATATGAATTAAGAAAAGATTAGGTACTTCTTAGACATTATTGATTGGTTTAAGTGTAAGCATAATATATAAGCAAACTTGTTATAAAGATGAATGTATTCCTGGAGTGTAATACAGGGACCCGCATAATGTCACATAACCTAGCGCAAAACTATCGTCATTAGCGTGAATTTAAACTCACTACTATCGATTACCTCCTAGTAAGTTGAATTATGAAAAGCCTATGTACTTCTTCAGCCCCAATGCTTGATATGGGAATAAGTATAATAGCAAGAGATATGAGTATAAGTATAATAAGTAACCAAAGTTATTATGGAATTCATTCATGAATGAATTCCATAAGTGAATACAGCGACCCGCATAATGCCACATAAACTAGCGTAAAAATATCTTCATTAGCATGGAATATATCAATGAATCTATATTTCATGCTAATGAATATATTTTTGATATTTATTTGAAATTCCTATAATGCGTAAAATGCATGAACTATATAGAAAATTCCTTTTCGCATCGATGTAAAAAAATATGTGTTTCAACTGTAGAATATGCATTCCCCTTCATATAGTAGGTATCTACACTTACAGTAACCACAATTTAGAATAATGTAGCTGAATCTATATTCCATGCTAATGAATATATTTTTGCTATTTATTTGAAATTCCTGTAATGCGTAAAATGCATGAACTATATAGAAAATTCCTTTTCGCATCGATTTAAAAAACATCAGCTGTAGAATATGCATACCCCTTCATATAGTAGGTACCTACACTAACAGTAACCATAATTTAGAACAATGACATCAATTATATACCGCTGGAGACAGTTGCATACATGACAAATTAAACTCATACGTACAAATTTGAATTTCATTACATTCGACATACATTTGTGAGGCATCCAACTATCTAACACATTTCAAAGATATTAGTTCGCTTCCTTAGAATTGCTACGTTGAAATTCGAGGTGGTTCCAGAAATTTCGAAATGTATCGCGGTTAATGCATGTACATATGATAGACTAGGTACTTCCCGCGACATCGTCTGTTTTTTAGCATGCCTTTATTTATACTGGCGAAGTAATCTTTTATTATTATTTTAATGCAAGACGTAAGATAGTACATATATCGAAGATTGCCTCGAGATATGTACTATCTTATCGTATCTTAATTTTTTTCTTCAAAAAAGTACACACAGTTCGAGCAAACAGCTTCTTAGATATCATATCTAATTTTTTTCTTCGTAAACGTCACCACAAACGTATATTTAGCGTGCTTGCGACGTCGTCTGTATCACGCTTACTTGACATTATATTTCGCCCAATTTACATAGATATTATGTATTTTTTTTATTTCAATTATATTATTCTGATGTACAAGTTATATTACTACAACAGTTCATCAAAATCCGTTCAGTAGTTTTTGCGTGAAAGAGTAACAAACATCCATCCATAGTCACAAACTTTCGCGTTTATAATATTAGTAACATTGGTATGGTTAAAATTTATTTTATCTAACGCTCTGCTACCATATTGGAATAAAATATTATTATAAAAATGACAAAAATTGGTAGAAATTAGTAAAAGTAATAATGTAATTGGGGCATATAGCTCGTGGGACAAATGGCCGTTGGAGCAGTAAAGTTCTCGAGTGGCGACCGCAGACCGGAAGACGCAGCATGGGGAGGCCTCCAGCAAAGTGGACCGACAATCTGGTCAAGATCGCTGGAAGCCGATGGATGCGAGCAGCGTAGGACCGATTATTGTGAAGATCTTTGGGAGAGACCTTTATTCAGCAGTGCACGTTATCCGAGCTGAAATAATGATGATGATGATAAAGCAGCCTCGGTGATCTAGTGGTTTAGCACACCGCTTTACTATCCAATGATCATAGATTCGATTCCCCGCACGGTACAAACATTTGTATTCATAAGTATGATTGTTTGTATCGGTCTGCGTGTTTTCTATGTATATTATGTATTTATTTACAAAAAAAAATGTATCCATGTATTTATCAGTTGTCTAGTACCCATAACACAAGCTCTACTTAGCGTGGAACTAGATGGCGCTATGTGAATTGTCCTGAGATATTATTATTATAATATAATTTAAACAGTACAGTGACGATCGACGTCAAAGCCTACCATTGAGGTTATTTATTCCAATATATATCATGTATATAATCCGATGTACTTAGTAAAAGTAAATTCAATACCAACTTAGTAACATTTAGTGTTATCCCATCCACATAAGAGTTGTGAGATTCAGCTAAGTCGTACCTAGGCCTGGTATAAGTTTTGCGGGCGAATTCATAATTCTTAGCCTGTCAACACAGCTAAAGCTTTATCCTTATAAGCTGCACTTATGTATAGACATGCTTTTATGCGCAGCGTTTCTCATTATAAAAGTCCCCACCGTATTCTGTTATTCGTAATAAGTCTATAAAACTATATAACTGACTTTTATACAACTTCCATATATCGCCATGAAGCTGCAGAATCCATGCATCCATATGAAGCCATTAAGCTTTCAATCTCGCATTTGAATCGTATTGCAATAAAAAAGTAGAGGTAGACCACCTACCTCTACTTTTTTATTAATGGGTGAAAATTTAGCACTGTATGTATTTTTAATGCAACATATTAGATATAAATAGTCCGAAAAAAACAAAATTTTTGTGGTAGCCCATTCTTGTCACTCAGGGTTACAAATAATAGATGACGCACTGTTCTCAGACCTACTGAGTATATATAAAAACATTCATCAAAATCGATTAAGCGGTTTCCGAAAAGTATGACAACTAACTTTGTAACTCAAGAATTTTATGTATATATTTATATGTAACACGGTTACAGACGTTTCAGAATATATACTCTCGTACTAACTCTCATTCTTTGCCACTCCAAAGATGCTCTACCATCATTTCCAATAATTTCTCATATTCTTAAACGGCACTACTAATCCTACCTAATACATCACAATATTAAGCTATAATTCTAGATAATTTATCAACAAGAATATTGTATTTTGAGCCTTAGGACATTCTCCATTAATTACATTGTCACTTACACGTCGTACGCATTACTAATGATACTCTTGTTGCCTTGCAAATTGGACTCGTATCAAAAGCTAACAACAGTCGAGATAAACAACAGCTATATATCAAAGAAGAGTTGCGTTTGGTTGAGTTTCAACCCTCACCAGTGATTTGTGTATATTATAGGATAATTATTAAATAGGTAACTCTATGCAAACTACCTATAACAATTACATTTTCTTGGTGTGTTGGTACGGTGTTTTTAAAAATAAATATTATGCATATTACGATATAAGTGCGTTATGATGGTTACAACATACAAGGCAAAATTTCAATCAGAGACGATTTTATTGTATGTACACCCGTATATCGTACGACGTTTTTTAACAATCTTGTGAGTTGTGTAACACACTATCCTATGGTTTTTCTTTTTTATTTACATGTATTTCAGTATTTGAATCGCGAATACTTTCAGTATTTGAAGCCCCATCCAGGCCTTTGATTAAAGGCCAACTTCGTGTATATAGGCCACGGTTATCAGGTGGATTAATATACCTGTTTACAAAAAAATAAATGTCTCTTAAGTATTTATATCAGTTGTCTAGTACCCATAACTCTTAAAGTTCTGCTCGGCTAGGGACTCGATGGCGGTTAATCAGCGGAATTATCCAGGATTATTATTATTATTATAAAAAGGTAAGAGTTACTAACAATTCCTATTTTGAAAAGATCGAAATATACAAATTTGCGATTATATCAAGCATCATTTTATAGTTGCAATTGCGAACCGTACAACTTAGCTTCTGATTGCAATTTTCTAATGTTTCTTAACGTTGTAATGGGCTAATCAAATATGATTTTATATTCTAAATTTGTATTTAAATTTAAAAATTATTAGTATTGTGATTTCCTAATATAAACAAAAAGGGATACAAAACTATCTCACGCTCTAACTTGTCCATACATGTTGACAGTATTTACAACTCCACATAAATCACGACCAGGCTATAATTTATATACCTACAAGCAATTTAAATTTAAATGTATAAATTAATCCGAGGTACCCTGATAAAACACATTAGTACAGAAATCAAGGAGTGGGCGTAAACTTTCAATTTATTCCTAATGGGGTCAATTTACTTTTTATCTGCAACCCTTTGCAACAGATACGTTTCTTATGCTGATAAGTGAGAAACAGATGTATTAGGAATAATTAATGGTAACGAAATGGGGGTCCCAGGGACCCCAATTTATCATCCCGCGGTTAGACCCAGTTGGGTACCGACACGGAAATCACAAATTAAGGGATTTATAAACATTTTCAGTAATGAGAGCTATTTAACCGAAATTTAGGTTAAATGGGTAACTGTATCTGTTTTGTGCATGTAATATGGGAGTTGTTCGATGTTATGTGTAAGATTATAACCTTGTGTCATGTTATACGTACATTGATAGTGTCATTCTACGACAATAGATACTGTCAGTCTCCAGTCAATCACGCCGTCAGTATATCTGTCGTGAATAAGGTCCGTTATGGGGAGTGGTTGCTCTTGGGTGACTTGACCACGAGCTGTTGAAGGGAAGTGACGTTTGTTATATTTTAATTATTAAATCGTAGATTATCTTAATCGTAGATAATCGTTGTTTCATTTCTGAGATAAGAGAATTGACTCTCATCTGTTTATAAGTTACGTGGTCGGAGATGAAATTAAGATGGAATACTGTATAATATGAAAGTGAAGTCATTAGCTACCTTTACACGACATGTTCTTTCACGAGCGATTAGGAGCGCAGTATGAGCTCCTAGCGTGTTTAGGACTGGAAAGCAAGCGTGCGCAAAAGCAATTTTTTTTAAATTAAGGTTATTTTAAACCGGTCTTTGTACAACTATGGGTCAATCAACTGCTCGTCATGTCTCTGTAAAATTATTATCGTTCATAAAAATATATTTTGTCCATTAAATTATTCTTGATTTGAGTAAAAGTTACACATAATATTAAAGCAGGTAATGCTGAGATCTTTCACCTCGGAACTGTATTAATAATAATAAAAACCAAGACAAATCACACATTACAAGCAATAATACTCACGAATACACACACATATATTTGTACCATAGGAGGGATTAACATCTGGTACGCATAACACAAACTCTGCTTAGCTTGGGACTAGATGGCGCTGTGTGAATTGTACAGGGTTATTATTATTATATAATGTTTTTTTTTTATATACCGCTTATTCGTAAACCGCACTAATCACAAGAAGATTATTTCCACATATTCGTTTTGTGTTATTCAAAAAAACACATAGCAAATAATGTCATTTAATACTTTATTTGTACATATTCTAATTGAACCTCAAGCTGTGAGCCGCAAGTTCTTTTTTCCCTTATCTTCTAAGAACATAATTTCAGCATCAACAAAATCATAAACAGAAACCAGTTTCGATATTATTATATTAATCCAATTAGATCCTCTATTGGAATTTGATGAAAACGGTACAGATATAATTAACTTTATACAAATATGAATAGGTATCTATGAAAATAGGGTCTAAAATTCGTGAAATACGGACACGTGAGTGCATGAAGCAATTTAACGGTACGGGCCAGGAAACTACAACTATTACATGCTTGTGTTAGGTAATCAAATTCAAATTCAAAATATCTTTATTCATGTAGGTCTATTACAGATTCTTATGATATGTCAAATCAACAATAGCAATGGTCAATTCGGTTGCTTTAGACTTCAAGAAATTTTTGTGATATGTCAAATCTACGGTTAGTTAGGAGTTTCGAGCTAAGAAGGAAAGACAAGAAATTAAGCTCTTATTCTACTCAAAGGGACTTGTATGTGATTGAATGAAAATATAGTGCCCACCAGCAAATGCTACTGTACGTGAGAAGAATGTGCTAAAAATTAATATAAAAAAATTATAAAATTATGTAAATCAAGATCAAGAAGTTCGATACAGTTATATTTTCAACAATTTGACGTAAAAATAGGTTTATCATTAGGTCCGAAATACGCTATTTTTACTTTTAACTTGAAGTGAACTAGGGGATGAATCTTGTGCAGAAATTCGCGGGCAATATTTAGTCCATACAAAGTTTGTTATCGGTGTTACCATCAGCTGGGAGTTAGTAAAATAAAATATTTTAATTAAACCGTGTATTTAGAATTTTAATGGCCCTACATGTGTTCTACCTTAATTTTAATATTATATTAAGAGCCCATCTAAACCCTTTGGGACGGTCTCAACGTTTTGCGGACGACCCTACCACGTTAGTGGGTAGTTTCATACATACCCTATTTTAAGGGTAAATTAATTCTTTATAGAGGTAAACGATCTTGGGCTTAGTGACCGTAACGTATAGGGTTTTTGTTCAGTTGAGATTAAAACAGGATTCCATCTGATACTTGATAGCTATTAAACGTATAAAACAGCACTTTCTACCTTCCAGCGAATAGTTGATAATTTGCATAAATAACGATAGACTTTCAATCATTTCATTTAAGTTGTTTATAGACAAGAATCGATTATAAAACGCCCAATCTATCTTAATCTTAATAATATGATAAACGCGAAAGTTTGGGAGTATGGATGTTTGTTACTCTTTTACGCGAAATACGGGTTTCGATAAAACTTTACAGTAATATAGCTAAGGCATCAGAATAACATATAGGTTATATTTTTTATTGAAATTTGACGCTGGTGAAAGCGCGGGCACTAGTATATTCATAAACGTATTTTTACTGGAATAAACTCTGTCCAAAGTAGTCTACGTGGGTAACTGTAGTCTTACATTAGCTATCAACTTGCTTTCTAACCTGTATTTCAGTATAAACATGAGATTTGTCTTGTCCAGGTACGGAGCAATAATATCTTAGTCTTCTGGAATGGAATCCATACCATCGAATGAAGGTATTACTTGCGTCACATAAACGAAATGTTTGTAGAGCTGGTCTTTTGAAAACAGAAATAATCCTCATTCAAATAAACTTAATATGAGCACTTTTGAGTTATATCGATTTTTATTTTACCACTCATTCGGAACGTAGACTCATCATAAGAATAATGCAAGAAACTTGCGCGTTGCTCTTTTAATTAAATGTCATTCTAAGTACATACATTAACAAGGACTTGGAACAATCAACATAGAAACCGCTATGCATACAATTTTAGTGCAATTAGATGATATCGCTAGCACTATGAATTTTGAGTTTTTTTCTACAAGACTATTCTCATTTAGATAGATAGATAAAACATTTATTGCCAACATTAAACAAGTTACAAAGAATGCAGAAAATAGGAAAAAACATACAAAGTTGGCAATAGGAGCTGTCTCAGATGTTACTGATAAGCAAAACCTCAATGAGGTGCATCTGTACAGCACTGGTTTTCAGGCAGCCCCCATACTCATTGAAAAGAAGAACATTACATTTTCAAATCCTTCAATTTTAGTCATATAACCGACAGGTGCCGCTTACATCATATTCTTGTCTCCTTTGATAACCTTCTAATTGCATAAAAATATCTTAAAATAATAATTAATAATATTTCTAATTCTCTGTTGGTGTTATTAAAATTATCTGTAAATGGATATCGATAAAAATAGTATGGCTGGTACAATCTGAGATTGAATTTCTCATCTCGGCGCGCAAGCCGTGAAAATTATTATGTCGCTTGCAGCGTAGTCGTCTTCATCCCAGTCGATTGCTCAATTTATCAATACAGCTTCCCTCTCATAGATTATGTAGATAAACAGATATGACACATCACCTATCTGCTGTTGAATGTTATAAAGCAAGAAAGAGAAAGAGAATTTCGTAATGAGGAAAACAAACTTGATTCCGAAGTAGTGGACGAAATTCCAAACTGGTTCAAAACTCTTTTTATATTTTTAAAAGATCGAAATAAAGAATACAGACTTATGACTCATCAACAACAATAAATAAAACATTTCGTATATATGTGTGTGTAATGGTTTTTTATCGAATTCATGTATTTTTATGCACAGTTTAAAAAAAGTTATTAAAACTCTATCTATTTATACATGAACTACTAGCTGTGCCCGCGGTTTTACCCGCATAAAATTTATAGCCTATGAGTTAAACAAATGTATAAGCATATTACTGTAAAGTTTCATCAAAATCCGTTCAGTAGTTTTTGCGTGAAAGAGTAACAAAAATCCATCCATACTCACAAACTTTCGCATTTATAATATGAATAATAAGATTATTGTTCGAAATTTAATTCACTTTCGTCCGCGCAATTTACCTAAAAAGGAGTATAAAGTTTTTGCTTCGTGTATTAGTCTACAGATTACAATTTCGAGTTTGATTTTTAAATAATGAAGCCTATTGCCATATCTGCTAATATTTTGTCTATAAGAAGGGCAATCGCAAACCGACCGTCGATTTATTTCGAGAGAGCGACTCGCTGTATCACTTACGTAAGATTTACCTCGCCCCGCTCGTAGGTTGGCCATGAAGATATTGCCTTCAGCTTTCAGATTGCGATGTTTGGTTTCCAGCAAATGAATGTTTCTAAATCTTTGATTATGTGGTAGATACGTAGTAATTTGAACGTAAATCTTATTGCCGTATACTTGTGTAACTAATTATATCTGATGGCGATGCTTACGTAATGTAGAACTTTTGTTAGTGATATCCAATGCCGCTGGTTATGCACCTAATGAAAATCTGAACCTTATACTATCGTTTATAAAGTAAGCTATTTCTTTTGTCATTGGGATTGCAAAGCTAACTGCTTGAATTTAATTTGTGTAGCATGAATTTGTTTTATGAATAAAAGTATTAATTTAGTATTGAGATGAGAAAATACCATATATTATATATGTACTGTATTTTTAGCTCCACAATATAAATTAATAATTTATACAAATAGCACTATGATTATACAAATAGACATCACGTCATCTAAGCGGAACTAGGAGTCGACATGTTTATTTTTAAATTAGTATATTTAAAAAATTATACACTATTTTAGCTTTTTAAAAAACGAACATCTAAAAGGAACTTGGTGTCATCACATATATATTTAAATTGGGATATTTAAAAAAAATAAACTTTATTTTAGCTTTTTAAAAAACGAATATTTAAAAGGAACCCGGAGACGTCGTATTTCTATTTAAATTGGTATATTTAAAAAATAAAACACTATTTTCACGTTTTAAAAAACGAATATCTAAAAGGAACTCGGAGTCGACACATTTATATTTAAATTGGTAGATTTTAAAAATTAAACACTATTTTAGTGTTTTTGTAAAAGGAATCTGTAAAAGCTATTCGAACTTGTCACGTCTAGTTTCATCCGGTTTATTGAAGTTAGCACTCGACATGACCCGACAACGGCTAACTGAAAAGACAGCACTAAATGGTCTGTGAAATTGAAAAACTTAAACTTTTATATTGTAAATATAAAAGTATAAGACTTTCAATTTATAAAATAAATGTTTTAGACACTCCAATTACGCACTTGATACTTTTTTAAATTTGAATTTGGATTTATGTCTTTTGATGTCGCGCAATTTTTTTATTTATACGATACGTTGTTTAACAACGTATGATATTTCCTAAAAAGTAAGTACAACACCTAGAAATCTTTAAAGAATGTCATTTCTTGAAATTGATTAATTCCAGTAATTCCATACAACATACTTTACATTTATTTATTTTTTCCCCTTTATTCAGATTTAGGAAGTAGTTTCGCTTAAGTTACAAAATTCTGTATAATATGCAAAATATCTTTCTAAACATGACCGACTTAAAAAACGGTCACCTACTTTAAATGTACCTTTTTATGTGTCTGAAATGGTAAACAAATAAATTACATCGTGGTAAAATTTTCAGAAAGTTGTCTGCGTGCATTTTACGTAATAGGCAGTTTGCATTCAGATGTTTGTTTCGGTTAGTGTAACAGAAGGCCTAATAATTTAGTAATTACAGGATTAAACATAACATCTTAGTATTCCGGAATAATAACACAATGACATGATGACTTGATGCCCATAGTGCTGTTTGTATAAATTATTAATTTATATTGTAGAGATAAAATACAGTACATATATAATACATGGTATATTTACATCTTAGTAATAATAATTCTATTCAAAAACAAATGACTGCTACACATATCAAATTCAAAAACAGTCACCTTGTTCGTAATTCCAAAGCCATAAAAAATATCTTACTTTATGAACGACAACATAAGTTTCAAATTTACATAAACAGGACCACTGCATATATTAGTTACATAAGTACAAAACGCTAAGATTTACATTCAAATATGTTATTTGTGTATGTTGATTTTTAAAAAACTACAGTAGTATTCATTTAAAAACAAATATCAAACTCCGAGTAGCTCTTAGATATTCGATTTTTAAAAGTATTCTCTTTTCATATATATTAAGATATATGTAAGTAAATATAACGATTTCGAGTACGAGATTCTTTTTTCAAAACTTCACACGTTGTTTCATATTTTTAATTCTCCCAGCTTATACGTTAATCAATTATCACATAAGTATCTTTGTTTACTGAAAGTACGGAATAGTCCGATTAAAATCACTAAAATATATATAAAATGGCGCAATTAGAGAGAGTTACAACTATTTGTTTCAATGTCAACATTTTATGCTGGTTTTTTGTTCCTGAATAAACATTATGTCCAGGTGTTAGACCCGCTTGCCGTCGTTTTTCAATTGTTACCAATATTCCTCTGTAAGGAAAGTTAGTCAGAAATATAAATATGTATAAGTGAGACATATGAAAAAACATATTCTCTCTCTCATTCTGCATTATCATTTATAAGATAAATAGATATATGTTCTCTACCCATAATTATACTAGCTGTCCCAGCAAACGTTGTTTTGCCATATATATTAACACTCCAATAAAAAGTAGGTGTTGATGGTAGAAGTGTGAAAATATCAAGTTTCATGTACATATCAATGTTAAATCATAATAACATAATAATAAAAAAAAATTGTCTAAAAAAATATTTAGGGTTAACCTCGCTACCATCTATGTAATGTAAAATTGCGTATACCTCAATGATAATTGAGGAGTATTAAAAATAACTTAAGAGGTATGAGGTGTTAGCCGATTCTCAGACTACTAGATATGTACACAAAATTCATAAAAATCAGGTAAATTCATTAATACTTTAATATACTTGAGATGGCAATAAACCAGAGGCAACTATTGGGTACAATGAAAGTCAGCGAAAACACTAATGACTGTTTATTCTTGGAGCAACTTGTACCTGCTTAGAATTCCTCTCCACTGTATACAGCGACTAGAGCAAGAAAAACTCAAGAGGGAGCATTATATATAGCCGACGAAAGATGACTAATCATTAATTAAATAAATACTTGTAGGTTAGAAAAGTGTTGTTGTTATATACATATATATTGTTAAAAAAGCTAAAATAAATAGTCGTACACTCAAATATATGAGATGTTTGCGTATACGACTATTTTATTACTATTGAAGTAAAATTTAGTTATGTCACGATATTGTTTATCAATTATGTTTATCAAAAAAATTTTTTTAATGTAATTTAACAACTTATTGAATTAATTGAGATTAATTTAATAAGATATTAAATATTACTAATTAATTATCTCTCGTAACAATTTATGATATTTTTCGTTTTTCATATCATAAACACATTTTTACAAAGTAATATTTATATGTAAAAGACGCGATACTGTCACAAAATTAAGCGATGTCGACTTTATACTATACTATATAAAATTATCCACTATATATTTAAAATAATGGCCTTATTTCTGTTATAGTTAGTGGTCCATCTTGACTTTTATTTTGATCTACGTATAATAACGAACTACTTAATGCACTGGTGTGCTATTTGTCTAGGTTGCAGTGACTCGCTGTTGTAACAGACATGATGCAGCTGTTACGTATAAATCTGTAACGAAAATTCTGTTATATGTAGTTAAATTCAAACTTAAAATAACTTATTTATGTAGGCTATTTCAGAAATTTATGTTAGGCAATTGTTATTGTGGCGACTTAGGATGGGAAGCAGAATTGTAGATAGATCAGCTACCAGTCGATTGAGTGTAGTCGGACGATATCGAGAAGACGGTAAGCTGCCTTGGACCAGATGTGTCGCAGATCAATAAAGGTAGAAAATTATAGAAATTATACGTCCAGTAGTGGACTAATATATGCTTTAGAGAAATTATAAATATATTTTTTTAATCCTACTGTTTACCTAATGTTCCATCTTGACGCTTTTGTTGCTCTGAGTACAGTAACAGCTTAATGCAGTTCAGTGCTATTTATAGTGAGTACTCTGTGCTGTAACAGACGTGATGCATCTGTTATATAATTGTGTAATTTCGACCTTATTTCTAAAAGATGTATAATACTTTATCCTCTATCAGTACTCTATTTGAAGATTAGTAATATTTGCTGTTTTCTCAAATGTAAATGTAAAATCTAGCATATATAGAATTCTAATATAACATAGAAAATTCTCGTGTCAGAGTGTTTGTAAGAGATCTCCTTCGAAACGTCTTGACTGATTCTAATGTAATTTTGTTTATATAATAAATATATTATTATACTATTTGACCCTAAGTTACAAAGGTTAGAAAGACATAATTTTTTATTTTTTTACAATTTTTTTTTCTTTATTATTAGGCATTGAAATACACATAGTCCTAAATTTTCACCCCGTCAACCCCTATTTTTTAATAGCGATTTTCTACTCTCGTTGGTTTATAACTGATTAATTTAAATGGCAAAACAATTTATTGATTTATAATTTTTTTATTTATATATATAATATGATATACACTATCAACGATTAATATAGGTTGCACTAGCTGTGCCCACGGATTCACCCGCATGAAATTTATAGCATATGTGCTATTCTAATGTATAAACTATACTACTCTAAAGTTTCGTCAAAATCCGTTCAGTAGCGTTTACGTGAAAGAGAAACAATCATCTAACCATCCATCCATCCATCCATACTAACACGTTTAATAATTTTAGTTTTTAATTTTAGTAAGATTCTACGCGAGCAACGCCGCGGGTCTAGTAGTATATAAACTATTACATCCACGGTTCCTTTATTCAAATTTATACCGCCTGTAATACATATCGTATACAATTTCAATATAACCCACATGCTAGACCTTTCTTATTTTCTATTTCATATACAAAATACAATGATAAAGTCGCTTGCCCGTTTCGAGATTACCGGGTACTTTGTGGCTTTCAACCGGACAATATTTTCCGGACAAAACCAGTGTAGGCCGCTGAAATCCTGTTTGTAAGCGTCTTGATATGCCCAACTTATGCTATTATGGATTTCACGCTATTGTGCGATTTTGTGTATTATTATAATAATGTTTTGTACATTTACGTTTTGAATATTGAACGATGTAATATGCATGATGGGATAATCCATTATTAACTCTATTCTTCTCTTTGTAAAATTGAAAATAGTAAGTATCTCTATGTATAGCTGACCCACGCGACTTCGTCTGTATCACACTTATCGTTACATATCGCCCAATTTACATAATATCTTTTTAAATGATGACCTATGTATTATTCTAAAGTATAAGCTATGTTACTGTAAAGTTTCATCAAAATAATATTTATATATTTATTTATGTATGTAGGTATATTATTCATCATCATCTGCTTTTTCCTTATCCCATTTATTTGTGGTCGTCGTAATATGTTTTTCTCTTCCATTCATCTCTGTTCGCAGTCATCCCGTTATTTACTCCCTTTCTCACCATATCATCTTTTACACAGTCCATCCATCTCTTTTTCGGTCTTCCGGTATGTAGGTATATTATTATTTTATTTTTTTATAGAAATTTATATTTAAAATATTTTGCTTTATATTTATATACCTTTTTTTTGACATTTCTCATTTATATTAGTCCAATGCCAATAATCTCTGTACAACTAATGGTTGACTGGTAGATAACGCCGCAAGGTATTAACTCCGCCATATGTACACATTGTTTTTGTGCATTAAAGTTAAATAAATAAATAAATAAAATCCGTTGATTAGTTTTTGCATAAAAGCGTAATAAACATCCATCCATACTCACAAACTTTTCCATTTATAATATCTATCATCATCATCATCATCATCGCAGCCCGGAAGACGTCCACTGCTGGACACAGGCCTCCCCCAAAGATCTCCACGACGATCGGTCCTGCGCTGCTCGCATCCAATGCCTTCCAGCGATCTTGACCAGATCGTTGGTCCACCTTAGGTAATATACCTTACTTTTACTCCACAACTGAAACACAGCTTACGAAGCAATTTGCTTAGTAGCTGAAAAAGGTGAGACTAAGTAGCTTAGTTTAGACGACTTTTACAAAGACTACCTCAGTCAAATCAAATTTATTTGCCATAAATATAGGTTTACATTAGTTGTTATTGTAATATAATGTCCCATTACGTTTTGCCTCATTATATATAAATATTAAATATAATTTAATTATTAAAACAATTGTCATCTGAGTAATTATAAATACATATTATTATCAAATACAATATCTTCAGTTACATATGTACATAATCACTAGATTTCTTAACACGAATAATTTTAAATGCCGAGTGTGAGCCATGTTGCCAACCATTGTATATAAATATTATAGATGTTTTTTTTTTGTAATTGTTTTACGTATGTATTTGTGTGTGTATGTAGGTGTGTGTGTGTGCATACATATACATATATGTAAAATGTACCTATGTCAAAAGTGTACTTAAATGTTTTTCTTTCTTTCTTACATCAAGAGAGGTAAATACCTTTATTTACCATGAAATTATCCCTGTTAAGACCCGGTTATATTTACTTGTTTTTTTTTTTCAAGGAGGTATTTACATATTTGACGTTGTACAAATTTGGAGTCAATAACAAACGCATTTTATCTGCCAGCATCAGGAATGTCCCGAAACAAATTAACTGGAATTCTGAGAAGGGATGCATAGAAACGTCGTGAATGGACGTAGCCAGACCAATATGGGACGGGGCAATAGTATTAAAAAAATGTAAGTTGTACTTGTTACTTAAAATGTTGAGTCTTGCCTTACATTATATTTACGGCTTCGCACGGGTGTGTGTATTAAATATATAAACCTTCCTAAATGATCACTCTAATAAAAAACTGCTTAAAAATCCGTTGTGTAGTTTTAAATATGTAAGCATACATAGGGACAGACAACGACAGCGACTTTATTTTATACTATGTAATGAAGTATGCTTTGCGTTTGAAAAGCCAAGCAGTATTTAATTTACCTCTGCTTTTAAAAATAACTACAGGTAAAAAAGGGACGAGCAAAAACACTATTAAAATTTAGGCATCGATGCAACATTAATGTCTAATATCTTTAGAGTAGACTTTTTTTATTCAAATAAACCTAAATTGAAGCTTTTTTAATTAGTCGTACTTATTTTTTTAATCTACCGCTTACTTGAATATTACATCACCAGAAAACGAGCAGGAAACTTACGTGTTCCTGTTTTAAATAATTGTTATAACTTTACATTTATAAGTTAAAATATATGAATACAAGTACCAACTAGCACTAATTAAAGTCAGAATATGAAATGCATGGCTTGCATACTTGCACACGGCTACGACATAAAACTCAAACAAATAAAGTTATCCGTACTATTATATAATTTAGAAAGAAATCATTAAATAATACCCCATAGCCCTGGATACGTCCCATGGGAAGAAAAATAAAATTAGAGCGAATCGAAGGAATCTCCCGGATGGAAAGTCGTGATGGAATTTCCCTATTAAAGTTAAGCTTTATTAAATCTACGGGAGCAATGACCCATAAAGATAGTTTATGGGGTTCTTATACTAGGTCCCTTTAAAGTACTTTGAACTATAACTATAAAAGCTTAGAATACAAAATAGATACTAACATAGTTTATATATAAACATATGTATTATGTTATTTGAAGAATATTATAATTTGCAAGATGGTGGAGACGACAGCTAGAATTTTAGTACTTACTTCATACAAAAAGGGTTGTATTTTGCAGGTTTCTAGAATAAATTAAGATAAAAATAATATAATGTTTTATTTACAATGTTTTTTTCACAATAAATTATTCTTTTTTCTATACGATGAACATTTGTAAGTACATTCCATGTCTGAAAGAAAACAACTATTTAAATTATGCCACTTAATTAAAACTAAATCGGAATTAAATTTTCGCCTGGTCCAAAACATTTTACAAACTTTCCATTTTCTGTCATCTTTTCCTGACGCCAAGCAAGTTACTCTAATTCCACCCTGCAAGGTGGGATAGTGAAACTACTAAACACATCATTATAATCTGATAACTATTAGATTTTAAGAATAGCAATTGATGCAATATAGATATCATGTACGTTACGTCTAAGTTATAATATGTGCAGATAGCACTTCAAATCTTCGAATGAACGGCCAACTCCCGCCTAACGGATACAACTTTAGTCTGATGGCACTGCTACGAATTCAGCTTAGGTCATCATAATTTCAATCCTCCTTTGAATTAGACGGGGGATCGATCTCAGTTTTGCTATGCCGTTAAGCGTGATGTCTTTATTACTTAGACAGATTATATGTTATGGATTATTGTTTATCATTTAAATCACTATTTCTTAGTTACCTCTTAATCAAAAAGCACGCCAGCTTATATTTAAGCTAAAACTACTGAACGGATTTTGATGAAACTTTACAGTAACATTGCATATACATAAGAAAAACTCATAGGCTATACACGCTGGTCAAACTGCGGGAATAGCTAGTACCTACTAATATATTATTAATTATTGAAATTACTAAAAATTACACTATTTCTTGTTTACCTCTTAATTTACAAACTGGGCATTTTATATTTATGATCAAAACATGTAATCAACGTGTACTTATAACTAGTAACATGCCAATATAGACAGACTACTAGACAGATGACGCAACCAATGAATATATTAAAGTTTGCAGCACGCAGACTCCTGTATTTATGAGCGTCAGGTGTTCACGTGAATAGCTACATTATTTATTAAGCTGCGTAGAATCGAGCGCGGGCATTAAGTGACGCTAATAATTGATGAGCTCTGCACGCGTCTACGTGTATGTTGGTCTACTCTAGTTTATTGATGAGTAACTATTTTCTACCAACTTCAAAAATGAGTACGTTCTGAAAATTTTCTACTTCAAGATTGAGTAAGTTTGAAATTTAGGTATGTTATAGTTCTATATTAGACGATATTATTTAAGCCGATTTATTAAGTGATGCTAATAATTGATGAGCTCTGCACGCGTCTACGTGTATGTTGGTCTACTCTAGTTTATTGATGAGTCATTAGTAACTAATTTCTACCAACTTCAAAAATGAGTATGTTCTGTGATCAATGTCAATTTTCTACTTCAAGATTGAGTAATTTTGAAATTTAGGTATGTTATAGTTGTATATTAGACGATATTATTTAAGCCGATTTATTAAGTGATGCTAATAATTGATGAGCTCTGCACGCGTCTACGTGTATGTTGGTCTACTCTAGTTTATTGATGAGTCATTAGTAACTAATTTCTACCAACTTCAAAAATGAGTATGTTCTGTGATCAATGTCAATTTTCTACTTCAAGATTGAGTAAGTTTGAAATTTAGGTATGTTATAGTTGTATATTAGACGATATTATTTACGCCGATTTATTAAGTGACATTAATAATGGATGAGCTCTGCACGCGTTAATGTGTATATTTGTCTACTCTAGTTTATTGATGAGTAACTATTTTCTACCGCCTTTTAAAATAAATAGGTACATTCTCAATTCGGCTATATGACATATAGTTATATATTAGGCGATGTTATTTAAGCCGATTTATTAAGTGATGCTAATAATTGATGAGCACTGCACGCGTTTAAGTGTATGTTGGTCTACTTAGGTTAATGATAAATAACTAATTCCGACTTAAAAAATGAGTAGGTTCTAAATTCGTATATATTATTGTTGTATATCAGATGATATTATTTTAGCCATTTAGCCAATTTTTTAAGTGACGCTAATAATTGATGAGCTCAGCACGCGTTTACGTGTATGTTAGTCTACTCTAGTTTATTGATGAGCAACTATTTTCTACAGATTTCAAATATTACTAAGTTTTCAATTCTGGTATATTTTTATGTATATATTAGACGATTTATTTTTAATACGTGTATTAACTGACATTAATATTTGAACCCTGCATGTATCTGCATTCATGTTGATCTATTCTAATATATTAAATATTCGAAAATATTACTATGAAGACATCTTAGCTATGTTTTTTTGGCGATATTACCTAGCTTATTTACTAAGGAGTATACTACCTAGTATAAGGGATACTAACTAGTATACGAGTACATACAAATGTTTTTATGGCACGGTCATCGAACTTACGACCATTGTAAAATAAAACATTTGCTTATAGATAGATAACCGAAATGCCTTGAAAACTACTCTGTTTTAAACGCTCAAGGATTTCATTATATACAAATGAAAATAGCCTTCAAAAATAAATCAAAATAAACTAAATTTTAGCAAAATGAGGCGAGCCAATGTTCATATTTTACGGTAATAAAACTATTTATCTGCCAGTATTGCAACCGCTTTACGTTAAGTACTATTTCTCATAAAATACCTTCGCAAGCTGAAACACTGCCAAAACGTAGTATTAAAGTATATTACCATAAATGACTTAGTATATAAAATTATACTGTAACCATTTTACTTCAGGTGAATCATTAGCTTCATTGTTGCCAATATTTTATGTAAGTACAGGGTTCGTGCAATAAAAAAAATATTTGAACATATTATTATAATGTGTTTACTTTAGAAAAATACACAGTAAGAATATAAGACAACATTTTTTTTTCTCACGACAATTCACACAGCGCCATCTAGATCCAAGTTAAGCTAGCTAAAGCATGTGTAATGGGTACTAGATAACTAATACAAGTACATAGATATATATATTTTATAAATAAATACATATTATACATAACAAATACCCAGACCAATACAAACAATCATACTCATGAATATAAATGTTTGTGCAGTGCGAGGAATCGAACCCGCAATTGCTCCTCCGTATAACATGTCCATACCAAGTCTGTTAGCTCTCAACTTGTCTATAACTGGCGAATATAAGACAAATTTATAGACACCAATACCTACATTTACACGACGCATTCTTTCAGGTGCGTTTACAAGTGCTCGCGATTTAACGCGGGAAAGCCAGCGCTCGTAATCGTGTGGGATAGCATTTAATTATTTTTTTGTTCTTTCTTTCGAACGTATTCGCGCATATGGTTCTTGTCAGTTAACTTTATTTTAAGAAGATTTATAAATTATCAATAATATATATACCTATATATTAATATATAATATAGATTTATAAATTATTATCATATAATATCTATGATGTTGATCCATAGTTAGATGTCCGCTATTTTTGTTAGAAAGATGGAAAGCAAAAGAAGTAAGAATAATTTTGAATCAATGTCTATAACCTTTCCAGCCAATATTATTAACAATTTTCAATGATAATTAATTATTAAATGAACACGATAAAGCACGCACTATACGTATGTAGACTCTTTGACTACATTCGTTCCTGCTTGAAAGTCTATTCGCGCGTAAACGAGCGTAAATAGCAATGTAAAGGCAACTAATGTGATATTTTAAAAAATATACATGTGGTTTACTATTGAAAGCATAATGCTGGCTGCATTATGCTATCAATAGTAACTATTTTCAGCATTAGTCATTCCCGCAACTTTGTATACCACTACATTTTTAGATTGTAATCTATTGATATTAATAAGTATTGCCATTTATTTATTGATAAATGCATTAATAATTACAACTGTAGGCGTGACGTATATTATTTATAGTTATTGTATTTTTTTTTTCAAAATTTAATATTTTCTAAACCGCCTTTTGCTTATTACTTGACCTACTTAAATACATATGGAAACATTTGTTGGAAACTCCAACAAAAATAAGTGTTAAAACCTCTTTGATAATTTACTCATAATATTCAAAATTCATAATTCAAAAATCATTTATTCATGTAGGACATTTTAGCCGCTTATGAACGTCAAGTTTTTACATTATATTTTTTTTACCTACCGTCCAGTTCGGTATATAGATCCAAATATAGGACGCTGTGTTCTCATGATTACGATTGTCATTTGTTTTTATGTTCTTCAATATTTTGTTACACCGCTAATTATATTGATATTTTAATAAAGAAATACATTTAAGTAAGATTTTTTTACAAATAGGTGTTTTATAATTATTTACAATGAATACACCCACGCGCCTCTTTGAGATTCATACAAAATTAAGGTAATTCTAGCCGTATTTTCTTAAAATGTAAATATAAAAACTGTGAGTTTCAAATAAAGATAATTGGCGTTGCGGGTGAAATAAATATACTTTTTGATTGAAGTGGCACGTGGATTGATACGATACACTGTTAGGTTGGTGATTGAGAACTGCCTGCGAGGATGGAACACAAAGAAAGACAGTTCTGGTAAGGAAGGAAGCACAGCATCTTTGAATTGTAGGTTGCAGTGCGGCGGCTATCGGTGTCTCCTGGTCCCAGCGACTTGCTTAACAACAATGGCAGAAACACAATGAATGCGGTGGATTTAAATGTTTATTAATTATCACAAATAACAAAAAACTTGATCTTAAACGCGATCAAGGCGGGAATTCAGTGTCAACTTCAGCGTTCAAATTTACAGTAACGCGCGAGCGCAATATGTCACTTTCGATACAAGCGAATATTCTCGCTCGCACTTAAAACAAAGGTATGAATAGAATAGAATAGAATAGAAATCATTTATTCAAAAAAACTTAATTTAAGCACTTTTGAATAGTCATAACAATTTGTTTTTTATCTACCATTCGTTCGGAAAGCTGTCTCATCCCAAGAAGAACGAGCAAGAAACGTGTGTGTTGCTCTTTTAAATAATCCTTGTAAGTTTACATTTACAAGTCGAAACGTGTGAATACAAACTACCAACAAGCACTAATTTTTTGGGTCAAATATAAATATGCAATAAGATTGAATCAGTCGTAGTGATATGTGCGAGAATAGGAAAGGATGAAGGAAATAGTGTAGTGCCAATATTTAGAAAGTTAATGTTCCGTACCACGTAAAATTAGCCATTTCAACAAACTGTTCCTAATAATAATTATATAATAATAAACATAAAATGTAATGATATATGGCGCTACCAAATAAAGAGTAAAGACAATGATAAAGGTTTCTGTATAAAATGGTCTGCATGAATATGTCTGTCTCAATAATTTCTCCCGCCACTATAGAAACCACAGGTGTATATGTAGGTTGCCCGCTACCGCTTATAACATGCGTCGCATAACAAATAACAACCAATATTTGCGTAAATATTTGCAGAAAACCTATGTGCGACCCGATCAACACCTTTGTTTACTGTTCTGTTATATTTATATGGAGAATGTCGGACACAAAGAAAACTTCACATGTTTACCGCTTACACGGATTTGAAAATGAAATGAAATATCAGTGGATTTACATTAAAAGCTGTTACGGAAGGACTGTATTAAGGCTGGTTTAAAATGAGACACGTTCCTAGATCTGTAAAATAAGTGTAATCAGCTCGCTATCAAGAATGTAAAGACAAAGCATATGGCTTAAGAAAACAAAGGGTATATAAAAACAGAACTTTAAAATATGAATTCAAATATACATAAAAAACATAAAACCTATCAAAAAGGTTGCCATCGGCAACAAAAGCCTCCATACATTTAGTACCTGATCTGTTTTATCGTATTCTCCATATATCACTATACTAAACATGCCTCATTTTTTATATCATTAATAATCATTACATAGTATAAAACAAAGTCGATGTCTGTCATAGGGAATACATCCCAAGCTTAAATCTTTAAAATTGCGCAACGGATTTTGAAGTGTTTTTTTTTAATAGATAGAGTAATTCAAGAGGAAGGTTACATGTATAATACATGTACACTCCTGCGAAGCTTAGGTGAGTAGCTAGTATATAATAATAAACCAGGACAGTTGACTCAGCGCCATCTAATCCCGATTAATTAAACGAAAACGAGTTACATATACATTTTTATTTTCATTTAGTTATACTCTTTGTTGCATCAGATACCGAAAATAATTAGAATATATTTACATAAACTGATTTGAAAGACTGATCTGAAAGGCGCTGTGATAATTGTCCTGAAATATTATTATATTATTATTATAAAATTAAATATACATACATACATATTATTTATAGTACAGATAGAAAGAGTAAAGAAAAAAGGGACCATGAAACTATAGGTTCCTATAGTGATTAGATTTGTTCGTATATTAAACACACTCCACACGTGTTTAATATGCGAACAAAAAAGTAAGGAAGTGTTACAAACCAAACCAAATACTAGTTTTCAACAAAGAAAATTTATTTATTTATTTAAATAACTTTAATGCACGTAATATACAGGTAAAAAGTACACATGGCGGACTTAACACCTACATGTCCTACCAGGCAACCATGAGTTGTGCAGAGATAAGTTGTTGGCGGTGCAGACAATATTATAATAAATTTATAAAACACACACTAATACAAATATAAATATGTATATACATAAATATCCCTACAAATATACATAAATACAAATACATACAAAAATATACCATGCATACGTAAATACTTGTGTAATAATCTGATAATGAAAAAGTGATTACAGCCAACAGTGAAACATATTAATAGATACAACAAATATAGTAATAGATACAAAAAAATATATCACATATATATATTTTTTGTGTCTATTACCACAGACAACATAATATTACATACTATTACTGTGTTGTAATATGTTTCACTGTAGTGTATATTAGCATTGTAGTGAAATGAAAATCTTATTTAACAACCCATTTATGTATAAAACATAAAACCCTGGGAACAGTGAACTTAGCAATCGTTGGACACAAAACAAACGAATTGCGCGAACAACTGCTATTAAAATATCAAACGGTGATTTATAATCAAATTTAAATTAATCACAACTCGTCTAATAAATCCTTAATTAATTTTTCGTCATTTATATTTAAGCTCGACTAGAGCCAATAACTCACAGAAAGTTTAGGCTCAGATTGTATATCTCTATACATATATATGAAATTGGAGTGTCTGTTTGTAATAATGAAATAACCGTTTTTTTACTACATGCATATTAACATAATTTTCCTTCTTATTTATATAACTATTTACTAATTCTTACTTGCATGTTACAATACTTCCTACAACTGCATAAAAAAAATTCTTTAAGCAGTTTAAAGAATGACACGCGGACGAATTCGCGTGTACAGCTAGTATAAAAGTAGTCTAAGTTACTTCTTATTACATTACCTGCCAATAAAAGTCCCGTCAAAATTTTTCCAGCCATTTCAGAGATTAGCCGGAACAAACAGACAGACAGACAGAGACACAAAAATTGTAAAAAATGTTATTTTGGTGTATGTACCGTATCTATATTCATATGCATGTAGTAAAAAACGGTAATTTCAATAGTACAAACAGACACTCCAATTTTATTTATATGTATAGATTGTTAGACCTTAAAAAGTAATAAAACTGGACTATCCTGATTATAGAATCTGACCACCAAATCTATTTAACATTGTACCTTTGTGAAATGTTACATGTTTGTTACTCAGACATGTTTTACCGGTTGAACGGATTTATTTAAAAGCGGGCATACAAATGGATCCCTTGCTGGATTAAATGATGAATAAGATAAAATAGAATGGATGAAATTGGATGGTATTGTCGGGACAAAATAACGCGTTACGTTCTTTGATGTCCAAGACGAACTTCATTAATAGCCATTTTAAAGTAATTTAAAGAAATAGAAATAATGTTTATTAAAATTGTTTTATTCTACCACTCATTCGGAAAGTAGAGGTTTACCCGCGACTTCGCTCGTATAATATCATTACTAGCTGCAAGATGAGGCTGAAGTAGCAAAATGTTGATATTTTATTTTTATGGTTTTCATAAAAAGAAAAAATTTAAATAATAAGTATATTTACCCTATTATTATTCTACAAAATTTCAGTTCGGTAGTTTTTGCGTGAAAGCGCAACAAACATCACTCTCACATATACAATTATTAGTAAGGATTTACACATCATGCAAGTCCATCAATAGTTTATTCCGGCATATCTCAGTGAAATCAGCGTTAGACACGAAATGTAAATAACAGGCCCGCCCGGACCAGCGGCTTATGAATAAATGAGTTATCCAGTGATTGTGCTTGAATTATTCAAGGGCTGGAATTTTTTTGGCCCCGACGCCCGGCCGTATGGCCGCGGGAGGATGTAATCCTTCCCTCTGAATTTAATATACCCGCACCGCACTTTTGATTTCCACATAGTCCGTTTATGAGTTTTTTCTTGTTACTCAGTTAATATGAGTGTTTATGAAGCAAACTGGTTGTTACCCATGACTTTCGACTGCTTTTTTTATAAAAGATTGGGCTCTGGGTCAAATTTCGTTAAAATTATTTCAGCAATGAATAATTAGTAAACACAGACAGACAAACAGGCAAATCAGTTTCAAATGAAAATTATATGTAAGTCGTTTACGTAATCAGAAGTTTATTAATAAAAAAAATGTAAAGTATTCTTTCCTTAATATAAATAAACCAACAGCTTTTTGTTTTTTTTTATACAATCAAGTTGATGGCACGTCTGATGGTAAGTGGTAGTTGTCACCACCACTAATACTTTGCCATTACGAAGGACTGATATCTCAGGCCTTCGTACACTGTAATTTGACTACCTTATCTCACCATTTCACGAAAACACGTCTTACTAAACTAGCTACTTCCCTTTGATCGACCCATCTAATTCAGATAGGGATCGATATTACGACGGCCTGAGCCGAGGTTCGAACCCTAGCGGTGCTCTCAGACTAAAGTCGTATTTGTTAGGCGGGAGTTGGCCTTCAGCCGCTCAATAAGTCCAGCGAGTCTGGAGTGCCATCTGCACTCGCCCCCTATCGAGCTGCGCCCAAAAGCATTAGAATAGTCCGAAAAACAATACTATTTTGCGGCTGAAATAGGTGAGATATAGGTAACCAAGCATACGACTTTGTATAAAGTCCACTTCGGTATGTATGTAAATAGTTCTATATTCAAACGCTACAATTTAACTTTAACAATTATCAATGCATAATTACAAAAATAGGTTTTAATTTGATTAAATCAAATTTATTGTTATCAATCGCGTTACATAATACAGCAACAAGAGATTAGATTAAGGAATAAGGCCGCCTCATTGTAATGATATAGTATAATATAATAATAATAATCTCAGAACAATTTACACAGCGCCATCTAGACCCAAGTTAAGCTAGCTAAAGCTTGTGTTATGGACATATACACAAATATTGTTTTTTGTAAATACATACATATTATACATAGAAAACACCCAGACCGATACAAACAATCATACTCATGAATACAAATGTTTGTGCTGTGCGAGGAATCGAACCCGCGACTATCGGTCGTAAAGCGGTGTGCTATACCGCTAGACCAACGAGGTCGTCAACAGTGTCCTTTATCGTTACTGTATGTTACAAATAAAGTATATTCTAACTATCTATCTAACAATAATAATACAAGAACCTAGAATAGAATAATCTATTCTAATTTATAAAAACACAAAAAGACTCAAAGATCTATTTACTGCAAAGGCTTATTATGCTATAAAAGATTTTTTGGTAGACTTAGTGTAGAAGCTAATCAGACTTCAATAGAATAGAATAGAATAGAATAGAAGAGGAGAAATGAATAGAATAGAAATAATTTATTCAAATAAACTTAACTTAAGCACTTTTGAATAGTCATAACATTTTTTTTTTAATCTACCGCTCATTCGGAAAGCTGTCTCATCACAAAAAGAATGAGCAAGATACTTGTGTGTTGTTGTGTGTTCCAACTAGCACTAATTTATTAGGGTCAAATATAAATTAAATCTTAGTTTTAGTCGTAGTGATAAGAGCAGACCAGTGCCTACAAGCAAAATTCGACTTAACAAACTAACAGACTAAAATATGGAAAGAGTCATCTGCAAAATTGATACGTATTAATTTAAACAGAGTCCATGTATGTATTGTATGTGTAATAATAAATAAATAAAAAATATATATCAATTGAGAATTGTTAGCAACAGGTTACGTAATAAAGCAACAATGCCCTGTTAGCATCGATGTACAGGAAACCACTTACGAAGCTCCCGTGAGCTCGTAGTGTACTAATAAATAAGAAGTGATAAATAAAAAATATATAAATATATATCAATTGAGAATTGTTAGCAACAGGTTACGTAATAAGGCAACAATGCCCTGTTAACATCGATGTACAGGAAACCACTTACGAAGCTCCCGTGAGCTCGTAGTGTAGTAATAAATAAAAAAATATATAAATATATATCAATTGAGAATTGTTAGCAACACGTTACGTAATAAAGCAACAATGCCCTGTTAGCATCAATGTACAGGAAACCACTTACGAAGCTCCCGTGAGCTCGTAGTGTAGTAATAAATAAAAAAATATATAAATATATATCAATTGAGAATTGTTAGCAACAGGTTACGTAATAAGGCAACAATGCCCTGTTAGCATCAATGTACAGGAAACCACTTACGAAGCTCCCGTGAGCTCGTAGTGTAGTAATAAATAAAAAAATATATAAATATATATCAATTGAGAATTGTTAGCAACAGGTTACGTAATAAGGCAACAATGCCCTGTTAGCATCGATGTACAGGAAACCACTTACGAAGCTCCCGTGAGCTCGTAGTGTAGTAATAAATAAAAAAACATATAAATATATATCAATTGAGAATTGTTAGCAACAGGTTACGTAATAAGGCAACAATGCCCTGTTAACATCGATGTACAGGAAACCACTTACGAAGCTCCCGTGAGCTCGTAGTGTATTAATAAATATAAAATATATAAATACATATCAAAATTCCGAATTGTTAGCAACACATTACGTAATAAGGCAACACTGCCCTGTTAGCATCAATGTACAGGAAACAACTTACGAAGCTCCCGTGAGCTCCTAGTGTACTAATAAATAAGAAGTAATAAATAAAAAATATATATCAATTGAGAATTGTTAGCAACAGGTTACGTAATAAGGCAACAATGCCCTGTTAACATATCGATGTTAACAGGGCATTGAGCTTCGTAAGTGGTTTCCTGTACATCGGTACAGGAAACCACTTACGAAGCTCCCGTGAGCTCGTAGTGTACTAATAAATAAGAAGTAATAAATAAAAAATATATAAATATATATCAATTGAGAATTGTTAGCAACAGGTTACGTAATAAGGCAACAATGCCCTGTTAACATATCGATGTTAACAGGGCATTGAGCTTCGTAAGTGTACTAATAAATAAGAAGTAATAAATAAAAAATATATAAATATATACCAATTGAGAATTGTTAGCAATAGGTTACGTAATAAAGCAACAATGCCCTGTTAGCATCGATGTACAGGAAACCACTTACAAAGCTCCCGTGAGTTCGTAGTGTACTAATAAATAAGAAGTAATAAATAAAAAATATATATCAATTGAGAATTGTTAGCAACACTTTACGTAATAAAGCAACAATGCCCTGTTAGCATCGATGTACAGGAAACCACTTACGAAGCTCCCGTGAGTTCGTAGTGTACTAATAAATAAGAAGTAATAAATTAAAAATATATATCAATTGAGAATTGTTAGCAACACGTTACGTAATAAAGCAACAATGCCCTGTTAGCATCGATGTACAGGAAACCACTTACGAAGCTCCCGTGAGCTCGTAGTGTAGTAATAAATATAAAATATATAAATACATATAAAAATTCCGAATTGTTAGCAACACATTACGTAATAAGGCAACAATGCCCTGTTAGCATCAATGTACAGGAAACCACTTACGAGCTCCCGTGAGCTCGTAGTGTAATAATAAATAAGAATTAATAAATAAAAAATATATATCAATTGAGAATTGTTAGCAACAGGTTACTTAATAAGGCAACAATGCCCTGTTAGCATCGATGTACAGGAAACCACTTACGAAGCTCCCGTGAGCTCGTGTAATTGTTACATAAATCATACATTTCAATTAGCCGTCCAACTAAGCCGTCTTAATAGCTTATCGAATATTGGTTATTACACTCGATGTTGCAAAGCAGCTTACTCGTATGTAATTTTACACTGTATTATCCAAAAATATTACATTTATTTATGCATGTTTGTGAGCAGAAATTAATAAAATATTATTATTGTTTTTTTTTCTTAATCCATCTCGAAACATATGTGTTCGTACGAAAAAATAAATTATCTTTAATTTTATTATATTACAAGCTACCCGGCCCTTCTTCGCACGGTTGTACATGTTATTATACATATATATCTTCCCCTTAAATATATATATAGGTATATATTATATAACTCAAAGGTGACTGATGTAGTGATCTATCAACGCACAGCCAACCACTGGACGGATCGGGCTGAAATTTGGCATGCAGGTAGATGTTATGACGTAGGCATCCGCTAAGAAAGGATTTTAATTAATTTTACCCCCAAGGGGATAAAATAAGGGATGAAAGTTCGTATGAAACTTTGTATGAAAATTAACGCGAGCGAAGCCGCGGGCAAAAGCTAGTTACTCTATATATTGCTAAAAACTGCATTAAAATCCGTTGCGTAGTTTAAAAGATCTATGCGAACAGACAGCGAAAGCGACTTCATTTAGTCGCATAGAATTAAAAGATATAAAATGTCTAAAATAAAAGTAGCTAAGTTACTCCTTATAACATTAGCTATCTGAGAGAGAAAATCTCGTTAAAATTATGCAAATAGTCTGACAGACAAGCAGCTTTTTTTTATGTAAGTTCCGTATTTTATAAACATTTACTTAAAAGCTGTTAAATTGAAATTACCAACAGACACTTTAACTTTATTTATTTCTATAGATAACTAGTTGTCAATTTTGACTTCCTCTGCTATTTTTACATGAATTATTGATAATGTCCATCCTTTCTCCTGGTACAATTTATCATCATGACACTACATTGATATCCATTCAACTATTTAATCGTGAAAAATTACGACTGACAGACAGACGCAATTTATTATATATAATATTAGTGTGGATATATATTCAAGCTCGAAATCCTATATGGAGAGTCAGATGTATTTTCAACTGTCAATATAAAAGAATTAAATGTATTTATATATAACGGAGCTAAATTAACTCTATAATTTTAGGTCAAAATTAAAAATAAAATGTTACATTCTAAATTCAAAATAATTTCATATATTGAATATTTAAATTTTCATAATATTAACAGTTAAATGTCACATTCTAAATTAAAAAAAAGCATATATCGATATTCTATATTTTCATAACATTAAAAATAAAATGTCATATTCTAAATTCAAATAATTTTCATATATCGAAATTCTATATTTTCATAACATTAAAAATAAAATGTCGCATTCTAAATTCAAATAAATTTTAAAATAGCGTTCTTTGTTTCGTTAAAAATGTCTGACGTTAACCGCCATCTAGAAATGTCTGTTTACTGTGTTATGGCCAAGGAAATACGGGCTCTCTCTTTTATTTTATGTGTGAATGTTCTTCAGAGAGGGTCGGTTAACATCGTAAACTTATAGTGCATCCTCCGAGTGCAGTATATCACTGATGTCGTAAATAACGGGATGCATTTACGGCCGCGTGGCCTGGTCTCTGGATCAATGGGCATAAAAATTCCATACACTGGTGGTCTCGGTAGTTTAGCGGTTTAGCACACCGCCTTACTTCCGATGGTCGCGGGTTCCATTCCTTGCACGGTGCAAAAATTGTATTCATGAGTATGATTGTATGAATTTACGAAAAAAAATGTATTTATATATTTGTATCAGTTATCTAGTACCCATAACGTAAGCTTTAGCTAGATGGCGCTGTGTAAATTGTCCTGAGATTATTATTATTACTGGGAGTTGCTCTTTCAGCTGTTACTTGCTCTCGACCTCGTCTACACATACTATCATTCCCCATTGTATCTATTTTTTTTATAGTATAAACTTGTGGCTCACCTGATGGTAAGTGACTACCGTCGGCCATTAGCCTGCAACACCAGGGGAATTGCATGTACGTTGCCAGCCTTTAAGCAGGAATATGCTCTTTTCTTCAAGGTTTCAATATCGTATCGGTTCGGAAATACCATTGCTGAAAGGTGATTCCGCAATGTGATTGTGCGTGGTAAAAAGTTTCTAGAGAAACACACGGAAATTATTTAAACTTTATTTAAAATTTGTACAATTGGCGGGCTTAATGATATTACTATTCTCTACTAGTCAACCTTAGGGAGACCAGATATACTCAAAGGTAGTGTTTCATGCACTTCTACATTATTTATGAGGCTATGCAACATCATAGCCTCTATCCATACTTGTAATTCAGTCGATCTTATAATAGTAATAATAATAATATAAAAAAAAAGAAATTCAATTGAGTTTCTTGCCAGTTCCTCTCAATTCAATTTGTATACTGACCAGGACGGTAGGGAAAAAATTATAATACAAATATATGATTTTCAGAAGCGGCTAAAATATGAATGAATGATTTTTGAACTTGAATATTTTTATTTTAGGCTTGTTGTTTATCATTTTATTAGTATTATGTTTTTTAAATAAGATGATAATACCTACCTATATAAAATTTCATTAAATCTGTACACCCGTGAGAAAATGGCGGGTTACTACCTATATTCTAAAATGGCAACACTGTCTCTACCCTTAGATACTTAAAGTCATTTATTTAGTGTAGTAACACTGTACAGTATCGTATTGGCTATTTAATAAGGTTAAGCGTTGATTAAATTATGTTATATTAAAGACTGACGGTTACTGAACGTAAATGTTTCGACAACTAATAACATCATTATCTTCCTTCTTTTACCTCGTAGCATTTGAGAAAATATCTTTAAAAAAATATATTTATTTTCAGTACAAAATCGATCGTTTCATAATTTTTTTACTCAGACAATTATTATTCATCCAAAAACAAAACAAAATGTTGACTTAAATAAATACCGGACAAAAGGCCATAGACAAAAATATATATATGATATTCTTCACAATAATAATATAAAGTTACAACAATTATTTAAAACAGCAACACGCAAGTTTCTTCCTCGTTCTTTGTGTGATGAGATGGTTTTCCAAAAGAGCGATAAATAAAAAAACATTGTGCCTACTCAAAAAGTGCTTAAATTTAAGTTTATTTGAACAAATCATTTCTATTCTATTCTATTTGGGTTCTGTTCATTTCTAATTAAACCGGTGCAGTTTTGATATAGCATCACGTTTTATACATTATATTTAAACAAATAAATATAATGTATAATATAGACAACGGTTGGTACATTCCGTCAGAAGTAGAATATCTAATATATAAAAATCTCGCCTCACGTCAAGAGCGTTATCGAACTCATCCGAGAAGGTTTAACCGATTTTTACGTCCTATTCTCAGACCTAACAAATGATAGGTCCGAAAATAGGTCACAAGTTATTTTTTATACACGTAAGTGATAAGGAGACCCTTCCCAGAAACAATTTGTATGAGAAAATAAAATTTGCCGGATAAATTTATTAATATATAGAATAGTAGTCTGTATTCAAATTAACTTAATATGTAAGCACTTTTGAATTGACAGTCAAAACACCAGTTTCCGGAGAAATCGCGTGGATATCAATCTGCCATGGTACTTTGCTCTCTATGTATATTTTTTTATATATTTACTCTTATCATCATTACATAGTATAAAACAAAGTCGCTGTCGCCGCCTGTCCGTCTCTATGTATACTTAAGTCTTTAAATCTTCGCAACGGATTTTAAAGCGGTTTTTTTTAATAAATAGAGTGATTCAAAAGGAAGGTTCATATATCTTATATATAAAATTCTCGTGTCACAGTTTTCGTTCCCATACTCCTCCGAAACGGCTTGACCGATTCTCATGAAATTTTGTGAGCGTATTGAGTAGGTCTGAGAATCGGCCAACATCTATTTTTCACCCCCCTAAATGTTAGGGGTAGTCCACCCCTAAATTATTTTTTTTATTTTAAGGCAAAACAACGTTCGGGACAGCTAGTTTACTATAAATTTTTAATTCACCAGAAGTAGATATTAAAAAGAGCATAAACAGATACTAAGTAAGAAGGCACAAAAGGCGGTATTATCGCGTAAGCAATCTCAACCTTTGAATAGAGAAGAGAAGACAAAAACTGGTGGATGGCGCTAAATGAACTAGAAAAAATGCACAGCAATACTAAATACTAAATAATAATAATTTATATGTACCAGTTACATAAATATATATACAATATATTGTATATACTAATACATACATATATATATAAATGCATTTACAGCTCACCTTGGTCTCTTCGCATACTCTACATGTATTTACAAAAAAAATGTATTTGAGTGTTTCTATTCAGTTCTTTTGTACCCATAAGCCAAACACTGCTTGGTTGGGACTAGATGGCGCTACGTGAATAGTCCATTGTTATTAAAATGCTGTATAGACCCCACTGTTCAATACACGCCACTCCTTACAAGTCGTTAAGACCCTCTTCACTCTGAGACACGCTTCTCGCCTATTATCCGTGTTCACGTTACTTACTGCACCGTTATCCGTATTCATACCCGGATCGACTCCCATCCGGATATTTTCTTATCTTACTTAATTAATGGGCCGTTTGTTTAAAATGTGTCTCTATCTTTATTATTATAAAATTATCTAACACATTGCTACTGTCACTGGTACCCATATATTTACTACTGTAATAACTAACAGGGTAAATATGTATTTACCCTGTTAGTTATTACAATAGTCATCGTATGTAATCGCCAACGACAGTTGGCAATGTACATACATTGCCAACTGTCGTTGGCGTAGTGAATACAATGGTTGACATGCCTACGTTTTATCTAATCTCTTTGACTCCAATATTAAAGTTGGTAATCCTACGTTTATATCTCTACTAGCTTTTGCCCGGGGCTTCGCTCGCGTTAATTTATCCCCTTAGGGGTTGAATTTATCAAAATCCTTTCTTAGGGTATGCCTACATCATAGTAGCTTTATGCATGTAAAGTCTCAGCTAGATCGGTTTAAAATTGACAAAGTTTCATACAAACTTTCATCCCCTTAGGGGTGAAATTTATCAAAGTCCTTTCTTAGGGGATGCCTACGTCATAGTAGCTTTATGCATGTAAAGTCTCAGCCAGATCGGTTTAAAATTGACAAAGTTTCATACAAACTTTCATCCCCATTTATCCCCTTAGGGATGGAATTTATCAAAATTCTTTCTTAGCGAATGCCAACATCATAACATCTACCTGCATGCCAAATTTCAGCCGGATCCGTCTGGTGGTTTGGGCTGTGTGTTGGTAGATCACTATGTCAGTCACCTTTGAGTTTTATATATTTAGATTAATTTTGTTTACCATTCTTTTATAAAGTTTCTATTTTTGATATTTGTTTTTTATATGTCACTTTTGACGACTGCTTCTTCGCTGAGAGCCATTTTGGGAAATATACACATTTTTTATAATTATTAAAGATTTTTATTAATAGTCGTTGTGTTCCCGCTCCAGTGACAGTTACAAAATATAATATCTCAAAATACAACCAAAAATATTCGTAATGATTAATAGTAGGCTAAAACATATCAATGATTGTAATGTAAAATTGAAATGATTTGTAGAATTTTAACCATTGACCATTCAAAAGTGCTTATTATAAGATTAATTGAATTAGTAGTTAGTTCTTCTTCTAGTTTTTCCTCCTCTTCTTTCTCTTCTTCTTTTTTCTTCTACTTCTATATCGGTGGTTGTATAACTGTATGTTGTTTAATTAGAACACGCTTCAGCCCGTTGTTTCGTACAGACACACTAAACATTCGAAGTGATTTATTTCAGCTGTAAACTGTAGCGTCGTGCTGGAATGCAATGCTATTAAAGTTACACTACGTTTGGCTATATATGAAATAGCAGTTGTAAAATACATGATATAGTTATGTTGTGACATCCCAAGGGGTGCTTAACTCTGTCTTAACTTGATTAAGGTTTGTACCTTAATCTTGTACGAGACTGCTCTAGCTGATATTACATATGCATATTAGAATATTTGAATCCTTTTTTATTTACATTTTGAAATATATATTCCATTTTTTATATATCACAGTATCAGTGGTCTAGAGGTTTAATACACCGCCTGATTTCCAATAGTCGGGGGTTTGATTCCTCGCGCGGTTCACATTATTGCATTTATGACTATGAATGATTGTTTTCATCAGTCTCGATGTTTTCTATGTTTACTATTCATGTATTTACCCAAAAAATTGTGTATTTAAGCAATCGTATCAGTTGTCTAGTTTCCATAATACAAACTCTGCTTAGCTTTGGATTAGATGGCGTTATATGAATTGACCAGAGTTATTAAAGTTATTATATTATATCAAGATTTTTTATTTGATAAATAATCATAGATTAAATTAGAGACAACGATAAAATGATAAACCGCTGTATGTGACTATAAGTACATATTGATTCTTACATGGTAAAAACTAGTTGGCATTTTTTTAAGGGACGATAATGGTATGGTACACCCTGTTGCGCTGACATACCACCAATGGAGGATAATAGGACTAGGAGAGATCAGGTGTATTAGAAACAGAAACGATGGGTTTGAATTCAAACTAACCAGGAATTTATCACAATGGTTTCTAGAATGACCCGCGTGGAGGTCAACCTGGCATGGTATATTCCTAGCATTGAGGTTATGACTCCACATTACTACCAAACCCCTATCCCCCAGTTGATTGTATTGCAACTCAGTATGTCAAGGTCTCTACGATCTTCATATGCTTATCTCATATTAACTTGGATAGCAAGGCAATATTTATCCTTAGGATACTATCACACGAGCCTAATTCTTATATCTATTGATAGGTAGATAAAATCTTAATTCGTATCCAAATATTACGAGTACAAACAAAACATTATAAACAACTATATATCCAGTAAGAAAATAATACATAAAAAACACACTACACTTTAACTTACACGAAAATGAGAACATAAATATTGTAATATAATTCTCTATTATAATCTAATGAACATAGTTATTGATTATTTAATTGAATTAGTGCTAATTGGAAGTTTGTATTCACACACTTAAATGTAAAGTAAGGATAGAATTATGTAAAAGAGCAACACGCAAGTTTATTGCTCGTTCCTCTTGTGATGAGACAGCTTTCCGAATGAGCGGTAGATTAAAAAAAATGTGATGATTGTTCAAAAGTGCTTCAATGTAAGTTTGTTTGAATAAATTCTTTTCTATTCTTTCTATTCTATTCTATATATTTTAGAGAGAGATTTAAAAAAAACTATATCTATTGCTTATAGTAACTATACCAGTAAGTGTTACAATAACATTAACTTTGTTAACTTGAATCCGTTTCGTTGCACCCTAGTTACATACAAAACCTTTTTATTGTTATCATTATAATGTTTGTATTTTATTTTGTTTTTGTTGTAATATAATCGCATTTTCTTAAAACTTGTAGTTTTTATTTTAGTCCACTAGGCTCACTATATAGTTATGAACAATTTTTCGGCCCTCAATGTCTATTGTAAAAATACGTTTATTTGTAAATTTATGTATTTATATAACGACTGTGTGTTGCCTAATAAAGAGAAAATAGAAAATATATGTTCATATATATATAGGCGACAGTTACATCTTACCGTTAGTTGAGCATTTAGCGTGTATGTTATTCCATTTATATAAAAAAAAATTGATAAAACAGAGGTATCTATTGCAATAATTATTTTTTGTAATAATTATTATAAAACGGCTTTGTTTTAAATAGCACATTATTTATATTAGCAACAATTCCAGCTATCCAGACTGGAGTTATAGCGCTGAAGGAAATTTGAAGAAAACTTGCCACTTAAGAGTTTTGCATTCAAAAGACGCGAGGGAGCAATATTTGCGAGTGTCGGCATAAATCAAAGCGAGTATTCTCACTTTTCCGTATAAGAGTGGGACTGAGTTTCGACGGGAATCAAGATTGGAATTATGGTTACGGTACACTTTGTGGATTACTCTTTGTTGTGGAATTTGTGGTGTTATTGTTGATACTAGCTGCTACTCGCGATTTTGTCTGCACGAACATCATTATTACATAGTATAAGATAAAGTCGCTATCGTTCTCTGTCCGTCCCTATGTATGTTTAAATCTTTTAAACCACGCTCGCACGTACACTACGTACTATGGTTTTTTTAATAGATAGAGTGATTCAAGAGAAAGGTTTATATATATAATACATGTACACCCGTGCGAATCCGGAGTATTTAGTTAAATATATAATAAAAAAAACTTAAATTATCTGTATTGTTTACGTATCTTATTATATTATAACATCCAATTGTTAGATATATCAACTTTATGTACTAGTAAAAGTATGTGTTATAATAAAATAACATTAATTTAACTATGTCTCTAACACAATTCACTTTAGCAATTAAAATACAACCAGCACATCCTGTGCTCAAGGACCGAATGCCGCGGCTTACAAAAACCCTCCCTTTTATACAGAGAAGATATGAGTGGGGGTTATATGCAACTAGTTTAACGATACCGAGTAATAATGAAACTACCTTCTTTTAATATAAAATATCAGATTTTTCGAAAATATCCATGCGAACCCTAACAATCGACCATCCTGACAATGTGTGCGTCCTCGCACACGATGCCTGGTGCAACCCTAACAATCGGAGTTTTGTGGGCCACGACATTATCACCACAAATTAATGAAACAGACTAAAAAAAAAATGTGCAAGTACAATAATCATAGAAAAATGAGATCGAAATTAATTAATTAATTAAAATCAGGCAGTTAATGCCCATATTATAAACACCCTACAGACCAACATACGTATGAATAATATAATTATAAGAAAGAAATATAAATTGTCTGTGTGATCACGGCACTGATGATGGCAATCTGCCACGGCAGCGCCGATAGACCACACCCTTCGGCCAGCAGTCCCCCCTCATGAAGGTGGTCAGCATGTTGGTGGGAACTCGTACCACAAACGCCTTGAGACTCGCGCTATGACTCCACTCCAGCCGCGCCACCCTCAATGTCAGGTCACTCCTGGTCCGTATGTAGTCGACAATGTCCTGCTCCTTAAACTTACTTAATTACTCAACCTATTATAAATTATAAAAAATACATATAGAATATAAAAAATATAAACTCATATAGAAAAGTCAATCTATGAACATAATTAGATGTGTAAACAACTGTTTATAATTCATTAGAACGAAATTAATATATTACATAAACTTCAACACCATAAAATATTTACGAATCTCGATTAATTAGTCTACCTTTTATTAATTATAACAAATACATGACATGTGTATACAACTGTTTATAATACATTAGAACAAGATGAATATATCAGGTAAACTTATACACTTGTATACAATACTATAAAATATTGACTAATATCTAGAAATCGAATTTTATATTATCTGTAAAAGAACCATCTATTAAAAGGCATTTATGATCCGAACCATCGATTAATCGGAAAACGAACATTTACAGGCATTGCTGGACCGATCGAATATCCAGCGCAGCCAATAACTGGAACGATCGATTATCCAGAACATCTATTTACTGGAACGATCGATTATCCAGCGCATCTATTTACTGGAACGATCGATTATCCAGCGTAGCTATTTACTGGAACGATCGATTATCCAGGCAAGCTGTCCCACTAATTCATCGATTTATTTGTGAGATTTCATTAGACATCGACTAATATAGAATACACTATTCTATATCTTCTTATACCATTCGAAGCAAATATGGTCAACAGCTTCAACGCTCGATGCTCTCGTAAAAACGGAACACCAATCAGACAATCCAATAATTACAGACAGTCGATCTGAAACAATAATTACAGGTGTAGTTAATATCAGTATTACTAAATTTCAAGAACATTCTCGGCGATCATAAAAACTATGTATCCTAATTCATCACTCCCACTAGTAGTATCATTGTTCACTTTTAGAGCAATATTGTGAATACACGTCAGCATCTGATCTGCGGCAACAGTCGGCTCTTACTTTTGGGCTTGCTAAAACAACTTAGAACATGTGGTACTACTTATTTACATTCTATATGCTATTATAAAGTTGTTTATTATCCATGCTTATAAACCAGCTCGTCCACACTGACTACGAATATCTACTATCGTCAAAACTGGATACCATAGATTACATCCGCAAAAGAATCCTTGATAGTTTTAACTTCACAACGCAACACGTTCTAAGTGCAGTAATAGCTACCATGTCACATGTTCGTATTAAGGGAATGTTGTGCCCTTCCTTATCATATAAGTAAAAATTGTATACATATATCTATCATTCTTTTACTATCACTGGGTTCTTGGCTTATTCATTTTTCTTTTCATTGTGTGACGTCATACACTCCCATCGGTCACAATTATACCATTTATATGTTAAATAGGTCCTTCCATGTATTATTTACACCCGTAAATATGAATCTTCAATTCGACAATCTTTTCAATCATTGCTATTTATATAAATTTCCTTTTCTTCCTATATATTAAACATTGCGCTTGTGAATCACTGTTCACCCCAGGACATACGGACATGTCATTTTCAATCCTAGTTACATGTGCAATGATTAACTGGCATTAATAACATTACATAGGTATTCCTGACACATCTATACGAAGTCGCCATGCATCTTTACAGTACAGTAGATTCATAGAATATAATCGGAAGCTCCGCAAAAGCAAAGAAGTGCTATCTTCATAATACCAATTTACTCCGGCCTTATCCCAGCTATTTAGCGGTTGTATTTGGTGGGAAACAATTTCTATACACCGGAAAACTGATGTAGCCTATTAATAGTCACATTGCCAAGGTCATCATAAAATTTTCCAGAATATTCAAATCTCTTTCATAATAATCTTTTCTGTCTGTGTATCATAATTGTGCCTCAATAACATTTTCAAAGCTTATGTACTTTGTCTTCCACAGAATCTATTTAATAATAAACTAATTTATATACCGAAACTTTATTAGTAAAATCATAAAATATATTACATTCCTGAAACAAACTGTTGCGTACGAATATATAAATAGTAAGCTACATCAACCTGTTAACAATAGGTACTATCCGATTTATCTTTTCTCCTCTAATTTCACAATATCATAGTTTACATGTCTTCGCTTAATTCTCTCCCGGCTGTCCGTACCTACATACATCAAAAAGCACTAAGCACTCGTTTCTTTCTAATATCCCATAATAATATCTGAAATATAAATTCTACTATCCAAATACGAGTATCACAATTCTAGACCGCACTGTTTGAAATAAGACGAGTTCATTATTCACTCATGAACACTTTAAATCAGTAATCGTCATCTTGTATATATTTATGTATTGTATAATTGTAAATTTATTGTAATTCGATAATATATTCCTCCCTTATTTTTTTAAAATTATTTTTGCACACCTAATTGCAGAAGACAGTGAAACATGTTATTTCTTCAAAGATTTTTGTTACCTGTACTTCACAAGTAAATAATTGAATTTGAACATTTTGTTAAAATAAGGTAGATGTAATAATAGTGTTATACTTTTTGTATTAAGATTGAATTTTGTTGGCTAATAAATTATAATTTAATAAGTACTCGACTAAGTCTAATTTAATAAGTGTCGACTACAAAATATAAAACAACAACCTTTACCTATAATAAACTACTGGCAATTTTATTTTTATTACATTATATTACAATGTTAAAAATTGGATTGATTACTGTTTAATAACTGACAGCTGTTTTAAATGCATTTAAAGAGTTAACTGTAGGAAATCAGACGTTCAGAATTCATAAACGTGTTTAGCGAAATTTGTAGTGGTGAAATGCAAAATGAAGCTTTGAACACGTTTAAATATTTTAATGGCGTTCAGTTCGAACTAAACGTGATCAGTTTCTTTGGTGAAATCCGACCTTAATTACTACACAATTATAGCGAGGTAAATAGTGCGTTACTGCATCTCTTGCACTAGTTTACGACTAACAAACATGGATCAAACTTTGAGAAAACAAAACGTGTTCTCATTTCAATACCAATACAAATTTACCAACGAATCTCTAGACTTTATAGAGTCTACTGTTATTCCAGAAACGATATGGGACAAAGTTACCTAGATACATCAAAATAATAATTGCATTTTGACAATGTCTAGTAAGACAAATTCAATATTGTGTACTAAGCACTGCTGTGTCTAAACTGTGTCACCCCACCTTACATTTTCCTATTGTCATTTAGTATATAAGATCAATATTTTTATGTACACATTGTCAGTCTATTATCATCTGTAGTATATGTACATCATCTCAATAGACAACATCGTATTATTACCCCGCAACACAAGTCATTAGCTTATACAGTACACAAGGTTAGATAATATATCAATTCTAAGATATAGTCTATATTCGTTACTACCACAATCTATTATCTTACGGAATATTATTATTGGAGAAAAGCAGCCGATTTCACTGTTACTTCTCAATATAATATATACCCACACATTCTGTGTATACGTAAAAGTATTAACTTATTTTGAAAAACTTTCATAAAGCGACTCAATAATTCTCTACATAATCTTATATATGTATTACGATCGAAAAGGTCTGCAATCAATGGATCTGTCAACATTAGACTAATGCCTCACTTCAACAATGGATCTGTCAACATTGTTGCTGCAATAGTAATACATAATTCGCTACATAATCTAATACATTACGATTGCAAAGGTCTGTAGTCAATGGATCTGTCAACATTAGACTACTGCCTCACTTCAACAATGGATCTGTCAACATTGTTGCTGCAATAGTAATACATAATTCGCTACATAATCTAATACATTACGATTGCAAAGGTCTGTAGTCAATGGATCTGTCAACATTAGACTACTGCCTCACTTCAACAATGGATCTGTCAACATTGTTGCTGCAATAGTAATACATACTTCGCTACATAATCTAATACATTACGATTGCAAAGGTCTGTAGTCAATGGATCTGTCAACATTAGACTACTGCCTCACTTCAACAATGGATCTGTCAACATTGTTGCTGCAATAGTAATACATAATTCGCTACATAATCTAATACATTACGATTGCAAAGGTCTGTAGTCAATGGATCTGACAACATTAGACTACTGCCTCACTTCAACAATGGATCTGTCAACATTGTTGCTGCAATAGTAATACATACTTCGCTACATAATCTTAATACATTACGATTGCAAAGGTCTGTAGTCAATGGATCTGTCAACATTAGACTACTGCCTCACTTCAACAATGGATCTGTCAACATTGTTGCTGCAATAGTAATACATACTTCGCTACATAATCTAATACATTACGATTGCAAAGATCTGTAGTCAATGGATCTGTCAACATTAGACTACTGCCTCACTTCTCTTCAGTATTATACTGATTAATGTTAATTTTTCATAATAATATAAATCTATGAGGTTAAAACTGCTTTTCCTTTTAAACATATCTTCCACTTTTTTTTTTTCTGATTAATAGAAGGTACTAAATTTATGTAACTTTTGTGTATTTTGAGAATACGTTTGTGATGTAAAACCACATTCGAAGGACTTCTAATAACTACCAACTGTTTTAATCTTATTGTGTATATAATATTTTGACTAACAATTTAGTGCTGGCTGGTAATTTGCATTCACACATTTAAACTTAAAAATGCAAAGTCACAACGATTATTTAAAAGAGCAAGCCTCTTGCTCGTTCTATCCGCGATAAGGCAACCGAAAGAGCGGTAAAAAAAATAGCCATAACTATTCAAAAGTAGATACCAAACCAAGCCCATTTAAACAAAGGGTTTTCTATTCTATTCTTCACAATTTCTAATAGTATTTATATAGATAAAGAAAGACTACGTAACCTTAAGTATGCTCCCGCGTTGTACCGTCGCTCAGCATGTCGTTCTGGCACCGATTTGCACCACTTCTGCACCTACAGCTTCAATTACGGCATCTTCGGTGACACGTGATCTGGACGTGCGATGACTCATTCGATGTTTCGAAATTATAAGTTTTAGGTTCTTCACACTTCTGATATGTTAGATATATCAACTTTATGTACTAGTAAAAGTATGTGTTATAATAAAATAACATTAATTTAACTATGTCTCTAACACAATTCACTTTAGCAATTAAAATACAACCAGCACATCCTGTGCTCAAGGACCGAATGCCGCGGCTTACAAAAACCCTCCCTTTTATACAGAGAAGATATGAGTGGGGGTTATATGCAACTAGTTTAACGATACCGAGTAATAATGAAACTACCTTCTTTTAATATAAAATATCAGATTTTTCGAAAATATCCATGCGAACCCAAACACAATTAATATGCCATTTAAAAATAACCCGTATTCAAATAGTGCGAGATTATTTTCTTGCCGTAACATAGTTATCTAACTAGCACGGAAGGTGATAATTTTTAACTGTATACCCACAAAAATATTCTGTTTTATATGGTTTATATATAATTAATGTTTTTGTGAACAAATAAATATATTATTATTAAAATACATTGGTCGCTCATTTCACTCCGTTCCTATTTATAAATCGACTAATTCTCATGATCTATCTTTATAGCTCTATCTTTTCCTTATACCTTTCAATAATAATAATAATAATAACCCAATATAATTCACATAGCGCCATCTAGTCTTAAGCTAAGCAGTACTTATTTTATGGGTACTACTAGGCAACTGATAAAAATACTTAGATTTTTTCCATAACGTTAAGCAGTGCAATAATTTTCATCAGCGAAGCATCAAACGCGCTATACGTCGTAAATTGAATAATAAACACGGTAAAAAAGGCCAAATTCAGCGGCCCCTTTTAATGTTTCAGCACAATCACTGACGACTCAGTTATTCATGACGTGACAGTGCGGTGACATGATGTTAGACACATGTTATGAGGTGCCACCGCATAAATTCACAAATACATTTTCAACGCCAGCTTAATCGCTATTGCTAGTTGTTTAATCAAGTATATCCACAATACATTTTCGTCATCAGTTGATTAGCTATTAATAATGGTTTAAACCGGTATAAATTATTGCACAATATATATTAATACGGCTGGCAACGACAGTAAATTTATAGGTAAAATAATTAAAATAAGTAACTCACCAATGCTTTGTGGTATATTAGAATATTTAACTCAACATAAAAAAACGACACAGAAAATATATACCTAATTTGGTAAATAAAAAATATGGTTCAATATAAGAAAAGAACTATAAAAGAAGGTCTGTCGCCAATGTATATATATTTACATTATCACTGTCTATTGTCAAATTACTAGGGGTGAATCCTATTGATTGCAAAAATAATCATGAATTTGTTAATTTACTATTAGGTTAATTTAAAATTTTGTCTTAAATTAGAATAACTTATTACGTTTATTAATAGTTATTAGTTGCCTGGTAGTAATGTTATCATTTAAACAGAATATTTACAACAGAAAATGTAATACGAAATTATAAAAATAATAACATACCTATGACATTACACTTTTTGTAATATCAAAAAGGAAATAGAAATAATATTCATGTAAAAAAACATAAAACACTTTAGAACTTAATCATTACAAAAATATTTACTCAAATCCAAAGATTTCAGTTTTTGAATTCTATTTAATAAAGATAACACTACCTTACCTCCTACATCACTGCATTACAAAAACTGCCCATCTTACAAAGACCTCCGACAACCCTTTGCCAAGCCCACATAATATATTAACTCTTCCAATTCTAGGTGACGAAAGAGGTCAACCTAAACTGGTAGGTTTCATGTAGGCTTTTGGGTCAGTAATATGGGAGCGAATGAGTTTTTTTTGTGCTTGAACCAAACTGAATAATGTGCCTGAGGGAGATTACAGATACATTGTGTTAGATAAGGGATTGTATATAAAATATCTCGCTTACAAACGATCGCTTGCGGAATAGCAGTACATTTTAAGATACTGGTGTGTGAATTTTTTAGTGTTCAGAATATTATTTTCATGTAGGCTTGACCTCGGTTATATAACGGTTTAGAATATTGCTTTTCGTTCCTATAGTTATGCATTTCTTTTAAAGATTTTTATTTTTCGAAATATTCTAATGCTAAAAGCATCGTCGCAGCTGGCCTTTACAGGTGTAGAAGTGAGTGCAGATGGTCTTCATATTTCATGTGGACTTGACCTCGGTAGTACAATAATAATATAATAATAATAATAATAATCTCAGGACAATTCACACAGCGCCATCTAGACCCAAGTTAAGCTAACTAAAGCTTGTGTTATGGGTACTAGACAACTGATACAAATACATAGTTTTTTTTTTTTTTTTTTCGTAAATACATATTATACATAGAAAATACCCAGACCGATACAAACAATCATACTCATGAATACAAATGTTTGTGCCGTGCGAGGAATCGAACCCGCGACCATCGGACGTAAAGCGGTGTGGTAAACCGCTAGACCACCGAGGCCGTCTAATAATAGTACAATGGTTTAGGATACTGCTTTTCATTTCGATGGTTATGCATTTCTTTTAATGTTTTTTTTTAAACTAAACCAATGCTGTTAGCTGCAGCTGGCCTTTACAGCTTCACCAAACAACTGGTAGCGAGTGCAGACGGTAGTACAAACCCGCGAAAGGACTTATGGAGCGGCTGAAGGCCAACTCCTGCCGAACAGATACCTACGACTTTAATCTGGGGCCACCACTAGGGGAATGATCTTTAGGCAGCGTCCTAAACAAATGGGCACGAGTACACATACACTTTCACAACTGATTGAGAGACTGAGACTTCTTTACACCATCTACAGGACGGGTTAATGAACCTCGACTCAGAGTGTCATAGTTTTTAGTGGGTCCCACACACCTCTCTGGCGGGGGGATGGTCTATTAAAGATTTTTCCATTCGATAAAATAAAAAAAAGAAGTTTGAAGTTCGACTCATGGCGTCATAGTTTTTACTGGGTAAGAATCCCACACACCCCTCTAGTCGGGGGTTTATTAAAGATTTTTCCACGTGATAAAAAAAAGAAAAGGGCATCTGAAACTCAGCTTTGCGCGCCATAAGTTTTAGTGGGTAAGAATTCCACACACTCCTCTGGTCAGAAGACGGTCTATTGAAGACTGTTCCACGTGATAAAAAAATAAAATGGAACAAATTTGACTGGGGACCGATCAGATGAATAAAAGTGGCCTACCCGCCTACTCTAGCATATCCTGGCGAGGGACCAGTAAGATATGTCGAGCATTAAGTCACCTTGTAGAATCCAGTAAATCCACCTAGGAGAATCACCAACAATTAGCCACAGGTTGCAAGGGATGTCAACCTGATATGGCACATTACTAGCAATTAGACCACTACCCTTCATTGCCAACAAACCCTCCCTCAAATTAATATTAATTAAAATTATAGGTTGTCAAGTAAATGAGCCGCGTAATTTCATTGAAAGCGGAACGTTTATAATCAAATTACGAAATATTAGTACGAGTATATACGGGTGATTATAAATTGTATGAAGTCATTAACATAGTAAGTTCCCCTACGCAAATAGGCATGTGCAAAGTACAAGTTAAGCGCCAGTTTACTTACAATACGTGACGCGATGTAGACGGAGTAGCGTTAGCAAAGAAAGTAACAGCATTCCTCTATTTATATTTTTATTCGTATGAATGATAATGGAATGGCGCACCCGTCTGCGCTAACGGTTTACTCTGTCAGGTCAGTTAGTACATCGTAGCAAATATGAGTATAGGTACAGGTTGATTCTTACATGGTAAAAACTTGATGGCATTTTTTAATGGATGGTACTAAATGGTACATCCAGTTGCGCTATCACAGCAACAATGTACGAGAAGACGTAATAAGAATGAGATCAGGTTAATTAGAAACAGAAACGATAGGTTTCAAATTCATTAAGAATTTATCATGATGGTTTGCAGGGAAAACCACGTGGAGGTCAACCTGATATGGTACATAGTAGTACATTACTAGCAATGTGATTATTAGTCCACATTACTAACCCCCCTTTCCCCTCTTCTATTTATATTCGATCTTTATTGACAACTTTGTTATAGCCATAATTTCTTGCTGACCATGTACGTGTATACAAAACGCTTCCACGAATGATTTTAGTGGCAGCAATAATAGACCACTGTTCGCGACAATGAAACACTGTTTGCCGTTCGGCCGCTGATTCTGCGCTTCGTATTTCTCCATAAAATCGAGGATAATACCAACAAGAATAGAACACTTCGGTACCAATATCAATTTAAGATATACCATAAATGTATATATAGTCTAATTAGTGTTAAAATCAAATTCAAGCATCGCCGGATATCGACCTTGCTATTTTAAAATTTTAGCTGTAATTTAGTTAATTATAAGCATTTTCGTTTTTTCCATCCTCCGGTGATCACGTGGTGTAGTGTTTTAGTACTCTCCCTCATTGCTGACGTTGTAGGGTCGATTATTCTGTAATATCAATACGTTTTTCATAAAACAACTTCACATAAATTTATCGTAACCTCTGGAAAATATAGATAAAGTACATAATATAAATAAAAATAATGGTATGCGATTGTTTTGCTGTCTGTACTCATGTACAAACCATTTATTTGCGTATTTAATGCTCGAACATATTTTCAATTAAAGCGGGGGATCTAATTAAATCGCGAAAGGAGTTGTTTTCGACTTGTACAAGTTGGTACGTGCACGCGTGCCGACGCCAGTATAATCTGACCTCTCCCATCTTTAGGCTGGCGTTATATTAAGTACTTTTGGATTAAATATATAAAAAAAAACTAAAATCGTATTTAGTTGTACAGAATTTAGTGTAAATACATTAAAAGTATTTTTTTCACCACTAGAAGGCTATGGATCCCCGTCCATTTCAAACGGGGATCGGAATTCCGACGGCCAGAGCGAGGATTCGAACCCTTAGCGGTGCCCTCAGACTAAATTCAAGTAGATATACATATGTTTATTAATACATATTCTCAAGTAACCTTTAAATAGCGGATTGTTAATAATGTGGATTATTAACCCCATTGCTAGCAATTTACCATATGAGGTTGACCTCCACGCAGTTTCTCCTTGAAACCATCATGTTAAATAAATATTTACCAAATTCACTAAATGTTGAATTTGCCACGATGGGCTAACTGACCTGACCTTCATACTTATCTTATCATCCTCCACTAGTCCCTCGCCAGCGTATACCTTTAGCGCAGGCGGGCGCACCATTCCATTATCATCCAAAATAAAAAATTAATAGCAAAGAAATTGTGCCCATTATGAATCTCAAATAAGAATAGAGGGGGCTACCTGTTTGGTTACATCAATACGCCTCGAATACGAATGATCCCACTTAAAAGTTTTATGTGTTCCGTATAAATTCCATTTGCGTAATATTATTTTACATTTGCGCCAACCATATTTGGTTTGTATGCTGCCTCGGAAATGTTTCCCGTTATGAGAGCCAACTTAATTGGTTTTAATTCATTAATTATTACTTATAAACTTATTTATTATTGTCTAGATGGTTTAGTGGTTAGCACACCGCCTTACTTCCTATGGACGCAGGTTCGATTTCTCTAACAGTGCAAACATTTGTATTCAAGATTATTATTGTTTGTATCGGTCTGGGCGTTTTCTATACATATTATGTATGTATTTACAAATAAAATATTTAAGTATTTGAATCAGGTATCTAGCACTCATAATTCCAGCAATTTATTATCGTAGAGATAATGTGACCATATGCTTATCAATAAAGCTCTGGCAATTCACATAGCGCAATCTAGTCCCAAGGTAAGAAGAGCTTGTGTTATTGCTACTAGACAACTCTAGTTTTTTTGTAAGTGGATAACGTCCAAGTCAATAAAAACTATCATATGCATAAATACAAATGTTTGTACCGTGCGAGGAATCGAACCCGAGACCATCAGAGGTAAGCCGCTTTTCCAAAATACTAGATCAACGACGTGAGACTATCCTACTATCCACACAGACTTTTTGGTATTATAATGTGATTTCATTAGGCATTATCTTTTGATAGTTACCAATTTGATCAAGTTACGTAAAAGGTCGAGAACTGCTACTGAAAATTAATTTCAATCCACTTAGATAACTTACTAGAAAATCTTTATGTTAATATTTACCACTACACCACAATGTTCTTGCTTTACAATCCAGATAATTTTAATAAACACTTACCAATTGTCCCAGTATGTTTACCATTGATTCATAATGCGCATCACATCCATTCATTTGAATGGTATTCTTTTATACAAACATCTCGTCTGTCTTATTTCAGGAAACTGCACTTCTTGCTCAGTTTAATAGTGAAATGGACGTGAAAATTTTCTCTATAATAATATTACTAATACCAGCAATTACTGTAAGTAGCTTACTGGAAAGGCAACTGCAAATTATAGCAGAAATTATTAACGGAAGGCTGAAGTGACTCTCGGTCTGGTAGTTGTTAATTTAATAATATTTAAGTGCGTAGTCGAGCAACGAACAAAATTGTAGCGGCAAATTCTTACTGATATTTTAAACGCGGAAATGTGTGAAGATTTTTAATTAAATCTAATAGTTTTTGCATGACATTGCAGCATTAAAAGCAAAAATATAAATGTGAATCCATTTATTTCAATTATTGTCTTTCTACATATTTCATTGTACTACTTATTGGATTGAACGAAACATCTGATGGCTTGTTCAGAGGCGAAACACGTGTCGCAATGGGTATAGACTCAATAACGGTCGAAATTTGAATGCCAATAGAGAAGGTCGTAACTAAATTAAATAAGTATACATAGAAATTTTTTATGGGAGTCTAATATTTTTACAAATACGCATAATTTTTTTCTAATATGATCATATTGATCATACTAAATTTTGGCTTTTAGCTAATACCCGTTTTCTATAACAGGGCTAAAATTATATTCTTCCCATATATTGGTCAATTTTCATAATAATTACGTATCCAAACAATTTTAAACATGACTATAATAAGTGTTTTTTATCATAAAAACTTATAAAGTGGTTGTATACCAATTGCTCGAGAATTTATAGCTTTACATGTTATATAAATACTTCTTTACAGGAAGCATGGAAATCCCCAGGAGACGAGAGGAGAGAGGGCCGTGAACTTCGTAAAGGTCTCCATTACCATTCCAAAAGACACATGCTACCGAGTGACGGTGAACTAAAGAGACGAGCTACTACGCTACGCCCCAGGGAATTGAGGAAAAAGGTGATGAAATATATTTTATACTAGATATTTACTACATCTGTACCAATAATACAGAGACATGAATGAGATTGTTAGCAATGTGGACTCATGACTCCATTACTAGCAATATATTATGTCAGGTTGACCTCCACGCGGTTACCCTTGGAAACCAACTATGGGCTAACTGACCTGACCTCATGTTCATATTATTATCCTCCACTGGTGCCCTGCCAGCGTAGACCGTTAGCGCAGGCGAGTGCTCTATTCCATTATCATCCATAAAAATATCAGAGACACGACGAGGTGATAGGCTGGATCCCTGCAACGGGTAGTCTTGCATTCTCTAAAATGTTAATTAATACCTCCAATTACGGGATACGGGATATAATTCTTGAACATATGGTTACTATATAAACATGTATGTATATTTACAGCGGCTTTGTTACTTTGATGTTATTCCTCGTTAAATAGAGTATTTCTTCCTAAAATATTGTGCGAGACTTGTGAATTAACTCGTTTCTTCATATTCTTCATATACTGTATTTAATTGTATATTCAAAAATTTATAAGAAATGTTTAAAATTCATGTCGTTTTACGGGACTATTAAACTATTAATTGGTCATAATTTAATATTTTTAAATATAATACGTAATACTACAATTACTTGTTAAAACATTTATGATTCCAGAATTACTAGTTTTAAGTATACCAATATATTGTAACTCAAAACAAGATACTCATAATACTCTTTGTTCACAGCCATCTGGTCACCTAAAGCCTCTCAACGAAGATGATATGGAAAATGATGAAGTCATCTCAGTAGCCATAGGACCACCACCGATCCGACCAAAATATGATAAAGTTCTATGGAAACACTCTCAGAAGCCTGCCAATAATATATCAAATCTTACACCCACGAGTTTAGTAAGAAATGTGTTGACACAACTCGGAAGAGAGTTCTTGTCGCACCAGGTGAACGAAGATTTTGTCTTTGGGCAATATGTAGGAATTGCGATGAAGAATTTGACGAGCGAACTCCGTCTGATGATGCAGCATGAAATATTGGAGCTGATAGTGAAGTATCAGAGGATTAATCGTGGTGAGGTATTGAAATTAGAAGAGAAGACTGAAAGACCTACACTACAGATATTGAAAGATTTCAAAGGTGAAAAGAAGGTTACGAACGATACTGATGATGGTTGGCCTGATTTCTCTAATTTAGCAAAAATCGTAGGTTAAATCTTTTGAGGATTTTTCAATATACTGAATACTGATGCATGGTATATCGTTCACCTAAAAGTATCTTTAAAACTAATTACATAGGTCCGTCTAAAAGTCCTAATGAGTAAAAAAAGGTATATTGTGTATTGTTGTATCTTTTTCGACTGACTTAAAATAAGAATAAGATTCTAAATTCAACCGTATTTGTTTTGTACGTCTTCCTTGTGCCACATCTTTTTTTTTTAATATATCATTAATAATATATAAATTTGATATTAATTTTTTATTTCAAATCAGGTGGTCATCTTCGCTTCATGATATACTGGGTTTTGTTCCTCGTTGAATAGTTGCAAATTAAGTTTTTAATAATATATATAAATTACACCAAACTAACAATAAATAAGTATAATAAGATGAGTTGAGTTTAGAACTGCGGCTATTATTAATTAGTTAAGTTAGTTAGTATTATAAATTAATTAGTTAGAGTAATGTCTTAGCATTAGAAGTTGACCTTCAGTCTCTCCATAAATTCTAGAATGCCATCTGCACTCAGACCCTTACGTTTGGTAAAACTGTTGGCAGACCGCCAGAGGACCATGTCTTTTTATTGCAGCACATGATATTACTATAAATTTTCTGCTAAGAATTCCAGAAAGAAATTATAACAAACTATGCAGGCCAGACATTTATAAATGCTCGGAATTCTGAAGATATTTACCTAAATGACATTTAATATAAAGATGCTTTTTACGATGCCCTCGAGTTTCGCGTACCAGTTTTTTATGTACGGCTGCAAAAGTTAAATATTATTTGACGGGGAAGATACTGGGTGCGGAATCAAAACCCTTTTGTCCATAGAAATGACAAGCTATGAATAGACCCGCGGTATTGTTCATGATTGTGGACAAAAATAAATAGTTTTTATTAGTTGAGATAACCTAATCAACATAAATCATAGAAGCAGTCTATGTCATATGAAATAATGGCGATACCAGTGTTCAGTGTTTGAGATAGAGTTAGTACTTATGTACTATATTAATGTAATATACATATAAATAATAATAATAATAATTTTAATTATTACATTCAATTCATTACAAATTGAAAATAATATAAAAATGTACCAGCTGACTTTCTTAACACTTTCAACTACAACTACAAAGTAATTAATTTAGTCACAAGTCAATACCTCTGACTTGTGACTAAACTAATTTATTACTTTGACTAATAGATTTATTTAAGCTATATGAATTAGCTTGCTAATTTATTAGTGCTGTATGACAGATATATTTTGATAATTCTCTTATTATTTTTGTTTTTATTAAAATAAATAAAAATATCTTTATTCATGTAGTAAGTAATTATTACAGACTCTTATGATATGTCAAATCTACCCTAACTAACCAATATGGGTAGAGATAGTGATAAAAAATAGGTGCCTAAGAAGCCGAAAGTCTTATGCCAATAAATTATTTTAAGTTTGAAAAAAATCTTCAGGAAGAAATTCTCGAAATTAGCAACAGTACCAAAATCAGTTGTGTGGTTAATGGAATGTGTGAATGGTGTGAGTAATCGCAGGAATACAAATATAAAGACTGATGCAGAAATAGAGAAAAAAGCTACTTTATTTTGTATTATTTATGGATAACGAAACTTCGTAAAACTGAAAATTTGCAAACGCTATTGCGAAACTTTTCTGCGAAATTTCAAAAATTTTGCATTCAATATCACGGTATAATTCATTTATTACGTTCCGCTCCTTTGTTTCGTTTTATACTGCAAACTAATAAAAATGCTGTACAATGCTCAATAAAGCTCCACGACTTAACAATGCAACGGGTAGTATGAAAGCAAATTGAAACACCACTTTTAAAAACAACGTACTAGACATTTCGCATTTAGCGCAATTTCCAGGGGACTGTCGTCTAAAGCGAGGGTGCAATTTAAAATAACAGGGCTGCAGTCCCCTGATGTGTCATTAGTTAAAGCACTCGACGAATTCTGCACGTTTATTTGTACCTGCTTAATTGTACAAAAATGTACATAAAATGTTTACGTGATGTTGCACTAATTGCACAACTATCAGAATGCATCGAAGCACAATGTGCCACAATTTAAATTATTGTTTATTTTATTTGTTTTGTTTATTATGTAAGATTAGACTTAAGATTTGTTTGTTCGATGTATAAGCTATTACATTAAGATATCCTCTAAGTAATAGTTTAAATATTACACTATCATATATGTACACTGTAAATGAATTATAATTAATAATTAGACTTGTCCTAAGTGTCTGTAATGCACCTACATCAATAAATATATATTGAAATTGAAATTAAAACTAATCTTGGAAGCTGTGGTAGTGTCTGGTAGGAAAGAAGAGGAATCTGGTTCAAAATATGACTATTACAAAAGTGCTTGTAATGAGTTTATTTGAATTAATTTAATAAAGATTATTTCTATTCTATTCTATTCTATTCTTCAATTAGGAATTATCTGTCATTTCCCCTCCGAATTTTGTTGTCATGTTACTTTTTAGAAATACGTCATAAAACAAATCTGAGTATATTGTTCTGGATCGTATTGTAGGTCTTATTGTGTGTGTGTGTAGTGTGCCCCTGAATTTAGTGTCGTGTATATATAAAAAGTCGCCTGCACGAGTTACCCCAGTGTAATTTAAGGAGTTGGCCTTCAGCCGCTCCATAAGTCCTTCCGAGGGTTTGGAGTGCCATCTGAAGCCAATGGAATTAGAATAGTTTGAAAAAAAATTATAGCATTTATCTATCAATTAAGGGGGAATAGGGACCCCATGACGGCTTCGATTGTCTCACGGTTTAGCACGCCGTTTGGTTCCCGATGGTCGCGGGTTCTCTTCCTTGAATAGTGCAGACGTTTGAATTCATAATGATTGATTGTTTGTATGGGTCTGGGTATTTTCTATGTATACTGCTTTTGTATTTACAAAATTTTATTTGAGTATTTATATCAGTTGTCTAATACTCATAACACAAGCTTTACTTAGCTTGGAATTCGAACTACTCAGATTTGTTACTTGCTGTGCGAATTGTCCCGGGTTATTATTATTACAAATAATGTACACATGTCATCTCTCAACAAATCCTCCCTTAAAACATCTTGATTATTCCTGGTGAGTTCACCACGATGATGACTAGTTGACCTGACATTATGCTCACCGTATCATCTTTCACTGGTGCATTATGCATTAGACCACGTACGGCTCAACGGAGTGTTAGGTGCCTTCCTGCAAGATGGATGGACGACATCACGAAGATGGCCGGAACTAGATGGATACTGACGGCGGAACATCGCACATGGTGGAAAACATTAGGAAAGGCCGATATCCAACAGTGGATAGATACAGGCTGAAATAATTATCAGGGATAAAAAACAGTTAGCACACAAAAGCTCTGCATTTATTGGATATCACGAAATCTAGATTTCTATTAATTATCATGTATTATTGGATCGTGTAAATGACGTATAATTACTGTACGAGTATAATGGACCCATATCAAATGCTGAAATAATAGAAATGGTTATTGAGATACATGAATCAGCATTTAATTGTTATTTCGTATATACCGGCTTCAATTGTTTATAGGTTTAGCGCACCGCCTTACTTCTATTAGACGCGGCTTCGGTTCCTCGCACGGCACAAACATTTGTAATCATGAGTATGATTGTTTGTATTGTTATAGGTGTTTTCTATGTAAATTATATATGTATTTATAAATAAAGGATCTAAGTATTTATATCAGTTTTCCAGTACCCATAACACAAGCTCTGCTTACTTGGATCTAGCTGTGTGAATTGTTCAGGCATATTATAAGAATATAATGAACAAGGTACGAATATCAGACTGGACTGCTTGAACTATTACCACATGTCTTCACCAGATATGGACGTAGTACATTTGTACATATAGGCCTAGGACCAATGTGTCCTACATGAATTTGATTTGATACACTAGCATATGCATGCAGGACATTTGTACATATAGGGCTAGGACAAATAGGTTCTACATGAATTTGATTTGATACACTAGCATATGCTTGCAGGACATTTGTACATATGGGGCTAGGACAAATAGGGCCTAAATGAATTTGATTTGATTTGATATGTTACACTACCGGGGCACGAGTTGAAGATGACATAGTGAGAATGAAGTTAAAACATTTAGACCATCTATCATATCATAATTCGTGTACAACACGGCAATACACCACCCCAGATCTTGTGCTGAAAAACAGCGTTGCAGCGCTCCAGCCGCTGCAGCATTATGCTGAGCACGGACCTATTCAGTAGGTCTAGATGCTTCGATAAACATACACATGCACGCACACGCGCACACACGTAATTTGTGTACTTTTTTTTGTAATTGTCGCACTGTTTATTTATTTTTTGTTTGTTTAATGTTCTTTAGTTTTTTCTTCTACTGAATAAATATCATATCATTTCATCTTTGCGAATATTACAAGGATTTGTAAGTAGCAGTGCATATACCAGTGCTACAATAGCTATCAATATCATATCAGATTGATCTCCACCCGGTTGGAGGTCAACCTGATAGGATATTATTAACCATTGGAGCATTGGTAATAAGTACTACTACTAACAAACTCTTCCCCCGGGAATTATAATTTAGTTTCGCAATTTTATATGGACGGTCCCATCTTTTCCGTTCAACCAACAACCGAATACCTGGTGTGAGTTTGTCTTTGTAATCCTATTAGTTCATTTAATGCGATTAACTTCGTTATCCCGGCGATAACAAAAGTTTTCTGCCTCCCGCCGATACGGATTAGTGAAACCGCGTGCCCAAATCCAATAACCAGATGCAATAAAGGTCCAAGCTTCTTTCTTCATACCTTGGCATATTACTTCATTTACATTTATATACATTTTTTAAGTAATTAATAATAGATAGATAGATAGATAGAATATACTTTATTTGCAACGTACAGTAAAGAAGAAGCACAAACAATATAACAAAGGACACATGTATCGTTACAATAAGGCGGCCTTATTGCTAAAAGCAATCTTTTCAAGGCAACCTTAGGGAAACGGTTTGAAACACCGAACAGGTAGGTAAAATGACCTGAACAGGAGAAAACTAAAAGGTAACAAATATATAATGATGATAAAGGAAAATAATAATAAATATTATATGATTTAAAATTTATGTACACAATAATATTCATATATTAAACTAGATACACTTACATAAACTACATACAATAATATTAATAATTAATAATAATGTCCCTGGACAGTTCACACAACGCCATTAAGTACCAAGCTAAGCAGAGCATGTGTTATGCATACTAGATAACTGATAGATATAATTAGTACAATGAGTTAAAGAGTATTCATGAGTATAATTGTTTGTATCGGTCTGGGTGTTTACTATGTATTATACTCGTGCTTCGTCCTCGAGATTAGTAACCTGTAAAGTAATAGAATATATGTAGTTACACGTAAGTGACACCACTTTGCACTGAAATGTGTAGGTATTAATGAATGAATGAATTAATTTTTTTTTTTTTTTTTGAAGGTACCTGACATTTCTTATTCGGTTGTCTCACATTGTAGCTTCATTCACGTTTCAGTGCTCGACCACTGCGCACGTCTCACTGTCTATACTAACGGTTGTTAAGTTTTCTTAGTGCAAAAATGCCAAAAAGGAAGAATTCCGATAACGATTTAGATAGTATAAGTAAGAAGATAAAAAAGCTGGAGAAAAAATTAAAACGCATGCGACGGCGTCGTATCAGTGATAGCAGCTCTCATGATTCAGCACCCGCTTCCGATGAACAAGCAAGTAAGTACCTGAATACTTCTATTTTTCGCCATATAAAGTACCGAACATGGTTGTCTAGTACATATTAACAAAAAAAAAAAAAGTTACATTTCGAGTCCGAATTCTAAATAGAATATTCACAAGTATTACAGCAAGTCTCTAGTAGAACAGGCATATGGAAACATTACATTTTCCATACCAATTAAGTAGTATTAGTGAGTACTAACCCATTACAGAACTGGAACAGTTCTCCTATATACATACACATATCATTGATATTTTTAAGGTCTTACACAGTTAAGATTAATCTCTGGGATTGATCTGTTGTGTAATAGACCATGCCACCATGGCATAATCTCACATAGCCTACCAAAACAGTCTTCGGGACTGTTATTCAAGGCATTATAAACGGTTTCTCACAAAAAAGGGCAGGTCTTTGGGACTGACCCCTGTGGTGCTTACCGTGCCCACCAGGGCAATTCTATAACCAAATATATTGATATACTGCCATAGGTATATATTGATATACTGCCTACTTTAGTAGAAAAAAAAAAAAAAATCTACTGACCTGTACTTCCCGTTTTTACAGTTCGGGATATACTGGACAGCTCAAGCTCACCCAAATTAGATACACCCTTTCAACCAGACATTCAAGAATTTATAATACCCACACCAACGAGCGAAATGGAGCCAACTGTTGACCTTCAAACCGAGCCATCGGTTGAAATCGAACCTGTCACTCAAACGGTTGAAAATGATGCTGGCACCATCGACACACTTGATAGCGTTGCCTTAGATATCTTGGGTGATGACCCATCTTCTGTAACAGAATATGGTAGAGATATTCACAAAGAACTTGCAAATCGCCTCCAACATATTGCGACTGATGGGCTGACTAAGGAAACCCGCAGAGAACTATGCAGCAAATATCTAATACCTGCAAACAGTACAAAATTTGCTGCGCCACTCGTAAACGCCGAAATAAAAGCGGCACTATCTGAAATCACAATAAAACGTGATAAAGGCATAGAATCGCGCCAGAAACAGCTTGCATCAGCAATCTCTGGGTTAGCTGGTGTACTCAATCAGGAGCTAAATTCTAAAGACAGGGATAGCTCACGCCTTAAAACTTTAATGGACGTTACTCGCATTTTATGCGATATACAGCACGCCGAATCTGTCACCAGACGCTATCTAGCAATGAGCACAATAAAAAAGGACCTCCGAGAGCACTTAACTAATACAAAAATAGACAAATATCTTTTCGGTGAAAATCTCAGCGAAACACTGAAAACCGCAAAAACGGTCTCTAAATCAGGCTCAGATTTAAAAATAAAAACCCAAACCAGACCTTACCCACAAAACACAACGGGAAATTTAAACTACAAAGCTCCGGTCCTAGCTCGCAGGCAACAACAGGGACCACAACGGAGCCGCGGGCCTGCTCCTCGCACGACAGCTCCACGACAGGGCTGGTACTCACAGAACCCGACGCACTTCAACTCGTCGAAGCCGTCGCAACCTCCGCCGAAACCCTCAGGACGTCGTTAAACATGGTAAAGTATGCCGGTCGACTTTCATTATTCTATAAACAGTGGGCGCTCATTACCGATGATCCCACTATACTATCATGGGTGAACGGTTACAGAATTAAATTCTCTTGTCCTCCTGTACAGAAACACGAACCAATAGTGGGCCAATACACCGACATTGAGAAAAGTCAATTCAATATGGCAATAACCGACCTATTAAACATGGGGGCCATTACTGAATGTTGTCCCGATAGGAATCAGTTTCTTTCAACAGTATTTCTTCGACCTAAACCTAATGGTAAATTTAGATTTATATTGAACTTAAAACAATTAAACAAATTCATTAAAACTGATCATTTCAAACTCGAAGACTTACGCACAGCGATTAAATTAGTTACCAGCAATTGCTTCATGGCAACACTGGATTTAAAAGATGCATATTTTTTAATTAAGGTGCACACAGACTCAAAAAAATACCTAAGATTCAAATGGTCAGGCAAAATATATGAATTTAATGTCCTACCATTTGGCTTAAACACCGCTCCATATACTTTCACAAAAATTATGAAACCAGTCATTAAACTTCTGCGCATGTGTGGCCTCTTATCCACAATTTATCTCGATGACTTATTTTTATTGGGACAAACATACCGTGATTGCGAACGCAACCTATTAATCTCTAAAAAATTATTACAAAGTCTCGGCTTTATAATCAACGAAACAAAAAGTAATTTCTCACCAGCAACAAAGTGCACATTTCTAGGCTTTATTATAGATTCAATAAAATTTAATATTACCTTGCCCGATGATAAAAAAGTATATATACAAACAGAACTCACCAAGGTGATAAAACTGAAACGATGCAAAATTAGAAAATTTGCACAAATAATAGGCCTTCTGGTATCCGCTTGTCCCGCTGTTGAATACGGTCTACTCTATACGAAGGAATTCGAACGGCACAAATATTTACACCTTAGAGAAGACCAAAATTATGATAAGTACATGCCCATACCAAACAGGTTATTACCTGACTTCAACTGGTGGTTAAAATGTATCAAATCATCCTCACGAAAAATTAGAATCGATGAGTATCATCGGGAGATATATACGGACGCCTCTACCACAGGATGGGGAGCGGCTTGTGGCGAAAATACAGCCAGTGGGTCATGGACAAAGGAAGAAAAGATGAAACATATAAACGAGTTAGAGCTAATGGCTGCATTGTTTGGGATAAAAATATTTACCAAAGACCTCAGTAGTTGTCAAATACTAATTCATATAGATAATTCTACTGCAATTGCTTACATAAACCGCATGGGTGGAATACAATTCCCCCACCTCACAAAAGTGTCCAAAGATATCTGGAAATGGTGCGAAGATAGAAATTTATATATATATGCTTCATACATAAAATCCACAGATAATGTAATCGCTGATGCAGAATCCAGACGAATACATCCTGATGCCGAATGGGAGCTAACTAGCGAAGCGTTTGAACTGGTTACGAGTCAGTTTGGAACCCCAAAAATTGATTTGTTTGCTAGTCGAATTAACGCCAAATGTAGTAATTTCGTATCCTGGCATAAAGACCCGGATGCCATAGCCATTAACGCCTTTACCATTAAATGGTCAAAGACGTACTTTTTGCTTTCCCTCCATTTGCGATCATATTAAAAACATTAAGAAAAATCATATCGGACAAAGCAAGGGGCATCATGGTGGTCCCTAGGTGGCCCACTCAACCATGGTACCCCATCTTCCGTAAATTACTCGTGACAAATACTATAATTTTTAAAAATAATACATGTATTATTATGCCTCCCAGCAGCAGCCAGAACTTGCAGTCGAAGCTTACCCTGGAAGTCGGAGTGTTGTGCGGGCAGCACTATCGCGACGCAGTATACCAACCTCTTCGTTACAAATTATGATGGCCTCACTAACTGATAACTCTTACAAACAATATGATATAGCATTTAAGAAGTGGTTTGTTTTCTGTAACAAACATAAGGTAGATATTTACGAAGCATCCATTCCGATTATTTTGGCCTTCCTTGCAGAAAGTTATAATAACGGCTGTCAATTTGGCACTCTAAATTCATACAGATCTGCACTCTCACTTATATTAGGGCCCCGTCTAGCAAAAGACGACCGACTAACACGATTTTTTAAAGGTGTATACAGGCTACGTCCACCCCTGCCTAAATATGACGTAACGTGGGATACAGCCCCAATACTTGACTGCCTTGGCACTATGTACCCTAACGACCAGCTGTCTTTAGAAGATCTCAGTAAAAAATGCGTTACCTTATTAGCTCTCACTTCCGCACATAGGGTACAGACATTAGCACAAATTAATATAAACAATATTGAACATCTACCCACACGGATTGTAATTAAAATACCAGACAGACTAAAAACTAGTAACCTGGGCTCCAAGCAACCCCTTTTAACTTTACCATTCTTTTCAGAAAGACCTCAAATATGCCCCTGTATAACATTGGTAGCATATATGGAAAGAACTCAAGCCTTACGCAAGAACAATAATAAACTGTTTATTGGCTTTAAGAAACCCCATAATAACGTAGGACCCCAGACCCTAAGTCGGTGGATAAAATCAACACTTCAAAAATGCGGAATCGATGTCTCTGTTTTCACGGCACATAGTACCCGACATGCTGCCACCTCAAAAGCTTACAATTGTGGCATATCTATCGACATAATTCGAAAGACGGCTGGATGGAGTGGTTCTTCGAGTACATTTGGAAAATTCTATAATAGAACTATCATAAACAATAACAATGATGGTTCATTTGCTAGAGCCATCCTAAATAATAATTAAAGAGTTTAGAAATTATTATTAATCATCAATCTAATATATGTATTGGATTTATTAATTGTATGTTTATTTACTATTTGTAGAGGACATAATTTTTTGTTCATTTATTAGGTACTACTAAGTACACAACAAATGATTACAAATTAGTGGTTACGAATTATCTATGATAATTATGAATTCATTTAATCTCCTTATAATAATAAAATGATACTAAAAATAACGAGTTTATTTTAATCTTCATTATTTTCTGAACTAACTTTCAAAATCTACATATATTCTATTACTTTACAGGTTACTAATCTCGAGGACGAAGCACGAGTATAATTGATGATTAAACGAACTTACACAAGTGAAGTTCTATCATAATTATACGAAGTGCTTCGTCCGAAGAGATTAGTAACACATCCCTCCCTCCCCTACCCGAACAATAAGTTCAGAAAATATAAAATAAAGAAACGACTCTGAACTGAATGAAGCTACAATGTGAGACAACCGAATAAGAAATGTCAGGTACCTTCAAAAAAAAAAAAAAATTAATTCATTCATTAATACCTACACATTTCAGTGCAAAGTGGTGTCACTTACGTGTAACTACATATATTCTATTACTTTACAGGTTACTAATCTCTTCGGACGAAGCACTTCGTATAATTATGATAGAACTTCACTTGTGTAAGTTCGTTTAATCATCAATTATCTAGTACCCATAACACAAGCTTTATCTAGCATAATTTGAGTCTAGATGGCGCTGTGTGAATTGTCCTGAGATTATTATTATTATACGTGTATAGAGTAGATTATTATTTTATTTATTAGATACAGAGTAATGTTCTAATATTTTTATACTGGTATTTCAATAATTTTTCTTTCTATGGACATGTAATAAGTAGAGAATTCTTTTAAACAAAGCATTAGGAACATATAAATAGTCATAGGATATAGTTAAATGGACTGTGTGAAAATTATTATAAATTGATTACACATTCATTTGAAGGCATTTTTATACAATAGGGGCACCTATTACATAAAAATACCTTCAAAAAACAAATTCCTAGTAATTATGAAGGCGTAAAGAACAAACCTGCAAAGTTCCATTCAAAGTAAAAAGACAAACAAAGATAGTACGGGCCGGTCAAATAAAAAGTATCTCTCCGGTAAATAGGCTGGAATTGGACTGCCATTTAAATAGGATCAGTTCGTTTTTATTTGCAGTCTTTTATTTTTCTTTCCTTGATTTTCTGAATAGTACTAAATTTGGACTGACTCGATCTATACATCTATACATATAAATAAAATTGGAGTGTCTGTTTGTAATACTGAAATAACTGTTTTTAGACATGCATGTGAATATAAATACGGTACGTATACCAAAATAACATTTTTTACAATTTTTGTCAGTCTGTCTGTCTGTTTGTTCCGGCTAATCTCTGAATCATAATGCATTTATATCGTAATATACTATTATTGCACTTGGAAATACGGTAATATTTTACGGAAAATTATTAAAAACAATATTATGTCATAGAACAATATAAGAATTTCGAGCCCAAAATTCAAAATTTACTTACATAAATGATATAATAACGTAATCCATATTTCAAAATAACTTGTAGGAGAGTGCATATATATGTAGAATTTGATGGTTAAGAAATAATGTATTTTTATTACTTACTGTAATTTATCTCTATTTTTCTCTCCACATTCAAATGCCCAAAACTCATTCTTTTGTTTTTCCCGCCTCCATTCTCAATCAGTCTCTCTCGCATACATCCATCTGTCCCTTTCACTCCCCGTTCCACTTCATGCATTTATTTATCCACGGAATCCTACATATATACGTTACAGCTAGGTATGTATTATGTTTCATATAGAAGAACAACACAAAATGGATGCAGTAATGGACTTTCGCTGCCCGTTGTCTTCCACTTGACGTCTCTATTGCTGTGACGTCAGACCGTTACATTCCGTTTCAGTTAAGAGTGGCTTGCGTTCGTTCCAATAGTTAGCCATTGTATTTATTTGTTTAATCTTTTTATAAAAAAGTCACCGCCGCAGTCTGTTAGTGTATATCTTTTAAATTGCGCAATGGATTTTAATGCAGTTTTTAGCAGATATAGTGATTTAAGAGGAATGTTTATATACATAATACATGCGTGATACAGTATAGACAAACCGTGAATTTTAAAGATTTGTGATGCTTCCGTACGAAGCCAGGTCGCTAGTTTATAAATAAAGCTATTCTAATAACCTAAAATTCTATGCCTTAAGTACAAATCCTAATTTTACAAAGCATTCTATAGTCATATTGTTTGTGTAAATTTGTAAATATTATTTAAGACTAAGTAACCTTTGTTTTATGTCAAGAAAATCTTTGTAGAGTCTCACCGATTTACGGGTTAATTGACTACCGGATTCTTGCCGGTTTAAAACCTGAGGGCTATGCCCCCTCACACATATCACCTTGGCCATGAGATCAGTTTTTCATTCTTCAAGACCACCACCATGGTTCCCTTCGAAGGGATCTTCCATTTAGGCGTGCAAGGGTTAGCGACGGCATGCTACCTCCAGACCTTAATGTCTCCCTGGTAATCTTCTGATGGGCCCTACTTGTGTAACTTAAATATTAATTAAGAGTAAATAATCTAATAATACATGTCTAGACATATCACATAATGCCAACTAGTTTCAAACTAAACAGAACTGTAGTAACTAAAGAACTGCCAGAAATACTTAATACACTACGATATTATGCACAGAATATACCCAGACATTGTGAACTCAGAGTTGTATAATTAAATAAGTGGATCCGTTAAGTCTATATTTGAATATATATTTTTGATATGGAAGGTAACTTTATTAAATTAAAATAAGATAAGACCGGATGTTACGTCGCTTTTCATCGGACCAGACGCCGGTTATTCAGACAGCGGAAGCCGGAAACACCGGATGAAGGATGATATTAGAACACGTTTTAATTCTTAGATAAAAATCTGATTAAATCAGGCCACGCATAAATTATACAAAAAAAGTTATAAATAACAACACCGGTCAGTTATATAATATCACCAAAAGTGCTTCAATGTAAGTTTATTTGAATAAATAATTTTCTATTCTATTTAATTAGGTAACCACAACATACTGGCCTGTTGTAATTCATTTTATTTAAGAGACAAAAAGAAAAAGTACGTTCATTTTCAAATTTCCCTACATATTTTTTTATTCTATTGTTCTTCAATGCCAGTCCGTATAATTCCTTACCAATCTGAAATAATCAAAAGGAAAATCTAAAATAAAAACGCCTGCATAAAATGAGACATTCATTAGCAATAATTAGAAATGCGTCACAGAAAAGCGCCCACTTAATTACTTTCCGTTCTGACAGCGCGTTGTAAATTCTCGTACCATCTTCTATGGTAGGTATTATATTTTTCCATTTCTTTAATTCAGAAGCAATTTCTGTTGGTAGGTCCATCTGAGTACCAGCCACTTCTAATTAGGGGCCGTTGCTAAAGTTTTATAATTGGACTCTTGCTCTGACCCTCCTTTTAGGTCGAGAACACACCAAGCGAATCCTTTAAAACAACATTGTATAAGCAATTAAAAAACATAACCGATTTTAGGATGTAATTCAAATAATATAATATATAAAACCCTCATTATCTAAAACAAGAAAATTCTAAATTGTGAATACAAGATGGGAATGATTACCAGATTCTTATAAAACAGATCCATGCCAAATTAGAATATTCTGTTTACTCAATAAACCTGAACGAGAATCACAACCCGAAACCTTGTTGTCGATGATAAGATTACTCTCTGAGGGGTTATCACAATCACGGTATTAGAAGTACCTTACATCATACCCTCCTCAATTGATACAGAGTTAGGTTGGAGTTTTCTTCTCTCCTCTCCTCTGACGTGCCTTCTTCCCCTGAGAAAACTGAAAACTGTTACCATTTTATATTTCCATAATTTAATCATATTTTTAGGCGTCATGGCCTACTCCGATTTAGAGCTATTCTGATCCGACTGATTCTCGAAATATCGATAGCAAACCACTGTAATTTAAGAGATAGCTATAGACTGAACTCCTGTTTTTGGAGTCAAATGTACCGAGCGAAATGCAGGCAATTCAAATCTTACGTTCAACACGACGTTGATAGTTCACAATGACTCTGACCCATCTTGGACGACAGCCATGAAGATATACTATTAATTAATATTGTAAATTATTGATCATATAATAATAAAATATTAAATTTAATTTATTGCTCCCATTGTGTCAGCAGCCTACTTCTCAAACCAACCCTCGTTAATCCTGATTTATTAAAATTAATTTCACCACTAATTAGGAGAGAAAAATTAATAGAAAATAAAAGATAATACAAACTCATTAGCAGCTTTTCATCACTCGATATCCGGTCCGGGGCGATCCGGAAGCTAATTGGTTGTACCTAAACGTTATAATATTATAGCAACCGATTCAAATCTAACACTTCATTTATAACTAAATATTTTAATAATAGTACCACATGGAAGCACCTCCAAATACTACGTTGATAATAACAGTATTTTATTATACTCTATCTTACTAGTATTATAAACGCGAAACTGTATGAGTATGGATGGCTGGATGAATGGATGTTCGTTACTCTTTCACGCAAAAACTACTTAACAGATTTTGATAGAACTTTACAGTAATACGTACGAATAATACATATACGTCAGATTAATACATCATTACATAGTATAAAATAAAGTCGCCTTCGCTGTCTGTCCGTCCCTATGAATGCTTAAATCTTTAAAACTACGCAACGAATTTGGAAGCGGTTTTTTTTAAATAGATACGAGTGTTTCTAGAGGAAGGTTTATATATATAATACATGTACCCGGGCGAAGCCGGGGCGAGTAGCTAGTATGCTGTAATTTAGAAAGATAATATGTAAATTGGATTAATATAATGATAAATATCAAGTACATAAGTGTGATTCAGACCAAGTTATGCGGGTCAGCTACTGCTGTAACAATAGTATTAGATATATGTATATATTTATATATAATCCCTATTTCTCCTGATCACGTAATCATATATGAGCGGTTTGACCGATTTCGCTAATGATGACTAAGATTAGTTCTCCAACAACAACAGCCGCTAAGCAGTTTACTTTCTAAGATCTATTCTAGTTTAAGGTAGAGAAATTCATCCCCATATGCTGGAACCTAAGTGATCTCGAACAGTGCGGTTTCAGAGGAGATTTCTCCCGCGTACATTTAGATTATGGAATGAACTACCTGCTGAGATTTTCTCGAGACTACAACATGGGGTTTTTAAGAAGGGTGTTTGTTTGTTTGTTACACTTTATTGCACAATAAATACATTTAAATTAACTAAAGATACAACGATCTTAAAAATATATATAAGATGTACAATAGCGGACTTATCCCAAATGAGGGATTTCTTCCAGTCAACCTGTATGGTGTATTAAGGTTTCTGTAGGGTCGCCAACACGCCCGTGAGAACCCTGGTGTTTCAGGCGTCCATAGGCTACGGTAATCGTTTACCATTAGATGGGCCGTATGCTTCTTTGCTACCGACGTAGTATAAAAAAGTGCAGGGTAGGTATAGGAGGAATGAGTAAAATTAGTATTAAGTTTTTAGTCGATTTAGTAGTAAAATTAGTATTAGGAATAGTAAAGAATAAGTGGTATCAACAACACATAACGTCCATAGAGTTGTTTATGTATACAGGCGACGTTTACCATTTCCCATCAGGTGGGCCGTGAGCTAGCCGTTCACGATCTGCAATATAAAATATTTTAATATCAAACCTGGAATTCATGCAATTTCCTCTATATTTTTATGATTCTCGCTTGAAAGCGTACATACTGATATACATTCCTGAAATTCTTTATCGCATTGTATTTATTGAGTTATTTAGTAAAGCGAGGCTGTATGTATATATGTCATGAACTGGAATGCTCTGAGGGTTTATACAAATATAGGTATATTAAAATCTGTTGTCCTATTTTTATAATTTAGATACATTGTATAGATTATAGAAAAGATTCATAAACTTAGGTTCAGAATTGATCATCGACATCGTGTGATATTAAAAAATAAAATTACATTCAAAAATAGAATATATATTTTTTTTTAATTACTCGAAAAACGAAATTCAGCCATAATTAATTTAAATAAAACAAAATATTACTTACTATGCATACCCTCCAAATTATATCACATTAGCAAAAATAACTAAAGTACCCTAATCCGAAATTAGGTTGCAGCATCCGAAGAAATCACTACGTTCAATATCCGACTCGGGAAAGCTGTAGGGATACATAATTGCCGCGAAGGAGGTACTATAAAATTGCGCCTAAAAGCAAATAGTAATAAAAAAGGAGAAAAAATACCGTTTACACGAAGTAAGTGCGGGCACAGTGAGTGGCGACACTGAGTACTATGAGCGGAAATGGAATGGAAATGGAATATTGATCTGCTGGTATAATGTTAAGTGACTTGCTTAAATACCACAAGGAAACTTTGTATATAGCCTACCTACCTACCTACCTTTAGTCTACCTTAGCTTCATTTAATTGCAATAGAAGGAAATTATATATTGAAATTAACTTGTACCACTCATATTTTTATTTATATTTATTCAGCCCTTACCTTAGCTTCATTTAATTGCAATATAAGGAATATTCCATAATATGAGAGGTACAAGTTAAAGAATTGGCAAGGAAACTTTGTATATAGCCGTGTGCTTAGTCTACCTTAGCTTCATTTAATTGATCAATCAATATTCCTTGAGGCTGGGGTATAAAAAAAAGTATGAGACGTACAAACAACAGGATTAGTAAGCAAGCTGTGGCCCACCTGACATTAAGAGACTTTTTGAAGAAAGTAATTTTATTACGGCGGTTGACGCCGTTTCGACGCCGAAAATTACTTTTTTCAAAACCGCTCACAATGGAACCGTACATCTATGCAGAAAACACAAGATTACAAACGCTGTAAATGAACTCACAGTAAATTCATTAAATCGCCTGCTTTGTTCCATAGAGCACCTCTCACTTTAATATATAAATAATAAATTCCCTTAACATCGCCTACAAATTAAGGAAGCCAATATTTTCTTGTTATGTTTCGAGTATGTTTTTGGGATTTCTTTAATCAAAGTATATTATGGGACACGGTTACCTAGATATTTCAAGGTAACACTTGCAATTAATTATGGCTAGTGAGACAAACAAAATATTGTCTACTAAGCACTGCCATGTATAAACTGACCCCACCTTATTATATGTTTTATATATAAATACATATTTACTTTTGTTATTTAGTATATAGATCAATATTTTTATGTACCTTTTGTCCGTTCATTATCGTCTTATCCGACAACAACCCCGAAAGATGTGCCTTGCTGTTTTTATAAATTCATTTATACTACAGGAATTAGTGATTAAAACTAATTACTTTATTTTATGGTTTCTATCAATTCAATTGGAATGGACCTATGGAGCACGTATGGAAAAGTGTTTCCCGCCATTTTGAAGCACTATTACGAATATTATTTGTGTTATCTATTAAGGTTAACCGTTCTTATCAATTTTTTATTAGTAGGCACAGCCAAAATAACCACTATTTTTATAGGGATGACTTTATCATGCACGACCTTTGATACCACTATTGCGTAGCCATTCTTGAGCACTACGATGTGATACCTCTTATTCTATAATTACACTACCCTACACTACACTCACTCTTCACCTGAAATACAGCTTATAGAGCACTCTACTCGGTGCTGAATAGATAGAGGTATATACTCAATGACTTGGTTGTTATAGTCTAAAAACTAAGGTGTTATGCCACGATACTTAATAATTTATCTGCATTTAAACCTGAATTATTTAAGAGAAAAAATAAAAATCTATATGAGATGCATACGCATTATTTGAATCTGTAATTGAATATATACAATATCCCCAGGCATTGGCAAGTCATCAAATCCGAATTCAACGTAACAAATTTGCATTGTAACAGTGAAAAGCCTACAATACGTCACCATCGACAGCCCATTCTCAATAGTCACGAAATAATAGCTTTACTGCATCGCCACTGTACAGAGAACACACGAATATCAACTGTGTGCTGGAGCAAATAAGGACCGAACGCCTGAAACAATCCAATAGCAAATATTCAGAAGTGTCCAATTTAATTTGAACTGCGAAATGTCCCCGCCAATTTCCTTTCACGTCTGATTGTCGAAGACCCTGAAAGGGAGGGGTAGGTTAAACAAAACTGGTTTAAAGAGAAACGCATCACACGTCAGCGAAACTGTAACGCTATACAGGAACAAAGTGCATCTAGTTAAAATGGGAGGCACAATAGCACCATCAATATTGGCCGTAGCCCCCTCACCACCCCGTGGCCCCACTTTACTCGCATATTTCAAAATGGCGACTGAGAAGTGCCGTCAAATCTCTGCTCGACACATTGTGACAACCGTGACATTATGTCACAGATTAAGCATCACAACAGATTAAAAAAATGATTGGTAGCTATTATGAAAATGTCAACTGTACACAGCGTTGACAGATTGGGTTATTAGAATAAACCGCCGTTAATGACGTCATATTTTTGTTTTTATATAATGTAATAATAATAATTTATTCAGCCTATCAGAATACAGATTAAAAATATAGAAAAACTTAAAAGCTAACATCGCTCTATGAGCTGAATGGGCCTCCACTCAGCTGGTGCCGCAGCGTGTCACTGCAGCGCAGTGGAGCCACTCGAAAAACAGAAATTCTTGCCATTTTTTACTTTAAATATATAAGCAAGTTAAATGGAAATATTAGAAATATGGGTAATGAATGGAAGAAAAATATATAAGGATAATATAGATCAGGAATTTTGTCATATTAGCGTTGTCAAATAAGATTTTACCCTTCAACCCTTTCTTATAAGGAGCTTTGGTAGGCTTAAGGTCAATCCACTGATACTGATCAAAACTTATACGAAACATAATTTTCAGGGTAAGCTATATACAGGTCCTCCACATACAATGCAATACTTAGCAACGTATGTACAATCTCACTATATAACTTCATATATACTTTAATACGAGATTTAGATCACGCAACCGTAATTATAACAATCTTCAGGTTTACTCAAATAATACTTCATATTATAACCCAATAGTTCGAATGTGTCGCCAATACAATGAAATTTTTGTCTCGAATAGAAATATCGATATTTTTCATTCACGGTGGTCCAGTTCCGGAGACAATTAAATTAACTTAAAAGAGACAAATTATATTTAATATTGAACCAATTTTTTTTTTCTTTAATATAAATAAAATTCTGTTAACATGATAATTCATTGCATTTCGTAGTTGTATATTATTTTCTGTTTAGTTTACTGTTCATTATATTTCCTTATCTATCTAGCGTATATTGAATGCGTCTATATAATTTAGCTTTTAGGCATACATAGTGTTGGATTACAATCCAGTTTTGTACCGAACTACACACTCCCAATTATATTATTATATTGATTGTAATATATTTTGTATGCTAATAAATAAATAAATATATATATTTTTTTTAATTTATCGGCCTCGGTGGTCTAACTGTTTAGCATATTAAGAGATATTTAGAGAATATAATTTAATACTAATAAATATAATTTACTCTTGATTTCATAACAAGGTATAACAGTTACCTAGCAACAAGAACACTAATTTTAAATGGATTATACTTTTTATTCCACAATGTGCCTAATATACTCATAGCTCGTACTCGTAGTACCTTATATGCTATGGTCGCGGGTTCGATTCTCGCACGGTACAAACATTTGTATTCATAAGTATGGTTGTTTGTATAGTATATCCTGGGGGATTACATAATAATTTTAATTGACCCAAGTTTATGTTTACAAATAAGCAGATAAATTTTCGTAACAATAATCATTAGATCAATTTTTAGCATTAAAAATTATATTATTTAGCATTTAAAATTATATATTACTATAAATTATAATGCTAAAAATCTACCAAAGATTTATGATACATCATTTAAGGAAAAGTGAACATGTTTTTTATTCCCAAGAACTTTTCAACCATTTTTTTAATATGGACATGTTACAAGTTTACCCATCGCGTTGAAGTCACAATATTAATTCTTCTTTCTTCTTTGTCGATTCCTCAAGACTGGGGGTTGTGACCACCAGGCATGCTTCTTCCAACCAAATCTTCATAGGCTAGAGATTATCCTGTGCCAAGACCGCCGGGTACATATCATGTTAGACAATATTAATTAATTACTAATAACTAACTCCTCTAAAATAATCACCTGAGCCTAATTACAAACGACGACCTCGATAGTCTAGCGGTCTAGCACACCGCTTTACGACCGATGGTCGCGGGTTCGATTCCTCGCACGGCACAAACATTTGTATTCATGAGTATGATTGTTTGTATCGGTCTGGGTGTTTTCTGTGTGTTATGTACGTATTTACGAAAAAAAAAAAAAGTACCCATAACACAAGCTTTAGCTAGCTTAACTTGGGTCTAGATGGCGCTGTGTGAATTGGTATGAGATTATTATTATTATTATAAACCATATAGTATGACAGTATCTTCCATAGTCAGTGGCATTTCTAATGCACCTGTGATAACACAAGACATTCAGAATGTATCCAGTTGTTCAGATGTAATTAGTTACGTTTCATAATTTAAATATTATTTCTATTCTATATTTATTTATTTTATTACATATTCGAATATCTTAGAATTCTAACCTATTTTTTTTAGCATTCACTAAAGTAGAAATCAAAGGTATTTTACTTATAATTTTAGGGATAAAATTTAATAGAATGTATAATACAGGGTGTATTATACATTCTATTAAATCCTTATAGAACTGAGTGGTGCGGCGGTGGCTATGATCTAGCCTTCTTCGATGGACTATATTGTTGTATAGGAAACTGGCTGGTCGTATATGAATGACTTACCCTACTTCAATGTGCTTGTTCTTCAGTGGGCCCACACGGTTACAGGAATCTCAGGAATTCACTCAGGTTGATTACAACTATTAAGACATGCGTGCGATATGAGTGCGACGTGCGCGCGCGGCGAAAGCTATGACATCACTGATTATTGAATTAGCCGGGAGGGGTGTCAATGCACATCAACAAACCAGGTACGCATCGCGTTTGGCGTAACCATGCCCCCCGCCTTGACATAATGTCAAAGTAAAATTAACAAAAAAAAATAAAGGAACTACATAATTGAACCTTATTGCGAATGCGACAAATACAAAAAACAAGAAAGAAAAAATACAAAAAATATCAAATGCGGAATTTACTAAATAAGAAAAATGCAAAGGATTTTAACTTAACTTATTAACCTATTATAAATGCGTACTACCTATCTTATAGAATACATATTATTGCAAAGGCAATGGACATATGCGGTGCGTTAGGAGGGATAAGGGTCCATTTAATTCCATTGTTAGCTAATTCCTTATCCCAAACAGATCTACATTCTTGCGATAAAAACAAATAAAGTTCACGTAGGTAGGATCGTGCCCCTATAAAATTAGTACCATGATCCGTATACATGCATTGAATAGGACCGCGGCGAGCGAGAAAACGTTTTAACGCGGCGAGAAAACAAACTGTACTCAATTCACTTGCGAGCTCAATATGAACAGCCCGAGTGGTTAAGCACGTGAATAAGCAAACGTATGCTTTGCGAGTGGTTATACCACGACCGCGATAAGGGGTTACAAAAAACGGACCTGCGAAATCACAGCCACAATGGACAAAGGCTTTAGGAACTTCCTTCACCCTTAGTGCAGACAAATCACCCATCGGTGGGAATGTAGGACGCGGTTTATTGCGGAAACAAATATTACAATTAGCTACGATCGTGCGAATCATACGTCGAGCTGCGAGAATCCAATATTTAGTACGTAGTATTGACATTAACAATTCTGGGCCTGTATGCAGGTTTTTACGATGAAAGTGTGTTACAATTAATTGAACTATATGATCTCTGCCCGGAAGTAATATAGGGTGTTTATAATCGAAATCTTCATCAGAATGAGTCAAACGACCACCAACTCTTAAGAGATTGTCTGATAAAAATGGATTTAATTTAATTATTGATGCGGTACAAGGTTTTTTATTATTTAACTTGCTAATATCGTTTTTAAAATGTGTGTGTGCAGCGGGCACAGCGCGAATAATTATACGTTCGGCGAAATCCAAATCGGAACTGGATATGACGCCGCGTGGAAGAATATTAGCGAACTTATAAATATAACAAATTACACGAAGTAATTTCATCCATGACGAAAATTTGCGAGCGAGCGAATATAAATAAGGTTCCATAGAATCTTCAATGGTAACCAGTGCGATAGGGTTTTTATTTCCTTCATCGGAAGCTAACTGAGCTACAGTACGTAACGCTAAGTACGGGCTGCAACGTAAGCCAAATGCAACTTTATTAAATTCAAAGACTTGGAGCGGTTTATTAGGACTAAATCTATATACAATACGTTGAAAACAACGATCTTGCGGGCGAACTTTTATTCGTAAATACATTTGTCGCACATCAGCTGAGATGGCGACTGCGAACAATCTCATATTCAAGAGAATAATAAATAAATCCTGTTGTAAGGAAGGACCTGTATGTAGAATATCATTAAGCGAAAATCCAGTACTAGACTTCGCGCTTGCGTCTAGTACCGGCCTTATTTTCGTGGACACTTTGTCCTCACGTAAGACTGCGTGATGCGGTATAAAATAACTAGGGCTGTTATTTTCAATTACGTCTACGGGAGAAATATATTGTTTTTCTATATATTCGTGAATTACCTCATCATAAAGGTATTTCAGTTGCGGTTGCGATGCGAATTTACGTTCCAAATGATAAAATCTGCGTTTAGCGATATCGAAAGAGTTCCCTAAAGACTTAGAACTATACTTAAATGGTAAAGCGACTTCGTAGTGACCTGATTCGTTACGAGTGGTCGTTGTGGTATAAAAATCTTCACAGTATTTATCGTCTATACTTGTTATTGGTTTGCGATCTACTTCTTCAATCTCCCAAAATTTGCGAATTAATACTGAAACCTCGCACGAAGTGGTGGAACAGAACGAGAATGAAGAAGACGTAGAAGTTAAGGTGGGAGCTTCACCTAAAATAAGATAACCGAGAACAGTCTCCAACGCGTTTGGAGTACCAGGTGAATTTATAATTTTACCTCCAGACAAAAAGGTCGCGAATAGATTGACACCAATCAAAAGGTCAATTTCTGATGGTGTTCCCCACGTATCATCTGCGAGCGGAATATTAGTTAAGTAACTGAGCGCGCCAACATCAATTTGACATGTTGGTAAGTTACCTGTTATTTTATTCAAAACTAAAGCGCGAATATTATAATATTGCTCATGATTAAATCTCGATCGGAAAGAGAGATCAACTGCACCCTTAACTGGTTCAGTGGCGCCACCTATACCCTTAACGGTGGTATGTGCGTCCGGCTGCATGGTTAAACCCAATTTTAAACAACACTTAGAAGTAATATAATGCTTTTGTGACCCGGGGTCCAATAAGCAGCGAATGACAACATCACTCCCATTACGAGCAGTAGCAAATACCTTGGCAGTAGCAAGTACTTCAGTCACATACGGCTGCTCATGAATGGACGATGAAAGCGTGCATAACGACTCCTTGTCTCCACCAGTGGTGGTTCCAATAGGAACGGGAGTTGGTTCTAATCGTGTCTGTTGTGTGGGTTGTGTGTGCGCAAGCGGAGGCAATTGCGACGAAGAAGATGGTGGTAATTGGCGACCGTGCGTAGAAGATGTCTGTGCGTTTTTCGTACCCTGAGATACTTGCGTAGGTGCGGAATTATTATTTTTAAAACAAAGCAACGTATGATGTCTCGGATTGTTACAATTTCGACAGGCGGAAGTTGATTGACAACTGAAAGAGTTATGTTGACTACTTAGACATCTAGTACAAATACGGTTAGTTTTAATATAATTAAATCGATCATTAATTGTGAAAGTTGAAAATTGTTTACATTTATATAATTGAGAATGTGAATCACCTTTACATAAGGAACAATAAATGCGTTGCGTAGGATTAGTACCTAAAAATGTACGTGGCGATCGAGCGATCGATCGTTGATGCGACTGTGCACGACCACTGGCGGACGCGGCGGCGGGACCGTCCAACTTGGTGGCGGCAGCGGCGCCGGCGGTGCGGTTACACGTGCGTTGTAATATTTTTACGTGTTGACGTATAAATTTTATAAAATTTTCAAACTGCGGTATGTCATCTTCTCCTCTAATTGATGACTCATACGACTGCGCGGTAGCCTGATCTAATGCCTTTAATCCCATATAAATAAATATAAAATCATCCAGCTTTTCAATTTTAAGTTGCTTTAATGCTGCGATAGTCGACGAGAAAGTATCAATAAATTTTTCTAAGTTTATTGCCGAAGGACCGTTAATTGATTTTAAAGAAAATAATTTATCTAAATATGACGTTGCAAGAGAGCGTTTATCTTGATACTTGTCGATTAAAGCTTGCCACAATATAGGATAATTTTCGGCTGCTGGTACTAAGCCAGCACACAGATTTCTAGCCTTTCCTGACAGGTGACTCATAAGATAATGAAAACGTTCTGAGTCCGAAAAGGATTCATTGTCATGAATAACCTGTTTGAATGTTTCGTAAAAGAAAGGAAATTCTAAAATATCACCTGAGAAGACTGGTAACACAATTTGGGGGATCCTTACTGATCCCTGTTTGTTGTCTGGTAAAGCAGACTGACAAGCGGGAGCTGGAGTTCGCGAAGATTGAGGTTGTAACGAGACCGCCATCATCTTTATAGAATAAAACATTTCGTCAAAAGCGGTGAGAGATTGATAATTAACTACATAATCAGGGTTTAGTTCCAAATTAAGGAGAATAATTTCATCGACAATTTTAACATACTCGGTGCGCATTTGATCGATCAGGCTAACTTTTGCAATAAAAACATTACGATGTTTCTCCATTTTAGTTTTCGAAGATAATTCATAAATAGACTGAAGTTGCGAAAAATATTGTGCACGTTTTGCTTCAAACATTTTTAATTTTGCGTTTGTGTTAGCCATTATTATTATTTATATATATATACTTCTTAAAAAATAACAAAGGAAAACCAATAAATGCGATATATAAAACTATGTGCGGTAATAACGTACAACTATGCCTGTACTACCGTAAAAGGGCGAGCGATAAACAATAATAAAGTATAATAGGTATTTAATGTACTAAATACCTACAAGACAGACAGATGTACTTGTAGCGAAAATAAAGTACACAAATGCGAGAAATGATGCGCGATATAAACTAGCATACATAAAAAATATATGCTTACTATGCTATAAAACTACTAATTAATAATGCGAAAAATAGGTACAACTATTATCTATATATACCTATATGCGAGAAAAATAAAATAATGCATAAAAGCAATATTTTAAATATGCGGTGCGAGAAGTAAATCACAATAACGTTTTAAACACTAAAGCGAAAAAAAAATATGCGAGCGAAACATAAACTATACATAAAGCGAAATCGAAGTGAGTGATGTCATAGAAAATCAGATAATATATCTATAACTATAACTAAAAAGATATAAAATAACTATGTTCACAACTATTATTTTACGCGGGAGTAGTCTAAAGCGTTGTTGTTAGTCACTGTGTCGATACACCACGTATAACTTAATCATAGGTACGTAGGGCACGATCTTTAACCGACATGTATTGTATAAAACAGCTATGCGAACGAATACTCAAACAATTTACAATAACCAGCGTATTATACGGCGAGTACTGCAAGGAAATAAAATATCTATTACGAACAGAAATAAAATCGCTGCTTATCAATAATTATTCAGATTAAATAGTGTGCTTTCCCTGCTCACTTTCTTGTGTAAAGACTACGGTAACCAACACTAACAATCTTAACATTCAAACACTACAATCATCATACATAATATTCGACAGGTAATATTGTTTCGTCAAATAGTATAACGACAACTATAATATTTCTAGAAGCTTCGATCGATCGAACAATATCGATATAATGCGGGTGAATGTGAAATTAAATGAACGAAACAACGCAAACAGATATAAAGCGAAATTGAAGAATTGAGCTGCGAGTTATGAACAATTCATAAGCGACATAAATATAAACTTATTTATTAACGAAAATACCAATGTATCGTTATATTTGTGCAACCGTGGTATGCAATTTGAATAGATCCTATTACATGCGCAATAAGGTTCAATATTACATGCGAGTCATTCACTCGACTTTCACAATAGGAAAAAATTAAAACAAATTTTAAATAAATAAATTGCGATTCCTATTGTGATCCGGCGACGGAAGGCCAATAAATGGTGCGGCGGTGGCTATGATCTAGCCTTCTTCGATGGACTATATTGTTGTATAGGAAACTGGCTGGTCGTATATGAATGACTTACCCTACTTCAATGTGCTTGTTCTTCAGTGGGCCCACACGGTTACAGGAATCTCAGGAATTCACTCAGGTTGATTACAACTATTAAGACATGCGTGCGATATGAGTGCGACGTGCGCGCGCGGCGAAAGCTATGACATCACTGATTATTGAATTAGCCGGGAGGGGTGTCAATGCACATCAACAAACCAGGTACGCATCGCGTTTGGCGTAACCACTGAGTCTGAGTTGTTATTTCAATGAAGAACTGTCAAGAAATTCTACTGATATATAGAATAGAATAGAATAGAAAATCATTCATTCAAATAAACTTACATTGAAGCACTTTGGAATAGTCATTACATTATTTTTTAATCTACCGCTCGTTCGGAAAGCTGTCTCATCACAAGAAGAACGAGCAAAAAACTTGCGTGTTGCTCTTTTAAATAATTCTATTATTACTTTACATTTTTAAGTTTAAGTGTGTGAATACAAACCACCAATTAGCACTAATTCAAATAAATACTGAAATAGAAAAAATATTGAATATATAACTAACTGGTTAAACAATTAATAAGAGGAAATCAGTCATAGTGATTAGAGCAGACCAGTCCCTACAAGCAGCACCCGTTCACGAGTATGACGTATGAGCCAGCCATCACTGCGCTCGACCATATTTTAGGGAGCCCAATGACCCGGCCCAACACGCCGCCACAAGTCTGGACATTTTAGTGAGCATGACTACTCAAAACACTAGACCACGTCAAAGCTACTTACAATTGCCATCTGATAGTTATTGTATTCACATTTTACATAAGAATGCATGCGGCAATCAATACAAAAACCACTACGCTTTCATATTTCTATATATTATTATCATACTCGTATCTCTGAAATTTTTATGATAAAGAACAGCCTATGTAAGTCGTCGTGATACTATCTCATACAATCTATCTACCATTAAAAATCAATTCAGTTTGGCTAAAATTAGTTACAATATTTCAGCGTAGATGGCGCTCTAGTGTTAAGTAAAGGAATCGCATTTACTTTATTTATTTATGATTGTTGTAATACAGATACGTCAAATCTATACCGGTGTTTTAATTAATAACAAATTAGTAAGTTAAACAAACATAGTTGTTTAGTCGCAAATAACAATAAAAACATACATAACTAAACTAACATACAAAAATATAGACAAACATTATTTTTTTATAACATTAACTTGGACAACTAGCACTAATTGCTCCTCTCCATCCTATGGTTGCCGCCAGGAAGTCGCTTTACAACGATAAGGCCGCCTTGCCCTTTGTTCTATACATACACATATTTATACATAACAATGTATGTAAATGTTTCTATAAGTATCAAGAGCCTTTTATTTCATTTAATTTCATAGAGATAACTACAAAAACTTAAATAATTTATTTAACAATTCGTTACATTACATTTGATTGATAAACAATCATATATCACAATATAGAATGTTTTTTTATGGATGATGATGGCATTCCATCATCATCCATAAAAAATCCGGGTACATCATTATGTACCCGCCTGCGCTAACGAGTTACGCGGGCAGGGCATCAGTGGAGGATAATAACATGAACATGCTATCAGATCAGTTAGATTACCAAGAAGTTTCCGCGTGTGGTATTCTATCTGACATGTTACATTGGGGTTATTAACCCATATTACTAACAATCCCCTTCCCCTCAATATAGAATGTTACGAGTTTATTACAACCCCTAGACTGCAACAAACAGACGGGACAAAAGAGCTAGCAATATCGGACGCCGCGCCGGCTTACCTCCGTACTTATTGCTGACTTGAAAAACAAACTGATTGCTACGGACATATTGCTTTGTCGTCTCAATACATCCACTGCTTTATTGTCTAACACTAGTTGTTACACGCGACTTCGATCGCAATTTATATTTTACTTTTATTAAAATAAATACAATAATTAATAAAAAATGCATCTCTTTGCAAGAGCAAACAGGGAGACAAAAAATTATATATAATAGTACTACTGACATATGAGTTTAGTGAAATTATGTTAATATGAAATTACAAACTGACACTTCAATTTTATTTATATGTTTAGATTAGAAGTTCACATATAACTGACGCCAAAACACGAAAAGAAAATTATAATAGTAATATAATAATTTATAATATTTGGGTTTTTGTTTATTACGTTATATCGTAATATTTAATTTTCTGTATTCTTTTTTTTTGTAGGGATTTAATCCGCAGTGTAAATATAGTAAAACAAAATATGTAAATACAAAAGTATAATATGTATATAATTCGTAAAAGGTGAAAGGCTCACAATACGGCAACAGCGAAAATTTACGAACAATAGAAGAAACCGAATACAAACATTTCTAAATATAAAATTCTAATCTCAATATCTTCTATCTAGAGCAACACACAAGTTTCTTGCTCGTTCTTCTTGTGATGAGACAGCTTTCCGAACGAGTGGTAGATAAAAAACAAATTGTTATGACTATTCAAAAGTGCTTAAATTAAGTTTATTTGAATAAATGATTTTCTATTCTATTCTATTCTATGTGGCCAGATATAAATTTAATAAAAAAGTATCTGAATTTTTTTTAAATAAACGAGATTTTTATTGACAACTGTAGATACCTAAAAGTTATTATTGTATTTGAATCTACTTTAGGTACACGTTATGACAATGTCTTAAAATATATCTATCTGTTTCAACGTAAACTAAAATTTTACAGTGATAATGGAAAACTGACAAGTTACTTAGAGCGCGTTGAGGTGAGTTGCAATGACGTCATATCCTGTTTCCGAGTTGAGAGCTCTCGACATTATGAGAGCAGATATTAGTGTTGTGTTGAAACAAAGCATCAACATCGATGAAAATTACTCAATATAAAAATGTAATCGGAGAATGTTAATTGGAAAAAACAATTATTAAGTAAAATTTGAAACATGGAAACGGTGTATTAAATTTTTTTTTGGTTTAAGAGGTCTTTGTGACCAAATATACTTATTTATGTATAAATTATAAATAACTCGGTCCGAGTTATTTATCCGACTTACTCGGATATAAGAAATTATTTATTGTAGATCTGTACTTTTTAAACTAGTAAACCATTTTTTTTATTGAAATTTAGAATAATATTCGATTATACCTATATATATCCAATTGTGCTTTAATAATTGGTATGTATTAAATTAGTTAAGTCAGCTAGTGCATACCGCTAGTGTTGCCATTGGTAACTATAGATGTACCTTGTCAGATTGCCCTCCCTCATGATCCCTCCTGGAAACCTTTTTATTATTGCCTAACTGACTTAATCTTCTTCTATCATCCCCCACTGGTGCTCCGTCTAATATAAAATTGCCTGTGGCCTTAGTCGTCACCACAATGCTGTCCACCTTCATGAAGGAGAACTTTTCTACTGTCCGAAAAGAGTGGTGTGCGGGCACTATCGTAACTGATTGCCATTGTGATTACATTGACCACATAGGCAATGTTAATCTATATATGATATTCCTTAAAGTAAATTTAATAATAGTTAATATTGTTATATAAATAATATGGATAAATAAGTAAGTAACATAAATAAGTGCACCATTATTCTATTACCGCCCATAAAATATGTTCAAAGGTCATTACATACATATCGATAATAGTAAAGGCACAACACTACCGAAGAGTAACCGCCAGCGACTGTTTCCTATAGACTGCTGGCTATGTATCGTGTATTGTTGAAACCAACAGCACGAAACTAGCAGTGTAATTTTAATTAATAAGTTCCCTGAGTATCTTGAAGCAGTGACAGCTTGAAGGATGCCTCAGGAAGTTTTAATGAGTATCTCATTTCGTTACAACCCCGTTGAATATTTTAGTCGGTGAGTATATTTGTAGAATTAAATGTGAAATAATATATATTCTCAAGATTCTATTGCTATACGAGGAACATGGGTAAAACTCAAACTTCCCAAACAACACTCAATGTAAAGATATTTCATGTAGATAATGTTCTATATTACTTTGACATAGTTTTTAACTTTGAATCATAAAGAGAAATGATTTTATTTTTAGTATATTGTCGATAATATTATTATTATTATTATTCTCTATTTGTGCGCGCGGTTTCACCTGCGTAAAATCGATAGCCTTACATATAAGTTTCTTTAAAATACATTCAGTAGTTTTTACGTAAATGAGATACAAGCAACCATCCACACCCACAGATAGATATTAATAATAATAGATTTTGCACCTTTGCACCATTCCGTTATTATTAATTTAAAAAAAAACATAATAAATATGAAAGTCGATAAAAATAAAGTGTCAATGTGATATCCATCTCGATATATTGCTATTTAATATTATAATAGAAGAGAATAGAAAATAATTTATTCAAATAAACTTAAACACTTTTGAATAGTCATAACATTTTTTTTAATCTACCGCTCATTCAGAAAGCTGTCTCATCACAAGAAGAACGAGCAAGAAACTTGCGTGTTGCTCTTTTAAATAACCCTTGTAAGTTCACATTTTACAAGTCGAAACGTGTGAATACAAACTACCAACTAGCACTAATTTATTTGCGTCAAATATAAAAACACATAAGATTAAATCAGTCGTAGTGATAAGAGCAGACCAGTCCCTATAAGCAGCCCTCGTTCACGAATATGACGGATGAGCCAGCTATCACTGCGCTCGACCATATTTTAGGGACTGACCAGGTCCACCACATCTGTCAAGTCTGGACATTTTAGTAAGCATGACTACTCATTCCACTCGACCACGTCGTAGCTACTAAAATTACAGGACAATTACATTACAATTAAGGCCAGTTCAAACAACGACATCTAGGCCCTAAGAAAATAGTAAACACAATAGCTAAATGTAAATGTAATAGTTTATAACAAGAATAAATTTAAGTAAGTAAAATGATATCAATAAAATGTATTCTTATTTACGCGGTTTTTTTACCACACTTATGGGGCGAAACCAAGTAAGTACAGTGTGAGTGTGTGAGTGAGTGTCTGTGTACTTATTATGTGACTGGTTTATCATCACAAGAATGAAATAAAAAAAATGTAATGTGTTAGACTTGAAATGTCTCTTTTTATTTAATTTAATTTTATGTAATCTACAATTGATCTGGAATGTATTTATGAAATCAAACTAAAATGTCTTCATTCATCTGATATGGCTAATCTACTCCACTCACTGATCTTGTAATAGTTAACAATCATCTTGCAATTCTTTTATGGACCCCCGCGATACAGGTTCGTCTAGCGCGGGATCCAATGTACAATCAACTTTATAATATTAATGTTTTAAATGAATAAATAAATGGATAAATGGTATTAATTCTTCACGACATGTTGGCGTGTTAGTTTTATTATTGTATTATTGTTAATGCCACATCAAGTAAACAATTACTTGGTGCACGCATTCAAATTTCCTGCGCTCGGGGATTGTCCCGACACGCATTCACTGCGCTTGTTCTATACTGTCATAGGATTTACGGTGGCATACCATAATTAACAATAAACTGTGAAATCCATACCAACATGTAGGAAAATATACCTACCTACTGATTTATATTGTTTGTCTATGCTGACTCATTAACGCATATTCAATACGTTATATATAAGTAATATATGTAAGTCTACTACAAAATTTGCAAAGTATGGTTTATTTTTAAAGGTTAAGTATCTACTTCCTAAAGGTATGTAATATTATGTTATCTGTGGTAAAGGTGAAAAAACGGGACTGTACATTTGACTTTATCTATTAGATACGATAAAAAAAAACAATCGTCATAATATTAGTATAGGGGACGCTAGGGAAAAAGTATGTTAATTTTGTTTTTTTTTTTAAATTGTATTTGATATACATAAAAAAACTTTTACCTATATCAAAATATATATTCAATAAAAAATACAATCTCAAATTAAAAAAATATATTAATAGATTTTAGGGTTTATTTACAATGTTTGTTCGGCCTAGTTTTCCTTTTTTGAAAATATTGAACTGTCACCAAGTGTTCGAAAATTGACAACAATTTGTATTTCAAATTTCGAACGCTAATACGGCTGTATAGTCATACTACCGTACTAAAGCGACTTCGCGTGATGCGTGAGAAAAAATATTTGACAATCAGCAGCCATCTTATTAATTTTTTGCCAAATTTTGCTATTCTTTCGGGCATTGTTTACTTATATTTGTTATTGTCTGACTTAATCGTATCTGTATGTATGTGTGTCAGAATGATAGTAATTGTAATATAAAAACATTGTGATATATAACCATTTTTATTATTATTTCATGTATTTTTCAATAATTGTTAAATATTAGCTTACATACCTACTATGTTTTTGCATTCTTTCTTTATGAAATTTTATACTATGTGTTTCAGTTGCCGTTTACATTTAAAAACTTTGTTTGTAAACGTTTTTCACGAAAATTATGAAATTTCGCATTTACAGTTTATATAGAGAAATAGTGGAGAATGCTTCTATTTATTTTTAAATTAAGTATAAACAATACATTAAATCAATAAAAAGAAACATTACTCACACTACCATATTTTTGACCCACACACATAGTTTTTTTGAGAATAGAAGCTTAATAATATTTACACTTATAACTAAAATTATTTATGGTCGAATTTCTTTTTTATAAAAAGCAGTAAATAGAATTTGCTTGATATATTAATATTATGATGACTCATTTTTTATTTTTTAAATACCTGCAGATTTATTTCGCGATTTCCAGATTTGGGATATAAGATCAATGACATTATCTTATCTCACATCAAGTATGTTGGCATTATCATGTACTACATCATTCAAATAATTAGATTAGAATTATCTAGAACGGAAAAAAATAACTGGCTCTAAAGAAAATGATTAAATATAATTGAGAAGATACCCTTTTAAATTAAACCTCTCGATTTAAGAATCTATTTTTATAGAGATCATTCATGGTTTGCACTTTATAATTGGTTTTATTTTTAATTAAAACAAATTTCCTTGAACTACATGAATAATCTTATATCTAAAAATAAATCGATTCATTTATTATCTTTCATTATTTAATCCACATTTAAAGGAAATTATGTTGTTATAAGAAAGGTACACTCTGGGACAACTGCATCGAATTGAGAATTCCTATGACGATTTTAAAGATACATTATTCTACATTTTTCATTGTTTCTAAATTATATTCGAAACCTATTTTTTAATACTTTAATAATTTTCTACTCACAGCGGTTGGGAACTCATTAAATACTAAAAAGTACCTAGTATATATTATGATAGTGTAACATAGATATGCCAGTTGAATATACTTACCTCTGGTACCATATTAACCAATTTAACGATTCTACTTACTGATATCATCTCACGTTGTCTTCAATTTGAGGTACAATAACATACAAATCGCAATGGTATCCGAGTATATTCATTTTTTTTGTAAATAAAGTAAATTATGAGTTTGTATGTACATATAGTACATACAAACTAATAATAATACAATATATATAACATAATAATAATAATAATGTTTTTTTATTTCGGATTACTCTATTGCTGTTGGCCGCAGCTAGCTTTTACAGCTTCACCGGACGATAGGGGGTAAGTGCAGATGGCACTCCAAACCCGCGGAAGGACTTATGGAGAAACTGAAGGCCAGTTCTTGCCTGAAGGATACGACTTTAGTCTGAGATCACCGCTAGGAGTTCGAACTTCGCATCAGGCCGTCGTAATTTCGATCCCCGTTTGAATTGGATCGATCGGAGAGAGTAATATGTAAAATATTAATTTACTACCACCGTACAACAAGACGAGGAGAGCGACTCCATCCATACACTGTTGACATCCCTGCTGCTCGTACCAATCGGTTTACATCATCTTTGCTTATGCGAGCAGCTAAGGAGTGTAACTCTCTCCCAGCGTGTGTTTCCTGCCTCTTACAACATTGGATCTTTCAAGTTAAGGCACTATTTGAGTTTGCGTGTAACAGCTTAGACCGCATCATTACTTAACATCAAGTGAGAATGCGGTCAAACGCGCACAAATTTACAAACTAAAAAAATGCGAAATAATTGTGGCAAGAGCAGAGCACATAGCTCGTAGAAGAGATGGCCGTTGGAGCAGTAAAGTCCTTAAATGGAGACCGGGGGCCGGAAACGCAGCGTGGGAAGGCCTCCTACAATTTAGACTGACGAATGGATGCGAGCAGCGTGGAAAATTTTTGGGGAAACATTTATTCAGCGGTGGATGATGATAATAATATATAAATAAATAAATAATAAATAAAAAAACCTTTTTATTTCTTGCTTATTACAAATTTATGGTGTTAGTAACTTAGAAATATATATTTGTCACTATTTGTTAATTTATAATTATTCAAGTATTTTTATTATTATTTACTATATGTATTTATTATTATTAATCTATTTGTTACTAATATGTATTTATATATTTACATATATTTAGCTATCAAGAACCCCACTTTGGGTAAAGGCCTCCTCCAAAGATGTCCATTTGTCTCTGCTTTGTGCTACTAATGTCCAGTTTGAGCCAGCTACTCGTTTGATATCATCTTCCCAGCGAGTCAAAGGTCTTCCTTTACTTCTCTTGCCTGGTGGTCCGCTCCACAAAGTTACTTGCGTTGTCCATCTCTGGTCTGTTACTCTCGCGATATGTCCTGCCCATTTCCATTTGAGCTTCTTTGCATAACTCGTAGCATTAATTGCTTTAGATATCCCTCTAATCCTGGTGTGTCTTATTTTATCTAATTTTTTAATATTAAGCATGCTTCTCTCTAGTCCTCTTTGACATACGTTGATTCTATGTGTAGCTTTAGCGGTGAATTTCCATGTTTGACATAATATATAGTATTAATTAAACAACTAATACAAATAATGGCAATCAATATTATTTAAGTAGTATGGAAATTTTTTTTTTTTCTCAGCTTTTGCTGGTTTTCTCTACATTTACGGGCCGAAACCAAGTAAGTGCAGAGTGTGTATATGTGTGTGCGCGTGTATGTATGCGTGAGTATGTGTGTACTTATTGTGTGTCTAGTGTGACTGGTGTTATATTATATTATTATTATTGTTATTATTTTTATTATTTTTTCTTGTGTAATTAGTGTATGTATTAGTAACTAGTGATTTATAAGTGTGTGTATATGTATACAATCTTCCTAAGTAGGCATATTGGAAAACTGTAAAGCTCACTTAGTGTGACGTAAATAAATAAATAATTAAGCGATAAGGCCGCTATGGCCGATAAGGCTTTTGTGTAACACATCTATGTATTAAGTTCTTTTGTAAATATTTCTCTGTGCGCAATAAAGAGTTATATTATCATTATATTAAATGCTTATATACATTTTATTTTACAAATACATACATAATATACATAGAAAATACCCAAACTAATACAAACAGTCATATTCATGAATACAAATATTTGTACCACACAAGGAATCGAACCCTCTACCATCTGAAGGAAGACGGTGTGCTAAATCAGTAGACCACCGAAACTGTCAAAATAAGGGATATATTTGTCTGTATACCTATGAATTAAAGTATAATAATAATCATCTATTAAATCTAAATTGTTTTGCATGCGTTTCCATTATAAGGAGTTATCCGTTATCAAGCTTATCAGTGCGTCAAGATGTGACTCACATAACAAATACATTTTACCTGTTGTGAGCACAGTCACTTTCACAACCCAACTAACGTTACAGTTTAATAAAAGCAGTAGTTTAACATTAAATTATTTATATATAATAAAATTCAAGTATACCTTTTTATATTAAAAAATATGAAAATGGACAACATATGAATATATAACCATAAATTATTATTAAAATTAAAAACTAAGACACTTAAAATTTAAACAGGTAGCAATAAATGATTTAAAATATATGCGCAAGCTACAATAAGTAGGTTATTATCACATAATGGTTTGTTTTATGACCACCTCGGTGGTCTAGCGGTCTAGCACACCGCTTTACGACCTATGGTCGCGGGTTCGATTCCATGCACGGCACAAACATTTTGTATTCATGAGTATGATTGTTTGTATCAGTCTGGTTGTTTTCTATGTATAATATGCATGTATTTACAAAAAAAAATATCTATGTATATGTATCAGTTATCTAGTATTCATAACACTTTAACTTAAGCTTTAGCTAGCTTAACTTGGGTCTAGATGGCGCTGTGTTATTGTCCTGATATTATTTTTATTCATTAGACAAATTGAAATGTTGTACCATCTTATAAATATTATAAACACGAAAATGAAGAGTTAGTGTAAAATCTGTCACACATCGCAGCCCTGCTGCCCAGCACTACTTCTCCTGAAGAAGATTAGTGGCCCGTCTATTGAAATGGGCCGTTGGAGCTGCCGAAGAACGCTTGAACACCCGTAGCTCCGGCAATAAGCGGTAGAGGTACACCTTGAGGTTTTAGCCGATAGGAGCAGTCTCCTGACGGATAACGGATTTCCCCAAGATAAAAAACAAAGTATGTCACAAAGTATCCACATAGACAACTGTCTTGCTTATTGTAGTACTGATATATTTTATACTGTAAAACGTAACAGAACATTATATGGTGTCACCGCATACGTAATCCAACGTCAGCGACCAACCAGCTGATCTCATACAAGCTGGCAATGAACACGACTCAATTCGCTCAGTTGAAGTTAATCTATCCACTGGACCGATGTGTTTTTTGTTGTGACAATGAGAACAGTCTTTTTATTGCTATGTTTATTTGTTTCCGTTTACGGCTGGGGTCGGGGCGACTTCGAGAAATATGGACCCTTCCAGATAGCGTTACGTTCGAATTTAATTAAATGTAAGGTTTTGTTTTTCTTTTTATTGCGCTTTATATTTTTTATGAAATGCAATGCACAATGGGAAAGTTTGTGAGTATGAATGGTATGGAAGATTGGACGTTTGTTACTCTTTCATGTAAAAACTATTGATCGCATTTTAATGAAACTTTACAGTAATATAGCTTATACAATAGAATAACACATAGGCTATAACTTAAAAGGATATTATATAAATTGGGCAAAATCTTATGTATAAAATTCTCGTGTCACAATGTTAGTTACCATACTCCTCACAAACGGCTTGACTGATTTTAATGAAATTTTATATATGTATATTCAGTAGGTTTGAGAATCAGCTACTATCTATTTTATATCATACGCCTAAGTGATAAAGCCACCCCTTTTTTTATTTTATAGAGAAAATTTAATTATTTATAATGTGGCTTTGAAAATACATACAAACCTAATTTTTGACCCTTCTATCACCAACCCCTATTTTTAATAGCGATTTTGATTTATATGGCATAACAACGTTTGCAGGGACAGCTAGTATAATGATAAATGTCAAGTAACTTTCAACACAATATCTTATCTAATACTTACTTGACATTTAAAACGCAAACGGAGTTGCGGTGGTCAGCTAGTACTGTAAATGCGATAGTGCTCTGTCTATTCTTTTTTTTTTACAACTAAACGACTGTACGGTTCCTATTGAAATTTCACATGAAGGTAAAGGCGAGCACAATAGATCTATGTAGGTCGCAGTGCTACAGGTCTTATAGCACCTGACAATAGCCCAAACAATAGACGATAGCCCAAAACCCTTAATATATTTTTTTAATACATGAAGATAGTATAGTAAAAAGGATATAGCGTATGTATTTTTATTAACAAAAATCACAGAAGGTCACGGGTTACAATTAATTATAATAATAATAATAATTCCTTTTTTGGAACTCAAAAATAATATTATTAAGAGGTCAGGTCTAACTGACCTGACCTCATTCTCATCTTATCATCCTCCACTGGTGCCCTGCTAGCGTAAAACGTTAGCGCAGGCGGATGCACCATATCATTATCATCTATAAAAAAATGTAACGTATCATAGAGTAGAAGGATATACAGAATGTATTTAATACCTTCTAATTCTGGTCTCCTGGAATGTATTCGAGGGAACGAATCCAAAAACGGGATTTTACTTAATGTAAGAAAGAAAGAAAGAAAGAAAAATATTTTATTCAGCGCAATGTAAAAATACAATATAAACAACAAACGAAAAAAAAAGAGCAAATTAAATGTACATATAATTAAACTTAATTTACCATAATTAAAAAATAAACATAAAATAAACATTTTTTACATCCAATAATGCACTGAAATGGCTCCACTCAGCTTTAATGTATGTCCTAGGTGAACATACAGCTGGTTTTCAGTGGCACCAAAAATATATATATAAAAGGGGGGGAGAGAGAGGGCACTGTTGCACTGCATGTTAGTCTATGTCTAATGTTATAGTGACCTTGACCAAATAAAGAAGAAATATTAAATGTTTCATTTTTCTACCATCAGAAATGAAATGAAATTAATGAAAACGAAATTCGATACAAACTTCCATCCCTTTTAATTTTACCCCAGATTTTTTTTTTATTTATATTTAATTAACAGCTTAAAATATAAGTTTCATTAAGTAACATCATAACATAAGTACAAACTATGTAAGTATATAATTGAAATGATTTGGCATTAAAAAAAGGAATTTAATTTGAGTTCTTGCCAGTTCTTCTTAACTGAAATGGACTATAGGGAATAAATATTAATACATAAAATTTGACGTTCATAAAATGCCTACATACATAAATTATTTTTAATTTAATTAGGGACTAAATTCCTTCCACTCTATGATTTCGCTGTCTTATTAAATACCAAGCTGGAACATAGTTTGCAAGCCAAGCTGCTGGCAGCAGACTTAGATACCAGCGTTAAGTACTCTATACGAAATGTACCTATAACATTATATTAAATTAAAAAAAATGAATCTACTTTGAGTGTTTAATAATAATAATATCCCTTGATAATTTACACAGCGTCATCTAGTCACAAGCTAAGCAGATCTTAATTATGGATACGAGATAACTCATACAAAATAAATACTTACATACATCTTTTTTTAAATACATACATACAATATTACTAGCTGTCCCGGCAAACGTTGTTTTGCCTTAAAATAAAAAAAAATTAGGTGTGGACTACCCCTAACATTTAGGGGGACGAAAAATAGATGTTGGCCGATTCTCAGACCTACTCAATACGCTCACAAAATTTCATGAGAATCGGTCAAGCCCTTTCGGAGGAGTATGGGAACAAAAACTGTGACACGAGAATTTTATATATAAGATAGAAAACACTCAGACCAATACAAACAATCATACTCGTGAATGCAAATGTTTAGATCGTGAGAGGATTCGAACCCGCGATCATCGAAGTAAAGCAGCGTGCTACATCGCTACATCACTGAGGCTGTCAATATGTTTTTTCCATTTTTGATGATGGGCAGGAAGTAATTTCGAATATATAGAATTTAAAACTATAATAATTATATAGAACTAGTAAATTTGTATGTATAAAGAATACTACAGTAGAGCTGCGGACACGCATATAAAAAAACGCACGCAAGCGCAAATTGTGATGCGAATTGCCTATTCTTGTTACCCAACTTCAATAACAAGAGATTTTTTATTTTATTCATACATATGTACGAGGAAGATATATATAAGTAATCTTCCTCGATTATTAACATATGATCGATTATTTTAATTCAAATATTAAACAAAATTTCTACACAGACTAATATTAATTAGGTATATACCACAATAAATATATATTTTTTTAATAGATGATAATGTAATGGTACACTAGCTTGCACTAACGGTTTACGCTAGTGGGGCACCAGTGGAGGATAAGATGATGATGAAGCATAAGGTCATGGCAGGTAGCCCATCGTGGCAAATTCACCAGAAATTTGTATCGATGGTTTCCAGGGGGAACCGCGTGTAGGTCAACTTGATCTGGTATATTGTTTGTAATGGGGTTATTAGTCCACATTACTAATAATTCCCTTTCCCCTGAAAGTATATTTGAATCTATAAACCATAGCAAAATGTCTGCCTACCCCATCTGAGATGAGAGTCGTAATATCTCATATATATAGTTTTAATGAGCAATAAAATTTCCTCAGGTATATATTATTTTCTATTTCTAACATAACTATGTAAACAGATAAATTATATAAACGTATTTGATAATAATATGGCACTATATGAAAGGATAAACTTTATATAGACTATGATATAGCTGACTGCTATAGGTACCGAATTATAAGATTCTGAGGGTTACATGTTCGAATCTGTATATACACAAACTTTGAAATTTTTTTGACAACTAAAATTTTATAATAAACTAACTGTGCCCGCGGTTTCACCTTGTAGCCTTGTTATTCTGATGTATAAGCTATATTACTGTAAAGTTTCATAAAAATCCGTTCAGTGGTTTTTGCGTGAACGAGTAACAAATATCCATACATACTCAAACCTTCACGTTTATAATATTAGCAAAATGACCTGGAGTTGCCCTCTTCGAAAAATCATCCACTGTAATATAACAGTTGTCTGCTATCTTGCTCGTGTTTCATCATATATGATACTCATACAAATATATATAAGCTTTATAACTATTTACGCGCCCCAGCTTCACAAGGATGTTCATGTATACATATAAACCTTCCTCTTGAATCACTCTTAACTACTCTCACTCTTGAAAACTACATTAAAATCCACTATGTAATTTAACAGATCTAAGCAAACAGACAGCGGAAGAGATTTCATCTTATACTATTATAAGATGAAATCTCTTCAGCTGTCTTTTATTATTATATTATTATTATTACTTTGTGGTATCTTTACATAGGTAAAGATACCACAAAGTAATATGTCATGACGATTCACACAGCGCCATCTAGTCCTTCCGTTATGGGTACTAGATAACTGAGATAAATAGATAGATATATTTACATTACCTACATATCATTACATAGTACAAAACAAAGTCGCGTTCGCTGTCTGTCCGTCCCTATGTATGCTTAAGACTTTAAAACTACGCAACGGATTTTGAAGCGATTTTATTTAATAGATAGAGTGATTCAAGAGGAAGGTTTATATGTATAATACATGTACACCCGGACGAAGTCGGGACGAGTAGCTAGTTATGTATATATAGAAGTCATCCAAACTGCTGCAAATAATCATACATACGTATTAATGATAATACAAAATATTTTTACCATGCGCGGTATCGAACCCGCGTCTATCAGAAGTAGGCGGTGTACTAAACAACTAGACCACTGAACACCGTCAAGTTATTATTTTTTTTATATTACTGCCGAGAACACTTTCAAAACGGCATTTATTCAACTCTGTATATAATTTGAGAATATTGTAATTACAACCTTAATAGTTAGACTATAGGGTTGGTATTTTGCCGGCGGAATCTCAGGAGTAGAAATAAATAAAAATTGTTACAACACTGTGCTAACCCCCCGGGTGTAATAAAGTAAGGAAAAATAACGCCCCGTTGAGTTTCTTTTGGAATTCATGACAAACGAATATCTGACAAAATTTGAACGAGTTTGACAATAACACTCAAGCCTTTTTTTTTACAAATGTTATAGATTTACAGGTCTATCTACCATTTAGCAGATGGATTTTAATGTAATTTTACGTAAAGATAGATTGTGACACGAAGATCAACATACATATGTATCTATATGCCCATATTTATCTTTTATATCGAGAAAACAAACGAAGTCGCAGATACATGCTGGTATAAATAATATAAATGAGGAAGTAACTTCATCTGCCTGCTATCTATTAACGCCTTATTTACTGAACCAATTTTGATGATTTTAAGTATAGAGATAGATAGAACTTTAGTAAAGGATAAACTATTCTTTGCTCTGTAAATGGAATTTTAAGTGTAGAGATAGATTGAACTTTAATAAACAATTTGCTCTGTGAATAGAACTTAAGAGGGGTGAATAGTCTATGAAAGTTTCTATCAAATTATTTCTCAAGGTAGACTAATTTCAATAAGTACTTGAAATACTAATTTTATATGATGCACTCACATTTTGCGTGGTACATTTATCACAGGCGAATTCATACTCATTATAATCATTCATATCACAGCGATTGCTAGTAATGTGGACTAACAATCCCATTGTTAGCATGTTAGAATTGGCAGCGCGCGCTCCGCGGTTCCCCCTGAAAATCCTCGTAATAAATTCCTGGTGAATTAGACACAATGGGCTAACTGATCTGACCTCATGCTCATTTCATCATCCTCCACCATCGCCCCGCCAGCGTATGCCTTTAGGCAGGGACCATACCATTATCATAAATAAAAAAATTACGTAACAGTAACGTACAGATAGATATACTCCAGATAGAAATCTTAATTAGTTATATCTTAAACTAAAATATATATTCATTTCAATTTGCAGGTAGACACGACAAAGATCTAAACCTCGACGTAAGTGGCGTATACGTTTACTTCTACGACTTCTCAAGAAACCATGTTGGAACTTACCTAATTGACAACGCCGCCCAGGGAATCCTCGCAACACCTGAACTGGACAAAGTCAAGAAATTCATTATCTTCGTGCCTGGATACAAGTCTAACATCACTAAGAAAACTGAAGAACAAATCAGAAACACGTTCCGAAACTATCCAAACAGTTATCTGATTATTCTAGATCATTCTCAATATACTAACAACAAACATGGATATATAAAAAGCTATGAACGTTCTGTTCAACATGTTCACTATATAGGGAAAGCATTGGCTAAAATGTTATCTGAATTGAGGAAGGCGGGCATATCCCCGAAGAATATGCACTGCATTGGACACAGTTTAGGAAGCCAAATGCTCGGACAAACTGGAGAAATCTTCATCAATATGACTAACGAAAGAATATCCAGAATCACAGCTTTGGATCCAGCTGGACCGTGTTTCTCCAACAGTCTTATCGAAGAGCAAGTTAGATCAGGGGTAGCGGATTACGTTGAGGTCTATCATTGTAATGCTGGTGGTTTAGGAACGACTAGCGTTTTGGGAGATGTTGATTTCTTTGTGAATAAGAAAGGCGCGTCCCAACCCAATTGTGGTACTCCATGGATTCCTGGTATTTTTGATTCGTCTAAAGCAGCGAAATGCAACCATAGGACATGTATTGACGTGTATACAGCAACCGTGAGTCATCCCGAGTGGTTTGTGGCTCATAAGTGTGATACATATAAGGATTATAAGGCAGGAGGTTGTTCAAGGAATGATATTACTATGGCTGGCTTCTGGAACCCTGGTACCGCGACTGGCGTCTACTATTTCTCTACTGATGGTTATGATATTAAACAGTAATCATTTGGGACCGTAATCAAAATAAATAAATCAATTCAAATAATTATAAAGACAGACAAGTAATCCTGTCTGTCTGTTGCCTTTCACGATCATTCCTCTAAATTTAACTGTTTTTGGCATAGTCCTATGTGGAAAGGATATGTACTTTTTATCCCAGTTAATAATGGTCACCCAGACAAAGTCCTGAGTAGAGGCTCAATATAATATTATAAGCGAATCAAAATAATTATTTTCTTTATTGCACTTTGCAATACATTATTGAATAATATTCATTAGAAATAATGTTAATAAAGAAGGACTCTTCTAATCAATCTAATACAGCGTGATATAGAAAGTGATAAGTGAGTCAAAATGTATGTAAGTTATAGCCAACATAGATAGTCGTCTAAAGCATTATTTAGATATACAAAAGTGATATTTGTAATAAGTACAAATAGGTTATACGCCTTTTCATCCAAAGAGTGTACATATAAAATATATTGTAAACGAGTCCTATTATTTTTAAGTTTTATAATAATGTACTTTGTTATTTATAGTCAATTGAAGAACTAAGGCATATTTGATTGATTTGATTTATATTTTTATATTTCTATTTTATTATATGAGTTAGTAATAAAGAGTAGATGGCAAAATAGATATAATACTAGTAAAATGTATAAAAAATTATCTGTTGTTTCAATATCTTATATATAAAATTCTCGTGTCACAGTTTTCGTTCCCATACTCCTACGAAACGGCTTGACCGATTCTCATGAAATTTTGTGAGCGTACTGAGTAGGTCTGAGAATCGGCCAACATCTATTTTTCATCCCATATAGTCCATTCCTATTTATTTTTTTTTTTTATTTTAAGGCAAAACAACATTTGCCGTGACAGCTAGTATACTATATAGAAAAGGTTTCGTAGGCCAATAATTCGTATGTCACAATTTTGATCTGAGTCGTCATATATTAAAGTTTATATTCGTGGTGCCATCTATAATATCTGTCTGTCTAAAATATCTTATATATTCCTAATATATGAGTTATTTTATTAACATATAGCATATACAGCTCTAAACCCAAAGTAGTTGTCATCATTATAGAAAATAAAATTATACTCTAATTAAATAATAAACCTACTTAAATAATATAACTACTTTATGCATGACAATTTGAGGAAGATTGAGGGGATTATTCATGTGGAATTACCTTCACCCAGGCCGTTGCATGACGTACATGGCCTCGGTGCCTAACTGTCTGTTTCAAGATTTCCTCTTCAATCCATTTGAATACAAATGTTAATTAGATATTATGGAGTTCACATGTCACTTGTCTATAGATATATAAAATGTCAACATGATAGTTTAATGAATGACTGGTCATCCACGTCACCCCAAGGAGGTGGAAAGTTGGTGCCTCGGAGTCCCTTTGCCCCGGCATCAACTCTGGGAGCAACAACCTCCAGGTGGCTTGATTTAAGCCTCTTAATAGCGAGTATAGAATTAAAATAACTTAAGTTGAGGATAATTATTATTGTTTTTTTTTGTTCGTTTTTTAATGAACTATTTAACAGTAAAACTTTTAGCACTTGTTATTTTGTATCAGCTTATTTCTCAACAGCGCTCGAGTCACATTGCCTTGTATCAAATACCTAATTAATTTTACAGTAAGGTTGATTTTGTTATGTATTGTTTTGCATCTTTCAACTAACGAGGCCTATGTTTTTCTTCTTCAACATAACATTTCATTTATTAATACCATTAAATTGGATAATGATTTACAACGAAATTACTGGGTATATTTCTATAAAAACACTAATTAAGGTACATATTTTTCTATAACACAAACAGACATAAATGAAAAATTTTTGAGCTAAAATGGTCATATATTTCCAGTGAGGCGTTGCTACATCGAAAATAAGGCCATACAATTTTCCCGAACTGTCGCCGCGGGCGGAATCCAATGTAATATTGGACCTCTATACCAATAAATGTTATAATCCACTCACATTATATTACTTTTATTGCTTGCAGATATGAAATTTATAGGCCTAAGTATAATAACGCAAGAATCCACTGATTTATCAGTGGAATACCATTTTCTAATCTCAGGAAAATGGGAATAATAACTGTTAAGTTGTGGGTAAATAATACGTTAAATATAAAATTTACTAGCTGTTCCCGCGAATTCGTCCGCGTGGAATTTTATTTTTCCAAAATGATTTTTTTCTAAAATAAAACTAGCCAAGTTACTCATTGCATCAGCTACCTGGCAAAAAAAGTTCCGTCCAAGTTTTACGATATCTGGCAAGAAACTCAATTTTTTTTTTTAAATGCATGTTTGTTTACACCTTGGTATACTTACATAAGTGTCTATGTCTAACATTAAATAAAAAACCTGTGTATGAACAATTACTGCCTACCACGTTTGTCATTTTAGAATTTGAAATATTATATTAGTATCCATTTGGTTAATATTCATAATAGTGCAACATATAAAAAAAGCTATGACGTGCTCGTCGCGCAGGAGGGTGCACCATACATAAAAAATATATTGAAATTCAAATTCAAAAATCATTTATTCATGTAGAATATTTTAGGTACTTATGGACGTTAAATTTTAATTTACAATGTATATTTATATATGTGTCTATGTGTAAATGAAAATCTCGCGCATGAAAAACTATTGCCATGCATGCTCGTCATTCAAATAATCGTTTAGTGAGTAGGAATAGGCTTTATTCAGTACATATGATTTAACAGATGTTTTAAATTTATATAAGGGTCCAGTATATCCTTTGGTATCTTATTGTAAATTTTTATACCTATTCCAATAAAAGACCTATTGACTTTTTCTAAACGATACTTGAGGACAGCAAGTTTGTCTTTAAATCTAGAATTAATATTATGGACATTGATGTTATTCGGAAATAGTGAAGATTTTTATGAAAATATAGAATATTGGAGTATATGAATTGAGAATAATATATTAAGACTAATATATTAGGTATAATATTAGCTTATTTGAATAATATATATATTATTTCTATTTGTGGATGGTAATATCTAAATGGGTCCTTTCAGAAACAATGTAAGCGAAAACACTGGCGTGCATCGTAAGTGGCATGTCTTAGTAAGTGCTCTACGAATGCATTACATTGCAGCGTTGTCTCTCTTGTGACACATATATTTTTGTCTCTTGAATATAAAACGACCTCTTAAAGCTCTATAACTTAATGCCTGCTGTAAGTGTATACTTATTTTTATTTATGGCCTCCATTTGTCTTAAACTATAAGTGAGATATTTGAAAAATGTTTACAGCACCCGAGGGATTCGACTTAATTTCTGTTTTAATTAAGAAACTGTTCAACAAGTGGTAGCGACAGTTACAACACGAGTAAATAAAAGCTCGACAGGGCTGCCAACCGTAGGACAATCCTCGTATTCAGTCCAAATTAGGTGATCTCTAACTTCGTCCAGGTTAGAGAACCAAATTGTGGTAAAATACCAGATTTTATCAGATTCTTCTATTTCTTTGTAAAAGGCTAAGTGCAGTTTAGCATACTTTTTTACATCAGAAAGATCTTCATTGTGGCCCACCAGTATAGAGACGGATGGGGATTACCGAATTCTTACCGGTATGACTTCTCAAACATACTACCGAGACCATCGGAACGCAGTCGTTCGCCTAAGAACTAGTATGAAGCCCATTTATAAGACCTTCCATCTAGGCATGCAGAAAATAGACTGCAAGCTACCTCCAGGCCCTACTGCCTCCCTGGTGATTTTGGGATAGGCCTAATCATCTTTGACTCTAGGGTAAAAATGAAATCGATGCTCACGCTGATAAAATTGGATGTCCACCAGAGGTTGGCAACCCTGCAGCTCCACTATTGTATTAAATTGATGTACATGACGGCTTAGGTAGTCTAGAGGTTTATTAGTACACCGCTTGTCTCGCAGTATTCTGGATGTTTCCTCTATATATTGTGTATATATTTACAAATAAAATAACTACCAATTATCTAGTATCTTAGCTTGGGACGAAATGGCTTTGTGTGAATTGTCCAGTGTTATAAATGATATAAAAATATGTTTTAAGAAAGAGAGTGTCGAGATTAGTTTTCAACAATCGCTATCGTTATCTACATCTAACTTTAAATGCCTTTAAATACTTTACCTGAGTTCGAATCTGGCAGACACAAAAAATATCAATTTTTTTCTAGTCATAAAAACACCAATAACAAAACAACTATGTCTAATATACGGGGAGACCTATGTTGAAATAAATTATGAGGAGATTGTGAGTAATGTGAAGAAGTGGTACCACATGTACCATCTTAGGCCGACCTCTGTACGGCAACCAACCATGGCAATCATTAATTCCTATATATATAGCCACGATAGCCACGATGTGCTAACTGGCCTAAAATCATGTTCCCCTTATAATTCACCACTAGTACCCCACCGGCAAATACCATTAGTTAAGCGGATGTACCATTCCTTATATCTCAAAAATCAGTACCTCAGATTACTCTATCTGGATTTATAATTAACAAAATCCAACAAAATTAAAAGAATAATAAGATGAGCATGAGGTCAGGTCACCGAGGCGCATTCAGCAGTATTTAATCGTGATGAGAGATTGGAGTAAATATAGGTTCCAGGAGGAGAACGAGAAAATCGACATTACAACGTACATTGCTAGTAATTGAGTCACTAATCCCCATGACAATCCCAATATCCATAAAACTAGAATGTAAACAGAACCTCTAAAAATAATATTAGATAAAAATGAAACTGAAAAACCACCATAATAACGTGAACATAAATCTTGCGAAAGCACGAAAATAAAACGCAACTGCCCGTATCCCATAGACTTTATTTAATTACATTGTACTCTTAAAAGCGCTTACAAAGTATTTACCTAATACTCTTATAGGCATCTCGTTCATTAAGAAAGAATTGCCTTAAGCTGAATACACAATATTTAGAAATAAAGCAAATTTTCATAAGATTTAATTTCTATAAGATATATTGTAAAAGATCCGCTCCCTTGAATAATTAGGGTTGTTGAACTGATTTCTCGATGAGAAATAGTACGCAAAAACATATAATTGGGACTATGGAAATTCATAACAAAGTTGGATTTTATAATGTTTTTTTGACGCAGTCATTATTTATACGTACAATTATTAAAAATCACGGGCTCTTACCGCTTTTTTTTATGAATTTGGTTTAGTTTAGTCATGATGGTTGAAACACTGTCGAAATATCGGGAAAAGTGGTAGTAAGATCCCGTGATTTTTATTAAGTAAATGTAAAAAGTTGGGTATATCATTTATGGTATTATTGGTATATCTATACTAACATTGTAAAGAGAGACAGAGTGGATTTTATTATAACAAACTACTACGACAAAATAGTCCAGGACCTCTGCCTCGATTTTGGACAATTCTTTTACTGCTTAAACGTATACATAAACCTATATGTTATAAAAATATATTATTTTTGACGGCTGCAATGGTCTAGCGGTTTAGCACACCACTGTACTTCCGATGATCGCGGATTCGAATCCTCGCACGATGCTGATCAACATTAGTATTCACGAGTATGATTGTTTGTATCGGTCTGGGTGCTTTCTATGTATATTATGTATGTATTTACAAACAAATCTAAGTATTTGTATCAGTTATCTAGTACCGTTAACACAAGCTTTGCTTAACTTGGGACTAGATGACGCTGTGTGAATTATCCAGAGTAGTTTATTATACGTATATATTAAGAAACCGAGGCTGCCCTGTATGTTGTTGTATATTGTTTATAACATTTAGTAGTATGTTATAAACAATATACAACAGCACCTACTCATTTTTTACAAGTGAACTCGTGGCTTTAATAGGCGTCCTTAGCGAGCCCTTAATTATGAGGAAATTGTTGTAAAAATAATATTTTTGCTTAATTGCCCGTTTAAATTTGTATATTTACTTATTGTGGCCTTTGATACAATATACAGTATTAATAATTTTAGAAAACATCTAATCAAGTTCTTAATTAAATAATATACTAAAGATATTTTTACAGTAAAACTAATTTCTAACATAATTCTTATTTCATATAAGTACATACATTCAAATTATATATTTTTTAACATTCAATGAATACAATTTAGGCTGACAATACTATATGTGTATTTTTAAATTATTGGCGAACATTCGTACTATTTTTACCATCTAAGACTTAAAAATCAACATATCTCAACGTACCTATATTAAAAAAAGTATTTAATCCCTATAAATGTACAAGACATTTGGGTGCCCTACATTTTAACATATCAAATTCTTTCATATATTCATGTAGGATATTATAACCTCTTATGAATGTCTTTTACATTATTATCTACCTACCTTATATATCTAGTATTAGAACTATCAGGATATACATTTTATTCAGGAAACTAGATAAATTGTAAATCCCGAATAACATTATTCTATAACTATTTGAAAGCTCAGAAAACACGACCGTCTCGAGCGACAGCTCCAGATTAAATGTCACAGTCGAGCGATCACAGCGCCACTCTCCCCAGTGGCAATGACGTAAATTGGATTTTATAAAGATAATCACAAACTCTCTCACGAAATCCAACAAGATATTTCGAATGTTTAATTACATCGTTTGCTTTGTAGTTAAGTGGAATTGAATAAACCAAATAATAACATAACATCCGCCGTTCAACTGATGGTAAAAAGTACCCACCCTATTCGATCACTCTCCATGATTGACTGACCAGTTTTCAATTTTATCCCATCTTCTTCAATTGGTTTCTCGCTGCACATATCACCAACGGAGTCGAGTGCACCATTTTTATATCATCCATTGTCGGGAAGGAGATTGTTAGTAACGTGTAATAATAACTCCATTTCTTGCTATGTACCAATTCCAATCACCACTATCAGGGTAAATTGTGGGTTTGTGGTAAATTGCCATTTGCCAAAAAGACCTGAACAACCTAACCTCATTCACATCTTATCATCCTCCACTGGTGGTCCGCCAGCGTAAACCGATAGCTCAGGTGCATCATTCCATTTACATGCATAATAAAAAAATATCCATTTAAAACAACCATTCTAAATAAATTTATTTATGGTATACTGTAATATACATCTGGTATATTACGCTCAACAACAAATCAACCACGGAATTTCCAGTTCTGCAGAATAACTTTATATTTGCAGGGTTTCTATAAATTGACTCGAGACTCCAGGAAACCGCATAAAGACAAGAAAAGTATAAAATTTCTAAATAATTGCCTTTCGTAACCAGTTCAGCTATATATTTCCATTACTTGTAATCCTTGGAACATTTCTAATTTTCGGAGCAACAACCACTAAGCGAGTTTTATTATATTTTTGACAGTGGCAGATTTGATTCAGTTTGAAATTAATACATATCTATATATTTGTAGCTTATAGTTATGAAGTACCCGTTCCGTTTTAGGCTCTATTATTTGTACTGAGGAGTATAAACAAATCAGCGCCTAAAATGTCCTACATGAATAAATGATTCTTGATTTGATTTCAATATTCATAATTTAAATGATAAAATATTCAATGGAGTCATTAAATGGCAAGAGTGAGAATGACAAATTCTCTGTGAGCACAGGCCGAAGCATGCCACGTTCCGTTTTAAGCTGTGTTACGTGATCATGACTGTCTGTTGCTGAACAGATATTATGTGTTTGCTGACTACAGCTGTGTTATAACTCAAAGGAGTCCAGCGGATATCCAGATGACAATTATCTATATATAACTAAAATAACTTTTCGATATATACGTAGAAGATATATGAGAAAATTGTTATAATATATGAAATAAACAATGTATTTAACATTATAAAACATGTTGTGTCTTTGGAACATAAGACTACAATTCCCATTTGACAGTTGTAAATGCAAACTGAATTAAAATCGCTGTCCGGATATTTCTTATTCTTTTAATTCTTTTAAATAGCTTGTCGAATTTTAATACGTATTTTTTTGCCATTCGCTATTTTTCACTGTACATACGTTTATATTACAAATCATGTACAATATTCTGTATATTTTGCTATCAGATAAAACACTGGCCTGTATTATTTTAAAGCTGAATAGAAATTGAATATTTGATTCGAAATTCGAACAAAATCATATCTACGATAAGCAAAACTCTTAAAATGAATACAATATTAGATTCGAAATTCGAACAGTTTTGTTTATTATGGCTATGATTTTTATATCCATAATAAACAAAACTGTTAATTAGAAAACAATATTAGATTCGAAATTCGAACAAAATCGTATCAATAATAAACAAAAGTACTGAATAAAAATTTGCGTCTGCAATAGAAACGTTTGTCAGTAGATTATGTATAAGACCCACCTGATGGAAAATAATTCGCAGACGTGGCCGACATCACGAAGCTTCGAATCTACGGTAATCCTATTCCCTGCAGCTGGTGTAAAGCCGCTGTCTTTCATCACTAAACCCAAGTGGAAATAAAGATGAGCTAGGTATAATACCGTCAGAAAGCTCTTTAGACACCGAGTTAGAGATTTCTGGCAAGCACGTGATGGAAATTTTTATTTGAACAAGAAGGTACGTGCCGCTTTCGCTATTTTATAAAAATATTAAAGAAGATCACCCGCCAGAGAGACGCAATAAAACTCACCTTTTGTTTGTGCCCATCACGTTTCCCGGCATTTCAGTTTTATTTTTGTAAATCCACTAGGAATGAAAAGAGATGGTCTTAACGATAACAAGATCAACGGCCTGTTTTGCAGATTGCTGATTCATTTCCTGATCTATTATTTATATATATATTTTTACCATGGTATACAAAATCGTCTGTTTGAATTTTTTTAATGGTTTTGAGCTCTAAAACCTGTTAGGTCAAGTGCTAAGACCTGTAGCACAGCGATCTGCATAGATCTACTGTGCTCATCCTTTTTTAAAGTGCGCTACCTAGACCCGTCAGGGACAAGACTTCTGCGTGGATACTTCTATCTTACCTATTTCAATTCAAAATGCCAAGCTGCTTAAATGAAGAGATATGGCATCGAAATTTCAAGTTACTGAAACATGACACTTTAAAGCTCCGGAATGGTAACTCCTGTACCACAGACGTCACATCATATCACATTATTTATATTATTTATACAAGTACTGCATGTAAGTAATAAGTATATACATATATATATATAGTAGGGTTGGTAACACAGTATACACGCGCCGCTGAAGAATTCCCTGCTTTTTTACGGTAACAGTAAAGCGTTGCAACAATGCAGCAACCACAGTGAGGCGCATGAAGTCGCGGTCTGACGCTAGTTATTTATACAACTTCACTATGTATGTATGAACTGCATATACACATGTATAATAATAGTAGTACTATGGGTACTGGACCACTGATACAAACACTAAATACTTTTTTTTGTAAATTCATACATAGAAAACACCCAAACCGATACAAACAATCACACTCATGAATATAAATATTTGTGCCGTGTGAGGAATCGAACCCGCGACTTTAGGAAGTAAAGCGGTATGCTAAAACATATATAAATGTAGTACATATATAGATGTAGTGCATATCTACATGTATGGTAGGGTTGGTAACACAATATACGCGCCACTGCCTCCACAACGCGCGCCACGGGGAGTCTACTCGATTTACCGCTCCAACGTTTTTTCCATCAGTACTAGCGTAAATATTTCACGTAAATTTCAACTTATTAAATTTAGCGTAAACTGCGTTAATGTATACTAAAACATTTACACTTTCATACGCTTTAATACTTCTTGTGAGTTTTTTAAATAATTAAAAATCTCTTTTACTTTCAACCGTATGAAAACAGTGTTTCAGAGCGCAAACAAAGATTAAACGATTCGCAAATCGAGCAGAGAATTTACTAGTATACTACTAGTAAATTAAACTAAACTAAGCCGAGCCTGTATCATAGACTTCTTCAACAAGTAAAAGATCGCTGGAAGGCATTGGATGCGAGCAGCGCAGGACCGATCGTCGTGGAGATCTTTGGGGGAGGACTATGTCCAGCAGTGGACGTCTTCCGGGCTGCGATGATGATGATGATGAAAGAATATTTACATTTCAACTAAGTGCAAAATAAGAAATTAATTACATTGGCATCAATCCATTTACAGCTCGTATACAGGTCTAGGGTTTTAGCACCTAATACTAAAAACTGTAGTTCTGACTAACATAAATAATTCTTTTAAACAGCAATATCTGAGTAAGACTATGGACTGATCAATAGCCGAAGGCAATAAAACAATCTATAAAAATAAATAAAATTCAAGACCGATTTTGATGAGACTTTAACTACCATATAGCCAATGTTAACTTGATAATGATTAATGACTTTTATTTATTTTTATGATGGACGAACCAAGTCGCGATTAACAGATAGTCAAATAATAATTCTACTAGTATTGTACATTACTCCTTACATTCGGGCCGCTGGCTGGTACGACTATTCCTTATTTTTAAACATTTATATTTTAGATCTGTTGCTATGGTTTTGTTATTCCTTTTTATTATTCCTTCTATTGCTCTTGCTTTCATATAGTTTGTTACGACACATTTTTATAATATACTATTACTTTTACATATTGCATCTTTAATTACCACCATCGTTGGCTGCACCGACCCCAGCGCCCTATACACGGTCCCACAAAAGTATAAAAGTCAACAAGCATTATCCTATAATACCACAAAGGCGGCGCCGAGGGTTATACCTAGTCAATAATATACTTTCATCATAAGATAAACTACATTAACAATTCACGCTTAGTTAATTTAAGGTGCTTTACAAATCCGACGTTTTTCAGTCCCATCAGGTAAGCCACAGTGTACACTAGCGGTCGACAACGAAATTGCTGCAATAAACAACCGGTTCTAATCGCTTTGCGGTTATACCGGCAATAATTATCCGGGTCCGGACGGTAATGAGGACGGTAATGATGCCCGGCTTTATGATTGGATTTTATGTTCTACCTTTAACACGGTACTCTTTACACGGATATTAAATGAAGCTACAAAAAAAATAAGATTTTGCTACTAGCTTTTAACTGCTACTGTTCCCACGGTAAGCAGAGCTTGTGTTATGGGTACTAAACTAAACACACAATACAATTCATATAAATATTTTTTTAATACACGCATATACATAGAAAATACCTAGATATTTTTTTTTCGTACATATTATACATAGAAAACTTCCAGACCGATACAAACAATAATACTCATAAATACAAATGTTTGCATCGAACCCGCGACCATCGGATGTAAAGCAGTGTGTTAAACCGCTAGATCACCGAAGCCGTCATGTTTTTATTAATACAAAAGAGCAGTCATTGTTATTCCACATGATCTATCAATTTCGCGTAAAATTTAATTTAGATCTGTTAGGCCGCGTAGTAGTGATCGACAGACCGACACGCTTTCGCATCTGTAATATAGATATATATTTTATAAATATACCGAAAGGAATAAGTATTCAATTGCATCCTTATTTTTTTCCTTTTTCCCATTGTTATATAAAATATACCATGACAAGGAGAAAATTCTCTGTATTTGTGTCAAAGTTTCTCGTAAACAGAATTGAGTGAATTCGGATAAAATTTTCACAAAATATGTTTTTGAATATATGTCAATGGATCAAATAATTAATATAAATAGTTTCAATAGTTTTACGGCGACCTTTTACAAATATTATTTACTTGTTATACAAAACTCGGAAAGGTATAAGCGGTAGGGCGAAGCCGGACGTCTAGTTACTAATAAAAACCCTTTGCTTAAATTAATTCTGCTCGTTACTAATTACATTTTCATTACCATACATTTATCATTCCTATTTGCGAATGGTACATTCGTTTCCATATAACGATTGCTGTTTTACTTCGCGTAAGCACCACATAAAGAGTGCTTCATAGTGGTGGCCTTTTCTAAATAATAATAATATTGTTCCGTATTCCGAACCTCCTTAGTCTATGTAGGTTGTATAACCGGCTTGCTTACTGGAACAAAGGGTGCTTGGTGATACTGGCCACATATATAAACATATGGCCACTTAAATTTCGAAAAAAGAATAACATAAATTAAAAATAAAACAATTGAAAATAAGAACTGGAATTAAAAGGACGCTCCGTATTTTTCACTATATAAAACAATGATTTATTTAACACAATATAATTGTTTTTGATGAAAATATACACTCTAGTGTGCGTGGCCACTTAACAATACTACACATCGGGACGTTCCTGAACAAAGGTGAGTAAGTTTGGTATTACATTGCTTACTTTGGAGTGTTCGGAGTCTGGAAGACGTTCTTCCAGGTCGAAATGGTATTTTTACTTCCTTTTCCATTAATTATTTTCTTTTCAATAAATACAGTCCACTCTCTCTTTTATATATTAATTTATAAGGATTCGTAATCCAACAAATATTAAAAACAAAAACAGAAGATTGTTAATATATACGAAAATTAAATTACCACTATACTGATACGATACGGGTGGACAATAACATTTTTAATAATAATATGTAAATGATATAAAAATTCTTAATAAAAACGACAATGCATATATTACTCAAATCATGTGCACAAACTTTCGACTCATACTTTAGTCATAAAAAACACTTATGCACGTATATACACTTATGCAAACACATACACTTACTTGGTTTCGAGCCGTAAGTATTATACTTACGGCTCGAAACCAAGTAAGTGCCGCAAAGCGTAACTAAATACTAAATTTGACGTTAATAAGCAACTAAAATGTTCTACATGAATAAAAGATTTTTAAAATTGTATTTAACAAATAAAGCTGAACTAACTTACCAAATAATAATAATAACCCTCTATAATTCACACAGCGCCATCTAGTCCCAAACAAAGCAGAGCTTATGTTATGGGTACTAGACAACAAATACAAATACATAATAAATTTATTTGTAAATACGCACATATACTTATAACATACACAATATACTTACAAAATATCCAATTCAGTATAAACAGTCTTACTCAAGAATACAAGTATCGTGCAATGAATCGAAGCCGCTATCATATGAATGAAGCGATTCATACTATTGTATAAAAATACAAAAGTATGTCTGTCTCTATATCTGTTTTTTCACAACAAAAAGGCTGTACCGATCTTAATGATATTTTGCAGAAAAATATACTTGGCACAATATGGGTGTAAACTTAATAATGATCGGAATTTGATCACCAATAGAGAAGGTCGTAACGGTTCCAGTAATCGTAGTCAAGTTCCGCACTAAATATTTGTGGTCTCACACTAATTGTAGCAGAATTAATCAAATTATGTAATATAAATCTATTAAGTAGTGAAATGGACTTACGCAGAATAACACCTAATTCGATAAAATTAAATTCAAAATATCTTTATACATGTAGGTCTATTACAGACTTTTGTGATATGTCAAATCTGCCGTCAGTTCGGAGTAATTTCGAGATGAAAAGAACTGACGAGAAACTCATATCATATTTCTTCAAATATTGTATACAGTATATAAATATATATATCTCATTAATATTATAAAAGCGAAAGTTTGTGAGTATGATTGGATATTTGTTACTCTTTCACGCAAAAACTACAGAAAGGATTTTGGTGAAACTTTACAGTTATATAGATTATACATCAGAATAAAATATAGGCTATAAATTTCACGCGGGTAAAACCACGGCCGCAGTTAGTATATATGTAAACCAATAGTGTTTCCCCTATGCATACACCCTAATTTAATGCAGTTCGTACGAAAGACAGGGCGATATATTGCACCCCGCAAGCACTTCGCGCTAATGTGTTTCGGTAAAATAATTGAGTGCCGTATCTCTCTGCCTGCCTGGCTGCAGTGCCGATATTTAGTGCAACTAATTGTTATTAATAATATTGCTTCTCTAAGTGAATCTAGCTTTTATAATAAGAAACCTCTGGAATGCAATGCTTCGATGGTATCACGGGTTTATTTATTTAATTTTTTATATGTACTACGATGGTGATAAAGAAAGCCCAACTAATGGTAAACCAACTTACGGTACTGTAGCCTTTGGACGGCTGAGGCTGTTTATGACTTCCCATCAGGGGGGTCGTCAGTTTGTTTTCCATTCCTTTTATAAAATAAATAATACATGTGAATGTATATAAATAGAATATGATAAAATAACAAACAAAATACAAATAAATTGGAATCAGACTCAAGCAAATGTTAGACTATAGTCTAAAATATCAATATCATCGTCACACTATAATTTTGTTTTAGTTTTTCTAATGCTGTTGGCCGACCATAAAGGCTCACCGAACATAAAGGGTGAGTGCAGATGGCCTTCAAACCGGCGGGAAACTTATGGAGCATCTGAAGGATAACTCATGATGACATGATGACAGATACGACTTTAGTCTGAATCACCGCTAGGGTTTCGAACTTCAGCTCAGGCCGTCATAATTTGGATCCCCATTCGAATTGGAGGGGAGATATATCGACATCACCATCTCAAGACAGCAATAGACTATAGATAGTTAAACTAGATAATTTTAATGCATCAGCATTATCACCACACTAATGTGATAACAACTTCGATAGTCTAGCGGTTTAAAACACCACTTTACTTCCAATAGTAGCAGATTCGATTCCTTGCACGGTACTAACATTTGTATTTATGAGTATGATTGTTTGTATCGGTGTGGATGTTTTCTGTTTATAATATGTAGGTATTAATTCTTTAGTACCCATAACACAAGCTTTGCTTAGCTTGGGGCTGTAATAATTGCCCTAAGAATAAAATGTCCTGACCATTGAAAAATATAACCCCCAATTATCAAATAGATGAAACCAGTCTTCCTGGCCAGTTCCATTGGCCTACACTAATCATCTAACCGTAAATTATTCCCTTGTTAACATGACAAAACCGCTCCGTTCCACTCCGGCTTGATACAGAACAGCAATCGCGTTAAACAGTACCTCCATTCAAACCAGTGGTTCTCAACCAGTGATCCAGAGTTAAAATATAGTCAGCGAAAGCATTTGTAATTTAAAATTTAAAATACATAAAGTAATAACTACCAATAGTTAGAGAAAAGCTATTACTCTTATAATAATATGACACGACCCTGTCCATATTTTCTTACTACATACAAACAAGGAGTAACCTGGCATTGAATGTGCGGCACTGTCAGGCTACTCCTGGAGTCGGGTCACAATATGAGTTTCAAGGCGTTTGTGGACCAGGACCCCACCAACATGCTGCCCCATCTTCATGATCAGTAGATCCCCACTGGCCAAAGGGGGTGGTGTATCAGCACTACCGTGGAAGCTGCAGCCGTCAGAGCTGTGACCACAGAGACAATTTATGTTTATATTTTGTTATATTTTCATATATACGTTAGTCAAGTTATTTATAGTATGGGGCATGAAATTAATAAATAATACAATAATTTTTTACACAGGCTGCCCGTCGTACTTTATGCAGGCGCTAATTCGTACCCAGTAATGAAGAAAATTCCAACAAATTATTACCATATAGTTAAGACAATGCAAAGAATTGTAGATTAATCTGCCTATATTCTTTTTATTTGGTTTTAACTAAAATTTTTCACTTCTTCTCAAACGTTTTTTGTCATACGAACCTCAGTCCCTATAATTAGCCTATCAGAAGTCATCTTAAGAGCAACACTCAAGTTTCTTGCTCGTATTTCTTGTGATTTGACAGCTTTCCGATTGAGCGGTAGACTAAAAATATAAGTATGACTAAAATAAGTACCAAAAGTGCTTAAATTTAGGTTTGTTCGAACTAAGAACTTTCTAATTTATTTTCATGCCCTTACATAAATTCGGCAATTTATTTTTACTTATGTTAATACTGGCTGGCATAAAGGGTTAGGGTAAGTTTTCTAAAATTCTCCAATTTATGCACGGTTTTCTTAATTTTCCTTAATCAACAAAAAAATATAAAGTCCACTAACTCAAGTTTTCAAGGGAAAAAGGTATTCTCTGTTGTTTGTAGGTTTTAAATCTTGTTTTGCCGGCTAACAATAAAATCCTTGATCACAGTTTGGGAAACACTGATTCAAATGAACCGGCAGCGAGAAATATCACCCGGTTGATTCCCGTGAAATTATCCGGTTCTTGCAACAAATTAGACAATCTGCACGCTGGAACAGTGCGAACGTGGCGCGGGGTTTATAAACAATCGTGTCAAGGCATGTTTCCACTGGAAACGCGTGTACGTTATCTACAAACGCCTGCTTAATTAGTGTCTTGAAAATGTAGCGCTATTTTTGGCTAGATGGTACAGCGGTTTAGTACCGCTTTACTTTCGATAGAGGCCGGTTCGATTTCTCGGACGGTACTAACATTTGTATACATGAGTATGATTGTTTGTATCGGTCTGGGTATTTTCGATGTATGTAATATATAATTACAACACGAATTTATTTTAGTATTTCTATCAGTTGTTTCGTTGTCAATTCTGCAAGTGAAGTTTTTTGTTTTTAGTTTATTTATTTTTCAAAGTAAATTTGTTAACGTTATTTATTTATTCAATTACATTACATTGAAAATCCCGTACATTAACTACTATTGCCATGCTTATTCGTAATCATTTAGTGAGTGACTTTGCTCAGTAAGTAATAGAAGTTTTAAATTTATGTAAAGGTAACTCCGAAATAAACATCTGGTCATTTGTCATACGTAATCGTTTTATAAGTAATAGGCTATACTTATTAAGTACGTATGTTTAACCACAGATAATAATACATATTATTATGTAGTTTTAACAGATATTTTAAATTTATTTAATGGTAGCTCCAGAACGAATTCGACGAGTTAGAAATATATTTTAAATTCGAGTTAAACCAGTAACAAATCTGTACCTACATATCAACTTTTCTGAACACTGTACGCGGTTTGCGGTTAACGCAACCTCTACCATAAATATAAGATGTTTTTTTTATTTTATTAAACATAAAATAAGAATATCCTTCAATTCTACGGGTCTAGGTAGCGAACTCTGAAAAGGGCGAGCACAATAGATCTATGTAGGTCGCAGTGCTATAGGTGCTACACATCTGACAATAGCCCAAACAACCCAATAAAAAAAAAAAAAACATAAAATAAGATTAAGACGTTAGTTCTGTTTTGTTTCACAGTTTAGATAATTTTTTTATTATAATTTTCATATCAGAATGTGGGGTTTCTCAAAGTTGTTATTATATACCACTATAGAGCTATATCTTAGTTAATTATGATACCGATTTTGATGACTCACAAACAAAAAAGAAAGTATACACATTTACAAACAATAAAGTATTTTAACTGATTTTAACAGTAAGTATTTTTCATATTAAATGCTTCAAGGTTAGTTTTCAATTCATTTCCAATTTATATCTCTATCAATTTTGTTAATTGTATTTTAATGCTTTTAATAGTCCATGGTGCATTTTAATCTGTATTTAATTATATTTACTCTGTGGGGCTATTAGTCCACATTACTAACAATCTCCTTCCTCCCAAGCAACGGTGTTGCCGCGTGCTGAGCGTAGATTCGCCAGAAATAATGGAATCTGGAATAGTAACTAGTTACGATAAGCATAGTGATAAAAAAGTAAACCGTGCGTAAGAGGCCAAAAATGTGATTTTAAGTTTTACCATTTGATGGCCTCGATGGTCTAGTGGTTTAGCACACCGGTTTACTTCCAATGAGCGCATGTTCGATTCCTCGCACGATACAAACATTTGTATTTATAAGTAATAATTGTTTGTATCGGTCTGGATGTTTTCTATGTTTATTATATGTATTAAAAAAAAGTATTTAAGTATTTATATCACTTCTCTAGCACTCATATCACCAGTACCTACTGCTTAACCTGGGTCTAGATGGTGATGTGTGAATCATCTAAAATTATTATTATTATTAGTATTACTGCCACGAGCTTGTTTGGTACTGAAATTATACAAAAAAAAATGTATAAATAAACTTTATTTTCAATTCTCTAAGTATTATTTTCTTAAATATCTAGCCAATACTCACCTATTTGGTAATTCTCTGCTGCCCTCCACTTTAAACCTCCTTCTTGCTATCGTAAACCTTTTAATTCAGTACTCGCCGTTCGTTGTACGATGGTACGTGCCTGGTATTCTATTGTCGCTCTCGGATCGAGTTCATTACAGTCTCTTAACTCAAATAATTGAACGTTGAACTAGTAAAAACTGAACGCAGTTGATACTCACTGTACCTATGGACTTTTAATTAAGAAGAATTAACTGGTGTAACGACGGTGCTTATATAAAGGTGTATTTATACAGGAGGACTAAAGACAGAGCGTCTACTTCTTACTAGCGTTTATTACATTGATTTACATCCAAGATGTTGTGAATTGGCCGACACAAAAGAAAACTTTGTAGCAATTCATATTTCTGATTCCCCGGTATAGGAATCGCAGATAATCTATCAGAACAATTATCTTTTGAAGGACCTATAAACGTTAGCAGTAATAGTTTTGATATTATAAATCGAGTAGATAATAATCAACATTGAAAAGTTTTTTTTTATATTTTCATTTTGTATACTTTAATGAACAAAAAAAATTTACAATAGGCGAGCAGAAAATCTATCAGAACAATTATCCTTTGAAGGACCTATATATAAACTTGATATAAACTATAAACTTGATTTGATATTATAACTCGAGTAGATAATAATCTACATTGAAAAGGTTTTTTTATATTTTTATTTTATATATGTATAATACTTGTGCTGTGCACTTTAATGAACAAAAAAATGCTTAATTCTTAATGCCGTAAGGCATTCTCTCCTTAGGCTAACCTTAGAGTATAATCAGAAAAAGTTATGATGTTCATTGGCAAAATACAGATTGGCAGGACAAATTTACTAATATAACTTAAACGCCTGATCTAAGGGTTAAGTGTGGTTTTTCCAATTGACAGTGTTGCGGAACTCTTTAGAGTTATTAGAAAACTTTACTTTTTTATCTTTTGACATATATTTGATAATGAATTTGCTCTTTTTGTATATTGTTTTCCTCTACAAGAGTGTAACAGACAGGCAGACAGACCTTGTAATAGAAAAATTAAGTTATTTTTCTAATATAATGTATATAATTAGTTTCGCCATGTTCTACCCAATTCAGATTGGCAGCTAAGTTACTTACTTTTACTAGAAATGATATCACTACTATACTACTAGCACAGATAACATAATGTACTAGATATAAATCCGAGTATATATGGCCAACGGACGCCTGTACCGTTACAAACAACATATTTTAACTGAGCGTTACATATTGCTAACACTTATTTTAAGATGATACTGCACTCTTTGCTACGTGTTTCGAGATTCTTGAAACACATTTTTGTACTTGCAAGTGCGAGTATTATAAACTTTCTAAATCGGATAGTAAATCACTAAGCCAGGACGCACTCCCATAAATATAACGGTATTTTTTGTGCGCATTTTTTCTAATTTTTATATAGTCTTGGATTATTCATAAGAATGAGCTAAGAATAGGTCTTTTTTGATAAAAATCGAGTTTTATTTTGGTTATGCGAAACTATAAAACAAACTTGTTTAAAGAAAATTTGTCCATAGCATAAGAGGACTAATATCAACGTGAAACGTTGGACAAAATTTAATGGATTTTAACTAAGTAGATATTGTAGAAATTTTTCAAGTAGCACATTTTGTGTAGCAAGTATGTATTAATAATAATATATAAATAAACAACCCTGTGGACAAGTAACTCAGCGCCATCTAGTCCCACGGTAGCTTCCAAGCAGAGCTTGTATGGGTACTAGACAACTGATATAAATACTTATTTTTTTTGTAAATACATACATAATATACATAGAAAACTCCCAGACCAATACAAACAATTATACTCATGAATACAAATGTTTGCAGCGTGCGAGGAATCAAACACGCGACCATGGGAAGTAAAGCGGTGTGCTAATCCTCTAGACAACCGAGGCCGTCCATATATAGTACTACATAAGTACTTTTGATATAATTTATAGTATATAAAAGTAAACATAGGAGGGTAAGACACACGTCCCCCACTCCACCGTCATATATCATGCTCACGCCATAAGTTTCGTCACCGCTGAGTTATGGCCGCCATCCGTTCTTCTTATTCTGAATGTCTTTATGGAGATGCATAAATCGAGAGCTATATCTCATACGGGATCCGTGAGATTATAAGGTAGCTGCGATTTTTCTTAGCAAAAAACGACCCTATACATTTCTGAGTGCCTTTTTTCAGATGTGTACGTAAAAAATTACACGAATTGCCGGAAATTACAAGTATACGGAGATATAGCGCTTTAATCTTCAAAAATGATGACAAGAAGTATCAAATTTATACTCACATTATAAATATGTATGTTTGTCTATATCTCTATTTGTTACCTTTTTACAACTAAATAGCTGAACGGATCCAGTGAAATTTTACATTAATATAGACTATTACGAAATGACAAGGACTAACATGGCCGATAATGTATCTCAAAAAATAATCTAGTAGGTAGACGAAGTAGCGAGTTAATAAAAATGAAATATAATAATACTTTCCATATCATACAAACCTGGAAAAAATTAGGTGTTTCTTTTGTAGATAATTTATAATTGGTTTTTAATAGTCAGTAAATTAATAAATTATCTCTACATTTATTAATTTACTAGGTCAGAAAAACAATAAAAAAATTGTGAATTAAAAAAATTTAAAAACATTCACCAATACAAGGTTCATTTAAAAAGATAAGAACACAGATTCGTCGCAAAAATTTGTATATTTTTCAGGTAATGTAATTTTAAATATTTTTATATCATAAAACATGATCATAGTAACAACATATGTAAAAAAATGTTTTTATATAGCATTATTATGATGATAATACATCATACAAGCAAAAAAATATATTATATCATCATTATTATCACTGCAAACTAAAAAAATAAACATAACTAAAACTTCGTAAGAATATGCTTAAAGACACAGCCTTATCGTTTATTTTTTTTCAAACAACGTTATTCTGATATCTCTAACAACTGCTCCAGTTTCTTTAAGAATAATTTAAAGCGTAACAACATTCATATTACAAACAAAAGTATCAATTGTTTCTCTTATAGAGATATGCTCTTAAATAACTTACATATTTTTTTTTAGTCAACACCATAACCGTCAGTGGAAGCATAGAACACACCGGTGGCATTCCCAGGATTAGAATACCCAGCTATAGTCACTTGATTCGCTGCACAGCGTCCTGTTAGAAATGAATCATAAGAATCACATGCCCAAGCCAAATACCACTCTGAATGATGGACAGTCGCTGCCCAATACTTAACACACGCTTTGTGGCTACATTTGGCGGCATCAGATTCCGCCAAACCGGGTATTATACCGCCATCGCAATGTGGCTGATTCTTCCCCTTTCTGTTCATGAAGAAATCTATATCAGCTAACACGGCCGTTGTGCCCAGACCACCGGCGTTACAATGGTATACTTCTACATACCCAGCCACGCCAGACCTTATATGATCCTGTATGAATCCATTTGAAAAACAAGGACCAGCTGGATCTATACCCGTAATCCTCCAAATGCTTTCCGTGGTTCTATTCTGGTATGTGGTGCCTGCGTACCCGAGCATTTGACTGCCCAAGCTATGGCCGATGCAATGAATATTTTTAGACTGGTAGCCATTACTATGGAGGTCTGATAAGAAGTGGCCCAATGCTCGTCCAATATAATACGCATATTGCACAGATCTTTCGTAACTTTTGATCATGCCCTCTTTCGCTGATGTGTACGGTGAGTGGTCTACAATAATTAGATAGATATTTGGTACATCTTTAAACGTTTGTCTGATCAGTTCCTCGGTTTTCTTTCCAATATTCGACTTGTAGCCAGGCACGAAGAAAATCAAACGCCTGGTTACGTCTAAGTTGTAGACGGAAGCAAAATTGTTAGCAGCTCCATCTATTGTGAAGCTGACGTTGAAATTGTTCTGGAAGTCGTAGAAGAACAATTGGATACCGCTGACATCGAGGTCCAAAGTTTTGGTATGGTTACCTGGAACACAATATAAAAAATCATGAGATGAATGATTGAGGTAGATAGCAATCTGTACCAGAAAGTATATCCCATAAATTACTGACCACTGTAGACAGATAGATGTTTCTAAGACATAAATACCTACCTAGGTGCCTTATATATATGACTTCTTTAATGGATAAATAATAGGACTCGCCACTGCTCACAATATATTTTATCGGAGCACTATGCCAATGTTATAAGATAACAAATACAATTTGGTCAGACAGATCACAGTAGCGAATGTACCAGGAAAAACCAAGGTGGTTCTGTGAAAATCGACATTGAACTATTGATCTGACTCAAACCCATTCTGTCATTCTCGTATACTATGCCCCACGAGCGTAGAGTCAGGTGTCCAAAAAATATAGAATACTTGCAAAGTTGAACAAAGACGGAGCGAGCCACTAGTCATACAATAGGCACTACTTTAAAATGTCTCAGCTATTCAATGGCTATAATAAAACAAGTTAACCTCACCTTTAAGGTCAAATAAATGTACCTACATGATTCTGTATAATATATTGATGCTGTTTTAAAAACAAAATTTCTTATTTAAGTTCAGTCATCAAAATGAACGCGTATGTATAATATAATGTTTTCCTACAAATTACGTAGACACAGGTACGAGACAACGCAAATATCGTGTCAGAAATTATGCTTAAGTTTGTTTGTTTAGTTTTCCTCTTAGATCGTGTATTAGAAGCCTTATAAGTACGTGTATATACAGATTGACAATTGAACTGGAGTGACAAACAAGCTACCTAAGAGAATGGACGTTAGATCGTCTTAAAAAAAAAGCTAAATTTCTTCCCTTCAGTCGAACTAAACGGTAGGAATAGTAATAAAATATACGATATACATAAGAGACCAAAAGGTCGTATGTTAATAAATAATTTTGAGTTTAAGGTTGAGTTTGACAGCTGTGGTATATTGCCATTCTGAAGTATTACCATAAAATTATTCGTGTTAATAATATAAATAATGTGTATTACCTATTTAACAAAGTCAAATTAAACACTGTAGCTATATCCAAATAACAATCTGAATAAATGCTCCGTATATTATCAAATGAATAGATAACCTATCCAATTCATGCATTATGAAGCGTGCAACTCAATTAATGTGAGAGTAATGATCAATTTAATGTTAATTATTGTCGACCACTCTTCGAATTTTCGAGTACATTTATCGATAGATATCTCCCGGGCCATTTACCCGTACTATGATAGGACCAGCCACTACTACTGTATATATATGTTTGTTTTTATTTTTTTTAGGCATGATAATGGAATAAAGCACCCGCCTGCGCTAACGGTTTACGCTGGCTGGATACCAGTGGAAGATGATAAGATGAGCATGAGGTTAGGTCACTTAGCCCATTACGGCAAATTCAACAAGAATTTATCACGATGGTTTCCAGGGGAAACCGCGTGGAGGTCAACCTGACATGGTACATAGCAGTATACATTATAATCTACATATATGATCCCCCACTACTGTATATATTATAATCTACATATATGTTTCACTCGTAGTAATAAACTCAAACACAAAATTAATAATTAACATAAAATCCTTTAGCCATGTCATATTTCTTATCATCATCCCTACTGTCCCTTTCGACTAGCTTTTGAGAATAATTATTAATGGAATTTGTTACACAGTTACTTAGAACAATATTATATTATCTGTGCTTAGAACTATAGTATTTTCGATTCCTTGCATTTGTATTCATGAGTATGATCGCTCTGGGTGTTTACTATGTATATTATGTAAGCACTTACAAAAAAAGGTACGTATCAGTTGACTAGTACCTTAACACAAGCGGATGACATCTGCCTCTTACAGCTTGACCACGACTGTTCGTTATTATTACATATTATTTTCTATGCTATAGACCGTGTGAAACCTATATATTATTCTGATATATAAGCAACGATATACAGTCCACTGCATCAAATTCTGTTCGTACCAGAATGGCAGCCACTTTCTCGTTTATAATAGAAATGGCGAGCAGTCGTACATGTATTATATATGACATCTGCCTCTTGAATTACTCTAACTATTAAAAAAAACCGCTTTAAAATGCGTTTGCTTAGTTTTAAAGATTTAAGCATACATAGGGACGGACAGACAGCGAGAACAACTTTGTTTTATAATATGTAGTGATAAGATTAACACATAATCTTCTTACATGATGTAGTTATAAACAATACTCACAAGTAATCCAACTAGAGTATAAAGCGGCTCGAAAAGGTTTAAAATTAGCGTTCACAATCACACACGTCAATAACACTACGCAAATTATGGACCATGCTCGTACAAAATAGACCATATTAGTTGACCCGTGTGACCACAGTAGTGGTCAAATGATAAATGATTCGTCAGTACAGTCAACAAACTGTGACCTTCCACAGACCGCGTGTTACCAGATTGCCTTGTGTAGTTCGCAAACGAACTAGTTCGGAAGATGAACTATACATGTTAATTAGCAGATTTATTGGTCTTTAGTTCGTTTGATAAAAGTAAATTACAATCCATGCATAAAGTTTGACTGTCTGTCTGGCTGTTCTACTATTTCAGGATACAGCTGAATCGATTTAAATTACATTTGCCATGAAGATATTTACCAAGAAGAGGAACATAGTCATCAATCTATAGCAATAAATAATCTAATAGGTAGAGTTAAGTAGCTGGTAACGCCTAATATTATTATAAATAAAATATAATAATTGATTCTGTACTATATAAACTGTATACCAGTAAAAGATTATATATTTATTTTGCAGTTAATTTGGAATTGCTAATTGCTAATTTAGTAAATTAATAAATACAAACAGGTCACACAACGATTATTTTTCAAAATCTATGGAAAACATATGTAAACAACTAAAAATATATGCAGTATAAATAAAACATGTCACGTATTTAAACACAGTAACAGTTAAGTAGTTGTTGGAAAATAACTACACATGAAACCAAAACAAAACTATATTTACTGACAGAACATTTTTATTTACTCAGGCTTTTCCTTGTTTCAAAAGAGATACTAACAAACTGAAAGAACGAACTACTTCTAATAGAACTATTAAGCTGAACACTGCGAATCGCGAACTATTATGCACAAGACTATTACGAGCATCCATTGCCGAAGCATCATATAAAAACATATATGTATGTGAACTGACAATTAAAAAAAATAAACATATTTGCAGTATTTCGGAATGTTATGTATTTCGGATATGTTATTTATATATACATATAAATAAAATTGGAGTGTCTTTTTGTAATAATGAAATAACCGTTTTTTACTACATGAATATTAATATAAATACGTTACATAATACACCAAAATATTTTTTTTTACCATTTTTGTCTGTCTGTCCGTTTTTTCAGGCTAATCTCTGAAATGGCTGGACCGATTTTGTCAGGACTTTTTTTGGCAGGTAGCTGATGTAATAAGGAGTAACTTAGGATACTTTTATTATAGAAAAATTCTATTATTTTAGAAAAATAAAGTTAAATTACACGCGGTCGCAGTCGCAGACTACCTCCAGTCTTTTATAAAAGAATTACAATCTTTAATAATGGTGATATCACCGGCTACGTCATCAATCAATCATTCCGTCATCAGTTCATTGTAGTGAAGAAGTATTGTTTTTTATATTACTTATTATTATTTTCTACAATGTCTATCGTATTCGACAACAATTTCATTTTATTCTCTACTAGTTACTAGCCCCGGCTTCGCACGGGTGTACATGTATTATATGTATAAACCTTCCTATTGAATCACTCGATCTATTAAAAAAACCGCTTCAAAATCCGTTGCGTAGTTTTAAAGATTTAAGCAGACATAGGGACAGACAGCGACAACGACTTTATTTTATACTATGTAATGATGATGGTTTATTACTTAGTGTTGGAACCAAAGGTTCTAAGTTCGAATCTGGGCGATACAAAATATTTTGTTCCGTAATTTATATTTCAATCGATCAGTTTTACCGCGATGGAAACATCAGTACCAAGCAAATTAATCCGAGAGACGACGGTAGGCTCGCTCCCTGTTACATTCAAATATGCTCGGCGAAATGTGGGCATTTCACGTTTAACATGAAGCCAACAATTGAGTATTATTAACATAACTATTATTATTTAATCGTATATTTTTTTTTATTCTCGAATAATAAAGGCAATTATTAAAAAAAAATAAGATTAAGATTTTTAAGTGCTAAACAAGTATTTGCATATAGTACTATTATTATTGAAATGCAATGTATTCATTTTGGAATGGACAATAGATTTTCAGTAGTATCCAAATTATTTACACACCCTCTCTGCACACACACACTCACAGAGGGGTTCCATACACACACAAACTATCATATAATCCACTAAAAAGTGAATAACATACACCTCATAAACAGATGTAATAATCTTTTTTAAGACTTCTTATGTAGTACTGTATTGTTACGTTTACATTCAGCCGCTTCCCCTGCCACTCGCGCTGGCGGAAATATTACCGGGCGACAACCGAACGAGAGGGCTGAATGTAAAAACACGCTGCCACTCGCGCTGCCAGTCCTTTGACTCGCGCACGAAAAACCGACAATCGAGTGAGCGCCGGGCAGCGTGAGTGGCAGCGCCAATGGCATAGGAAGTGTTTACACTCTCGCGCTGGTCACTTCCCTGCCCACTCGGGCTGAGTGTAAATTTTGTATATGATCCGAGTGAGAGCCTGGAGATCTGTACAGATTACCTAGTGAAGACTCCAAACTCTCATAAAGAATAACTTGGAAATTTAAACATAATTTATTTATATTGTAAGGTTCCTTGTGAGCAGTAAAATAAAGATTATTGTTATTATTGTTTGCTTGAAATAGAGTATACCTGAATATTACGATATATATAATATATATACGGTATATATAAATAGACGACCTCGGTGGTCTAGCGGTCAAGCACACCGCTTTACGACCGATGGTCGCGGGTTCGATTCCTCGCACGGCACAAACATTTGTATTCATGAGTATGATTGTTTGTATTGTTATAGGTGTTTTATATGTATAATATGTATGTATTTATAAAAAAATATATATCTATATATATGTATCAGTTATCTAGTACCCATAACTCAAGCTCTAGCTAGCTTAACTTGGGTCTAGATGGCGCTGTGTGAATTTTCCTGAGATTATTATTATTATTATATTAAAAGAATATTATAGCAATAACAAAACAGTCCACATATTTCGCCATTGTTCAGGCATGCAACATTTTATTAAAATGTAATAGTATACTGAAAAATTAATTGAAACCCACTAATTACATTAAAATATTAAACACGAAACACTTATTGTAATTATTATCAATATTAATTAAAGATAATACTATTAATTCTGTTTTTAATTAAATACTACCAACATTGAGCGAAAACATTGATTGAAAAAAGAAATTATCATTTAGACAACTTCGGTATTGGTATTTTTAATAATAATACCTGTAATATTATTATTATGGTATTAGTATTTAAAAGAATACATGCTTATTTAAAGTGATGGGCTATTTTATTATAATTTTATAGACATTAAACATTTTTTTTTTATGAAGAAAACGTTTACCTGTTGGTATAACTAATATAATTGAGTCTCTGGAATTGAAACAAATGCATTTTTTTGGACAATGGGACGAATAACAGTAAATATAATTAAATTCTACGACAAAATTGCTTGGGCACCGATAATGAAGACATAACCCTTGGAAACGATAACGCGCCAACTCTTTCCACAGATCAACGACAACAAGCTCTTTACTTTTTTTAAAACTATTATATTTACGAGTACGACGACCTCGGTGGTCTAGCGGTCTAGCACACCGCTTTACGACCGATGGTCGCGGGTTCGATTCCTCTCACGGCACAAACATTTGTATTCATGAGTATGATTGTTTGTATCGGTCTGGGTGTTTCCTATGTATATTATGTATGTATTTACGAAAAAAAAAATTTATGTATTTGTATCAGTTATCTAGTACCCATAATACAAGCTTTACCTAGCTTAACTTGAGACTAGATGGCGCTGTGTGAATTGTCCTGAGATTATTATTATTAAAACGACAGTGTTATTTTTTTTTTAATAATTAAAAAATGACATACTAAAATTAAAAATATGACATTGTGTATATTGAACAATGATTCGTATTCGTGTTAATTTACTTGAAAGTTTAAACATTATTTATATTGTATTGTTCCTTGTGAGTAGTAAATAAATATATTATTACTGTTATGTGCCTCATTTTCACAGTTTTTGCTGTTTTTTACGCTTTGGGGCATATACCACACTTTCGGGCCGAAACCAAATAGGTGCAGTTGTTTGTGTGTGTGTGTGTGTCTGTGTGTGTGCGCGCGCGCGTATACGTGTTATTATTATTATTGTTTTTTTTTTAAATATGCATTTTGTCACAAAAATCTGTATATATATTTTCTATTATATATATTCTCCTCCAAGTGTCATTGTGTGAGTTAATATAGAATTATTGTTATTTGCCAAAATAATATTAAAAGCATGTAACGCAATTTATGAATAGCTCTTCTATATATATACATATACCGTGCCAAGAAAAGCGATAATCCCTTTCAAAGTCCAAAGTAATAACCAAGTTTATTAATCACCGGACAACCGATGAAGTTTTTAATTGACTGCTCCATCGCCAGGTCGTTAATTTCGCCATTTAAAAGGTTAATTGGTGATTCGCTCTTTAGAAGAAATCATTTTAAATGACCTTAATTTGTAATAAAACTATTATTATTCTGAAGTAAACTATGTATGCAGATGATAACATTTTTTTTTTGTTTTCACCGATCTTCGCCCGCAAGGACAAGTCTATCAAAAGGAGATATATAAAGTATGTATAAGAAATAACAATAATAATAATGTGGTATCACCCTTCAAGGACAAGTCTATCATCCCATCAAAGGTATATAAAATATATGCATGTAGAATAATAATAATAAATACTTGAAGAAACATGATTTTTTTCATGTTTATTTGTTCTTTCTCCTTTTGAGCACAATACTCTCAAATGCACTAATCCGTTTTATAAGTCAAAAAATCACTTTTCAGTGTTACCAGTTGAACGTTTACAAGAAATTATAAATTGACGAACATTTTTTATTTTATAATACCACAGATAAGATAATATTACATAATCATACTTAGATTTGAACTTACTACCAATGGCATTAGCACCCAATAAATTATTAGGATTGAACTATTAGGTTCCTTTATTAAATTAAAAATTATTCGATGATCCGTAAACCGTCAAAATATAATTCAGAATGACTGAAAATGAATGGTTAAAAAATATTTTTAAGCGAATTAAAATTGTATTCAGAATGTTTGAGTGGCCACTCAATTAATTTGAAAGTTTACGTAAACACAGCACCGTACTGAAACTCGATACAGTTTCAATAATTAATTATGAAATTAAACTTTTAATATTTTGTTTTTTTTTCACGTAAATGGAATGATAATGGAACTGTCGGCCCATGTAATGGTAAGTGATGACTGTTAGTTAGGCAGTATAAAAAAATAACATGAAAAATATACCAATTGAGTTTCTTGCTAGTTCTTCTCAATTGGAGTCATTAGGCCGAACTGGACGAAGAGATAATGATAAAAATGATCGTACATGAGAGGCCGAAAGATGTATGGTAAATATTTTTTATTCATTTGATTCGTCTTGTGACGCGCTTCCGAAAGAGCGCAAGGCTTGTTCCGAAAGAATAAAATGTCATGTCACAGCTTCTTATGCTTTAATCTTAATGCCTGACCTTTGAACCGAAACTTATCCTACAAAAAATCTGCTAGATGGTCAGTCGGCAGGCTAAAGTACTCAAGCAGATGAATCTTCACAGAGTCTACCTCTATAACAACTATTTTTACTCGTATGTACTACTTGTACTCACTACTTGTAGTAAAAATATAGGCTGAATATATACAACCCCTCAAATCACCTAAAATTATAACATATATAAAATATAATTTTTTGATATAAATGACTGGCAATAAACACTAATAGACATCAATATAAACACGGACAAAACATTTTTTGTGTTTTACTTTAAAGTGTCTAATTATTATAGTGAAGATATAAGTAGATAAACATTGCGTTTCCTCAATAAAACTGATAAGAAACTGATGAATATCTTAAATTAAATTAACTAAACGACGTAGTATCCCAATGTTTGTCTATGTTGCCAATATTTGCTAAATATCATGACAATTGGACTAATACAGAATATAGCAATGAATACAAAAAAATACTCGTCACACATAATATTAGTGATCACTAAAAGGAACATAATAAAATAAGACGTAGAAAAAATAATAATATATAATCAGTTTTAATATATTTACAGGAATTACGATTATAAATAGAAATTAAAATATTGTTATATTCCTATATCACAAAGAAACTAACACTTGTAATAATCTTTATATTAAATTTACATGTTAAAATGTCAAACATCTAATAAATTTTAATTAGTATATTATTTATTTGTCCTTTGCTTGTGCATTATTTTCTTAATTTGACAACAGTTAAAAGTATTTGTTGTTTTTTCGATAATTGATAATTAATAATAATACATAATATCTATAATATGTTTTTCACTTCAATTTCTTATTGGATTTATTTTTTAACCAGAGACTAAGTATATTTACTCTGTAGAAAAAAGAACTAACTGTCAAATAATCAAATAAATACATAAAATAAATTGTGATTTATAATCACTGTATGTATCTCAGTATTCTATATCATTTAGAAATTTTTACGTAAACATGAGATCGAGCTTCCACAGTCGAAGCCGTAATAATCAACTACTATGTGATATGGTCTCTAGATATAATGCATACCAATTTTATAATCTATGTATAAGCGTGTAGTAATTAGAATAAGTTGTAACTTAACGGTGATATTGAAAGTGCGTCACTAATTGATGAAATCCATAAATTATCGTGCCATAAATGTGATAAATAATAAAAGTAACGCGCGTCACAGATAACAGAAACATGTGTATATCTGTAGTATCTTTGCCGCGGTAACACCTATAAATTCATTACAGTTGATCCTCATAATTTATCTATACGTTTGAAATGTTTTATCTTGTCAAAGTTACGAGATTAGAGTAACTAAAATACTTGTATAAAACTTATATAACAATATATGTATGTTATAAACAATATTATGTAATATTAATTATTCACAATTTAATAATAGAAAATATCAGAACCTTTACAATGATCAAATTGCACGAATAATTTCTGCACAAAGTTTTTGGCGCGAATTTCCACAGACGGCAGTAATTATAGTTTATAGACTATATGATATGCAAAGGATTAAGTCATACTGTCTAATTTCGGTAATAAATATATATAAACAAAAGACTATTCTCTTAATTTCGGAGAAAAATCCACGTAAAAATTTGCAGTGCAAATAGATTGTTATTTAAAATAAATACTTAAATAAACCTTAACTTATATACAAAGTATACGTATATTCAAAATCGATTCAGTCTTTTATGAGAGATGTACATTTTGATTTCATTTGTAGAAAATGAAATAAAATTTCATAGTAATATTGCTTCTATTACACCTATATTAAACTAGTAATAAAAGTTGTGAATACCTGATAACAGATAACAAAAAATACTTATCTATCTAAAATTATATTAAAATACTATTGAAGTTATGAAAATTTGTATTAGACTACTGGTTAGAAATAAATTAAATGGCGTGAAAGTCGATAATTGTTGCTTGTGAATCTATTAAATATATAATCTATAAACCTATTAAATAATTAATCTACAATTTTGTTTATTTAAATAAATATTATTTCTATTGTAGTCTATGGTAACCTAAAACATATTGTAGGCTTTCAATATTTATGATTGGCACAGATTATATTCTAAAGTTTAATTGCAGATAAGGTACTCAGTATTCTGTAACTATACTTGTGCTGTTTAGTATTTCCAAGTCAAAAGAACTACATATATCGTGTATTAATATAATACTGTATATATGTATATCTGTGATCTTAAATATAGTTTTGTCTTTTTTATAATTTTTTCACTGTTTCTTTATAATTTTACACATTGTATAATGAGATTTACCGTAATTTAGATAATAAATAAATAATTTTTTTTTCGTAAAATCCCGGTTAATCACATGTAATATTACTGTATTTTTACAATACACAAATTCTCAATTCACAACAGTGAATATAGAAACACACAATGTGTGTATATTACAATATCAATAAACTTTCAATTAATTACTAAGGACTTATTTATTATAAATGCGTCGTTTCTTCAGTTAAAAATGATGGATATATGAGATCGAGGCCTCTTAATCTTGCTATTATGAATTCTTCAGCTTGAATCTCCATTTTCTGGTCAAAGTGTGTCTTCCAACCGCCAGCTTCGCCTAAAAAATGTCACTCATATTATTACATAAATAATATTAAAAAATATATATTGCTACGACCACAGATTTGATAATTTACTAAGAAAAAAACGAAATATCTTCGTATTAACAAATCTAATTGTCTTCATGTAAACATTTATTAAAAATTTACATAAACTACGACACTATATTGTATCTGAATAAAAAAAATAAAGCCTTACTTTTTAAATGTTAGAAAATAAAAGAAAACATACCTTTTCTAACAAACTGAACGCCATTCACAGCGTCGCCTGTAGTGTTGTTGACGCTTTTATTTTTTCTTAAACTGTCGAAACTTAAATGCACAGACAACTGTTTAATCTGCTCTTCTGTGTACTCCTTCCCTAGGAACTTGCACATTCTACGGATTTGTGTCGGCAAATCCTGGAAGTAGACAATATATTTTATAGTTACAGGACTTTTTTAAAAATGGCTTTGGAAAGAATTCAATTTTTTTAAAAGTTCTGTATAACCTGAGGTAAGTAAGAATTTTTGCCTAAAGGGATATACAAATAGCGCGGTCTATGTGAATCATATGAAACAAGCAGTATTAATCATGCATTTCTATTAAGGATTAAGATGTCATGCCAAAATTAATCGAAACGAAGTCTTACGAAGCATGTTGTTTCGCGACTGAAATAGGTAAGATCAGTCAATAATTTTTTTATATGAAACTGTGTAACATTTTTTTTGTAGTTTTCTATATATTAGCAATTTGTTCAAACTACATTTTTCAACCTTTTTTTGCCTTTATTTTATAATTAAATAGCGATAAATTATAACATTTTTATGTTATATTAACGAACATGTATGATATAGAATTAGATACACTATTGTATTGGGCTTAGGCCTGTAAAAATAGTTGTGTAAGTAAATAAATAAATAATCATGTCATTGAGTCTTACAATATTATATTATTGATTAGTATATTATTTACCTTAATCATGTCTTCATAAAATATAAAATGTAGATTCGGTTCATGCCTTTTCATCCATGCCTCATTTGTGTGAGATATAATTGGTGTCCACGGCACTGAAACGATTTAGATATTTGTTTAATTTGTGTTTTTAAATTAATATAATTTCCGCCTAATATACTATCATATCTAAGATATCCAGAGCGTGCGAGGAATCGTACCCGCGACCTTCGAAGATAGGGCGGTGTGCTAAACCACTTAACTACCGAGACCTATCAATTTCTATAGCTTGTAACATAATACAGACATATCACATCTAGAATAGCGAATCTGGTTAAAAAAATAAAATGTGAGAAGAAATACCAAGCAAAAATGATATTATAATGACCTAGTATGATATTTAACACTATTTCTTTTAACTAAACTACAGGTAAATCATGGTGCAGAACTAGTATTAAATTATATACAATTATACACTTACATAAATCTCTCCGAAACACTTCCCAGAAGGTAGGGAATCCAGATCTTAATAACGTTTTTGCGACCATTTTGTGAAGATAATAATAAGAGACGGCAACATCTCGCGGATCCCGGCCTACGTACACCACCTTAGCTGTGCTCAACAGCTTCGGTGGTAGAAGAGAGAGAGGTAGATGGGTCTTGATGAAACGGGGAGATGGTGCATTCTCTATCCTTTTCCAGCTCGGACACCTGGCAGCTGCTCCCAGACCTTGAAAGTTGCCTAGGTTCATAAAGTTGGTCTTGATCAGCTCGAATGCTATGTCTGGTATTTTTGATGTGAGCCTGTAATTATAGACGTTTTTTATACCACGATGGTAAGACACTGATGGTATTGATCACTGCACAGTAGAACACGTAGTTCTACAACGTATAATAATGGAATGTCCAGCGTTTGGTGCGCAAAGACTTATTTTATATATAAGAAATTCTTTCTTTATTATATAAATATAGATAAGTTTATATAATAAGGAAAGAAATACCTCTTCTCTTGCCATCTATCCTACAAAACACAGAAACTTTCCATTTTTTATGACTTCATTCTGAATACTATAAGGACGCTCTAGTGACAACTAGTTATTAACAGCTGACATGTTTCTGTACAATGTAATCGGTAATCGTTTTTTTATTAAGTATTTTTACGGATCTGGAAATTTTAGAAAGACGCCTAAAACACCAGGGGTGTCACGTAAGGGTGTATTAAGGTTTCTTAAGGATCGGCCACGCGTACGTTCATGAAAAATTCCATAAGCCTCAAGAGAAAATGTCACTTATTACGAACATAACGTAATTTACCCGGGTATATTTATACCATAGATAAATAATAACTAACAACAACTCCCACGCTATTAAGCATACATTAGCGACAAAAACACCGTAATATGTTTATGTTGTATATGTTGAATATCCAAACAGGCCATCACTTTAGATATGAACAAGTGCTTTTATTGATTATGGTATGTATGGAATCAACAAGCATGACATTATCGTATTTAAGTGTATTATGTATACGTTATGGTTTTTATAGTAATTAATAACTAAATTAAAAACCATATTGAAAGTGAATATGTTGTTATAGTACAACATATTGACTATAAATATACACTATACATAATATATTATGTATGTTGTAAATAAGCAAAATATTTTGGATATGTTACTGACATTTAAATTATTATACCAATTATATCCTTATCGTATTTTATAATTGTTGGAATTATTATTATTATAATTACTCAAATGCTACTTACTCTAGCATTGGAAATCTTTCGTACAAAGGTATGCTTTTTGCTGTTGCGTAATCCAAATTATTTTTTAGCAGCCATATTAACTCCTGGGTCCAAGTTGTGCCTGAAAACAAAATTTATTATAAGCTATCTTATAATGTCGCACTCCAAAGTTTTTGTTCACGAGAAGTTTTTACAGGACTCTGCAAAAAAGGACGTACTTACTCGTATTTGAGTTTCTGAGCTTAGATAATGTAGTGAACCTTTTTAGCTAATGAAATAGTCAGCTATTTCATTAGCCTCAGGGCTTATAGCTGTCTCTTTTTTCGTGCTAATTTCATTATTGTAAAGAGATGAAATAGCAAGTACATTTGTAATTTAAAGATATAATTAAAGTAATTTTTAAGGATATAGCTTACTAATATTATATACGCGAAAGTTTGTGAGTATGGTAGTATAGATGAATGGAAATTTGCTACCCTTTCACGCAAAAATTACTGAACGGATTGTTATGAATTTTACAGTACTATAGGTTATACATCATAATAACACACTAGTCTGCGCTAACGGTTTACGCTGGCGGGGAACCAGTGGAGGATGATGAGAACAGATCAGTTAAGCATCGTGATAAATTGATAAGGATTTATCATGATGGTTTCCAGAGGGAATCGCGTGGAGGTTAGGCTGATATGGTACATTGCGAGCAATGGGTCTACAGTCCACATTGCTAACCATCCCTTTCCCCCCTATAGGAAACAGTTATCACTTCTCATCAAGTGGTCTATCAGCTTTTTGTGATTCCAGAAACAGTATCAACAAAAATAAATAACTAAACGATATAGTGGTCTGTATTGACAGAAAAGATACAATAAATTAATGTTATGTATGTTATAGAGTTGTAAGCGAGAAGTCACTTGTTTGTTTCATTTGACGGTTTAGCGGTTTAGCACACCGCTTTACTGTCGATGATCGCTGGTTCTATTCCTCACACGGTACAAACATTTATATTTATGAATTATGTTTGTATAGGTCTGGGTACTTTGTATATTATGTATATATTCACAAAAAGATTCTAAGTAATTATATAAGTTGTCTAGTACCAATATTACGAGCTCCGCATAGCTTGGGACTAGATGGCGCTGTGTGAATTGTCCAGGGATATTATTATTATTTATCTATATTTATATTAGTGTAATTGTGTGTGATTTGTAAAAATCAAATAAACAATATATTTCTCTATCTATCCACATATTTGTACTTCGAAAAACGTTTCAATTTATAGAAAAAAAAGATATTGTAGATATGGGACATAGTTACCTATACATTAATTAGCACATGCGTTTAATAATGGCTAGTAAGACAAATTAAATATTATCTACTAAGCACTGCTGTGTCTAAACTGTGTCACCCCGCCTTACATTTTCATATTGTCATTTAGTACATAAGACCAATATGATTATGTACTTTTGTCAGTCTATTATCATCTGTAATATAGATTATCTCAACTGACAACATCGCATTATTGCCCCGTAACAGTAGACATTAATTCATGATAATTACAGGTAGGTATTTTTAGTTTCGAAACGCTTCTCAAACATAAATGACGGATGGTGTTGCCAAATTTTCGGCATAGGCCGAAAGGGTCGTTAGCTAACTTATGCATCGGCACGTATTAGAAGTAATAAATATGTACAGTACTTAATATGTACATACATACATATATATGTACTTCATAAATAAGTTACATAATTAAATGGACAGAAGTGTATTGGCAGCAAAATTATAATTGTATTACCCTCTGGGTACTCGCGACTTTATCTGGTTTTTATTGAGATAAGAAAGCCTATACCTCAAATTTCATTAGTATTCCTTCGATCGTTTAATCATGAAAAGGTAACAAACAAATAGACGGACAGATTTTTGCATTTATCGTGTTTAGTATGAATTTGCGCTTTTGGTACTTTCTTTTGCTGGATCGATACCAGAGTAATCTGTGCTCGCTGGTCTAGTGATTTAGCACACCGCTTTATTGCAGATCATCGCGGGTTCGATTCCTCACACGGCGCATACATTGATATCCATAGGAATTTTTTTTTGGATTGGTATGTTTTTTACATGTATATTATGTATGTAGATACAAAGAAACATATTTATATCAGTTGTCTAGTATACTGTTAGTATTATTAGACAAGCACTGCTTAGTCCCAAGGACTAGATAGATGGTGCTGTGTTAATTATGCAAGGTTAAAAAAAAGACTTGAGCAGGGTCGATTCCAGCTCCTTTACTGATTGTACTAATATTATTTTGAGATTAGTATGCACAAAAATACAGATAAACATAATAAAAATTATAATACAATGTTACATTTTCATCTACTACATTTTTAACGTACGAATAGAATAGAATAGGGAATCCTTTATTCAAATAAACTTAAAAGTAGGACATGTGAATAGAAATAGTTATTTTTTTAATCTACTGCTCATTCGGAAAGCTACATCGCAAGAAAGAAGGAGCAAGCTATTGTGTGTTGCACTTTTAAAAAATTGTTACTTTTTTATAACCTTTTTAAGCTGAAATGTGTGAATGCAAAGTACCAGCTAGCACTAATTTATTAGAGTCAAAATATTAAATACAAAATAACATTAAATCAGTCGTAGTGATTACAGTAAGCCAGTCCCTACAACCAGAACTCGTTCACGAGTATGACGGATGAGCCAACCATCGCTGCGAATGATTTTGACAAATCTAATCTCAATCTATGAAACATAGAGCGATTGGTAGACGATGATCATTTATCCACGCATTTTATATCTTGCAGATTATTTATCACAGTTTAGGTGATAAATACGAGTAAGATAAACAGATTAAAACAATTGTGCCACTATATTAGGGTTCGTAATAATCTTATTGTTGTCAAATCTACATTTTTTTGTCAGTCATGAGATTTAATAGTCAATTAAAACTTGTGGCTTTTAAAAGAAACACATTTCACTGATTTGTAGGTAGAGAAAAACGAGCGGTGAAGGCGAGTGTTAATGTACGACGGCAAGAGACCTCTTAAACCAACACCCCAGTTCCGGTAACTACTCGGAGTTTCCCTCTCTCACAAATGATGAAAACGGTACTCTAGAATTAACTATAATAATAATAATGTCTCATGAATCATGAGAACTAGATAGATAGATAGATAGATAGATGTATCGTTTATTTGTTTGTTACTAATCACACACAACATGCTCATAAGAATAGACAATACATAATACGACATAAGATTTATAAAATTGTGTTATTGTGTGTGATCTGTAGTAATACAAAAAGGTCGAAGCTCAGCGTGGAACGTTGTTCAGGGAACAAAATACTGATTTTCAGCTTTAACCCATTTGAGGGTACGTGAAAATTATAATTAAAATAAATATAAAATAAAAAGGAGCAATATCATTGGTAATTGTCTGTGCAGTGTATGTATAATCATGACTATCAAATTATCATGACTTCAATTCTTCAACTCACACGGCGCCATCTAGTTCTAACCTAAGCAGGTCTTGTTATTGGTTGGCAACTGACATAAATATATAGATAGATTTTTTAATAAGAGTATTTACTAATAATGAATAATGAGTGAGCATTTTCAACTTATCCAATGAGATTAGCGTCAAATTGTGGGAAGTTTCTATTTTAAGTTAGGTATTTAAAATATCAAAGTATTAATTAAATTATTATTAACAATATTAAAAAAAACACTCCAAAAATCTAAAAAATGGAACCAATCTGAAATCATACTCTTCAAATATTTTTTTTTCAGTACGGTTTATAAATGTCGGTGTTAAGTTACGAAACAACAAACAAAAAATGGAACATCCTCCTTTTATGGAGTCATTTAAAAACTTATTAATAAATAAGTATTATTATATATTCAGCTATTTTTAATAACTTCATTTTTTTTTATTTTCGGTCCACTCGCACTTGACCCGATTTATTATCTGGGCGCGTTTATTATCTGGTTACCTACTAAGCTTGTCATTTTTATAACCATATCAGCGGATCGTCACAATATGTCATACAATTTTAAATGGAAAACACCAGGCACACCTAACCTCGACCTAAACACTAACTCTACTTCATTATATACTCGGAAATAGAGGGAGACACGGGAGTGTTGAAAATGAATACAAGAAACCACAGTAATATATCATCAATCTAGTAACTAGTAATGCTAGCTATCCTCTTCCCCTCTGGGAAAGGGTTAGTTTGGGATTCTAAATAAGAGGAAATTCATAAAGAGATTGTTGTCCTAGCAATAGCAATATACCATATCAGGTTGACATCCACCGGGTTCCCACTGAAAACCGTCGTGAGAAATTCCTGGTGAATGTGTCACGATGCGCTGACCTGACCTCATGCTGTTTTTACTATCCTCCACTGATACCCCGTCAGTGTATACCATGTAAATTTTTAATTGTAATTCGTAAACAGTAGTTTTTTTTTTTTGCAAATATATACGCATAGAAAGTACCCAGACATACAAACAATTCTACTCATGAATACAAATATTTGTGAAGAATCAAACCCGCGACCATCGGAAGTAAACCTTACAAAACATACACCTCGGTTTATAAGAGAGTTTATACTCTCTTATATTGCAGCGTTTTTTTAGAGATTAAATAGGTAATTTTTCTTACCTGATCTAGGAAACGTGATGACCCACACATCATCAGGTCGCACTTCCATATTGTATATTGCCTCCGCATGCTTCTTGAATGACCCCGGCATGACGTATCCATGTTTGCCACATTTCACAAATTTACTCGAGTATCCTAAACAATAAAAATTAGACATTATGTTTTAGTACACACAGTGTAATTTGGTTTAAATGTTTCCATTATTTTATTCGCATTTTTTTTAATTAAATGTAACATTAGCTGATGGCCCGCCTAATGATAAGTGTCTATCTATATCTAAAAACACAAGGACATCACGTTATCATGTTATATGCGTGATACTCTCATGCGTTGCCATTGCCATTTTGGATGATTATGATTATGAATTGAAATATGACTCTGCAATTTCACTGCCCTTTCAACAACTTATAAGGCAAACTACTTAGCAACTAAAATAGACAATTTTAATTACAATATTATTAGGTATCAGAAAGTTCAAATTTGAAAAACACGTTTCTTCACATCTTTTTTTAGATGCAACAGGCAAATACCGTTTGATCGTACAGCCTAATCGAATTAATAGCTAAGCTCTATGAGTTTATAAACTTCTTGGAAAGGTGAACTTTTTGTTTTTTTTTTATTATAATGTCATTGCACTTTTGTGGCCATGACTTTAAATTAGCATTAACTGAAGAGTTGTAGCATATCATATCGTACTTATTTTGTACTCGATGTTCTAATTATCAAAACTTATTTATAGGCAATTTATCAATTTATTATTATCATCCAATATTAAGATTATCGTATTAAGATAATATGTCTACTTATAAATTATTGGCGTGTATAACATTATAAAAGATCATACGATTAAATATTTCGTAAATGGTGACATTTCATAATTTAATCATTTATTACTGGCCATGCGACTTAATGTCCAACGATTAACGACGATTTTATTTTTTATAATTACTTTTCAATACAGAACTCAGGAAAAGTCTTAAAAGTCAATCATTATGGTTCCATGGTTGCTTCTTTATTTTTTCAAACGTGAACAGCACCACGGATATGAGACCCGTGATAACACAAGAGTGATATCACTTGTGTCACAATGTTCCAGAGGACTAATATATTATGCCTCTTATAATTATATTTGTAACTGTAATTTCGATCCATAATCTCCAACCTACAACCGAAACACAGGCTTACAAAGGAAGCTTTTGGAGGCTCATATAGGTGAGACTTCACCTCCACTTAGTTCCCCTGAAAACCATCGTGATAAATTCCCGGTAAATTTGCCACTATGAGCAAACTGACATAATCAACTTGTGCCCCCCCTCCGATCGATCCCCCGTCCAATTCAAACGGGGATCGATATTACGAAGGCCTCGAGTCGAGGTTCGAAACCCTAGTTGGCCTTCAGCCGCTCCATAAGTCCTTCCGCGGGTTTGGAGTGCCATCTGCACTCGCCCCCTAACGTCCGGTGAAGCTGTAAAGGCCAGCTGCGGCCAACAGCATTAGAGTAGTCCGAAAAAATAAATCAACTTGTGCCCCGTCAACGTAAACCATTAGACGGGAGCACCATTTCATTATCATTGATGAAAAGGAAATAGATAAGACTAGGACGACACGAAAATCATGCAATATTGGAGTAGTTGTGGCGATGGTAAAGATGGCAACTGGGTGGGAGCAATATGACAAATTGGTTTTCATTTCACAAACGTGGCCACTTATGAAGCGATACAGAAACATATCACCTTAAACGTCTGAATTTCTGAAGTATTATTGAGAAAAAACAATGTAAATAAATTCGAGTTATTTGATCAAATAAGTTATTTAGAACGATAATAATCCTGAACTATTCACATGCGCCATCTAGTCTCAAGCTACGCGTAGCTCGTTTGGGTTCTTATTTGACATGTCCACAGTTCAGTTGGTCGGTTTATTCCAATGTGACAAGAGGCGAGCCTGCCGCCGACTCTCGAATTTTCTGTTTGACATCAATCATTGCTTCAATAGAAAGTTAGATTGTTGGAAATTGTTTTATATTTAGTTGTGTTGTTTTATATGTAGTTCGGAACATCGAATATCCCACAAAGAGGATGATGTTCCGAACTATATTTTATACCTTTTTATTGTCTATGTTTTTTATAATACTCTATTGTTTTACATATATGCCATAAGTAAATATCATTTTCGCGACTATATCACCATTTTCTTTGCTCGCTACAGCTCAATCAATAATAATAGATAACGTTTTTTGTGACAACTTTTACGAATGAACCTGTATACTGAATTTACACATTAGACAGTGTTAAGATAATCTGCAATAAACTGTAGAAGCTTCTTATACGGAACCAATGGTGTCTAAGACTTTGCATAACCGTTTATTATTCAAATATCATTCAGATAAGAGTATATAACTTTATCATGCCTTGCGAGGCCTCACTATCAAGTAGAGTTACGTTATGGTCCAATAAACACTATTATATGACTACTATAGCTTTTTACCCCATCATAAAACATGCAGATACGGTTATTGCGTTTAAATATATATTTTATATCCGCGACTTCGTCCGCATGGAATTTAACTTTATTTTTCTAAAATAAAGGTAACCTAAGTTACTCCTTATTTCATCAGCTACCTGCCAATAAAAGTCCTGTTAAAATCGTCCAGCCATTTCAAAGATTAGCCGGAACAAACTGTCTGTTTGTTTGTATGTCTGACAGACAAAAATTGTAAAAAATGTTATATTGGTTTACGTACCGTATTTATATTCATATGCATATAGTAAAAAACGATAATTTCAATATTACAAACAGACACTCCGATTTTATTTATATGTATAGATCTATAGATGAGTGGTTTATGAAATCGCGAAAGATTTTAAAAAACATAAGTATTATAGTGTTGTGGATTTTATCAATGGTTATAAAATTATCTGTTACATTGTCGTGACGTATAAAGATTTAATTTTCGTTTGACGTTCGGTTGCTTGAAGTTTAGTCTAAAACTATTATAATTGCTCCATTTTCCATAATCATAATATTTTTTTAAGTATATTTAAGCAGTGAACGTGATATGTCCCAAAAATTAACTATAGTACCTGTTACCCACGACTATATCTGCTTATTGTAGATAAAAGATGGCATTTAGTTTTTATTATTAAAATTATATGCATGTAATTTTTCTGTATAGAGCAAATAGAATCACTGAAGCGTACTTTTTTTTAATATGTCATGTCCGCACGTCCCGGGAAACGGGTGCGGATACTGCCAGACTCGTACCGGCTAAAACCCCCTTGGTGTCCTCTGAGCGCTATGGCGTCGTTTATGCGGGAACAGATTGCTACTACTAGCTGCTAATTATTCAATCGCTAAACGAAACTGTTACCTACAGCATACACGAAACTAGTTTCCCTATGAACAGCTGGTATACCCCCTTGGTATCCTCAGAGCGCTATGGCGTCGTGGATGCGGGAATAGATTGCTACTACTATCTGCTAACTATTCAATCGCTAAACGAAACTGTTACCTACAGCATACACGAAACTAGTTTCCCTATGAACAGCTGGTAAACCCCCTTGGTATCCTCAGAGCGCTATGGCGTCGTGGATGCGGGAATAGATTGCTACTACTATCTGCTAACTATTCAATCGCTAAACGAAACTGTTACCTACAGCATACACGAAACTAGTTTCCCTACAAACAGCTGATAAAATATTATATCTACCTGTTTTTAGATAAAACACATTTATTTCAAAGTCGAATCGTGGCCGAGATAATAATATCTCGAGCTTAGTTTTACGGGCAGGATTTTGAATGATATTTTTATATCTTAAGATTTATACGTTTATATGTGTAATAACATAGTTTCAATGAAACGTGCTATCGTTTTCTACAACGTTAAAAGACGACTTTTAATTAAATTGAAAAAAATAGGAGTAAAGTTATATTATAGTAATAAAACTAATATTCTTTAATGTATTATAACGAAGAAATTATGTTTTGTTTAGATTTTTTTTTATTTTGCTTTACTTTTTAAAATAAAAGCAGGTAAATAAGACTTATGTGCCTTTCGTTCAAATTTAAGAAGAATTTTAAAATGTTGATAAATGTTTATCTAGTTTTTATTTTTGACTGATGAATTTATTTATCTCATTATTAATAAAGTACCTATAGACCATAAATCTTATTGAATTATAATTAATTATAAATAAAGTAAGATTTTATTTGTATTTTATTAGAATTTAAGATTTGTGGTAATAATAAAAAAGTTTCATTTTACATACATTTTTTTTCGTACCTATTGGCTGGTCGGTCCGTCTATTAGTTTTGGCGACCTGGCAACCCTAAGTGTAATATATAAGGAGTGCATTTCGGCGTTCTGTGGGCCGCCTATGTGAGTCAAACGAATTGATAAAATATTTACAATGTCATTTTAATCTACATTATTATCTTTGTGTAATACAATTATTGTCTGTGATACATAATAATACATTTAAACTGTAATAAAACGATAAGCAACTGAGTGCAATGCCACTGACGGAATAAAACCACATCCTTATTAGTTATACCATAGAAAGATCGTACGAAGTTAAATTACTCTGCCTAAGAGGCAGTAACATAATACAGATGGTATGTTTCTACCTCTTAGACAAGTGTAAAAAGTAAGGTAAATTTTGTAGAGTTGTCTGCGTGGGTATATCTCTCTAACCTACTTCAGCTGCCAATCAGCTTGCTTTATAAGATGTGTTTTAGATATGACAGTGAAATGACAGGTTATGTTAACAAACCGTCCTAGTTTTCTGGAATAGCAACATTATAAGTGGTACGATGGTGAGTTTTGTCTACATAGGCGACGGTTATCACTTACCATCGGGGTGAGTGTACACTTGTTTGTCATTCAAAAATACTATGTCGGTATAAATATGCTGTAGTAGATTAAACGCTTGAAGAATGAGATCACAAACGTAGAGGTAGACTATGCGATTACGTCAATTTATATAAAAAATGAGTCATTATACGTGATGTTAGAAAATTATTTAACGACGCCAAACATTCGAAATTTAAATCAATAGTTTTATATAATATAAAATTATTTATACGTCATTGAATAATTTATACGTTATAAATAATTTTATATACTATGTAATGTTGGAAGTTTAGAAAATAAAAAAAAATATCCATGCCGAACATTCGAAATTCAAATATAATAAATTTTTTACATTATTCCAACATATAAATAATTCCGTTATTAAGAAATCGGAACTGAAAAAGAAAAAGTTTCTCAAATCGACTGGGATTTTTAAACATATTAGTTTTTTTTTACATACTATCTTTTTTCTACTTTAATTGATTTTGAATTTTTTTCAAAGCTCAGTTTATTGATATTCCTTAATCTTAATCTTGCAACATAATGTAGTCCTTCTCAGGGCCTTAAAAAAGTGTATATTTTTTAAAATTAAGTGTCAAGTCGATGTTATATTTCTGATATTATTACTCATCGCAGACAAACAAGTATATCAAATCGAGATAGTAGATCACATAATTCTGCATATTTCTGCTATGTCAATGAACGATCATGATGACAGAGCGATATTAAAGTAAATCCATTACTTGTACGGTTTATCTATGCGAGTGATAATGACATATATATTTTAACGTTTGCCGCTACAAGAATTACCACAGAGCAATTAACACTACTTTTCATGACTTTGACATACCCTGATGAATACGAAATCCAAAATTTAATCTATAGAACCTAGAACCTATAGACCTATAGAACCTATAGAATTTTAGGGGTGTTTGAGCTATTACCGCATATTTTTGATTTGTAGCGTTACGACCTACAGAGAACTATTGTTTTTTTAAGAGCTCGCTACCTAGGCCCGTTACGGACAAGAATTGAAGAATATTCTTAGGAACGATATTTTTTATGTCTTCAGGATACAATAGTACCTATTCATGTAATCATATACTATATGTATACATAAAGAATTGTAATAGTATATTTACTTCGTCAATTATAATTTTATAAATAATAATTTCATTGTGACTACCCCGTTTATATAATGTATATTTTTAGGTACAATTATGTACCTACCTGACAAAGGGGAACCAAATGTACAAAATGTTTGATTTGACATATATGTATAAAAGCTGTGAAGCTGCTAGATGCAGTATTTATATAGTTTACATATTGCTAACATTTCATTTGGATTGTATATTTATTCCCTTAGCAATCATATTCGTCTTACATAATGAAGATACTACGTAAGTAAATTAGTAAATGCATATAATAGATAAGATTTAATTTAAACAGAATATTATCTATTTTTTTTAATAATGTAACTATCTTATTAATTGTAATATAATTATTGTAATCATTCAATGTTTATAATATATATTAATGATAAAAAAAGTCTACATCTGTATTATTTACACAAAATGGACACTTAAAATAAAAAAATATAATTAAATAAAATGCGGAAGACTGGCCGTAAAGAATTTCCTCGCTGTATCGAAAAAAGGCAAATAAAAAACCATGAAATGCATTCGAATTTTAAAATAAGCTCTAGATAGAATACTAATTTTGTATCTGTCTAATTATTTTTTTTTTCACCCAAGAATTATAAACCAACTTAATTCTTTACTTATATATAGCACAGATAATATAATACTACATACTTATAGCCAATAAATTATTGCTTCTTTGCAATGATTTATTTTTTAATGAAAGGAGTAAGGAATCATAAATAAATTAATCAAATAACTAATCACTACATTTTATATATCTTTAATTGCTGAGACTTATAATATTTTATAACACGATATTATTTTTCTCTCATCAATAAAAGTAATTTTGTTTGTTATAATTATATTCGCATGTATTAACAATATACTCGTATGTATATTTTTTATGTCGATCAAATGAAATTAAATATTAATTGATAGTTTCAGCGCCTATCTATTTTGTTTATGTAAATACAGTAAGTCGGCCATTCTTTTCATTATTATTTTATACCAGCTACATTATTATTATTATTATTATGTTAACTAACTTCTTCATTCTCTTCATTATTATTTTATACTAGCCGTATCTGCGACTTTGTCCGTGTGGAATTTAACTTTATATTTCTAGAATAAAGGTAGTCTAAGTTACTCCTTATTACATCAACTACCTGCCAAAAAAGTCACGTCAGAATCGGTCCAGCCATTTCAGGGATTAGCCGGAACAAACAGACAGACAGACAAAAATTGTAAAACATGTTTTTTTGGTATATGTACCGAATTTACATACATATGCATGTAGTAAAAACGGTTATTTCAATATTAGAAACAGACACTTGTATTTTATTTATATGTATAGATTTTGTATTAGTCTATACTAATATTGCATCGACTATATATTTTGTTTGTCTCAGAGAACGGTTTTAAGTTGATCATCATCATTATTTTATATTGTGTCTTAATCTACACTATTATTATAAGGATTAAAGATTTGTATTTTTGTATATTTGTAACTAATATACAAAAAATCTATTCGACTTAATTCAAAAATTCTTTCGCCATTGGATTTGTACATTAATACTGAGTATATTACCTACGAGAACATCGATGATGAAAACCTACTTTTAAAAATTTACCATTCACATAATGACGGCTTGGTGGTCTAGCGGTTTAGCACACCACTTTACTTCCGATGGTCGCGGGTTCGATTCCTCGCACGTCACAAACATATGTATTCATGAGTACCATTATTTCTATCGGTCTGGGTGTTTTCTATGTATATCGTGTATGTATTTACAAATGAAAAACTAAGTTTTTATATCAGTTGTCTAGTAAGTACCCAGACCACAAGCTGTGCTTACTATGTGACTAGATGGCCCTGTGTTAATTGTCCAGGGATATTTATACGTATGATCTATCTAAAACTATGATTCAATATATTAATGTATTCACCATAATACATTAATTAGAACACTAAGAGCTGTCTAGGTACTGTTTAAATGGTCCATTGATGCGTCTGACTGTACATATTGTTTGATATTATTAGGAAATATCCGATCATTGTTAATTGCACTAAACTGTACTAAACAGTCGTCATAATAGGTATTATCTAAGTCTGCATGGTGATTTCATAAGTCTGTTTACAATCAAGGTGTCTGTCTGTACGTTCTAGTATATCTACGTAGCAAATTGTGGGGGATTTTGTTATGGAAACTTTTTTATACTACGATGGTAGCAAACAAGGCCATACGGCCTATCTGAAGGTTAGCATAGCCCATAGATGCCTGAAACACCAAGGGTGTCACGAGCGAGTTGCAAACGCTTATGAAACCTTAATGTAATAATAATAATCTCAGGACAATTCACACAGCGCCATCTAGACCCAACTTAAACTAGCTAAAGCTTATGCAATGGGTACTAGATAACTGATACAAATACATTTTTTTTTGTAAATACACGCATATTATACATAGAAAACACCCAGACCGATACAAACAATCATAGTCATGAATACAAATGTTTGTCCGTTGCGAGGAATCGAACCCGCAACCATCAGAAGTAAGGCAGTGTGCTAAACCGCTAGACCATCGAGGCCGTCATATATACCTTTTTAGAAAATAAACTATTGTTAGAGCTACAATGAGATTCACTGGCAGTTGTATGTATTGTATAATATGATGTTCTTCATCATCGCATAATATAAAACAAAGTCGCTGTCGCTGTCTGTCCGTCCCTATGTATGCTTAAATCTTTAAAACTACGCAACGGATTTTGAAGCGGTTTTTTTTAATAGATACAGTGATTCAAGAGCAAGGTTTAAATAAATAATACATGTACACCCGTGCGAAGTCGGGACGAGTAGCTAGTTATACATATTTTATATACTTCTGTCACTGCACTCTGCTATAACAAACGTCTCTAAAAGCTTCTCTTATTTTCATTCATTATTATTGTAATTAATAATAATGTGCTCTATCGGGCTAAGGAGAGTTTGTTAGTAAATGTGTAGAGAGATCGAGTGGGAGATTATTAGTAGTGGCCCTATTATTTTACTTTCACGCCCAAGTTCCCAAACATATAACAAACAGACACTTCAATTTGATTAATTTGTATAGATATAAAAAAAACTGATTAGGTTTCCGTGTATCTGTTTATCCGCTTCTACAAAACCACGCGATGGGTTTTGATAGGGATTTCAATGTCATTTCGAAATACGTAATTAACAATTATATTAGTACGTACTTATCTATCTATATCTAATGTCGTTAAAGCAAGGCCTTAATTAAAAAATATAAAATACACTTTAGTTTTTATATTTCACCGAAAAATATATTTTTATTGCATGTATTAAAGAAATCATAGTGTTTAGAATTATTGTCAATTTCTCTACAGTAGGTAGAGATTTACTGACACATTGCGAATTATGATAAATTGAGATAAATATGATATATGTACTAAACTAGGGATCCGCCCTGGCTTTGCATATGTAGAAAGTTCTATTATACACATAAACCTTCCTTAAACATACTCTATTAAGGGATGAAAATTCATTGAATAGATAGTTTTTAATATGATCGCGAATATACAGAGAGACGTAGCAAACTTTGTTTTAATTAATATATATAAATAGATATGGTAAATACTTACAAATGTTTTGCCCCATCAAAATAATACCACTATAAAATTCTCAAATCACATAATACCTAGTAGTAATATTACATAAACAAATTTAAACAAACATCCTTAGTTTCCCTTTTATGAATTTAATATTTTTTTTTTATAAATACATTTAACGTACTTACCTTCATAGTCATAAAGATTACTATCTAATATTGAATAATAAAATCACAGATGTTACCTAAGCCTCAAAAACGTTAGCAACATTTTTAAGATAAAAAAATAAAAAATATAAAATGACACTACAATTTTCCCGCCAAATGAAAATGTCACAATACTTAACGATTCCCGCAAACGGCACAACCGGTATTAAACACAACACACCACTGACACCAACCTATTAGGATTTTCTTGATCAGTTTGTCCTCTTCGTCGGTAACATTGTTAATCTCGTACGGCAGTTCCAACCAGGGCGCCATCTTTGCTGTGTGTATTTTGGTTGAAAAGCAAACACAGTACTGTCATTCGAGTGGTTACATCCACCGTTTTCAATACCAAATAATCTTATCGTATTGTATTGATTCATCTATTACTCAGATAATATCTTGTATGAGTCAGTTTGCATGAAATTTAGAGACCATGTACGTTGATAGATAGAAACCATGACGGGTGTAAACCATATTAAAATAAACAATTTTAATGATAATATTATGTCAATATAATTGATAAAAAATGTCCTACTTTTAATTTAATCCAAGATCATTGTACAGGGTTATAGAGTATGTGTAAAACTCATGAAAAGTGATATACCAAGAAACAAAGCGCTTGAGACTTTTATGTATAGTATAAAACGATTATATATATGTAATTAATAATTATATGTACTATAATATTATTAAGTATATATAGTATACATGTTAATATTCATTCAACTACATAAACATAATTTTGCATGTCTACTACGATCACTTTGCATGTATTATGATGCAAAATGATCGTATATTCACCACAGTGTAGAACACTGTACAGAGAAAGAGGAAATTGTAGAATAAATTTTAAAGTCTTCATACTAAATCAATCACATAGCCATAAAGTTTGTACGGCCTTTTCAAATTATTTTCAATTTTACACTTTACTTTTTAGAAACATTTGTTCTCCTTCATGAATACTACCTACTGTCATTGATTTTCTGCTCGGTGTACTAACCTTGTGTAGACTATCTCACTTCTTACTAATATTATAAACGCGAAAATTCATGCTCATACTTAACCTTACTTAGTTTTGTTTTATTTATTTCTTTACATTAATTGTCAACAATTGAAAATGAGAAACTAGTTTGTGTAATTTGTTTTCACTGAATTATCATACAATTAACTCGTTTTGCAGCTGACAACATGAACGTCATGTATATTTTATATTATCTATCGTATAACATTATTATTTTGTCGTAATTTCCCTCGATTGTTCTCAATTTTCAGTTCAATTAATAATATAATTTATTCATTAACGACATAAGGCTGAATTTCCTATAGTACAATTTCTTCTATTCTTCATGCTTTATTTTGGTATAGGTACATTCGTCTCTATTATTTTAATGATAAGTATTAATTTAAAACAAACTTCAATCAAAAGGAATACAACATTACTTACTAACATTACGTAAACTGTATTCAACAATAAATGAATCCATACTGACTGATTACAATACTCAATAATATAATTTATATTTTTTTTGTTTTATATCATATCATAGGTTCATGACATCTTTACTAATTCTAGACGGACTTTAGTCATTCTATTTACAATATTTTACTAAATTTAAGATATATTTTTTATACAACTAACAAAATATTCTGTTATCATAAATAATAAAAATAATCAAACGATTTTAATACATTTTACAATTCTATTGGTAAATATTTGTAAAATTTTTCAACAACAGAATTACATTCGAATTTCGAACTTTCTCTGATTTCAAATTGAAATATCAAATTGTGTTCACAAATACGATAGCGACAATCTCAAATATAGAACACGTAAATAAAACTACAGAAACATAAATAAACTGTATATATTTCTATTAAACAAACCATCTATATTGCTAAAAAAGAAAAAAAAACATTGAATAAATACGTTATTTATTTGATACGATATAAATTCGAGTCCTATTTGAACAGTATAGATACTATTTTGGTAATGATTTTGTACTTTTGTATTTTTATTTATAACTATTTATAACTATATCTCATTTAGATCATTTCTCAAAAGCACATATATACGTCCGCCTGATGGAAAAAAGTTACCGCAATCATTATGACTAACCACCAGAGTTCTCCTATTTCTAGCCTGAATTCTCTAGCTTCCATTTACATAATAGTAATACCATTCTTTATTGCGCAAAGATCGTTAATAAAGTGCCTTCTTTATTTTTAATAATTGAATAAATCTTTATTTGTATTTTTATACTTAATTTTATTTATAACTATATCCTTACTATCAAAGATTATATACGTCCGCCTGATGGAAAGTTACCGCAAAGCAAACTAAAACATTACATAACAAAAAGCGGCCTTATCGCTTAAAGCAACCTCTTAAAGTCAACCTGGACATAACCTTGTCCTTGTGGTTTTATCTCTCTAATAAAAAGAAGCATTAATGAATGATGACTGTCGACTTTCTACTAGCATGTTTAAGAAGATACTAAAATGTAATTCTGCAATAAAAATTATCGAAGCTTGAAACTTACTTAGCAAGATTATTTTTATTAGTATACTGTGTGACCAATGACCAATGTGCTCCCTCTAATATAATTGACTGCAATGATGGCTGGCTTATCCGTCATACTCGTGAAAAAGTGTTACTTGTGGGGACTAGTCTATTCGGATTACGAACATTTATGAGACTATTTGCTTTTGTAATAGCATATGCTGGTGGTCATTCTATTCTCCCATATTTTAATTTAAAAATGACTCTGTAATATTGTAAACATATACAACATTTATTTGAAAAGAATACGAGCTGTGTTTCTTGTCAGTTTTTCTCATCTCGAAATCATTTCAAACTGACGGTAGATTTGACATATCATAAGAGTCTGTAATAGTCCTACATGAATAAAGATATTTTGCATTGAATTTGAATTTGACCATCATCATGGGGCATCATTGTGTAACACGGTTGCTAACAATTTAAATTTCGAATAGATTTATATTACGTTGCCGATTATGACAATTAAATATTGCAATTGAGAAAGGTAACTAAATAAATTGCCATGTAAACAAATCAGGAGCAACACGCAAGTTTCTTGATCATTCTTCTTTTGACGGTCTCAGCTTTCCGAATGAGCGATAAAGTCAAATGATAAGTATGCGAAAAGTAAATTTAAGTTTATTTGATTAAAGAATTTTCTATGCTATTCCAACCCATTACCGTTCATATAAAATCAAAAAACCCTATCTATACTGCTTAATCTCAACCTATGTACAACTAAAACCAGAGGTTACAACCAATCTACTTGACGACTAAAATAGGCGATACTAAAGTAAAGTAAGGCAGACGAATTTTTACAAAGTCAACCTCGGTCTGAACTGAAATCTCAGAATATCTACCTCCAACTCGAAAATTCTTTAACTCCCATAAGAGCCCTGCTCAGTACCAGGGACACATAATTAGTAATTAAAGTTAGTCTACCAAATTTACCAACTCGAGATTCTGTCATCTGCCAAACTTTATGTGAATTGATTCAGCTCGAATAAGCACCTTATCGTATGGCAATATGGACCAATTAAGTCTAATAAGTTTTAAGTAGCACCAGTTCGGAAATCCGTTGAGTTTCGGCACTGGAAAATTAGTTTCCAAGTTGGGATTTTTTAATTTTAGCCAAGCTTGAACTGAAACAAATTAAGATGCTGGGAGATACAGAATAAAATACACGTTTCAATTAAAACATTAACGAATTTATACATTATTTCAATTGAGGAATTAAAATGAGGAATCATTATATTGCAATTGTCAGATGCCAATTAATAATGCAACAATAATATTTATACTAAATGAAATATGCTCGTGAACCAAATGCTATATAATCTGAAATAACATCTAGGAGAATGTGAGGGAGTAGAGGTCACAACAGAGTTAAGAGAGGCCACGGTAACCGCAAAATCAAATAGCCACAAATATATAGGTATTTATAAAATGTCTATAAGTTGTCTAGTACATAGCACAGTTGAGACGAATCTAATATGCCACATTACTGTACAGCCCGTCGACAACCAAATGTACGGAATTCGCATTTACTTTCTTACCTTAAAATTTTAAAACCGATCTGGAACTTCTTTCGATTCAATGACAACTAAATATATTTATTTAACCCTTAATATTGCAACGACTTCAGCGTATTCGGTCGCATTGTTGGTCTTCGTTTGTGCAGGATGATGGGCTTTAGGGTAGGTGAGTAGGTGAGCCATAATCTAGGACGATGCGAGTGAGAGAGAGAAAGTTGTTGGAATCAGAAAACTGAGAGAAAATTATGCAATTCAAGTTGAAACAATACTAGGAGATCATAACACAAAGGAGATAGTACACAATAACTCGATAAGAGGTACATTGATTTATGTAATCAGCACATAAAGTAATTCATTAGTGAATACATATTTACTACTTAGATATAATAACGTTTGTCCCGATTATTAATGAAGTTTTATTATTTAGAAAAATAGGTAATAAATTAATCTTACTAATATTATAAACGTGAAAGTTTGTGAGTATGGATGGATAAGAAGGACGGATGTATGTTTGTTAGTCTTCCACACATAAACTACTGTATGGATTTTAATGAAACTTTACAATAATAATCAGAATAACATATAGGCTATAAGTTTCAGGCGATTGAAACAGGCTAGCTGTGCCCGCTAGTAATACATATTTTTAATAGATTTATTTTCCTATGACATTACAGAACAAAAAATGCAACCGAATTGAGAACATAGTCCTTTATAAGATGGTTGACAACAGAAAATCAAGAGAAATAACGTTATTGAAGTAGGAATAGTACCAGGAGATCATAAGCACAAAGGAGATTATCTCATTGAGCAGTAGTTGCAATCAGTCGTGCGAGTTGTCTATGTAAATAGCGGTATCACTATGTAATCTTGTAATGTGTTACGCGGGCGGTAATTTACACACACAATGCACAGACATTAGCTGAAGATAACGCCACGCCGGCGACATATAGTGCGTCCTCGAGTAACGAATGGGTAGATTTGCTTTCCCCTTCAACCATTTCCATAGCTACTTCTTTTTTGATAATGGCAATTCGTCGTGATTTAATGTAGGTATATATACTAGCTGATTCCCGCGAATCGTCATCTTTTTTGTCATTAAAAGATAGCCTATGTTCTTCCTCTTGATACAGACGGCCTCGGTGGTTTAACGGTTTAGCACAACGCTTTACTTTCGATGGTTGCCAGTTCGATTGCTTGCACTGTACAAAAAAATATATTTATGAGTATGATTGTATATTCGGTCTAGGTGTTTTCTTGTATATTATGTATGTAATTCAGAATAAAATATATCTAAGTATTTATATCAGCAGTTTTGTTTTGGGTCTAGATGGCGATGTGTGCATTGTTCAAAGATATTATTATTACCAATGTATATAGACATATAGACATTTTATTAAAATCTATTCAATCGATTACCCATCAAAAAACATCAGACAGTTAGACCGCCCCACTTTCGCATACACAATATTTGTATGAAAGTTATGAAATTCTTTAATATTTTCATGTACTATGATGTTTATCATCATATAATCTGTTTAGATTGTCAGTCCACCTGATGGTAAATAGCGACGCTCGACTACAATCATGAACGAGATGTTCATGATTATAGTCATGTGTTGAAGGAAGTCTAAGGAGTCATACCTTCATAACCTGTAATTTCCCTGCCATACCAAAACATCTTGAAACCCAAAAACAGCTCACAAAGTAAACCGCTTAGCGCAGAAATATGAAAGTACGTACATATAACTTTATACAAAGTCGACCTCAGTAAAGTTGTTATGAAAAAATGTCTATAAAACATCTTCAAACGCGCTGGAATTGAGGTATTGAGATTAACTCTGACCTTTTTAGGATTCTGTGTAATCTTGAAGAGATTATGGCGGGCGTTGAATTGATGGCTAAATCTTTTAGGATAAATGTAATCTTGATAAAATTATGGCATGGGGGAGTTATCTTATACAAGGTCAGTAATGAGGGAAGGATTTTTAGCAATGCCTACTATTAATTTCATTGCTAACAATTTTAGAATAACCTCCTCACGGTCTTCCTCGTCGTCTGTCTTGTCGTGATATGGGCATTTAATGCGTAGAAATAAAGTTAATGTTTTAAGGAAGTTGTTACATATGAACGTGAAAGGTTATAAGGGCAGAGGAAGGCCGTAAAAGAAATGGATGGACTGTGTGAAAGATGATATGGTAAGAAAGGGAGTAACTAACGAGATGAATGCGAGTAGGGATGAATGGAAAAACTTATTACGTCGACCCCAAATAAACGGGATAAGGAAGAATCAGATGAAGGTCTTTCATGGAAACACCAAAATTAGTGTCTTCATTTCATCCTTGACTGATGTATTGTCAGCGTATTTGGGATGAAAAGGATTGGTAATATTATTGTACCATATGTTTACTTTGTCAACTTCCAGTCATATTATATATAACAAGACTCTTTTTTGGGATGCACAAAGAAAGAACTTATAGCTATAATTACATATTGTAATCATACATGCCTTGTTTAATATATTGTTAACGTCTTTTCTTCTCTCTCTTCTTCTTTCTCTTCTCTGAGTTGAAGCCCGAGCGAAGGCGTCCCAAAGCGGCAACCTTCACCCTCTAAGTGGGGTGTAAATGTCTCATGTCGGTCAGCCATTTCCATCTATAGGGTGCGATTTAGAAATATAAATTATCATATAGCTTTTTTATGTCTGCAATATCAGTCAGGAGATCAGGAGTATCAGGAGATTAGGAGGTATCAGGAGTCAGTACTTTTAGAATCTAACTGGAGGACCATAATGCCCTCAAAATAATTTAAAATTGTAATAATAGATACCTTCTCCATTAAACATATTGTAACGGCCACAAGTGTACCGAGCAGTCATCTTACACATGTTTAGTGATAAATGACATAACAATGCGACTTCATTAGTGTCCTGAGACACATTAATTAATTTCCGCCTAGATCCGATTCTGTGGACTTCTAAGATTCCACGAGGCTGCATGTCCTTTTTTTATTGGGGGTTTGGGCTATTGTCAGGTGCTTGGACCTGTAGCACTGCGACCTACATAAATCTATTATGCTCGTCCTTTTTCAGAATTCGCTAACTAGACCCGTCAGGAACAAAAAAGGATATTCTTAGGAGCATCTGGTTTGACAGTCTCGGTGGTCTAACAGTTTAGCCTTACTTCCGATGGTCGCGAGTTCTATTCCTCACACGGCACAGACATGTGTATTAATGAATATTGTATTAGTCTGGGTGTGTCCTATGTATTTAGTTAAGTTAAAAATTGCATTTATGTATTTATATCAGTTGTCTAGTACAATATAACAAGCTCTGCTTAGCTTGGGACTAGATTTGTGGTTAGAATTAAGAAACATTTTTCGATTATTATTCTTGTCTGAAAAATAAAAAAAAAATTAGCTACACACTTATGTAATTTTCTACATTCATTTCAAGCTAAAGATAAATTTAACATTCGTTGTAATAATATATTAATATTCTGAAAACTTGGAGCAAACAAGCTCCTAATTAAGATTGCACGAGTAAACTGTCTAACAGCTGTTGTAGAGTCTAAGTATGATAATGTTCTCATAAAAGTTACGATTTAATTAAGTTCCGAACTACGAATCTGCAAGTTTATCTTTCGACAAATTTAAATCCACAAATTCATAACCGACTTAATTTTAAAATACCTATTTAAAAACGATAGCATAACATCTTTTTTATATTTAAATTCAAAGAGTTATAAAAATATATGCTCACGTATATTTTTGAATTTGTTACATTCAGTAATTCATCCGAAGTCGTAAGTAAAATTCTTAATTAAAAAACAAACAACTAAATCTAAAATTCGAAATAAGAACTCACTATTGTCTTACTAACAAAATATATTTTTGTATAAATATAATATTTAGTAATAATACATAATAATTTATATAAGTTATATTGAAACAATATTTTCTAGTATATAGCATTGCGTATAGAAAGAAAGATAAAATATTTATTCAGTACTATTCAGTTATTTGCAATAGAAACTAAAACAAAACAAAAAGATGAAATAAACTATGAATAAAATAATTAAACTTATTAACAAGTATTTGGGATTTTTTTATGGATGATAATGGAATGGTGTACCTGCCTGCGCTAACGGTTTACGCTGGCGGGGCACCAGTGGAGTATGATAGGATGAGCATGAGGTCAGGTCAGTTAGCCCATCGTGACAAATTCACCAGAAATTTATCACGATGGTTTCCAGAGGGAACCGCGTGGAGGTCAACCTGACATGGTACATTGCTAGTAATTGCGTGATGAGTCCACATTCACAATCCCCATCCCCGGTTGTGTAGATTATTTTTGAAAACTTCCAGAAGGAAGCTTAAATACTCAATATTAGCGAGTTACATGAGCTGAGTACGTGTGGTATTGCATGCGGACAACGCTGTGGTATAAAACTAGTGTACATATAAAGTGCTAATTCATGTTTACACCAAGTTGACTGGAAGCCCGGTGGGGCAAACGTTGTCACTGACTCGGCATAATCGAATCGGTTACGTTTGGACGGTCTGAGCAGCGGGCCATTTTGTGCTCATTCACAATTCACCGATTATACACTGTGTAGTAACAGACGTAGATGTAGATAGATAGACGAGAAACGTATCTCAATTTATAAGAAAACCAAAAGGCACAAAGGAACCTCTTTTTTAACAAAAGGATACAGTAATAAAAATGTTCGTAGATAGTGATAGGATGTGAATCCTATCACTATCTATAACTAAGAACAAACTGTTTCATATGAACCTGTGATAACTATTTTTTAGCACCGCTAATTTGCAAGCAATTACAGTATATATATAACATCCCTGGACAGGTTGACCTCCACGGGGGAAACCAATGATAAATTATAGGAAATGTTAGTAATCATGTCATAGTCACATCCTATGTTGTCATTAACACATATTGTCTTCATAGTTTAATTATGTCATAGAAAAACACTTATATAAATTATTATGTATTATTACTAAATATTATATTTATCAAAAATATATTTTGCTATAACTAAGAACAAACTGTTTCATATGAACCTGTTTGTTTTTTAATAACTATTTTTTGAATGCAAACAAAAATATACGCTAATTTGAATTTACATATAAAAAAGATATACATTATATTATTACAGTTATAATAATATAAGCAACACACAAGGGCTCATTTTCTTAAATAATGTGAGTGTGAAAAAAATGTGACTATTCAAATCTGCTTATATTAAGTTTATTTGAATAAATATTAATTCTATTTATATTTCTATTCACACAGCGCCATCTAGTTCTAAAACTTAGCTTGAATAGAAGCTAAATTGAATGTGTATTATGGGTACTATAAAACTGATATATGTATATTAGTACTAATAATATATAATATCCTTGGACATTTCACACACAGCAGTTTAGTCTCAAGCCAAGTAGAGCTTGTGTTATGGGTACAAGACCACTGATATAAATACTTAGACACATTTTTTTCTGAATTATGTAACACATAGAAAAGACCGAACAAACAATCACTCATAAATTTAAAATGTTAGTACCTACCCTACGAGCAAACGAACCCGCGTCCATCGTAAGTAAAGCGGTGTGCTACCGCTAGACCACCGAGACCATAAAAAAAATAGTGATCGTTTTATTATCCACTTTAAATAATCTGCTTAATATGTTTGAATTTGAAACCAGGATGAAAGATAATGTAATCGGAATGTTTTTGTTTTTTTTTAAATGTCTCTTAAGCCTGAAATATAACCATAATTCTCTCCTGTTATTTAAAGCTCTTAAAAGTGCAACTAAGCGTAATAAATATCCTAAACCTATCCTAATAAAATATTTCTGATAATAATAAAGTATTAGTCATTTTACATAATCTGCCCAAAAGGCTCGGTACATAGATAAAAGATAATCTAATCAAAATAAATAATAGCGAATTCATTCATTTGCCTAATATCAAACTTATTGTGACTCATATGAGCTTATATTTACGTTACATTTATCCTTTCATTCAATCATCGTTATGTCAATGAATTCATTCAAAAATAGACTTAAATCAGATGTCTGTAAGTTATCTAATTTACCTATAATTATGTCTTACGAAAATTTACAAGATCTCCAAATTAATTATTGCAGCAGTTTATTCTTATTGACTTCTTTATATCAAAAATAATAGTAATGGCCCAGAACAATCTACACAGCGCCGTCTAGTCACAAGCTAAGAAAAGCTTGTATTATAATAATAATATTCTTGGACACTCTATGTGTATTAAATATGTATTTACAAAAAAAAAATCTATGTACTAGCTTTTGCCCGCGGCTTCGCTCGCGTTAATTTATCCCCTAAGGGGTGGAATTTACCAAAAATCCTTTCTTAGGGAATACCTACATCAAAATCCTTTCTTAGCAGATGCCTACGTCATAACATCTACTCGCATGCCAAATTTCAGCACGATCCGTCCAGTGGTTTGGGCTGTGCGTTAATACATCACTATGTCAGTCACCTTTGAGTTATACATATTTAGATTTATATTAATCATCTAGTACCTATAATACAAGCTCTGCTTAGCTTGGGACTAGGCGCCGCTGTGTGAATTGCCCTCAGATAATATTATTATTAATAATAACAATAACCCTACAGTGATTTTCACTGTAAGCCCAGCAATTTCTTATAATATTAAGTATAAAATTATACAACCAAATTTATACATCGTTTAATACACCTTACCTTTTAATTACAAGTGCTCAGAACTCTCAGAACACGTTAATAAGAGAGTAATGCTCACTTAAAACCGAGAAAACGCCTAGCAATTAGGTTAACTAGTCGATTAGAAGTAAATTCGCGTGCACGTAAAAGACTTCTCTCGTCGCTAACGCTCATTATACTCGACGGCGCTTCAAAGCAATCACACCTTTGTTGCTCTCCCACTTTGATCTCGACTCGAATCGATTTAATTTCAGCTATCTTGTAATTAAAATTGAGCAACTGCCGCCGAGTGTTTCATTTTGAGTGGTACACTGCAGTGACATAAAATTGGTTACATACAATAAATATTATTTACCTTATAGGTAATGTCGAACAAGCCAATAATACTAAATTTAAAAAAAATAAAGAAAAACATTTTTTTATAACACAGGGGACAAACGAGCATGCGGCTCACCTGATGGTAAGTGATTACCGCCGCCCATGAGCATCTGCAACACCAGGGGAATTGCAAGTACGTTGTCTGCCTTTTAAAAAGGAATAAGCTCTTTTCTTGAAGGTTTCAATATCGTATCGGTTCGGAAATACCATTGCCGGAAGGTGATTCCACAATGTGGTTGTGCGTGGCAAAAAGTTTCTAGAAAACCGCACTGTGGAGGACCGCCATTCATCCAGATGATCAGGATGGTATTTCAGTTTCTGGCGGGTGGTACGGTGGTGAAACTCGGCAGCTGGTATTATTCCGAACAATTTCTCAGAACAATTATTGTGATAGAGAGATAGAGCTTTACATAAATTTAATTATGGTAAAATATTCATATGTATTGAAAGTAATTCTTTTTCTATATAATTTCAAATATAGTAGAGATATCTTTCAAAGATATGCCCAATTGCTTACATTTTTTTAATGTTATATATTACAAGTGAAGCGTATTACATAGTATATATCGCTGTGCTACATTATGACAGATACTACCGCCATCTCGATATCTTCTGTGTTAAACAGTATTATTCCATGTCTGTAATAATATAGCTTTTTAAATGGTGATATAATTTTTATATCTAAATAATGTAGTTTTGAGGATTACTCACCAGACTCCTTCTCTGTTTGTCATATTAGTATACGCCAATTTAAACAATTTCTATAAATCCATAAAATTCAAAATTTATTGTTTAGAACTAGATGATATATTGTTTAGAACTTAGACACTAGTTTTATCAGTTTTTTTTTTACTTTCTTGACATGTATGTTATGTACCTATGTTATGTTATAATCTGCTATAGGTAACGAAACAAACTTATTAGCTAAAATAATATTTATGGGAATATCAATATTATTTCAAATGAAATGATACTTTATAATTTTCTTGTCCTGCACTGTAAACGGTTTTCATAAAGCAAAGGAATTTATGCCTAATTCATTAAATGTTTTCGATTCAACCAGTTTGGCATCCACCTCAAGTAATACCTAACTCATACAAAACATTAAGTGGTCTTATTTTGTAATAAAAATTAATATAAATTTTAGTAAATGTTTACCATTAAATAGGTCACACACAACCCATATGAGGTTGTATATTTACTGAGGCAGGTATTACGTGAGGCTTAGGGGTGAGGGTTCGAAAAATTACCATTACTTAAACTTTATTAATTACACGATTACCACATATGAGGGGTGTAGTAAGTTATTACGTGTATTTATTTTCTCATCTAGCCCATTTCTAGACCGAAAAGCGACGTGTTGATCTTAAATTTTCAAGACAAAATTTCGAATATATTTTATTGTATTTAAAGATAATATTCTAAAAGTTGTAATATTACGGCCTGTAGGGGCATCAATATTACAACTTTTAGAATATTTTATTGGTGTGCTATGATTGTTGTAAAAAAAATGTTATATCAGTAATATTAAGTTGCCAGAAGAAACATAAATATATATAACAAAATCTTGCATGTAAACCCTTTTTTGAGCTTTCTTATGTATCTGAGTACATTACTGCATATTTGCCACAATCTACATACGTCAAATATTTATTATTTATTATTTGATGTTCGATAACAGTTGTTATCAATGATTTAGTCATTACAACAGTTATTTCGCGTAGTTAAGCTACTTAGAACTATTTATTTGCACTTTCATATGGATATAATCACCGTCGATTAGTCAGAGCATTACACATTGTACGGGTGTCTACAGATTGGGACAAAAATGTTGTTTTTATTCTGTAATGTTTTATTCACTAATGGCAGGCAATTATAGATTTTGTAATTGTTTTACATGTGTATGTGTATGTATGTATATGTATATAAGCAGGGCCGGCGGAAACGTGCAATGCGGAGCATGCGGGCGCCCCGTCGTAGGGGGCGCCATCACGAAATTCAGATATATAACTTAAAATATAGGATCTATAGAATACTTAATAAATAATTCAACTCATTGAGAATGATGTATGTGCAGAATTAGATGTTAAAACCATTATATCCAATTTTTTGTGTATTAAATTCAGATTTATTAAATACTGATTAAAAAAATTTTGTCATTTTATATATAATTTTAATGATAAGAAACAGTTAATTTTTTTTTAAATAACAGGGAGCGTGAGAATCCTAGCGCCGGTCCTGTATAAAGTATCCATAAATATTTATATTGATGTGTATGTGTGTATGTATATCAATAATTATTTTTCTTTCTAATGTTCATATTTATACGCTTGACATAAATCATTTTACATAGTATAAACAAAGTCGCTGTCGCCGTCTGTCCGTCCCTATATATGTATATATCTTTAAAACTACGCAACGGATTTTGAAGCGGTTTTCTTTAATAGATAGAGTGATTCAATAGGAAAGTTTATATATATAATACATGTATACCCGTGCGAAGCCGAGGCGAGTAGTTAGTAATATAATAATTATCACATAAGAGTATAGGATAGGAAAAATTAGTGGATCGCTGTTGTCGGATTTACTACAAGAAGGATATCATCATAATAATTGTAATCAATTAAGTATTAATATTATCAAATTCCGCATCGCCCCGTTTATTATTAGTACAAAATGAGTGCACCATTCCATTATCTTACATAAAAAAATAATATAAGTATATAGAAATACCTAGTCCAATACAAACAATCTTACTCATGAATACAAATGTTTGTACCGTGCGATGAATCGAAGCCGCGACTATCGGAAGTAAAGCGGTCTGTTGAGACTCTAGACCGTGGCCTACATTATTTGAATCAAACAGTATCACCATAGGTAGAAGGTAAAAAGTACATGTGGATATCAGTCTAAAAAAGTCCTTTTTCAGCCACCAAGCAGCTTGCTTTGTAAACTGTGTTTACCACCCTCATTATAAAGTGTACCTAGGTACAGTTAGAATGAAGCGTAGGTATACCGGTAACGCATTGCTCAATGGGGCCACAAAAAACAATGTTGCTAACATTCTTCAAATGATTCAAAATCGCAAATCCTTCACTTTTCGTCTCTATATACTATACAGTATTATTATTTCTCTATTTTTTCTTATTAATTTGTATAAAACAAATGTTTTAAAAGCAGTATAAATAACAAGTCCCAATCTAAACAGAGCTTTTACTATGTGAATATATTAATTTTAATAAATATATTTATCGTGTAAATAGGTACGTTTATTAATTTAATTTTCTCCATTTTCTGCTTAATATTCTCATTGTTTTGTTCCTTAAGTACTTTCTACAAAGTATTGAAAATCAATGAAAAATAAATGATATTTGTTCTTCTCAAATTATAGCGAGATTCCTATTTACCTCAAATAGGTATCCATTTATATATAAATAATTAGTGCGTATATAGATATATAATGTACCAAATAATTTTCTAGTAATAATACAATAAACGCCACATGATTGCACTGCCGAAAGCTACTCCAAAAAAAATTGCGAAGCAGCTAACTGTATCCGAACAGAAGCTCCAATATTCGCGCCGTAGAAATTCGATACCAAATTAGGGTGAATGTAAGTACATAAATCGAATTACATTCCGAATTTGGGTATCGAATGAACTGAATTGAATTTAGATATGTACGGACGCCGGACTAGAGGTAATGCTATCATGTTCTACCTATATAATTAAATTTATACAGATTCGAAGCGATATTAATATATTTAACAGAGGTAGATTCCGTATAAATGCGTCTGCGTACCTATTTCACATTCATATATAAGAACTAGCTATCCTGGCAAACGTTGTTTTGCCTTAAAAAAAAAATTTGTGGTGGACTACTCCTAACATTTAGGGGGATGAAAAATAGATGTTGGCCGATTCTCAGACCTACTCAATACGCTCACAAAATTTCATGAGAATCGGTCAAGCTGTTTCGGAGGAGTATAGGAACGAAAACTGTGACACGAGAATTTTATATATAAAATGATTACCGATTTACTTCCGATGGTCGCGGGCTATGTTCCTCGAACGATACAAACATTTGCACTCATGAGTAATGATTGTTTGTATCGGACTACGTTGTCTATAAATATTATGTATGTATTTACAAAAAAAAAATAAGTATTTATATCAGTTGTCTAGAGCTTTGAGTCTAGAGCTTGTTGTCTCCCTTGAGCTTATGTATTACAAGCTCTGCGTACTGTAGGACTAGATGGCGCTGTGTTAATTGTCCAGGATTATTTATTTATTATTTTAAGACTTGGTTAATAATATAAATTATGTATTCCAAATCCGGAAATAAAAATTGTAATTATTCTCTTCAAATCTATTCAACTCTGAAACTATAATATTTTATTTGTATACATAAAAATATTACCGTAAACATTTTTGTTTGTTGTGTACTTCCTTTTCAATCTCTGTATTTATTCTGATATCTACCAATAAATTCATAGTTATTTGTATAAAAATATAAATACATTTTATTTACTCTGTTGATTGCTATGTTACGAATCTGTTACAGGATCAGTTTCGTATTTTTTTTATTTATTACGTTAATATTTCATGGAAAGAGTGACGTCAAGCTTAGCCCGCATTTTGCATAGTGGTCTACAGTGATATTAATGGTAAACTTCGTCATTATAATAATCTCAGGACAATACACACAGCGCCATCTAGACTTAAGCTACCTAAAGCTGATGTTGTGGGTACTAGATTACTGATAGATACATAGATATATATTTTTTTCGTAAATACATACATAATATATATATAGAAAACACCCAAACCGATACAAACAATCATACTCATGAATACAAATGTTTGTGCAGTGCGAGGAATCGAACCCGCGACCATCGGAAGTAAGGCCGTGTGCCAAACCGCTAGATCACCAAGGCCGTCTTATTATTACTATTATTAGAATTGTTAGTCTTAGTGCTGGTCCTGGGGGCCTTAATCTTCGAGATATAGTGTTCCTAAACTTTGGGAGGTCGTCAGTTGATTTGCCATTCTAAGTAAACAACAACAAAAATGTAACAATGTAGGTAAGTGGTGTCTTTCACTGCTGATGTCTCCGTAAGACCTCGTCTAATACTCATGCATAAACGAAATATCTCCTTTGGATTTATGCGCTCTATTCTGAGGAGATAAAAACCAACCTGCTTCTAAGAATGTCCTTCATTTTTGTCCCTGACGGGGCTAGGTAACGTAGCGAACTTTGAAAAAGGGCTAGCAGAATAGATGTATGTAGGTCGCAGTGATACAGGTCTAAAGCGCCTGACAATAGCCCAATCCCCTCATTACAAGAAAAAATGTCCTACAGTTAAATCTTCTACTAAAACTTCCGCTGTTTGAAACCGAAGTAAGAGCCTAAGATTTTATAAATCCAAATATAGTCGATTATTTTTTATCAATATGGCGAATGACCATAGAGTACAGAGATGTGACTTGTGATATCTATTGAGCGTCACGTTTAATTTCTTAAAGTGTTTTATATTCATATAAAAATATTGTTAACAGTATGCTCTTTTTAGTAATAATCTAATGTTCCGAAAATTTTGAAAAATGACATTTTTCTATTTAATATATGTATATAAAAAATCTTCAGAACAATTCTTATTAATTATAATTATAGCTGAGTACACACGAAACAAGTCAGTATGATATATCATTGTACAGTTAATATTAGTAATATATATTCTCGAATAATTGTAAAAAAATCAAATAAATAAATACCAAGTTAATAATAATCGTAGATACTGTTCCGCTCGATCGGAACGTCGGGAATCAGCTAGAAAATTATAAAACTTATTTTATCTCGTGATAACATAATCCTACTGCTAAGTAAGCGTATTATTATCTATTTTAGATATTATGAGTCATGCACAGTATTCGTATCTAACCTATCAGTACATCATAACCCCCTCATGTGGGGGAGAGGGAATCGTTAGTAATATCACAGATAACATAATTGGTAATATGAACTAAATAACCAATATTTTATGGATGATAATGAAATGTTGCTCTCGCCTGCACTAACGGTTTACGCTGGCGGAGCACTATTTGAGGATGATAGGAACATGAGGTCAGGTCAGTTAACCAATCGCATCGTGGCAAATTCACTAGTATTTTAACATGATGCTACCCAGAAGGAATTGCGTGTAGGTCAACCTAAAATGGGACATTGCTAGCAATAGGGTTATTAGTTCATATTACTGAGGGGAAAGGGATGGTTAATAATGTGGACTTTTGGTTGAGGTTGACGTTCATGCGGTTTCCCTTGAGAATCATCCTGATAAATTCTTGGTGAATTTGTCACGATGGACTAACTGACCTGACCTCGTCGTCCACTGGTGTCCCACCAACTTACCGTTAAGGGGTAAGCAGATAAGCATAGGGTAGGGTATAACATTCCATTGTCGAGGGTATAGGGATTGTTAGTAATTTGGACTCTCGATCCCATTGCTAGAAATGTACCCTGTCAGGTTGACCTCCACGCGGTTCCCCCTGGAAACCATCGTGATAAATTCCAGATGAATTTATCTATATAAGGGCTAACTGATCTGATCTCATTCTCATGTTATCATCTTCCACCGCCAGTGTAAACCGTTAGCGCAGGCGGGTGCACCATTTCATTATCATATAAAAAAAACATTCCATTGTCATCCATTAAAAAAAAGACTATTTTATTATATTACTAACAATACCTATCCACTGTTTCAAATCAAAAGCAATAGAATATGCTGGTGCTCGCTACAGTCTCATAATTGAATTTACATATGAATCTGTATTTTTGTAATCATGTACAAGCTCATTTGATAATAATAAGAGCTGAGTCTCCTGAGTTCTTTTTAGCTCAAAAACGCTTCGAACTGGCGGTAGATTTGACATATCACAAGTCTATATATATATATATATATATATATATATATATATATATATATATATATATATATATATATATATATATAGACCTACATGAATAAAGATAGTTTGAGTGACGGAAACATATTCCATTTTATTAAATTAGTTCAAATTCAAATTCAAATTAGACGTACATCTACGCATAAACTTCATCTAATTCATAATTGATAAGGCCAATACAATCTAATCTCGCAATGAGATCGAGAAATAGCCAACCCATAGACACAAATAACATAGAATTAAAGTAATTCTGGAAAGTTTTACTTAGTACTCTATGACTCTATGTAATAACCTAAAGCCGTGATTTAGTTTTGTTCCTAAAAATTTGATTTCGTGCATTTTAGAATAATTACGTACTACAGTAACGTGTTCTCGTTAATCACTGAAACGGCTGGTCCGATTTTGAAATGACTTTCACTCTCAGCTACCTAATATTATAAGGATTAGGATTAAGGATAGGCAACTTTTATTTTAAAATTTTATGTTAATTCCACGTAAATAAGCCATTTTTCCCGTAAAATGAAAAGAATAATAAATGGTTATTGTGAGTTATCTTTAAGAGACAGACATATACCACTGCGGACTTTTTTATTGACCTTTTTAAGGTGTACAATACTGTAGTATATTATTTTGATTAATCTCATGAGGTTTAAAAAATGTGTTCACAGATGACCACATCACTGATAAATTTAGAGGTTTCTATGAACATCTAAATTTTTCAGTGTTTCTCTACAATATTATGCATGTATTATACATATAAACCTTCCCCTTGAATCACTATATCTATTTAAAAAGCCTGCTTCAAAATCCGCTGCGTAGTTTTAAAAAAATAACCATAAATAGGGACGGACAGACAACGACAGCTTTGTATATACTATGTAGTGATGATGACTACCTCCATATATAAAATATACTATTTATTTGAAGATAATTCATTGTAATATCTAGAAACTCTGTATCTATTGAAATGGCCAGTAGCGCCAAACCTCGTGAATATTTAATGCTATTAAATTAACTCTTTAGCCGGTGCGCAGTACAGCCGGCTACGATAAACTGTACATAATTCAGGCAGCAAAATAAATAACGACCAACATAATGGCTGCGCCACACTCCAAAGATTACTCTAAACTGTGCATGAATAAATTATGCTGGGTATGCAACGAATTTTATATTGGATAGAATGGATTTTGCATATATTTCTAATATTTTTGTTTAAAGTTTTACTCTGTGTGTTTTCAATTATACTCAAACACAAATTATTTATATACTATATACAAAGGACATTTCAGCCACTTACTGATGGTGTGTTCTAGTATATTTGTTTTTTTTTATATTATTATATTTGTACGTAATTTGCATATCATACTTTTGATGGAGAACACTATTAGAAACTAGCTGTACTCGCGATTTCGTCCGCGTGGAAATTAACTTTAAATTTCTAACATAAAAGTAGCCTAAGTTAATCCTTATTACATCAGCTACCTGCCAAAAAAATTCCCGTCAAAATCGGTCCAGCCATTTCAGAGATTAGCCAGAACAAACAGACAGACAAAAATTGTAAGAAACGTTATTTTGGTGTATATACTGTGATATAGTGATGCAAATCAGCACGTTCGATAGTAGATTGTGCCCATGTACGTTTTATATAACAACACGTAGGCCACGTAGTTGTTAATATATATAGTCTTAGTAATTAGTCTAAGGTAGAGTAAATCAAGATGTAACAGTTAATATACAAGTTACACCCTACTGTGTGTGTTTACTCTCACCACCACTCTTCTCATCGCGTATTTATATTCATATGGATGTAGTAAAAAAATTTTATTTCAATATCACAAATAAACACTCCAATTTTATTTATATATATAGATGGGAGCTAATGGACTAATCGCTAGAGATGTCAGGTTAATCTCCACGAGTTTCTCGTTGAACCATCGTGGTTAACTCCTGCTAAATTCGCCACAACGACCTGACCTGACCTCTTGCTGGATAGCATCATCCTCCACTCCACTGGTACAGAATAAGATTAATAAGATTTAATTCATATATAAATACATAAATAACTTCATATAAGAAGAATAATTAAAGAAGAAAGAAATAAAAGAATAATAATAATAGATATAAATAAATTACAAAGTGTACTACTGTCCTCACTAGAAGTACCATAATAAATTAAACAAATTCCCCGCAGAATCTTCACAAAAAGTACTTCGCTATTGCATCATGTTTTTTTAGACACATATTTGTAGTATTAATAAAGGAATTATGAACTTTAATAATTAATTTAAATACTCATGTAAAACTAGGGCAACTCGTTATTAAATATTAAATTAAACAAGGAGTAATAATTAAAAAATATATATTGATATAATATGTCATAGGAATAAAAGAAAACTGCGAAATATTTATATTCCATTTATTAGTTTCATTGTAAACTCATACACTTGATCTATTCGCCAACCGCTTATTACATACGTTATACACGTCATACATCGCGAATTAAGACTTATATCTATCGCCCTATTACATTGCAAGATATTTTATTCTATAATATTCCGACTTTTCTACACTAAAATATAAAAAAAACAAATAAAAATAATATACAAATTTATTGCGTACTTCATGTCTACAGACTATTATTTGCTGTACAGATAAAATATCGAACAATGTAAAAAGGTCTAATACATATATAACATGCTCGGGCGCACCATAATTGACTTGAAAACGCAAAACAATTTGTCTAATACGGCGTAATCAACTAAAACAGATAATCTATTAAAAATAAATTAAAAACATAAACCATTCTAGCAAAATTTCGAATCATCAATGTTATCTTTAATCAACAATAAAAAATATGGCACATATTAAGTCCATTAGTGGGCATATATTGCCCAACTTTATACCTATTACGGTACAGCATGCAGTAGTTAAAATTTATTTAAATAAAAGTGGGATTGCCTAAGAATAAGAAAATGACAATGGCTGTAAAGTAAGTACACCTCTACTAGGTTCGATTTTTAAAAAATCTTTGATTCATTTGTTTTTTTTTTAGAAACAATCTGTCCTTAAGAATAATTTAGATCATAAAACGGCCAAAACAGATCTTACGCTGACCGAATGGAGATGGCCATTAATATTAAAAATAATAAGTTTCAATTTCATATTCATGGTGCAAATTTTTGTAATACCACTTCATAATGAAGTCACACTTAATGTAAGAGAGATAGATATAAAACCAATCCGTTATTATTTAGCATACATTAATTTGCGTTGTGAAAGAGATAGAAGACAACACGATGTGTGATAGCAGTTATTAAAAATATTATTGAACCTACAATCATACCATTCGATATTTTACTTCTGGCATGCGATTGCAAACAAAAACTGAACATCTAATAATAAAAAACAAATGTGTGGTAACTACAATAGTGTTTTACTTTTACATTATGATCCACAGTCCATATCGTATTTGTCGTTCGGTAATAGAAAAAAAAGATATAAAAAAGTTAGCCCAAAAGAGACACCACTTAAAAACTTTAGCCCGAAAGATGTTACTTATTATACTTTACAACTGTGTATATTTATAAATACAAAAGTGCGATAATTACATTGGAAAATCGTGTAACTTACGTAGATATATAAATTTTGTTATTGCATATTAGTTAAATGGTAAAATACCGCAAGTAATTCGATGAACCACTCTGTAATCATTTTAAATACATTAACAATAATGAATGTTTTGAATGGATTAATAAGGTTTACTCAATTATTAAAAAAAAAAGAAACTTATAATTTACTAAATTGGACACCCTATTTTTGAAAGATGATAATAATGAAAACAAATATCCAAAAACCAGATTATAGACTAGGTGTACAGGATATTAATTATTCTGTGTACGTGGACTGTTGTTATGAAAAAATAAAGGAAACATAACTATGTATGTTGTAAATAACCAATAAAAAAGTCAGTTTTCACTATGTTATATTTTGGCGGTATATTTGTGGATAAAATAACATGTAACTAATTAAATATCATTGACAAACTTTCAGAAATCGGATATTCTTTTCAGACAATGCGATGTAAGCGTATATGAAAACTAAACATTTCTTATGAAACTGTCTCTGTATAGATGGAATAAGCGAATTACATATATGACGGTCATAATACATATGTGTGCAAAAAAAAAACCAGTATATCCATAGAGACCATAGAGAGACTTTATAATTTCCATTAAAACTTACGTTAGAGAATTTTATATTTTCAATTTACGGAATATGACCGTCATAAGTATTTTTTAGGAATCTTAAAATAACCTTAACACTAAATAGGCATACTTAATGTAAATTATGCATTATCTTTGGCGAATACACTGCTTACGGTACTTCGAAACTTAGAGACGAAAAAAAAGTTACATGACCATAAAAAACGTACGAACGTCATTGTAAAGTCTCACAAAATTTCCTATTTATAATACTGAATTACAAAACTGTCGGCTTCACACGTATGAATAAATCTGGTATTAATTACACTTATTTCATGTTCTACTTTATTAAATACAGCTAATACGATATATTAAGGATTAGTAGTGATCACGAAAATAATGAGTTTTGTAAAATATATCTAAAATTATTTCTACCACTATTTTGCTGTATTGGAATACGTATCTTGCGGATTAGGCTTAGAGCTGCAATTTCAACGTATTCCAAATATATGTATAGTTTTCTCATAATTTGATTGATATTGGCTATCACCAAAATTGACATTGTCGATTTTATTTTTATATCGAGGCCACGAGATTTCTCGCCCTATACCTGTCTTGTGAACGCATATGTAGTGCTATAAAAAAATAACACGATCGACTTGTCAAATTTTGGCGGGAATATTTTTGTTTATTATATAAGTGTATACAAAAGTTATTTTCATGATCACATATCGAAATTATTAAATTTTTACAATTACAAACTTGTGGTGTTATAGCAAGAGCAGTACTTTGTCCTTTAATATTAATAACTACAATTTTATTTAAGTATAAACATTCTGTTTAATTTTGTTCATCAAATGGCAGTTTCGTTTTGCACCTTATATACAACATTTTAAGGTTATGTATTGTATGACGATTGCTTTACTACAAATTCCACTTCTAATTCACGTACCATGGAATGCTTAATTAATTAAATATTATTTTATTTACAATTAACTTTAATTATTATCTGTAAATAAAATAAGTTAGTTATAAAGAACTTATTATATACATTATGTCACCTACAATTACCTAGTTAAAACGCCTTGAGCCTTCGCTTTTGTACATAGAGTACACACAAAATGATAAAAATTGCTATACCGAAAGAGATTCTAAACAAATGCATTATTGTAACTATGTTTTCACTTCTCGTTATATTAATTAAATACATGCTAATATAAATAAATTTAGAAATATTGAATGATACAAAGGTCGACTATAGTAAACAATATATAAGTATTTATCTATATGTACAAGTAAACTGTATAGGTATACATGTACAGTACGAACAAATCTCTACAATTCAGGCTCCAAGCCATTCTACTTTATTTAAAAAACATGCCAATTATCATACTTTACTACATTTTGGCATCTCTCCATTTTACCGTTAGTTTTATCAAGCGCCATTATAGTAAGGTTATATTAACGTTAAAGACACTGACCTAATACCAAATGGAATGCCAAAGTCTAACTATGCATTGATGTTAAAAATTGAATACCTATTTTTTGGGTTGATGATTCTCTATGGAAATTCCATTTGAGAGTTGCAGAAGGCAGCAAACTTGTTGGGTTTACAATTGGAACTGTGATGACCTGTACATATACTGCAAAATTGTAGAATTTAGTATTACAAATGAGTCTTTATAGATTTATTGGCAAACCAGCTTGTGGCTTTTAAGGAATAATATGCTCTTTTCTATAAACTCTATATAATAGTACTGTGAATACATTTATTATTTAATGGAACAATAGTTCACTTATGGACACTTCATTGAAATAATTAGACACTTACACAAATCTATTAAAGTAAAGTAGAAAAAAATTGAATAGGAGTAAGAAAAAGAAAAAAATAGTAAGATATTATGATCGTGTAATAATAGCACGTGAGTTACTTAACGAAAATTTTGCATCGCTTATAAACAGAGCACTTTTAAACGCATTTCTGACACCCATTTGGCATTATGTCAATGACAAGACCGTTAAATTAACCGTTTTATAGACCATACCGCTTTTAAACCTACATTGAGCGAAAAACAGAGTCAAAAACGTACAGTTAGGATCTGTAACGATACATTCTAGAGATAAGATTACGTTTAGAAAAACCATTATTGACGTAATTGAATATAATATAGTTATTGGTCATCAGTTTATTTCACACAGCCTTATTATGGACAAGTTTAGACGTTTTAAACATGGAGACAATGTGGTCACATACGGCACAGATAATAAAAAAGTAAATGAACATCTTATATACGTAAATATCACAAAAATAAAACAGTGTAAAATTTAAAAAAGCAATGTAAAGCAAAGGCAATTTGAAAAAATGAAAAAATGGAATCTTAATGTTTCAGTGTAGATATTACAGACGTTTTATAAAATATATCAAGTTTAAAACAAAAAAAACCTAATTATGGTTTTATTTGTCTTCACTAACTTCTATAACACTCAACCCAAATTAGTAACCAAACTAGATGGACAACTGTCAGTTTATTTTTATCTGTATCCATATCTAAAATAATACAGATTATATTATATTTCATCCTCTGTGCCGTGAGTGATGACCATAGTTTGCATTTAATTGAATGTCCCATTTCAATATTTCATGTTACATTATGTCAATATTGCATTACTGTAATTTTAATATTTAATTAAAAATATTATAATTAAGCAGTGTAAAATCTAGGCCTGTGAAATTCTAAAGTCAATAGAAAAGTTTATTGTTACAATATTTGTGCAATTCAAAAAATTTAAACATTTTCTTGATATCATATAACTTTGCTACTAAAAATATTAGACCAATTCTCGCAAACTTACTATGAGTTTGAGCAATTTCAAATGAATGGCGATTAAGTCTTTTTTAAATCAAGATAATTAATTGTGCAATATAATATATTTACAAATAAAAAAGAGCGTCTTTTCTCTATTTCTCCTACACTGAATGCGCTAATAAAAAAATCAACCTAGACACCGTTCTTAATAGGCTTTGACCATTCTGACTCCAGAAAACAAAGTCTTGAATGACTTGTACACTATCAAACACGCATGTAGTCAATATATTATAAATATTATAATACATAATAGGTATATACGTACATATAGTACATCGTGCACTCTTTTTAATTTACTATGATTAGCATAGTAATATTGGAGTGGACATTAGTTACAGCCAATCTTTTGGAACCTTAATTATCACTTTAAACGTCTATCGTGTAATTTAAAGACTTCCAATTTCAAAAATACATTCGTTCACTTATCGTCTCGTTCGATCTGAAATACGCGTGGCGCTACATCCTCCCCGTCGTGATATCGGTTTTTAAAATGACCAATTGCAATTCCTTCAGTATAATACCGTATCTTATTATAATCACCGTTATCTTTGAAGTATATAATGATGAAACTCCAAAAAAATGTGTTTAAATACAATGGGAGACGGTTTAAATTTGTATAACACTATCGGGCCATTATAGTTCTGTGACAGCGTAAAGGTCGCGCTGTTCGTAGTGCTGCATGCGTTTTCATCACTTGAAGTACATAATGATGTAACTCCAAAAATAATGTGATCAAAGATGAATTTTAATACAACGGGAGACGGTTTAAATTTGCAAATCACTACCTGGCCATTATAGTTCTGTGACGGCGTACAAATCGCGCTGGTCGTGGTGCTGCGTGCGGTCGGGTCGCCGGCGGTGCTGCGTGGCCGTGTTGGGCTGCTGGCGGCGCGGCCGCTGCAGCGAGCGGTACTCGAGCGCTGCGGCCGACAGCGGCTGCGGCTCGGCGCGCCGCGGCGGCCGGACGGTGGCGTACTTGTCGCCGGACACGGCGGAGGCGCCGGGCCCGGGACCGGACACGGCCGCGGGCGGCGCGGGCGAGAACGTGCCCAGCGACGGCATGGGGGCCGCGGGGCGCGGGCGGGGCGCGCGGGGACCGAACGACGCGTACTTCGGATCGAAGCGGTTCAGGGCGGTCGCCTGTCGACCCGCCTGACCTGCAACTGTTGAATCGACAGTGCAACAGATGTATACGCTATCATTGTACATCGACAAAGTAAGCTGGTGAAAAAGATGTTCGTCACCTATAGACGGAAAGAAGTACATTATGTGTTTTGCATATTTATGTGTTAATTGCTCACTGCAGTTCACTGCTGGAGATAGGCCTCTCCCAAGGTACGCCTCACGGGTACGATCTTCCAGTTATTACTCGAAACCCTACGTATGCACTATGTTTGCCAATTCGCAGTCTCCACTCTAATACACGTTTACTGCAGCGAGCATCGGTTCTGCGACAGATATGACCAGCCACTTTAACTTACTAAATACGAAGAGCTATGTCGAGGACTTTAGTACTTTGGCGAATTTCTTCGCTTCGAATTTCATCCCTTAAAGAAACTCCAAGCATAGCTAGCTCTATTTATAACTCTTTAGACATAATCATAGTATAAAAATGCAGTGTACATACCAGCGTTGTGTTCGGGGAGATGCGCGCCACCGCCGGGCCGGTCTCAGTAGAAGTCGTTGCCCTCGAGCGTCTTGCACTGCTTGCTGAGCGTGGCGTACTTGCCGTTGTGGGGCGCGCGTCCCAGCGTGTGGGCGCCGCCCAGCGCGGCCCCGGCCCCGCCCCCGCCGCCGCTCGCGCCCCGCCCCAGCGTCGCGCTGCCCGACATGCGCGACCTGCACCGGACACCGTCCATTCACTATCTTTGTACCCGACTTATCCGTATAAAGGAAAGGTTTTATCCTACATAAACGAAGCATAAATGATATATAATGATTTACAGTATTACGTAATTATATATTATTTTCTATTTATTTTACTTTTTATTATATATAGCCTTATCTAGCGTATATATAATTTAGCTTTTAGGCATACAGTGTTGGATTACAATCCAGTTTTGTTTTATGACTACACACTCCTAATCAAATTCTTGTATTAATTGTAATCTGTTTTGTGTACTAATAAATAAACAAATAAATATTCTCTTTGGAAAGTGTTTACTCCATCCTGAGGTGATAAAAAACATCGTTACTAATATTCTTCAATTCTAGACGGGTCTAGATAGCGAACTTTGAAATCGGGCGAGCACAATAGATCTATGTAAGTCGCAGTGCTAGCGTATGCAAATCGTTAGTGCAGGCGGGTGTACCATTCTATAATCATCCATTAAAAAGAATAGGGTGGAAGACGATTATTAATAATGGTCATCAGTGACCCCATTGCTAGCAACGTATCTTATCAAATAGTCCTCCGCGCACTAGGAAACTATTACGATAAATTCGCCACGATGGACCAACTGACTAGACTTCATGCTCATCTTGTCATCTTCCACTGGTACCTTGAATATTTCTGGTCTCACACATACTAACGATAACGGAATGAAACAAAATAATAAATTAAGTAATGAAATGCAAATAAAAACCTAATACTCTAAAATGTATAAAATGTGTATAGATTACAAAGTGCGTGCGGGTACTGGCCTGGGCCGCTCGCGCTCCCCGAGGTCCATGAGCTGCACGGCGGCGCTGTAGGAGGGCGGCTTCCCGTTGGGGAACGGCGCCGGCCGCGGCAGCGTGCGGGACGCCGCGCTGCTGCCGCCGCTCGACAGGAACGGAGCCTGCTCCTCGCCCGTGCCCGACCGTCTGCAAAAATAATTAAATAATAATAATAAAAGCGTGGTGCAGTACCAGGCTTTTATTATTTTCAACACACTTGCTCGCAAAGTGCACCTAATATCTCCGGTTTACGATACGTATACGATAAAGCAGCTCGTAAAACATCGAGCGATATAACCGCACTATTTTTTTTTTTTTATCAAATTTATAACTGATCGCCGCATGGCGCCTACCTATAGGCAGCGCATTGATTTAAAAACTGCTAAAGGAGGAAGTTACAAGAGTTTTACGAGGATAAGTTCAATATACTTACTTTGTGTTAATGTATATCCATGCGTGTGAATCAACTAACACGATTGCCGTGAACAGGAAGCCGGCTGCTATCGCGGCGAGTAGTTGCAATGTCAGCGCCTGTCGGGAAAATATCAAAATATTAAATCCGGTTCGAAGGACCATATCATTGTTGGGTCTTAATTCATAAATTTGTACCAACTAATGCAAAATAAAAATGTGATGAAAAAGAATGTAAAGTTGTTGGTAATTAAGATATAAAAAGTTGCAATTAAATATTTGTGGATGTATCAAAAAGTGTATGGTATGGTGTATTGGTTGACAAATTCAATTTATATACAGGTGTAGTTACTTGGACCATCTGTCTTTACATGGCCCACGTAGTAGCGCTGCAGCTGCTGAATTCTCACCTGTAAGCCGGCGTCACAAGCAGCTCGCGCGCCTGCAACGAAGGAAGCCCGCGCCGTGCGGCATTCCAGCGCTGCCGATAGCGATACTAGTGCCCGTTCCGCTTCACCCGTTCCAGCATTTAGTGCACCGAGTGCCGGCTGCAAACCTGTATAAACATACCTTATCATTTTCGATTCTATTAATACTAAAATAGAATTCTTTTTTAAGTGCACATTGTGATGTTGCATGAAACCATTACACGAAACTTTCATTCACGCATGACCAGTAGCGCAGATTTTACGAAAGAAAGCGTGCGAAAAGCGTACGTGTGCAATCGTGAGTGATTGTTTGTCTTTATATGCCTATACCTTTTCGCGCTTATTTGCTTGTGTTGTATGTATGCAATTTCTGTTAAAAAATTATTTTGATATTCAGATCAGATTTTCCGTTTAAGATAATTATCAACAAATCTATTACATATAGATAAATCTTTGACCCGTGGTTGATATCTGTCTTTTTGCAGAGATAATCATTTAATACAAAAAAAGAAAAAGCACGCAATGGTGCGCAAAAATACGGCGATCTTTTTGTGGGACAGGTGATGACAAGTGGAGATAGGAAGGGACAGGTGAATACAGGTGGAGACAGGGAAAGACAGGTAGAAACAGGGAGAGACAGGTGGGGACAGGGAGGAACAGGTGAGAAAGTGTGCGTGTGTGAGTCACCTGGATCGTTGAACAATTGCGGCGCTCCACGTGTCAGCACAGCTAGCGCCTGCCGCACGGCCAATACCGCGCGCTGTGCAGCTCTCAACTCCGCCGTCAGCTGGTTCTCACGGGACACCTTGCACGACAGGTAGTAGTGCACCATCTGTACAGACCATAGAGAACATCATTATTATTGTTTTATTTATGCACCTTAAAAATACGAGAAAATAATATATAGAGTATGAAGGTACAAAAGGCAGTCTTATCGCTTAAGCGATCTCTTTCTGACAACCTATGAGTAGAGGAGATGAGACAGAAAGTTATGGATGGCGCATGAATGGAATGAAAGAAACGTAAATAATAATTGTAATATAACATATATTTTATTAATATTAGTAACGCAGAAGTATACTACTACTATATACTGTATACTAGGTAAACAACCAGTATTTACATATTCCCGAAACTATTGTAAATTACTGTGTGACCGGTATTTAGCACGAGAAGGCTGCATCTGTGTGTGTGAATGTGTACTCACGTCTGCGGGTAGCCCATGGCGCGCGTGGTGAGCGAGCGCAGCAGCAGGGTCCTGACAGGCGTCGGCGGCTGCCACAGCTCCGGCAGCCAGCACCGCGCTCGCCAGCCAGCACGCCACCAGCGCTCCCAGCGCGCCCACCTGCAACGCACACGTATTACATTACAGAAACAAACAGATGGAAGGTAGGGCCCATAACCATATATATGTTAAGACATATTCCTACTACTAACTACTTTATTTACTAACTGATTCATTACTACTAATTTTATCAAGTTATCTGGATGTTTACTACATCACCTATCATCACCTACGTTTCCGATTCCGATTCGATTCTCGCACTAAAGAACAAATTATCATTAGAAATAGTTTTTTTCTATTCTAGTTGTTTTTATGTGTATTTTGTATGCATTTGGAAAAATAATTTAAACATTTCTATTCATTATTTAGCACTCACAGTACAAACTCTACTTAGTTTCAGACTAAATGACGCTATGTCTATTGTCCTGGGTTGTTAGCACCACAGAAATCACGTTATACACCTCCTAAGGATCACAAATGTCAAGGGACTCTCAAGGACGCCCTCATGGAGCACAATTCTTAAAAACTAAACTCTCAACTCTTCGAAATTCAAACCTGAAAACAGCTTACAAAGCAAACTGCTTGACTGCTAAAATACTTGACTCAAAGTTACCTTTAAAGTGTACAGACGAGTTAAAATTTACATAATATAATCTAGTAAGTAAGTAGAGTAAGAGAACTAACGCAGAGCAGAAGCAGCGCACGACGAGAGCGCCGCGCAGCAGCAGCGAGCAGCGCGACGCAGACGGCGCCGCCCACGCACCAGCCGGCCATGCCGCCCGCCCACCGCGCCGCCTCCCACACCCACATGCGCTGCAATACAAACAAACATAAGCTACTTTGCCCACGAGAATCGGCATTTACACAGGAAATAAAAAGAATAAGAAAGAGCATGCCGCCATCGGCGGCATCGGCCTTAGCGACTTTTCGTAATAATTATTATTGAAAAATGGCGGAAATCTGAGTAGGGAGCAAAGGCATAATTATAGAGTTATTTATAATTTATAAATCATAAATATGTCTTTAGAAAATAAAAACGGTGTAATAAGGAAAATAATTAAAAAAAAAAGTGAAATGATATGAAATATTACGCGCAATCACGCGCGAAAGAGTGAACACATAACATAGTAAATAGCAATCGTTTTAATTTGTATAACTGGAAAATCACCCGACCCATCTCACAACGGACATCATGCGATTTGTCTGCTTACGACCTAAACACATCTTACGAAACAAGCTGTGTGGCGACTGTGATAGAAAAAAAGATATAAGTACTCATTCAGATGCCTAAATAAGTCTATCTCTGACATAGATTACCAATATAGCGCTATGATTATAACCTCACCAATGTAGCGTTATATATGATGTGATGAGGTGTCGCTACTTAAATTATTTGTTTGCTATAGTATCTTGGTAGTGAGTATACAGGTGTAATAATTGTACTACATTACTAAACCTATCATCGTGTGCCACTAAATCAACATAATCATCGTAAATTAAATCTAAGATATGTGGTGACGTATACAAATGTAAGGGTGTCGAGTGTTGACAGAAATATTACTATAGAATATAATTTTATTGACTCGTTTTACACAATGATTACATAAGAAATACAAGCAACAATTTTATTTCCAGCGCTGATTTTCAGTTGGCACAATTACTATAGCATTAATCAATACCTTCATGAAAGCATCCAAGTTGAGCGCAGCCAGCGGCCTCTTTAGATTGTCAGCAGCAGCGGTGGCAAGGCTGGCGTTATTCCTCAGCGTCGATAGAGCTCGGAGCAGCGTGCCGAGCGCGGTCTGGTTAGCCACCGGCGTATCCAATGCGTCCGCAAGTCGAGAGAGCGGAGCGCGAGCACGGGAACCCATTGTCTCCTCTAGGATACTGGACTGGAAAGTTGACGTAATTCTCATGAATACCTATATATAATAACACAGATAACATAATATTACATACAGATACCCCATCCCATACAAGAAAATGGTTCCTTCCTAACTCGGGCTATTCTTCGGGCTATTTTATTTCGCCGCCGTAGCCGCTAGATGTCTCTAGATCTGAAGCAGTTCGGATTACTAGTGGGTGCTTAGTAACAAAGCACGAAAATAGATGGCAGTCAATTCAGTCTACATGACATCTGTTTTGCAAAGATAGGTATATACAAGATATGTAGGTAACTGTATCGTGTACCTCATTAGGGACGATTCAAGATTCAATGTAAATGTGTAGGTATAATATTGTTAGCCGATACCCTGTAGATATGGCTTATGTGCCAATGTATATATTATGTTATAGTTTATTCTACATTCCATGCCTATTTTTTTCTCTCGACGAAGATATGTTGTAACGCGTCTGTTATAGCCCGATTTTGATACGTTTATACTCGTACGTATCAAAATCGGGCTATATGATTTTTTATTTCAATCGTTATGTGTAAGAGACTGGTTTTAGCTACAATGAATTTACTGGTATATACCTCATGTATTCTACGATGTACCCCTCTTTTCCCTAATGAGAATTCCGCTATATCTTATATATAAACTTCGTATCACAGTGTTAGTTGCCATATTTCTCCCACATTTTGATGAAATTTGATATGTATACTTGCTAGGTCTGAGGTAGGGTTGTTATCTATTTTTTATACCCCTAAGTCATATGGCCTACCCTGAATTTTTTTTTTTTTTTTTTTGTATTATGGACAATTTTTTATTTATTTATAATGTTACATACACGCCTAAATTTTGGCCCGTCTTTCACCAACCCCTATTTTTAATAGCGATATTCTTACAAATATTATAAATGCTAAAGTAACTCTGTCTGTTTGTCTCGCTTTCACGCCCGTTACACGTTAGAAATGTGTAACGGGGGAACACGTTACTTAGTACGAAATTATGTATATTACAATAATACTTAACGAGAAAATATTATAATGATGTCACTGGAACACTCATTGCTTTACTACTATACCGTCCATTAGTCGCGAACTTTCTGGATGCGCGAGAGGCGCGCTCCTATTGGTCGGTCGGTGCGGTTACCGCACGACGCGCATGCGCTGTACGCTTAGATGAGTCTCACGGCACGGGCGTAAGTACTTACTATGTAATATGTATACATATGGGTGTCACAAATGTTTTTATTACAAGTAATATTACTCTATTATCTAAGCCAGTAATGTGTGCTTATTTTGAACTTGATAATATTCAGAATTACTTGTATACATAACTTTCGATATCTACAATAATAATATCTTTGATGTATGAAAGAAATGTATGTACCTACATTAAAAGATTTTTTTTTTTTTTCTCTTTATTTTTTTTTTTTGGGATTTTTGTGCACATAATGTGACGATGACAATCCCATCGTACCTATACTAATTAACAAAAATAAACTAAAAAAACTTAATCTAATATGATACCATCCAGAACAATAACTTGGCTGCATCGGAAGCTGGTTCTGCCAATATTTCATGGAATACTCCTACGTCTAACCTATTTAACATTAAAGCTTGGATGGTATATTCTCTTTTATATGCGTTACGAACACATTCCATTAAAATATGATGCAGATCTTCTTCTTTTCCACAAGCTTCACAATTAGGGGATATCACTTTTTTTCATTAAATAAGCAAATTTATTTAATGGAATGTGTCGGAACGCAGTCTATTCGCAATAACAATGTGCTGCCTATTAATCTTTGTGAGTGCGAACCATGGAATACGAGGAGGCTGGCACTGTATCGTTTTATACCATATGCCCTTTGACTTAGATCTTTCATCAAAATATTCTTTCCAGCTTTTATAGCACTTTTTTTTATACTTGCTTAGTATCTCTGAATAGTCTAACACATCAATAATTACTCCTTCAGAGCAGGCTTTTTTCAAAGTATCAGCCTTCTCGTTTCCCTGTAGACCCACATGAGCTGGGAGCCACTGCAATGCCAATGTCACATTTTTAATCCTAAAATTATTAATTTTATCTAAAATTTTGTATGCTGTTGATATTCCTCTATATCCGAAGCGCATTTTAAAATATGGAATAGGGCACTTTTGCTATCCGTACATATGACAATATTACTTACATTTAAACAGTTCAGACAATATGAAAGTGCCATTGAAATTGCAATGAGTTCCGCCGTCATAATCGAGATATTGTTTTTTATTTTATACATTTCGTATGTGTTTCTATCAGGATCGTAATAGGCAGCACCAAGACCGTTGGTAGATTTTGATCCATCTGTAAAAATATATTGCCAATCACCGTATTTCGTATTTAGTTCTTTCAATACCTCATATTTTAATTGATTAATTTCATAGTCACCTTTTGAACTTTTTATACTATCTACCTCAGTTTTAATTATATTTTTAATATTAAAATTTGTAACCCATGTACTCAGAGTAAACATTTCCAGAGGATCAGATGTCGATATATTCTCTTGTATGGTTTCATTTGAGCAGATTGTCAAAAGAGGTTTTCTCTTTCTATTCCAATATCTATTGTCACATAGTTCACTGAGATTTGAAATTAGTGCAGCCGTTACTTTTGTGGTCCATGACTGAGATTTTAAACAGAATTTATATGCAAGGAACTGTCTTCTGATAAACAAAGGTGGAATACCCAGTTCACATTCCATGACATGTGTTGGTGTGGTTTTAATAAAGCCGCCTATAATCCTTAATGCTTGATTTTGAACAACATCTAATTTGGTCGTATGGCATTTAGCAGCGTTGTCATAGAGTGGGCTCGCATAATCAAACCTACTCCTAATTAATGCTATGTATAATCGTCGTAGATGTACAGGATGCATTCCCCATCCAATCCCACAGAACTTTAAGTAAAGTTAAAAATTTTTGTCCCTTTTCCCGGATTTCTTTAATATGCTTTCCCCATCGTAATGACTTATCTCATAGACCTAGAATTTAACATTTTGGCATCCTTTAATGTTTGGTCATTGACACTAAACATTGCCTCGACTAAAATAAAACCTTTGATTTGTTAGCTGACAAAGTCCCAATTCACCTAGTATATTGGCCAATATATTCAAGCAGCTCTGGATGTTTCGCTATCTAAAAAATTATATGCTGTTGCATATAGTACAAAGTCATCTGCATATTGACAGATATAAATTTGTTCCATTCTCTTACAGATTTCTATGGTAGCTATATTAAATAATGGATAAAGGGACATCCTTGAGGGATCCCTTTACTAGTCCATCGTATATGCATTTTACCTTCAGCTTCTAATCATAAGGTGCCTTTCTTTTAATATTTCCCAGATGTAAGTACACATTTTACGCCCTACTGACAATTCGTCTAGTATATGTACTATTTTTTCTATTAAAATGTTATTATATGCTCCTTCTATATCCAAGAAACAGGCTATTGTTGGTACATTCGTAGAGAATAATCTGAGTAATCAATCTGTGAGACAATCCAAACATGATTGAGCTTTTCTAAAAATTTACAGAATAATTTTGTTTTTCTCCACGAACCATTCAAGACGTTTTACAATCATTAGATGGAAAGTTTTACACAGGCAAGATACTAGTGTGATTGGTCTTAGTTGTTCTTTAGTCGCTTCATTGGATTTTGGAATTGGTATAATGAGCACGTCTCTCCATTGTGAAGGGACGGACTGATCGATAAATATGATTGTATAAAATGTGTTTAGCTACATCAGGTAGGTTGTAAATCATAGAATATTGTACCTGGAGCCGTATCTTTACTCTTTAAACAATTGAATAATTCTGCAGTTGTAAAGTCAGCGTCGAGATTAGAATTAAAGCCGTTTAATACTGGTGGCGGGGGTGATACCGAATCAGGAGCTAATGTAGCTAGTAGTTTTAACTTTGCTTGTTCTGAGGAGTATGCCTTCTTTTGTTTTAAACCCTTCATCCAATTTTTCGCCACATATCTGCGACTGACGTGGTATCCTGGAAACTATGGCAAAATTTTTGCCAATGCAGAGATTTTGCTCGTCTTATAAGTCGTTGCGCTTCTGAAACTTTCTGTTGCCATATAGAAGGTTTCTAGGTGTAGAATTCCGTCTTAATTGTTTCAGTGCCAATCTGCGTTCAGCTATTGCTTTAGATATTTCTGGGTTCCAGTATGATTTTGGTTCAAATTTATTTGCGGGGTCCATGCTATATTTTTTTATAGGTATCGATTTGTCAGCAGCCTCGTTGATTACTTTTAGTAGAATATCATACATATTTTGTACATTCATACCTACGTCTATATCAACTAACGTGTTATTTATTACATCTTTATATCTTACCCAATCAGCGCATTTAAAATTTCGTTTATTAATTATATTTGTTTTGTCTCTATACTTAAAGTTAATTTTAATAATCAAATGATCGCTTCCTAGGCCTTCATTAGTCACTTTCCAGTTTGAATTTATTGCGATATCTGTAGTACAGAAAGTTATATCGGGAGCTGTTTGTTGAAGGGAGCCATTAACTACTTTTACTCGTGTAGGGTTGCCGTCATTAATTGAAATATATCCATTATCAAGGGAGCTATCGAATAATTGTGTACCTCTTGTATCAGTTTTACATGACCAATTTGAATGGTGCCCATTAAAATCACCAAGTACAATTGAGTTGGTGGAGAAACATGAAAATATGCTATCCCAATCAAACTGAGAAGTACGTACAGAAGGTGGGCAATATATAGATATAATATTTTTAATAAGTTTACAATTCATTATTTTAATGTTAATAAGTTCTATGCCATTATTCGCTATATCTATTGGATTTATCATTGCTTTTATTGATTTATGACATAGCACAGCTACCCCACCGTAAGAATCATCCCTGTCTTTTCTAAAAATATTATACGCCGATATATTAAAGGCCGATTCTGGTTCTAACCAAGTTTCGCTAATCACTGCTATGTGAATTTTTTCCCTATTTAACAATAGATCAAAATCTACCAACTTAGGTCGTATACTTTGTGAATTCCATTGTAAGATATTAATATCACATTTACTATTGGTGTATCTAGCCATTATTAAACATTTTGTATATTTTATTAATGACATCTCCCTCACTGATAACACTCATAACATAACACATTATTTCTTCCACTATGCTCTTATACACATTATAATTTTTTCTTCACATGCTTTTTCGGATAAAATTATTTGTTGCATTTTAAGCAATATCTTGATAATCATTGGAACTTTATGTTTTCTATTACTTATATCATCGTCATTGTTATTCGTTCGCGTCTCAGTGACTGTGTCATCTAATTCAACTTCCCTATTAATTGATTTTAGGTTTCTTTTATTTTTCTTCTTTTTAGGTTTATTTCCTGTCTTGTATGTTATATTTGGTGTTCTTTCATCTGTATTGTTGTCCGAGTCATTTGTTTCCTCATTAACTGTAAATTGATCAATATTAAATTCCTTCGTCATGAGTGCATCACGGTATGATCTATTTAAAGTAGAAGATATATTGTCTGGTATCGAATTAACAGTAGTGAGATTTTGTTTCCTTGTTGTTTTAAGTTTTTGTTGGGCATATAAATTGAGAGCTTGTTTGTAGATACAGTTATTTTTGCTCATTAACTTTCTAATTTCCTGTTCCTTTATAAATAGCGGACATCCTTTGTCAAGTGCCTGACTTATACATACAAATTGTGTAGTCTCACAGTTATCATGAGATTCCACAATTTTCTTTATTTGTAGGACAAGCTCGTTTTACGTGGCCAAATTTCCAACATCCCGAGCATTGGGAGACTGGGAATGTATATGTTTCCACCTTGAACCGGCAGCCGTATCCATAAATATACGAGGGCAAAGATGGACTTCGGAAACAAAGACGTATTACTTCGCTGTTAACCCATTGACCCTTGTCTGTTAATCGTTTGAGCCTTCTTACAGATATAATTTCTTGTTCGCTTTCAAATAATTTAAGAATTTCGTCTTCTCCTATATCGAGGTCGATGTCTTTAACTACACCATATGTAAAATAAACTTGATTTGACCATTGGCATCTATAATTCAATTCCATAAACTTTTGACAATTTAACAACTTCTCTGCATCTTCTTTATCCTTAAAGGATATAATTTACTTATACTTAATTCTCAATATATTAGTAATATTTTCAGACTTTAATAACTTTGCCATTCCTATTTGTTTGGGCAGTATATCTTTATACAATAATTTCAAAGTTGTCGGTAACATTTTCTTGATTTTTGTTGTTTGACAAACTACGCAGTAATCGTTTTGGTTTTCTAGTAACGGTAATAAATCCATCTTCGTCAGCATCTTTGCTGCCGCTGCTGTCTTCCCTTAACCTTTTTTCCACTTGCCGCTGTATCTCACTATGTACTAACACGGTTTCGTCTACCTGTTCACACTCATTAGTCGCCATATCTTCGCATACGTCACTGTGAACTAACGATTGAATTGAGCTAACGCTCTGTGACCGCACGAAACTATCCATTATCACAAACACAGCTGCACCGATGCATTAGCAACCGGTATACAAAATATGTAAGTAAAATAGATAATAATCAGCGAGCTATGCGCACGTGTGCCTGTCTCAGTCGCCGGCACGGCACTACATTAAAAGATAATTTTTTAACATGTATGAAATGTAAGTACCTACATTAAAATATAATTTTTGAAATGTATGAGATGTATGAAAGAAAGGTATGTACCTACATAAAAAGTTCATTTTTGAAATGTATGAGATGTATGAAAAAAATGTATGTACCTACATTAAAATATAATTTTTGAAATGTATGAGATGTATGAAAGAAATGTATGTACCTACATAAAAAGTTCATTTTTTAAATGTATGAAATGTATGAAAGAAATGTATGTACCTACATTAAAAGATAATTTTTGACATGTATGAAATGTATGAAAGAAATGTATGTACCTACATTAAAAGATAATTTTTGACACGTATGAAATGTATGTACCTACATTAAAATATAATTTTTGAAATGTATGCACCGTACAATAACAATACACGTTAAACATCATACCACAGAGTCATACGCAAGTTAAAAACAAACTGCTATGATATTAATGAGAAAGGAAAATCAACTTTATGGTATTCGAGTTAGGGTCGATTTCTCTCTTTTTTTAAATACTATTTTAATCTTGCCAGTATTCAAAGACAACTACGATTCGTACTCGATATTTTAAATTATTATGTAATCGATTTTTCAGTACAAATGTAAATAACCAACGACACTAATAATGTACTACTATATTCCGTTCTTTGAAACGGAACACTGCTATAATACAAAATAATGAAAATTTACTGTTCACAACGACTCATTAAAAGCATCATCGAATAATGCGCTGTAATAAAATCCTGTTATCGATTATTCAAAAAAATCGATAATACATGTATTTATTTTTAATATGACAACACTTCATACATAAGTATTATTGGAAATAGTATTACTTGCTTGTTCGGCTATTTTTAATTTACTTAAAATTTTTTTATATGTTTAATTTACAATAATGATATATTAAGTGCTTATTATTGGAAAATATAAAAAAGACATTTAATTAGGCCGATACAAATGACAACAATGCCATCTATGAAAGCATTTTGAAAACATTGAGCCCCGTATTAGCACTGATTAAATTAATTAAGTACTGGAAAATAACAAAATGAGTAAATATATGAAAATTACTTTTCTAAACGCATTATTTCATTTTAACATGTATATATAACTTTTTAAAAATTGATTAAACATTTTTGTAAACACAGTTTTGTTTTTTAAAACGTTTGCAAAACTATGAAGAATTCCATCGATACCAATCACGCCATCTATATGCAACTTTTAGCAATAATAATGGCTACTTCCTCACGGATTGCCACTGATAATAATAATAATAATAATAAGATGGGAATACTAATAATAATAACCCTGGACAAAGCCATCTAGTCCCAAACTAAGAAGAGCTTATGAGTGTAAAATTTCAATATTTTTTTTAAATACGAAACGCGCGAAGGTATGTACACAAAACATAGTAAGTAAAGTAGCAATCGGTTTTATTTTACATAACTGGAAAACCACACGACCCATCTCACAATAAGTGGAAACCGTCGCTTATATACATAAACAGCACAACGGACATCATGCGTTGCCATTCCAGAGGCCATTCGCTGCTTTTCGACCGAAACATCTCTTACGAAACAAGTTGCGTGACAACGTTAAAAAAAAAAGACTTAATTAATTCTCATGAACACCTATATATATAATAATAATAATAAGATGGGAATACTAATAATAATAACCCTGGACAAAGCCATCTAGTCCCAAACTAAGAAGAGCTTATGAGTGTAAAATTAAAATATTTTTTTAAATACATACATAATATGCACAAAATACGAGACAAAGGTGCACACGCAAATTGTACTTTATTTACATTACGTACTTATATAGGTGTCTATCTCTAACACTCAATGAAAATCCCGTGCATGAACAACTATTGCCGTGCATTGTCCTTCAAGTAATCGCTTAGTGAGGCTTTGCTAAATAAATATAATTTAACAGATGTTTTAAATTTATTTGAAGATTATCTACCTGGTTCTTCACTGTATTGACCAAGGCAGCCAATTGGTTCCCGGCCTGGATGCTCTGCAGCATCGCGTTGTGTAGATCGTCATTTCCAAACAGGCCCATGCCAATAGCACCGCAACACAGCACCGACAGTATCATCAGGGTTATCTGAAATAATATTTTTTTTATTGTACAGAATTTTTTATTTTATAAATTAAAATAGGTATCGCTAAAAATATCTTCAACTAATCTCAGAATCAGTCTTGATTATAATTTAATTAACTATAAATTATATATTTATTTAGATTAGTAGAGAATGTAGTTATAATTCTAAAATAGGTAGGTATATGTATAAGGACATTAAATATTATTTATAAATAGTTATCAAATTTTAGCATGACATGCAGAATATATAATTATTATCATTTTCATGAATATAATATGCAAAATATATGTTACTATCTGTGCCCGGGATTGGTCTGTGTGGAATAGACTACTAATGACGAATTTCCATTAAAATTTTCATCCCATATTTCATTTTACCCTACAAAGGTAATATTATTACAAACTTTGAATGTTATATTTAATCAACCTTAAAAACAAATTTTAAGCTTTTGCTATAAAAATTACGATACTTCTATACAACCTTACTTCTTTCCTTTTCACATTTTTTTTGCATTAAAAAGTAGCCTATGTCCTTTCTAGACCATCTATGTACCAAATTTCATTAAAATCGGTTCAGTAGTTTTGGCGAGAAAACACGACAGACAGATAGAGTAACTTTCGCATTTATAATATTAGCGAGGAAGTAAGGGATACTAATATTGTCTTTGTGGTAACCACACTCACTACAACAATATGACAACTGTTACGAGCAGCTCGTCCATCGTTCTTTTTATAAATATTTAGATTATTTTGATATTCTTTTGACACTATAAAATATTTAAAAATCAAATCATTCCCGCATTTTCAAAATAATCGTATAGTAATCCCGCTCTAATTACGACCTAGTTATACCAAAACAAAATGCATCACATCTGTAATTCCAAGTAAGTGCTTGGGCGTTTAATAACTAAAACAAAAGCTAATAAACTATTAAAATGTTCTCCACACGTCGCATCGGTCACCATATGGCGCCGGCATTATAATGCTGTGGGAAATGGCCGATTATATTCACAGCTATCTCAGTTATATTTAGAATGTCTCCCCTTGCATCTGCAATCTTGTCTAATCTGTGGTTTCTCTCAAAACAATAAACTAAGAAATATATCTTAAATAGAAATTACACTGAATTACACAAGTCTTATTTCCCTCATTTTTTATTCTGTTTTTGGGTATTTTTATGGCTCTGAGTTGAAGAAAATACTGGGATATTGCTAATAACTTTATTTTATAATTATATTTTTGATATATACAGTCTTATCATTTTGACGAAAAAAATGTAGTTAGGTTTTCGATATTTTACAACCAAAAATATAGCAAAAACAATCGGGATTAATTACACAACATCTTGTTGACGAATATCGAAATATCAACAAAATATATTTCAGTGTTCAATAAAAAACGCACATAGTAAATGACGGAAGTTAGCTGTAACTCAAAAACAAAAGCTGAAGAGAAAAACTGTTGCTATATTCAAACAATACGCGTTAATTGGAGGTAGAAACGGAAATAAATCGAAGAAAACAATTTTTTTTCTGTTGACCAGTGTCATTATTCTTTATTTATCTATAATTACATTTAATAAGATATGTAATCGATTTCTTACTGTAATATTTCTTTTGCTATAATAATTGTATATGTGATTATTAGTCCACTCCTATTCTAATTTACCTGATCAATTTAACTCTGTTCCTATCCAAACTCCGCCTACCCGTTTCCTAAACTTGTTTTTGGCGAATGCACATTGTCCCAAGCCAAGTTTAAAATGATTTTACATCATATAACGAGAAATTAGATACAAACATACATGGTCATATCTATACTTATAATAAATATGTAGAGAGGTCAATTCTGTACATGAAATATATTTCCAAAATAACTATCAGGGGGTGATCAGTGATCGATACTGATGCCAAAAATGCAATCAGTAAAATTTTTGTCTGTCTATGTGTTCGTTATAGAAACAAAAACTACTCGACGGATTTTAACGAAACTTGGTACAATTATTCTTCATACTCCTGTGCAGGTTATAGTATACCTTTCATCACACTACGACCAATCGGAGCAGAGCAGTGAAGGGAAATGTTAGGAAAACACATCAAAACCACGGAACCGTGAGGAAGGACATGGGCTACTTATTGTACGAAAAACGACGGAAACGCAGACGAAGTCGCAGGCAACAGCTAGTTCATAAATAAAAATGTATATACGGTGCGGGGAATTGAACCCGAGACCATTAGAAGTAAGGCGGTGTGTACCACTCTAACGAGACCATCTAATTAAAGTCGAAGTCAATGACAGCATGGTATAAATGAAGCTGTAATTATAGCTAACCTTCAGGGCAGAGATACTGCGCGGAGGTCGCTGTTTCCTGTCGCAGCATCTTGTCAGCAGGTATATCAGCAATACAGTCAGTGTCAGTATCAACCACGCGCCGGGAATCGAGCCGAGGATGCCTAAGCTCTGAAATTAGAAATAATGTGTTATAGGACTTCTGTAATTAGAATGGCAAGCAAGCTTACGGCCCACCTTATAGTAAGCGGTAGCCGTCGCCAATTAATTGTTTGTAATGTGGGCTAATAACGTGGTATATTGCTTGAAATGGCAAGCAATATACCACGTTACGTTGACATCCACATCTTTTCCAACGGAAAACATTCACCATGAATTTATCACGATGCGCTAACTGACTTGACCTCGCACGCTGCTTTCTGTAGTGTGGAAAACAGAAGCTAATGTCAGGTGCCCGACTATATGATGAATAGTAATAATATCTCAGGACAATTTACACAGCGTCATATAGTAAGGTATGCAAGATTGTGTTATTGATAACTTATATTTAATAATTAGATATTTTTGTTGTAAATTCATACATAATATATAAAACACTCAGACCGTTATAAGCTATCATACTTAGGAATACAAATGTTTATACCTTTCGAGGAATCGAACTTGCGACCATCGGAACTAAAGCAGCGTGCTAAACCGCTAGACCACAGAGGCCGTCAATGTTTGGTCCAATGAAATGAATAAATGAAAGGTTTGAAACGAATGAAAGAAATGAAATGAACGAAAATAATGAAACGATAGAAACAATAAAATGAATGAAACGAATGAAATAAATGAAATGATAGAAATAAATGAAATGAATGAAAATAATGAAACAATAGAAACAATAAAATGAATGAAATAAATGAAAATAATGAAACGATAGAAACAATAAAATGAATGAAACGAATGAAATAAATGAAATGAATGAAACGGATGAAATGCATTAAATTAATGATGATTCCATTTTTGGCGGTTTAAGCAAGAGTACAGCATACCTCGAGGTAGACGGGCGAGTTGGGCGCGAACGTGTCGTTCACTCTGTGCAGCGTGACATTGATGTGTGGCAAGGAGTGCAGCAGCCGCGAGAGACGCGGCGGCGTGTACTCGTCAGAGACGCCAGACGCGCCCATCGCCACCTGTCGCCCTCGCCTTCACACCACACCTGCAACGACAAACACGGCACCATGTAGTTACATCATAAGAAGCACCTACCTATGAGGAGACGTAGTGGATTGTTAGCAATCTGGACTAATAACTCCAATGTTAACAATGTACGATGTTCGGTTGACCTCCACGTGGTTCCCCTTGCAAACCATCGCGATAAATTTGTTAATTGCTTACAATAGAAGAGGCACCGATATATGAGGGGACGAAGGAGACAGTAATGTGGACTAATAACCCCATTTCTAGCAATTTACCATCTCAGGTTGACTTCAACGTGGTTCTCCCTGAAAACCATCGCGATAAATTTGTTAATTGCTAGAGTACCATGTCAGGTTGACCTCCACGTGGTTATAAATTCATAGTGAATTTATCACGATGGGTGAACTGACCTGACCTCATGTTCATTTTATCATCCTCCACTGGTGCCCCGCCAGCGTAAACCGTTAGCACAGGCGAGTGCACCATTTCACTATTATCCATAAGACCTACCTGTAACTCATCCGAAAGACTAGACAGTCATAATATGATGGCCATAATGCTCTTCATGTACTAAGAAGATGGTTACCAATTACAATCAGATCGTCGGTTTGTTATCTTTATATAGTTGACGCCGCTGTCTGTTCGTTTATATCTTTTAAATTATGCAAAGGATTTTATTGCAATTTTCAGCAATAGATAGAGTGATTCAAGAGGAAGGTTTATATGTATAATACATTCGTGTTATAGTATAGAACAAACAACAAAATAAATTCAAAGATTTATAATGCATCCGTGCGAAGCCGGGTCTGTTCGCTAGTATTATCATAAAATGTAGAACAGCATTATAGGAAGATCTGAGCATGCGTATACCTCCCACAGTTCGGTAAGTGTAATTATAGATCCTTAGCTTGACTTAAGCATATAATAGATAAAAAGATTTAATGACTTGTTTATTAACACTTCCGTAAAATTCGTATTGTATCTTTATCCTTGCAAATTTTTAAATATTGATTAGTTGAATATGCAAATTGTTGTTATTTCAATTAAATAAAGCAGCAATTTTGAATTAAAATTTATATACAGAAGAAATATATTTTTATCCTAACATACGATAACAAGTGAACCTAAAGTTTTATCAAAAAATCACAACTAGGTGAATTATCACTCCTATTTCATAATAATTCTAACAATGGTCATCTAATGTTATCTATCGAAAACCAATTTGAATATTCAACACGTTTTCAAACAGATGCCAATCAAATTAGCACTTCTCTGCGAATGCCCAGCCAACATCTGGCATCTAACATGAGGGATGTGCAAATTTTTGCAAAGCATCTATCGATTTAAAATTTAAATGATATATATCGATTTGAAAAAGAGAACATAAAGACAGTTATAAAATCTGCAAGTTATATTTTAAAATAATAGATATGATATGACGTTTATTAATTTATAAACTTAACTGGAACTGTTGAAGGAATTTATCTTAGCATTTTGTCATTTTACAAATATTTCTACTAGTATTATATATATAAACCTTCCTCTTGAGTCACTCAATCTATTACTAAAAACTACATTAAAATCCGTTGCATAGTTTAAAAGATCTAAGCGAACAGATACCGGAAGCGACTTCATTTTATACTATATAAAGATTTAATAACACTAATTTCCTGCCTGTCTGGCAGGAAAATCGAAGTAAAAAAAACAACAATTTATAATCCTACAACACCAAATACAATGTATATAATCTACAATATAGAATCTATACAATCATACTGATCGATTTGAAAAGTTCTTTTCTCATTAGTATCCTACATTATACCTGATGAACATACACTATAGAATATTTAAAAAACAATTAGGAATCCATATGAAAACAATAATACAACCCAACATATGAATATAATCTTTATATCGCGTACGTTGCAGAAATTATTGACAATAAAGCAAAGTCATACATGTTAAACAGCCGGTGTGGTACTAGGGCAAATCTAGTCGATAAATATCGGATAACGAGTGTCCCCTCACTAAAGAATTTATTTAACACCATATTGGTCAACATTGTTATTTTAGGACGGCAATGGTTTTACATAATATTATGATGATTTTAAATTATCTATTCTATTGTAATTCAATATTTCTCACCTCTCCTTTCATAATATTTTAAAGTATTAAATAGTAGTAGTGGTATCAGAAGTAGACTTCATACAAAATCGATGACTACGATGTCCTCTGAAAGCTGTATTTCGGATTTACATTGTCAACTCGCCCGGTGAAGCTGTAAAGGCCAGCTGCGGCCAACAGCATTTGAGTAGTCAGAAAAAAATGACGCTGTTATTTATACGTACAAACACACACCCACAGGGGGGAAGGTGATTGTTAGTAATGTGGACTAATGATCCTATTGCTAGCAATGTACCATGTCAGGTCGACCTCCACGCGGTTCTCCCTGGAAACCATCGTGATAAATTTCCGGTGAATTTGTCACGATGGGCTAACTGATCTGACTTCATGTTCATCCTATCATCCTCCACTGGTACCCCGCCAGCGTAAACCGTTAGCGCAGGCGGGTGCACCATTCCATTATCATCCTCTAAAAAAAAAAAAACACACACCCACACACACATAGACACACACGCATGCACACATATACACGCAGTAATAGATAATAAGCATAAGAATAATAAAAAACAGATTAAGATTTTTTATATAACTTTTATAGTTGCCGTACCGCACTTTGTATGCCATAATCAACTATAAATAATCGTACTGTAAGATTATATGTAAATAAATAAAATAGTAGGATTGTAACAAGAACAATAAATAAAAAAAAAATACATAAAATTAAGACAAATCACGGGATCTTACCAGGTTTCATTTATTTTAATTTCCCGTGAAATCTTAGAGAGGAAGTCCTAGGAACCTCGGCATATAAGTTTTAAACAAAGGATCCACTTATTCACTGCTTAGCTACAATAACAAATCAGGAACTGAACAGAACACTAATAAGCTAACCACAAATGTTATTATTTAAATTGAATGTCATCTAATTTAATTTAATATTCAATTTTCCCATTAACAAAGTACAATTGACTCAAGTGTTGATCGTCATCGAAGTGTACATATATAGTTTTATTTGTTACATTTAAATGGCGATGATTACGCATTGGTTTATAAAGAACACACTGACCGCAAAATACGAGTAGATCCGCTTCTATGAAGTCATAGCTCACAGTTCGATCATCGCATCACCATGGGCACACATCTGTAACAAATAAACAATTATAATATTAATAACTGATTGGGATAACTAAACACTAAAGAAACTTATTCTAAATTTAGTAATGACATATTGTAATTTAAGTAATGTAAATTAAATATTGTAATGGTTGAAAACTGTGATTGGTACAGTTTATGCTGTAAATAATATAAATGACGTAGTGGAGTAACTTGAAACAGTCATGCTCGCTATAAAGTTCAAACTTGTGGCGGATTGGTGGATCGGGTCGATATGCTCCCTCTAATATGGTTGAGTGCAATGATGGCTGGCTCAGCCGTCATACTCGTGAACGGGTGCTGCTCGTGGGGACTGGTCTGTTCAGGTTGTGATCACTGATTAGATTTTTCGTTTTTTTTTTTTTTCAATACCATATGCTGGTGGTAACTCTATTCTCCCAAATTTGAATTTATGAAATTATATAATTGTAATTATGTACAACATTTAAAAAAAACATACGAGCTGAGTTTCTTGTCAGTTCTTCTCATCTCGAAATCATTCCGAACTGACGGTAGATTTGACATATCATAAGAATCTGTAATAGACCTACATGAATAAAGATATTTTGAATTTGAATTTACCGACCAGCAATATTTCCGAACCGATACAAAATTGAAATCTTCAAGAAAAGGTTTATTCCTTCTTAAAAGGCTGGCAATATACATACTCGCAATTCCCTTGGTGTTGGAGGTGCTTATGAACATCGATAATCACTATCCATCATGTGAACCATTTGTCTCCTACGACACGTATTTTATGATACAGACTATTTACCGTTGTGTAATATTTGATGGTATTTTTTTTTTATTTATTTATTTCAGGCTACTAATGGCTCATATTATAAATACCTTACAGACTAACATAGATATGTAATAATAACATAAATGTAAATCATCTCCGTGGTTACGCCACTGACAACGACAATCTGCCTGAAAATAAAAGAAATCACATGTTGACATGGTAATAAACGTGGATTAACACAATTGCAGTGCATCGTACGTTCAGGGGTGTCACGCAATCAATGCAAACTGTATGTATATAGTGACCATCTATACTTACAATAATATAACATTATAAAGCTGAAGAGTTTGTTTGTTTGAACGCGCTAATCTCAGGAACTACTGGTTCGAATTGAAAAATTATTTTTGTGTTGAATAGTCCATTTGTCGAGGAAGGCTTTAAGCTATATAACATTACGCTACGACCAATAGAAGCGGAGCTGCAATGAAAAATATTGAAAAAGGTGGGGAAATGAAACGTAGACAAAGTTCCGTGAGTCAGCTAGTTAATTAAATAAAACCTCATTATAGTATTTTTTCTAATGGGTAATTTAATTGCTGCCTTAAAACCAGCGCTGTATAGGTGCACCTCATTGAGGTTGTACTTATATCAGCAACAGCTGAGGCAACTCCTATTGCCAACTTCGTATGTTATTTTTTATTTCTTATTTTGTGTATTATTTGTAATTTGTTGGGTTATGTTGGCAATAAATGAATTATCTATCTATCTATTTACATTCTGAAATGACCAAACTAATTACGTTTTCTTTGTTGATCATAATAATAATGTAATTCTTTATTGTGCACAGAAAGATATTTATAAATAAGGAACTTTACATAATTGTGCTAAACAAAACGTCTTATCGTTTAAAGCAATATTTTATATGGATAATGGAATAGTGCACCCTCCTGCGCTAACGGTACATGCTGAAGCCCAGTGGAAGATAGCCTCGAAGATATCGAGCTCCCAATACTGAATTGAGTCAGCAAAACTAGAAATTAGTCGATGGATTAACTTATTTTTGATACTTTTAAATATAGATGTTTTTCTACACTTTTGAATTGAGTAGTCAAGGGGTCCAGTACTACAAACATTAATATTTAATATTAAAGGCAACTTTACCGAGGTCTCTTTCAGATATTAATAAACTCAATTTATCGAGGATGTTAGAAAACTTGTTTATAACCAAACACAACTTATATATATAAAAAATGAACTTTAAATATCCTTTCAGATACATCTATAGCGTCTATATTAATGTTATAAAGAAGAAAAGGGTTGGAATTAGGATAGTCAGGATAATCTACAGTAATACTGATCTGATTTTAATTTTTTTAATGGTTGAATAACACATTTATAAAGGAAGGCTGCAAGTTAAAGGTCAAAGATGTCATGTCTCCTATAATTTTACTGCCTAATCTACACCCTACAAGATGTCACGCCTCCTATTCTGTAATTTCATTGCGGTTGTCGCAGTGATGTTGGAATCGTTTGGATTGGGTCCGCAATTTCACAATTGCCAACCCTACAGGCAATTCACGCAACAATTTAGTTCTTCAATTTAATGGGTGCACGCAGTACTGGCCTGCGTTCTGTGCCGGCGTGTCTGATCACTCCGCGTCCCACTAACTCGTGCCGTGATCTTTAAACCCGTTTTAATTAATTAATCGTGAACTAAACGTGGATTAATCGTGGATTGCAATGGACCAATGAATACTAAATGGAACTTAAGTGATTATTCTCTGTGAGGATTTAATCTGGATTTTAATCTGTAAATTTGTTGTTAGATACATAAGTATAACTAATATTAGCTACGAATTTGCTTGCGTTTGATATTAAAGATTGTCTGTATCTGTCTTCTTTATACAATATATCTGCAAGTCAAAATTCATTAAGATTTTATGAGCAGTTAAGTCTTAAAAAGGTAACAAACAGGCAAACATATAATATAATATCCCCTGGAGAATTCACAAAGCGTCACCTAGTTCCAAGCAGAGCATGCGTTATGGGTACTAGACAACTGATATAAATACCTACATTTTTTTAAAATCCATATACAATATTCCTAGAAAACACCCATACCGATACAAACATACTCATGAATACAAATGTTTGTACCGTGCGAGAAATAATCGAACCCGAGACCATAGAATAGCTGTGTGCTAAACCGCTAGCCTATCAAACGTTTGCCGCTGTTGCATTTATAATACTAGCTGTTGTACGCTAAATCCACCGGTTTTTCTGAGATAATAAATACAATGATACAATTTATCTTCCTAATTTGATCCATTCAGCTTTGTATAGTCGTGGTAAACAAATATACATAAAAAAAGAAACGCCTGCGTACTTTTATTTTTAGTATAAATTTGCCTTTTTTAAATCTCTTTCGTCAAGTTTTCTAACTTTTTCTAAGTATCAACTGTCCTCTCAGCTCTCATGTTCTAACAGTTTCTACTACGAAATGACAAATCCAAAATTTCATCCAACAATTTCACATATTGTCAATTATTTAATTTACAATGGTACAATTTGTTAAAGGATTATATAATTTTGTGTTTCTTTTATTCCCATCGGTTAACAGACATAAAGTTATACGTTTACAAAGTCGCGGGTTCAGCTAGTTCATGAGATTGATAATTTGAAATGCTAAGATAACACTGAACCTTTGTTTACAAACTTCCATCAAAATTACTGTCCCTGTTACATATCTTAATTAGGGCCTCATCCCAGTTCCATCTAATTGACCCGCGTTGGGGTCAAGGCATTTACCTACTACCACAATAATGACAAAGACATGTAGAAGTTTCCTCTTAGATAGACCTAAACCTAAAATTGAAGAGAAAGGAATCCTTAGTAATCGGCTAACAAAATACCTCTACATGTCGACCTCCGCGCAATGCCACATGGAAACCATCGTCATAAATGCCTGGTAAATTCGCAACAATGTGCTAATTCTTTCTTAAATGGCCGGCAAATTACTTGCAATTCCATTGGTGTTATAGGTGCTCATGTGCGGCGACAATTACTTACCTTCAGGTGAGCCGCAAGTTCGTTTCTCCCAATGTTATAAAAAAATGGCCTAAATTCATCCTAGTCTTTTAATCGTCCACTGCTCCCTTAAGTACCGTATACCGGTAGCGCAGGCCTATTTATTCGATGCCATTATAAATAAACCTGGTAAGACCGAAGGAGCAAAAGATTGTTAAGAACACCGACTCTTTAACTAACAAGGTGTACCCTATGTCCCTTGGAAACCATTCTGAAAGATACCTCTGAATTGTTTCTGGCGAATTCTTCACCACGGGCTAACTGACGTAACTTCATCCTCATCATACTCCACTGACACCCCGCCAGTTGCTGTTAGCACTGGCAGAAACACCATTTTAAAGTTACAACGTTATAAATACTATTCTAAGGACTATTAAATACACTAAGCACTAATTTATGGGTCTAAGCTCTATTAAATACAGACCCATTTCGGTACACTAGAACATTCTAGAATCCGTGTCAAACATATCTGGACTAATTCTATTATTTTCTCTGTCTACATTCCCTCTCGCCCACGAGTGTCATACGTCTAAATCAGGACAATAACCAAGTATGTTTAAAAGGTACTCGGAGATGGATACTAATAGATATTTATGGCCGTTGTAGTTTCGTGTATTTCAATTACCCAAGACGGCTGCGAAATGATTCAATTTAAAAAAAATTACTGTATTAAAATTAGAAATTGTCAATATCTATATTCCCATAGTAATGTTTTAAATTTCTGCCCGAGACTAAAAAAGCCTACCTCAGTCTCCTGGATTAATTTATTGTTTTGTCATCGTCTTTCACCAGAGAGTCAGCCAGAATCACTCAATTCAAACAGACAATTATTTTTTGTGTACGCCAGATTTGTACTCACGACTTTTTGTAAATCTGTGTAGTAAACGTCTAGTAGCGCTCATCATTACATAGTATAAAACAAAGTCGCTGTCTGTCCGTCCCAAAGTATGCTGAAATCTTTAAAACTGCGCAACGGTTTTTGGAGGGGCTTTTTTTAATAGATAGTGATTCAAGAGGAAGGTTTATGTGTATAATACATATACACCCATGCGAAGCCGGGGTAAGCTAGTAATGTAATATTCTATATTTGAAATGTGTGTAACTAAAGATATACATATTGACGTAGGTTTATCTGAACATCTGTCAGATGGAGGCGACCCTGACACATCGTCAGGACGTCACTCGTCAGATTGTGTCAGTCAAATTGACGCGCTAAAAGCTTTCAGCGGCGACTGTACAAACATCGGCGCTAATAGACAGCACCTCTGATTCAATTCATATTATTGATATTAACTTGTAAATAAGAAATATGAAATATATCTATAGAGATGACTAGCTGTTACCCGCGACTATGTCGGATATTTTGTCATGAAAGACAGGCTATGTCCGTCCTTGTGGATACCATCTAACTTATTAATAAGTTAATCTGGTACACGAATAATTTTATGGTAAATAACTCAGCTGACTCCGTCAGCTCGTGACCACGGCTAGTTCAACCTAGTCGAAACGATGAGAGAGATAAATACATTTATTAATTATCAAATTATTGGTGTTAAACTCGGCTAACTATATTAATAGACTAGATTAAATGCGAATTTAAAAAATAAGTACCATCAGTCTTCACATCAAATTTTATTTAGTCGTCAACATCTGTTCACACAGACAGTTTTTATTTTATAATATTAGTAAATATGGACAGAAGTCCCTACTTTTTTTATTTATTGAAAAAAAATATTTTAATCTTCTTTCGCACCATATAACGCAACCATAATGTAAGTGCATTTTTCTATGATTAATATAAAAAACCGCAATATTCAAAATAAATTATAGTAATTGGAAAGAAGATAAATTAGTCAATGAAAGTTCATTGACTAATTTCTCTTCTTTCCAATTCCTACAATTCTCAATTACTCTCACTTGTGGTAGGTAATGTTGAAGAACAAAACAGTTATGAACATTTTAACATAAACTGAGTAGGTAGAATCGAGAAAATTACATTAGTAGGTATTATGAAAAATATTTATCTTATTGCTGTTTTTAATCGAAGCGTGACTTTTAGGCGTTCTCGAAGATTCCATTTACAAATTTCTTTTATTTTAACAACAATTTTTAATAGGATCTTTTTTTTATGTATTAACTAATTTATTTACAGAAATATACAAACTAGAACACAAGTTTTCGTATTTTAATGGTAGTTTAATTGTTTACCAATTTGTTATAATTATATCAGACAGATGTGATAAAAACTTGAGAGGTCAACTAAATAATGGATAGCGGTCAGTATACAAGTGTGGCTTGGTCTGCGAACATTAAAAAAAGAAACAATTCAAAATTCGAATTCGACCATTGACGAGTTTAAACTTTTTTAAATAATGAAGTTCGTATTGTATTTAGTGGTACTAATGAGTGTGTTAGTGTGTGTGATATGTAAAAACTATTTCTTCGGCGAGAAGGAAGATGCTCGCCTCTTGTCTAGAGAGAGAGTTTTCTATGAAGCTATACCTTGGAAGAAACGGGTCCAGTATTACGAGTACAACTCTTCTAGGCCGATAAAGGTAAAGATTAGTACTTGATACTATATTCAGTACCTACTCATTACATTTTAATGCCAGTACTACAAGTAAATCAGTTCAATATTTATTATTATTAAATAATAGTTGTACTTAGGCAATTTATTTTTAAGAACATATTCGCATGTACGCAATATTTTTGGCACTTTTGAACTGATTTTAATATTTTTGCAGTGGATAGGGTTTATTTACCTGTCCAGTATATAAAGTATTAATTTATTAATTTTTTTTCAATGGATGACTACGTATAAATTTTACGACATAAACGACCTCTGTGATCTGGCACTTTAGCACACCGCTTTACGTCCTACTGTCGCGGGTTTAATTCCTCGCACAGTGCAAACATTTGTATACATGACTATGTAAGTTTCTGCGTGTTTTCTGAGTGTGTTATGTATGTATTTACAAAAAGGTATTCATATTTTTATATCAGTTGATTAATACGCATTACATTTTTACAGATATTGTGTCTGCTTAGCATGGTAATAGATAATGCATTGTGATGGTCCAGGTTATTCTTCCTCGTGCTATTCTTACCCACTAAAAATTGCCGGTATCGCGAGGTTGCGTTAGCATTCTACTCCAGTAGCGTTGGTCCATTGTAGACAGTATAGGGTCTTATGGATGATAATGGAATGGTACACTCGCCTGCGCTAACGGTATACGCTGGCGGGCACTAGGGGAGGATGATAAAATGAGTATGAGGTCAGGTCCGTTATCCCATCGTGGTAAATTCACCATGAATTTATCAAGATGGTTTCCAACAGGAACCACGTAGAGGTCAATCTGACATGATACATTGCTAGCAATAGGTTTATTAGTCCTCATTACTAACAATCCCATAACTTCCTATGGTGTACCCCATCACTTTGTTAGGGCGCCCTATTCCGTCCTACTCAATTGTGAAAACTCAACTTATGTAGCTATAATAATCTTCTTAAATATCTGTTCCAGGCGATTCTCTGCTACGATTATCAGAATACCGAGGCGTCCATCAACATCACAGAAGGAGGGATTGAATTCGAACACGTGACCCTACGAATGAAAAGTCAAAGAAGTTACCGTCTAGACTATACCATAGAAATATACGCGTAAATTTGTACAATAGGCACTAAGTTTTAATAACAATTAAAATATATTTGTAATTTAGTTTTTTTTTTTATTTAAAGATACTTTTTCTGCGTTTTGTTACTTCAATAAAAATATTGATACTGGCAGCTTGGGTTGCTATAAACACTGCTGTTCTTATAGTAATGTTTCTTTATGTGTCAGTTGTAGGCCATTTATAGCTGCCGTATTTGTTAAAATTCTTGCAGTTTTATACAGACAGTTTTATATGTATTTTTGGAACTCTTAATTGTAACGGTCTTCCAAAGTATTAAAGCATATTCTGAAAATATGCATCCGTCACGATTACTGTTTATTGAGACAACAAAACGCAGAAAGTACGGGTAAATAGTAAATGCTGTTACTTATTAAAGACTAGCTTAGCAACGCAACTTCGTCTGTATCACACTTAACATATCTTTTTAAATTATAGCCTATGTTTTATTCTAATGTATAAACTATATTACTGTAAAGTTTTATCAAAATGTGTAATATATTTTATAATATATACACAGACTTAGTAATCGTATCGTATAAATTATGAAAACAATAGATAGATAGGTAGATAATATTTTTATTTGTATCTTAGTACACACATATAGGCTTTACAAATAGTAGAACAATCCAGATTATTTAAAACAATGCAATACAATAAGGATAAACATGTGTGGGCTACAGTAATTCAAAATGGTTCATAGCTTGTGGAGAATCAAGAGGCAAAACACTGAGTTTCAGCTAAGTCCTCGAGGGTGAATGTACTTTTTTTTAAAACAGAAAAACTGAACGAAACAGTATGAAATAAGTAAAAAAATAATAAAGGAACTTAAATGTAGGAGTTACAGTTAGAGTACCAGAAATTTTGATTTAATTGAGATATATAAATAATAATTATAGTCATATAAGAAGTGAAAAATGTAGAAATGTTTTAATAATAATAATAATGATTTATTTATTTGCCTGCTACATGGTAATTTTGATCTTACAATATAATATAAGTACACGACATGCAGCACCCCGTAGGAGTATGCAAACGTTGAAATTGATATCATAATTATTTTATTATACAATATGTCATTAAATTTCTTTTCATTAAAAACATTAAATAGGTTCCACAATAAAATAACGAAAAGGAAAACAATTAAAAAACTACTGCGCACCGTCACTTACTAACTTAGTTTTTGTTGCTGTAATAAGTGTATTTTTATATATTTTTTACATTAAACGTACATATATTGAGTAAAAATGAAAGTATAAATGGACAACGTTCCAATTTCGTCTTAAAAAATAACTCTTTTTTATTAAATATTTATTACCCACTCATCCAAACGTGATAATCTAACTTACATTAAGAGTTCATAAAACTCAAATATAACAACAAAGAGGTTATTCATTAACCGTCCAAAACAATGGCGACGTAAGCGAGGCATGGTCACAGATAATAAAGCTGTCACTCCGCGATCCCATCCCGCGGGAACTGACACGCATTCACGAATCATAGCCCAACCCTACTCCTGTCATGTTATGTTACCTCGCATATCTTGATGTTACGTGTTATATTAACCTGGATTTGTAGTTTGTGTACACTAATTGTTTCTACGTTTATTTTTTTTATTTATTTATTTGATTCAGGTTACTAATGGTCCATAACATAAATACTTTACAGACTAACATGCATATGAATGATATCATTAAAAAAAATATATAAACTGACTGTGAGATCACGGCACTGATGACGGTAACCTGCCACGGTAGCCACCACATGCTTCGGCCAGTAGTCCTCCTTCATGAAGGTGATCAGCATGTTGGTGGGAACTCGGGCCACAAACAGCTTGAAACTCGCGTTTTGACTCCATTCCAGCTGCGTCACCGTCAATGTCAGGTTACTTCTGGTCCGTATGTAGTCAACAATGTCTTGGTTGGTTATTCTCTATAGGTGGCAAACAAGCATACGGCCCATCTGATGCACATTTTTGCGTATGGGCTATGCACACACACTACGTTACTCACATCGTCTTTTATTTGTATCTGTATTGTATTGTATTTTGTTGACGGACCAATGTATGTAATTGTGTATCAACTATTTTATTTTTGTTGTTAATATTACAGTGCCTTGTATAAAGTAAATATAAAAATATGGATCATCTGTGTTAATATGTCATAGAACCACATGACAGCGTGTGATTTCTATAAGACATATAAGTACGTAAATACTTAGTAGCGAGAATATAAACATGTTTCTCTATAAAAAGATACAAGCTTTCCTCCACTGAACTTGTCTGTCGAGTCTAACCATATCTATGAGTCATATACACTTCGATCATTTTTCTTGTTTAACAGCGCTAAATGGGTATCCAGGCATCGCACGGATGGATCACAAATCTTTTACTATCTCAGCTGGTTCTATACTAGAACATGTATTATACATATAAACCTTCCTCTTGAATCAATCTATCAATTGCTAAGAAATGCATTAAAATTCGTTGCGTAATTTAATAGATATAACAGACAGTGGTAGCCCTTTGTTTTAAACTATGTAAAGATTAGTAAAATACGTATAGTATACCTGTATATATTTTATTTCTCTATGCATAAATTATATCATCATATTATAAAAATTGCACGAACAGAGGAGTATAAAATTTCATAATTTATATAGAGAAGGAGTGCAAAATGATCTTTTTTTTTAAATTATAAGTAGATAAAAAGTAAAATAAATCAATAAAAAAAATATAAGTAACCATATTTAACATGTATACTTGTATTTGACACACACATGCATAGAAGTAGGAAGGCTTTGACAATAGAAATTTAATAATTTTCAAACTTCGACTTTTGACCTTTCGAATTTCGACCTTTGAGCGACCACTCAATAATATAACAATATTATTATTTTACCGTCCCACTTTCTAACAATCCTACCCAGCACTTCCATTATATTAATAGTCTTGAATAGGAGGGATGTAATTGTCAGTAATTTGGTCTGCCATTGATTGCAATGGAAGAGAAAAACATATTACGCCGACCCCAAATAAATGGGATAGGGAAGAAGCAGATGATGATGATCCCATTGATAGCAATGTCCCATTGATCTCAAGTTGACCTCTACGCGGTTCTCACTGGAAACTATCCTATAACATTAATTTGTCACATTCTCCTCCTCACATCCTAACATTCTCCACTGGTGCCCCGCCAGCGTAAAGCAGTAGCGCAGGCGGGAGCAAAAAAAGTTGTTAAATGTCATTTAATTACAACATTGGTTGCAGATAGCATTATCTGAGTGCAATTTTCCTGGGCACAGGGCAAAGGGCACAGGGCACGGGACACTGGGACATTCAGAATAATTGATAAATATTAATTGTTTAATTAATTTCAAACATGATTATCTAACGCATTCATAAGAGCAATTATCATAGTATTGAGGACTATTTTATGTAACTGTAATGCACACAAAGCGATGCTGAATATATTGTTAGGTAATCTATATAAATAACTATTTACACCCGCTTAGCACGTGTTAAATAAATAGTAATTTCAAAAATTGTTAATTTTTACATAATATTTATACATCCTTCTATATTGATGCCCTCTATATAACTATAGTATATCACTTTGCTCTATTGTATCAATAATTTCACTAGCCTACGCGATATGAGAATTTTATTTCGTATTTTTTTCACAAGATGGGTTACATTATCGCAGTGTTCATACAGTTAACATTTTTGAAAATGTTGTATATCCTATATAAAAAAATATATGTATGCATTTCAGTTAACAAGTAAAAGGTAACAATCATTGATATATAAGAATAAAATGATGCTTGATATTCTCTCTAAAACTCGAGAACTCGAGTGTAAACCGATTTGGCTATTGGACGGATTTGGCTAATTGGTTTTGAAATGTATGTGGAACTTTAAGTGGTGAGGAAATATGAAGAAATTGCGTAGAAAATAGTGAAAACAACAATTTTGTATTTCCATACAAACTATTCATACCTGTCAGTATAAACAGCGTTAGTTCAGAAGTTTATAGCGTAATTAAACTTCAAAAACCTTTCATATATTATAGAATTCTGAGGCGAAATGGATTTTGCGGGGTCAGCTAGTCCAAGATAAAAATTCAATCAAGCACTAACTAAACTAAAATCGTTCAAATCAATCCAAAATTTATTAAATTAACTTGAGAAAAGTATACTATAAAGACATGACTTGGCTTGACAAAATACAAATAGCAAACAATAACACTTCCTATAATAATATCAACGGACAGATCCGACATTCGAGTGAGCAGATAACCCTTACAAAGAACCCAATATTGCAGAAATGCGGTAGGAAATTGAGTTCGGCAGTGTAAGACCCGTCACGACACCGCATCGTAATAAAGTTATCGTATGACCGTAGTGTCTGTAGTGGTATAGGTTCATTGGATATACGGAACTAGATCTTACACGCGATTTTATCTACTTTTTTGAGATAAAAGATAAAATATTTATAACGGATCGGTGGACTGTATGGGTGTCTAAATGATGAAAACACGTAGTTTGCAATAATAATATATTAATATGTGCAATTGCGAACTATACGAAAGACAATGATAGAATAATAATAAATTGAAGTATATCAAATAACATGACATATAAAAAAGAACTCTTCAAAAATATAAATTTAAAAATAATAAAAATATCAAAAGAGTTCGGCGGTCGGTCGCCAACAATATTAATACGCCAAACTAACAGAAAACGGCGTTCTCTACCAGTCTACCATAAGGGAAACTGAGAAATTAGGAAGCGACGCATTACAACATACAAACCTACGTGACAACGTAACTTTTCGGGAAACTACGTAAATACTTATATATATACTCGTATATATATATACATACCCTTAAACTAGAAATAATACAATTTTGGAAACAGACAATTACCATAGTTAGTGAGATATAAATAAAGCGAAAAATAAAAAGATAAGCAAAGGCTCTATAGTCCCATCAGTTTCATTAAGATCCTCTTATTCAGCCGTTTAGACGTGAGAAGCTAACAAGCAGACAGAAAGACTACTTTAATACTAAATGCTGTTTCTTTCTATCAATGCTGCAAATAATCTAAGTGATTATTTTTTCCAAAAACTTTACGCCTCTGTTTAGCTCCGTTGCATTAGCTTATAATGAATCATGAATGTATAACCTACTCGAGAAACGTTAAAAGTGTTTATCTTTTGTTTTTACCCGACCTTCTGAGAGTGTGGACACTCTTCCAGTTTATATCTTTTAAACCCTTTTCGACTAGTATTACGTAAGTTATTTGATTTCCATCTTAATAATTAAACCTGTTATTCTATGGTTGGGTTTAAAATTGCTAATAGCATTAACACCGGCTTATGGTGTTTACATCAATGTACAAATATTGTATCTATACAAATAAATTAAATTCAAGTGTCTGTTTGTATTTTCAAATTAATAGCTTTTCACTAAACGCATATGAAATTAGATACGGTACTTATATTAAAAACTAATTTTTCTGTTTGTTCTTGCTAATCTCTTAAACGGCTGGACCAATTTTAACGGGGCTTTCACTCGCGGATAGTAAGGAGAAGGGACTATAAGGATAAATTTAGGCTACGTACTATTAGAATATTTATTAAAAGTTTTATTTCGCGCAAAGTCGCAGATAAGAGCTAGTTACATATTCATATTTTCTCTTATTTTTATCTCAAATTCCGATTTAAGTTGAATCCCAAGGTTGTATTGAAAAGACAGTAACAAGACCGCCTCAACGTATTAATGCTAGAATAGATACTTTTGTACATTGTTTCTCTTCATTACTGTTTATTAGGGACATATGTATTTATTACTATTAAAAATTAATACTAAGTAACATTATTAACCTAAACCATAAAAGGGACATATTGTATTCTATCTTCGCATGATTCATAGGCCTACCTTCACACATTTAGAACTCACGAAACCAACGTAACCTTTTTAGGAGAAAGAGAATGCGCAAGCGCAGTTTATACCGTTAGACGATCTCGATTGCACTATTGTTGGTGCATTGAACTGATCAGGTGTGCCGAAAAGATGAGTAACTACTTGAGAAGCACGGCACAGAAAAACTATAGAGACAGTCAGGCTTATATTCGTTCCAACCAACTTCAAAAATAAAGCAAGTCAATTGTTTGTATCGTCTGTACCTAAATTTTTATAGTACCTACGTGTATAACAATTTTGGACCGACTTTGATCATTGAAAAGGTTAGTCATATTGTAAATAGCTAATGTTCTTGTCGGGCCTGCTTTAAAGCTGAAGAAACGGCCGCTAAGGTAATCCTTAAGTATGAACAAAGTACAGAATACTTCAGAACGGTAAGGTTGGTCTGTGAAGCCTGTGATAGCAACAGGAAGCGCTGAACTGCGCTTCTAGAATGAGGTTATGTGTTTTGTTAACTCTAGTAACTTTTACTCACTGCATGCCATATTCCATTCATAACGTCCATACCTGAAAATAAAATACAACATATATTAACAACTAATATTTTTAAAAATATATAAACACAACACAACTGGAAAAATCTATTTGCAGCAAAGTTTTTCAATAAGACAAATTTTGTACAAAAATCGTCTGCATGGGTACCTCTGTCTCTCCTATTTCAGCCGCGAAGCAGCTTGCTTTGTAATATGTATTTCGATTGGACAATGAGATATGACATATTACAATTAAATTAGTTTGTTATTATACTTATATTATTAGTAGTCGACCCGCACAACTTCGTCTGATTCTTCTCATCATATTTCGCCCAATTTAAATAATATATTTTTTAATTCGTAGCCTATGTGTTATTGTGATGTATAAGCTAAGCTATTTAACTGTAAAGTTTCGTCAAAATTCGTTCAGTAGTTTTTGCATTTATTAGTAACAAACGCCCATCTACTCACAAAGTTTCCCTTGTACCATATAAATAGATCACTTTATATCTGTAAATTATATGCTCACTTATAGCTAAGCCACAATCGCGTATTTCTCCCCTTCCCAAAAGTTGACTGGTAGAGGATGTTATAGCATTAGGTCCACCTTTTGTACCATATTTTACTGGTCAATAAACGATATAAATAAATAAATATGACAGTGAATTACAAGGTAAAGAGGCATGATATCTTATTCCTTTGAAATAGCAACACATAAGTGGTATCACGAGCGTCATCTGACAACGGAATGTTCGTAGTGCTTCATGTATTACAAGGGTTACTACTTACCACCAGGTGGGCTGTCAGCTTCAAAATACAAAAAAAACAAACTGTAAAATTCTATTTTCAGAATAGTTATTAAAGGCAAAGACCTTTTAAAGTAGAAGCGAATTAATAGGTGATGTCAATGAATTGACTGGCTGCAAATAATTAAAATAATAGTTCAAATTATTTCTAACTAGCAATACCATTCAATCCATAACTATGTCACAACATATACACACATATATTGTATATAAATTATATATATATATATACATCAACACTTTACAAAATCATACATATTATTATTATAACACCTTGATAGAAAGAGACACCCTATGAGTTGTTTCTCTCATGTTGAATTGTTAATTATTGCCGATACTTCTTATATACACTTTATTACTTTTTACAATATGATAAAAACAAATAAAGACAAGAACATAAGAATAAAAACTAATTGAACTTTTGTTCTCAATAGTTAGTATTTCTGTGATTTCTTTGAATACTTACTCGTAATAAAAATAAAGTTATTTTTTTATACTTAGTGCAACGTATTTCTAATTACAATTAAAGCTTGATAACAAATCGGAAGGAAATAATTAATTATATGAAGTAACTAGTTACTCGCCCTGGCTTCGCACGGGTGTACATGTATTATATATATAAACCTTCCTCTTTAATCACTCTATCTATTTAAAAAAACCGTTTCAAAATTCGTTGCGTAGTTGTAAAGATTTAAGAATACATAGGGACGGACAGACAGCGACAGCGACTTTGTTTTATACTATATAATGATGATGATGATGATTTGTTACACTGAGGTTTTTTATATTGAAGTTACGTTAGTAGTAGTAGTACGTAGTTAGCTTGGTCTAAGATTGAGAAAGGTACTTACTAATAAATAAAAATACATTTTGTTCAAATTACTGCATGTATTTTCTATTTAAAAACTAGTCATTAGTAGGAACGTTATATAAAGGTTTGGGTTGATAAAATTTGAGAAAAGAGGTGTTTCCACTATTTTTTCTGGGAGAACAGTTCAAACATCACTATGATGACATAACTCATAAGTTATTATCGATAAATAATCATTACGAGGTATTGTTTATTTAAAGAATTTCCATTTCATTGCACAAGGTAGGGCGCCGTGTTTGGTGAATGACGAGCCAGGGATCCCAGTTTAAATATGACAGAAAGCGAAACCTAAAGCGGTTTATTGAACTGTGGAACATAGGGTTACCAGCTGTCTTGATTTCTTTGGACTCTTTCATGTTTGGTGATCGTCTCAAGAAAGTCGAGAAAGGAGGTTCATATTAAGAATAGCCTAAGCACCTAGATATGGAGTTTTCTTTTTAATTTACGCTACGCTATTCAGCTTTATTCCAATGATCATTCAAGGAGAAGATGAGAGGAGTGGGAGTATCCACAGATTATTTACCACAAAGGGGAAGGGTGGATGTCCAGCCAAAACAGCCCCTTTTAAGGCCCCTAAGAATAAAACAGTGTTTTTTATTTCCGTCATTATATGCCATATATAATGTTTATATTTTTCTTCAGCGTCTCAATAATTCTCCGTTCAATATTTCAGAAATAATTTCACAGCCAAATAAATTCTATTCAGTTAAAACAAATCTTATACCACAGATAATATGATACTTAATATAATATATACCATGATTTGCAAAAAAAAAAACATGTATTTTTGTCCAATATTGTTTAGCTTAGTTCATTATATTTGCCAACCCTATTTTTAGTAATATTTGTACGTATAATAAATGGACATATCTATCTCCTTTATGTTTCATTTGACAAGATCCATTTGGAACTCATCAGCTCCGAGGCACGAGCCTAATTAAGCACTTTCAATATCTTCTATCTATCTATACCAGCGTTAAAATCTACGCAGTTCCCTTAGAAACCCTCATGATAAATTCCTGGTGAACTGGGTTCTATGAGATAACTGTCTTGACCTCATGTTCATCTTTTCATCTTCCACTGTTGACGCGGTTAGCGCGGACAAGTGCAAAATTCCATTATTATTCATTAAAAAAAAATTGTTCCTTTGCGTCAAGGTCTGTCAGTTTGTTAGTCAATCTAATGCCATGAAAAGTACTGAAAGAAATTATAAGCGAATAACCAATTCATGAAAGAAAATGTAAAAAGGAATTCCCTCTATAAATTACGTTTCATTTAAATGAAACGTAATTTATAGAGGGAATTCCTTGTGTAATTGTTAATCTGTGCCAAAGATTGTCTATGATACATCTAGTATACTTGTACTTCAAAAAGTATTGCATACCTCCTTAGTGAGTCAGATGTTGCACAGTCAGGCTTAAATATTTACAAACACTACGCGGGCATTGTTGCTTCACTGCAGAAATAGATAATGCTATGATACCATATTTGTATACACATGTATGGTAGATATCACATATCCATACTTCCATACAAATTCATACTAAATGCATCTGCACATCTGTTATATTTTACAGTCTTTCGTTTAAAGATTGTATTACAAGTATGTTACACATTTGCTATCTTTTACCTCTAAAAAGTAGACGAATGAGCGGGAAATAGGTAGTGTTACAAAAAGATGACGATAATAATAATAATGATATCTCAGGACAATTCACACAGCGCCATCTAGTCCCAAAGTAAGCAGAGCTTGTGTTATGGGTACTAGACAACTGATATAAATACATAGATACATTTTCTACATAGAAAACACCCAGACCGGTACAAACAATGTTAATAAATAAATAAGATCTTGGTGATGTAATGTTTAGTAGATTACTAACGAAGGTCGCGTGTTACATTTGGACCCACATTAACAATGTCAACCTAATTTCAAATATGCTGGCCCCTTAGCCATTCATGCGAGTTGCTCTATGGTAAGCCCTATGGTAAACAAACCTAATTAATCAGATTTATAATCCTGTGATGCAGTCATGACCTTCAGTTTCAACAGGCAGTAAAGTGTTATCGCCCTGGTTTACTTATAGATAAACTGTTGCGTGCAATACAGGTCATAATGTTCATATATAGATACTAGCTGTGCCTGCTGTTTCACGCGCATGAAATTTGTAGCCCATGTTATTCTGATGTTCCATCAAAGTCCGTTCAATAGTTTTTAAGTGAAAGAGACAAACAGTCAGCCGTACTCAAACTTTCGCATTTATAATATTAGTAAGGTCTTTTATTAAAACTTTAACAAATAACAAAGGGCCCTATAATATAGGTATAGTATATGAAAGTGATGACTCACTCTTGGCACTAATTCAAGTTGATCAAATAATAACATTTAACAAGCGATACGTCCCGTCTTCGCACGAGTACAATTATTGTAGAAGTCTCTATTCCTTTTGAACAAAATATCGTGTAACTCATTGTCAAAATTAAATACTTGTATTTTGTTTCACCTATTATCACTACATATTAATTTAATTATTGCAACGCTGTTACTGCTTTCTGTTTTTAAACTGAACTGTCCTGGTACATCCAACCACCCATCAAAATTCTTGGTGAATTTGTCACGATGGGCTAACTGACCTGACCTCATGCTCATCTTATCATCCTCCACTGGTGTCCCGCCAGCGTAAACCGTTAGCGCAGGCGTGTGAGCCATTCCATTATCATCCATAAAAAAAAAAAAACCACCTATCAAGGCAACCCTATGTTAAAATAATAAATATTTATTGGAAATACAAATACAATATAAAACCATACTCAAATGTTTCCTATATGTAATTATAATTTTTTTGTATAAATTATAATACCTAATAAACTCATTTAAGCAATTAACCTTGAACAAATTAGTCACATGTACTCTGATTTATGTACTGCGAAAACAAATCAATTGTTCCCATACGAAGCTATCGGCGTGTGCGCAATTTGGCCAATGTACCATTTGGAATAGGGTTGCCAGCCGACTCGTAAGCGCTGAGACGGTGTACCCGCACTACTTCTACTGTAGGAAGAGAAGCCCGTTAGTGGAGATGATAATCCCCTGGTGCTGATACCTGATTGTCTAAAAAAAGATCGTGCCAAATGTCTGTCAGCAATGATCTTTTTTATTATTTTACAGCCCTACAAAATAAACTCAAAGATATCGATATGAGTGTGTATTGTAGGTATTAGAACATCTCTACTTACACGTGAAATACAATAATACAAATGTATTCTCACCGTGACCTGCTTCTCAGACAATATGAAAAGGTTATGGCAAGATTATGACATTTGAATTTATTGCCATTAATTCTTTTTTTAAATTACTACAATCGTTATTCATAAATCAGAATCAATCCAGAACACAATTATACATCGTGAATATGTCAATTGGTCTATATTTAGAGCAATAGGTTGTTTTCGTAAGTATCTCGGCTTCACTTAATACAGTCGCCAAACAGCTTGCTTTGTAAGCTGCGTTTCGGTTGACCATTGTATTTGTATTCCACTTACCATCAGATCTGTTGGTGGTAAGTAAACATCGCCTATATACATGAACAGCTGCATGGTGCTGTTCAAGTATATAGGCGATGTTTGCTTCAAGACATCAAGTCATCATGTGGTACCCTCGTACCACGAAAGCCGCCGTGAACCAGGTGTGACGTTCCCCGCAGACGACTGTATTCAAAGTCTACCTTAGTTAATATGTCAGGATGTTTTACTGTTGCTAGTTGCTAATATTGTCGTTCACCACTTCGATTTATAGACCCAATATCCAGCTGAACGTCTATCCCGCCTAGGACCGCCGTAGCCATTTCTTTTTAATAATTGATAAATTGATATAATTCAAAAATTTTTTAATAAATAATTTACAGAAATGTTCTATAAAGTTAAGTTATTGACTTTAAAAAATCGCGGTGCTTGCTGCCTGCCGCCCCTTTTAAGGTGCCGGCCGAGAGAGGGCGGGGAGAGCCCCTGCACCCTCCCCGGTATCCGTACTTGGCAGTGGCGTACTGCCAATGTCAGTACACTTTTTACAATTGTTAGTTATCCACTATGATTTCTTATGAGGTCTACTGGGTCCTCATTAGAAATCATCGTGGTAACCTGATATATAATCCTAACCATTTCTCTCTGGTATACAGACTATTTTAAAACACGCTACTATATATTAGTCGTTTTGTAGAATAACTCCCAATGTCATAATGTGTAAAATCATATAATAGGTATGGATTTGACATTTAACGTCAAATTAGTCGCTTATTAATAAAATAAGGTGATTTTTCAGTAAGGGGTAAATACAGACGGGTGTTCATGATGAAGCTATCTGCTCGACTGTTCATATTAAGCAATTCACTCAATAACATACACATTACTATATAACAAACCAAGTAATAAGAGCTCTCGTAACGTAACAGTCATTGCAATATTGAAGTGGACTTACAGCTCAAATTTGACTGGTTGTCTAAGCAAGAGACTAAGTACGTTTGAGCTCTGGTTTTATGTGATATTCTCGTGTTTAGTTTCGATCGGCAGCTCAAGTTACATTGGTGTGCGGGGTGGCTGTTCCGGGCAGGAGCTCAGCGCGCAGCCTCCACTGTATCGACCGACCGCGCCCTCTATCCACGTGTTTCATTCACCGGTACTACACCACGTGCGCTCATTTCTACAACATGTAGTAAATTTAAAATAAGAACGCTATTTTAATAGGTGAATTCTAATTAAAAAAAAATATCATACCTTTGAAAATCTTAAAATTTCTATTTTTGTAAAATTTCTAATTAATAAAATTCACCTAAGAACAAGAATTCACAGTAATTTCTTTCAAAATGGCGCTGTCCATAGTGAATGTTGGCAACCCACCTCGATAAAAATGCAAACAACATTTTCTCGAAACTTTTTTAAAAATGAATTTATAAAAAAAATAAAAACCTACCTAACGACTTCTTTATAATACACCCACCCAAAATTGCCCGTAAAGAATTTCTGCAACGTTCATTGTGACAATAATATTCTCTTTTGCTGTGAAAAATGATTCGAGACTGTGCCCTCGGTTGTACGCATGCGTGCTTCCACCACCGTGCCCAAGGGATATTAATTTTAGGAGTCCCTGATAAAATATTAGCAGTGTTTCTTAATTAAGGGCTGAACTTCCTTTTTACGGCTCGGATTACCAGTTCATCTCCACAAAACCGTTAAATAGAAGAATTATTGTGGCCTTTTTTTTATATAAATGGCAGCTATCTGTTTCATTCTACTTGTGGTGTTAAACAGAATGTATGGCGGTAATATAAATTCAAATAAATACCCCAATATAAAGTTGCTTTATTTTTTTTATTTGCGCTAAAATTATATTAAGCTACAAAATCAAACCAAAACAAAAATTATTTACCTAATCATGTAGGACGTTTTAGCCGCTTATGAATATCAAGTTTTTTTATTAATATTCTTTCCCTACCGTACAGTTCAGTATACAGATTCAATTGAGAAGAACTGGCAAGAAACTCAATTGAAATTTTTTTTTTCTTTATTTACATTATGTACTTATGTGTCTATGTCTAACATTAAATGAATAAACAAGTATTACCATCATTAATGTTATATGGTCATAATATATATATAAATATGAAGTAGCTTCCGCTGTCTGTTCGCTTCCATGTTTAACTACGCAACGAACATTTAGCAGTAGATAGAGTACTTCAAGAGTATCATTACAGAATTTGTTTTTCCTTGTACTTTATATAGAATATAATTTTGCCGCGACTTTGCTGGCGTAATTGAGATAAAAATATCCGGAATTAATTTTCAAAACAATTTGCGTCATTAGGATAACAAACAAACAATTTTTCATATTAATAATTCTTTCGTAATCATATAATAGCTAGACTAATATTATAAATGCGAAAATATATCTGGTCTGTTTGCTGCCTTTCTACGACTAAACGGCTGAAGGAATCGTAATTAAATTTTATACAGGTTTTACCAGGACGGACATAGAATGTCAATTAATGACAAAAAAACCTATAAGGGGTGAAATAGAAGTCGAAATAGACGTTACTAATGACGAAGTTGCGGGTCATCATCATCATCATCATCATCATTATCATTATCATCTCAGCCCAGAAGACGTCCACTACTGAACAAAGTTCTCCCCCGTTCTAATAAACTACATTCTTACTAGAATTGCAATGCAGTTTCAATTAATTTTCTCGGGCACTTTCGAGCATAGAAGTTTAGTCCTTACATCAAATGTCTAGTCTACAATTTCGGTACATGAGACAAAATTAATTATAATTAGATTCCAAAAGCGGTTATGAAACGCAATGTCAACACAACCCTAACTTAGCCTTACTGATTACATACACAGAACACGAGCTCCATTAGTAGCGTCATTAACAGAAACTATAATGGAATATACGTACATTTTATTGAGTATTCCCACAATTCCCACGCATGGACAATTTTATATTAAACGTATTCTACAGACTGCAAATCACAATTTAAGGAATTATGTACTTACACCTGTTTTCTTAGTTATTTCCTTTCAAAAATTCATAATTCAAAAATAGAGCGGCAAACATTGACTAATCTTTGATACCATAAAACTGACATAAAGGACAACAGCTGCATGTGCTTGGTCCCTTTGCCCTTTCCAAACGGATAAAAAAATAACAGTCCCAGTGCTGTTACATAGCGAGACAGAACGTAATATTTTTTTGTATTACACTATTAAGCAAGTCACTACTATGTTTTATATATAAAACTGTATGCATTCACTTGATTATTGCTTCTTTTCGATAATAATGGAATTAATGGCTGATGCATCGCCTCCTCTAACGGATTTCGCTGGCGGAGAATTATACAATGAGTATAGAGTCAGGTTAAACAGTGACAAATTCACCAAGTATCAAAGATAAATTCATTCAATATTAACTTAATAAAATATAGAAATAGATATAGACATAGTTCTTTATAATCACAGTAATTATTAAATAATCATGTAATTAATTCTAAGAGCATTATTTGACCTGTCTGAATCTTGCAACAATTGAGAGCAATTACTTTCGTACTATTTGCATCTTTCAAATAGAGCAGACATCCTATCTGGGACATTCAATTAGAGCGCCTTGAAGGCACATTAAAACTTGATTGGAAACATCCTCGCAAGTGCTAAAACTTGGACGGTCAAACTCTTATTAAGTGCCATTCATCGTGATCTAGAAAATCGTACGATGTAACACTGGATTTTCTTGGCTTGTCTCTATTTTCTATATCCACCTCGTTCTTGTCACAGTCAATCAAATTTGTAAGACCCCTCTCTCCCCCACTTCCTTATATAACGTCACATACTTTTCAATTTTACTAAATATTATGGAAATATTTTAAAACTTTTCATTAATAGTTCAAATTCGGTGTTTTAATTCCTAAATATATTCGAATATAGTCACGTAATGTAGGAACCACCTTTAGTCACACAATGTCTATTTTTTTAAATATTTAGAAATAAAATATTAATAACAAACAGTACAATTGAGAGCCAATTAAGAAACTCTTCCTTTTTTTTATGTCGAATAAAAGCAGAAATTTTCGCATCTTTTATTTTAAACTACGTTACTTGCCTACTCTTGCAACAGCTTCATTTACCTTACACAAGACAATTATAAATTAACTATATTAAAAAGCTTCTGACTTCGAAATGACATAATTTTATATTAATTAATCATAATTTCATTTCAATAATTGCGTACCCCTACGGAGTGCTGTATGTCATGTACTTTTTTTAGTTAGTAAGATCCGAAACTGTATTATGTAGCAAGCAAATAAATAAATTATCTGTATCAGTATGTACGTATATGTATCAGTTATCTAGTACCTATAATACAAGCTTTAGCTAGCTGTACTTAGGTCTAGATGGCGCTGTGTTAATTGTCCTGAGATTATTATTATTATTATTATTTACGAAAAAAAACTATGTATTCGTATTAGTTATCTAGCACCATAATACAAGCTTTTGGTAGCTTAACTTGGGTCTAGATGGCGCTGTGTGGATTGTCCTCATTTTATTATTGGTGGACAAAAGTAAATACTCTTGAATATAGCACAGAAAATTGAACCTTAACGGGGTCAGGCCTCGCTGTTGTCGATAGTACATAACCCAAACAATATCCGTACTATAGATGCGAGCGGGGACGGATTTATAAAGTCATAGTATAGAACTACCCCGTTCAGAACATTTGACAATCGTATCAAATCGAATGGGATATGGAATGGGTCAATGCGGCTCTGGAATTGCTTGACATGAGACGAGTTCTGATTGCGTTTCATGTTTCTAGTGCTTATTGCTACTGAAGTTTGTGATTGAGTTTGAACTGGATCGATCTACTTCACATAATAGAACGTACTAGTTGAATAATTATCATATAAGGCTGTCTTTATACCCCATTCATTCATAATTTAAGAGGCACGCTCTTGTCGGTAGAGGTCTTGCCACTTCCCACGATCTTCCATCATAATCTTTAAATGTAGATACGACACGCCTCTTGTCTATATATTATTTTACTATAATTATATTAATTTTTGTTTAAATTTTAATTGCGTAATAAATTTATATATATATCCACATTTCTAATTAATTACATGAGACAGATTTAGAACCAAATTAAAATCTATACGACGGGACTTTTACAGGCAGGTAGCTGATATAATAAGGAGTAACTTAGGCTATTTTCTTTTTAGAAAAATAAAGTTAAATTCCATGCGGACGAAGTCGCGAGTACAGCTAGTAATAACTATGATTTACACTATAACGGCAATACTTATTTTAGTATTTAACATTAAAATATAAAAAAAAAACTTGACAGTAAATTATGTATTATGTCGGCCTGGGAGGTCTAGTGGTTTAGGACACCGTTTACTTCCAATTCCCGTGGGTTCGATTCCTCGCACGGCACAATCATGACAGCGCTGTGTACGGCACAAGTATACATGATTATGATTGTTTATATCGATTCGGGTGTTTTTTTTTATTTGAATATTTATATCAGTTGTCTAATCCACAACACAAGCTCTGTTTAGCTTGGGACTAGATGTCGCTGTGTGAATTGTCCTCATTTACTATATTATTATGTACAATTTTTCATTAGCTAAAACGAACTAACTCACTCCATAAATCCCCTTGGTTTCGTATCATAACACTAAATACTAAGTACTTCCAACAAACAGAACGCGTTAAATACCGAGGCATCCAATAAACTCGGTAGTTTATTGCTGCGTAAGTCAGCATGTTGCCGTACAAGGCATCAGACTAAGCGATTAGTCGTTATTAGAACCAATGCTTTACTTCCAATGGTCGCGGGTTCGATTCCTCGCACGATGTAAACATTTGTATTAATGAGTTTGATCGTTTATTGGTCTGGGTGTTTTCTATGTATATTATGTACATACGTATTTACAAAAAATATGTATCTAAGTATACCTATCAGTTGTCTAGTACACATAACACAAGCTCTACTTAACTTGGGACTAGATGGCACTGTGTAGATTGTCGTGGATTATTATTGTCATTTTTTTTACATTAATTGCCTTATCTTTATCCTTATTTTATTTTTAAAATGAAGTCGCTTCTGCTGTCTTTTCGTTTAGACATTTTAAAGTACGCAACAGATTTTAATGCAGTTTTTAGCAATAGATAGAGTGATTCAATACGAAGATTTATATGTATAATACATGTACATCCGTGCGAAGCCGGAGCGAGTGGCTAGTTTGTAAATAAATAGTTCAATGAGATCTATATCTGTAATAATTAATTAATATGTTAATTTGCAAATAGTAATCTCGTTAAATAGTACAAGAAATCCTTGAAAGTCTGCCAACTATTCACATGCCAAAGAAAAGAGTGCAAGTTATTCATGGTTAATGAAAATTATAATGTCATCTTATTTTAATAGTGAAAATAAGACATTTATATATTTACATACATTTATATATATTTAACCTATACATATAAATAAAATTGGAGTGTCGGTCTGTAATATTGAAATAACCGTTTTTTACTACATGCATGTGGATATAAATACGGTACATACACCAAATTAACATTGTCTATATATCCGTCTGTTTGTTCCAACTAATTCCTGAAATGGCTGGATTGATTTTGACAGGACTTTTTTTGGCAGGTAGCTATTACTAACAATTCCCTTTCACCCACAATATGCGGTTTCTTGTGGCAATTAAAAAAAAATTTTGAATAATTATTGTTTGTGTGAAGAAATTTTAATTTCGGGAGACATGTGCAAGTTAGTGAATGACGCTAAGAAACCAAGAACATCAGACTGAGACACTTAGAACTGTATAAAAAAAAGGGCACATGCCTTAATTGGGGAATTTTTTTTCATAACCTACATTGAAGAACAATGTGTTGAATTTGATAAAACAACTCTAACAATGTATATGTTGTATAAAATCTTGTAAATAAAAGAAAATGGCAACATTTTCAAAAGCCATTAACTTAAATAATGTACCCCGCTCTCCGCTTATGACTTACAACAGACATTATTCACGTTACAGCGACCTTTTGAACTTACTGTAAGAAATAGCGCGTGTAAGGAATTTCAAATCACTTCAAGCTCGAATGAAACATCTAACTCTTATTTAAAGTTTCCAATAAACCTTATTACCTAGAGCATAAAATCTATTTCAGGTACAAACAATTATATATATCACAGTCATTTATACTATTGTAATACCATAACCCCTTCCGGTTTGTTAGTCATTTGGACTATTGACCTCACTGTTAACAATTTATTTATTTATTTATTCTTTTGCACACAAAAATGTATACAAGCCGGACTTAATGCCTGATGGCATTCTCTACCAGTCAACCGTCGCGTTAATCAGAGAGTAAGGCGGTGCAATTTAACAATTAATATATAAATAAAAACAATGTACCATGTCAGCTGACCTCCACGCGGTTTCCCCTGGTAACCATGGTGATAAATTCTTGGGGAATTTTGTTCCGATTGTCTAACTGACTTGACCTCACGCTCATCTTATTATCCTTCACTGGTGCCCTGCACATACACCGTTAGCGCAGGCGTTTATCATACACTAGTTACTCACTCTGGCTTCGCACGGGTGTACATGTATTATATATATAAACCTTCCTCTAAAATCACTCTATGTATTAAAAAAAAGCCGCGTCAAAATCCGTTGCGTAATTTCAAAGATTTAACCATACTTTGGGATGGACAGACAGCGACAGCGACTTTGTTTTATACTATGTAATGATTAAAACAATCCCACAAATGTGATTGTATTTATCTGTTTGTCTCTTTTCATGCCTAAACTTCTGAACTTTTATTAAGATATAAAATTTGATAGCAAATGGATGGTATCATGAGGAAGAACAAACTATCTTCTGTCTAAAAGAGTAACGCAAAAATCTAGTTAAACTTAGTTATATGATGATGGAATAGTAGATGTACATTTATTAGCGTCAAATACTTTTGTTTAAATATTTTGTAATTGTTGGATAAATATTATAATGGCAGGCAACAGTAGAACAGAATCGTAGACAGTAAGGTGATGTATATGTATATCATTCCGGCCGGCTGGCTCAATATTTTATTCTATTTGAGTATTCTATTTGAGTATTTTTTTCTATTTGAGTATTTAATTGAATTAGTGCTAATTGGTGGTTTGTATTCACACACTTAAACTTAAAAATGTAAAGTAATAATAAAATTATTTAAAAGAGTAACACGCAAGTTTCTTGCGATGAGACAGCTTTCCGAATGAGCGGTAGATTAAAAGAATGTAATGACTATTCAAAAGTGCTTCAATGTAAGTTTATTTGTATGATTTTCTATTCTATTCTATTCTATCAAGTATTTGTTTAATTATTTTGATTTTTTTATGGATTACAAAAAAAATTATATATTAAAATAGTTTCTCAACAAATACCTTTGCACTGACTGTGTATTTCATAAAACGTTCTTGTAAGTGATTCATAGGAACTTCGATGACTCAAGTATTTCGACTCAAAGCCTTAAATGAACACAGAATTGTGAAGTCAAAACAAATTCTTTTATAGTTTATTGTATTTAAAAGGACCGGTAATAATATACTTTGGACAGAATCACACTTGGCACGGCGCACATAATTACAGCGTTGAAATCACAACACAAAGACACAAATGAAGCACAAAACAAAAACTGCTCTGTAATAAAATAATTCGTAACCGCAATTTCAAACATTAACTAGAAATTGTGACGAACATAAACGGACTACACACTAATTTTATTATTATTTGCAGTAAGAAATAGGTATATAATAATATTATACTTTGTTTCGTTGTACGCGCCAATCTCTTTATTTCTATCAATTGTCTTGTATCTCCCATAATACAAGTTCATAATACGTAGCTTGATACTGGATGGCGCTGTGTGAATTGTCCTGCGATATTATTACAATGTTAATAAACAAGTAAAGCATATTCTATCACACTCCCTTTTTCTAAACTGGTAAATATTTAATCAAGCATAAACATCCATTTAAAACGACATCCTATACAATAAATAGCCCCTCCGACTGTACCCCGCCCAATTCAAACGAGGATAGAAATTACCACGGCCTGAGACTAGGTTCGAACCCCTAGCGGTGCCCTTAGACTAAACTTGTGTTCGTCAGGCGGGAGTAGACCTTCAGCCGCTCCATAAGTCCTTCCGCGCCGATTTGGAGTGCCATCTGCACTCGCTCCCTATCGTTCGGTGAAGCTGTAAATGCCAGCTGCTAACAACAGCATTAGAGTAGTCCGGAAAAAACTATTGGTTCCTAATAATTTTAACGCCACCAACTACGTTCTAAAGACTCTCTTTTACTTCAAACTCCTCTTCATAAAACTAATTTTGCATCTTACTCTTTTGATCTACAATCTTCACGGCTCTGGAACTCACTCCCTGAACGCATTCAAACTATCTACAATAAGTATACTATAAAAAAAATGTTCATGCTCATCTTCTAAGTTTATTGTCATAGAACAAGTAATGTATTCATCATATTGAATGTATGTATATATATTATGTATTGTATGTTTGTTGTGTATATATGTTATAATATTCGTGTGTATTCTATTCTTGTTTAGTTTTAGTTTAGTCTAATATTTGTATATATGTTATTTATATAATTAATGTTAAGCCACCATCAAGTATTTCTGCACTTCCTGAAGGTTGACTGGTAGAGAATGCCTATAGCATTAAGTCCGCCTTTTGTACCATAATTTATTGGTCAATAAAGTTTTAAATAAATAAATAAATTTTATTATGTTGGTGTGGCTATCAGCAGCCTAGTACATGCAGGCAGCATGTATTTATATGCTGCCAATTTAATTTAATATATGCTTTTTGTAATTAATGTAAACGTGAATAATATTTGTTAAATAAATTTATATTACATCTATATTATTCTATATTAACAAATTATTCATGCATAATATGAGTATGACGAACAAACAGAATTATCCTCTTCATACTGTCATCATTCCGCGAACGATCATAAAATCTGAGAGGACCAGAAAATAATAATAGGGGAGAACAGTCACTGACTTTTGCATCTTATTTATGATGGACATTTATCACAAGAAGATGGAGGATAAGCAATTTGTTAAGTTAAATCGCATTGAGATGTAGTTGGTAATCTGAAAACAAAAATCTGCATACATAACGTTCTTGGCGATCCTTCTGGAAGAAATAACATCTTAGGCTTTTATAAAACTTATGATAGTAACTAGCAAATGTAAATCCAGAATTTACTAACACTTTTCGATTACGGGATTCGTTGTAATTTAGGTCCAGAGGTAAATTCTTACTCTACTTCTGACCCATTAGTATAAATCTACCGACCGGAATATATTCTCTATCAATTATTTTTATGTAAAGTGCGAATACTATAACTATACTATAACCACATTATTAATTATGTTATAGTATAGTTATAGTATTCGTAATTGGTAATTTTAAGTAGCTATGACATGGTCGAGTGTCTTGAATAGTCATGCTCACTAAAATGTCCAGACATGGGGCGGCGTGGTGGGCCGGCTTTTTGGGCTCCCTAAAATATTGTCGAGCGCAATGATGGCTTGCTGATCCGTCATACTGGCCTGCTTATCTTACTGTTTATTTAATATTTTGACTGTAATAAATTAGTGCTAGTTGGTAGTTTGTATTCGCACATTTCAACTTAAAAATGTAAAGTTGCAACGATACTTTAAACGAACAATTTGCAAGTTTTTTACAATAATCTAAGACTTATAGTATTTGAAATAGAACCTCGTTTTCTTTATGTTAACAAAACCTGTAAGGTTGCCAAATCTTCGTTTTCGCACCTACAAAGTTCGCAACGAACATCATACTACGAATATGAGCCAAGAAATAAATATTGTACGACTATTATATACAATATCGTGATCTAATCGATCGTCGATAACCATATCAATATTCAAATTTAGAACGTGCTCAGTGCGATTTATGGCCAGCTACAAATAAAATTCGAATCGTTTTACGAATGCAATGGAGTGATGCGATGTAAATATTGAACCGCGAATTTTAAATATCGAAGGCATACTGATTTTCGCATGTCTAGCCATAAAAAAAGAATTTTTTTTTTATATTTGATCAGTAGTTGGCACAAAGAAACAAGACGGTATAAAAATATCACAAGTGGACAATTGAACCGAATCGTCGAATACATTATATGAGTGGATATAGATAACTATACTTATTTTTTTTATTTTACATGCAAGTTAGTAATAAATAACAAAGTATATAACTTTATAGACTTGTATATAAAATCATAATATGCACCAGTAGTTGCCTGATATAAATAGATAAAAATACTTAGAATCAATTATGTAAGCAAACAGTTCATAATTTGATACAATAAGTATCAACTAAACATATCATATACTATTTAAAAAAATGTTAAGTGCCTCATGCAAGTTATTTTTGTCTTTCGTCGAAAAGTTTGTGCAACAATAATTTGTCATTAACGAGACAATGGTTAGATACATATATATCTGATAAGAGATGTCTCATGGCTTTGACGCTTTCTTGTCTGTCATTTTTAATCTGTGAACTACTCTTTCTAACTCAGTTTTTTACATTAGTTTCTATTAACCGAAGTTAACTTTGTACACAGTGCTCTGCCTTGGTCTTGTGTCTATTTCAGTCACCAATCTGCTTGATTTATAGCCTGTATTTTAATTTTAATAGTGAGATATGGCAGTCAAATTACAGAGTACGGAATTGGCTTATATGTAATTATATGTCCTCCAGTATAACAACGCTTACGACCCTCAAGACGAAGTAACGACATGATGTCCTTAGTGCTTTTCCTGTATATAGGCGACGGTTACCACTTACCATCAAGTAGGCTATCACAAAAAAGTACCAACCACGAATTGACTTTAGGATTCATGCGTATAAAGCATACACTACCGTGTTACATACTATGTTTTAAAATTAAGAAAGTAATCACTAAAACACACTCAAATCAATCTGAAACTTGTCACCGATAGCACCATCTTATAAGTTGTTTATGTTACTATAGCTGTATGCTATTCATTCCCACGCTGTTTGTTTTAAGTGTAAACAACTAAGCGTCACTCACTAGGGGCTCCCGAGCACTAAGCAGGGACGCCAACTGTATCAGGATCCTGTACAAGTACGAGATTTTTGGTGTGGTTCATTTTCGTAGAATTTTTATCTACGGAAATTCATGAATAAACAACCTGAATCCACGTTTTGAATCCACATTTACAGATAGTAAATGAAATAACAATACTTTTATAACTTTTTTGTTTGTAAACCGATTGGAATAAAATAAACATTAAATTTTAATTGAAGCTTACGACAAGACAGTGAAAACCTCATGAAAACCGCGCATGAAACAAACGGACAAAAATTCTAACAATCATTGATTTGTGTTCTATTATTATTTTTTATATTTCTATTATACGCCTCAATAATATTTTTCTCATATATCTTCTCTAATCTTATGTTTTTTTTATCAATTTCTAGTTTTTGGGTATCGCATCCAGTTAATTAACTTAACAAACAAAGTACAGCCAATTAACTTAACAAACAAAGTCCTTAAGCAATTCAAAACCTAACCGATATCATTAAAATACGAGAATTTATTTAGTTGGAGATTCAAATCAAGCCTATATAATGTATTTTGTATTTCGTATAGGGATCAAAATAATTTAATGTTGGCAGCCCTGACTGCGAGTTGAGTAGCTCGTCAGGAAGGATGTGATGAGTAACCACGTAGTTCATGTTTGCGTAACGCCATTGCGATCGTTTATTTGGTAAACAGATTCAAATTGAATGTTTTACAATTATGTATGAAACATTTGACAGTGACGCGCACAGAGTATAACGCAGTTTGTATCTGCAACTGTCAAACGTAATGTACATGTAATAATAATTATTATTCATTTGTTAATATATGATAACAAAGTACAATAAGTTAGTTGTATATAAATAAGTTATATGGCTGTAAAGCTTCATCAAAATCCGTTTAGTAGTTTTTGCGTGAAAGAGTAACAAACATCCATACTTAGAAACTTTAGCGTTTATAATATTGTTAAGATTACTTCACTTCCACGTGCTATTATGAATAATATATACGTAAAAAAAGATATACAAATTGAATACATAAATAATAACATTAAAATATGCGGAGTTTTCAACTGAAAATCAGCGCTGTAGTGAACATTGTAAATACTGAGTGTGAATCACATTCAGCGTTACCAGTGTTTTACCTTTAAGTTATATAGTAAACATTGTAAATAAGAATTTTTATGTAATCTATACATATAAATAAAATTGGAGTATCTGCTTGTAATGAATATAAATACGGTACATAAACCAAAATAACATTTTTTACTATTTTTGTTTGTCTGTCTGTCTGTTTGTTCCGGCTAATCTCTTAAATGGCTGGACCGATTTTGACGGGAATTTTTTGGCAGGTAGCTGATATAATAAGTAGTAACTTAGGCTACTTTTATTTCAGAAAAATAAAGTTAAATTCCACGCGGAGGAAGTCGCAGGTGCAGCTAGTACTGAATAAATGTCTTTATTATTATTATTACATATCTGTGTACCGTACAAAATAAATTCTATTTTTCACAAATGCAAGGCGCCATTTCCTATTACTGTATTTAGAGTTTGCGTCATTTTCAAGTCATCTTTATGTAAATAAAGTTTACAGCAATCAATACTAATACCTAATGCCATCATCCTTACATTGGTCACCTTGATCTGTGTTAGAGCCAAGGTAACTCGCCTTACCGTACTACTTAATAGTTACATTGTCCTGCAATTACAAACAAATAAACAGACGCAGCGACGACACGCCTAATGTTTAAAACATACTGTTGCCACACATGTACCATTCAATTGTAATTGAACGCGAGAAAATTGATGGAATTCGAACTATTTGAATAAATTACGAGTAGGGTTACCATTCATCGAAATTTCCCCGGATTGCGGCGAGCCATTGCATCTCTGTGCATTTTCAACCGCATATATCTAGGAGAGGGCTGTCCGATCGATCGTACGGGGATCAAAATTACCTGAGCCGTCGAACCCCTTGCGATGCCCTAAGACTAAAGTCGTATCCGGGAGTTGGTTCAGCCGCTCCGTAAGTCTTTCCGCGGATTAGGAGTGCCATCTACATTCGCCGCACTTCGGGTTGTAAGCATCGAAATCCGAAGATTTAATGCCTGGTTGCCGGAGCTTAGAGATGGCAACCCTAATGACGAGTACATTCTATATAACCTTGAGCGCCTTGACATAGTATTTTCTAAGGGGCCTATCCAATGCCAATACTATATATGGAATAGTGTTATTAGGTACGTTTTGATGAAAAAACACCCAGATATATACGGTATCTTCTAGTAATTACAGTATTTATGTATGTAGGCTACCAACCTCCTTGCATTAACTAGCCATATAACACAAACACATTTAATAAAAAGTATATTTTTAAAATGTCAAATTAATTCGCTTGCAAATTACTGATTTAAGTTAGTTGTACTGATAAGTTGTTAAATTAATTATTATTTGTTATTTTTAATTCTGATATTATATACACCGTCATATATTCAATCTTTTATTAATATCACTCCTTCTGTATATCAACACGCCAACCTAACCACATGTATATATCAGATCAAATAACGATAGCCAAATAAAACTGCATGTAAACCATATATTAAATATCTGCGAGCCTGCTATATCGTAGATAGGTGTATATAGTGTAGGCATAGGTGCATTGGGATCCCTAAAATATGGTTGGACGCAGTGATAGCTGGCTCATCCGTTATACTCGGGAACGGATGCTGTTTGTAGGGACTGGTCTGCTCTGATAACCATGACTGAATTATTTTATTAATCAAGTAGCTAATATATTTATTTACTCTTATCAATCTTGCTATTTTGCAGTTTCTGTTCACAAATCTTAATTATGTAATGCTGAACAATATTTATTTAAAAGAACAAGTTTCTTGTTCTATTTGATCTTGTCTGTGTGCTCACGGCACTGCCGACGGCATTCTGCCACGATAGCGCCGATACACCACAACCATCCGCCAGTAGTTCTCCTTCATGAAGGTGGACACTATGGTAAGCGTGTTAAAAATTTAATTTCACTTTAACATTAAATTAAATTTTCGTTGTAAACGTTAAATTTAACGATCGTAAATTTAATTATCGATCCCGTTAAATGTCAATGCTAATTTTACAATCGGATGGACGGAGACGAGTCGATAAACCCGTACGAGAGATATTTCCGGAGCGTCACTAAATCTGTATCCATTTGTCGGATTCCGACCGCATTTCGGTTTGGAATCCGAGTATTGTCGTGGAATTCCGAGTAATGACGATAAATAAATTACTACAATTAAATGTAAGTGTATTAATTGGCTTTAGAGCCGCCTGGAATTTAAGTAAATAAATATATGGGTATATGAAAATTCGATTGCATTTTAAAAGCACTTGCGTGTACTGTCGCATAACTACTTAGCAAACACTTTAGTACTTTGTCGTATTTATATTATTGATAATTCCAAACATTTTTAAAACTATCTCAGTAGAGTGTTATTATGACAAGGTTCAAAAGTGTTTACACGTAGTGCTCTCTAAAATTATAGGAACTTATTTTTTGTTACACAACAAAAAACTTCAATCGTGACGAAATCAATATGGAGACCCAATAGACATTACTATTGATTGCAAAATGAATCATCAAAATTAATAATTAATAAATTATTATTAATTTTGATGATTCATTTTGCAATCAAACATTTTGCAATCAAATGCAAATAAGTATTTCAATTATAATTATATTAATATTAGTCCTTTAGGAATTAAATAAATATTAAATTATCTGTGGCAGGCAATGAAGTCTGTACCCGTATAGATTAGTTTATTTTATTTTGTATATTACGTATAAGTTTTATGAATACATACATACAACAATATACATAGAAAACACCCAGACCGATACAAACAACTATACTCATGAATACAAATGTTTGCACCATGCGAGGAAACGAACCTGCAAACATCTGAAGTAAAACGGTGTGCTAACCGCTGGACCACCGAGGACGTCAAATAAATACAATACAAGTTATTATCACCATATCCAATTGTGAAAGTTCCCCACAGGGTTACAAATAAACGTGGGAGTTTATTTATGTGTACAATATGCACTATAAACGATATGGGACGTAAAACTTTAAACTTTCTAAAACAATACAAACATGCTTTTTGTTAATAACACTATCTGTAGTATAATACATTCGTTGAAATACATGCCGCCCTTAGCCCATAATAAATTCCATCAGATAAGACAGTACGGGCAACTCCTATTTTATCTATTTAAAATGTAAACACGAAATACATTTATTTCGAGGTCGTATTACAACATAAGTCTGACAACGACTGAGCATTATTTATCGATTAAAAAATAAACAAATTTTAGCGACGTAAAAAATAGCTATTCTTAATTTAAATGTAGGTACTCCATTAAGTCTAGCAATAATTGAGCATTATTTATCGTTTAAAAAAATACACAAATTTCAGGCGGCAATAAAAATTAGGAATTCTCAATTCAAATGTATTCTATTTTACATGGTATTGTTGTCAATTTCGCGCCAATTTTTTTTATTTATTATTTAATCCACATTCGATACTGGACGCAGAGGAAGATCTAGAAAGAGACGGATAAACTACTACCGTCCATCTCAGTCTAAGTTCTCTATTCTAGGTTGTGATAGACGAAAATTGAATGACTATAAAAGAAGTGAATACTAAAGTGTGATATAATAATGTATGAAAAAATGCAAAAAGCATTCAAATTTTTGAGGCTGAATATACTATTTAATAATTAAAATTATTAAAATCACTGTATTCTGCAAAAATAAAAGAGTTATACATTTAGCATAGACGGGTGCATAATTTCATTAATGAAAAAGAAATCTATATAGTCAAGATTTAGAATTCTTTTGTTTGCAGTACTAGCATTGTATACATATAAATCAGTGAGAAATCTATTAGTTGTATGATTACGCAATCGATAGTACACATAAGCAAATACTACCAGCTGTGCACGTGGGCTGTTCTATTTCCGGGACGGGGTCGTCAGCCGCTGCCCTTGCCCCGGTACTCGGGTACCGGCGGATACCCGGCGAAATATGTATCTGTCACTGGAGCGATAACACATAAACTATTACACCCATAATGTAAGAGTTAGGGGAAGAGAGCTGTTAGTAATGTGGATTAATAATCTTCTTCGCTAGCAATGTACCATGTCAGGTGGATCTCCACAGGGTTCCCACAGTTCCCACGATGGGCTAACTGATCTGACCATATACTCATCTTATCATTCTCCACTGATCCACCGCTAGCGTATACCGTTAACGCAGGCGGGTGAACCATTCCATAATAATTAATTAAAAAAAGGTAAGACCTAGGTGAAAATGGATTGTTAGTAATGTGGATTAATAATCTCCTTCAGTAGTAATATTAGGTTGACTTCCACGCGGTTCCGCTATCGTAGATGTCAATCTATTTTTTTATTTAAAAAAAGAAGCAAGATAGACAAATAGGCAGAAAAAGAAGATAGACAGATAAAGGAGGGAAGGAGATTGTTAGTAACGTAGACTAATGTCTCCATTGTTAGCAATGGGCCATGTTAGGTTGACCTCCACGCGGTTTCAATTTAATGTCTTTATTAAAAAAAAGAAGCAAGATGTAAATAGACAGATAAAGGAGGGAAGGAGATTGTTAGTAACGTAGACTAATGTCTCCATTGCTAGCAATGTGCCATGTTAGGTTAACCTCCACGCGGTTTTCCTGGAAACCATCATAATAAATTCTTGGTAAATTTGTCACGATGGGTTAACTGACCTGACGTCACACCTTATCATCCTCCACTGGTGCCCCGCCAGCGTAAACCATTAGTGTAGACGAGTGCGTCATCCCATTATGTTATATATCCATTTAAAACAGTAAGATTTAATTTATTACTTAATCAAATATATTACTATTAAGAGCGTCTGTCCTAGTAGTGTACTACCGCGCCTAGTGAAGCACAGTGAGTTCGAATCTGGTCGACACAATGTAAAACAGTGTCAAATATTGTATACTTTTGCTTTACCCCAATATGAAAAATATTGAAGTTGGATCCTGTTCTATTTTGTCTTACAGTTAAATATATTCTCAAGTTCGTCGAGAATAGATTTAACTGTAACGGAACACCCATAAAAAACGAAATCAATACGGGAGACGACAGGCCGCTAAGCTTACCCCTGGCAGGCTGAATTAGAATAAAATTTGTATGGACTTCTGAATGTTTTCTAATAAACTAATAAATATAATATAATATAATCTCAGGAAAATTCACACAGCGCCATCTGGACCCAAGTTAATCTAGCTAAAGCTTGTGTTATGGGTACTAGACAACTGATACAAATACATAGATAATTTTTTTTTCGTAAATACATACATATTATACGTAGAAAACACCCAGACCGACACAAACAATTATACTCATGAATACAAATGTTTGTGCCGTGCGAGGAATCGAACCCGCGACCATCGGATGTAAAGCGGTGTGCTAGACCGCTATACCACCTAGGTTGTCAAAATATGTATGTATGCACATTTTATCATCACAAAACCTACTATATACTTCTTACATTTTTTTTACAGACGCTTTGTAGTCATAATCTTGATATACTTAAAAAAACTCCACTAACATTCTTTAGTCAATTGATTGATAACCTCGTCAGTAAATACGTCATTGTCTAATCAATAGGCATCAATAATTAAAACGAGATATTATCGTGCCGTATATATTATAATAATTTAAATTTAGATATTGTTAGTAATAAATTGTAAATACATACGTTATACAGCCAGTAAGACCATAGTGCACCCCCTGGCGATGATCACTATTTCTCAATCTTCCTTATAACCCAAATGTCAGTATTGGCAATAAGTTCGTCTTTTTTTTAATTATCTCATTATATATTAATAGATTTTTTTACTTCGGCCTCGATTTGATACGGCAATAGTTTTAAATTCAATTATAATAATATTCACCTTCAATTGTTACCTTTAGCGCAGACGTGTACACCTTACATATAGCCTTATAGCAGCTTTCCTGAGCTTTGTGATATGTATACATATAACGTACCTACAGCGTCACATCATATAGCACCACAATATGTACCTGAAACAATTAGTAACAATGTCATTATTAATATAACTACAAATAACATAACAGAATAATTATTGGTGCTATTAGGCGGTCACAGAACCCGTATAAGTACATTAAACTGCAGAGTACAATGGCTCATAGTCATCATACTTAGCAATTATACAAAATATTTTTAATATACTTAGTATAGTAAATATATCTAACTTAGTATTTTTCTTCAATCATTCCACTTATAGATAAGTAATCGTAAACTGTAAAGTGAAATCACAACAAACTATTATAAAACAAGATAATCTATGATATCTAATCACATAATTCGAAATTCAATTTATTTTCTCATATGACATCATATCCGTAGACAGCAGCATATTGAGATCCCTTTGCCCTTAATAAGATTGTAAGGAAAAATGAAAGAACAGAAAAAAATGCGCTGGACTACTTCGCGCCAAAATATTACAAGAGAATATTTGATAGGTAAATTTTGTGATTTGTAAGTTGATGGAAGAAATATAGAATAACGTAGCTCTTTGGAACACTGCATTTTTTATTCATTGCAGTACTGAGTACTATCCATCGATTCGATATCGATTACTGGATTCCAAGAAACTAATTACGGTTTTCACTGATACCTACTGATGTACTTTCCGATTGCAATATAAATAACCTACCTGGGTGACCGAGTTTACAGACTGTATTTTTCCTACCACGTTAAATCATGTATTACACTTATTTTATCCTTTATTAACTTAATACATAAAAATATAATATTTTATACCTGCTATTACTTGCGACTTCCCCAGAGTAGATGTGAATATATTTTTTTATAAAAAAGAAAGCAATATTGTAAATAGACAGATAAAGGAGGCAAGATTATTAGTAACGTAGACTCCATTGCTGTCTGTCTCCATTGCTAGCAATGTGCCATGTTAGGTTGACCTTCACGTTTCCCCTGGAAACCATAGTGATAAATTCCTGGTGATTTGTTATGATGGGCTAACTGGCCTGACCTCATGTCGTCTTATCATCCTCCACTGGTGCCCCGCCAGCGTATACCGTTAGCACAGGCGGGTGCATTATCATCAATAAAAAAATAGACAGACAAAAACTTTGACTTTGCGAAGTCGTTACACTGTCCATAAAATTGTACCCGGAATATATGTATCTTACTATCAATTTTAAAACAAAATTTAATGATAGCAGCAAGCTACTAGCCCTGAGCAACCACAAAGAAAACGAAGTTTACTTCTAGTAATGTATTTCATTTATAATCTTTATTGCACCAAATATATTTAATTATTATTCAGAAGAAGATATTGTAATTATGTCCTAAAAATATAAAAGTAGAAACATGGCAACATTTTCAAACACCATAGACAATTAAATACATTATGCGTTATTTTTGACAATGCATCAAAAGAATCCATTTCAAACAATTTGTGCCCGTTGACAGGAGAAATTTGATTAATGTTTAGACAATTATAACTTTTCTACGAATGTGCTTTGATGTTCATATTGTACAATGATATACACAGAGAAAGGCGATAGTTGAATTGGTAGAACACTAACTGAACTCTGTGTTTTTTTATCTAAGAGTTTTCAAATTGTTTGGGTCGTTTAGAAATATTCGTCGATGATGTCATGCTTCAAATTATAAATTAGGACGACAGCTTTATTAATATCAAAGACAGCTAAAAATCTATTAACCCACGGAACCATGTTTGCACTATTGTCTATTATATGACGATGGTGATATTTCATTGAATATTGACTTATTAAATATATAAATAGTATAAAATAAAGTCGGTTCCTCTGTTCGCTTAGATTTTCCCTGGAAACCATCGTAATAAATTCTCGGTGAATTTGTCACGATAGGCTATTGATCTGATCTTATGCTCAGATCAATTAGCCTATCGTATATAATCCTCCACTGGTGCCCCGCCCGCGTAAACCGTTAGCGCAGGCGAGTGCACCATTCCATTATCATCCATAAAAAAACAGGCTGACGACAAGTGAAAACCATCGCTTTGCCATGAAAATTACGTCTTCATCTAACGCTGCCACAGGCGTGCTACTTATACGTTGCCATTTTAGACGACTAAAGTATCATGTTCTACTTGGCATTAATCTTGGCATTGGCCCTTCAATCGAAGCATAACTTACAAAATTAGGCTGTTTGGTAACCAAAATAGATAAAACAGAAGTCACTATTTCCTTGATAATCAGTATTTCATTAAAACTCGAAATAAATAACACTAACATATAGAAATAAAATATCCCATGACTTGAAATTTAACCAAATCAGATATTAGAGTAAGTAAATAAATGAAGGAACAATATTACCTAATATTAATCCTTTATAGATTAGACCTTGGTATTTATTATTTGAGCGACCAGGAAATGTCGTAATAAGATTATGTCATTGGTACACGCATGCTACAATAAACTATACTATAACGACCTTAGTCGAATCGGAATCCGTTCATCTTCGTCTACAGATTTTTTTAGTTAATGGTGTCAAATTTAGGAGTCCCCAGCCGTCCTTGTTATTTGATATATAATGGGATAGCTAATATAGAAATAGAAATTGAACTTGCTATATTTTAAATTCTATTTCAGTTTTATGAAAACTGGCAGACAGGCCCGAAAACTGCAGAAATAAATCCCTCTTTTGGGATAAGTCCGCCATTGTACCCATTTATTTTCTAAGTCATATGTATCCTTCTATTAATAATCTATTAATAAAGAATTACAAACAAACTGGTAAGCGCAAGAATGTTTTATTGCCCATCGAACAAGTGATTTCATAGTATCTCTGCTTTGTCCCAATCTTTTTCACGATAGTTCCTGATATCTTATTTTCTTACAATTAAACATGTTTAATGCACTGCGTCGTCTCCTGATAGAATTGTTTCAGTTCTCAAATAATGCGCATGTATACATGGACAAAAAGCATCCTGTCCGTGGTACTCTATACCTATTTATTTTTCTAAAGCCAATTGAAAGGCAGCATCAGTCAAAGAACAAATTGATAAGTTTACGTAACGTTTCCGGACATACAACACTACGGTATTAAATACTTTGCTAAACATCGATGCAGCTGCACTATTACGGTCAATGAACAATCCATTATTTAGATCTAAATCTATTTTTTCCTGTCTCGCCAAGTTAACTACAATTCTGTTATCGCGCCAGGTGTTTTGTACTAATATTCAGTAGGTAAAAAGCACACAATTCCCACAATAGCACTCGAAGCGGTACATCGACCTAGCCGTGAAGAAATCGGACGATGGCGCACAACTGCCGATAAACACATTTGTAAAGATAACAAAAAAAAAATAAAACGTAACCATTACTGACTAATATACCAGAAAGCACGAATCTTTTAATGGTAAATGAAAATAATGATAGAGACACGGGCCACTGCTCCTTTGAAGCCGAAGAAACAGCAGCTCACGTACTCCTAGCGTGGCTGTGGCCATACAATGTACACAAATTCTTGAAAGAGTAGATCGCTCCGTGAAGCCAGTGAGGACACCAGGAGGTTCCTGCGCTTCTGGGAGGACCTGGGCTGGCTACTTTAGTAGTCTCCGCTCTAAACGCACAACGGCCCAGATGTGGTCCATATTACATTTTCATTTTAATAATAAAATAGCGATCCCTATTCCATCGTCTCTTCTATCTCTCACTGATGCCTCGCCAGTGTATGCCATCAATTTGAATGGCAAACAAGCGGATGATTAAAGGAACCAACCGTCACCTATAATTTGATATGAACAGGTGCTGTTTGAACATTAAAATAAATTTGTGTCGCCTGTTATTTCCATACTGAGCAGTTAGTTGTAATGCCTCTGTACCCTGTAAATTCTTAAATATATTGCATCCTTCAAAGCGAAACAACTTGTAAAACAAGCTGCTTAGCGATAGATATCGATGAGATAGAGGTGAGAGAGATGCCATCTTTATTTAAGTCATCTATTTAAAAAATCTTTCAGTATAGATTTGATTAGATTTGATTAGTGGAATCTAATAATATCTCAGACAGTGCCATTTAATGTCAAGCTGAATAGAGCTTTCGTTATGGGCACTGACAACTGTTATAGTATACATAGATACATTTTTTTTGTAAATACTTACAGAATATATATAGAAAACACCAAAACTAACAATCATACTCATGTATACACAAAATTTGTACCGAGCAGGGAATGGAACCTGCGACCATCGGAAACAACTGCGTGCTAAACCGCTAAACCACCGAGGCCGTCAAATATCTTACAGAGATGTTTATTTATTAGTGTAATTTTTGAAAACAATAAATGTAACATAATTTCTGGTACTATTCCTTTATTTATGGACTTCCTCCATTAAAATAAGTATCACAGCCGTTGTATATTCAAATGAACATCCGACTTCCACCCTATGTCGTTAAACAACACAACGTTGCGAGCTTTCGTGCTGTTACTTTGTTATGAGGGTACTCATGGCCATTCAAATTATTTATATATTTGAAAAAAAAACATACTGACCACTAGCCTGATGGGAAGTCGTAAGTAGCATCCACAGACAAGACCATACGTAGATTTTGAAACTGCAAATGATTCGCGTAGAAATTATTGGCTATAGAATATTTCTACGATTTCAAATAAACCATTCAATCTTTTAATATTTTGCTGTTTGCATTATATAATATATTACGAATAATATTAGATATTAAACTACTGAAATGTAATTTATAGAATACACATTACGTTAAGATGTATCTTCAGATATTTAATAACTGAAAATTTACTTCGAATACTATAAAAAATAATATTTTAGTTTAACTTATAAAGTCAGTCAGTATCCATGATGCTGCGTAATGTTTATGAATAATTCATAGTAATTTTATTAATTTTACAATACTGCAACTATGTACTGATTAATAAAAGATAATATTAAAAGAAATAGAGCACTTTTATACAGAGGCTGGCGACAGCAGTTGGCCTTCAGCCGCTCTATAATTCCTTCCTTCTATAACTCCTTCCTCTATAAAGCTGCAGCCTTAGAATAGTTCGAAAAAAAAGAAGGCTTAAATAATTTAGATGTAACTAGCGGACCCTGCAGACATTGTTTGCCATATAAATTAAAATCGCTATTAAAAATAAGGGTTGATGGTAGAAGAGTGAAAATTTGGGCTTGCATGCATTTTTAAGGCCACATTATAATGAAAAACCCAGTTTTTTCTAAATCTCAGGGGTGGACAACCCTTAGCACTTAGGGGTATGAAAAATAGATAATAGTCAATTCTCAGACCTACTGAAAGTCCATATAAAAAACGGCAATTTGTTTGACATTTCCAGTTAGATAAAAAACCTAATACATACATATATATATATATCCCTACAGCGAAAACTTCTATTAAAAACTTTCCCTGTATCAAAATCGCAGCGGGAGCCTAAGATTTAAAATAAATCAAAATATATAAGTTACAAAAAAACTGTGAAACAAATAAAAGGGGAAAAAATTACATACATATACTTTGTTCCACTTGTAACAATAAAAAATAAAGATAGTTATACAAAAATGTGACAAGGGTGGATTTACCTCTGGAAGAGATCCCTTCCAGCCAACCTAACGCTGCGACAGAGGTGGTAGTTAACAGGCAACGATAGTGCTCGAGTTTTAGTAATGACAATATTCTAATTTATAATGAAGTTTGTAAATTTTTAAGACAGTGTCAACCCTGTAATGAAGTTTGCGTGTGGACCGGTCGCCGGCCTGTACTAATCAATATAGAACGCCGCCAACAGAGACCCATCTCTAATTGAACGTTCACACACGTTACATAGATAGATATATTTTCTCTAGGAATTTTACAAAGAATATAATAGAACAGAACAGAATTTATTGGTTCGTGCACAAAAATAACGACTAAAAAAACAACAGTTCAGACATTACAAAACATAGTCCACAACGTGGAACTCAGCATTATGCTGAAATCTGAAAACATAGTCTCCAGCGCTGATTTTCAGTTGGGCCCACAGTACAGACATAAACATAAATTTAAAATAGTGATTACATAAATATAAAATGCAAATAAATTGTAAGAAAAAAGTATTAGTAATAATATTTGCAAAAAACAATCATAATACGATACATATTTATATATTTAGGAGATTAGACCTTAAATTAGATTAGAAATCAGGAATTATAGGAATCCCAAATTGTCAGATTAACCTAGTTATTTGAGAAAGATATATTTTTTGTCAGTGACTGGAAAGCTGGTCAAATCGCCAGTGAGCTTTCAGTAGATGTCACTATGTCATAGAGGGGTGAGATGTTGCTGGCAACTTGCCCGTCATTGCTTTTATATAATTCTATATTATTTTGATGATATTTTTTATTTTGTGACTTCACAATGAAGTCAAAGAGTAAAAAACGCTTTCAGACGAATATATCTACAAATAATTATTTGTGGTTTTGTCTTCAATAATAGTTATTATTTGAAGAAAAAATCACATTATTGTTGTCAATTATATACCACAGTATTATTTTCATCTCGCGACAGTCATAGGCCACGTTTTTTTATGACTGATAATAAAATGACAGTCCTAGTTTACGCTGGCGAGGCACCAGTTGAAGATGATAAAATGAGCATGAAGTCGGGTCAGTTAGTCAAACGTTTTCAGGGGGAATCTGGCATGGTACATTAATAGCAAGTGTCTCAAATTCTGAAAAAGTCTGTAATTTTGGCCAGTTTACCTCTCCTTCTCTTACCATGACCTCATATTTTTATCATATAAATTACAGTCTCCCAAAATTAAATCTAAAAGTGATAAACCTGGAAACGCTAAAGGAAGATGTTCGTTAGTCCACATTACAAATAATTCCCTTCCTCCCAGACCACGTGTATAACATAATTAAAAAGTCATCATAATATAGGCGATATAAAAATACTAATATAACATAAAACGAGAACAATATGAAATTTAGCACAAAAGGTACGTAATTGTACAAGGTAATAAAAAACCTAATATCCTCCGAAAGACCTATTTTCGCCTGAAACACGTCCTTTAGTACGCCTACATAGTTCAGAAATAACCTCGAACGTCACAATGTCCTATTGTACGCTTCTACCTAATAAGCAGAGGTATACAAGTATATACAAGATATGGTCCTCTATTGTGACACTATATTTGAAGCTATTGTTCTATGAAACAGAATTGTTGATGCTTGATGTACATTATTCAAACTTCTCAGCCAAAGAATGATGTCTTGGGATACATTTGATAGTATAAGTACCCGGCTCAATAAGGTTTATCAGTCGGGTGATCGTAGATGAAAAAATAAATATATCATAATTTTCGAATGCACTACATTTTGACTGCAGAATCGCTGAATTAATTGTTGTTTTAGTAATGGAGACAAAAGAAAATAATACAAGCAACCTCAATGTGTGACGTTACTTCGCTAATGCATATGACAACCTACAGGGGTTTTCCCGATTCGTCATCCCTGGAAGTTCTTCAAGCCGATCAATTAACTTCAAGAAATTATTATTTTATTTATATTAATTGGCGAATCTTCGCACTATGTTGTAATTGAAAAAGATTAAAAGTTTTAACCAGCTACTAAATACATCATTACTAACGTACAAAATCGAACATACAGTTTAATAGGAATACATTCATGTCTCCAAGAAGTTAAAATGGCGTATATTACTTCTCCTTTCTAGTGATTATAGGAATACTATAACAAGAATATGTAACTTAATTCAAAAAGTTCCTGTAGAGTCGAATTCACTGTTAATGAATAATGAATTCGAAACTACATAGTCTGGCATGTTTCGAGTTGAGAGCATTAGTACAGTAATTTCCAGTGACAGGCTAGGGTCCACTTTCACCGGTCAGCTGACACCGCTCTTCCGCCGTTTCCACCCTCGTGTCGTTGCTAATTCCGCTGGGACACAAATAATTTGTGCACAACTAAAAATTAATTTAAATGGAATCAAATAACACTGTTATCTATGCAGCTGGATTCTGCAATGGTATACCACAACTGATAAACAATTTAACGAATTTATCGTGGACGAACAACAAGAATGGTAATTTATTTCATGTTTTATAACATTCGATAAATATCGAATAGAATCTGAAATAAAAAACTGAAATCAAAATTTCTAGAGACCCGATAAGACACAAAGATCAAAGCTAATAAATTACTAATTACAAATTAGATACAAAACATCTAAATTTTGGTTAATTATCGCCACTAGGAATATTATCGTTAGTGCGCTATTTTCATAAATGTCTCTTTAAATATTGCAGAGTACAACGTATTCACTTATTATCCCTTAATTTATATCGCAATAATTCATTACATATTCGTTCTATAATATTCAATATATTGAATTATTTGATAATACTGAAATCAGGGGCTCCAAGGTATGCTTAAACCCTTAGAAGATACACAATGAAAAGGTGCTAAGAATACTCTAGTAAAAGGTCACAACATGTTAAATGAATAAAAAATACATAATATTCAACCGAAAACGTCAAGTAATGCGACGGAGGGAATAGGAACTCTCACACAAGTTTCTAACAAAAGCTCACGTGAGTACGAGGGCACATTTCGCCGACTTCTGCTAAGATTTTTAACAAAGAACTAACCCTAAATTGAGATTGCAACCTTAAATGTAATAACAGAAAGTTCGTTTTTGTAGCAGCTATCGAAAAACTTGAAAAAAGGTGGCCGTATTCTAGCCAAAGTTCAAACTGGTAACAACGAATATGATATTACGTATGATTTTGAACCTTAACATTTATGCAGAGAGTTGTATTTAAAACATTGTGATTTTTAAGGATTCGCGTATGGATTTGTTTTTGCCGGTCGTGTGTCATATTGTGCCAGGCTGTATGGGGTTGAACGACGAAATACGTGGCTCACTATGTTTGTAGGTGACGAGGTTTTGTTTCAGTTATGCTTCGGTTTTTCTTTATGTCTTTGTGCATTTTACCAGAAGACCTGCATTTGGGTGCTGTGTTTACTTTTGTCCGCCAATGTTTCTGTTGTAAATAAGAACGGAATAAAAGCAAAAGTAGTATGCATTGAGCTTTTGAAAATAGTTTAATATTCCTAGAACAAATTCGATGAAATTATACTGATTTATCGGATGCATTACATTGTTGTAATTAAATTTAACCACAATCACAGAAATAAAAGAGAACCTTCAAATAACTAATAGAATCTTGTCTAATTAAAGTAATATTTTAAACATGTCAGTCATCATTACTGTCATTAAATTGGCTAACTTCAAAACTTAAGTGGCAAAGTTCGGCAGGAGGTCATATATTAATTAATAACAAATAGGACATTATATATAAATTTATATATAAACTTATGATAACAAGTAACAAGCGAGTAACTAGAAGTTTACAATACAACTATACTAACAATAGTACTAGAAAAAAAACCAAACTAGACACATTATAATAAAAGACAAAAGTAGAAGTATCTATTACAAACCGAGGATAAAGAAGGAGAAAATTAGGAAAAAGGAAAGTCAGGATAGAAACTAGTGAAGCGTACGTAGCTCATCTGCAAGACCAGACGGCAACAGCAATAGAAAATCACGTGATGCAGAACGAGATAAACTTTAAAGGGTCTTGGTTCTCGTGAATGCAGAGACAATTGATTCGTTATTAACAGATCTGGTTTACATTAACTAAAGATTTGTAATAATTTATATAATCTTAACCAAATCTGTGCAACTTGCAACCGCAACAACAACTAAACTAATAATAATGTTGGAAATTCGAACCTAAATTCAGTGTTTGCTGGCCTCTCGAAGTAATTATCATCCTATTCAGTTGTATTCAAATTAATCCAAACATCTGTTCGGAGAACCCTTTCAGAAAAACGGAAAGAAAAGACCGGTGGACAAAAACGTCCATACTTGAATGTTCCATACAAAAACTCACTAATTTGTAAATGAAAGGGAGCAAGTAGTACCTTGGTCGGAACTGATTTAAATAATAAAGGGAATCCTCTTAGTGACGTTTAAATGGTTTAGAGGTCGGCCTACATCCATAATAAATTGTGTTTTCCTCTAACTTTATTTTCATCAGGTAAATTTATAATTAAGGTTTCTATTTACCTACTATTTTGTTATGTCCAGGTTTAGAGTAAAGTAGAAATTAGTTTTGCATTCTAATTAACAAATATAGATAAGATACCGTCAAATGTTGCCTTCCTTCTGATAATATCGAATGAAACAATTTGTCTTTCTCATTGTTTTACGAATTTTACCAAATGCAGATATTCTTAAGGGAAGAAATTTGTGCAGCAAATATAAAATATGAATTGACCGTACGAAACATCCGACTGTGTTCGTTCAAATTATAATTTCTTCTTCTTCTTCACAATTTATTCAGAAATGTCAATAAATGATAACTGAGGTATGTTTTACATAGTCGTCTGCGTAGGTAACTTTGTTAGCCGCCTAGTAGCTTGCTTTATAAGCTGTTTCGATTGGAGAAGATATGGCAAATAACAGAAGCATGACTCCTCTATTCTCATGAGCAGCAATGATTCACAGTGTTGCCTATAGCAAACAGTTGTCACTTTCTATCACCTGGGTCATCTTGTTTGCGTTACTTTTTATTACTACTTAAAAGAACACACAACTTTATTTAATAAAAAAAACAGAAACCTTCAGTATACATTAAAAAAGAAACAAACAAAACAATGCGGTTTAGTACAACCTCAAAATCTATTTGAAACATTTACCGCTGCCTTCATCTTCACTGACATTGCTTTGGTTCCGTGACCTCAAAACTCGATGACGCAGAGGCATTCCTTGTAATAAACTGGTTTGTTCTTTATATTATAAAAGTATTAACCGCATGGTTGACACTATGGATAGAGATTTAAGGTAGCATCTCGATACATAACAGTCTGTTTGCAATAGAATAGAAAATCATTTATTTAAATAAACTTACATTAAATAACTTTTGAATAGTCATCACATATTTTTCAATCTACCGCTCAGTCGGCAAGCTGTCTCATCACAAGAAGAATGAGCGAGAAAATTGCGTTTTGCTCTTTTAAATAATTTTGTTGTTACTTTTACTAAAGAAAACTTTAAGTATTAGTAACTACATACATAAAATTTATGATTATTGGATCTTCATAAAACTTTAAATACACTTTATAATAATACACAATACGTTGGATGGTATCGTTAGTACTGTGGACTAATTCTCCCATTACTAGCAATGTATCGTGTCTGGTTGACCTCCTCGGTTCCCTCTGGAAAATAATGTGATACATTCATGGTGAATTAGACACCATAGGCTAACTATCTTATCCCATGCTCATCATACCATCCTTCACTGGTGACCCGCCAGCGTAAACCGGAGGCGGGTGCACCATTCCATTATCATCAATTACAATAAATAGTAGAGGGGGGATGGGAATTGTTAGTAATGTGAACTAATATCCACATTGCTAGCAATGTACCACGTCAGGTTGACCTCCACGCGGTTCCCCCTGGAAACCATCGTGATAAATTCATGGCGAATTTACCACGATGGGCTAACTGACCTGACCTCATGCTCATCTTGTCATACTCCACTGGTGCCCCGCCAGCGTAAACCATTAGCGCAGGCGGGTGCACCATTCCACTATCATTCACAAAAAAAAAAAAAAATAGTAGATACGAGATAAACATGTAGCTACTTATGATACAGATACAGATGGGGTATGATTATACTGGTCAAGAACATACATAGAAATATTAACTATGTATGCAATACCGTCTTTACCATAAGGGCAAACGGGGCCCGTGACCAGGGCCCCCGTTCTCAGGGGCCACCCAAAGGACTGACAATTTTTCTCACACAGTTATTCTCAAAAGATTTTTTTCACCTTTTCTTATACCTAATGAGCTTTTCTTTTTTTTACTTTCCAAAAGGGCCCCGAATAGTGTGCCCAAGGGCCCCAGCCTAGTTTAAGACGGCGGTGTATGTATGTTACATTTACAGAAAAAGTATTAGTTGTCTAATGTATGCCATTAGACAACTAATACTTTTTTTTTTAATTTAAAATACATACACCGTGCGTAATATCCAAAAAATAACAATGAAAAAAAAACCAACAATTTATATAAGAAGTAGACAGTATAAATACTGCCAATATCAAAAACTAAACGCCTACAAATTGTGAAACAAAACGCAATTTCAACTTCATTCAAAAAGCAATCTTAGCGCGACTCACAAAGTGATTCACGAAAACATCCCCGCTACAATAAAACCTTTATTCAATAAAAGCGAAATCAGCATAATGGAACGGAAAAAGCGCGGGTTCAATGACCCGACTTATCTCGGACACTAACTTTATCTATCCCATCTCCGCCTTACGCCTTCCAACTTAATCGATCCCCGCGGCCAAAACCTCAACTTTAATATTATAGGCGTAAAGGATATTTTACTTTATTTCGAGGAATGTTAGGTGGATAAATTTCTGTATTAGACATTTTCATAAGTATTCCTAGCTGATACGATTCGACGACCTCGGTGGTCTAGCGGTTTAGCACACCACCTTTCCAATGGTCGCGGATTTGATTTGAATGCCAAAGCTTGTATTAGATAACTGATACAAATACATAGATATTAATTTTTTTCGTAAATACATACATATTAAACATAGAAAAATATAGACCGATACAAACAATCATACTCATGAATACAAAGGTTTGTGCCGTGCGAGGATCGAATCCGCGACCATCGGATGTAAAGCGGTGTGCCAAACCGCTAGACGACCGAGGCCGTCGAATTATTTGCGATGCTGAGTTATAGATGACCTCCAGAACAATTCAGACATTATCGCAAACAATCACCATCCTATCAAAGCGGTGGCCGTAGTACAGTCAGCAACATAAATATAAGGTTTATACCAAAAATGTTTCAATATTCTGAAAATCACGGCTGTAGCTTCGGCTGCAGCAATATGCTGATAGGACACCTCTTACACAACACCTCTCTTTTGGTAAATATTTTATAGTAGCAATAATCTAATTGTTGTATTATGTTGGTGTGGCTATCTGTACATAAATGTGCGTATGTGTATACATATAAATAAAATTGGAGTGTATGTTTGTAATATTGAAACAACCGTTTTTTACTATATGCATATGAATATAAATACGGTACATACACCAAAATATCATTTTTTACAATTTTTGTCTGTCTGTCTGTCTGTTTGTTCCGAATCTATATCTAATCTAATCTCTGAAATGACTGGACCGACTTAGGTAGCTTATGCAATAAGGAGTAACTTAGGCTACTTTTATTTTAGAAAAATAAAGACAAATTCCACGCGGACTAAATCGCTAGTATACAAATATTATTGTGAAATGGTCTTAGATACATTTATAAGCTAACCACAGAGGCCTGCGGACTGTAGGATAAAAACAATTATTTATTGAGGCGAACTGTACATACGGAGAGTTACAACTCCCCTAACCGCCACTTCCCTCTCGTTAGTGGACCTAAAAATAAAGCGAGCCGACTGGAACACTAGCAACTAGCTGCATACTCTCATATTAATACTGCCACTGTCATTTTTTTTTGGGTTGATAATGGAATGGTGCACCCGCCTGCGCTAACGGTTTACGCTAGCGGGGCACCAGTGGAGGATGATAAGATGAGCATGAGGTCAGGTCAGTTAGCCCATCGTGCAAATTCATCAGGAATTTAACACGATGGTTTCCAGGGGGGATGGTGGTGGTCGACCTGACATGGTACATTGCTAGCAATGGGGTTATCAATCCACATTACTGACAACCCCCTTCCCCCTGCCAGTGTCATTCACCACCGTAACTTTGACTTTATTGACAGCCACGGTGGTCTAGCAGCTTAGCATACATCCTTACTTCCAACGGTCGCGGGTTCAAATGAAATTTGGTATTCATTTCAAATGAAATTTCGTACATTGATAATCGTGACAGATTATCTGTGTACCAAATTTCATTTAAAGCAGTTTTGGAGTGAAAGGGCGACAGACAGAATTAATTTCGCATTTATAATATTAGTATTGATTAACTAGAAATTACATTGGCGAGGCGCAGTTTTCTATACAAATAATAAAAAAAATTATAGCTGTGTACATGCAAGATATGCAGTTTATTATTGGGGGACATATCAACCTTACGGAAGTTTGTGCGCGCTACAATCTCAGAAACGGTATAACCGATTTGGATGTGGGTTTCACTGGAATACTGCAGTAAGCTTCATTTAAAAGTTTGCATGAAGTTGCAGCTTTATCAAATTATTATTGTTTCTTACTTTCTTCGTTCCCGTAAAGCTTGTTATATCCATACACACCGCCCGAATCCTTTATGCGTTCTCGATGTATTAAAAAGTGCATACCTGCAAAGAATTAGAAAAGCAAATTAGAAAATGAACTATTTACTATTATGAGTTATTTTACCAAGGTAGACTTTATTAAAAGTCGTCATAGTGGGTGCCCTGTATCAATATTCCAACCGCCAAGCAGCTTGCTTTTTAAGCTGTGTCGAGTGTGGGTTAAGATTAGGCAGTGAAATATATATAAAACACTAGCTGTCCCGATAAACATTGTTTTGCCTTAAAATAAAAAAAAAAATTGGGATGGACTACCCCTAACATTTAGGGGGATGAAAAATAGATGTTGGCCGATTCTCAGATCTACTCAGTACGCTCACAAAATTTCATGAGAATCGGTCAAGCCGTTTCGGAGGAGTATGGGTACGAAAACTGGGACACGAGAATTTTATATATAAGATGATACAGGTGACTGGCAGACTCGGTGGTCTTTTTTAGACTTATTTAGGGACTTTAACATAACTAGTGATCGCTCAATTGTTCAAATTCGGCCATAATTACTTTAAATTATTGAACATTATTAAGATTCTATTGTCAAAAACTATACTTCTTTCTGTGTTATCTCAAAGACATGGCGTGCAGTGTTCTTTTATTAATAATTAAAATAAAATATTGTATTTCTCTATGTATATATACTATACGTGTGCAAAATATCATCTCTGCCGTTCGCATAACTTTCGTAAAAAGGGTACAAAGTTTTTAACACAATACACACTTAAACGCACACACTTCACACTTTATTATAATGTAATGAAAATATGATAGACCCATTATTAGTTATTCCTTATAGTCTACTATATAATGAAAATAAAAAATGTTGACGATACGGTATCAGACATTATGCCGTGGCACATACCAACATCAAGCAGTATTAGTCCAAATTTTTTTATTTTAATATCCCTTTAGGTCTCTGACACATTCCATTAATATGTGACGCGTTTTTAGTAAGCCAGTTATTTTACGAATCTACATATATATAGAATATACATATAATTAAATTATACTTCTTTGTACACCAAGCCTTATATTATACTGTCATATATATATTATATATAATATATAGGGTTATCCCCATACATCACATCAAGCACGGTTGATTTACGTTAAACCTCAAAATTTTACGTACACAAATAGCTTATCGTAAATCAAAAAGCCCATCATTAGACACCCAGCCTGTACGATCAGTACCGACAGAGCAAAATCTTCAATATCCATATTATATCCATCGGTTGTAGAACCCTCGGAATGCACACGTTACGACATAGTAGAGACATCGTAAGAGCTCTCGTAAAACTGGTGCACCCAGCGAATGCCAGTCAACGGAGAGCTGCCTTTTTTATCATATTTTCTTCAATATATACGCTAGTTGTTACAGCAAACAGAGGCAGGGGAGGTCAAGTTACATTGGTGTTGGGGGTGGCAGGTCCGGGCGGGAGCTCAGCGCGCAGCCTCCACTGTATCGACCGACCGCGCCCTCTATCCACGTGCTTCATTCACCGGTACAACACCACGTCAACTGTCTTCTATTTCTAAGTAGATTGTTAGATTTTGCGTGATTTATATTAAGTTTCCTTTTTTTAATTCATATTTTTAATATGAAACTTAATAAAGGCACAGGTATTTCTTTACAAAGTCTAACTACCACACATAGAGAAAATTAATATCAAAGGAGAAAAACAACTTAACGTCGACCCCGTTAAGGCTAAATGCACAGATTTTCTACGAATATTCTTAAAAGCAATATTATTAAAAAGGCCGCTTAATAAAAACTGTTTTAAAATGTATATATTTAGCATCGTAACAAAGTGGCGCCCAACATGAGACTAAGTTTCCTATAAAAAAAATAATTAAATAATTACAAGCCAAAGGAGATTATTCCTAACCACAACGACAATTTTCCAGCATAAATCTGTAACGCAATAGATTCCAATACCGCAAATGACAGAGTGCCAGTAAAACTGACAGCGAATAATAATAATAATCAATTTTATTAAACCACAATTATATACAGTCTTAATTCATTTTCATAAACAATTTGTTGTGATTATGAGCCTGGGAACTGAACTAGGCACGAGGCCTGTGTCTCAGTAGACCAGTACTCACCCCTCGATTGTGCGGTTTTACATAGGTTTACACAATAAGATTATAGCAACATCTAGGTATCAATAGTAAGCAACATCTTGGGTAGTAGATGTTAGAAACTATAATGTACGATCACGTCACCAATTCATATATACATGTTGTACATAGATTCAGGATACACATGGACATCATAGCACGTCGTATAAATAACCTACAACTCATATGTCGTTCCACATAGAGTTCAAAGTCGTAAGTTGAATTTTACATGTCGCCATTTTTAATGTATGGTGTCGTTCGTCGAGAATTTCGTTGCACAATTCCCGCCGTGTTCATGCGAAATGCATTAAAAGTGAGATATGAATTAGGTAGATCAACGCTTCTAGCTTAGGAAGCGGTAAATGATAATAATAATAATAATAATTTCAGGACAATTCTCACAGCTCCATCTAGACCCAAGTTAAGCCAGCTAAAACTTGTGTACCCATAACTAGTTAACTACTCGATAACTAATACAAATACATAGTTTTTTTTTTATTTAAACATATACATATTATACGTAGAAAATACCCGGATCGATACAATATAACATACTCATGAATATAAATGTTTGTACCGTGCGAGGAATCGAATCCGCGACCATCGGAAGTAAGGCATCATTCATCATTCAGGGCATCATTTACCTTTACCATATAACGTAAAGGTAAATGATGCCCTGACATCACAATAACCATAGATAAAGAACAAAAACATAGTACGTTTTAGTGTGTCTATGATAATCATAATAGAGATGACTTTGTAATGGCTCGTACCGCCATCTGACGTATGCATCTGTATGACAGATAAAAGCATTTTAACTAATTGCTTTCATAATTAACGATCTGTAATTAGTTAGACGGTAAAAACACCGACAGACATGAAGAAATTCTTCACTTAAAATTAAACTGTATTTCTGTAATATTACACGCATTGTTGACGCGTATTTTTAACACTTGATTTCGGTAAATCAAATGTCGGGCAGGTAGAGAAGCACAAATGAAGCCAATTGCTGACGTAAGTCAGCAAAAGGGTCTCTTAAACCTACACCCGGGTTACAAGTTCCGGGAACTGTTCGGATTTTCCCTCCCTGCCACGCGATGATCCCGGCTACCGCACGGTTATTCCATAGAATGCTAAGAAGATCGTGTGACTTTTAATTCGCAGTTATTATTTAAAAAATACAAACTTTAACGTTAAAACTTTAAAGTCCATTTCACATTATTTATAATTTTTGAGTTAATACAGATTATTATTGAGCCATCCGCCATCGAAGACAAAATCATTGCTACGACAAATACCCAGAAATATATGTATTTTACATCAACGAACAACAACAATAATTATTTCTATTTTTATTTTATATTTTATTACTAACATAGGATACGTTATTTAATAAGCTGTTACTAACAAAATCATGTCGTCTGAAAATAAATATTATTATTATTATCATTACATAGTATAAAACAAAGTCGCTGTCGCTGTCTTTCCGTCCCTATGTATGCTTAAATCTTTAAAACTACGCAACGGATGTTGAAGCGGTTTTTTTTAATAGATAGAGTGTTTCAAGAGGAAGGTTTATATATATAATACATGTACACCCTGGCTATTATTGTTTTTAAAAGTGATATCTGCTTAATATAAACATTTACACTTTATATTGGTTCGTTGGTTTTATTAGATCAATAAATAAATAGCAAAACACGTTTTTACTCACATCACTACAACAATGAATTATGCAACGAGTACATACTCCGAAAATGATGTAAGACCTGAATCCAACTGCCATTGGCACCATTAAATCATACGTGAATTTACGTGAAATATCATCCGTCATTCCTGACATATAACCGCGTGTAAACACGACGGCATAAATCCCACGGGACGTAATGAAACCGAGTAAGTTTTGCATGCCACATGAAGAGCTATAAATACACGTATCGCAAATCGCTGAGGTTGACAAATGCGACATAATCGTCTAATCCAATGTCACGAGTTCATGACGAGTCGACTCACGACATATATGACATTTTCATTCGGAAACTATGCGTACAATTAGGTTATAATTCAGATAACACAAAATATCATACTATCTGCACATTGTCTTATGGAGGGCAGACCACAGAGCAATTAATGCTACGTTTTGATAAGAGATTTCAAAGGAAATTTATGTGTAACAACCTGTAATGTCTAAAAATAAACTCACTGTGCAAACTGCACAGTGACACAAAAAAAGCTTTTGTTTAATCGATTGCTTGCACAAGCGGAAAAAATATTCATAATTATTATACATACATTTATTTTCAAAACTATTGTTTGTGAAATACCTAATAGTTATACAGTTTCATACAAAAATTATTTTACTTACACAAAGAGATTTAAGTAGGTTCTGTGAATAATAAACTATAGTATGTATTTCACATATATATCATTTCTTAATTCAACATTCACACTGACCTGGTATAATCACTTTGACAACCTATTATCCTATAAAAAAATCTTTTTATTCATAGATTCACTCATCGTTAGATATTGGCGGGAACATAATTCCATATTTAAAACCTTTTATCGAATTAACCAGATAGCTCGATTGCCATTTAAACAGAAATTATATTAAAATACACTTAAATATTAAAGAATTAAAGCGTATTATCGGTTAAAGAGAAAATATTGGGAATGGCCAACCGTTTTATCTGGATTTATCAGCACGAAGGAAGACCCGGTGCTTTCCGAAACGGATATCGGAAACTAGCAGGAAACTCAAGTAGAACAGATACGACGAATCAACGGCAAACTCGAAACAGGACTTACATAAACTAAACACAGATATTTATTTTATTTTAAAGACTGAAATACGGAATTTAATGCTATGTATATTAATGCTTTGTTTTGTGCACTAGTTATATTACTCTGTTTCGATACGTAGTACCTATGACCTCTTGATCTTTTTGAAATCTTATTCAGATATATAACATGCGCCCTTTTTTGTATTTGAACGTAAAAATATAAAATTATTTGAACAAAATTTTGTACATTTTTATTTATAAAGTCTACATGGAAAATGAGTATTTTCTACAATAATACAGACAATAATATTCATGAATAGCTACAAACATTTATAACGTGTTAGATTCGCTTACGTCGGAAGTAGGGCTGTGTACTATACTGCTAGACCTCCAAGACCATGGGTATACCCAGCTTCTGGCCCCTATGTTCTTTTTATGTCGGGATACGGCTTTCACATATGATAATGTATGTATAATTTATTGGTATGATATACAATTTACAGGTGAGGTGAGGGTGCTACCCTGCTTTGTACCACTGAGTACGCTCGTAACCAAGGACGTCAGTTATCAAAAATTAAACATAAACTTACTATTACTCACTTTATTTCTAATTCTTATCATTTACGAGTATTTGTAAGTACTTTGTACACATAACTGCAAAATATTATATTTACTTAGTGATCTTTCTACAATCAATGCCTTCTTTATAAAACTTGACAAGCTGTTGCCTGCGGATTTGCTTGAGTGCTATTATATTTTTAATAATATATATGTACACATACTAGCAATTAAAGTGGTGTTGTTAACCGACTTTAAAAAAAAAGGCGGAATTCAGTCGATCGTATTCAAATCGACTCTATTTTTTTGGTGGAAGTCTTTGGGAAAGGCTTATATCCAACAATGGACAGACACAGGCTGATCATGATGATGATGATAAAGATATATTTTTTAATACCTCAGAAAGTTTTTGTGAACAGATTTTGATATATTTTTTTAAAACATCCACGATAAACCACACCACACCCTCACCATACATACCATTACCATTGTAGGTACAGGCTATACCTACTCATAATTTATATGCGATTGAAGTGGGAGCGAGAGTTATACCATCGAAATCCCTACAATTTTCTAAAGAATCTTGACCGGTCTAGAACTGCAGTGGTTTCTGTACTAGAACAGAATAGATTTGGCTAGGCAGGGAGAGAACAAGGCACGATCGGTGAAGGTGAGTTTGGTCGCACGTCGTCAAACGGACTGCTCGGAGTTTCCTTTTCACATGATAGACCCGGCACCCTCATGGTGAATCCATGGAATGGTAAGAAGTTCGTCTATCTAGACTACAATTATAGTTGAACATCGTATATTACCCCTTTTTTATATAGTGAATACTAATTTCCTCTGAACGGGATAAAAAGTCATCCGGTATAAAAAGTTCCTAATTCATTCGTCTTTAGCTCCTCTTTAGAGCTATTGTTTTGGGCATGTAAGAACAGTAATTAGCTGTTCTCAGTTGTATGTTTGAACTTTATTGGTTATAACTTTATTGTACTATATACCTTTACAGCATAGCAATAAAGTTCAGAACTGCTTGGAGTATTAATTGAAATTTACAATTCAGTTGGCCCTGAAGATGACATGAAGCAATTAATTTGATTAGTTCGATGGAGCGAATTTTTCAAGTACGCTTCAATGGGTTCCGTTTGACAGAATTTGGGTAAATCTGTTGTTGAAACCGGGGAAAGCATTGTGTCTTTTAATCTTTAAAGAAAATTGAATAATAATGCTATAAAAATACAGTTCAATCTCCCATTCATGTAGTAGTCAATGTTTTTTTTAGTTTAGTTTATTACCATGCAAGTAGCAATAATATCTCAGTACGACTCACACAGAGCTATCTAGTCTCAAGTTAAGCAGCGCTTGTGTTATGGGTACTAGACAACTAATATAAATACTTTGTTACATTTTATTTTTGTAAATACATACACATTTTACATTCATGAATACAAATGTTTGTACCGAGCGTGGATCGAACCCACGACCATCGGAAGTAATGCGCTGTACTAAACCGCTAAACCACCGAGGCCATCGAATATACAATATTTATTCTTAGGTTAATTAATCTAATACTTTTATGTATAAAAAAATATCCAGACAAAAGCAGATGATCTCTCGAATAACATATATCATGTATTATATGTATGTATGTTTGTTCTCTTTTCATAAATAAACAGCTGAACAGATTTTAATGAAATTTGACATCAAGACAAGTTTATCATAGACTATCTTCATCTGACTGACTTTGGTATCATTCCTAGAAATCCATATGTTACTTTAAAATAAGACCAGCTTAGTGTCAATGTCAATGATAAACGAAAAACAATCATTTTAAATTATGAGTCGTCTTTTGTTTGAATTAATTAATATATTATATACATAAAAACATTATGACTGTATTAAAATTATCTCCAACTGGGAAATAGCACAGGATGTGACTAACATACCTACTTACAAAAATTATTTAAACAATAAATATTATATTTACAATAAGGAAAAATCACGGGATCTAACCACGGTTTATTTATTTTTATTGAGTTCTCGATATTTCAGCAAGTGCTTCAACCGCCATGATCACGGGTAAACTGAAGAGTAGCGGGTAGATAGTAAACCAAATATTTTATGGACATACATATTTGTCTATTAATCTTAACATTATAAACGCGAAAGTATGGTTAGTACTCACACGCAAAAACTACTGAACGGATTTTGATGAGACTTTACAGTAATATAGCTGTTGCATTAGAATAACATATAGGCTATAATTTTTATTGAAATTTATATACTGAAAAATAACGCGGGTAAACCGCGGGCACTACTAATTATTACTAAGGTAAGGATTATTGACTTGGACAGTATTAAATGAATAAACAATGATGAAGAAGTGTACCTTGTCTCAACATTATTGTTAAGGGGGGCAATTCTAAAATGAACTCTATTAAAATTATATGGTAGGTGAATTTCAATTTTTCATTATATATTTTGATAATTTACTAACTGTTTCATTAACAATTTACTTATGATTTCTTCCTAAAACATATTATTCAGGTTCCTTAAGTGAACATTTAAATTTTTTAATGTTATAATTTCTATATGTTACATAGACCTGGATAAGATGCCCCACAGATCGAACAAAAAGTGGAAAATTATGCAAGAGGCATACGTCCAGCGGTGGGTAATATATGCCGAAAGAGAGAAGAAGAGAAATAGAGGGGAGGCTAAGAATTTTAGAAAGGCGAAGTTAGAACATGGCTCTAAAAAAGTTGGCAAACATTGATCTAACGTATTTATCACTTCTGAGTTTCCTAGAAATACTAGTTAAAAATTATATCATGTCTATGAATGCAGTTGATCGTCCGAGCTTGTTGGCCCGGGACGTGTTAGGCTGCCCGTCTTCAAATATGGAAACTACGATTCAATGCACTCCGCGTCCGTTGATGTTATGGTATTGTCCATGATTCGGTTGTCTATGGCTTCCTGTACAAAAATAGCAGCTTTCAATAGGGTTGTCATCGTGCTAGTTTCCTTGAGATTGGACATTTAGAGACTGGTCTGATAACTGTGTTTACTCAAGTAGCTATTATATTTATTTTTATCAATCTTGATGTTTAACAGTTTGACTGACAGAAATCTTAAATATGTAATGCTGAACAACACTCATTTAATAGTGGATGACGCAAGTTTCTTGCTCCTTCTCCTTGTGATGAGTTTGTTTTTCGAATGAGCGGTAGAATAAAAAATATATACATATACGTCCGAGATTGGCAATGATGAGACTGGAACAGATGATGATGTATGATTACAATAATTTGTTTAATTTAATAATCAGAGAATGATTATGTTTTTCTTAATAAACAAGATAGAAACAGTGATGTCACAGATATAAAAAAGTATGACAGCATTTAATTGCACTAAGCGCTCAATGATTTGTTTATTTGTTTGTCGTAATCTCTGTAACAATCTCTACTGATTACTCAAATCCGACACTGGTATTTGAAATCTTGTTTGATTTTCATTGTAAAGTGTATGAAGAAATGGTGAATAATGGTACCAGGAATAACAGAATACACTTTGATAGTACTCTGGGTTTTCCACCAAGTCTCACAGTGTGTAAAGCAAGCAACTGGCAGCTGAATAAAGCTTTTTTTATTGAGAGTTTTGGGCTATTGTAAGGTACCGCAGCGAACTGCATAAATCTATGGTGCTCACCCTTTCTCAATTTACTTTATCTAGATCCATCAGGGACAAGAATTCAAGGATATTCTTAGGAGGTTTGTATCTCCTCAGCGTATACCTAAGAGAATAAAGAAAGTTACAAGCAAACAGAAGAAAAACCCAAGCAGACGAGTTAGAACAGTTTCCTTTTAGTAATATGAATGAAAACGTTACGACAACCCTGAATTATTATAGTATCAATTCAAAAAGATGATGATATAATACCCTACAAATCCAAGGTGTTAATAAATCATAATTGTCTTTAGGATCAGATAGAAGCATTCAATCAAACTCACTAACCGTGTAATACCATTAAATCGGGTTGCATCTGCTCGATATATCGCATTGCGGCGCGCAATCGATGTATCGAATTACTACATGTTCGATCGAATGCTGTTACAGTCATCTCTAGTCATATGTATAACAAAATCGTACAATTGCGACGAGGCAAAAACGGTTGAAGGAATTACGATCAAAATTTCACACAATGTTATTATATACTTGTCAACATGTAGGCTAAAAATTGCTGAGTAATATACCTTCCAATCGACAAAATAATTAATTTAATTTTTTATAGTTTCAATACTACACACAATAATATTTATTTATTTATTTAAAAAAGAATAGATGGCGCTATATTACTTATTGATACTGTGATTTGATTTATCATCACTAGATGGCGCTTCCAAATAAACACGCACACGATATCGCAAGCATCACTAGTAATACTATAATGCCACAGAAACGAAATATTGCATTCCATACTAATTGATAGTAGCGTTAAGAACTTGTTCAAATAGCGATATGTCAATTTTAGGGTTCCTGGATTAAAAAGTAAAATGGACCACATGGGGCAACGGACACTCTGTCATAGAGCTATATTTAAAAATTGTCAGTTTAAATTTGGAACACTTAGAAACTGTCAAAGAAAATGACAATCATAATATTCCGTAGAAGTCTGTACGTAGAAAATTTATATAAAAGTTAATCGAGGAAATGATTTATTGAAAAACAATAGCTAAATTTGACAAACAAGAAATACTATTTTATTATTTAAAACTTAAATAGATAAAAGAAATAATAAATTAACATAAAGCCTCAATACTGTAGAAAGAAGTTAGTGCTCTCTGTCACAGCGCTACATTTCAAAGACGACTCAACTGACGATTTAAAATTTGGAACTGTTTTAGATACTGTCAAAACATTATAATTTCGCCGAAGTAGACTTTTAGAAAGTCGTACCTTTACCTCACCTATTTCAATTGCCAAGCGTCTTGTTTTGCATACTATCTTCGGTAAAAAGGCGAGTTGTGGCCGTAAAATTACACGTAACGAAGTAGTAATACCTTATTTATGCATGGGAGGCACCACAGGTGTCACTCAGTGGCGCCATGGCCATGGTGCTGTTCATGTACATTTAGGTGACAGTTTCGACTTACCATCAGATGAGCCGTCAGTTACTTTGGGCTTCCAGTTACATCTTATATAGGTATATATAAAAATTCTCGTGTGTTAGTTACAATATTCCTCCGAAACATCTTGACCGTTTTTATGAAATTTTATATCCATATTCAGGACTGAGAATCAGCTACTATCTATTTTTCATAGCCCTAAATGATAATGATCCACCCCTAACATATATTTTTATTTTTAGGACACTTTTTTTATTATTATTATTTTATATTACGAATTATCAATAAAAAATACAACCCTAAATTTTCACCCTTCTACCATCAACCCCTATTTTTAATAGCGATTGTAATTTATATGGTAAACAACGTTTCCGGGGTCAGCTAGAAATGTACACTTCTATACAATATTTGTCCGGAACCTTTGGTCCACGCGTCCGACTCGAATATACCGGTTTTATTTTATCACAGATAACGACTACGATATTTGGATTGACCGATATCGATATTTCGATGCCTTTGCAATGATAATTTGTGTTACAAATAATTAATAATGCGTAGTTATACAAAATTGCACCATTCGCGTGTTCTAATAAATTACATTTACAAAAGTTCTATAATATATTTAACAAATCGCAATGTGTCTTAATCAATAACTCGATAAATTCAATTAAAAAAATACTGACATTCAGAATTCAGAAGTACAAATATAAAAAAGTTGAGGATGATAGCATACATATAATAATATAATATAATAATAATAACAGCTCTGCTTAGCTTGGGACTTGAAGGCGTTGTGTGAACAACGCCTTCCCAAGCTAAGCAGAGATTGTGTTATGGGTACTAGACAACTGACATAAATACTTACATCAGATCAAATCTAATTTACATCATATAACACAGGCTATAATTTAAAAAGATATATATTTTTTAGTTTTATTTATGCTTTTAGGAAAGGCAAAGAGTCTAAGCCCATACAGCCGTTGTGTTCACTGTCACTTTTGTATATTGGGCGAAATATATACATCATCAACATCTGCTTCTTTCTTATCCCATTTATTTGGAGTCAGCATAATGTTTATCTGTTCCATCCTGTTCGCAGTCATCTCGTTATATACTCACTTTCTCACCATACCATCGTTCACACAGTCCATTCATCTCTTTTTCGGTCTTTGGACGAAATATAATGTCATAATATACATGTCAAGTAAATGTGATGCAGACAAATTTGCGAGTCAGCAAGTTTTGCATATTACTAACTATCCCGTTACATTATCGGCCGGGCTATCTGTAATGGGTGCACGCCAGTGCGAGTGGGCGATCGCTTCCGGGCCCGGCTATGATAAGAACTGATATGCCAAATATTACATACACATCACAAGCCTTCATTGTCCCGTTCTAACTACTAACCATATCGGCTAAGTAATATAAATCTAGATAATAAAATAATCTAAATAAAATAGATAGAATATAAAATAAAATAGATCTAAATATAGATTGTTTGTATCGGTCTGGGTGTTTTCTAAGTATATTATGTATGTATTTATAAAAAAAATATCTATGTTTGTATATCAATTGTTTATTACCTATAACACAAACACTACCTACCGTGGGACTATATGGCGCAGTGTAAATTATCGTGAGAAAAAAAAATACAAGTTTGTTCGAAATATTGTCGTTTATTTAACACGTTAAAGACCGCATTTACACGTTGGGACCGGGATCACCCGTGGGCACTTTTATTGAAATAAATCTAGGTGTTAAATAATGTCTACTTCATATTATTGTACACTAAAAACATATTTAAAAAATAATATACGTAATTAACAATAAAAAAAATTCCGGTGGGAAATATAATGTTTCAATGCGGTCTTCAACACATTGCATCAAAAGTGGGATATAGGAGACTTACCACTTATAATAATAATAATAATAATAATAAAGACATTTATTCAGCATTACAGTATTCTTAGATGCTATCTATCTTATATACTATACAAATTAAAAGCTAAAAGCTAAAACATACTAGTAACGCTGAATGTGACTCCCACTCAGCATTTATACTGCAGTATATATATACCAGAGTGCTGTTTTCAGTGGGGCCACCACACACGAGAGAGCGTACGTAAAGATTACTAAAGAAAATAAAACGTTAAAATTAAGACCATTTTATAAATAGGTATGAAAATGTATAAAATAAATGCAATTTTAATTAATGTATGTATTTAGTATATTCTGTATATTATTTAAGTAGGTATACTATGTAATGAGATATTTATTATAATAAAATTTATTAATAATATTTAAATATATAACGTACATAAATGGTGTAGTTGGTATGTTTTAGATGCTTATTATATTATATGTGTTCCCTGCTACAATGATTTTTGTTCTTTAAAGAGGTGAGTATAATTTTAATTTATGTTTAATTTTAATTTTAATTTATGTTTGAAAGAACTAACTGTAACTGTCACACTTATCAGGTGGACTATCGGATTGTGTACCATTTCTTACCAATAAGGTAATTTCTTACCAAAAAAGGTATATAAAAAAACGTATGACGGTGTTTTTTAAATGGATGCTAATGATATGGTTCGCCCGCCTGCCCTAACTGTATACGCTAGCGGGGCACCAGTGGAGGATGATAGGATGAGCATGAGGTCAGGTCAGTTAGTACATCGTAAATTCATCAGGAATTTATTACGATGGTTTCAAGGGAGGACGTCAATCTGACATGGTACAATTAATGCGGTTTTTTTATGAATGATAATGGAATGGTACTTCCGCCTGCGCTAACGGTTTACGCTGGCGGGGCACCATTGGAGGATGATAGGATGAGCATGAGGTCTGATCAGTTAATCCATCGTGACAAATTCACCAGGAATTTATCAGGATGGTTTCCAGGGGGAACCGCGTGGAGGTCAACCTGACATCAACGAATGCGGTTTTTTTTTAGTAGATGATAATGGAATGGTGTACCCGCCTGCGCTAACGGTTTACGCTGGCAGGGCACCAGTGGAGGGTGATAAGATGAACATAAAGTCAGATCAGTTAGCCCAACGTGGCAAATTTCCGGGAATTTATCACAATGGTTTCCAGGGGGAACCGCGTGGAGGTCGACCTGACATGGTACATTGCCAATGAAGGCGATTTCTATTGTGGTTTCAAACCGAAACTTCGAAATGAAGCAATAAGCATAAATAATTTATAGTAACCTCATATTCTAATTAGGTTAAAATAAATTTAAGTCGTTTAAAAACCTGTGTGGTAATCTCGTAAATATTATTTTAACAGGTTTATTGTTTTTATTACTGTTAGAGGTAATAAATACATATAGCGATAAATCTGATAACCTTTGCGGCTTTGGGTTCATGGGTATATTTGTGTATTGATATACGCTTCAAAAACACAGTAGTATAGTACATATTATGTAATAAACAGATATACAATCACAACAAAAACATATTTGTGTGTATGTGGAGAACAATCTTCGGAACCACTGTGTATATTTGAAAAATTCTATCAGCATTTGAATGTTACGTTAATCCAGACAGATATATTCTACATATTATGTATTATTGTTCAACTCAGGCGAAGCAGTGGTAAACTAGTGGTTTAATAAAACAATGGGCGGCCTTATCGCTGAAAAGTTATTTCTGCCAGACAACCTTATGATGGAGAGGAGCGATAAGACTTGAGTCTGGTCGAGCAAATTAATCATTGATCTCTAGTTCAGTTTAGCCTTGAATTTTCAATTAACCTTACTTCCGATGGTCGCGGGTTGGATTCCTCGCACGGCACAAACATTTGTATTCATGAGTACGATTGTTTTTATCGGTCTTGGTGTTTTCTATGTATAATGTGTATGCATTAACGAATAAAAAATATATGTATGTATTTGTATCAGTTGACTAGTACCCATAACACAAGATTTAGCTGACTTAACTTAGATCCAAGGTAAGTCAGATAAATCTAAAATCATACTAAAATCGTACTCATAGCTGCGTGCACACTGCGTGAATTGTGCTGAGATTATTATTATTTATGTACTGTAAACTCCAACTCTAAGCATATTTAAATATCATACTCATTTATGTAGATGGTAAACATCACAGACAGATACAAATTAATAACTTGATTAATCTCTCCAGTTCGTACTAATATTCGCCTTGAATTTTCAATTAACAGTAATAAATCTTAAGCAATTCTGCGAGATCATGCTAAGTAGATTAGCGGGTGTGAGATTAATGAAGCTGTATAGAGACCACTCATACACTAAGATAACCTTTTTCAACTGGTAAGGGAATTGTCAGCAATATGGATTAATAACCCCATTGCTTGTCAGACCTCCACGCGGTTCCCCTTAGAAACCATCACGTTAAATTCCTGGTGAATTTGCCACGATGGGCCTAACTTCATACTCATCAAGCGGGTGCATCACTTCATTATCATCCCTTTAAAAAAAACCTTTTACAAATATGTACTATTGGAAAATTAAATACAAATATCAAGGACTCTCTTAAATGTAATAAAAAAAATACTGAAATCATTACATTTTTTTCATGATCGAATATAAAATGGTGCAGCCGACTGTAGACTATAGAATGTTAAGAAAAATATTATTAAATTAATACGAATAAGGGAATTTAGAAAGGGCACGGCCTGCTGTCTGGGAAATTAACAAATAAATAAAAAAAAAACTATATACCTAAAAAATTACTAGACATAACCCTATTGCTCCCGCAAGTACAACACTAACGCTTAATGCACGACCTTGATGCTTTGAACATTAGGGCACCCAACACACCCCATAGCATGCGACGAGATGTTACCTCAAAATTTATTGCATTGCATTCCTCTAGTCCAAAAATTGAGGGGTGACGTAGATTAGTTTTCTGCCCTCGTACTATTTGAAACACAATACCTCTTTCCACTTCTGATAAAAGCATTTTACAAACAGTCCCTGTGGGATTATCATGGTTTTGAAATTCGCAAAAGTATCCTACGGCAAAATTTACTATTATTTAAGAATTCCTAATACAACCGATTTTAATTATCAAAAATTTTGTAATTTTGTCCCTTTAGAGGTGAACCGTAGATACAAATAAAAATTATTATAGGAGCCAACAGAATTTCAGCGCTTTAGATTTATCTGTAGCTTTATGCTGAGTTGGTTGCCTCTTCATCTTTGCAACACATAAAACCACCAACATTTTATAATTTGTAAAATTTATATTTCTGTATATCATATATGCTATGTATTTGTTATAGCATATTCTATCAGATGAAAGTTACTCAGCTTTTATCGAAAATATGAGTAATTTTATTATTATCGAATAGTTGCCCGACCGAGCATCGCATGGGTGTACTAACAGGAAAATAAAACGAAACAAAATTAATAATAGATTTGACATATTTATATAAGTTAGGTAAATACGAAAAGAATGCCTGTTCACATCACTGCCATTAAACCGCTCTGTTTTTACCCAATAGTTAGCTGGTAGAGAATGCCACATTGCACTCACCAATTGTATTAATTTAAATAGTGCAATAAAAAATAAATAAATCAATCAAATATTTAATTGACAGTACGACCACGTATAAATAAAATGACAACGTGTAATTAACTTTTTATGTGGAGATTATTACCTAAGATTTTCTTAGATTAAACGATTTTTTAAATTTTCTTTCATATAAATCGTATCATGATAATGAAAAAAAAAGAGAAAAAAACAGAAGTTGGCACAAAGACACTCTAAAATAATACGCTTCCATGCATTCGCCAATTGATCACAATTATAGACTAGTTTCTGTTAATTTAAATGTAAAATAGTTTCAAATTTAAATAAGCAAATTAATCATTTATATACATGGGTATTTATTTCAATTTCAAAACTTTCTATATTTGGCACTGCATTCAGTTAGTCACGCGAATTCATTATACAACTCAAGGCATTAAGCACGACCTTTTTTTTTAATTTACTACTAGTTTGCAGAGAGTTTACTGATTTGGCAACAGAGTACGATATTTGGCAGACTGGCATTGACCAGGCTCAGTCTGCTTTCGGTTTATTAACCGCGTGAAAAATGGGAAACAGCGTTTATTTCTTGGGAAGTGGATAAACCTTGTTTATGTAAACAATTTATAATACCGGACAATGACCTGACTTTTCTTGGGTCAGTTTTCTCACTAGTATAAATAGACAAGACTTCCCTGTTTTATATTGTTTATAATTAATATTAAGTATCTCTAGGCAATATATCGGTTAATTACATCTCTCCTCGTTTCACAATAGTATAAAATAAAGTCAATGTCCGAATATATTCTTCCATTTACGGCCTCGGTGGTCTAGCTGTTTAGCACACCGATTTTTTTTTCCGATTGTCGCGGGTTCGATTCCTCGATAAGAACTGATATGCCAAATATTACATACACATCACAAGCCTTCATTGTCCCATTCTAACTACTAACCATATCGGCTAAGTAATATAAATCGGTCGGTCACGATGGTCTAGCAGTTTAGCACACCGTCTTCCGATGGTCGCAGGTTCGATTCCTCGCATGGTGCAAGCATTTGTATTCATGAGTATGATTGTTTTTATCGGTCTGGGTGTTTTCTATGTATATATTTACAAATATATGTAAGTATTTATATCAGTTGTCTGGTACCCATAACACAAGCTCTCTGCTTACCGTGGGACTAGATGGCACTGTGTTAATTGTACAGGATTATTTATTTACGTAAACATACGCAGCTGATATGGGTTTTAATGTAATTTTGATATTTTTTATTTGAATATTTAAATTTATTTAAAAACTTTTTTTTAACTAAAAGATATACTTGTTCAATAGCCATGAAGAATACTCATGAAAAAGAAACACACTCACCAAGAAGCAAAGTGGAAAACTGAAATTAAATTTCGAATTTTTCATATGACTACGCCGCACTCCTTCACACAAACTGCGTAGTTTTTAAAAATATTTCCATTTTCAGCTTTACTACGCCAAATACAAAGAACGGCTAATAAATCATACCAATATAGCTAATCAATTGACAGTCCCCGACAACATAAATCGCCTAAAAGACGTAGTTTAATTGGATCCCAATGACTAATCAAGACCCATTAAAGAGGCGACGATTCTACTGAGAATCTACCTGCGACGAAATTATTAAAGTACCTGCTCGTAATCTTAGTTCTTGAAAGATGCACACAGAAGAAAAATAAGCTTGTTTCTTTAAGTAAGTTGTATAGTTCCATAAACACTATATCTGGTTTTCTATGTGGTATATTATACTTTACAACTAATCTTGTCTGTACTAAAACTGTAATGTACAGTTACTCCCTCAATGTGATTGACTTTACTTGTCCGGTTATTGGAAATGAATGCTATTGTTTCTTAAAACTCCATTATTAACTTAATTCAGAGCTCTCGAGACGAACTACCGCCATACTAATGAGCGGTTCAGAATTAGGTTAACGTTTTTTCTTCCGCAGAAAAACATCTACTGAATTAGCTGAGAAGAGAATGGAGCTGATAATGTATGGGGTCGTTTATTTTCGGAGATCTCTATGGTTCCGGAAATTTGTCTATTTTTTTAATTTCAAAACCGTACACTTTCCTTGTTTAAATGCGACCGTTTTGAGGTCCTTAGAAGATGGATATTGTTCAAATAAATGACTAGATGACGATGTCTACTATAATACACATTTTTCGACTTTGAAATACCATACAATTTGCTATGATATATAATTTGATGATTTTTATCTAACTGTACTTTTTTTTAACAAAACTGAGAAACATGCTGAGGGCTACCTGGTGGTATGTGGGAACCGTCACATTTCTACACTAAAGACGCCCGTAGGACATGTGTTGCCATTCCTAAGAACCCTTGGTACTAAACAATCATAATTTCACTGCCAATTTTTTTCTTTCAGGCGGACGACCTTGATCAAATATTACCATTGTAAAAACTAAAAAAAATGGTACAGAAAACAGATTAATAAAATCAATGTTCTCTATTTCGCATAGCATATTTGTTTAATAGCAGTAAATAACCCAATTTAGCTACTGAATTAAAACGCTCCCAAGCATTTAGCGGTGGCATACAGCCGAAGCTCGGTGTTGCGTAACTTGAAATGCCAAGTTGGCTTATGATGAAACTGTATCTGTAATCACCATGTATAAAGTGGAACGTGAAATATATCCCCACCACTTGTTTTTAACTTATTTCTGTGGAACAATTAAATAACCGTTTCGTATCCTTGGTGGCGTAGCGGTACATACTGTATTATTTTCCGTTTGTATCAGATTCAATTTCCGGACAATAGTAAGATTTATGTTCATAATTGTGACTAAAAGTGTATTGGAATGTTTCTTATTTTAGAGATCTATGTTTAATAATGTAATAGTCATCTTCTGCGTTACACATGAGAGAAAGGAATAAATTTTCCCCATTTTTGCAACATTTTCGTTGATACCCCACACTTATTACTCTTGCCTATAGATTTAATCGATAAACGGGCTATCCAATACAATTTTTTATATTCGAATCCGTAGTTGTCGAGATTTGCGCTTTCAACCAAATTTTTCAGCTTTATAATATTAGTACTAGAATTATAAAATCATTTTAATATCAGTTACTAGTAGAAACTGCCTAGTTTGACCGTCGATGGCACATTCCTATTATATTCAGAGTTCTCATAGTAGTTTATACGACAATGGCAATCCAGGATACTGACAACGACTTTGCTATAACCATAACATAATAGTGGTTGACATATTATATAGATCATATGGAAATGTATGCATAATGCCCATGTACCATGCTTATATCGTAACCCCGCCACCCATCCCATCTTGACGCCATGTTGGTTTTAATACCCCGTAATATAATCCCCGTGACATTTCCACATAAAGTATCGGACGATATTATTCGACGCCCTCACATCATTCAGCATGACTCACTAGGGGTGACCAAGGGTGCACCCTTATTTATAGAACTAACCTGGGGGTGCACGGCCTTGGATCTCGTGGCAATTACTGCGAAATGGGGTTTGAAATAATACTATTTATATTCAAAATTTAGGTGTCGTCTTTAATTATTTCATAAGGGTGGTATGATATTTTAAGTTCGCTGGCAATCATGACTGGCAGCCTGGATCAGTCACACCAACGTTACGAGGTATCAAGATATCTCCTGAGCAGTACTTTGTAAGAGATTACAGTATATGGAAATTTATGAATAAATTTTCACTACATACTTCTCAAAAATGCAAATATTGAAAAATATTAAATTGACTTTTGTGAACTTTTTTTTATTTCTGGATGACATTACATACAATGTAACAAGTCGCCTCTCCCCTCTCTCCTCTAAGAATATTCATTCAGTCATGTTTTTTTACAATAAAATTTATTAAAATAGTTTCGTTTTGTCTTTATTAATTTTACAACATATGAATCAATCCTTTTATTGATATTTATAAGAGGTAAATAAATACCTAATGTAAGTACAGAATGTTTCAGTAAATTCAACAGCATTATTTATCTGGCACAGTTTAAAACGTGTGATAAATATTCTGCGCGCGCGATACAAAGCAAACTCGTTTTACATACCAAGTATTGAAAAATTTGCATATCAATATAGACATAATACATACCTAGCTTACTATAGTACATTATTATGTTTACTTGCTGCATTTAAAGACGGAATGGCTGAATGGACTTTATATTCTCACAGCATTCTTGATCTTACAATATATGGGGAGCCAGACAGTCTAGAAACACATCGGTAGTTCCCACCTAACCCCACCAGAGAAGGATAATTTATTTATTATGTGTATACAACAATTGGAGTCAGTAACCCCCATTGCCAGCAATGTACTATGACTTGGAGATCTCCCATGAACTGTCTTCAATAGCATACACTTTCAATTTCCAGTATTGACCAGATTTTTCCAATGTGGTAACAATTTATCACTTCGGAATAAATGACATTCTATCATCTTTTGGTGGTGTCCTGTCTATGTATCCTTATTAATTCATTCACATTAATAGGGGAACCATTTCATCATCATCCAAGAAAAACCTCTACTAACTATATATAAAACATAAATCTATGAATGTTTAGTAAAACTATGATAGGACTAACATGAGAAAACACTATCAATTAAAAAAAGGATCTTCAAGTATGACCACAACTAGTAAAAATAGTGCTATTTTGTTGCATGTTCATGCATATATGAAAAAATAAATAGAATTAAGAACCATCACATTTAAGTGATGGGTTTTCATCACTTAAATGTGATGGTTCTTAATTAGCCATCAATAAAAAATTATTTCATTGATTAAATAGGTTGTCTTAATGTTTTTCATACTGATAAATTTACTCTTATAAAAAAGCTAACAATTTATATGATTATTCTAATCTTAAATAAGAGTAGCTGAATGGATAGTAATATATTTTAGTATTTCTATTTTTTATTTATAATTCATTTATAGCAAAATATTAAAAAAGAATCGAGAACATACATTCAAAAATGTATTAAAAGTGATTTTATTACAAATAACTTGAACAAAGGTTTATCATCACAAATTACAAAAAATAACAATAAACAATTTGGAAATACTCAAAGATACCAATTTCTCTCTTCTCAAGTTTTGAATCTTTTCTTTTTTTAATGGATCATCAGTTTTCTCCCTATTTTTGTTACTTATTGATATTCTGTGCTTTAACTTGTGCCACTTCTCTTTCCTATTGGAAAAAAAAATGTACATATAAACTTATACAAAATCAATAGGATTGTCTTTTTTTTAATTACTATTGCATTAAAAATAATTATTTCATAATTAGGTACCTATTAATTTTAATTAATTACTAATTAAGATATTTATATTTAATCTAAAATCACATCATGCTTTTGGAAAACAAGACTAGGCTGTGTAGTGATAAGATCATTGCCTGTTCAATCTTTAAAAAAAGAGATAGAACACGAAAATAAAAAAAAATTTGGAGAAAATTAATGGTACCAGTATTATAAATAGTGATTAGGTATAACTAATCAGCATTCATTTTTTATCTACAGATATTAATAATTACCTATGAAAAGTGATAAATAATTATAATGTTAACCATCTATAATAACAATAATATCATGTGACATGTTCGTGGCAATAATTAATGAATTTCTATGATGGACAAATATAAAACCATGGATATTAAATACTCAGTAACATTAAGATTTTGAACAAGAATTGAATAACACGGAATAATTAATTAACTATACTCAGTAGGAGGCTTTTTTCACGCAAGCCTAATCGACATCACCCTCGCGAAGAGGGGAGGGCTAGTCAGAACGACCCGCATACACTTCTAATAGACACGGTGTACCAATTTATTAGGTGTTTACAATTAAAACTAAAATGTTAAATACAATAAAACGTAATATTTCTATTAAATACCTTATGAGTCCAAGTTGATGTGGTAAAATTGAGGAATTCACGAGCCGAAGAGTCAGGGCAAATCCTTACACAAGCACAAACTAAAATATTACAGAATTATATTACACTGACACTACCGGTCCACTATTTCGGGTGAGGAATACACACAAATTTTTAACGCAAATCTATTATGTCATAAAACGTCCAATAAGCTAAACTGAAATTGAAATATATCTAGCATTTCCTCAATAAAAGTTTACACGTGAGACACAACCACCATTATAAAAATCTTTATTCAACTGAAGAAAAGCCAAAAATGAACGCTTGATGGCGCTACTGATTACTTTTAGTTCAGCAGTTTTAGCGCAAGCGCCACAGTGTTGTCAATTTGAGTTCAAATTATCGACTTTGCACATTGATATTATCGTTTTGTTGACAAAATAATATTCAGATCCAGAAAAATATTTTCGGTGAGTTAGCAACTACTTATGCACTGCACTAAAATGAATGTGGCTGCAAAAAAGCGTTAGTAAGTTTCAAAGAATGTCAAAAAATTTATACAAAAAAGTACTAATGATAGACAAATTTATATTCTATGTTATTTACCTATATATCTATTGAAATAGTTAACAATAGAAATAAATTTAAATGTCAAAACATACTTATACACAGTTCCTTTTTCCCTAAGAACGAGAACTCTTGTTTTTAGCTATCATTTGACATTTGACTGACATACATACAATTCTAATGACTTATGTCATGAGTTATTGAAAGATTCATTTTGTCAACTTTGTCTAAAACAAAATAAATAATATTTTCATGTTATATTTGTATTGATATTCTATTTAAAATATTTCAGACATATAATAAAGTATAACAATGTTAGAACAAGTTAAACGTGTAATTCTAATTTTATCAGGAAAAGGTGGTGTTGGTAAATCAACAGTTAGCACCCAACTGGCACTTACACTTAAAGAAAAAGGATTTAAGGTTATTGATTAAGCATTTATTTTCTTCAGTTCTCTATATTTATGAATGTTCACAAGAATGCCTATTTCAGTATCTAAAATTTAAATACTGTGTGGAATACATTTACAAAACTTTATTTGGTTAGAATTTAAAATTAACTTCTGTTGTACTTACATCATATGATTCAATTTGTAAATGATACAGATTATTGATGAATAATAAAATACAGATAAAATAACATAGATCTGTTTTCTTTTTACAGGTTGGTCTACTGGATATAGATTTATGTGGACCCAGTGTTCCATATATTTTAAATTTGGAAGACCAAAACATACACCAAGGTACTGAAGGTTGGATACCAGTGTATCTTGACAATGAACAGAAGTTAGGAGTTATGTCTATAGGCTTTTTATTGAAGTCACGAAATGATGCAGTAGTATGGAGGGGACCAAAAAAAACTTCAATGATCAAGCAGTTTCTAGAAGATGTATACTGGCAAGAATTGGATTTTCTCATCATCGATACACCTCCTGGTAATAAACTTAATATTGCATGTCCAGGTAGAATTGATCTTTGCAGGGGTATTTTAAATAATATACTAAAATCCGTAAGGAACCTTAATCATATTCACTCTGTAGATAGATGAAAATCCATTTAATAGTTTTTTTTAGTATAGGTGCAGATGCAAGATTTACTAAAATATGTTTAAACTCAGAGCATACTCCCAAGAACTGTCAAACATATTCTAGAAGTTTTATAACCACCATATTATAGACCATGCCATCAACTTAATACTAGTGAACATTCTTGTTCCTCATATCAGTGGTAAACTTACATATACAAAGATTACCAAGTAGACTTTAAAACTTATGTTTGTGTGGGTATATCTGCCTCACCAAGTTTACCAAGTAACTTGAATTGTAAAACATGTTCTGGTTATAGAGTGAAATAAGACCTCCAGAATGGCAATGCTTGACTCATATCAGAACTGTCACATGTTAATGTGATGTCTGTTGTGCTGTTCATATGTATAGTGACAGTTACAACTTTAATTTATATGTGGTTGAAGTGGGAACGAGAGATAATTGTAATTAAAAAAAAGTATCCATAAAATAGTAAGTTATTTATGATAACTTTTGCTTGAGATTCAATCATATTTAAAAGTCAAACTATGGGCAGATTATTTACTAAATTATTGAATTTACAATAAGGTGGATTGTCAGTTTGTTTACCATTTCAATAACCTAAGAAACAGACTATATGTAGGTATGTTATCAGTAAATGAGTTTAATTTCATTTATATGAATTATTACAGGCACATCAGATGAACATATCACAGTAATGGAGAATTTACGACAAGTGCCTCATTGTTCGGCAATAATAGTGACAACACCGCAAGAAGTTGCCATTGAAGATGTGAGGAAAGAAATCACATTTTGTAGAAAGACAGGCATACCCATCACGGGTATCATTGAGAATATGAGTGGGTAAGTTGGATTTAGATCACGGATGAGCAACACATGCTCGTAAGCTGTATTTAAATAATCCTACAATCTTACAACATCTACTTTGCGTAGAAGTAATTCCAAGTAATGAATATATCTAAAAAATAATATATATCCTCCTGTAATGCTAGTAACATATCTGCAATCCTCTGGTTTATAAGTGTACATCACTTACCATCAGGCGTCAGGGTAAGGGAGTTACTGCGTATCAGGCACATTTTTAATCAAGTTTGCGTGTTTTCATATTGATACAATGACATATGCATCTGGCAAGGAAAGGAGAGTCCTTTCTTTAAAAGTACTTGCCTGGTTGTCTGTCTACATCCATAATCATAGTATAAAAGATTCAGTGAACAATCTGTACAGATTTGGTATTAAAAAAAAGCCGGAATTTGTGAAGGAAACTTTCTGAAAGGCAATTTGTAAAAACTTTGTTTTGCATATTCCAAAAACTTTGATTCAAAACTGTTTATTATAATTAGTTTACACATACATATATATGATAATACGCGTAAAAGGTCATAGGGTCTTCTATTAATTCTATTGCAAATGTATATAATTTCATTCTTAAGAGCCGTTATAGATTGAATTGATGCACCGCGCTCGTTGCTATGTTCACACTTATGCACAACAAAAATCTGCAGATTTTGCCAAACTGAGGATATGCCACTACACATCCTATGTAGATGTAGCTCACTCATGTATAAACGTAATATCTCTTTTGGAAAGTTTACGCTATTCTAAGGAGATAAAAACCATAAGAATATCCTTCAATTCTTGTCCCTGACGGGTCTGGGTAGCGAACTCTGAAAAAGGACGATCACAAAAGATCTATGTATGTTCTAGTACTACAGGTCCAAGCACCTGCCAAAGCCCAAACAACCCAATAAAAAACTATATATTCGCACTGATGTGTGCCGCCTTCTCCGCGGTCTTTACGGCATGAACAGTCTCCAATATATTATTTATTTTTCAATTGCAGTTATGAATGTCCCGTCTGCAGTGAATGCACAAACATATTCTCCAGCGGTGGAGGGAAATCACTCGCTGACCTCACAAAGATTCCATTCCTCGGCAGTGTACCAATAGACCCCAGGGTCGGTAAGCTGGCCGGCCGTGGTGTTGCAGCCATCAAAGAGTTGCCAGACTCAAGGACTAGTAAAGTATTTAATGAACTTGTAACACAATTATCAGAACATACAAATGGTGTATAGAATATAAGTACATACATATAAGTACAACTGTATTGTAAATATTAATAAAATTTGTATTATAAAATATTTTAGTTATTATTAAAATTTATATATATTTCTTTTTTTTCAATACTATGATGTTGGCAAACAAGCATACGGCCCACCAGATGGTAAATGGTTAGCCTATGGATGCCCGAAGCACCAGGGGTGTCACGTGCGCATTGTGTGAAGTATACAAAGAAACAGATTATTTAAAGATACATATCATATGTTTCCCGTTGTAATCTTCTATCTTTTCAAGTATGAAACTGGCTAAGAAATTTTATAAAGCAAGAGTTGTGAGAGAATGTACCATTTACCATTTACCTTTTCTTCTTACAAAATGAGATAATTTAGTTACTTAATCTCGCTAATTGTACTCAATTATCACTGCCTACACCGTGAGGTATATAGCAGGAAGATAGATAAATAGCATAGTGGATAAAAAAATCTTGACACAGCTTTTTAGCTCAATGACTATGTATAAAACAAACAGATTAATTATGGAACCAAAGAACTACAGCAAAATTCTAAACATATATATAAACTAAATAAATAAAACTATTTCCATACCATCAGTAATACCATTTATTCACTATTGGCACATATAAAACAATAAAATGCGATTATAAATATTATTAAAAAAATTATTTCCTATATTAAATAAAAATTTGGTTGTACAAATACCCTGATAGTTAATAATATGAGATTTCCAAAAGGTCTTTCGTAAAAAGTACATCCAACATATCTTATTTACATAAATATTGTCTAATTTTAAATAACATAATACAGATAGTCTCTTATGACCTCTGCTTATGAGACCATAAGTATTTATTTACTTACAAATTAAATAAAAATAATATCTATGTCTTATGGACCTTCATTAAACAATTCTCCTACTTACAAAAATACTCATGAATACAAATGTTTGTACCGTGCGAGGAATCGAACCCGCGACCGTCGGAAGTAAAGCGGTATGCTAAACCACTAGACCACCGAGGCCGTCAATTTGCTCTAATAGTCTAAAGGCTGTTACAACGAATCAAGCGCCTCGTTTTTGCTCCGAGATTTCCTACTCTTAATTTATTTTTAATGAATTGTATGAGAATGTAGTACCATTAGGAACTTTAACTTGTTTTGTATAATTTAACATATTATTCATAGTTCTTAATATAGTACACCAACGTAACATCAACATTTTTATATTATAAAATAATTTATACTTCTATATACCTAGTCTATAGAAGAGCGTGATCTCCTATCACAAGTATTTAATTATGCTTACAAGGAGATCCCAGCCCCGGCTTAAGAAAATATATAAATAAGAATATAATAACCTTGTTGATATGTAATAATATGTAAAACGTCTTGGTTAATTAAATAAATTTAATTATATACTATACAATACCTACAGTAATTTTTACTTCAATTACTACAAATTCAATGTAAGTAAACAAGTAAAACAGCTGTTAGTTTGCAAAAGGTCTTGTCAAGGATTGACAGTTCAATAAATAAAGTATACAAAAAGAGGACCATTACACTTCATCTGTGGAAACTCATTCATTAATAAGATATTGTCATTATTTTCTATACTGATATATATTAACGCAAAACGACAGAGAAAGGCAATCAAATCTCAAATAAAGCCTAATTGGTTGATCGCATATAGACAAGAAAAAAAAGAACAAATAAGTTTGGAAAAGGTTAAATTACTAGGAAGCATAGACAATTAGTTGCAATCTGTATATTTACTTTACTCTTTGGTTGCAATTTTTAAACGTCACTTTAACACGCATTTAAGAAGAATAGAACATTAATTTACGTCTTTGTAAAAAAAAGTAAAATACCAAATCTACTCTACCAGAAGAATAAAAATGCTATGCATTCAGTCTGCGATTGGCAAAACGATAGTTTGTTTTGTTATATTTACTGTATTGAATTAAATTCTATTCCGCAATATCAGGCATTAAAATATGCTATATTTAACAAAGTATAACATGGAATAGCTTTAGCTATATGAATATCTAAATAGATATTCAAAGAAACAATTTATGAACTGTGAGAAAATATCAATAATGATTATATTGACTAATGACTCACTCAAAATACTGTTTCTACATTAAAAACTATCAAAAAATGCCACCTGTCATCCGCGCTATACTTAGCTCAATTTATCTAACTTATCTATACAATTTATCTATGGATTTTTCTTCCGCCAGTTTATTTAACATTTTGGTCAATTATCACTATATTAATTAGGACAATTACTTATCTATGGTATCTAAATAGTAAGTACCTACTTATGTGAACACATCTACCTCGTGTATAGAGCTCCTACAATAATTCTATAAGAGAGGAACTCATTGTATTGGGGTCTAGTTCCCATTTTTATCAATGTACGGGTCAGCCTCCAAGCAGTTATCAGCGGTGATCACTGGAGATTGTAACCCAAATACCTCATGATGAATATCTAGTTAATTCATCACTGACTTCATCCTTATCCTATTATGTACCCAAATATATTATTAGTGCTCTGCATGCACCACCAGCAACCATCTTTAGCGTAAGTGGTATCACCATTAACTGCCTTTACACGTACGCTCTTTCGCTAATAAGTTTAGTTAGTTAGTAGGCAAAGAGAACAAAGAAGACCATGCCAACCGCCAGCTCACTTATTCCCGCGTACTTCAATTGTGCATGCTTTAGCGCCATTTTTGTATAGCAAAATGGCGGATATCTGACGAGCTTTTTGGTATATTTACTTTAATCTTTGCTATGAAACAAAAACTGTTGTAGAATTATTAATAATTTAATTAATCTTAAACGTGTCCAGGGAAAATAAAATACGTAGAATAAAAACTAAAATTTTACAAAAAAGTGAAATGAAATAAAGCATACGCGCTATCACGCGTGAAAGAGTGAAGACAAAAATTAGTAAAAATGTAATCAATCACGATTACGCTTTTGGTCGCACATGAAATAACGTTTCGTGTATAGGTAGCTATTGACATATTAATAGTCCTGGATAAGATAACACCTTCTCATATAAATAATGTAGTGTTTATTTAATTTATAAACAACCCTTATTTCCTTAAGTTTGCTTAGGTATTCGGTTTGGTCATGAAGTTCGTGGATAACCTATATTTTCGTCATAAGATGCAAAATTGAAAATGTCATGTTTCTTTTTATTCTAAACAACCCTTATTCCCTTAATTTTGCTTAGTTATTCAGCTTGGTCCTGAAGTTCGTAGATAACGTACAGTTTCGTCATCAAATGCAAAATATAAAAACTTACATAAGTACGTTAAATACATATTTTATCGCATACTAATACTACCACTACCACATTTAACACAGATAAACAACTATACACTCATACACATAGGATTCAAAATTGAACAACACATCCCTTCTATCACGCTTATGCCATTGAAACTCATAAATGTGGTATGATGCATCTACACGTGCTCTATAAAGTCCCAGTCACGTGTGCACTCACATGTTTTTATATTACATTATGCTTAACAAATTTAGACTCTATTTCGTTACCCGTAAGACGTTAATGGACTCATGCTGTGTTGTGGGCATGTTGGTTCTCCTCATTCAGCCACATGAACTGGCGGATCTCTTCTTCAGATGAGGGGCAGCAATGAGGTGGTGCTTTTTGAAGTATATTACGAAGCTCCTAAAGAATTGTCACTTTGATTAATGCTGTACTTTTAATTCTAGTAGGTACTAAAATTTGTCATTGTATTGTTCATTTAAGTAATAATTTTAATATTCCTCAAAATGGATGATCCACTTCAAGTGAATTGAGTGGAGTCCAATTCAGCCTACAGTATGCTAAGAATTTAACACATTAATTTATTTAATTATATTTATATTGAATAAACTATTGCTATTCTAACCTACTTCATAATAGAAAGTCAGCAATTCAACCATTGTTATGTGTAAAGTTATGTTCAATTTTTATCTTATCGAAATTATTCGTGTTCTCTTTGAGATACAAGACTTCTAACACTTTAATATATAAAATCAAAATGCTAATGTACTGCGATCTTTAGTAAAAAATATGTACAATTTAATTCGTAATTTTCATATTTAAAATAACAAATATTTCTACCATAATAAGTTTTCTGTGTGATCTTATATTGGCCACACACAATGTATGTAACAACAAATTTGGGTAATACATTTTTGAAATAATATAAATGCATTCGGGTAATATAACATCGAAATATTTATACGACTAACAAATTCATTTGTTTGATATCGCCTTTAGATGAGCGCATTCTCGAAAAGTTAGTAATTGCGCTCATAATTAGTAATGTTATAAGTAGTATAAGTTGCATATTTCATTTAACTTTACAAAGAATTTATAAAAAAAACCCGTATTATAACATACTCATACGATGATATTACTACCTAATAGAAATGAGGTGAAGATAGAGTCGTACCAACTTCATGTAATATACAATGTGTTAATTACTAAATCATTAATGTCAACTATAAAAATTTCTTATTAATTACCCGAACGCACTTTAATGTTCTTACAATAATATGCAAAAGTACCTAATTTTTGTTATTTTACCAAGAAAAGAAAAGGACCATTGTCAATTTAAAAACAAATTTCAATGTCCGTGTCCCACGCATAACAAAATTAAACATTTCACAGTAAATATAAGTATTAAAATACTTTATACAGACAGTCAGGATATGTTAAATAAATAGGTGGTTTTTATATAAAATAGAATTTATTGCAATACATTGAAGTCAGACCAATATTCAACTTTATATATAGTGCTACAAAGTTTAAATTTAATTGCATTATGAAATTGCCATAACCATCGAGGTTATGTTGTCTATGCACCGATTTTATTAAAAAAATAGATATTGGTCTTCATTGTTATGAAACTGAGTACTTGAATTTATAGACCAATTTAACCACTGAATTATTTAAATAAACTATCCATAACGTACAATGGTCCAATTCATTCTTACGTATATTTGTCAAATGACGGTTGGTATACTATGATCCGTGCTCATGTGGGCCCGCATCAGAGTACACTCCGGCTATGTACAAACCCCAACGATCATGAGCCACTTGTCCCGCTGTAGGCGTCCGTGTATTGAACGTTTTAATTTCTGGGGAAGAGCAAGTGACACTCATGGGCAAGCTCGTAGACGGGGGGGCTGATTTGGGTGGTCAATCACCCCCCCGAAATATCTGTTAAATTAGCTGTGTTGTGATGAATTATGTTGTATAACCTTTACTAAATCCCCTCTCTATCACCCCCTCTGTGAGAAATTTACATTTCGGCTCTACTCGGCTCTTGAAGCGAACCACTTTCGTTTAACCTCACCGCCAGTCATGATTCATTCCCCACCGATTCATTCCCCATAAATGTGAAAACTATTTTATTCATTTATGTAATTATAAATAGTAGTATCAGGGTATTAAAGACACCTAAATCTTCGTTCAAATAAATGATATAAGAATCATATTGTACTAAATCAATATATGTTTGGTAATTTTATTACAAACTCTCTTTAAATACATTTCCAACCAACTTGCTTGGTTTTTATTCCTACCCATTACCGATTGTCTCGGTAAGTTTAATTATTAGTAACCAAATATGACAAACTAACTATTACTAATTTAAGATAGTCTAGTGCACTTGGCAAATATCGGCTTTCAAAGGACTAGTATCCACAACCGTGAAATATTAATAAAAACAATACATACTAAATTAATGTGCTCATATAAAATATACGTGTAAGAACAATAACGAAAGTCATAGAAACCGTACTAATCGCCCACCGAAGTTGGAGTTCAATTTATCAAATCTAGTGATAGAACCACTAAGGTGGGACAACAAGAAATCGATCTCAAATTAACTAGTGTGGGGAGCTTTGAAATTTCGAAATTGCGTAACTTATTAGTTACCAAAAGTCTATATTATATTAATTAGTAACCTCAAAACCTATATAGCCTTTAATTGCAATTTTAGTCCGATTTAAATTAATAGTACTTTAATTATTATTCTTAGCCTTGAATGGAGTCTGCAATAAAAGTAAACAATTATTTGAAGACATTGGTTACGTTTGTTGCTGATTAAAGAATATTATAGAGACTGATTAGTATTAGGCCTACGCAGACAAGGAAGAATGGTCGACGTTTTTTAAATAATCATGAAAACGCAAAAGAAAGATTAGCAATTAACATAAGAGAAATTTTGTTCTCTATTAACAACCAAATGAAATCCTTGTCCGGAAAGGCAAACGTATAAAGCCCATCGACCACAAAACGAAAATACATGTGACCACAGTTGACCATGCTATTTATCAACATGGCCGTAGCTACGGTGGGGCGGAGTGGGGCACTAGCCATCTGTCTCTGATCTGTAAGGTTAGGAATGTTACAGACCAGAGACAGATAGACAGACCAAACCTAAAAAATAAATTATCTAAGTACTAACTACGATATTTAATATAAAAGAAGAAACTTCATACTCGACAGTCGACACAAAAAATAACAGTTACATGGTGCTATAGGGTGCACCGTTTTGTATAAAAAATATAATCGGGGTAAAACCGTGGGTATAGTTTGCTAGTTATATAATATTTTAGACTGCTGCCCCACCCTGAGCCCATGGCTGGCTGCGCCCATGCGTAACCTTCGTTTTAATGGACGATGAGCCTTACATATAAATCTGTAATATGCATAGGATTACTTACATTCATAGCGTTTCTATTTTTCTGAGCAGCTACTAGATGGTTAACTACTGGGGCAGGATAATTCTTTCCTATAACGCAGTCGGCGCGCTCTTGCACGTCTATGGGAGCCTTCCATGGTTCATATCTGTATATATAAGAAGTTAGTAGTTTATAAAAATATATGTATGTATATCCCTACTAGCTGTGCCAGTGACTTCGTTCGCGCAAAACACACCTAAAGGAAACTCTCAAATATGAATCATTTTACCAGTTTTTGCAACAGTTTTCACTGATTCGCTTCTTTTGGTTGTAGTGTAATGTTATATAGCTTAAAGCCTTCCTTGTTAAATAGACTAATCAACACAAAAATATTTTTTCAATTCGAACCAGTAGTTCCTGAGATTAGACAACTCAAATTTAAAATATTAGTATAGATGTGCACATATCTTTTTATTGAATCTACACCTATATTGCGATACGTGTCGCCTCTGAACGAAAAATCATCAAGCAATTAATAGTGCTCGGATAGTCTAAAAGTATAGTGATGACTGTTCGACGATCAAGTTGCGACTTATCGTGTTGTAGGCTGGTGTCGCAATATGTGTGTGGTTTATATGCTTATTCTTTCCTGCATAAAAGCCTATTCGCGCGTGAAAGAGCGTACATGTAAAGACAGCTAATGAAACTTCCGCGACATAACATCTAATTTGTTAGATCAATGAGAATGACTGATAGTTTTATATATTCTATTATCCATGTTTCAAATATGAATATTCTTTTTATATAATTGGTTTATATACACTTCTGTCGTCGCCCCTCCGATATCCCCCGATCGAAATTATAACGGCCTGCCCGAGGTTCGAACCCCCTATAGGTGCCCTCAGATTAAAGTCGTTTCCGTCAGGCGGGAGTTGGCCTTCTGCCGCTCCATAAGTTCTTCGGCGGGTTTGGACCGCCATCTGCCACTCGCCCCCTATCGTTCGGTAAAGCTGTAAGGGCCAGCTGCGGCCAACAGCATTAGAGTAGTACGCAAAAAAAACTTCTGTCGATGTGCCCTGCTATAATAAACGTCTATAAACATCTCTTTATTCTCATTTATTATTAGGTACTTAATTCAATGAAATATATATATATGGCTAGGGGACTCACATGTATTGTACGGGCATGCGGCCGAGTTCGGACACGTAGCGGCGCACATACTCCCCGCTGGGGTCGAGCCTCTGTCCGAGTCTCACGGGGCACGCGCAATCCCCAGAGTCAAGCAGCGCCTCGAACGCACTCGAGGAGACCCACATCCAGTTACCCGCGCACACCGACCTTATATAATAACAACAACCTTATATAATATAACATTTTTTTTAAGTTTTCTTTCTGGTTATTTAAGTTTTTATTTTTTATATAAAAAAAACGTAATAGAAAAATTATACTATATTTTTTTTATGCTACGATGGTAGTAAAAAATTACACGGTCAATCTGATGGTAAACGGTTATTGTAGTATTTTTTTATGCTATGATGGTGGCAATCAAGCATACGGCCCATCTGATGGTAAACAGTTACCGTAGCCTATGAACCACCAGTATCACGTGCGCGTTGCCGACCCTTAAGAAACCTTACCTATACCCTTCTTGAAAAACCCCATGCTGTAGTCTCGTGGGAAAACCTACACACCTGAAACACTAGTTTCGTCCGTGTGAAATTGATAGCCTATGTATTATCCCAATGTAAGCTATATTTGGTAAAGTTTCATTAGAATCCATTCACTAGTTTTTGCGTGAAAGAGTAAAAAACTTAATATAAAATAAGTTATACGTACGATACATCTATATATGTATGTATATACCTAGATGTGAATGTCTAATGTATCTAGGTAGGTAAGTATTAAGAAAACTGAGCTAAATCTTGCCAACAAACTGTTCTGCAATTTGGCGAGTCTTCGTATAAAAATAAATGTATCTATATTCTAATAAATATACGTCATAATAGCAAGAAATTACTCTACCTTTTATGTGTGCCCTTTAAGGCAAATATGTTTTTTATCTATCTAACTAGTATCTATCAACTTACCAGTCGGCATCCAGCAGGTACTTGAGGAAGTGGTTCAGTCCGTGTTCCCATGATAGCCACAGTGTTCCTCTGGTGAGGAAGGAGGCGACAGTATTGCGTACGGCATGGTGCAGCCAACCTTCTGTGCGGAGCTGGCGCATTGCCGCATCCACGAATGGAAATCCAGTCCGACCCTCGATCCATCTGAGGAGTTATACAAAATTCAAATATGATTTATTAAAAAACATACCGTTACTGACTATCTCAGATGATGATTGTCACGAGGCATTATCGACTGTCGTGATACCGTGGTACTAAACAACTGAAATAAATAACTAATAAATAATCCTGGACAATTAACACAGTGCCATCTAGTTCTACGGTAAGAAGAGCTTGTGTTATAGGTACCAGACGACTGATATAAATACTTAGATATTTTTTTGTAAATACATACATAATATGTATAGAAAACACCCAGACCGATAAAAACAATCATACTCATGAATACAAATGTTTGCATCGTGCTAGGAATCGAACCCGCGACCATCGGAAGTAAAGCAGTGTGCTCAACCGCTAGATCACCGTCAAGTATAATTTATACAGTCTCCCACTAGTACACATTAAAGCAGGTTGAAACAGCACTCCATTAAAAATTACCTCTGCAATTCGTCGCCCTCAGGGTTCTTCCACGGGATGTCCAAACAAATAGGGTTGCCAGCCATTTGTCCGTAGTTAGGGTTGTTCACGCTCATCGTGTAGAAATATTCTCGCCATATTAATTGACCTGCGTAAATTTCATTGAAATTATAAATGTTGTCATATTTTGGAAATTAATTAAAAAAATACCAGTTGAGTTTTTGCCAGTTTCTTTTAACTGAAAGTAGCTAGTCGAATTGGATCATAGAGAACTAAGGATAGTGATAAAAACGAACATAAACTATTTCTTATCTAATAACGACGAGACGAAATTATGGATGAATGCAGTATATTATTTGAGTATATTATTTTGTATATATTTCAACATTTACCTGTAATAAAGTGGGTTGCTGCTAGGCGTCCTTGGTGTACTTTATGAAATAAATCCTGAACACTCCAATAAAACCTGGAATAAAAAAATATTGTTAAATATTGCAGTTCGTTGAGCGCAGGACGGTGCACCATTCCATAACAATATTTTTGTTATGAGTGATTATAAAAGCTGTTTTGCCTTTCCTTAGGTCAAAAACAATATTTTACATATCACACCTTTTTCAATAAAATGCTAAAGCTCGAAGAAATCTATGTTTTGATATTTTTTAGTTAATGCAGTTTATTTCTACGTGCAAATTATGAATTTACAGTAATAAATATTGAAGGAATAATGTTACTGAAACTCTTACGTACTGGTACTTAATCGAATACCTACTTATCAAATTTTCTTAATCTCAATCTCACCTTCTGACTGATAAGCATCCAAATCGCAGCGCTGGACTCAGGGATATAGGGGGCCCGAGCAGATCCGGGTTCCCATGTGTGGGCAAGTATGAACCCCTAGAAATACGCATACATTTTTTATGAAATTGGTAAACAAGCTTCTGTTGCCCATTCTTTCGTTCATAATTTAAGACCCATGCTCTTGACCGTGGACTTCCATTCTTCCATCAAACTCATTACATATGGATACGACACGATACCAATTTTGTCTTTAATTTGCTTGATGTATCTGTGCCTTAGTCTTCCTCTCTCCCTCTTTCCTTCTATTTTTCCCTCAATAAATACATCGTGCCGTCCTAATATTTTCCCTATTGCCCAAAACCCTTAATAAAATAAAGAAGATTGAAGGAAGCATAAGAAGCTTATGATAGATAAATTATTAATCAAATGAAAGACCACATGATGGAAAATGGTCATCGTCGTCCATCTACATGAGCAGAACCACGGATATTACAAATTGAATTTTGATAAGGTTTTGTAACATGCAATATCTCAAATCAAATAAAAAATCATTTATTCATATATGACATTTTAGCCACTCATAATCGTCAAGTTTTTAGTATAATTTTTCCCTACCGTTTAATTCAATACACAGATTCACTTGAGAAGAACTGGCATGAAGCTCAACTATATTTATTCTCTATAAAAGCCAATTTATTTACATTATGTACTTATGTAGGTGTCTTTGTCTAACATTAAATGATTCCATGCATGAATTCCATGATTCATTGCCATGCATGTTTGTCTTTAAGTAATTGTTTTGTGAACAATAAATAGGCTTTGCTTAATAAATATGACTTAACATATGTTTTAAATATATTTAAAGGTAATTCCAGTATATCCTTTGGTATCTTATTGTAAAATTTTATAACCATACCAATAAAAGACTCATTGACTTTTTCTAAACAATACTTAGGAACTGCAAATTTATCTTTGATTCTAATATTATATTAATATTACTAAAATTCCCTACCATATCTCATTCAAACCTTACAAAATACTGTTGTGGAACTAACAGAGACCACTTTGATAATACCTGCAAAACGTCTGGTATTCCACTGCGAGTCGCTGTTCCATCTGCTTCAGCGCAGTCGTCTCACCCCCCACCCAGCGTATCATGCGTATGTCCTCGTTCTCCAAAAACACCCCCAGATCCTCAGGCTTTGGAGTCTGGAAGATATTAATTGTTTTTTAATAGTGTGAATGTCAAAACGTTATGAAAAAGTAATCAGGTAACTATATTATATTGGGGGAGGGAAGAGTATATTATTAATAATGGGTAGTAGTGGTCCCATTGCTAGCATTGTACCAGCTTGTCTTCCTTTGAAGCTTTCTATACTGAAATAAACAGTTTTAGTATTTTCACTCATTCATTCATTCAAGATTCTTCAATAGTGCTGATATTCCATATACTCCCATCCTGCGATGATGTACAGTCACTATAAAAATTACGTAAAATTTTGCCGAAACTCCTGAACGGATACAGGCCTTCCGGTGCCGGTTGAGACTTCGAGCGAGCCCTTTTGCCCGGCTTCTACTCCGGGGGCAATAACCCCTGGCGTCTGGGTCGAAGCCTAATAGGCAGGTACTAACTTCTAAACTAAAACTCCTTTCAAATATTAAAAATACAATTATATTTTAAGTTATACCTTATCAAAAACGGTGAATTCCTCGTGAAAACATTCTGGTAGAAAACCAAACTGGACACCGCACAGTTCGGGATTAGGCACCGGCCGCGGCGGGTCCCCGATGGTTGCAACGGTGTGCTGAATTCAGTAAAAGATAGTTATACGTGATGCAAAAACTTTGTATCTCTTTTTACGAAAATTTCGCAAACAGAGGTGTATGACATTTGGCACACTTATTGTTTATGTAGAGGAGTGCAGAATGCTAATATTTCTTTTTAAATTATGCATAAAAAATACATTACCCGCACTACCATGTTTTTAACATAGAAGTATATTATCATTGACAATAGAAACTTAATAATGTTCAAACTTATAATTTTCATTAATTATGTTCGAATTTCGGACATTATGCAACCCTTTTTTCGAACTATTCTAATGCAGTAGGGCGAAGCTAGTCTTTTCTGCTTTACCGAACGACAGGGGGCGAGTGCAGATGGCACTCCATACCCGCGGAAGTATTTAAAGAGTGGATCGATCGGAGGGGCTAGAAATAGCTGAGACAGAAGGTTTCTGCGGGATATTAATTAACTTCTTTATAATATTACTTACCAGAAACATTTGGTACGTGAGCGGCGGGATACCACCATTGGCGCGTATGACAGTACCAGGCTCCCATAGAGTGTGAGAGACGTGTTCGCGGCATGTCACGCCGATCTCCCGACACGCTGCCTTCACGCTGTCGTCGCGGGCGCGCCACACTGGCTCGCAGTCCTGCTCGAAACACAACTTGCGGATACCTGGTCCACATACAGGAATAAAATTAAGGCAAATATCGTCGTATTTGGAAAACCAAAGATACGTATTTTTATAATATTATCTAATATATAACACTACTCTGACACTATTAGCTCCCTAATACAGATGGCACTCCAAATCCGCTGAAGGGCTCATGGAGCAGCTCAAGGCCAACTCCTGCCTGATAGATAGGACTTTTGTACCTCTAGATATACCTCGGCTCAAGCAGTCGTATCGATCTCTTAAATACATAAGTATTTAAAAAGTATTTGTAAAATATATAGAAACTAGCTACTCGCCGGGATAATATATGTACATATAAACCTTCCCCTTGAATCACTCTATCTATTAAAAAAACCGCAACAAAATCCGGTGCGTAGTTTTAAAGATTTAAGCATACATAGGGACGGACAGACAGCGACTGCGACTTTATTTTATAATATGTAATGATGATGATACAGTCTATGGTATTGTGTCGTAGAATACCTACCGAATTCCTCCCACAACCTCCTTATAATGTCGGTGGGTTTGCCTTTAATCATAAACAGTCTCCCTCCATGCTTCTTAAATTGGGTATCCAGGTCATCCAAAGCTTCTAGCAGGTATCTCATACGATTGTAGCCGACTAACTTAGTACCTGCAATAAAAAGTAAGTTCAACTAAAATATGACTAGGTATAACCTAAACAACTGGCAGCTACCTTGGACAAAGAATTAGTCTAGCTATTCAAAGAGGGAACGCTGCCAGTATCTTCGGAACGTTGCCTAAAGGGACCCCTTTTAATTATATATTTTAGACATCATATAATTTTTTTTTAAGCTTTTTAATTTTAGGTTCTTAGTTGTACAATTAGGTTATGTAAATACTAGTTATATAATAATATGTATATTAGTAAACCTAAAAATGATGCCGTAAAAATATTCTCTACGTAAAAAAAATAATTACATTACATTAATACATAAAGAATATATGGAAATCGACAATAGAATTTTTTGACATCGGTCATAAATACAGTAAATAGTGGTCACTGATCGAGGATCGAAATTTAATTATTTAAATTATAGTTAAGTTTGAAAATTATTAAAGTTTTATTTTCAAAAACTATACTTCTGTGCGTGTGGCAAATACTTGGTAGAATGTGACAATTCACACATGTAACACATTCTTTTTATTTATTATTTTTATGCATAAGTTTAAATAAAATATTAGCATTCTACACTCTTTGTCTATATTGTATAATAATAATAATATCTCAGGACAATTCACACAGCGCCATCTAGTCCCAGGCTAAGCAGAGCTTATGTTATGGGTAATAGACAAATGATATAAATATGATACATTTTTTTTGTAAATAAATACATATTATACATAGAAACACCCAGACCGATACAAACAATCATACTCATGAATACAAATGTTTGTACCGTGCGAGGAATCGAACCCACGACCATCGGATAGTAAAGCGGTGTGCTAAACCACTAGACCACCGAGGCTGTAAAACTGTATAAACTATTCTAGTTTTTTCATATTTCTCCGTCCGCGCAATTTTCGTATAATGGGGTACATAGTTTTTGCTCCATGTATTAGTATATTGATATATATTCATAGGGCAAACCTGATCACTACTATATAAATATTTACTAATAATTGTATATAACAAATGATTTGTTTACAATATCTGATAACTTAAAATGCGAGGGCAATGCTGCCGATAAGTAATTTCGGCCCAATTATAAATAGGTATAGTTTTTTTTTTAAATATTCTACAATCTTCTCTTGTTCTTATCATAGAATTGTAAACGAGGTTGTTTAGCTCTTCTATAGAGAATTCCATGAGATAGCAAAAGTAGGTAATTGGTGTGTTATTTGTTTTAACAATTCTTTAATATTTTTTAACATAAAATGACATTTTCCAAGTGATTGGTAGGTATAATAAAAAATATATATATGACTATTCAAAGTACTCGTATTATGTTTATTTGTATAAACAATACTTTTATTTACAAGAAACATGTACTCTAAGAAAGGAAATTCTTAACATTACATGGATCCACCGTGCGGTTACTACTTTGCATACATGCTTATCAATACTCACCGTCACCAGAGCTATTTCTCTCCCTGCCTAGCTCAATCTCGTAGGAGCTGCTTTAGATATACACTCTAGTATATAATTAACTGCAGTTCTAGACAGGCCAAGATCAAGATTTTAATTTAATAAATTATCTAATAATTTACCAGCAGTTTCTCCATCGAAGATGAAGATTGGAAAGAATGGCGCGGATCTGTCTTCAATAGCATCGTGCAGTGACGGGTTGTCGTGTAACCGCAACCCGTGTCTGAACCACAGCACGCTACCCCCTAACATGTTGAGGGGTAACTGGGTTTCTGTGAACAAATAAAAATAAATAAACCTTAAGACTTCATACAGCACCAAATTGTTTATATTTTTTTTATACAACTATAGTGAATACCAAGCATACGGCCTATCTGTTGGTAACGGTTATCGTAGCTTATGGACACCTCAAACGACAGGGGTGTGACAAACAGGCCTAATGTTAAGTGGTAACTATCGTCCATAGAGGGGGAAGGGGAAGTTAGTTATGTGGATTAATGAACCCATTGCTAACATATCAGGTTGAACTCCCACGGGTACCAACCCGTCACGCTACGCTATGTCAACCTGTCATGCTAGCCCCCTGGAAACATTCGTGATAGTTTCCTGGATTTGCCACAATGGACTAACTGACATGACCTCATGTTCATATTCGCCGTAATGTGTATTAAATGTAAAAGTGTTTTATTAGCCAATAAAGTTTATTATTATTATTATATTATCAGCCGCCACTGGTGCCCCGGCAGCGTAAACCGTTAGCGCAGACAGATGCACCATTCCCTTATCATCAAATAAAAAATCGTGTGTATATGTTAAAAAAACAGGGACTTTTATTAATACAATACAAGCCAAATCATATTTTTTTTTATTATTGACTGTCAGAATATTGCAACACGCATATAAAACTGGGATTGTAATTTTTATCAAGTGTATTGCTAAAAGTCTAATGTAAAATGTCGTCTCCATTTCATTTCACCGCAGGAGGTTTCCGTGGGAAGCAAGGGCGAGTCAGTTAGCATTAGCAATGAATTAAAATATTATAATATCCTATAGACGTCATCATTACGTAATTTCTTCTAAACCTATACTTATTAATCATTTTTTTGTTAAGTAGGTTAATTTTTTTAAATTAAATATTTTGTAGTACCATTTTCAGGTGCGGTCGTAAAATATTTTTTTCTTTATTACTGTTAACAATTTTTTATTGATTTGTGAGTTTAGATGGATGTTTATTACTCTTTCAAGCAAAAACTACTGAACGGATTTTGATGAAACTTTCCCGTAATCAGAATAACATTACATAGTATAAAACGAAGTCGCTGTCGCTGTCTGTCTGTCTTGTATGCTTAAATCTTTAAAACTACGCAACGGATTTTGAAGCGAATTGTTTTAATAGATAGAGTGATTCAAGAGCTAGGTTTATATATATAATACATATACACCCGGGCGAAGCCGGGGCGAGTAGCTAGTAGGCTATAAATTTGAAACGGGTGAAACCGCGAGCACAGCTAGTTTTAAAATAAATAAATGAAAATTTGAATAATTGTATTACAACGTTTACAGACATTAACCTTTTAAACTGCAAGATTTTCAGCTACATGAATCAACTCAAAGAAATAATTTGGGTATGCATAAGTAGTAGGTATTCATTGTCTATATATGGCTAGTGTTTTTTTTTGTTTTCTTGAATATTCATATTCCGTAATTTTGTACTTCATCTAATTAATACATTATTAATTCCGCGCTATTTACACAAATATCGAAACATCATTGATTTTGCTACTATTTTTAGATATAGAATTACAAACCATTCAGAGCTGATATTTCTCTATTTGATTTTTCATAATTTGACATAATTTTATCCGTTCTCGTTACATGATTTATTAACTTTTGTAGCAGAGAAAAAAGTTTATACTATACGGGGTAATCTCGCGAACTATTGTTTTGTTTATACTCTTTTTTTGGACCAGATACAAAAAATAATTTAAATAATGAGTTTACATAAACTGATACGATACATAAGGCGATTTTATCTCTAATATCTCTTGCAAACTACCTTTGGGTAGAGAAAGTAACATAAAGATAAGAAGAAGGGTAGGTGTCGCACGTAATGAACATCACTACATCAAACAGCGACAGCGACTTTGTTTTATAAACAAAGTCGCTGTCGCTGTCAGCTGCGCATCGGATTTTGAAGCACTTTTTTTAGTAGATAGAGTGATTCAAGAGAAAGTTTTATATACATAATACATGTGCGAACATACTCGTGCGAAGCCGCGGCGAGTAGCTAGTAAATATATATATTAATGTCATTTTAAAATTATTTTAGTGTTGTATAATATTATAGAGGCATAGACTGTATAGGATAGGATAGGAGTTAGGACCATATATAACATCGCTACAACAAATAGCATTTGAAAAATATTGCAAAAACGAATAAAGTGTGACTCATATAAAATTTCGCCGGTCAACTAGTTTACTTATAAATGCAAATATAAAACGTTATAAAGTACCTAAATCGATAAGAAATGTAGGAATGTTAATTAAATATGACCTTGGTGTGATCTTTATGTAACCATTATGCAATTCTGTGCAACAAATGCAGTTGTATATATTTGTTTATGATTACATCGATAAATAAGGTAACACGAGTGGACTTGCATAATACAATATCCGTAGATAGTACTTTGTTTCGTAGGCATTTTAAATGTAGGTGAATGAGTAACTATGTAATAATATTGCTTCTTATTAAATTAGATACTAGCTATCCATTCCGGCTTCGCCCGGGTGTACATGTATTATACATATAAAACTTCATCTTAAATCACTCTATCTATTAAAAAAACCGCTTCAAAATCCGTGGAGTAGTTTCAAAGATTTAAACATACATAGAGACGGACAGACAGCGACAGCAACTTTGTTTTATACTAATATCCAAGGTGACGTAAGAATACACGTATAAACTCTGTATCTTTACATAGTATATAATAAAATATTTGTGGAAACATATTTTGAAAGTAATGTATGTGTCACGTCAGAAAATGTATACATTTATTTATTTACTAACTGTGCGCTTTCACCCGCATAAAATTTATAGCCTATATGTTATTCTGATGTATAAGCTATATTACTGTAAAGTTTCAATAAAATCCGTTCAGTAGTTTTTGCGTGAAAGTGTAACAAACGTCCATCCATATTCACAAACTTTCGCGTTTATAATATTAATAAGATAATTAATAAGATATCAAAGAGGGAACGCTGCCAGTATCTTCGGAACGTTGCCTAAAGGGACCCCTTTTAATAATATATTTTAGTCATCATATTATTTTTTTTTTTAAGCTTTTTATTTTAGTTCTTAGTTGTACAATTAGGTTAGATAAGATTAAGATTTGAATATAAAATGAAGTCGCTTACGCTGTCTGTTCGTTTAGATCTGTCAAACTATGCAACGGATTTTAATGCAATTTGCCAAATGCAGTAGTATGAGTTCTATATTATAGTTTAATTGTAATTTAAGTACAATTGTAAAAATGAGTGTTCTTAATCGCCAACAAACTGCCAAGCAGTTTGGCGATAATTATGAAAATAAATTGTTTACGTGTAAAGCTTGTACATAATTAAATAAAAAAAAAATAGATAGAGTTATTCGACGGAAAGTTTTATATATATAATACATGTACACTCGTGATAAGCCGGGGCGGATAACTAGTCTAATGTAAAAAATTCTCGCGTAGTGTTTATAACAAAACTCTTCCGAAACGACTAGATCGATTCTTATGAAAGCTTGTGTATGTATTTAGCAGGTTTAGGAATAGGACGTAGACGATTATTAATATGGTTAACCACCCTTATCACTAGGATATCCCTAGTGATAAGGGTTTTTTTTGTTACTTAGACAATAATTTTTATGATTTGGAATTATACACATACAACCTTAAAATATTACCCTTCTACGTCAACCCCTATTTTTAACAGAAATATAAGAGTATATCAACTCATTACCTAGGTACCCCTTTTTACCATAGTAATCGACTTTTTGGATAAATACATATATGGAACTGTGTGGGTGTATGGTTAGTTGAAATAGGCTACGGTAACCGTTTACCATCAGATGGGCCGTATGCTTGTTTGCCACCTACGTGGTATAAAAAAAAATATATACTTTCTTACTCTGTCTATGTAATATTATCTGATCTGTGCTCTGACCAAAAACATTAGAATAGTTCGAATCAATTAAAAAAGAAAAGATAAGTCTGGTAATAAAAACAGTAGTCTTGTTGGCTACCAAGGAAACCAATCAAGTCCTATACAAATGCGCAGCAAATTGTCCAGTGTTGCAGTCACAATAACGTCGACAGGCGATAACCCCTCCGACTAACCCCACCTGTAATTTTAGTCATGAGGATATTTAGTATATATAGTATATATATATAGTAATAATGAAAATCTGAAACCAAAACCATTCTCTCGTAATATGAATTTGAGTGAAGGAATTGAAGATAGTAATATTACTATCTTTAAATATATAAAAATATATATTTATTATCAAATGTAATAATAATAATTTACACAACTTTGAGATGAAGGGGATTGTTAGTAATGTGGATTAATCATCGCATTGCTAGCAATATACCGTTCTGTAAACCATCTTATTAAATTCCTTGTGAATTTGCCACGATGGGCTTATTAACCTGACTTCACGCTTCATTATCGTCTAGTGGGTCAATGTTGCCATTCCTAACCATCCCCTATCCCCCTAGCAATAAACTTACGATTCGCTTTATAATAACCACCGCGTCTCATGGTACATTGCTGGCATGAGGTCAATAGACTTAATTACTAGCAATTTCATTCTCCCATTTTATTATACCATGAATCAACAATCAGGCATAAGGCCCATGTCATGGTAAATGGTTACCGTAGCCTATGGACGCCTGAAACACCAGGAATGTCACGTACACGTAGCCGACCCCTAAGAAAACTTCTAAAAAGTCTCTAGAGAAAACTTTGATAGATAACCCATTCCGCAATTTCGCAAGTCAGGCAAGAAAAATATAGGAACCCAACGTGGCGGAGGTAAACTACCGCTTTATTTTAAACAATTTGATTTGTCATTGTGTTTACATCTCTACAAAGTTGATCAGAAATAAAGTCTTCACCGTCGCCTACATTCAAACTGCCTCCAAATATATTTTGAGAAAAAACACAATAACTTTAATATGCTATGACAATGACACTAATTTTAACCCGTGATTCTTTTATTACAATAAATAATTCTTCACTCGGAGTAAGTCCTTATGGAAACCCGTCGCCCCATGGAAGGTGAAAGGGTACTGCGGTACTCTTAGCGGCTAAAAACCCTAAGGTGATCCGTCTCGTCACCATATATTTATAACCCAATTTCATCCCCTTGTAAGAGTAATTTGTAGAAGTAAGTGTAAAAAATAAATATGCATACTACAATTATCTTAATAATAACCTACATCTATTTTAATTGATTTTAATTAAAAAAAAGGAGTATATGTACTATCGACAATAGTGTACATTAAACATAGTGTGTGTATTGTTATGCCTGCATTCGTGATACAATATCACGAATGCAGGCATAGCAAAGAAAGAAAGAAAAATATCATTATAAAGCATAGGTTATTTTTATCACAAAAAGTATAGTAAGTCATGGTTAAGAGCTATTATATTAGCAATAATTCTGAATAAAAACACAAAAAAATATACAAAAAATTTTTAACCGTTATGGGTGATAACAGTCGGTATGTGCCTACCAATCTATAACAAAATACATCATAATTGATTCAGCGGATTACGCGTGAAAATTCAACAAACCAGCTCATGTTCGTATTAATAATATTTGGTACAATTGAAAGCAAAACCGAGGCATTATAAAATCTATATCACTATCAACAAACGACGCAAGTGTTTTAAGAACAACTCATTAGGACAATTTCATACGAGTTGTTCTTTTAAGAACGAAAATTAAAACATTAGCCATCAAATAATCAACTAAGAACTTACCTTATTTACTTCCAATATATCACAGAAACCTCCACAATACAGACTCGAGTTTAAAACAAAGAGAATGTACAACAAAAATAAACAGAACACGTTTCTAAATAATATACATTCTTAGTGCTAATTGCATATTATTTCATGGCGATATACATGTCACCACTGTACGCGACGCGAGAGCAAACTGAACTGAAAGCTACTCATTTCGTATCAACAGTAGGTTATAGGTATTTCAATAGGAAACAATTTTCCTCTAGTAGAATGTTCCATGCGGCGCATTTACTAAGTACATACAGTGTACTTTGTAAGGATGCTGCGAAGTTATAGGGATACTTGGTTGATTTCGGATCTTATTTCTCAACTCATGTTCCATTTACGCCAGACAGACCCGGGATCTTCATTTTTTTGAAGCGAGACAAAAACTGAGATATATCCCCCCACCCCCGACAGTTCCCCCTCCCCCACCGCCCAATATTTTTACATATTAACTACAATATGTCGAATTAGGATTGCCGTTAATTTATATTTACCTCTGCTGCTAGTTCGCATTGCTTTAAGTGTTCTACCGAATATACAACGGACTGTATTCTGAAGAATTGTTTGACACGATGCCCACGGCAATGCCGGCCTGCACGGCCGTTTGCCATCACTCCTCTCGCCATTGACCAGGAATTTATACCCACACGCTCGAACCTAAGTAGTCTTCAATACGGTTTCAGAGGAGCTTCCTCCCTCGTACACTTAGATTGACGAATGAACTACCTGCCGAGGTTTTGTCCAGAGACTACAGCCTGGGGATTTTCAAGAAGGGTATACTAAGGTTTCTCATGGGTCGGCAACGCGCACGTGACACCCCTGATGTTCAGGTGTCCATAGGCTACGGTAACTGTTTACATTTACGATATCAGATGGCGAGTTTGTTTGCCACCATTGTAATATAAAAAAGTGTGTGTGTCTCTTGTTCGTGCCGGGATAATAAAAATATAAGTAAGTATAAATATCACGTCATATAATCTGTACAATTGTGAAAAATCTGTAAAATAGTGGTAACATCAAATTAAGTATATATAATAGTGATCCTTTTTGAAAACATTACGCAAACAACGCTCCAGCAGAACTCTATTTAATAAGTAAACTTAGCAATTACGCGTCCATAGATTTATAACAGCGTTGGTAGTACAATGCAACAAGCAACCTTTCAAACTAGAGGTTTCTGAAGCCGAATAGAAAGGAACGAATAAAATCTTATTAGTCGAAACGTTGTATGTTTTCATATAAAGTACTCATAACTACATAAGGTTTTTTATTCAGGCAGGTACTTTACAAACAAGCGATGGTCTAAGTTAACGATATTTTTTTATTTATCGAATTTCAGACTAACTATTTAAAACCTCCATGAAAAACGTGCTACTATAGAAATTTTCTACAATTAACTAATTATATTGGATAAAATGTTATCCATATTATAAGCATAAAGAGCCTCATATACATTAGAGCAAATATCGTCCGTCCGACGGATTGTCCGCTCCAGAGATACTGGACATCATTGCACTGCTGCGGACCCAGTGCTTCTGGACGTGGACATAGACTTAGATACATGAATTGAAAGGATATATATTGTAATTTACAAGTTGTTTACTAATATGATATGGATGGATGACGGAATCAAATTAATAATTTTTTTAAAAAGTTGTATTAACTTATACACGACGTTACACTATAACAGATTTTCTTTTTAATATGAAAAATGAAAAACTCGATTATCACCAAAAAAGGACATATCTTTCGCTCTCTTTAAAAAATACAGGATAATTTTTTGACACAGTTTAAACAAGCTTCATATTTATTTTTATTTAGACTTAATACTGTACTTAGTAGATATTTTAAAATGAATATGCTCTGTTAGTTTTGTCAGTTAAATTTATAATTTTAAATGCTTAAACCTTTTATTTGAAAATTTACTTTTATTAGTTTGTTATCAAATGGAATTGTGAGTTAACTGGCTTATACTTATATTTGTTAATTAAAAAAAAATAGAAACAAAGACATTTTTTATATAGGTACTTATTATGACATTAATTATTATATTCTATCAACTCAGTTGAAGTTTCATTATACAAGAAACTTGGCTTGTTGTTCTTTTCAAACAAATATCGTAACTACAATGTTACATTAAAATTTTGTGTAAATACAATAACTATATATAAAAAAAGTAAATAAGAGTCAAAATATTACAATAAACTTAACAATCATTACCTGGCGCGGTTTGCTCTTTTTAAATGAGAATTTGTTAAATTTGATTACTTGTGTTGTAATGTTTTGTGCAAATAAAAAATAAAAAAATTGTAAAATAAAAAAAAACACAACATTAGTCTTTGTTTACTGCAGTCGGGTAAAGCTGACAAGTTATTTGGCGGATGGCGGAGTAAACATCAGTTGCGTCAGATGTCTACATATTTAACATAATAGTCCCAAAGCCACAACTTCTGAAGTAGTTTTATTATTTTTTATTGAGGGTTTTGGACTATTGTCAGGTGCTAAGACCTATAGCACTGACCTGCATAGATCTATTGTGCTCGCCCTTTTTCAAAATTCACTACCTGGACCAGTCAGAGCCAAGACTTGAAATATTCTTAGGAGCGATGGTTTAGAAGTAGAGCGATCGGAAGTAAACCTATTACCATCGGAAGTAATACCACGTCACGGTGGTCAACGCCCTCAAATTTAATGATATAGCTTATCTTATACATCAGAATAACATATGGCGCGGGTGAAACCACGAGCACAGCTAATTGGTCATATTAACCTGTTGCTGGCTCGCGGACTATAACTGCTATCTATTCTGAATTATTTAAAGGTTCATGTTCATACAGATGAGCGTCGCTTTGTCTAAAACAAAGGAAAAAGCATCTCATACCATTGTTAAACAGACGCATTTTAAGAGATAGATAGATCTATTGCATTTTAAGAATGAAGTTGATTTGCAATTCAATCCAATTCAAATCAGTTGTTTATTGCAACACATGTTGAGCCTATTACATCGGATTCATGTAATATTGAGAAGTGTCCATTTGAGGGCATAAAATTAACATTTTATTATTACATGTATAATAGATTTTATTTAAATTATATTTCAACTTTCAAGTTATTCCTTATGAGATCTGACTGAGTCTGGACTCTGAACTAGCTTTAACCTTTTCTACAGGTCTCCAGCCTCTCTCCGAGACCTTACTGTAGTATGTCTTTAAAAATATTAATAAATATGTTTCTGAGCTGAAGTTTTTCTAAGCTAACTTAAGGTGTGGAGTATATTATAGTTAGTGGTATGTGTGTGTACATGAAACCTCTAAGTGTGTGATGAAGTGAATGCGTGTGTGTGTGTGTGTGCATAAAAGAGATGACACGATGACATTTGTAGTTAGGAGTATGATTGTCTGTATATGTATATGTACACATATCCTCGTTCTTCTTGTGATGTAAAAGATTTCCGAATAAGCGGTAGATTATAGAAATAAGTATGACTATTCAAATGTGCCTAAATTTAAGAATATTAAAATACAAAAATTCTAGTATATTCTATAAACTTGGGTGCTTTCTATGTGTGTCTATTACGTATTTACAAAATTTGTATATAAGCGTTTTTATCACTTATCTAATACCCGTACTACAAGCTCTACGCACGGTACAAAAAATGAAACAAACATAACAAATATGCCTTCACGACTGTGATTCTAGATTGGATAGTCCGAGGCAGGAAAAGCTATCGACGTCGTAGTGCACGCAACACTTTATGTGCCCAAATTTCACTAGCTATGTGTGAATTTACCGTCGTTATCTCAGAATACTTGATATACGTATTTCCATCTCCCGAAAAGTCAGAATTATAAATTGACCAACAAAGTTTTTTTACGATTTATTTAATCTCAAAAATTTTACCTCCTGACTTTTTTGCGTAAGTTCAAGCAGTAACCACTAGGTCTTTTGTTTATTCATTTTATTTGTTTCTCTATTGTGTTTAATTTCTCTTTTTTTAAAAGTTTTAATTGTTTAATGTGTTTCTCTGGATGTAACCACTAGGTCACGAGTTCACGACGCATTAAAAAATAACTGTCTATAAAGTGAAATATTTAAAATACAATAAATATATAGAAACGAATGCCTACGATTAGCTATAAATAACAGAAATGGAACATGTTATAAAACGACTAGAGGCAAAAAAGAATTATGTCACCGCCAGACGTCATGACGAATAGAAAAATATAAACGAAACGCAGAGTAAATCTTTCAGTATCAGCATGCAGCCTCCGCTGTATCGATCTCCAAAGTACCTATATTGTTATGACGCAACTTTGTTATATCTGCTAACGCAACTGTCTGTAGAAGTACTAGGCGTGGTAAACAGTACCTACTAGTGTCGGGGGAAGCTGTTTTTTTTTAATGGATAATAATAGTATAGTTACTGAGAAAGTCGAAAGACAGTTTTAAAAAATAAACAATTATTTCAATGTTAACACGATGAAGACCGCATTGAATAGTCTTATTTCTCGCATAGGGACCGGCATTTTTACGTATTTTATATTTAAATATGCTTTTAGTATACAATAATTTAAGGTAGATATTATTTAACCCCTAAATGTATTTTAATTAATGTGCCCACGGTAATTTTCCAGTCCCAACGTGTAAATTTACTTTCGTTGCGAAGTGACCCACCGGGCAGAAAAGCGCGTCTTATGTGAAGATCGGAAATAGATTAACTTTTCCATTCCTTGTATCTTAGTCGAAACCGCGAGTAATATACAAACATAATATATCATCATCTGCTTTTTCCTTATCCCATTTATTTGGGGTAATAATAAACTTGAACTTGGCTATTCTAGACATATAATATATAAATATAAACATAGTTATGTAAATACTAGTAATAAATTTAAATTAATATATTATAATAAAATATAAACACAATATATAATAATACAATAAATTAATTATTAATACAGAAAGCTAACACGGCGATTTCAGAACTGTTCTTAAGAACTGTATTTGTCAAACTGTAACAGTAGCTATGCTGTCGGGGCACCAGTGAAGGATGATAAGACGCGAGTGAGGTCTACTCCGTTGGCCCGTCATAACAAATTCACTAGCAATTTATAATGACAGTTTCCAGGGGTACCGCGTGGAGGTTAATCTCACATGGTACATTGCTAGCAATGGAGTTATTAATTCTCATCACTACAATCCCCTTCCCCTCTTGAAAGTGATTAGTAACTTATATTCGACGCGGAGTCGTAACGTGGACTGACTCTACAGTGAACTTAAATCTATGTTATGTGGATATGTACCTAAACCAATGGAAGGGTGCTGTTGACAAAAATATTATAAGTATAGGCACAAGTCTATCAATGGGGGATATTATGAACGTAAACAATATTCCAGCTCTCAATGTAGTCTATTAACATCTCGTGCCCTATTTGATCTTTCACCTATCAATAAATCATGAAAATGATTTATTCATGCTGGCAATAGTGTCATTTCCATGAAATTGTTTACGGCAGAGGTACCGAGGATATAAATACGAAAGGGAGTCTGTTTGTTTGTCACCTTTTTACGACTAAACGGATAGTAATGAAATTTAGTGTGTAATCTTCTAATGATTAAATTTAAATGTAATCTATCTTAGATTAATAAATGCATAAATAAAATTGTAGGTCTGTTTGTTATTTCAAATTAACAGCTTTTCTTTCACTAAATGTAGTCATACAAATTTTGAGAAAATATGGTAATACCAAATAAACTTGCATCAAATAAATTAGTTTAAAAACTTTTATCTGTCTATCTGTTTGTTCTTGCTAATCTCTAAAACGGTCGCAGATAGCTAATGTTCTAAGGGGTAACTTACACAAATTTGTAATGGAAATTTTATTTATTTTCAGCTAGTTTCACATAGTATCGTGTTTAGGCAACTAGTAAATCAACTTCAATCGGACTTAATGATAATTCAAAAATTATTTGGTCAGATCTTCATAAAATTTGTATCGGACACCCATTCAAGTAAAAAAAGGATCATAACAATTAGTTCACATAGATAAAACTGTTAAAGTAAACAACATAAAAAATACAGTTAAATTACAAACTCCTCCTTCTTAGAAGTCGGTTAAAGGCATTTGAATAATACACATATCTATTCTCGTAAACTAAAGAATGTTTATGATTATATTAGTTACTTTGTAAATGTATTTCGATAACCTCTTGTTGGGCACAAGTACTTGTCATACAAATAAACAAGTTTCGTAGTCCCGCAATCCCTTACGTAGCGGGTTTCTATTGAAAATTTCTGAAACAATGCGCCAAAAATAACCGGCACTGAAATTTATTAAGAAATAATACAATTTTATGGTATTATACAAAATGTTATTAACCAACCAGGCATCGGAAGAAAGAAAGAAAATATATACTGTGAAGGAAGAAGATCAAGACGAGACGAGAAAAGAAAAAGACACCGGTATAGTCGTATATTGACTAAAAATAATATTTAAAAGAATAAAAAAGCTATATCAAACAGTTTCCAACATATGTTATTTGGCGCATACAAAAGAATCATAACAAACATACAAGAAGTAAATAACATACACAACATTATAAACATTGTATGGATACCAACGTGATACAATAATGTTACGTAATGAAATCTAGGTCCATCCTTGAAATACATGTATGTCACTTGTTTAGGGGGATGGGGGTTAACAAAGTGGTATGACACGGGCCATCCCCACTCTCCATGGGGGGTGAAAGTTGTCGCCTCGTGGCGAACCCCTTTGCCCCGGTATCGACTCCGAAGGCAACATCTCGCGGGTAACATAGGCATATAACTTAAAACTAACTAAGAATATAGACAAACAATATAAAAAAGTAAACTTACAATATAGAAAAATTAGCTTAACTTAAAAACTGCCGTACTTGAGTATAATTTTATTTCTATCCTCCAAATATATACAAAAAGTACTGAAATTGGTGTACCGTAATATAGCGAAGATGTATGCGTAAAACAATGTGATATTATATTATTTTTATAGTCGTACAATATGTAATTAATTGTTTGAAAAAAGTGATATATCATGATTAGAATAAATTTAATGGAAATAGATTTTAAAACTACATTATTATCTATTAAAAAATAAAGCGTTGCACATAGTAATAAATAACCTCATAACAATAAATGAATAAACGTTTACATATATAAACGTTTTTTAATGTAATGAGAACTTAAAAAATAAAAATACGAATAACAGCAACAGATATGAATTTATACATTGTACACTACACATAACTGTACGAGCATAGAGCCTTTGCCTTTCCCTATTTCATAAATAGAACAAAAAAAAAATTTTCAAGACCTGCGTCGGCCTCGAACGGTATTTTTCCAAGCAATTGTTTACATTCATTTTTAAGGTTTTGCCGGCATGGAAAGAGTTTGTGTGTAACTCTGCAACCTCTTGTTTTTTAGAACCATTAAAAATGATATATATCTATTTAAATTTTCTCCTATTTTTATGTAACTCCTGTTAGCAACTAAAAGTGTTGTTAGCAACTCTTGTAAAATATAGATAACTGAAACAAGGCTTTAGTTAGTTTTATACCTTAGTTACTAATTAATACCTTTAGTTACTAGTATTTTAGTAGCAAATAACACTGTTATTATCCTCTTTCTTCTCTTCCTCACTTCATTAATTAAATAAGAAATTATTATTTCCTTTAGACATGTACTGTAATTTATAATTTCATGGACACTAATTAGCGGTTATGTAGTGAGTAACTTGTACTAAAAAAATGTTTTTTTTTAGTAAATGTGTCGTGTGCCTTAAGACATATGACAATGTCATACTGTTTGTTGGTTTTATGAAAAAAAAAATCATAGCGTTGACAATACTATCTGATTACACAGATTGTGTACGTAGCAGTTTCCATGTTGATTGTCGCATGCCTAATTCTTGTTATTGTCTATTTATTTAGAACAACATTAATTTAAAAGAGCACCATGCGCGCTTGTTTCTTTTCCATTCTTCTTGTGATAAGTCCGCGTTCCCAATGAGTGGTAGAATAAAATGTATGACCAATATTCATCACATCATATATAACGCTACAGTGATGAGGTGATAACCACCGCGCTACATATACATCAATATGCAAGCTAAAACCTTGTAAGTTCACAACAAAACCAATCGTAGGTATATATGCCAGTTACTACGGGATAAGAACAATGGTGTTTACTACTGTAACAATGACTCACATTTCTTGTAATGTCTACAACTACGGTTTACATGAAGTCACGTGAGTCAAACGTGAATTGTATGTTGTCCTGAAACCGAAGACTCTAGTACAACAATATGATTTAAAAACTATACAATATTCATATATTATATAATAAGAATTATTGACGATCACGGTGGTGTAGCGGTTTAGCGTACCGCCTTATTTACGATGGTCGCGGATTCGATTCTCTCGAACTTCACTAACTCAAAAGAAATTGCAAAATCGACTTTAAGTACAAAGCATCAAAGTTTAAATTATTTTTCTTATAGGCCTACATGTTCCTTACCTCTCTAAATACAAAACGTGCTACTATAAAAAATCTAAAATAACTATAATTATATCAAATAAAATTGTTCTCCATAAGATAAGGCAACTATTATCAACATTTCACAATAATCAGATTTTCGTTAAACAAGTTTGTTTTAGAATTACATGGAACTAAAAAACTAGATTTTCGCAGGAACAATCTAAAACGGTGTGACAATTTGAAAAATCATGCAGGACACTAGATTAGAGAATAGCGAAAAAAAAAATACCTTTATATTTACTGTTAATAATAGAGTAAGCAGAGTAAAACGGAACGAAAATGCCAAAAGTTCTATTGAAAGTATTGTTATCGCGCTTGGGTGAGCGGAGACGCAAGGTCGCTGAAATTTAGGCCTTAGCTTAATTACAATCTACAGATTTTACTAACAGAAGAAGAAACGCCACTATACATCCTATGTGGTTGTAGCTCACTCATGCATAAACGGAATATCTTCTTTGGAAAGTATACACTCTATCCTGGGGAGATAAAAACCATCGCTTCTAAGAATATCCTTACATTCTTGTCCTTCACGGGTTTAAGCTGCCACCCTTGAAATAAGGCATGTAAAACAAATCTATGCAGGTCGCAGTGTTACAGGCACCTGACAATATCCCAAAATCCCCAATAAAAAAAAGGTCGCTGAATAGAGTTATAATGCATACTGAAGAATATCTACATCGTAATTTTATAGCGTGGACACATTTATAACTTAATGAAGTTTGTTCTACGGTTTATTCTATATGATGCATACATTGCGAAACTGTAATATGAACTCTCATAATAATAATTAATATTCTAATAGGTATGTACCTATTAGATCATAATTCGTTGCGTAATCTGAAAATCAATACATTCATAGTAGATATGACACGCGCCAGTAAATTACAACTTTGCAGTTATTCTTCTATAGGTTTATATTAAATTCTCATGTCACAGTGTTAGTTTCCATACTTCTCAGAAACAGTTTGATCAATTTTAATCACATTTTATATATTCGGTAGGTCTGAAAATAGATTCTTATCTATTTCTACTTTTACGTCTAAAAATTATTTTTGATGTAATTTTTATTTTTATTTTTAACGTTAATAAATACACACTGCTAAACTTTCACTCTTCTACCACTAACCTATATTTTTAATATATATTATCAATTATTAATTTATATGCAACATGTAAATTTCATGCTAATAGCTCCTCTTGTGATGAGACATCTTTCCGAATGAGCGGTAAAGATTAAAAAAATAAATATATACAAAAATGCTTAAATTTAAGTTAATAAAGGATTTCTATTTTATTTTCTTCTCTATTCTATGACAAACCAACGTTTGCCGGGTCATTATTATATATCTAGTTGGTGAAAATCGTTGTTTTTATTTTTCGTATGTATATAGGCTGCCAGTAACTGTCAACTTGCAACCAGTGTGGTCGCGAATCAGCAAATATAATTAAAACAACCGCTCCTATGACAGTGAAGATATTATACGTAGGTTATAACTGAAATCTTTGGGAGAGGTCAGCGTCCAACAGTGGAGTAAAAATAGATTCATGTTGTTTTTTTTCGAACTATGAAGTTCCAAAAAAAAACATCAGCCTATTCGAAAAATTAAGTTTAGGAGTGAGGTAACAACAGCATTAGAATACTTCATGATCATCATCGTACGAAAATATTATCTTATCTCTGGTACAACTAAACTCAATCCCCTTAAAGAGCATCTTCACCAACGTTCCAAACAAGACACCAGGAAAAAAAAGAAAATTATTTTTACTTCTTAATGAACGTTACGATGGACGCCAGATGATTTCTTCTACTTTTTTAATACACCACTGCACAGTGTATAGAATAAAGGCAGATAGAATCACTATTTAATTGATGTATTTAAAAAAAGAAAATTTTATAACAATGCAAATTTGTATTTTCAAAAATGCTGAATATAAATACATTCAAAATAACAGTTTACATGAAACACAAACTTTACAAACATGGATCTTAACAAAACGGTATGTGCCTACGTTTACAACGGCCTCTGCACTGATAGGAAGGGGAATGTTAGTAATTATTATTACTAACAATAACTATTGCTAGCAATGTACCATGTCAAACCTGACAACAGCGGAACAGCGTGGAGGTACGGTTGTACCTCCACGCTGTTCCCCTAGAAACCAACGTGATGAATTCCTCGCGAATTTAACATGATGTGCTAATTGACCTGACCATATGGTCATCTTATCATGCTCCAATGGTGCCCCTCGGACGAATATCTTTAGCGCAAGCAGGTGAATAACACTATCATCCCCTAAAAAAATTATATCGTAATGATTCATTAAAATATATAATAATAATAATATCAGGACAATTCACACAGCGCCATCTAGACCCAAGTTAAGCTAGCTAAAGCTTGTGTTATGGGTACCCGCAACTGATATAAATACATAGATATATTTTTTTATAAATACATAAATATTATATATAGAAAACACCCAGACCTATACAAACAATTATACTCATGAATGTTTGCATCGTGCGAGGAATCGAACCCGCGGCTGTCGGAAGTAAAGCGGTGTGCTAAACCAAAACCACTGTGGTCTAGCACCACCGAGGCCGTCAAAATATATATTATAAAATATATGGTAGTATATTTATAGTAATTTACGCACTCTAGACTACCGTACCGTTTTTCGTAGATTTCTCCTGCGTCTATGTACCAGAAAATCTGCAAGTAAGTTTTTGTCACTAAATCACTCACTATTATTAAAAACGTTCACTGTAAAGACGTAGTAACACGAGTCACTAACAACTAATAATTGGATTAAAGTATCGTATTTTACTAGGTAGATATGTATTCAATGTGTCGTAAAAGTAGTAATGAAGTTGATATAATACATATATGTGATTCTATATCCCAGCAAATGGCATTGAAATAAGTTCTAGGTTACGTCCGTCGCAGCATCGGCTTCTATAAATAGATCATAACACGGAAGTATTATGTACGATGCACTATCTGCACAATTGACGTTTATGTCAAGTCCAGCCTATTACATATGATGAGACAATAAAATAGCCTACAGTATTCACGACCTACCCCAGTATAGAATTACTTATGCAGTAACTAGAGACATTTATAATTATATTTCACCCAATTTAGATAATATTTTTTTAAATTATTGTCTCATGTCTTATTCTGATGTATATTATATTCGTTATTACTATAAAGTTTCATCAAAATTCGTTCAGTAGTTTTTACATGAACGTAAAAAGTAACAAATGTCCATCCATACTGACTACCTTTTGCGTTTATAAATATTAATATGAAAGTAAGATAGGTAGGTATGTATACCTACTGTTTAGTTCCATTTAAAAGACAAAAATAGGTATATTATAATGTGTTACTTTTGAAATCCAATTTGTAATTGAAAATCTTGTAGTTACATTTTATTTGCCAGGGACACTTTCAGTTTCAAACGGAAGGTTGTTTAAAACAGATCATAATTAAAAGTTTGCGAGCATGATGAACCATTTAACGAATTACAGATAAATTTTATTTCTAAAATAACATATTTATATAGACATAGTGATTACTTGCTTAATACGATATTCAATTTTATGTGTCTCTATGGTAATGTTGGTCCAAAAAAAATAATAGACCTATTAATTTGTCTATGAAATAAATAACCTATAATTTTACTCGCTTACATTTTCGATTTCAAAACTTATATTTTATACTTATTTAGAAATATAAAATTCGAGTTTTAACTATGAATAGCTTTAAAATTCTTAAATTCCCTCTAAGACAATGGCGATCATTTTCAAGATGGTAATATTTTCATTTCTTATAAATAATGTTCTTTAAAAAAAGAATGAAGATTTTTAGATACTTATATTTGGTTCTAGCGCAATATTACAACAAGAAGTGACGCAAGCAGCTGCTCCTCTCACTATACCGATACCCGAAGGTGTTGACAAACCCGTATCACCTAAAATCGAGAAGATAGTCGCTGATATCACAAACCTTAACCTTCTAGAAGTATCAGAACTAAGTCAAGTGTTAAAGAAACGCTTAAATCTACCTGATGCACCAGTTATGCCCGTTGGTGGTTTTGCAGTGGCCGCTCCTGCTCAAGAAGAAGAGGAGGCGGCACCTAAGACTGTTAAAACTAACTTCACTGTATGTATACTGTAGTTGCATTACCATGAATGTTATATAATAATTATCACCCATACATCTATAGATGTATATCATTTACATATCTATACATCTATATGAAGAAAATAATTAAAACTCCTCTCTCTACTGTAAGATTTGGATTGAACACTAAATGTAGTGTTTACTTACTCAGGGACTACTTTATGTTTTAGTATGTACACAATTTTAAGAAAGTCATAGCCCAGTAGTTTTTTATCTAAATTATATGCAAGAGATTGTGAGTTCAAGTCTGGGTGAGACAAAAACAATCAATTTATATTTCAGACTGATTCTCCAAAACTTTGTATTACATTTTATGTGATATTCTATTAGGATTATTAAAATTATATTTTTTTTATTACTATGAAAGAAAGCAATTATGATGCTTACCCCTATGGTTTTATCTCATATCTCCTCCTCATTTCTTATTAATATACTGTCAATGGAATAACTAGTAACTGGAGATTCAGATGTTTACCTACTTATTACTATTAAGTTTATTTCTACACTTCTGCTACTACCAATATAATTCAACTTTGATGCTAAACTTTTTTAACATTCCCAATCCTATGATAATTATAAATATTAATAAAATGCAATATATAATTTTATATGTATTTATGTATATAATAAAAATATCTTTTACTTTAAATGTGAGTTGATGGCATTAATCATTTCAGGTTAAAATGACCAAATTTGATGATAAACAAAAAGTAGCTCTAATCAAAGAAGTAAAAAGTCTTCTAGAAGGTTTCAACCTTGTGCAAGCTAAGAAGTTTGTGGAGAGTGTACCCACCATTGTTAAAGCAGATATATCCAAAGATGAGGCAGAGAAACTGAAGGAAGCCCTATCTAAAGTTGGAGCGGTCATAGAAATTGAATAAATAGTTCCTAGGTTTATTATTTTAATTGTAATTAGTATGTAAAATATTGTTTAGAAAATATAAATGAATATTAAACTCAATTTGTTTTATATTAGTTTTATTTATAACATTATACAATTCTGGTAATATTACCAATAACAAATAATTCAAATTCAAATTCTGGAACATTCTAGTAACATCTGTGTTATGAGTACTTGTGAGCAACCACACAATTAAGGATTGAATTAGGACTTATTTTTATATTGGTGTAGCTACACTAATATAAAAATAATACCAGAGTGGTGGTACATAGTACTTCATTATTTGACAAAACATTCCTATCACTATATCATGTAGTAAGAAGTTGGTTACAGTTGTTTATACTGAATTTTTTTTTTGCCTAGTAGAAGTATTACACTTGGTAGGAAGTATGTATGCATAGACGAGGACTCAATAGCTATAAATGTATGTATGATACAATGTTCAAAACGCCTCAAAGTAATTATAAAAATTCATAATATATCACATTATCGTCCACATAGAAAAAAGAATAAAACAACTACTCCTACTTATTTTGTTCTGTGATATTCTCTGTGAAATAAACTAAAGTCCTTGCAGATTTCTTCAATTATACATAAAATAATTGAAATCCATTGGATATAAATTTCTGAACAAAATAAACATAATAATATCTATAAAACTACACTTATAATGAACAGCAGGTCTACTCTAGTATTTTTTATTGAGTTAGGTGTTATTTTCAAAAGTCCGTTTCAATAATGGATTCTTGGTTAATTACTCTACGAGAGTATGTATGAGATCCCAATTATTTTCAAATGTAATTGAGACTAAACCAAATAAATTTGTAACAAAGTCAGATAGTTCTCTCATTGATCATAAATAGAAATAATATGTTAGAGTACAAAAAGTTCTCATTCCACTTTAATCCACTGTTATTGGATTGGAATTAGTTGCCAGAGTAGACCAATAGATTACGTAAGTACGTCGTTAATAACAATCTAATGTGTTAACATCCTCGCTGGTCTCATAAATACCCAGTATATCATCTAGTAATGAGGAGAGACTTCGAATACCATCTTTCCACTTCTTCTTTTTTTCAAGGATACCTTTGAAGTCCTTGCTATTAAGGAATGTTACGAATAAATGTGGCGACGCCGATTTTAACAGCTTTATTCTCGGCCTTCCCGGCATAGCAGGTTTGTTCTGTAAATTCATGTGTCTTTCGTAAATATTCGCCAGTAAACTAATATCATCCGATTGAATGATGGTATCTATCACATTATCTGCCCGCATAGTTGTATTGGGATCTGCAATATCCTCGTTCATATCATCGTCGTCTGGCACCTGGATATGGCACATTAATTCATCCACATTAAAAGGATCACCCTCACTAGGCTTTAACAGTTCAGGTACTTTGTGTTTGTTCAGAATCTCTAAAAGTTCCAGCGAATTTGCTAGTGATAACTCCATTATTTCAATTTCCGAGTCCTCATTTAGTAGTTTTACCAAAACAGTTAGGCAACCTATGTACGAAAGTTCGTCCAGTGCTCTGAACAGCCTCCTCTGTATTTCAGTTTCATTCAAGGTGACGATCTTACGAGTTTCCCTGGAGAATGTCACTGGCGGAAAAGTGCCATCTAGCATTCCCTGTTCGCTTAATATGGTTTGTATCACCATTTTCCAAAATTTCAGCACACTAATTTGAACTTCCCAATGGAAGTCACTTAAAGCTGCCGACACCATAAATTCGTAAAGTGTCTGTTTAAAATTAGTCGATATTTTGATATGTTGATATATTTCACAAAGGACATTGCATGCTTCTTTTCGTACTACCCCCTCGGAACTCGTACGCAGTATTGATAGCAGTTGCTCCTGTGAAATAAATTATTCTTAATAAATAGAGGATATTTAAGGATCGAAACGCGCACGTAGCACCTCTGGTGTGGCTTCCATAGAGTTTGGTACCCCTTTACTATCAGATGGTCCGTATGCTTGTTTCCCAAAAACGTAGTACAGAAAAAATAGAGTAAACAAAATGACTTCTTAAAAGTATTAATTACTTACATGTATATTAGGGTATTCTGATGTAAGTTGATCCCACAACATAGGTATCTTAGCAGCAGCTCCAATACATTTAAGAGCTGTTGCCTGGACATACCATTCATAGTCATTGAGAGCTATTGTTGCAGCCACATTTATCAGATTCGAGTCGTTAATCTGTTTTTGGAATGATGGGAACTCTGAAAAATTGAATATATAATTTATGTGACAAGATTCAAAATTAAAATACATTTACAATACATCAACTTGTTAAATAGATCCCTCTCAGTGTGTAAGTTTTCTTTTATTATATGATATAATGACACAATTGGGTTGACATGTTTAGTAACAAAAACACCAAATTCAATATATATAACTAATAAAAAAAAATATATATATAGCTTGTATAGTGATTAAGATAAAGATACAATCGATAATTTTTCTTAAAAATTTTATACTAAGTAAATATATTATTGTACTCACTAATATAGGCGAAGTCAGTACACACATACAAAAGTTCCAAAGCTGAATCTCGCACCTCCCAATGCATATCATGCATTTTCGTATAAATTAGCTGACCAATATCATGCAACGATGAGCCTGGCTTGGCCTCCATAAGTAAGGAGAGATTGGGTGGCAGAAACTTCTTCACAGTCAGCGTTATTATGTTTAATGCTGTAACAACAAACTGAAAACAGAATACTACCTTCAATATAATAAACAAATTTATATCTATTCCGTTTTAATATCTGATAGAGGACATTTTTTATTAGTCTGAACTTCAAAGACAATTTTTTCAGCACAATTTTTTTTTTCTTTTTAATTGTTGATAATGGTATGTTGCACCTGGTAGCGCAGGAGGCTATCAGATTACGCTGAAGGGGCTCTAATGGAGAATGATATAAGTTCACCCTACTTGAAGTCAGGTCAGATAGCCCATCAAGACAAATTTAACAGGATGGTTTCCAGGGGGAAAGACATTGTGGACACTCTGACATGGTACATCATCAGTCCACATTACTAGGAGAGATCCCTTGTATTGTGTGTAATTTATGTTATTCATAAATACAAGTACACAAAAGATTTGTGTTGACTTATCTTGAAATTAGTGGGACCTACTTCTTATCAACTTTATAAGGAGTGGAGAAGAGGGGGGAATTGTTAATAATGTGGCCTAATAACCTCATTGCTAGCAATTTACCATATCACATTGACTTCCATGTGGTGCCCCCTAGAAGACATTAGAAATTTATCATCTTAAAGCAGGCAGGAGCAACTTACCATTCTAATCAATAGAAAAAAACATGAAAATAAGTATAATAATATGCAAACCTTAAAGGGTAAGTCAGTCCTCTTCAGAATATTGTTAACAATAGTGTATAAACATATTATCTCTAAAGATTCATGCCAATTTATACTGTAATGTTTGACTAAAAACAACACAGCTTCCATGATGTAAGCCATTATTACAACTCTTTCTTGGTTTTCTCCATAACACTCTTCCTCTTTTAATTTGCATAAGTTTGTAGGGTCATAGTCTTTCAGTACAAAGAACAAAGCTTGAAACATTATGTTGGCTTGATCATCATTCAAATGGTTTTTCAGACATGTTAGTCTCTTTGCAGTTTGCGTAACTATATTAATAGTGTCCATATCCTCAATCAATTCCCTAAAGGCATATGCAGCTCTGGCCGTATGCTCGTTGGAAGTATTCAGAAGAGTTGCAATATATGTGTTTAAACTCTCGCTCATCATCTCTGAAATGTTTCTTCCCCTTGCTATGTAGACTAATAGAGGTGTTACAGAGATAATTAACATTTGATTCTGTAATTCTACCTTTAGGACATCACTCTGCCATACACATTTACGATTCTGCCACGTCGAACACCAGATTACATTGCAAGCAGTACAATAATCAAGTACAAGTTTGGCGTTTCGTCTCTTAATTAGAAACTGTAAAGTGTTGCAGTACATAACAGTAAGTTCTAGGAAATCTTCCTTATTGTAAACTACACCTTGCTCCAATGGTTTTGATGAAAATATTTTTGCTAGCATACACCAAAATATTATTCTTATTAACATTAAAGTTGTCTCCTCATTACGTATTCTATCAAAATATATTGACATATATTTAGTTAGACAAAACTCTGTCTCAAACATTTTCATTAATATATTACGATTTATTATGCGATTTTCCTCACTATAAACAGCTAACAGTATTTGCAGAATAGGATCTATGACTTTACAAATAACTTTTTCTTGTTCTCTTGTTACTGATTCTGGATTAATGAGGTCAAGTTCCTCCATAGGTTTCAGAAGGAAACTTATCACTTGATTTAAATTAGCTGCATCACCCATATCATTGAGTTTCCAAATAAACTTGGCGGCAAATTTATGCATAAGACGTACAACAAATACGGTTCTTCTTTCATTGCATAATGAAAGTATTTCTTTCCAAATACCTGATTCTAAGAGCCAAGAGATACCAGAATTATGTTTAACCATAGACGATGCTACCTCCAAGTAGGCTACTCGCAGGCTGGAATTCATAGTCGGTGATTGGATCTCTTTAAAGCCTTTGGCAATTATGTGACCTTGCTGTGAAAACATTTTGGAAAAATGGAGCTCCTGGTAGGAACCCTTGGCTAATAACCTTACAAGAAACACCTTGATGGTGATGTGATATGTTTCTGAATGACCTAATGCATCAGCTAACAAATCCGATAGTAGAGGCATTGAAGCAAGTTGTGATATTTCTGTAAAAAAATTTTCAACAACTATAAGTAAAAAACCCTTAGAAAATTTTTACAAAAATCTAAATTAATTTTGAGATCAACAAAATGGAGGCATTACTATATTATTAAAACAATAACAATAAGTACTTCTTATAAAGTGCAATTTTCTAAGAACACAAGATAATTATTAGGTTAGATTTAATTTTTAATATTCTAGAATTTCAACACATGAAGCAACTCTGGGTCTTCACCAATGATAATTGCTCTGGATGGAATCACCATAGGATTCCTCCATTCATAGACATGTCTAAACAAGGTAGCATTAAATTATAGGTATATTATATATTTAGTAAAATTCAAATTTCAAACAGTAAATGGAAATTTTATTTGAGAGAACATGTGGGCATTTAACAAAAGAACCTTATGGAAAATAATAAAAGGCAATTTAAGTAACTATTTCATTAACAATTTAATTTTCTTTTTGTCTTACTTGATACTTATCGTACTGACTTACCAGGATCTGTTTTTTCATGAAATTTGTTGAGGAAGGCATCGACGTAGTAATTATTCATAACATAATTTGGCTCTTGTATTTTTTTAAATAATAATTTAATTTTGTTTACAGTAGGTGTAAGTTCCATTTTGTAAGCTTGTCGTTTATCTCTGCTTAATAATAGCACTTACTCTTATAATAAAAAATAAATTTTTAAAAATACAATTGTAAGCTAGGTTATCATTATAAAAATTCACAGAAAAGGAAATTGAAGATGGTGTGCGTAGTATATTATTGTACCATGGTGAAGATCTATGGTAAAGATAAAGATAAATTACTACGTTTTAAACTAGGTATGTTTGATACTATGTTATCAGACTGTTATCAAAAACAACATTATTATAAAATACAAAACTTCAGAACATCAAATTTCAGGGTTGCCCGATGCTAACGTTTGTATTTGTAACCTAATTAGTTTATTTAGATTTTGTGGGAAAAAATACATGAAGATCCATTTTCAAAACCGATTGCTATAAAAACTTATTACAATTACAAACAATTCTTTGTGCTCTATAAATTTAAGCAATTATAATTGCACTTGGTAGATCCACGCATTAAAACAATCAAGTGGTTCAATAATTATGACTTATATTATTATTTCTTTTCGTTTTACCACAAATTACATTAATGTTTTATTACGTTTGTAATGTGATCTTTAAAATATTATAATCATTGGATCTTTTATATAAATTGGTTTTCATTTTATTACTTGATTGAATCTGTATTATTTGATATATGTAATCTGAGATAACGAGTGCCCGACTGAAGCGAACTGACAGCTTGACCTACTATTGTCATGTCAATATTGTCAATCAATGTCACTGATTGTTCTAGAACGAAACGAATTCTAATTTCATTTGTCAATTTTTCCAAAAACTTATATTACGCTATTGTAGTATAAAACTTCTTTAATAAGGGATAAATTCTTGAATTGTCCATAAATATATAAGTGTATTAGAAATGCCCCTCAGAGGAAGAAATCTTGTGAGTGTCATAACATTATATGTTCATATCCTATTTTTTTTATTGTACATTCCATTAACTAAAATTCATGTAGGTACGTAATATTTTTTTAACATTCACACTATTAAGTATATTAGTTGTCTATGCCACTTGTAAGGCATCTTATTTTGTGTACAAACTAACACCAAATAACTATAGCGTAATCAGTTATTTACCTTGTGCTATTGCAATGATTTTCAACTTTGCTTGCTTCAGCTGCAACACATTTTTGGCACATTTCCAACTGTAGTATCCTTGACTGTGTGAAATAATGATGGGAGATTAGTTTGATTGAATGCAAAAATGTTTTATGGTGTTGCTATGAGAATTGATATGATGGTGGTCTTCCACAGGACAGTTGAAGCCTGCCTGAAATAACAAGTGTACCTGAGTGTACCCTAACTGCCTGCTTTTGAGGTTAGTTTCCTTTTGAATGTTTTAATTTTTTGGTTTATTTTAGTTTACTGTAATTACTTGTTTTTTTTTCTTTTGTTCTTGTGTGCCAGTTTGTAATATAAATAATTTATACTCTAAACTTTATCACATGATGTGAATGACATGTTTATTTAAATTAATTTTCAAAGCCCTACAGTCAATAAAATAATTGGAACAATATAAGAAATATCCATTATGAAATTTAAAAATTAACTTTAATTTAATGTTTAATGTCATATATACAATGCCAGTGTGTGGAGTATAATTACTTAATCAAATATACTCAGATTGTGGTTAGAATTCATGTAATGGTATATGCAGCATATTGAATGATTGTTATTTGTATTACTATATGTTCCTATGTGTTATAATGATTTATAATTGTGTAATAGATTTTAATATTTAACAATTATTACTAGGACATTTCATTATTTACAATGCACACAAAAGCTTACAGAAATCAGTAAATTAAACAATATGTAAATATTTTATATAGTCTGTTTAATATTTATTATATATTATATATAATTTTATATCTCACTGATCATTGCTACTTTATCTGCATCACACCTTCCCCGTTTTTGCAATATTTGGTTCTATCTCAGCTCTAATATATAATCGTTTTATCGTGACATTATGTAGCCTTTCTCTATAAATTGGCTAACTACAACTACAAAAATGTTACTAATCAGATCAGTAATACTAGCGATGCCATAAACACCTAAGTTCACAAACTTTACCTCTTTATAATATTAGTATAATAATATAGCTATACTAATATTAAGATAGATATTCTGGCAGCCTTCTTAAGTAATATATTAGATTACTAGCTGTTACCAGTGACTTTGTCTGCTTTTTTGGGATAAAAGATAACCTATTATGTATATTTAGGATAGATCCTTAAGATACTATCCATCTTCAGTGTTTATTGCGCCTTAATGACAAATTTCGTTAACATCCTTACAACATCCTTACAATGATGATAAGTAGCAAATATACACAGTAGATATATATATAGACTAATAAAATCAGTATGTGCGAGTCATGCTGATAAGGGCAATAAGTTAAAAAAAAATTTGATGGGTAATGGTGACATAGTGAGGCAGGTATATTGCTTTTTGTAATATATGAAAATGAAATTATTTCTACTGATATAGACTTTGTAAAAAGTTGTCCATGTCTTCAGAAGTGTCAATACATGAGTACTACTCATACCACAGATGTCACATAATAATGTAATGGTATGTATATATGCAATGGTTATTATTCACCATCAGGTGCAGCTTGTTCGTAGTATTCCAAATACAATAACAGCTAGTTTGTTGGTAGCACTTTCAAAGTAAGGCCTATTGTGGACACACTCAATTTGTATAACCCACATATGTTAATTGTTAGGAATCTCGCGCGGGAGGCGTAATATTAACCTACTACTACAATTTCCTATATGTATCGTTCATCTATTCAGAAAATTATTCAAGCATAACTTTGATATCATGCGACCTATGCTGCAATAATTTTAAGTTCAAAATTGTATAAGCATCCCAACTTTCATTGTACATTTTTTTCGACCTATTCTAAAGCTATTGAGCGCAGCTGGCCTTTACAGCTTCACCGAACGGTAATGTCTATGCTTTATTCGATACATTTATCGCGAACTGTATGATCTGTATAATAAGGTGTTTTAACCCCAAGAGTGGATAGACTGGTACGGATATCGTTACCAACAGTATGAAAATGATCAGATATACCAGTAACGAAACCTAAAGTTTAGTATTAGAACAAATCCACCAGGATTTGTTGAAAACACGTACGTATTCTTTATATAAAACAGGCAATGATTGTATTGTGTTGCCAAAGTCGTAAAGTTTTTCGTCTCTGGTTTTTTAGTTATTTACATTAATGCAGAATGCTACCTACTATTATTTATGGCGACATATTCATGATGTCAATTGGCTCTTAAGGAACGAGACTAATTACCTTTCTGAAGCGTTACTTATCTAACCTTGAGTGATGTTTTTCTAAGAAGCCCAGGTAGTTATGCATATTACGCGACCAATTGTCTATGGATGTTTACTCGCATAACATAATTTTACACAAGGATAAACGACTACGATTTTACATCAACTATCAGTATGTATTTACATCAGGCTTCTTGATGTTCAATTAGAAATTACAAACAAAGTGAGGTGTTGCGGAATGTTTAACTCGCTTTCAATTTATTTTCGCTTATGACTAATGACAAAAAAAAGTAAATAGTAATCTTCTCGTAATTACAACGTTGTAAATTGTATAAAAAAATACATTACTTATCCTACGCCTTTGTGCCTAGCGCCTAAACCATTCGCTATGAAATTCTTGTTAACACTAATACATAGTGTCCCATAAGAAAGCGTTGTTAAAAATACGACAAATAACACTTATAAAAAATTAACTGTGCCCGCAGTTTTACCGTAAAATTTATAGCCTATGTATAAGTGTGATTCTGATGTATAAGCTATATTATTGTTAAACTTTCATTAAAGTCCGTTGAGTAGTTTTTGCCTGAAAGAGCAACAAAAATCCATCCATCCACATACAAACCTTCGCGTTTATAATATTTGTAAAATCATACATAGGTATAATAAATCAATGAAGCCAATATGAAAGATTTATTAGGAATATGTATAAGTAACCTGTGTACATAAATATTTAAGACAGACCCGGTGGTTTAGCCTCACGATAGATAGATAGTCCCGCGTTCGATTCCTCGCGCAGTAAAAACATTTATATTCATGATTATGCTGGTTTTTATTGGTCTGGCTGTTTCCTATGTATGTTATGTATGTATTTACTAAAAAATGTAGTTAAGTTATTCCTAACAGTAGTCTAATACCCATAACATAAGCTCTGCTAAGCTATGGTCTAGATAGCGCTGTGTGGGCCATATTATTTCCAACAAATATCACATATGACAAATACACAAACTTAATGACGAAATATACAGCATTGATTTAATAATTGTTTGTTTTTATTACTTTATTGTTCAATAAAAAACACTTAATATGAAAGGATACAAAGATTTTAAGAAATAAATTAAGAATAGCCTTCGATGCGTAAATTTATTATGAGTGTCTATAAAATAAAACATAATATAACTAATTAATCGAAGGTCCAGTTGAGGGTAAACGTTCTCGGGGTGGATCACCAACGTGATGGACTGACTATAAAATCGGCTACACAGCAGTCCATTGTACAATAGTCTCGTACAGCCAAAAATCGTACCAGAGCTCTGTCGGCAAGGAGGACTATGAAGAGATACCAATAAGTCTTTGATTCGTAAAATTGTGTGTCCAGAAAAATAAAATATAATATAATTTATTATTGAAGTTCAGATGAGGGCAAACGTTCACCAGGTAGATCACCAACGCGATGAACTGACTTTATACATAGCAATCTATTCTACAATAGTCTCGTACAGCCAAAAAATCGTACCAGATGGAAGAAAATAAAAGAGCTCTGTCGCCAAGAAGGACTATGAAGAGATACTATGACATACCAGACAGTCATGACCAAGTGTACGAATGAAGAAGAGATAAAATATAGATTACATTACTTCATTTGTATTCCCCCACTCAAACTGTATGTTACTACAAATTTAATGATAAAAATAATGACCTTTAGACAGATAAAGACTTGTTAACGCGGCCGAAGATGCAATAAGTGGTTCAATGTTTTTATTATATGATGTATTAATAGTGACACAGAAAAACCGACACAACGTCATCTAGATCCAAGAAATAAAAATAAAAATCAGAATATCTTTATTCATATAAGTCTATTACAGACTCTTATGTTATCTCAATTCTACTGTCAGTTCAGAATACTTTCGAGCTGAGAAGAAACTCAGCTTTTCAAATGAGCTTGTACAAGTTTATAAAAATACATACACATATGCTATCGCAATTTTGTCAAAGGGAAATAGTCTAATTAGTGTTCGTAACCCGAGCAGATAGAAGCTAAGCAGAATTTGGGTTGTTATAAATGGAATTCGCATCGATTCGAGTACGCTAGTGCTCTAAACCGCCAGACCATCGAGCTCGTCAATTTAACACACGAACTGCTTAACCACAGAACTAATGATTTTAAAAAAGCATTGAATTTTGAATACAATGTTTTCATGTCTCTTGTTTCTCGTGTGATCTTTAAATTTGCTAAAACTCTAAATAAAACAAAGTTACAATAACGTAATCAGTTAATCACCCTAATGATAAAACCTCGCGTCTTTTCCGAATTTTTAAGTCGATGTTTACTAAATGAGATTTCGATCTTACGAAACAAAATAAAGCCGAATTATGTCTACGTGTTGTCAACTATTTTAGAAATCTTGTGAATGAAGTATTTCGTATGTAATGCACGTAAAATGTTTAGATATTATATGATGGTGGGCGGCATTAGTGGGTGTCAGCTACGCTGCTTGTTACGTAGAGGTGCCAACGATTCGCTGTCAAGCGCTGTATTTGATTAATTTTCATATTTTAACTAGGTGATCTAACTTCGTACCCGAAGGGAATGTTAATAATGTAGACTAAAACACACCATTGTTAGCAATATGCCATGCCAGGGTGCGCGTTATAATAAATGGGCTAATTGACCAGACTTCATGCTTACTCTATCATCACCCACTGGTTCCCCGTCAGCGTAAACCGTTACCGCAGGAGGAAAGGATAGTAATGTGGACTGTGGCCGCATTACTAGCAATGTAGTAGTAAAGTAGACACATTAAACAATATATTATAGTTCTATTGGACTGATTAGTCTGTACCTATGTGCAACCATTGTATTTACTATTTCGTAGTAAACTCCATCGAAAAACGCTATATCAAACAGTCGAAGCAGTGTCATGTCACATTGATTTCTTGTTGTCTCTAAATTGACGTGGTTTTTCCTAGATACCAATAATTAAAATTATTGCTAATTTGCCAGCATAGGCTGCTTGACTGGACCTCATTCTCATCTTATCATCCTCCACTGGTACTCCGCCAACATAAACCGTTAGCGCAAGCCGGAACACCATTCCATTATCATTCTATATAAAAAAAACTTTGTAAATTGAGCCTATAGACAGAAATATATTCCTGTAATCCTTACTAATATTATAAATGCGAAAGTAACTCTGTCTGTCTCGCTTTCACGTCAAAACTATTGAAGCGATTTAAATGAAATTTGGTACACTTTGAAATTGAAATTTGGTAAATAGTCTAGATCCTGAGAAAGGCTACTTTTTAAAAGTGGTTGAAACGGTAGATGAAATGTTGTATCAAAGGATCGTCATTTTTGAAGCTAGAACGTAAAAACTTTATTCTTTGACTATGTATCAGAAAGATCTAATATAATAGCTTGCTGCCACAGTACATTTTTGGTTATATTGTAAATCAAATTTATAACAAAAGTCCATAATTTTTGGACATGATTTTATTATTATGATGCAACGTTATGTTTAATTTTCTTGTTTGTTCATCTTACGTAGGTGTATGTGTTTACTAATTGTCGAAAGTTACATGATTTCATAATATTTGGAAGCAAAAGCTCTGTTGTTCTTCTTGTTTTTGTTTTGTTTGATTTAAATAAATGTTAACGTTACGTATATGATAAATAGTTTTACGTCCTAATATTTAGTATATTCGGCCGTAAACTATGTTTCCTGCTGAATATGAACACAAAATTTCATAAGAATCATAGTCATTTCGAAGTAGTTTTGTTACAAATACACGGGAAACACGGGAATTTTATATATTTAATATCTTGTTTGTTTTGTTTGATATAGAGAAATGTTTACGTCCTACGTTACATGTATGGAAAATAGTTTACGTCCTAAAATACTCAGTCCTGCTGAATACACACAAAATTTTATAAGAAATGGCAAGTCATTTCGGAGAAGTTTTGTTACAAAGACAGTAACATGACAATTTTGTATATTGAATTTTAAGCTATACTTATACTAGACTTATACAACCTACTGAATATACAAACAAAATTTCACAAGAAACGGTCAAGTCATTTCGAAGGAGTTTTGTTACAAACCTCAGTGTTTGTAACAAAACTCACGGCGCACGGCAATTTTATATATTGAACTAGCTTTTGCCCGCGGCTTCGCTTGTGTTTATTTATCCCCTTAGGAGTGGAATTTATCAAAATCGTTTAGGGTATGCCTACATCATAGTAGCTTTATGCATGCAAAGTCTCTGCTCGATCGGTTTAAAATTGACAAAGTTTCATACAAATTATCATCCCATATTTTATCCCCTTGTGGGTAGAATTCATCAAAATCCTTTCTTATCAGATGCCTACGTTATAACATCTACCTGCATGCCAAATTTCAGCCCGATCCGTCCAGTGGTTTGGGCTGTTCGTTGATAGATCACTATGTGGGTCACCTTTGAGTTATATATATTTAGATATTAAGATATTGGACTTATACTCAAACTTACTGAATATACGAACAAAATTTCATAAGAATCGGTCATGCCGGAGGAGCTTTGTTATAAAGACTGTGACATGACATTTTTATATATTGAATTTTAAGGTATTGGACAATCGCTCGGACCACTTGGATGTTTCATTGTTGGAACATGTGTTTCTGTATACACAATTGGTAATCAATTAGTGAATAATCGCGGTGATTCACTGTCATTCGGAATGCTAAATTACATTTTTAACATATTTTCAATAACTATACCCGACATATATTACGACCAAAGATTGTAGTTTCCAGCATTAGAAATATTGTGGTCTCTAGTACCAAACAACACAATTATTTTTAGCGTTAAATGTATTGGTTTTTGCGGAATGATATCTATATTTATGCGTAATGAAGTCTTATTTATTACTTGATGAGTCTGAGTTCCGAATGAGTGGTAAAATAAGTATATACTTTTATATCCAAGTAAATTTCATACCATATGTATGAAATTTTCTTGGTAGTCTGTTATAGAATCCTCCGAAACGGAGCATTGACCGGTTTATATGAAATTTGCTGGGTGAATATTATACCGCTAGGTGATAAGGGCAGCCCTATCCAGAATAATTTATATGGCAAAAGAACATTTGCCAAGTCAGCTAGTTTTTATATAATAATTTTATAACCTAAGTTACAATGTAGTAAAGTATTCACAATTTGAATATGTATCCAAACTAGCCAAAATTGCATTTCTATTGAGTTTACAAAATTAAGTTAGTTATTATATAGCCAACTATGTAATAACTAACTTAATTTTGTAAAGATTAAAAAAATATTTTTTTCAAAATTATTCCAATTTATATATTTATACCAATTTATAAGGTAATTAGTTTATTTGGATACATTGCGATATGAGTGACCAATTAATGGGATTTGCTTCCAAGAAATAATAATACAAATCAGTGGACCATGCAGTGCTTTGTCTTGGACAAATGTCACATACTCCTGTATGCGACTGGTTGACTGTTGAATGGAAATTAAACTTTAATATAATCTGCAGAAGACTTACGCTTCTTGGACACAGTACATTATATATGTAAAACAATATTGATTGACAGCACAATACCGATGCACTTGAGTTGCTCAACTGTACGGTCATAATAAAAATGTTTTCCCACAAAGAAATCGACTTTGTCATGCCTAAATTAGTATCAAAGTAACAGAACCACATCAATTAAAAAGAACTTTAAAAAAATAGTAATATTTTTTAATAATGCGTTAAATAAAAGACCACCCAATTCGACTGGCTTCTCAATTATTAGGACAGCATTACCCATAGCATCTAAAATATTGCCATGTTATACTGTAATATTTGGAAGTAATCCTAAAGAGTATGTTGCCGTTGTATTGGACAATCTGTTAGCAGTTCATACATTCTAAAGATCTGCTTATAGTTCAAGAACTGATTGCAGATAGGAGAGAAAAGGAAAAAAAAATTCTATTGTCGTGTAGGAAGGAATCTTAATGAAATTTGACGTCGTGATAGATTGTATTGCTAGGATAGAAAGAGTAATAAAAATATACGAAGTCGAGGAAAACGGCTAGTACATTATAAGATCTAGACTAATCTAGACTATTGGTTGTGAACTCGCTGTTACGACAGCTCGCAATAAGGCTTCAGGTTCCAGTTATATTATATTTAGGTAGATTGTCGCATGGCTAATCCTTTTTGATATGTATTTACTGAAGTTACTCTTTTTAACTTGACTCAAGTTTCTTGCTCATTCTTCTTGTGATGAGTTTGCGTTGTGAATGAGTGGCAGAATATAAAAAATAACTACAAAAATGTTTATATTAAATTTATTTGAATAAAGATTATTTCTATTTAAAATGCTATGCTATGGCAATCTAATGCTATTATAATGGCTAGGTTAATGAAGTTAAGGGGACTAAATTAATACATGGCGACGGCTGTGTTGATTAATCGTGAACAATTGATTTGATACGGTTGTAAACTGATTTGACCGACAAAATGTCATAATGAAAATTTTATTGTACAGACCAATGCAAAAGACATCTTGTTAGGTGTATTTATCTACTGCTGTGCACTGACTATATATCGCAAGCTTAGTATTAATCTCTATTAATTTAAAAATACAAAATTTGACAAAACAACTTTAAATTTAAAATTTAAGTTGATTTCCCCAAATTTTTGTATTTTGACTTAAAACAATTTATTAAGTGTGCTCTATGTATAGCTAGATATTCTGTGTGTAGTAATTTAGTAATCATAAACTATACCTACATTTCTTGAGTATTCTGTTTTTCCTACACTTAGGGAGGCTCCACTTGTAACACATTTCGAGACGGCTCTTCTAGATTTTTCATGAGTATGGTACTCATTACACTTAAAAGTAGTAATAGGTACACCATTTTATCCCATGTTCGTATTGTTAAGGTTACAGAGATATGTAATAGAATTCAAAGACTGATTGCTGTAAATGCTTAAATGCTGACTTAGGTCTAGTAGTTCTTACTCGTCACTTTTTTCGCATAGAACCAATACTCATTTAACTTGTACCTCCTCAGGTTTTAATTTGTTCATCCTATCGCACTAAACGTGATCTAAATCGGTTTCGGGTAGATTAGAATTAGATCATGTGATAAATAATTGTGCTATCTTAACCTAGATAAAGAATTTAACTAAATAAATTATATGAATCACTCACTACAACAACTAAAAATACAGAACCCAATTCCATAGCGACGTAACTTTAAATGATGATGATAAAAATTTAGAGCAAGCATTTGACAGTATTTGCATATATATAAACCTCATTTTGAATTTGTCAAAGCTTGTTATTTAGCACAACATTCCGACACAATTATTTGCAAACACTATAGAAGATACGAGCAGGTGTGTGTAGTTGCTTCTTTGCTTGCAAGCCTTTATTTGAATCCTGGGTCATATTCCTTCCTAGCTGGCGACCAAGATTTAGTTGTTATTTTAATATTTGTTTGTGATTATCGTGAAAACGATATTATTTGTTTATTAACTCTTGACGCTTTAACTTCTTAGCGAATGGTCTTGAAATTTGACATTCAAGTAATATTTGGTGAATATCACCTATTATTAGGTAATGGAGAAGTACATGGCTATATTTGTATCTTAATCACGCGGACAAAGTCTACGAAGATATAAATAGAATAAACAATTGCTATTTTTTAAAGTTAATTCGACCTGTTTTCATGCCAGTACCATCCGATGTAGACAGAGAGAACCGGATATTGAAATCCTCTTTAGTTACAACCCGTGCTTACAATCTCACACCTTCTACAGACTTCCAGACTCTCTTCTCCTGTAGATTGATGTGTTTTTAATTACCAGAATTTGGCGAGGTAGTAAGAAGTAAAACTGAAGGTACTACTACAGGCACACCTAGTGGAGTGTATATGTGATTATATTTTTAATACAACATTGGGGTAGTTCATTTCGTTTGAGCGTGACATCATTATGAACGTAAAAATAAAGTACTTTGTCATGCTCCACCTATATATCAGGGCAAGGCCACTAGCATCACCTCACAACGTAAATTCCAGATTATCCAATGATTTGTTTATTCACTCTATTTGTACATATAGTACATATACATCTGTTTCTTTTTGAACTCTCTACTTTGCAGATATGTTTATTTGAAAACCAAGTTGTTATTTTCTTAATTACGCATTTATAGATTAGTCAGAGAAAATTGTTGTTGATTTTTGAAGAGCTTCACTTATATGGTAAAATCTATTTCCATCCCTGACTTGAGCGTAGAATACAGTCGCTGATAGAACAATATAGAACATAATGCGTATTATTTTTCTTAAGTTCACCTTGACAACCCTGATGATATACAATACTTCAAGCTGATCGACTAATAGACTGCAATTTGCACTAGCTCCGTGCCCGCGTGGGTGATAATGAATCAGAAACGGTAGTAGTGGGTCGCTCAAGGACTTCCCTTTTACTGCACTTATGTATGAAGAAATTAATGTTTAGCTCACGTGTCGCTTAAGTAGTAGTTTGTTACAGAAGAGAATAACACTAATGATTTTATAAGGACCAAATTATAGGAAGCTGAATTGTTTATTCCTTTGTAGACTTACGTCATATTTCCAAAAGTAATTGCATGAATTTATATTAAATCTGTGATATAAGTAGACGCCATGAAAGGTCTAGTATATTATATATCTAATTCATTTGATTCTAAGAAATCAAACTGACGAACGGGCGTTTACTATTTCCCAAAATATATTCCTTGCGTTAATACCTATCCTATTCTCGAGCCTAGCCTTTAAAATTGTTGTCAGACAGAATTGTTACTACTGAATAATTATGAATTATTGATTCATTTCATGTAACTTGCTCAGTCAACCTTGAAAAGTCCAACGTCACTTTTCAATTTAGTTAACTTAGAATGCTGTTCGTTTATATCTTTGTGTTTATCAAACTAAAATGGAATGCTAAAACAAACAAAATTAATCGTGACTTGCAGAACTTTTTTATAAGCGCTTCATTATTCAAGAGGATTCACCTTTAAATAAAGTAGATTTTCAATTTTTCTATTTATTAAAGAAAGTTGTCTCGTTCAGCAAATATTCGTTTATATAGTGTTTAATACGAGATACACTCTACCCTCTAATCCTAGCGAGACAACGTGTCCGCACGCTCTTGATCTTCATCTCGGCAAGAGTTTCCACAGTGACGCAAGGAATATAATTTGTGTAGAGTTATTCCAAAAGTTCTATTTCGGTGTACCGCGGCTCTCACCTATAATACATGCAAAACGACGCGCAGAGCTCTACGAGTGAGTAGTGTGGCAGACAAACTAACAAAAAAGTGTCCAGTTCAACAGGAAAATCCATAAACCATTGTTTTGAAAGTGTAACAACTGTACCACAATAGAATGACTGTGTAAAATGAAGCGAAACGTGAGTATAACGTGATGATCGTATAAACGTTAAAAATAAGTTGATGAAAATATCGCATTTGTAGATGGTAATACTAATTTCAGTGTTGCTAGTGTGTACGATATTAATATTTTGTACAGACATTGACCGTTTATTCCTAAAATTGTTTTGTCTAGTTAGTACTCAATATATTTATAATACAGTACGGTTTAGAATTTTAAAATACTGCATACTGTTTGATTTTCTGTCTCGCACTAGCGAATTTGAACTGAAATGAGTAATCAAACAGCGCGTCTCGCTGCATACCTAGTCTTCATTATCCGGCTGTATTGTCTATTTACGTCAATTTGTAAACATAGTTCAATCAAAGACAAATGACAATATTTACTTATATTGTTCGTTTTCTTTTTATACAATTTTTTTTTGTTTTATTCATTGGCAGTCTTGCTCATATTGTTCCTTTTTTTTTGCTCCCTGAGAAATATAATAATTTACTATATTTCTTGTATTCTAAGTTAATATTATAAGGTAAGTAGGTGACAGAACAATAAGTTGAATTATTTTTCAGTTCATTAAAAAGTTTTCATTTTGAGAAATTATTGTTTTGTCTATAAATAAATTACTAATCAATTTTCAAATAGTTCAAAACAGTTGTAATGATTTGTATCAAATCTTGTACCTTAAGCCTTTTCTGTTTTTGTATCGAATCTTGTACCTTTATAGTATTTTGCTGTGCAATTTTATTTATAAGTATTATTAATTGATATAGATCGTCTAGACATTATTTGTTATATTAAAATTCACTTATATCCGTTCACACGAGGTTTGCACATCCAATTTCTTAACTGGTGCCATATATACACTTTGATACACGCAATTCTTGATCCCCTCCCTCCGATAGTACATATTCAATTTCATATTCATTGATGAAACGTTCAATTAATCATTAGTAACCAAAATGAGTATTGTATAGTGGACTATTTGCATGCCTTGCATATTTATAATGCACTAGCTGCACCCGCGACTTCGTCCACGTGGAATGTAAATTTATTTTTCTAAAATATAAGTAGCCTAAGTTCTTATTACATCGGCTACCTGATAATAAAAGTCCCGTCGAATTGGTCCAGCCATTTCAGAGATTACCCGGAACAAACAGACAGACAAGCAGACAAAAATAGTAAAAAATGTTATTTTGGTGTAATTACCATATTTATATTCCTATGTATGTAGTAAAAAAACGGTTATTTCAATAGTACAGACAGACACTCCAATTTTATTTATTTGTAAAGCATTAGTCGTTTAGTATTCATTCCTTTCTCCTCATATGGAATGGGTCATCGACATTCGCATGCCAATACTGATGCCAAATAGCAATCAGCTGATTAACAGTAGTATTTTTACGGAGCTATGAATTGTATAAAATCATTACATAGTATAAAACAAATTCCATGTCTGTCCGTCCCTATGTATTTTAAATATTTAAAACTACTCAACGGATTTTGAAGCGGTTTTTATTTAATAGATAGAGTGATTCAAGAGGAAGGTTTATATGTATAATACATGTACACCCGGGCGAAGCCGAGGCGAGTAGCTAGTGTGTTATAATTAGTACTTGATGATGTCAACTAATGGTATGGTGTAGATATTATAGATTTTGCTTGCTTCCTTGAAGTTATTTGGTAAAGTTAAATTGCAATGTTGGTAAGTGAACATAAAAAGTAACTTGTCTCGATCAATTTCAAATTTGAATATCGTTCGTTATACAGAGGGAAAGATGCCTGTGCGCTGTTTTAATTACGAAGTTTGTGAGCTCAACTAATCTATACATCGATCCATATGAATAAAATTGAAGTGTCTGTTTGTACTACTACGTGCATGAATATAAATACGGTACAACATTTTTTACAATTGTTGTCTGTTTGTCTGTCTGTCTGTTCAGGCTAATCTCTAAAATGGTTGGACCGAATCATATGTATACATTTTTCACATTTTCATATGTATTTATTGAAAAGTTATCCATTTGAATTACAAACAGACATTTCAATTTTATTTATTTGTATAGATGTATATAATTATATAAACTCGGTCACATACTACGTACTCCCGTGAAAAACTGAGTAACGTTGCTAGTCAATATACAGGCGACAGCCTCGGTGGTTTAGGGGTCTGGCACACCGCTTTACTTCCGATGGTTGCGGGGTCGATTCCTCGCACAGTACAAATATTGATATTCATGAGTATGATAGAAAAAAAGGATATATACATCATATGAGTAAAAGTATAGAGTGAAAAAAAAAATGTATAAATAATTTGGTACTTAAAAGGGATGATTATACCCTCTCGAGAGCTATTAATAAATTATAATTGTGTTTTGGTCATCCCGTGTGTTTGTTCGGTGTTTCCATTTATCAAAATTGTATATGGACAGCTGAAGGAGAATTTAAACATGCAACTTAATTACTATTGTCTTGGCAATCCGTATAAATTATGTGGCAGATGATTCATGATTTTTATCTAGATATTGTTTATTCTTTATTTCAGCATCAGGCCATTTCATCTTAAAATGTTTACTAGTGTGTACTCTAGGACACTTTTTAACAGCGCCATCTAGTCCCATTTTGTGAACCTCGGTGGTCTAGTGGTTTAGCACACCGTTTTGCTTCTGATGGTCGCAGGTTCGATTCCTCGCACGGTACAAACATTTGTATTTATGGGTGTTTTCTATTTATGTAAGTACAAAAGAAAGTATCTATGTATATATGTATATTAGTTGTCTAGTGTCCATAACATAAGCTCAGCTTAACTTGGGACTAGATGACGCTGTGTTGTCCAGGGGTAATATTATTATTATTAACAAGAATAGTGACATGGTAAATAAAGGTACTAGTTACCTCTCTCAATCTACTTAGCTAGTGAAACCTAGGCCAAACGTTTTAACATAAAATTCGTTCGTGTTAACAGTCGAATAATATAAATAATACGTGTGTACATTATCCTTGATCATGCTATTTCTGTGACAGGTTTAATATTCGAGAAATAATTTATTTCATTGGATACATAATATAAATATGTATATATTTTTTATTATCTATGTAATGTCAACTTGGAAAGGGAGAGGACGACCTGGCTGGATGGAAAAAAGATGAATAGATTGTGTGAAAGATGATATAAATAAAAGGAGAGTATGCTCAGAAATGACGGCTAATAGGGATCAGTGGAACAGGAGGACATAAAGCGTCGACCATAAGTAATGGCATAAAGGCAAGGCAATGAATGCATTTTATTACTTACTAGCTTTGCCCGTGATTTTACCCGCAAGAAATTTATAGCCTATATGTTATTCTGATGTCTAACCTATATTAGTGTAAAGTTTCAACAAGAGCCGTTCAGTAGATTTTGCTCGAAAGAGTAGTACTCACAAACTTTCGCGTTTATAATATTATTAAGATGTATCTGCGACCAGCCAATTAGCTTTTATCAGATTTGCTTATTTCTGTTGTTTTGGTTGTGTCGTTTATATACATCACCGTAGTCAGTAATAAAATATTGTAATGCTTCTATATACACTTACTTTATAATCATGACAATATTTTATTATTAATTAACTGAGCCCGTGAATTCGTATCTGTATAACTGTTTGGTTTGGAAACCAATTGCAATAAAATAAACACGACATTTTAAGTGAAGCTTATCATAATAATTAGTGAAAACCACACACAGATCGATCGAGCCATTCAGCCGTTGAGATTAGCGAGCACAAACGCAAATACAAACAGATAAACATTCTAGTTATCATTTTTTTAGTTTCTATTATAATATATAAAGAGTCACAATAGTTTTTTCATATCCTTCATGAACAGACAAAAATGAGTTATTATATTTTTATTATTAATAGATTTTATGATCAACTACACACGGATGCTTACAAATCTTTGAATTTCTCGGCTTGTTCTACACTATAACACGCATGGATTATACTTATAAATTTTCCTCTTGAATAACTCTATCTATTGCTGAAAACTGCATTAAAGTCCGTTGCGTAATTTAAAAGGTATAAGCTAGCAGACACCGGTGGCGGTTTTATACGATGTAAAGGTAATTTTTTCAGTGCACTAAAGAATTTAGACAATTTAACTCCTAACTAAAAACTTAGAATATTCTAGAAGGAGTTCCAGAGTTCTAGACGGACGTAGAAAGCGACTCTGATTTCCAAAAAGCTCACAGGACGCAGGCGCTATGACCCTACCCCGTACCATAAAACGTGCCGCATTATATATCGCTTTAGATTACTTTACAACTCGCCACTGAACTTACGACGCGAACATTGACCGTCGTGTGCGTGGTACAGGGTCCATCTGCGATCTCTCGAATGTTCTTGCAGTGTCGAGAATTGCGAAGTGGCGGCGTCTGTTGTATAAATACGATTGGGTAGCACCGATCCCTTCAGTATAGAGACGGATACGGTAACGAACTGTTATTCTCGATTAGTTTATACCACGATTTACACGTACGCACCGAGGTGAAGTGATTATTTGTGATACATTCCAGTGTGATTAAAATGGAATCTCCAGTTGTATTGGATAAGCCACCTGAATATCATGGGAATACAGCGAGGAATAACGAGGTAAGGCATGTAGATAGTTAGTAATTAACGAGATTTTTTTTTAAGTTTGAAGATAATTACGAAAAACACTGAAAATGTCATTAGTAGTATTTCGTCAATAAATCGTGAATAATAATATTATTTACTATGTATTTGATTTTATTTGGCATTGTCTTGAAGTTATTTTAAATTTTGTTCCATTCAACTAAAAGTTCTCTTTATGATTAAGGAAATGTATTACGGGATACTTATAAAATAATCGGAATTTGCCAATATATCGTGTAATATAATTATTAGTAAACACAACATTAAAAAATATAAGTAGAGAGATTTTTTGTAAATCGGTTGAAAATAGTGAGTTAAATATTTAAACACATTTTTTTTTTGTATATTTTTGCATACAGATTAAAATTTACCATTCCCCCCTGTACTTATGTCATCGGCTAAAATCGGTCCAGCCGTTTCAGAGATTATTAGCAAGAACAAACAGATTTTTTTTAAATATTTTATTGTAGGACCGTTTATAGTTTCATATGCAACCGAACATATTCTAGTTCAAGTAGGCACAAAATTAGTCGAAGGAAGTAGTAAGCTTCAGTGGGAACCCGGAAAGATGGGCACGCTTTAGAGTGGGCCACTGCCATCAGGTTGCGGTGGTCCATCATTTGGATCCCGCGGCTCTGGCATATGGTGTTGGATGAGATACATTACATACATAGCAGTTTTTAGTGAATAGGAGTATAACAGTACCCGCTTGCCTCCCGCGGGCCTGCTCTAAGCAAAATAAAAAAATATATAAAATTAACCAATTTCAAATTAGTCACTATAAGTTTTTTGCTCCAAGTGAAATAAAATAAAAATTACTAAATTAGCAAATTTTCAGCTGTATATTTACGTCGCATTTAGAATTGGAATATCAGTGAGTTGTTTAGCAAAGAATTTTCCTAGTAACACTTTGGAAGTGTTCCAAATTAGAGTATGGTCATGATGATTGTAGCGGTTTTGCGGTGATACCTATTGCATTATGAGCACTAAGGGCAAACTTTGATCTTGAAATTAAAAATATCGATTGTTTCATTTGTTAGTCATTAGATAAATAATATAATAAAATAATATAACATACAATAATTATATAAAAGTACTCTGTAGACTTTACACTTTCTTCTTACCTTACTAATATTATAAACGCTAAAGTTTGTGAGTACGGATGGATGAATGTTTGTTGTCTGTTCATTCACGTAAAAACTACGATGAAACTTTACAATAAAAATGAAGTCGCTTCCGCTGTCTTTTCGCTTAGATTTTTGTAATATGTACAATTATTTTTAAATTCAACATAATACTTATTCTTGAAAATAACAAATAATTAAACTAGATGACGCTGTGTGAATTGTCCACGGTTATTGGTATTATTATTTAAACTATTTTAATTGTTTATCATATACTTTCAAAGTATATACATACTAGCAGACTCGGCCACACTGTGGCTAAGGTTAAATAATATTGCGATATAATAAGGTTATAAAATTGGAGTGTCTGTATATATTGAAATAACCGTTTTTTTTAGTACATTCATATGAATATAATTACGGTGCATACACCAAAATAACATTTTTTGTCTGTCGATCTGTTTGTTCCGGCTAATCTCTGAATTGGCTGGACCGAATTTTTTTTGGTAGGTAGCTGATGTAATAAGGAGTAACTTAGGCTACTTTTATTTTAGAAAATAAAGTTAAATTTCACGCGGACTAAGTCGCAGGAACAGCTAGTTTATATATGTATAATATACATTTGAAAATGTGACAAAATAATTCGATAGCTAAAACGGATCTGTACATTATGTAGACAATGTAGTGTCGAACCATTTATTTACCTGATGTTGTACAACTATACACGAAGCCATGTCAACATCTGACGTCACGTGCGTGGTTCATGAGTCACTGGTGGCGAGTCGATACCCGTGCAGCTGTTACTGCCATTTATAGTCGGCGTCGCTTTTTTCCCTAACACCGGTATGTTAAAATACCAACATACGATTTATAGAAAAAAAATTATTAGTACGAGTAGATAGCAAAAAAGCAATTATCATGATGATCAAATTGTAGGTATCAGTGTTCAATTTTGACGTTTTGATTGTGATTTTTTCAAATAAATGTAATGACTTGAAAGTGATTGGAAACTGGTAAAGTTTGGTTTCAAACCAGTCCTCAGTCGTGACGTTTTGATTGATAACTGAAATAGATAAGATTGAGTTAACCATGCAGACGAATCGGTCAATATAATAATAATAACTCCAGAACCATCACATAGCGCCATCTAGTCCCAAGCTAAACAGAGCTTGTATTATGGGTATTAGATAACGGATGTAAATACACAGATACATTTTTTGTCAATATATATATCCGTAGCCTATGGACGCCTAAAAGACCAGAGATGTTCCACCAGGGAGTTGAGCGTTGCCGACCCTTAAGAAACCTTAATATATCCTTCTTGAAAACCCCCATGCTGTAGTCTCTCGAGAAAACATCGGCAGGTAGTTAATTCCGCAATCTAAGTGTACGTGAGAAGAAACTCCTCTAAAACCTTATCTTATTAATATACATAGAAAATACCCAAACCAATACACACAATCATACTCATGAATACAAATGTTTGTACTGTGCGAGGAATCGAACTCGCGGAAGTAGTACGGTGTACTAAACCACTAGACCACCGAGGTCGTCAATATATATCTATTGAGATCGCTTATTGAATTATTAAGGGTAATATTTTAACGAAAATAAATGGATTAGTTAAAGATGTTTCCGCGTAGATATGAACCCACTTCTGTTTCATGTTATCCGTTAAGAGCAGTCTGTACTAAATATAATCTAATATTAACTTAGGTAGAGCATTGATACGGCTGCCTTCTATTTATCGTACATTCACATGTGAATCATGCAAATGTACTACGAGATCAACTATAATTCATGGGCCTCGGTGGTATAGCGGTTTACTTCCGATGGCCGCGGGTTTGGTTTTTCGATATGTAATACAGATAGATAGTACGAGACATCTCTTACTATACTTACTTCTCTTCTCTTTTTATATATGATAGAGTGGCCTATACCAAAATTTTTCGTTTAATTTTTTGCACATAATTTTTTTTTATTACGTGACGTTAAAAATACGTACATACACTCCTAAATATTCACCCTTCTGCCACCAATATCTGTTTTCTAATAGCAATATTAATTTATATTATATATTTATAGCAAAACAACATTTACCTTGTCACCTAATATATACGTAATAGTACGAGATGTTAAATAGAATATTAAATTGATATAATAAAAATAAAATTCTGTTGATTTTCATGCCAGTTCTTCTCAATTGAATCTGTGTACTAAACTGGACGGTAGGGAGAAAATATTAATACAAAAAACTTGACGTTCATGAGCAGCTAAAATGTCCTACATGAATAAATGACTATTTATTTTGATTTACGTAACACTAAGATTATTTAGTAACTAATTATAGATATTAATACCATTATATGAGTAAGGGTTTGCGAGGGTTATTAATTAAGTTATAAAATCCATCACACAAACGCCTATGTGCAACTCTTCTCCATTTCATCATCTGCCACCCTTCCTTCTCTTTCCGTCTCTAGGATACCACTCTATTTTTCGACTCCATTTTTCGCTTGTGTCACCATGTCATCATGTGGCCAGCTCATCGCCACTTCTGCTGGTCTATTTTTGTCAATATGTCTGTCAATTTCGTGCTCAACCTAAAATCATTGTTCCTAACCAGGTCCAGTCATCGTATGCCTATCATACATCTCTCTAGCCCTTATAAGTAAGGGTGTGCGGGGGTTATTAATTAAGTTGTAAAATCCGTCACACAAACACCTACGGGTATTAGCTGCAATGCCTATATGGTAGATCAGATTTGGTTGGTTCCAAATTGTTTGTGGCGAGAGTGATTTCTGTATTTGTAAATTTAAATATTCAACGTCTAGATTTGGTATGCCGTGGGATTTGTTTCGCAATGAGTCAAATATGATTAGTAGGTATTATGTAGGTCGTCACAGTTTTCATCATAGCGGAAATGGTCGTGCGACTACAAATATGGTATTGTGGTTCTGGAAAGAGATTCTAAGAGATGTTATTAACAAAAAAAAGCAAGTATATTTTTGGTTAATTGCCTCGATATCAGTTTTTTGTCAGTTCGTTTAGAATAGTCTTTTTTTAATGTGGTATTGTGGTTCTGGAAGGAGATTCTAAGAGACAATATACTGGTATTTACAAGCACAATAATAAAGAACTAGTAAATTGTTGGTTATTCGCCTCCATCTGTTTTTTTTGTTAGTTCGTACTTTAGAATAGTTTTTTTTTTACTGTTTACGTCAATTGTAGATTTAGTCAATAGTTCTTCATTACATAGTATAAAACAAAGTCGCTGTCGCTGTCTGTCCGTCCCTATGTATGCTTAAATCTTTAAAACTATGCAATGGATTTTGAAGAGGTTTTTTTTAATAGATAGAGTGATTCAAAATGAAGGTTCTTATGTAATACATGTACACCCGTGCGAAGCCGGGGCGGGTAGGTAGTATTAAAATAAGGTACATAGAGTAAGATTTTATTCATTTAAGATAGAGCGAGAAAAACTTCCCTGTTGGTCCTTTAAACAAATATTTTATTTTACATTTTTCATGTAATTTTGTGTGAATGTAAAACCATATAGCATCCATTCACAACAGAAAAAAAACATTTGAGAAACAGACACTTCAATTTTATTTATTTACTGGCTGTACACTCGACTTTGGACGCGTGGAATTTAACTTTATTTTTTGAAATAAAAGTAGCCTAAGTTACTCTTTATTACATCAGCTACCTGTCAAAAAGAGTCCCGTCAAAATAGGTCCGACCATTTCAGAGATTAGCTGGAACAAACAGCTGTCTGTATGTCAGACAAAAAAGTTATTTTGGTGTATGTACCATAATTTGCCTTTGCATGTAGTAAAAAACGGTTATTATATTTATATGTATAGATAAACTTATCAATTATAATATTTTTATTCTATTAAACTAGTAAGAAACAAACGTATGTTCGTTAACGTTTAGAACATAATCTATAGCATATGTTCTGCTGTAACTGTATTTCATTCTCCTACAACTGGTCGTGCCTGTCAATGACTGTATGACGTCACGGTTTTGAACCATCCATCACTGTGATGGTTTAATTGTAATATTATTCATGTTTAAAACTACGATATTATAGTGGTGTTAATAAGTGATGTTATATTACACTCAATGATTATGTCAGTGTCCAGTCTTCGCTCTACATTTAATTTGACGCGGTAACATATGGAGATAATCCACGATGAAGTTGAAATTATTTATGTTATTTTGCAATTGAAAGTGTATTTTTTTATTATTATTAAAGTGACGCCTAAATAGTAATAATGATAATAAATAACACTAGACAACTTACGTAGTCCCCTGGGGGCGTATTATGAACTCTTTAAAATCCAGTCAGTTTCCAGGCAGTTCAGTTTACGGCCTTAAACTGAATTGTTCTTTTTCGTATTATGAGGGTCCAAATTCAAACCGTATTCTGCCTGGATAGTTTGTCTCTGGCTGGTTAGTGGATTTTCTCGCGCTGCGTTCGGATACGCATACATTCGTTGCAACGTTAAGTTGAGTTTTTGTGTGTCACTTTTTGGACAAAATATTAATTAAATAAATGTAAATTAAATATAGAAAACAGTAATTAAGATACAATGGTAGAATTTGTGTAATATACAAAAATATTCCAGACAGTTTTATTGTCTTTTTTAATAATTCGGATTTATTTGTAAAAAACATTTTCATTGTAATATCCAAACGAACTTTGTGCATATACTTAAAATTCCGCGCAAAGTACAATTTGAAACTTAGCCTTTCCATTACTTTATACGCAAGTTAAATTTAATAATTCAATTATTGTGAAAAATATACCTAATGTAACGTAAGTATTCCTAACATTTTCTTAGTAATGTTTTTTTTAAAATGATGCAAATATTTAACTGTTTATATTTGTATATTTATCTAACTAAATTGTAGATCACGCACTGAAACCCCTCGCTAACGTCGTGTATCGTACCGGTAATTTAAAATTATATGGGATTTTTAAAATCCCATAGGGAAATGGCAAGTGGCTTTAATAAGTCCGCCCAAGAATACCATACCAATCGCTTGTGTGAGGACGTCGCTCAACAATTAAACTCCTTAGGAAAAGGGGGTTTTAAAGACTGGAAAGGATTGTCAAGTTTAAGTGTTATAAGGTAACCATCTGAATTTTAATTTATTTCATTTAATAGGAATCTCAGTAAAATCTGAAATACATGTATCTATGCAAATAAATTGAAGTATCTGTTTGTAATTTTGAAGTTCACCAGTTACAACAGCTTTTCAGTAAATGCATACATATATAAGGTAAGATAAATGACATTAAAAAAATAAAAATATTTGTCTGTCCGTTTGTTTGTTCTTGCTAATCTTTGAAACAGCTGGACCAAATTTGAGGATACTTTCACTGTCATATGTAATGAGTTGTGTAAAGGAGTAACAAGTTGCTTTTATTTGAGATATTTTATTTATTTTAACAAAAACTAGGTATGCCATATGGACAAAGTCATAGGTAATAACTAGTATATAATAAAATTATCATATCCCTTTAATTATAACTACCAATAAAAGACATAAATAATGTACCTATATCATTTATTATAAAAACAAATAATTAAAACATTGACCTATTAACAATATTATTATTTATAAATGTTTCAATTTCTTAGTTCCACAACTAAACAACATGGGTTTGTCTAGCAGCTAGACCTTCATTTAGTTCTCTATAAGAACTCAAAGTACATGTAGGCATCTAAATCTAGAAGCCCAATTGTGCTCTCAATGATATTCCATGTTCTTACAGTGTAATATGCTTCTTGTGGTCCTGGTATAGCATTTGAGATGGGAGTATACTTCTCCAAAGCATATCCTGGATCTCCTAAAAAAAAAAAAACATATTATATACTATAATATTAATATTTATTTACAAAAAGTATTATTTCATTAAAAACACAGCACAATAACTGTTGGTGCTGATAAATAACTATGTTTCTAAATTACTGAAGTTTAGAGCTTAGATGTAATGATGTTTGTAGTTTCATAATAAAATTTTGTGCTTACCAAGTAATCATAAGGATTTATTCCAGCTTAAGTCCTCTAGATGTTGCTTAATGCCTCTGCTTTGCCCAAATGTCATGAGTAGCTCCAGTTCCAGTTGGCATCCACACTTATAATCTCCATGTCAGCATTACTAACCTAAAATTTTTTTCCAGATTAATTACATAGATGAAGATTATTTGAAACATAAGAGAATAATTAATAGATAAATATTATTTGAAACATATGAGATTAATTACATGGATACAGATTATTTGAAACATATGTCTAAGTGTTATGGTCATTTAATATTTAAGTAAACAATTTATTGTTAGTATATAAGTAGCTTTAGAGATGTAAAATCATTAACATATTTTGCATGTCTAAAATCTTGTTTATTGTTAATTTATATAATTATATTAAAAAAAGATATTAAAAGTGCTTATATTATTAAACATGTCTTTTAATTTATATTTCACTTACCAATTATATATTTAATGAATGGTATTGTTTTCTACAGTAATATCTCTTCTTAATTTACAATGGGGTGGCATGTGTACAGTCAAATACAGCCCAATACACCCAGCATTCCAAATTCCAATTATAAAACCTAAAATATAATTAATTTAATTTAATTAATTGTCCTCGGAGGAAAGTGCCGGAGAGACTGCACATCATCAGACTGTTGCATACTTGTATACTTGCTTTCTAGGCTTTACTTGTATGCATACATTTTACCATATATATTATCACTATATCATATGGTATGGTACATGGTACTCATAGATGTATTTGCAACAATAACAGTTGCTAATTGTATAGAAATAGATACCTTTGAATATTTATTATCTATCCTTTACTCAGATGTCCTTGGAATTTTATATATGTATTTACTTTTGGATGTTGGGTAAATGCAATAAATCGGTTATTTGCCATTGGCTGTGCTAAAGAATGAACAGCAATATCACTAATAGGCCGTTGATAAATATGCCTGTAGCATAAATAATAATCCTACTAAAACCTGACATAGTCAGCTAGTGATTTAGTGAAATAATTACAATACATTATACCTTAGTTTCCACTGGTAGGTCTGTAAATTTCGATGATAACGGCATATGAGTTCGCACGCATATTACGCACCAAATCTTTATTTAGATTATAACGTTTTCTAAATTGTTCATTTTTATTGGATTGGTCGCGTAATCGCCGTCTTTTCACTTTCCTTACTTCTTTTTCGTAGGGTGCACACATTTCCAAAAACTCCAATACTTCGAGTTCATCACACATCATGATAATTAACACGAAACAAAAACAATCGAAATAACTGCACAAACATATTTTAAACATAATAAAAACTGACATAGAAATAGAAATAATAACCAAATTACAATAATGAAGCTATAAATTAGAAAACAATTCTATAAAAGCTAATATGAAGCCACCGTAAACTGAATTGTTTTTAAACGGTCTTTTTGACAGTTGTGTCCGATTAGATCTGTCAAATGAAACGCTCATAATACGAAATAGCCGGTCAGTTTTCGGGCAGAAGACGTTCAACTGTCACGTGACCGCTGACTGGCTGGCTAATAGCGTTCGTAATACGAAATCGCCAGGCAGTTCAGTTTAAGCCGTAAACTGAATGGGAATAAGAGTTCATAATACGGCCCCTGTAGTTACAAAGTAACTAGATCTTGTGTTATTGGTACCAGACAACTAATATAAATACTTATTTTTTATTGAAAATACATGCTTAATACACATGGAAAAATATGGCTGAATGGTTATGACAGATACAAAGAATCATACTAATGAATACAAATGTTTACACCGTGCGAGGAATCGAACCCGCGACCGTCGGAAGTAAGGCGGTGTGCTGAACCGTTAGACCACCGAAGTCGTCAAATTGTTGAGACAGAGGTAGCCCACGCAAACAACGTACAGTCTCAGAGAATTAGAAATAGATTTTTTAATATAAATAACTACTTGTTTATTTTAAAGTCGGTATCGATGCAACCAATATATCGATATGTCTAGAATGATGTCAGTCTATTTTAGTTCATCTCGCACAACAATAGAATAATTGACTTCGATAAAATGTCATTTGACGCATCGACGAGTCATTTGCACAGAATATATTTTATCATCTAACGATATTATAATATACTAGCTGAGCCCGCGGTTTTACTCGCGTGAAATTTATAGCCTATGTGTTATTCTGATATATAAGCTATATCACTGTAAAGTATTATCAAAATTCGTTTAGTAGTTTTTGCGTGAAAGGGTAACAAACATCCATCCATACTCACAAACTTTCACGTTTATAATATTAGTAAGATTTTCTAATAATATATATCTTATTATTTTATTTATTTAATTAAACTCTAATGCACAAATAAAGGTATTTATGGCGGTCGCAGAAAATAGAATCCCTCCTCCATTTCTTTAGCGTCTATTGTAAAATTATAATCTACAATGGCTGTAGACGAAATTGTCATTATAGAAGGCTTTTGTGGTTTGGTAGTAGTAATTACCAATTCTCCGCAGTGAATTAAGGGTCATTGCCTCCTCAAAGAGTTGCAACTCATGTCCAAGATTTTAAATATGGCATTGCTGCTCTTATTCAGACTTTTAGTATTTTTTTTTTAAATATATCCCCGGATTGGTGTTATCGTACAGTTACCGTCCTTTTTTCCCAGGATATGTTCTAGGTTTTGTAGTGTCCTAAACAACAGTACTGGGTTTTTAAATTAAAAAAATAATAATATGATTATTATAATTACCTCAATTCACCTATTTTCACTACATATTAATTTAATTTTTGTACTGCAACCTGTTTTTAAAATGAATTGTTCTGGTTATTACAACTTGAAATCCTGGTTTTTCAAATTGGGGCTTGGCAAATCTATGTTAGCAGACCACTACTACTTTTACAATTGGATATAATCTTTAAAGGATTGAAAACTTATATTCAGCATAGAGATAGGATTTTATTACTACATTTTGTAGACTATTTAATAATGTAGTGGAATATTTAAATTAAATAGGAATCAATAGGAAATATTTTTATATGAAATCATAGGTCTGGATATAGAGACCTTATATCTCTACATCCAGATTCATCTATAACTGCCTGCGACTTAAAACTTATCGACTCGTTCCTTAGCAACAAACATTACAACTTTACTATATTATTATGTATAAAATTATTCAAATTCAAATTCAAATTCAAAATATCTTTATTCATGTAGGTCTATTACAGACTCTTATGATATGTCAAATCTACCGTCAGTTCGGAATGATATCGAGATGAGAAGAACTGACAAGAAACTCAGCTCGTAATTTTTTCAAATAATAGTGGAACATGTTTATGATAAATACAGTTATTAAAATTCAAATTTGGGAGAATAGAGTGACCACCAGCATATGCTATCGCAAAGAACAAAAAATTTAATCAGTGTTCACAACCTGAACAGACCAGTCCCCACAAGCAGCACCCGTTCACGAGTATGACGTATGAGCCAGCCATCATTGTACTCAACCATATTTGAGGGAGCACATCGACCCGGCCCACCACGCCGCCACAAGTTTGAACTTTATAGCGAGCATGACTGTTTCAGGTTACTCCACTACGTCAATTATATTATTTACAGCATAGGCTGTACCGATCACAGTTTTCACCCATTACAATATTAAATTTACATTATTTAATTTACAATATGTCATTACAAAATTTATAATAAGTTTCTTTATTGTTATTACATTATCCATGTCAATGGGAAAAATTATATGCCTCATAACAAAAGTTAAAATTGTAATTAAGTCCACACATTGTAGTCATTTAAGTAGTCGTTTATTTTATAATAAGCTTTAGAGCAAAGTGTTTTTTTTACATGTATCTTAAATTTGGCTTCACTTAAATTTAAAACACTATCTGGCAATTTATTATAAAAACGTATACAATGTCCCATGAAAGATGTACTTACTTTTTTGAGACGATAACTAGGCATATTTAATTTATTTTTATTCCTTGTATTAAAAGCGTGTAAGTGACTATTTTTTGGAAATAAATTTAAGTTTTTGCGTACATACATAATATTTTCATATATATATTGAGAGGGAACAGTAAGAATACCTGTTTCTTTAAAGCGTTCTCTAAGAGATTCGCGACACGGTAAATTATATATTGAACGAATTGCTCTTTTTTGTAGTATAAAAATTGATTCTACATCAGCCGCTCTTCCCCACAATATAATACCATACGACATTATACTATGGAAGTAACTAAAATACACTAGTTTCGCTGTTGCAGTATCAGTTATCGAAATAAAATATAAGTGTATTTTCATGCTTTATAATATATTTCATATAAATTATTATTGATATTCGACTGCGCTCAATTCTAATTTACTTAATAGTTTTACATCAGTTTACATCATAGTATATAATCGAATGGTCACGATGATGTCCACGTGCTGCTCTCGACTGTATATTGTTGTGATCTTTTTGTGCGATTCCCACTAATGCTATATTTTAATTCTCGTATGACGTAAGACCGCTATCGGTATTTGTTCACTTCAGCCCACCGGGTGATGTCACCTTGTAAACTCATCGTATCGCCAAACAGGTTTTGCAACATTTTTTTTAACAACACAAAAGCAACGTTGCTATTTTTTTTTTTTACTTTTTCGGTGAGAGTACAAAAAAGTTTAGATAGTGTTTCATATATGAAGTATTAGCTGTGCTCGCTGTTTCATCCGCATTAAGCTTATAGCCTATGTGTTATTCAGATGTATAACTTCCATCCTTCATCCATACTCATACAATTTCGCGTTTATAATGTTAATAAGATAGGTAGATTGTGTTTTAGACTAGCGGTCTACTAGAAAGAAAACTGACATTATATATTTCTGACTAACTCTCGGATGAAGTTAACGCCAATAACAAACCAATAATTAGCAGGCTACCCGTATTACTGTTATCTTGACTATTTTCTTGTATCACAGCCCTTCAGACGAAACATAGCTTACTAAGCAAGCTGCTTTCTGAATCACAAAGCAACTTGCTTAGTAAGCTAAAAGGTGAGGCTGTAGTAGACTGTGGTCTAGTAGTTTAGCACACGGCCTTACACTTCCGATAGTCGGGGGTTTGTCTACTGGCACGGTGCTAACATATGTAATCCTATAGTATGAGTTTTATGTATATTATGTATGTATTTATATCGTTGTCTAGTACCCATAACAAAAGCTCTACTTAGCTTGGGACTAGATAGCGTTATATAACATGTATTGTATTATATTATTATACAAATGCTAAGATATCCATGCTGGTGACTTTTTACAATATACTTTGTTTTCTAATTATAAAATCTAAGGTCAACCGTAATACGAAACATATGTTTTTATACCTGTTCTATAGACAATTTAGAACGTTCCGGATATTTAAAGTGGTTCTTTATGACTAGTTTTTTTTATGTTTGTCTTGCCATTAGTCAATCATTTAGCGCTTTTTGGTCAAACAGCGTTGTTACATAAATTTGATCATCGTCCGGATTTGAGTGTCCACTGCGTAAATCGACCGCTTAAGGCGACGCATTGCAAATATTGACCTCAGATACCTTAACTTTTCTCAGCAATTACAAATCATTCGGGGCTGATATTTAGGTATTTCATTTTTCAGATCTTTGACATCATATTGACAGTTCTCGTTACATGATTGATTAACTTTTGTAGCAGAGAAAAAAATCTCAAAGATTGGTCTTATAAAATATATGTTTGATTCGTATAAGAAAACGGGACTGTTTTAAGACTCGAATTTTCCAATATACACTATACTAAATACCCACATAAATAGTACAATTCAGATGTATGTAATAACCAATAGTTTTTATTTTAAACAAGATAAACTGTTTTTCCGCATAAAAATCTCTTGCTCACAAGTTGTTTTGTATGAGAGTTAGAGCAAGTCAGTCAGTCCCCGGCCCCTGCCAACGTCGGACCTGTGCTTAGCGCGGAGAGCTCGCCTGAGAACGCGCGCTATCAAATCGTAAATTATTTCGTCATACACCCGCACCATATTATAGCGTACGCTATAATATGGTGCGGGTGACAGTTACTTATTTTACATTTAACAATTACTGTATTTAAGTTAATACAGTTAGTAATGATTTATTGTACATATTACGAATGTAATACTAAGTCATAATTTGTAAAGTAGTGACAATTAATTGTTAAAAATGATAAAAACTTTTAGTATTAATGTAAAGAAATGGTTAAGAAAATATAAACAAATTTTACATTATTTTGATTTCGTAGTTATTTATAAATAAAAATAGGGCACTCCCATTATCTATACATATAAATAAAATTGGAGTGTTTGTTGGTAATATTGAAATAACAGTTTTTTACTACATGCATACAAATATAAATACGTTACATACACCAAAATAACATTTTTTACCAATTTTGTCTGTCTGTCTGTCTGTTTGTTCCGGCTAATCTCTGAAATGGTTGCACTGATTTTGACGGGACTTTTTTTGGCATCTGGCTAAAATAAATAGTCTTGTACGCCGTTTGGTAGGCTTTTACATTATTTTATTGTAAAACTAATTTTATTTTTATTTCTTAACTCAAGAAGTTTTGTTTTGCTTAGATTTTTTTTTATTTCGTTAGTTGCTGAAGTAACAGGTACAGGTAAATAATACTTATTTATGCAATTACCTTTCATTAGACGTTAAGAAGAATTTTAAAATGTTAATAACTGTTTATCTAGAACAGGGGTGAGCAACCTTTTTTATCAACGGGCCAATTTAAATTTTAAATATTTTGACGGATCGCACGCATAAGTAACACTTATTAATAATAATTAACAAAATTATTTGTAATGTAATGTAATTTATTTGTAATAAATATTTACATGATATTGAGACACAAAACCCTCAATAATGTAGGTTATCCGGCCTTTTTACCAATATGTCCCGCCAAACTGGATGGTCTGTCCGGCTATTAGGATTGGCGAAGTGACAACCCTACACCCAAAGAAAAAATCGACTGACTCATTATAACAAAGTAAAATCGTGGAGTCGTCTATGAATTTATACAAAAATTAAATATTGCTGTAACTTAATTCTTTTACTATTTTAAGTAATGTAATCATTTAGTTACCCTTTTTACATTTTTTACACTATTTTATTTACTTATACGAATAAATGTTATACGTACTAATACTAATAATATATAATATTGAATCCAAAATAAAGTATTTTTTTCTCAATGTTACTACATATTTAGTGTAATCAAAAAACTTATTGATTGTCAATAATTTCACAAAAATATTATTTAATTAATCATTGTTGTCTGTCCGACTATATGTTGGAGTATCACATAAAAAATTGTGACATATTTTCAACTTTATTTTCTCCGATAAGTACTTTTTATCTGTAGTAGGTCTAGGTAAGCACTTGTCTTTGTAGCTATGGAAAGCAAAACAAAGTAATGGTGAAATATTTGGCTTCGATTATACTATACAGGCTGTCCCAGAACTCAATTTCAAGCAGTGAGAGAATTGATTGTAACCATCATGAGAAAAATCTGAAAAAAATCTATCCCATGCAGTTTGAAAATTAGGGGCATTAAAGAAAAACTTAGAAATTTGGTCAAACTATAACCATTATTCGGTCATTGTGCTTAATTTTTATTATTTTTGTTCATTTAAACTTTGGAACCATAAAGCCAAATAACATTTCTAGAATCACAGTAAAAAATAATGACACAATTGCCCCAAGTTTTCTAGAATTAAGACTATTTGTTAAACTACATTTAAAATTTTCATAAATTGTCGAGTTTGAAAGGCCCTCTTTTAAAAAAATGTACTAAAGTGCCTTGGCAAGTGCCATTAAAAGTTCGGACATTTAATCAGGATTGTAAATGTATAATACTTGTTAGTTTCATACTAAAAAAAAACGAGAAAAAAACCTCAAGTAACCCGATTTTTGCTAACCTATTTTACTCCGTTCAAATGTTTCTTATTCACACAAGCTTATAGTAGTAGGTTCTTAATTTTACGGCAAAATGATAAGAGAAATAGGTAGTGGACATGTTGTCGTGAGCGAGCGAGACAGATGTGCCACCCAGTGAGACGGAGATGCGTCGTTTAAACGCGCGCGAATGAAACAGATACAGTCGCCATACCAAGCAAATGGCTACGCTACCAGTCTGACACCAGTTAGTACATTTTGATCTTTCTGTTTCAGCTTCAGCTCAGCCTACTGCGCGTCTTTCCGTATTCGCTGTTGTTGGCTTCTTTTTTTGGACTTGGATTTTTGTGAATTGAACTTGTTGATTCCATACCGACAACTTTGGGTTGTCTCTTTTGGAATTGGACTTTTGTGTTGGTATCCTTGTTATTTACTTCACAAAAAATTGCGAACAAGCACTTCATTTATGGGGAATGCAGATGCAATGCAATTGCTGCCGCTAGGCTTTATCGTGAAAGATATCCAAATTTAGAGCGCTATCCAGATCACTGCTTATATGTACCGGCCGCACGGCGGCGGCCATTTCCCGAATCAAATACGGGCTGGAGGTAGAACTCGCTTTCCTTATTAGGAAGAAGTGTTGCAAAAGGTCGCAGATGACCAAAGTATTTTCGTTTGTACACAAATGAAAATACTTTTCTTCTTTTTTCTTTTTTTTTTTTCTTTTTCCCGTTCTTTCTTATTGTAATAGCACAGCACATCGTATTTTACAAAGACCCGAAATGCATCCGTTTCACGTACAACGAGTTCAAACTTTTCTTCCTCAATATTATCCTTATTTAAATAAACCTAAACTAGGTTAAGATTTTTCTTTATTTTAATTATTTTACTTACTTTTGTTGACTTTGATAAAAGTGGCGTCATATCTGTCTCGCTCACTCATGGCAAACATGTCCACTATCCATCTCCCTTATTATTTTGCCGTAAAATTAAGATTCCTTGGTAGGTCCAAGGAAATAAATAAATAAAAAAGTGAAATAATGAAAAGTATTATATAAATTTATTAATACGTGAAGTAATAACTTTGTATCCTTTTTACGAAAAACAGCGCGGACGGATGAATATGAAATTTCGCGTACTTATAGTTTATATAGAAAAGGTTTGCAGAATAGTCATATTTTTTTATTTAAATTATGCATAAAAATATAAATAATCATGTTCAAACCTATAATTATTCAATAATTTCATTTGTATGAAGTTAATAGATCTTTTATGATTAGGTTGTAATTGTTCACGTCCTTTTTACATGTAATTAAAACTTAATATTTATTATAATAATTTATAAATTACTGTAAAAGTTTTACTATTTTGTCATAAAGTGTATATCTTTACGTACTTTACTTACATATAATGTTAAAATACTTACTTATATAAATAAAATTAAAGGCACATACATTATTACTAAATTTAGGTTTATTGTATCAAATATATAATATATATAGATTTTTTAATTGATATACCTATCATTCACAGAAACGCAGACTTATTGTCTCTTTTATAAAGTAACTAACCTTCGTATATTTTCACATTTCATTTAACGTAAGTACGTTAATGTAGTATACATTAAAATATCTAGCTGTTTCAAAAAAATGTCGTTGGGAAATAAATAAACGTCGTAATTACCAATTACAATATATACGGAAAACACAAAGATTATTTTTTGGTATTTCTTTCAAAGATAGTAATAAAAGCACTAGTTTACGTTAATTATAATCACGGGAATATGTAACTCTACCTCAATATTTCTATTTAATTCTTTACTTTAAGAATCTTTTTAATTAATTCGTATCGTAGTTAGTTCCACTGTATTGTAAATTCTAAAATATCAATGTGCCTTCATAAATATAAATTATATAAACAAACAGGAAGACTCCGTAATAGTTTTGTTCAATTGGGGACCGAAGCTTCGTCTACTTGATTCACGCGTTACATTGCGACACGGACGCATGTTCGTGATATCGTGGTACGGGGAGAGCGAGCGAGCGCTGGCGGTCGATCGGCGACACGTAAAACTATCGGGGTGCATGAGGTGCGCAGAGCGCGGGGCCCGATTTTGAAGTAATAGTTTATCACGGCGTCGCCTTAAAGCTATTGAATGTTCAATGAATAATATCTCGCAATGAAATGACAAAACCACCCACACAGATATGGTAAACATATTTCTTCCGAGAAGTTCACCACAAGTCGATTAATAATTAAACGTGTAGGTAGCAAAACCTGCATTGTAATTGCAACAATAATTGTGCAATTGTCTGCAGAATAATTATTGTCGTGGTTTATACAATTGGTGGAGATTGTCCAAATGTTATAAAACCGGTCAATGTTATTAAACTTGATGTGTGGTATGTGATATGACCTTGGAATGGAAATCTATATATTAATAATGGAAGCAAAAGTTTTGTACCTCTTTTTACGGAAATCGCCCGGATGGTGAAGTATAAAATTTCGCACACTTATCTTTACCTGGTATAAAATAAAATCGCTTCAATATTTTAAACTACGAGACGGATTTTGTGCAGTTTTTAGGAGTAGATAGTGATTCAAGAGGAAGGTTTATATGTATAATACGTGTACAACTATGCGAAGTCGTGGCGCATAGTTAGAAGTTATATAGGGGAGTGCAAAGTGCTAATATTTTTTAAAAATTATGCATATAAAATACTTTAAATCTTATAAAAAAACATAAAACACACTGCCATGTATTTGACACACACGAGCTATAGTATAAGAGTAACAAACATCCGTCCATACTCACATAGTTTCACTTTAATAATATTAGTAAGATTTGTAGCTTAGCGTCTGAATCTAATGAATAAAATCTATATTACAAGGAGAGAGTGGATTTTGTTACGCGATTTATTGAAAATTCTCTCACTATTCTAAAGTGTATAAGAATAGAATGTAAAATTATTTATTCAAGTAAATTTACACTATGCACTTTGAAATACAAATTTTTTGTTATAAGTCTTATTTTAAATATATTTTTGAAAATATAGTCTACAACTCATTCGGTACAAAAAAAAAGCGAGAACTTTGCGTGTCACTCTTGGAATAAATATTATTTTAAATATATAGTTACATATTATTATTATGTTAATATGCACACAACTCGCAAACTTATTAACACCGAGCGAAGCCTGGGCGGGGCTCTAGTAAAGATTACGTTTAAATCGGACTTGCAACTTTTGTTATTGAAATAGGTATGGTTTACGTATTAATGAAATGTTCAATTTTGATATTGTACACCAATCACATAGAATTATAAAAATACGAAAGTCTCAACAGTAAGGCCACCTCGGCCGTCCTTGCCTTATATGGTAGGATCTTCGCGACGCAACCGCTATAGCTACCTACCTCAAGTGTTCTTTGCATGTATAATAGCAACAAGTCGAGAACTATTCGAGTCAGAAGCAATAATTGACCGCTTCCTGTTTATTAACGTGAATGTCGTTTTTTAATACACATTTAAATTGTAGGTGTCTGTTGGCAGTAATTCGTATAAATGGACGTGGCAGTTTTGGAATTATACGATAAATATCGTTATTTTCATATTCGATATTCTCATCCTTTCATTATGGTCATAGTTCAGAAACTTGTAAACGTCGCCTATATAGAGTAGTATAAAATAGAAAATTCTTTATTGAAATAAACTAAATTTAAGGACTTTTGAATTAGTAATCTTTTTTTTAATCTACCGATCAATAGAAAAGCTGTCTCATTACACGAAGAATGAGCAAAAAACCTGCGTGTTGCTCTTTTAAATATTGCACCAAACCAACTAGCACTAATTTATTAGAGTCAAAATATTAAATAGACTTAAAGATTAAATTAGTCATAGTGGTAATTAGAGAAGAGAAGTCCCCACAAGCAGCGATGCTATTTAATTGCACAATTAATTTAGTAGAATGCATGAAAGATGCAACACAGTCATCTCTGCAGATGAATGTGTTGAACTAACCAAGAATGATAGAATAATGAATGTTTATCTACGAGAAAGTTAGAAAGACAAGCAAGACAATTATGACATAGCTAATCTACAGAATCTATTACTTACAATCTCCACTAATATCAACAAGCAAAGATAGACAACCAGAGATATAAAACAATAGGCTTTTTCTTAGAACTTGCTTGCAAAAAATATTTACTTAATAATTATGAATTATACAGAGTTAATCAAAAAGTATATATATACTAAGGCACAAAGATATGAAAGTGGCAAAACAATTGTGTTTGTTCTCCAACTTTTCCTAAAACCATATATTTTTTCCACAGAAACACAAATCTCTGATATCAGCTGTTCTATTTTTTAAAGTCAAGAGTTTAGACACAGACATAAAATCATAAATGTCTAACGGTATTTTTTTCATTGTCAACAGCGCGGTTTCCCATTTGATGAGGAGGAGACGTCAGGTGCGTGGAGCGAGCTCGCGGCGCGGCACCCTGACATAGCGGCGCGGCTGCGGCAACGGCCTGCCACCTGGGCCAGGAAGCGACGACCCTCCAGCCAGGACGCTACTGACGGTACGATCAATGTTTCTTTATTTAGAGCCTGACGTGATAGTCGATCTGATTTCAGACTACATAGAAAGTGGTCACCATAGTCTATCACGTTGAAGACCCCATTGAAAACTTATTTCACACATAGGGACCGACATTTTGTTTATTGTTATACACATAGATTCTTTTTTAAATATGTTTCTAGTGTACAATAATTTGAGATAAACATTATTTAACCCCTAGATCTATAATATATAAAGCTGCATTACGGTGACTCACTCACTGATTGACATAGTTGTTCTCCCAGAAGGAGCGTCCGGGGGTCGAGACGATGTATGGGGGAAATGTTCCTTTGGCTAGGGTGACCACGAGAAAATTCCGAAATTTGGGAAAATCCAAGATGGCGGACAAAGATGGCGGCTAACTTTTACAGTTTCGCTCGGATCGATTCCGTTCAAAGAGTGATTTGGCACGTCTCGGCGGGACCCAGAATATGGCGTAAAAACAAAAAATTAAAATCCAAGATGGCGGCGAAAAAATTGCCAAAAACTGGTTGAAAATTTTCTACAGTTTCAAAAACCGAAATTCCCAGGGTAGTTGCGGGGGTGCTGGCGACTCCGGTTGTGGGACATAGGAAACTCGAAGGACCCGACCTCTAGGGAAAATTATGAAATTTGGAAAATCCAAGATGGCCGCCGAGTTGGGGGCGTGTGAAATTGGTCCTAAAAATCCGGATTATTTTCAAAGTCATTTTTTAGGTACAGGGCAACCCCGCAGCGAGTCGGCTTCTATGGGGCGATGATGGGTCTCGGTAAGAAGTATTGCCAGCGCTAAAAAGAATTCCCGAATTTGGGGTAATTTGGGAGAAATGGTCCAAAAAGTGGGAAAAATTTTTTTCGACATTTTTGACAAAAGAGGCATCAAGCCCTATCGAGAAACATCCCCTAAAGGGTTTTAGATGTGTTTTGTTGGAATTTGCTGGCAACACCCATACATGGTTTGACCAAAATAGAAATTGGGGTGTCTCTCCAAAAACTGAAATTCCTAGGGTACTTGCGGGGATACTACCGATCCCTATTGTAGGCCATTGGGAGGCTGAAAAACCCGGCCTCTAGGGAAAATTATGAAATTTCAGAAATCCAAGATGGCGGCCAAGCTATGGGAGATTTAGTTTTTGGAAAAATTTTGGGATATTTTCAATCGCGTTTTTGCTGCTCATGGCAACCCCGTAGCTAAACGCCACCTACTGACATGGGTAAGTCTCAGTAAGAAGATTTGCCAGGGCTAAAAATTTTCCCCGATTTTGGGTTAAATTTGGAGAAAAGTCCCATAAAGTGGGAAAAATTTTTTTCGACATTTCAAATGAAAAAGTCTTGTTGGTCTACCAAAAATCGTCCCCTGAAGGGTTTTAGGGGAATTTTGTCAGAATTCGCTGGCAACACCCATACATCATGGGACAAATATTGAAATTGAGGTCTAGCTTTAAAAACTGAAATTGATAGGGTACCTACGAGTGTGCTAGGTCAACGCACTGTGCGGCGTCGGATAGCCGAAGGACCCGGCATCTAGTGAAAATTATGAAATTTTAGAAATCCAAGATGGCGGCACAGATAGGGGAGTTTTGCTTTTCGGATAAAATTTGGGACATTTTTAAATGTTGTTTTAGGACACATGGCAACACCGCAGCGAGTCGACTTCTACGGAGAGATGATGTCTATTGACACAAAGTATTACCTGGTATGAAAATTTTCCCCGATTTTGGGGTATTTTTTGAGACAGGTCCTAAAAAGTGGAAAAATTTTTTTTCGACATTTCAAACTAAAGAATGATGAAAATCTGTCAAAAGTCATCCCCTTAAGGATTTTTGGTGGTTTTTGTCAAAATTATCTGGCAACACCTCAGATCAGTTTTCTTAGGGAATAGTACAAGAAGAAGTCACCGAGGCTCTACATAATGTATGGACGAAATGTTTCTGTTACTAAGGTGAATACGTCAAAAGTATTAAGAAGTAAAAATCCAAAATGGCGGCAGAGATAGGGGAGTTTTGCTTTTCGGAGAAAATTTGGGATATTTTTAAATGTAGTTTTAGGACACTTGCCAACCCCACAGCCAGTCGACTTCTATGGAGAGATGATGTGTCTCAATACAAAGTATTACCTGGTATAAAAATTTTCCCCAATTTTAGGGTAATTTTTGAGATAAGTCCTAAAAAGTGGGACAATAATTTTCGGACATTTCAAACAAAAGAATGATGAAAATCTGTCAAAAACAATCCCCCTATTGATTTTAGGTGGTTTTTGTCAGAATTATCTGGCAACACCTTACATCAGTTTTCTTAGAGAATAGTACTAGAAGGAGTCACTGAGGCTCTATACAATGTATGAACGAAATGTTTCTGTCACTAGGGTGAATACGTCAAAAGTATTAAAAAGTAAAAATCTAAGATGGCGGCCGAGTTAGGGTACTTAATTTATGTTGACATTTTTAGGGACTTTTAAAAATTCAATTTTGGGGTACCACTAAACGTTGCAGCGAGTTGACTTCTATAGAGCAATGGAAATTCTCGGTGGGAAATATTACCTGGTCCAAAAAATTTTCCCGATTTTGGGGTAATTTCGAAGAAAAGTAAAAAAACGTGGAATTTTTTTTTTCGTCAATTTGAACAAAACAGTGATAAGCATTGGTCCAAAATTATCCCTCAAAGGGCCCTAGGTGGTTTTTGTCAAAATCTCCTGGCAACACCATACATCGATTTTCATAGTAAACCGTACTAAGGAACTCTTAGGTGTATGTAACCTGGGCTCTGTACAATATATGGATGAAATGTTTCTATCACCAGTGTATATGTTAAAAGTATTTAAAAATAAAAAATCCAAGATGGCGGCCGAATTAGGATACTTTATCTATGATGACAATTTTAAGAACTTTTTAAAATTCAGTTCTGTGGCATCATCCCTGCAACGAATTGACTTGTATTGAGGAATGGAAACTCTCGGTGCGAAGTATTAACTAATTTTCATAGTAAACAGTACTAAGGAACTACTAGGAGTCACCTTAGCTCTGTACAATGTATGGACAAAATGTTTCAATCGCCAAAGTGGATAAGTTAAAAGTATTCAAAAAGGAAAAATCCAAGATGGCGGCCGAGTTCGAGTATTTTATCTCTGATGATAAATTTAGGAATACATTTTGGGGTACCTGGCTTCCCTGCAGCGAGTCGGCCTTTATTGAGCCATGGTAGATTTCGGTTTGAAATATTATCTAGGCTACAAATTTTCCCCGATTTTTAGGTAATTTTGCAAACCCAAAATGTGGGAATTTTTTGTTTCGACATTCTAACATAAGAGTGACGGGGATCTATAATAAATCTCATCTTAATAGTTTCATGCGATTTTTTTGTAAAATTAGGTGGCAACACTAAGCATACATTTCTGTATACTAATACAGAAAGGTAGGTAATGTGAGGTTTTGTATTGTGACCATTGCAATAAAAATTAAAGCCACAGAATAATATAGTAAACAAAAAGGTAGGTTAGGTTAGGTTTCGTATTATGATCTCTACATTAAAAACTTTGACCCTAGACTAATATAGTATACAGAACGGTAGGTTAGGTTAGGTTTTGTATTGTGACCATTACAATACAAAGTTTCGCCACAGGATGGTACACGTGAAACAAAAATTCACTGTTACAATAGGAAGTCACCTAATCGTATCAAAACAGACAACTCTACTTGCCAACCAAGTCTATTCGAAAAGAAAACCGTCTGCACAAAAAAAATCAACGACAACGCCTCGCGGGCCTCTTGAGGCCCGCGCACACACGCACCCTCTAGTTTATTTCAATAAAAGTGCCGAGGTGATCTCCCGGTCCCAACGTGTAAATTTACTTTCGTTGCGGAATAACCCACCGCATACAGTCTTTAACGTGCTATAGACAGTATCTCAGACGAGAGACGTAAACAAAACAGTAATTTAGATCCTCTTCCTTTTTATAGTAGGTCGAATATAAACATGATTATATGTAACGCAGATGTAATTTATACTAATTTTTAAAACATATCTGAACTACGTAGTAAAGACAAGAGCAATCGGTAATTTAATTATAAAAAGTAAAACTACTAAAAGTACTGTAACTACTAATATAATAACTACGAGTAAGCACGCGATATGGGTACATAAACAATTTTAAATCTTCAACCAATCCTGTTTACATTTAATTTTTATTTTATTTACTGGATATAGTTTTCAGGTTTGCCAAAAACTGAGCATGTAATAATTTTCTTTTAAGTTGCGTAATATAAACGTTTCATTATTCCAGATTTCGGGGACGGTTTCAGTGGATTCGACAGATTCCCATTCGACGATATTCCACCAGAATTCAGAGAACACTTCCCGTCCCGTTGGAACCGTAGGTTCAACTCCCGTGACGAATCAGAACCACAGACACAAGGATCTCCACAACCACAATCGCCGAGCCAACAGACCACAGCTACACAGACTGAACAGAATCCAGGACCCTCCCAACACGACCAACAACCATTTCTACCACAGTACGGATTAAGAAACACAGTAGATCTCGGTCAAAAAAGTCCAGCCGATCCGAGCTTAGTTGATGCTGAGGAAAGGAACCAGAGGTCTATGTCAGCGCCTCCAGACAATCGCGCAGTTAATCAAAATATCCCTAACAAAATGAGTGACCAAAACCATCACGAACAACAACATCCAGCTCATCCTGAGCAACAACAGCAAGCGTCTAATGTGCGACATATTCCTATATTCGTGGAGGGACGCGATGAACCAGTAATTAACAGGTCCGTTGATCATGGTGAACCCAAACAAGGTTACGCTCCACCGCCGCCACAACCTCACGTAGACAGAGAACAGTATTTCGCAGACGAGCCTGTCAGCTTTCATGCACCTCCCAACTTTTCAAGGGCATTTGGCACGCCGTTTAATACTTTTAGACAAGGTCCACAACCATTTGCACAGCAAAAGGTATATCCACAAACTGCATTTGCGCGTGGTGCTTCACCCCAAAGATCTCAGTCTCCAAAGCCTCATTACCCTGAAGAGCATTTTGTTAAAGTTCCAGTACGTCATGAATTCAGTAAGACTGCGCCTCCGTCCCAACCTAGACAGCAACAATGGGCTCAACAACAGCCGCAGCAGCATCCACATCAACAACAGCCGCAGCAACACCCACATCAACAACAACAACCCCAACAGCAGCCTCCCCAACAACATCCACCAAAACAACAAACTCCGCCGCACCAGGAAGTTCCCACACAGCAACAACAATCTCCCCCTCAGCCCAAACCACAACAACCAACTGCTAATGATCCAATTTCTCAAATTCTCAGTATTCAAACAGATGTTTTAAACCTTATGACTGACGTGGAAAACTTCACAGGTACTAAAAAAGACAAGAAGTACATGTATCTAGATGAGATGTTAACAAGGAATCTCATTAAATTAGATAATATTGAAACTGATGGTAAAGAAAATATAAGACAGGCGAGAAAGGAGGCAATAAAATGCATTCAGAAATGTATAGCAGTATTAGAAGCTAAAGCTGAAAACAAAGGTGTAAGTACACCCCAGCCTCAGGAAGTTCCTCAATCTCAAGATGTAGATATGAAGGAAAATACTAATAATATACAAAACACAAATGAGATTACAGAGAATGGTGAAGTTGAGATGAAAAATACCAAAGAGGAGATTAGTAATGAGCCTCAGGCAACTCAGCCAGAGCTTCAGGAACAAGTTGCACAAGGTGCTGAAGTTAAAACTGAGGTGCCCAAACAACAGGAACAAAAAACTGATGTCAATAAAGAGGGTGCACAGCCAGAGGTAGCAGACACACGGCCTGCTGAAGCACCAAATCAAAAAACTGAAACCAAACAAGACGGTGAAGAAAAGGTCACCAAAGGTGCAAAAAATGTAAAGAAACGCGATAAAAGTAAAGATAAGAAGGCAAATGTAGATAGTAATAAGGAACAAATAGAAGGTAAAGCAGTAAATAAAGTAGAAGTAATGCAAGTGGACGATAAAGGTGATAAAGCAGATACGCAGACTATGGAAGTGGACGGTGCTGCTAGTCAATAAATTTAGCTTCGCGTTAGTGAATTGTTTCATGTAGATACACAGTATAATATCTGATGCACGGGGCCTAAACTTATCTGCCTTCCTTCTGTTAACTTTTTGTGCATAAATAACACTGGTGTTGACATTCTACTATACTATAGTGTTTATGTTTGTACATTTATGTTTTTAATATTAAAACATTACACTTAATGTAAAATGATTTGTTGTCCTTAGGATTTGAATGGTCTTTTTGTTATTTAAATCCTAATATTTAATTAATTTATTGCTTATCATTACTTGATAACACAATTTTGTCAATAAATATTAAATTTAAAATGTGTTTGTTTTTGTGCTACCTATAATCTAGTGAGAAAATAGTCAGATTGAGTATTTGAAATAAAATGTAATTGATTTCCAAAGTATACAGAATATATTTTAGCTTACATTTATTTATATATTTAGTAAGCAATTTATAGTCTAATCCTATACTTATTCTATAGTCTATCACAGAAAGCAATTATTACAATAGATGAATTTATTTACTACAGTATATATTTTAAACAAATAAAAAAGTAGTATGGCCTACAAAAACTCAATAGCATTTTGACTAATTTAAATAAGAAATATGTAAATGAATAAATTCTATTACAAATCAAACGATACTTAATGCAGAACTGTCCAACTTCAGTACGCATTCATAAAAAACATTTATAACAACACAATTCTGATTAAGTTTTTAATTGTTTACACAGGTAAAAAATATTTCTAAGCTTGTAAAAATGAATAAATTTAAATATTTCAGCCGGGAATGACACATGTCTTCTAAATAACTATAGTACGTATGTATACATAAATACCATAAATATATAAAAAAAAAGTTACAAACAATATTTATACAATTGATCCTATATATGTTTTATAACGCCTATATAGGTTATTAGTTATCCTATATAGGTTAATATACTCATATAGGACTACAGATTATAAACGTAAATACGAGTATGTACAGTGCCACACATTTATCATTCCAGGTGACCGTTTTCTTTCCTTTTTGGTAAGAGGTATATGTTGCCCAATATGCAACTTACAATTAACGGCACACAGGATGGGTAAATAAATAGGAACTAATAGGAATTTACGAAAGGATTTTGTGAAATACAGTTATTAATAAATGAAACTAATGATTTGTAATCCGAATAAGCCAATATACTTAAAAAGATGTAGGCCAAGGAAATTTTAAGGAAATGAGATGGTCCGCACACGAGGCAACAGCAGTGAGCCTGTCACCGGGTCAGAGGAGTTTGGTACTGCAAATACTTTTCAACCGTTCATTCCCATTCCTTCATAACTTTGTCCCAATCTTCATCTGAAATGAATGGTTTATCAATGCATGCAATCATGTACTCGCCGCAGAACACACACTCGCTGGCTACTATGTCGTCAATTTCATTTTTTATTTGCTCCCGAAGTGGTAGACCGCTGAAAGTCCGCGTCTGGAGCTCGATGTTAGGGAGATAACTCAGTTTGCGTTGTAGATCTTGCAACTGTTTGCGACGAGCCGGACCTGTAGCATTGCAAAATAAAAGTTATCATGAAGAAATATCTATACGACTGTAATCAGAGGTGGGGTACTATTATATTACTCAACTATAGTTGAGTGCGATGATAGCTGGCCCATTCATTGTACTTATGAATGGGTGGTGCTTGTGGGATTATTAGGGTTTGTACGGACAAAAACGCAATAAGCCAATCACTCTATTCTTCGTAATTGATTTTAAAAACCAATGTGTTTTTGGAAATATATACAAGCTCAGTTGATAAGAATAAGTGCTGTGTTTCTTGTCAGATTTTCTTAGCTTCAAGGCACTCCGAATTGACTGTAGATTTGACATATCATAAGAGTCTATAATAGACCTACATGAGTAAAGATAACAGACAAAATGAAAATAATTATTGATAGCACACAACCGTCGATAAAGCACGACTACGGCTGCGGGGGCTACGAGCACCGAGGAGCGTCAATCGTTCCATGCATTAGGCACCGCACATCGCACTCATTATACTTATATTAAACTAAAATACACATTAATACAGTCCACAATTATTATACCGTATATTTAACACGCTAATCTCTGGTCCTTCAAGCCGGACAGATTACGCAAGTTTCTTGCTCATTCTTCTTGTGAGACAGCTTTTCAAATGAGTGGTAGATTCTACAACATAAGTACTGGCAATTCAAAGTTGCTTAAATGTAAGTTTATTTTAATAAAGAATTTTCTATTTTATTCTATACCGAGTATGGGTTGTATCTCGTGCAGCAGGCAGTCACTGTGGAACTTGTGCGAACATGGGAACAGGTAAAATGGACGCAGCAACAGTGCTATGTCGCACAGACAGCACACATCCGCCGCCGACACCAACACACTGCGCCCCCTGAACGACTGGATCTCCGAACGGACCTATAGTTAGAAAAAAAATTGTTATTTATTTGACAACACAAAAAGATTAAATAACGTGCTACTATTGAAGTCCCTGCATTTAGTTATATATCTTACAATAATAAAGGAATTTCATGTTTAATGGTATTATTTTAATAATATTAATAATAACCCCTGGAAAATTGACATAATTCTAGTTCCAAGTTAAGCAGAGCTAGTGTTATAGTACCTATAACTCTGATAGAAATACTTAAATATAATTTTTGGTTGGTTCAACAACATCTAGGTCCTGTGTGAATTGTCCTGAGATATTATTTTAATTATTATATTATAGTATAGAACAATCGTGACATTCTAAATGTAACATCGTAAAAACATATTTTTTTGGTCTTCTTTCATATTATTAATTACCGCCATTACAAAAGCTATGTTGATATGAAACTCCTTTATAAATAAATAGTTTTTATCAATTGTCCAGAGTTATTTTAATAATAATGACACTCACCTCTTCTGCCGCTCGGGTTGCTTCCTCCATTTCAGTTTTGAGCTCTTCTATTTGCATGTTATACTCCTTCAAAGAAATATAGATTTATTAATACATGAAGCAAAAAGTTTGTACCCCTTTTTACGATAATTGTACTAATGAACGAGTATTAAATTTCTCACACTTACAGTTTTTATAGATGAGTGCAGAATGCTAATATTTTTATAAAATTATGCATAAAAAATACATTATCATATTAATATCAGTAAAAAACATTACATACTACCATATATTTGACACATACACGTATATATACTCTATTGTTTATTGTTAGTCTGTGGTGTAATTGAGACTATTGTTTTTCTATAGTCTTATTGAATATTAAATCAATTATAGTTGAATTTCAACCACTCTCCACATGGTTCCCTCTGGAAACTGCAATGTCAAATTGCCATTTACCAAGATAGATACCCGACCAGACTTCATGCTCATTTCATCACCCTCCACTGGTACCCCGCCAGCATATACCATTAGAGCAGGCGGGTTCATCATTCCGTTAATATAAAAAATATTATTTAAAAAAAACACAATACCTGTAATGACTGACAGATGGGCTCCCTAAAGTGGTCAATGGTGACCACGTCGCTGAAGAAAGGCAGGATGTCCTCTATCTTTATCAAGGGGCACTCCTCGAGGAAAGTCATCGCTTCTTTTAGATCCTGGTTTTTAGTGATTACATGCTCCGCTGTAAATATAATTTATTATTATTGTTGTTCATTTATTTTATTATCCCACTGGCCTATCATTATAACAGAACTTAAAACAAAGATATTTAATATTCGTATGTATGTTTGTAGGCGCAAATCTCTGAAATGGTTTAGTCTATTTTTCTCTTAGAAAGAGAGCATTTGTGTACACATCCTTATAAATAGGAAATTAACTTAACCAGTTATCATGATGTTTGGCACGTTACATTTGTAACTTACTAAAGTTACAAATTATAATTCTAGGAATAGAGCAAAACTTATTTTTTTGATTCAGGGTTTTGGACTACTGTCAGATGTTAAGGCCTGCGACCTACATAGATCTATTGTGGTCGCCCTTTTTCAAAGTTCGCTACCTAGACCCGTGAAGGACAAGAATTGAAGGATATTCTTAGGAGCGATGGTTTTTACCTCCTCGGGATATAGTGATTAAGAAGAATGAGAAGATATTTCGCTTATGCGCGAGTGCGCTACAATCACATAGGATGTGTAGTGGCGTTTCCTCTTGGAAAAACTGCACAGTGTAGTTAAGCTGAGGCCTAAGTTCGCCATGTTGCATGAGCAGAACTTAACCGATTAGTAGTTAAATCCTAGTCAATCATGGTCAACTGACGTCGCAGCCAGAAGTCAATATCTAACACTTCTTACCAATATTCAGCCACATCTGTCTTTGCATTTCCTCATCATCCGGAAGGTTGGCGATACTCTTCGCTAAATTCAGATTCACCTCCAACGCCAGTTCCACAGCAGACTCCCAGAGTCCTAGCAACGCGGACAGTTTCACACAGGCTTCTGATAGATTCTTCTCGCGACATAACCTAAAATTATTTGAATATTCTAAATTGAACTCTACGGTACGTTGCCGTTAGGCCCATGGAGCTCGGAAACTAAATTTTAACGTGTAATTAAGCGCGGCTCTTCGAGGTTACTTGTGACCCGAGAGCTGGTAGCTTACAGGTACTTTGCCCTGAAGGTAAATATGGCTATTCAAAAAGGCAACGCAGCCATTATTTTGGGTACACTGCCTCGATGTGGCGCGTTGGATTACAATGTTTTGTTTTTGGTGTGAATAGATGTAACTGTTTGTGACATAAAACAATCCACTGTCACTTACAATAAAATTGTACTCTTTTAAATTGTATGAAAATACACATAGTGAACCAAATTTGATAAATTGATATATAAGTAGTTTAAAAATTCACGTTAGAATAAAACAACGCGAGATTATTAAGGCATTCTTATTTTCATTAGGATATTTTCAAATAATTAGGTATCCGGTATCAGGTGCGAAGCCGGGATGCGTAACTAGTTATAAAATATAATTAAGTAACAATACTCACCGTAATGCATAATGAACATCATAATTGACAAGTACTATATCCTGGCCTTGTCGCTCTAAATACTTCATAAGAGCCGCCTGATCATACTCAGAGTACAGAGTCAACAGATAATTATGTATGGCCTTATCTTTGACATTAAAATTCTGCAGCATAAACTCCAAGTATCTAATAATCTCGGATATATGTGCTTCATCGTTTTCACAAGAAAGGAAAGCGGGCAGAAGTTTCGACGGGCTTAATTTCTGTCCTTGAGAGATTAACGCATTAACTGTATGCTTAGGATCCTCCTCCATTAGCACAGGAGCAAACTGATAGAACAGATCCGGTTTCTGCAGCTCCCGCAGCGTACTCAACGCTTCCGTATAAGATTTTTTATAAATATTCTGTGCAACCACATTCTCGTAATCTTCGTTCATCAGTGTCAGCTTTATCAAATTCTGTTTATCACCATGTGAAGACATCAAGTCGTATATAACAGTTTTGACGTGCTGCATGCATTTGGACACCTTCGGGTTGAGTAAAAACACTTCGAAATCACTCTGTATTTGATTGTATTCATTTGTTTTTTCTTTCCCAGTGCGCCTGAGTAAACCTAGTTGCGAAAGGAAGAGTTCCGTCATCCATATAACAATCATAGATATTAACGTGTTATCGTCTTCTTTCAAAGACTCCAATCGTTGGCTCAGGTATATCTTCAGTGCATTTATCTGGTTCACCTCCAAAAACTTTAGACATATAGTCTCAAAACTACTTTGCGTCTCCGCGTAGATTCTAGCACTCTCCACATACTTACCTACCGAAAACAATAGCTCTGCCTCTTTCACGTTTACAATGTCTAAGAAAGCGGGATTGTCTTGGCAATACTCCTTAGCTAAATGGAATTGTTCTTTGTCTGTGTATATTCTCCATACATTCCTTTCTTCTCTGACAACTTTATATCTAAACACAGCCTTATCAGTCACTGCCCAGATTGTTCTCCTCTTCGAGTCTTTCACTACACTTTTAAGTTTACCATGCGCTTCGGAAAATCTGTCTTCATATACACATTCTTGATTCAATAGTGATATAGCTTTAACTTTGTCTGAATACATCACTAGTGCATGAAACTCCGTTAAAACGAAACAAAGAGGCGCTTTATCTTTGGATTCAGATTCAGGTGGGTAGTTTATGAGTTCCCCTTGCGTGAACAAGGTATTAGAATTCTGTTGGCATGTTGGATCCAACTGAAATGCAAAATATCAATATAAAATAAAAATATTACTTATTAGAATTGTATACTTATGACTTTTAATAAAGAAAGTATAATAATAAATCATTTAATAGGAAGAGTAATGAAATTTAACCGAAATATAATAACGTCTTCAAAGAGTGATATTTTCATCTTTTCATAGGTCAATTGAACCTATTCTTTAATATTATTCATATTTACATTCAAGTGAAAAGTGAATTAATTACCTATTGGATATAGATTCATATTGATAATATAAATATGAAAATCTCTCTGTCTTTTTGTTCCCATTTTACACTAAATGGCTGACCACATCTATTATTATTATTAGTCATTAATTCACATTAGTAACAATACCCCAATCACATGGTATAAAAAATAAACAACAACATATTCTCAGAACTACTGTTTATACATATAAAATTTCATCAAAATCAGTATTTTATATCTATAAAAACATGTAATAACATATTATTAATATAAAAAATACGAACCTGTCCAAAAAATATGCCAGGTTCAGTGAGCCATGCAAATGTTTTCGGCACGTCGTATCTATCGAAGAAAAACTGAAGTTTTGAATATTTCAGTGTCGACGGAATCTCTTGGAAACCGGTATCCGGCATTGTGAGATACTGGTAGAAGATCGATTGAAGACTAGGCTTTCCGTCTGTAATTACGGCATTTCCCATAAACTGGTAGAGTCGGGTGGGTGTTGTGATAAATATGAAGTACTTGTTACTGTTGCTGACTCGTTGGAACTGTATACCAGTTATAGGCATATCTGTGCCTTGGCCGATGTCGAAGATCTGTGATTGAGAAACACTTGTTTCAATATCTGAATGTCACAACAGCATTACAGACAATAGCATATTCAGCTAGTTTAAAAAAATACACAAACAATTGTATGAAAAACAGGTACCTACCCATACAATCCAATTAAAATATATTTATTTATTAGTAGGTTTATTACAGACTCTTATGACAGCATATACAACTGCAATTTAGTCAAAAATAAATAGTCTAATCAGTAGTCGTTACCCAAATAGACCAGTCCCCACAAACATCACCCTTTCACATGTACAACAAATATTAGAAATTCAAAGGTATTTCTGTCTGTCTAATTGTTTTCTTTCCAGAATTTGGAAGTAAAGTTTGTATTATCAAGATAGACATATTTATCTCAAAAGGAATGTGGTGATGTGTCCATTTGTTATTTTTCGAATCCAAAATATTTGCTTGAATCAGAATGAAACTGGATGTGAATGAAGATTATTTGATAGATTTATAGACATGGATTATGATTCTCTAAAAAAAACGCAATCACAGGTAACATCTAGTCATCGTAAATAAACATTTTATGAAAATTGTATACATTAACACAACATGTACAGAAGCTGACGACACTACTTAAGCATAAACCATAATAAATTACTAAATTTACCAATCCATCAATTTCCTTGTATCCATACAAAGGCAGGTAATGGGGCAGCTTGTTAGAAATTAAAAACATAAATAAAAAAATGTTCAAAAGTAAAAGAAATTATTATAAATTAAAGCATCTCTCAGTAGTATTAGTTAAAAGTATAATACAACTCAGATGTACCGAGTTCATCTTCATCATCATCTCAGGCCGGACATAGGCCATGTACCGAGTTATAATTAATTTGTTTAAAAATTTAATTATATTAATATTAATACTTTAACATGTTGTTTATATGTACATGTATTTGAATGAGGTATAATTTGATAAGGATGTTACATTGTTAATTTAGATTATTTCCTATAGTAATGATTATTATTATGTTTGAAGCAAATTTAATTAATGTATATTATGTGCACCAATTTCTTAAATATATTGGGGTTAATTATTTTTTAGTTTTAAGGGTTTACAGTACAAATTATTACTATATAAAAACAGAAGTTGGTTTTATTATAAAAGATAATTGATGCTTTTACATATTTAAATCTATGTACCTTAAACTATTTAATTCAATGCTTTGAGATTTAATAAATACCTGTCTCCAGTACTGTTGATTGGCTGTGAATCTCTTATCATTGTCAGCCTCTAGTTCAGTCTCCAGGATGTGTCCCTGTGAGGTGCCCAACAATATAGGTCCAGTCGTAAAATCTGATGTGTTTTCATTGTTCCAACCAACTTCTGTCACTTCATAGTTTCTGGATTTGCTAACAGATTTTAGCTTTGAGCTCTTTCGGTGCAAATACACCAGCTCGGGGTCACCGTCTTTAGTTCTTGGAGCAAATGACATGAGGAGATGGTGACCAAGTGGGTCAAGAAATATTCCCGTCAACTTTGTATTTGGTTGTACAAATTTTGAATATTTAACCTCTGAAAATATTTAAATAGTGTATTTTAGGAAACATTGAAATTGCATTTTTTGTGGATGAAAATGCTAGTGGAAGATTAAAGTCAGGTCAATCAGTTCATTATTTGAATTCAGGAGAAATTCATCCTATCCCATGAAATAGACCTGATAATGTACTTACTGTACATTGCTGGTAATAAAACCACTGAAAATAACTGAAAAATCTTGTTTAAAATAAAATATTTGAATACAGAATCTTTTCGACACTCACAATTTTTTATAATAAAATTTATGGGATGTGTGTGCTTGAATAGTGACATTAGGGGCCATCAGTAATTAACGCACATAATTTTTATTATTATTTTGTATATTTAAAACAAATGTATTTGATTAACATGTTATTGGGTGTGTTATCGGGATCGGTGATCATCCATGGGCACTTTAATTGAAATAAATTTAGGGGTTAAATAATGTCTACCTCAAGTTATTGTACACTAAATACCTATTTAAAAAATATTATATATAACTAACAATAAAAAAAATGCCGGTCCCATTTGTGTGAAATAAGATTTTCAATGCAGTCCCCAACATGTTAAACAGTAAAAAAGCACATATCTCACATACCGTCATATTCATTGGGCCTCTTCAAATCCATTCGAAATAGATTTCCATTTGCCATAGCTAGCACCAGGTAATCACTGGCAACAGCAACATGAGTGATGACGTCTGATGGGTTGAAGTTCATCTTCTGCTTCGAAAACATGGGCGTGTTATCATCCAGTTGCATGTTTATATATCCTGAAGACGTCATGGGTTCGGACACTGGCGGTGCCCGTTGGGACACCTGTGAAGCCTGCTCGTACTGATCGAAAATAGAAGTCATCTTTCACAATTTTCTACCACCAAGTATTGAAATTAGCGTAGGTAAAAGAAATATGATAATCTAAGGACTTTTAATTTTTACAGCAATGTTTTGCACACAGTAATTATTGTGCATGACACACAGTTCAATATTATTCTATTAAAGAATTAGACTATTAAAAGATTATTAAAGAATTTTCATTTCTGTCTTTGATAAACACAGATAAATACAAACAAAATCGAATTGACTTTTGTTATCAAAAAAGGATTTTTTTTCTTTTTTTACGGCTTCGGTATTAATTCATTGAGTTGAAAAATAGTGTTCCCATTAACTTTGATTCAAATGTTTACACTCAAATGATTTTAATGCAACTCGAAATTCTTCCGAATTTCTAAAATAGATGAGGAAAATTGACAAACTATTGAAATGTTAAATAAATGGAACATAATTTGGTAGCTATAAAGTGACAGTTGACTTGTTAGTGACAAGTAACAAATAGCAATGGTTTTTTCTAATTTATTATGTCCTGAGGACATCAGCCGGAAAAAAAAATTCATTTGTGATGGAATTATAACATTTAATTTTATAACAATTGTGAAATGTGCAAAGTACATATAATTAAAAAAATATTTTCTGGATTTGCTGCATAATCAATACAATGTCAAATTGAATGTCAGTGTGTCAATGACACCAAACATATGTCATTACGTACAATACGTTTATTGTTAATTTTGCCAAGGTAATATCCACTTTATGAATCACTAAATAAGAATACTAATAATATTTTATAGTTAGAAAATAAATACTCAGAATATTTAATTCAAGTGACTTTTAATTTTTTTTTACTCATGTTTGTTTATTTTATACAATATAAAATTTACATACTTTACATATCACTGTTATCTTTTTAATTGCTTATTTCAATATATGATTATTGTTATTCTTATACTGCAGTAATTAATAATACTACATTAGTATCCTTGCATTTTCTTTAGAGGTTGAATTTTTATGTATAGGCTTATGCGGTAAAGTTTTCAAAACAAGTTTTGTGTGACCTTGTAACATTATCATTTTGTATTATCGCACATCGCGTTTGTATGTCGATTCTCGATTACTATACACCAGTTACCTCCAGTTACAGAATACGTACATTACACACATATACATACAACTGGTGCATTATTTTTTTTTATCTAATTTCATAATGGCAACAGGCGCATTAGTAAAATCAACGAAGTTATGTTGTAAGTACTATTTAATGTCTTATTTTATTTTTAAATATAACTTGTTTAGAGCCTGATATGAGAGTCCAAAAAGTATGTCCAGTTTTAATTTTTTTTTATTGAATATCTTTTTTAATTATTAAATATAACTTGATTAATGCTTAATATTAAATGCCAAAAAGTATGTCTAGTAGTAACATTATTTTTAAAGTTGGTATTAATAGGAAGTACAGATAAAGTAGTATGTGAAGTATATTATGTATAGAAATCCAGACTTGTATGGAGAGACCTTTATTATACACTTATGTTGAGGTCACCATTGTTAGCCAACTGTTTAACTTAAACTTTTTAGGCACTCCATGGATCACTATCATTAACTCTATTCAATATATTTATGGAAATAATTATAATGGTGAAGATAAAATGTCATTTATTTAAAACTTTTATTGAGGGAGACTGTAAATTGTTTTCTCTGTGTGTGTATTTCTCTCTACTTAATTTAGCCACTAAGCAGCTTGCTTATAAGATATGTTTTGGTTCAAGGCTGCGATAAGGCAATTATAGTATAGGAATTCATAATTCTTCTACATCTTAGTCTATGAGTGGTATTGAACATGTCACATGATGTAAGGGCATATTATCAGTCCTAAAGATCAACACAATAGTGATATTGCAAGTGTATGTGACACTTCAATGTTAATTTGATGACCATAGCTTTGCTCACCAGGCACAGTTACCCTTACCAATAGGTGTGGAGGCAATTTGTTTGACATTCCAGTTACATAAAAAACTTTGTTTGATTGTTATATTAGTGATATGTCTTTTTTTAGTGTACACACTGCATGGAGCAAAGGCAACAGCCTCACAATGCCGTACATTCACTACCCAGCTGACTGATCAGCAGCAAAGCATACAGGATCTCTGTAGACGTTTCAGCAAAAAGAATCTTAGACCAAATGCATCGAAACTTGATTTGGCTGGTAGATTTCCATTTGATGAGGTATATAGGTTTCGTACAAAAAACATACTTAAGTTACTTTTAGTATATGTTATTAATTAATAAGTATTAATATTACTTTGCAATATTAAAATGTGTACATAAACAGTCTGTATTGCAAGAGTTATTGATATATTTAATTTTAACACTGCACATCTGTTCCTTTAGTATACTATACAAACATATATGTTTGTATAGGTTTGGGTATTTATTATGTAACTATAAAAACATTTTAGTAATAGTTTATCCCATCAAAAACATAAATGTGAAATGATAGCCGAGTTTAATCTTATGATATATGCCTTGATTGTTGATACAAAAGAGATGAGATCTAAATGGGTGCCAAGTTCAATGGTCTGTCCTGAAATGTATTTATAACAATATAAAATATCATTTCTTCTTATATGATAATATACTGTTAAGGTCTAACTTGGCCAGTTCTCATATACCAATTATTACTTTCGATTGCTAGTTACTACTAATATTAAAATAGGAACCGACAAGTAACATGTTTAGAACGAAGGCTACAGTATATTTCGTATATGCAAGAGTTAGACCTTAGGCTATTGTATATATAAGTTATAAGAAGAAATGATATTTTATATTGTTATCTAGACACGCGGCATCTGTGTCCCGAGTTTCAAGTACTGGCCTGCAGCACCGTGTGTATATTTACACGAACCATTTGGAGCCACTTTTGACCCCCTCATAACTTAAAAATTCTTTCACATAAACCTGTTAAAATTGGTTTATATATTGAGACTTGCGAGATAAATATGTGTTCCATATTCAAACATCAAAAATCGTCATTTTTATCACTGATCAACTATAGATCAAAATTAAAACTTCCAGATGAAGGAAGTTCAAATTTGATGCAGATAGGTAATTAGGTGAATATAATGGAAAAAACTGAAACTGGTAAATTGTTATCATTTTACTACAATTTTTCACTTTAATTGATTATATTTCAACTTATACTGGACGAATACTAAAATTCTATGAAAACGTCGATAGCCACCAATTGACATTGATCCCTGGCGAAAAATCTCATCTTGCACTGGACGGAAAGTAATATTGTATGAAAACGTCGATCATTACCAATTTACGTTGACCCCTTCACATCAGTGTCGATAACTAGCAAACACAAATATTGCATTGAGCGGTAAACACTAGTTGCTATAATTTAGATTCTGTCTAAAATATACTCGTACTTATAACTAGGAGTATAGTCGAATTTCGTATTTATTATGTTATTAACTGAGATTTGGTATTAATATATCAATATTTAGCGCACATCGATAGTGTAAAATCATTATTTTTATAAATAATTATTAAATAATAGATATTTCGGTATAGGGCGCCGCACATTGTGCGATAAAACGTTGACGCGAACCTGTCCGAGCGAATGGCAGCCGCCCTCATATGTCTCAATGTTTTGTTTCCCGATATCTAACCTATAAGGTTGCGATTTATGCTACGAAATTTATAGCTTTCTTAAATTATACTTATATATTTGTGGTTATATTATTATTACATTATTTTAGTAAATACGTATGGTATAGACAATAGTTTAAACCAAAAATTAATAACAATTTTAGTATAGTTATAAGTAGGAATGTATAGTTAACTCGAGAATGAGAACTCATTGCTAACAAATTGTTTTCTTGAGAATTCAATAGATAAGTTAGACCTTAGGCTACAGTATATTAAAGTTATAAGAAGAAATGATATTTTATATTGTTATAAATACATTTCAGGACAGACCATTGAACTTGGCACCCATTTAGATCTCATCTCTTTTGTCGTAGAAGTCAACAATCAAGGCATATATCATAATATTAAACTCGGCTATCATTTCACATTTATGTTTTTGATGGGATAAATACATTTCAGGACAGACCATTGAACTTGGCACCCATTTAGATCTCATCTCTTTTGTCGTAGAAGTCAACAATCAAGGCATATATCATAATATTAAACTCGGCTATCATTTCACATTTATGTTTTTGATGGGATATCATTACTTTTTGTACATAAATTATACGAGGTACTTATTTATAACTAAATTAATACCAAATTATTTTTGATAAATTACTGTATTTTCGTATATTTACGGGGTATAATTGTCTTTTTTTTGTGTTATTTTCTATATTTTCTTGTAACTTTTAAATGTTCAAGTGCAATGCCAATTCGGTATCAGGAATTTTTGGGCAAATCGGGGCGGTATAACGTCCACAGATGGTTGTACTCTACAATAGAGCTCTCGTGACTTGGATCAAAATTGTTAAGACGTACTCCATCTAAGGTTTTAACTCTGAAGAGTCCAACGTAAACCTGCCCTTTATTAAATATAGAGGAGCCTATGTTGAGAAGAGGACTGCCAAAACTAAGGCCTTGTGATTTGTGGATAGTAATAGCATATGTTAAGCAAATACGGAATTGTTCCCTGTCAACATATACATTATTTAATATCTGAAACTTGTTATTGACACGTTATAGTTCGTAAAGACGATTATGTAACAAATTGACTGTTATCTATTGAATTCTCAAGAAAACAATTTGTTACCAATAAGTTCTCATTCTCGATTTAACTGTACATTCCTTCTTATAACTATACTAAAATTGTTATTAATTTTTGGTTTAAACTATTGTCTATACCATACGTATTTACTAAAACAATGTAATAATAATATAATCACAAATATATAAGTATAATTTAAGAAAGCTATAAATTTCGTAGCTTAAATCGCAACCTAATAGGGTAGTTATCGAGAAACAAAACATTGAGTTTTATTCCCACACGCGCGCCGCGGCGCCGTATACCGAAATGCCTATTATTTAATAATTATTTATAAAAATAATGATTTTACACTATCGATGTGCGCTAAATATTGAAACAATAATGAATACCAAATCTCAGTTAATAACATAATAAATACGAAATTCGACTATACTCCTAGTTATAAGTACGAGTATATTTTAGACAGAATCTAAATTATAGCAACTAGTGTTTACCGCTCAATGCAATATTTGAAGTTTGCTAGTTATCGACACTGATGTGAAGGGGTCAACGTAAATTGGTAATGATCGACGTTTTCATACAATATTACTTTCGGTCCAGTACAAGATGAGATTTTTCGCCAGGGATCAATGTCAATTGGTGGCTATCGACGTTTTCATAGAATTTTAGTATTCGTCCAGTATAAGTTGAAATAGAATCAATTAAAGTGAAAAATTGTAGTAAAATGATAACAATTTACCAGTTTCAGATTTTTTCCTTTATATTCACCTAATTACCTATCTGCATACCAAATTTGAACTTCCTAGGTCATCTGGAAGTGGGTTATAATTTTGATCTATAGTTGATCAGTGATAAAAATGACGATTTTTGGACATTAATATCTAAATAACCGTTTGAGATATGTTTATGAAATTTGGAACACATATTTATCTCGCAAGTCTCAATATATGAACCAAATTTGATAGGTTTGTGTGAAAGAGTTTTTGAGTTATGAGGGAGTCAAAAGTGGCTCCAAATGGTTCGTGTAAATATACACACGGTGCTGCAAGCCAGTTTACTTGAAACTCGGCTTGACACGCTGCCGCGTGTCTAGATTTAGTAGCCATATTACATCATATACAATAAAAAAATGGAAAATATGACAAGAAAATTATAGCACTGTGTATTCAGGATTATTTTTATTTGCCAAAAGATTTAGTTATAATACTTTGTAGAAAGTTAAATAATATCAAACATATCTTTATATATAAAAATTATATGTCAAATTTGATTTGCACATTGTGTGCAATTTGATCCAACTTAAAAAATAGGATAATTACATCTCAATTTATAGTCGCAATATTATTTTATTCAAGAATATAGTAGTATTGTAAAAAAATAATAATACAGCAATGCGTGACCAGGTCTGCTAGTAATATAAAGTACTAAGTGTAGAAGGCCTTAGTAGACTATAATGTTGTAAATATTTCGACCATAGTTGTATTAAAACTTTTAAAGGTAAAAAAGAAAGATAAAGATCATTTGAAAATATTTCAAACCAATAAAAATTAGCAATTACTCATAGAAACTATTAAAGTACACATTATTATAATTCATGCTACAACACACTTATCTTCCATATTTAGATGAACAAAAGAAAAATAAATTAACTTTAGTTTGGTGTGTGTTCTTTTAAATACAACAAGAACTGAGCAGACATCATTTAAAAAAATATGACATGTTTGTAAGTAGTTGTTTGATTTTCGACCATTATATGTCGTAACTATTTTGTTTATTATTATTTCAATTTGCACTTACTATTATTATCTTCTATACATATAATAAAATTTAAACTGTTTGCTATGTAAGAATCTAGCTGGCCCAACTTCAACTGGGTCACATTTTCTCCGTTTTTGTAAGAGCTTTCATTGCAGCTCCGCTCCTGTTGGTAATAGCGTGAGGTTATGTAGCCTATGACAATCACAAATAATGTAGCCTTCTATTGGTAAAAGAATTTTCAAAATCAGTTTAATAGATCCAGATATTACCTCCTCAAAGACTTTAACCTCTTTACAATATAAAATTTATAGTCGAAATTCTACCATAATTCATTAACAAAGGAGTAATGAGATAAACATGCGTGGGTGTGTCGAATATATAGTAGTGTAGGTAATGTTTTTTTTAATAATTTAAAAAAATATTGCATCTGGTACTTCTTTTTACATGAACTATAAGTGTGCGAAATTTCATACTTGCGTCGGCGCAATTTTCGTAAAAAGGGGCACAAAGTTTTGCTTCACTCATTTATGACAATATACTATATATAACTACATAGGTATATTGTCGAGATCTTTAATTTATAATTGTTTTTTTATTTTCAGATTAAAAAATTAACCGACCTAGGTCTTATGGGAGCCAATGTTGACGAGGAGTATGGAGGTCTTGGCCTGGACTACTTGTCTCTCGCGATCGCAGTGGAAGAGCTGTCCAGAGGATGCGCCAGTACTGGCATGATTGTATCAATACACAACTTCTTATATGCAAACTTGGTGAATGAGAAGGGAACAGAAGAGCAGAAGGAGCAGTTTTTAAGAGATTTCACTAAAGGATCAATTGGATGCTTCTCTTTAAGTGAACCTGGTAAGGTAGATGATTTGATTGACTTTTTGCATGATACTATAACTGTTACAGCGATATTTTCTTATTTTTATTAGATAGACTATCTATATTTGACGGTCTCGATGGTCTAGCGGTTTAGCACTGCCTTTATTTCGAAAGTCGCGGGTTTTTCCTCGAACGGTACAAATATTTGTATTCATGAGTATAATTGTTTGTTTTGGTTGAGGTGATTTCTATATATATTATGTACGTATTTACAAAAATATGTAGCCATGTATTTATATTAATTGTTTAGTACTCACATACAACTCAAGCTCTGCTTAGCTGGAGACTAGATGGCGCCCAAGATATTATTATGTCACGTCATTAGTGTCAATTCAGCCATTTAGTCGAGAAGTATCAAACAAACAGATACACTGAAGATAGATTGATCCGAAGGATATGTCTCATACACTATATTTTATTTCAAAAGAAATAATTTGGAAAAGTGCAAGCGAAGTCGCGGTTATCGGCTAGTGGTTTATATTCTAATTTGATAACGGGCTATATCTCCCGTAGGGTTACTAATTCTTCGAAGGGAAAATATTATGTTTAAAAATTTTATCAATTTATTTTTATTGTTATTAAAAGTAAATCATTAATTGATCTTTAAATATATATTTCTTTTGCGCAGCAACTAATATTTGTCGGTTATTATAATAATATAATTATTCCACCACAAATTATAAAAATATTACGTGAAAAATCGAAGTTTGTTCTTGTTTGCTTTTACTTTACTCTGTTTTTACAAAAAAAACACTCATTCGGTTATTTCCTTGCTCAATCATGCGCTCGCATGAAGCTTTATAGACAGGAATTGTTTAGAAAAACCGTAGAACTCCGGGAGGTCGGGAGGTTAACCATTATTACCGGAGTCTCCCTGGCAAGCCGGGAGGTTTGGCAACCCTAATCTCCCGTCTGGGTGGCAAATACTACCTACATACAAATGACATATCGTGCCCTTGTGTGGATTTGTTTATATAGTGACTTGTTCAATTTTTATCATCATTGATAAAGTACATATCTATAAAACTTTTGCGATTCGTTAAAATGTTTTAGTAATGATAAGAAATAATGTCAACTGATGCCTACTAGTTATTATCAGTTTATTTATTTTTATTATTTACTAGTAAATCATTGTTAATTTGTACAAGTCCTCCATTAACGTGTATACTGGTTCGATAAGTTCGATAAGTAACTTAACTGTGCACGTGGAGTTTTAGGGTGTCATAATAAATTACGCATAATAGTTCTCGGAGAGCTCTTAGTTCGCAACGGTTCTGTAAATCAGTTCGTTAACTGTTGATTCAGAGAAAGGTTGTAGACTGCTCCATTAGACCTCAATTTTGCTTTTTTATGTTATTGTAGTGCACCAGACTAGACTCTGATAAATTGTCTGCGTGTGTACTTCAGTCTCATTATATTGCAGGATAAGATGTATAACATAGTCCTCTAGAAAAGCAAGGGATGAACACTATTATGGGCGTCACATGATAACGTAATTTCGTAGCGCTGTTTATGTACATAGGCTACGGTTACCGCTTATTAGATGGGCTTGCTTGTCATTCTAATCACATAAGAAAATGTTTTTGGGAAAACCTCTACTTGTATTTTATATTAAATATAATATACATAATGTTTTGTCTAACGAACTAAAGAGCGGGGGATCTGCGAACGAGTTCGCATAGTTCATCGTATCATAGGCGCCTCTTTTGAATGATAATACCTTGATCCCCTTTTTTTATCTTTAAATATCATTTGTTTATATTTATAATACATGTATACATAGTTGTATAACTTGTTGTACCGCGAGGGTCTGTACATGATTTTTTTTATGGATGACAATGGAACAATGCGCCTTCGTTAACGGTTTACGCGGGGGTGGCACCAGTTGAAGAAGATAAAATGACCATAAAATCAGGTCAGTTAGCCCGTCTTGACAAATGGCATTTTACAACGATGGTTTTCAAGGCGAACTGGGTGGAGTTCAACTTGACTTATTAGACCACATTACCAACCCCCTTGTATGTACACCCGATTGAATACGGGATCTGTCGCTAATGATAAATAAATATATTTTTAAGGCGCGGGAAGTGACGCAGCAAGCATAAATACGAAAGCTATTCAAGATGGCGACTATTGGGTGCTCAAAGGCAAGAAGAGCTGGGTCAGTTCTGCCATCGAGGGTTCCGCCACGACAGTGTTTGCCACTTTTGATCCTGACCTTAGACACAAGGGTATAGCTTGTAAGTATATTGGATAAAGCATCATCGAAGTAGACTTTTTATAAAGTCTTCTACATGTGCAATACTGTCTCACCTTACCTAAATGCTGTATAACTAAAGCTAGTAATTCGTTTTATGGGAATTCCGTAAGGTTTTACAAACTGCCAGTCTGTCATAAATCTGCCTGAAAAAGATTCAAACGTATATAACACTTTCTTTGTGAAAACAATAAGCTGTTTTATAAAAATGATAAGAATGTTTTTATAGAAATAACTTAAAATTCTTAGTGCTAACAATATTATCTGATTGAACAAGGAATGTATGTGTATCGGTTTCTATGTTGATTAAAGCATGCCTCCTACTTGTTAATGCGTATTTATTAAAAACAACACATTTAAAAGAGCATCACGCAAGTTTCTTGCTCATTTTTCTTGTGATGAGTCTGCGTTCCGAAAGTTGTGGTAGAGTAAGAAAAATTACGACTACTATACAAGCAACTTGCTTTGTTTGAATTGAAATTATATTATGCAGAGACATGAAACCTTATTCTGAAAGACATATCTTCCTTCAGGAGTGTGTAGGTTAGGTAAGTACTCGAGGCGAGTCCCTGTGCCCCGGCATCAGCTCCGGGGACAACGACCCTCAGACCGGAACTCAGGGGGAACTCGATTGATAGCATTGGAGAGAACTTAAAAAATAAAATGACTAAACTAGAGAGGAAATCAGAATATTTTGTTATATCTCTTAGAAGTATTTTAATAAAATAGTTTATTTATTTGAATGTGTAATGCCAAATATATATTGAAAATCCCGTACACGTAGAAATCTTTTTAGGCCTGTTGCCGCTCCTAACGGATTAAGGTATTATAGCTCTTATGTCAGAGATATCATGGACTATCTTACCCTTCAGACATAGGTACAACTCACGTATTACTGCTTCAATGTCAATTGATAACAGATATTGTTAAGCTGAATTTGCCAATTTATATGACGGAGTAACAAATATCCGAAAATATTTACAAATTTTCATATTTATCGGACTGGTACATTTTGTTAGAAAAGCAGACTGTCAATTATGAAGAAATTAATATGGGATAGGATCATATACATACCATATGGGGGATCGGTAATCATGACTAGACCACTCAGTCCTTTTCCCACTGTTGATTACTGTTGGTCGCAACTGGCGTCTATGGGTTCATTTCATATATTGTATTTGATTGTAGTTATTATTAATTCCTTGATTATTAAAATTAGTTATAATATTGTTTTAACAATAAAATATGTCGTTTTTCAGGTTTCCTGGTGCCTCTAGATGCAGAAGGTGTATTCAGAGGCAAGAAAGAGCCAATTATCGGCGTGAGGTATTTTATCTTTTTTTTGTGATTATGTCTTCCACAGAACATAACTTTCTTCTGTGATGCCTTCTATATATAATTATCCTATAATTCTTGAAAAAAGAAATCCTATTTGTATTATAACCGCAAAAGATTATATGTATGCATGGTATTTTGAAATGATTATTAAATATATATATCAGTTGGTTTCCTTGCCAGTTCCTTGCCAAACTATGAGTCCTATGTATATAAATAATTTTGACTTTGACTTACAACGAAATCAACGTAAAACAAAGTCAATGTTTGCACTACTCGTCAGATTCGAATGTAATTTTGGTACAAAGACTTTGTACCAAAGTTAAAAAATATAGTAACAATATTTTCTAAAACTAAAATAAGAATATAGTACAAAATAATTGTCAGGCTTAAATGTTGTAATTAACTCGTTACTTCCATTAACATCACTATCAGATTATTTTTCGTATTTCTTACTCTTTGAAACTCTATCCATACAATCAATTCATTCAATAAAAGGAGCGTATCAAACAGGATTGAAGCCTTTGTCACAGGGCGGTGACGGCTTGTGATCTGACCTTGGAAGATGTCAGGATACCCAAGTCATACATGGTGGGCGAGCCCGGGGATGGCTTCAAGATTGCCATGGAGCAGTTGGATCAGGGCAGAATAGGGATCGCCGCTCATGCAGTTGGTAAGAATTGAATAGAAATAATCGTGGCTAGATATCATTTCAGTTTTGAATCAACCAATGGTCACCCAGTGGTCCAAATTCGACCATAATTCATTTAACATTCAGTAAGACAAATAAAATGAAAGAAACAATATTACCCAGATAAACCCAGTTCCCCGGGAGTTCTTATCCCTTAGCTAGCCCCAACCTGCGCCCTCTTAGGGGGATGCGTGCCAGTATCATTAAGCAACCGTCGTATGTAATAGTTTTTTGTATGTTTCAGGTATAGCCCAAGCGGCTCTTGATACAGCTATCAACTATGCGAAGGAAAGGGTTGCGTTCGGAAAAAGTCTGACCCGACTACCCTCAGTTAAGGTAAATATTTGTGTAACAATATTTCATGACTTCATTCCTATTTGTATGTATTGTATACATTTTATATACAATACAGAAAACCTTAATATCTAAAACCTTCCTCAGAAATTACTTTGTTGATGAATGAAAACCGCATTAAAACAACTTATTATAACAACTAGCTGTACCCGCGACTTCGTTCGCGTCCGAATTATACTTTACTTTTCTATAATAAAATAATGTTTCTAAAATAAAAGTAGCCTAAGTTACTACTTATTACATTAGCTACCTGGCAAAAAAGTCCCGTCAAAATCGGCCCAGCCATTTCAGAGATTAGATCAAACAGACCGACAGACAGACAGACAAAAAATTTTAAAAGTGGTTTTTTGGTGTATGTACCGTATTTATATTCATATGCATGCAGTAAAAAACAGTTATTTCAATATTACAAACAGACACTCCAATTTTATTTATATGTGTAGACTACCTTTTACTAAAAAAGAGTGACCGTGACCTGCGTGAGTACCTAAGCTCTTCCTATTTTAGCCAACAAGCTGCCTTTATTATATGTATTTCCTTTGTAGGCAATAAAATTACAATATAAGATTTATGATTATCTTACTCGTCCGGAATAGCAACGCATGAGTGTCGGAAGTTACGTGATAACGTCATATTCATAATGTAAATTGTATATAGGTAACGGTTACCGTCAGCTTGTTTGTCATTCCAAATACACAAAAATATACATAAATTGTAAGAGGAAAGATGAATCAGGGAAAAATGTGTAATTTGAAAATTGGAGGAAATAAAATTATTGTTTATATACAGTCTGTTAGGTATCGGAGTTCCGATAATTGTACCACGTATTGTACGTTATATTTTATTGACGAATTACTATACAAAGGGGATCTCACCCCTCCCTCCTAAATGAGAGCCATTTTTTAATTTAATATCTCGTATTTTTACGTGTATTTTTTCATGTTTTCATGTTGCCCCAATACACAAAAGTAATAATAATAATAATATATAATAATCTCAGGACAATTCACACAGCGCCATCTAGACCCAAGTTAAGCTAGCTAAAGCTTGTGTTATGGGTACTAGACAACTGATACAAATACATAGATAATATTTTTCGTAAATACATACATATTATACATAGAAAATAGCCAGACCGATACAAACAATCATACTCATGAATACAAATGTTTGTGCCGTGCGAGGAATCGAACCCGCGACCATCGGACGTAAAGCGGTGTGCTAGACCGCTAGACCACCGAAGTCGTCAAAAGTGGTCTTATTTAAAAGATTATGATATGAAATCCTTTAGTGTAGCTTACAATATATAGTATATAGTAAGCTACACCTAAAACACCAATCACTTTCTTTTTAAAACATTGTTCTGTCACATCACATTAGTATTGCAATTCGGGCTAATAATGAATAAAAAGTGTCTAGCAAACACATGTCAAAATAACAAAAAAAAAGACACTTTTAGGTCGTACACATTAGTGTGCGAGCGGGAGCGGTATTTTTAAGGATAAATAGGTGTGAGTGAAACAAAAACTAAGTACTAATGAAATGAAACCGTCTGACTGCTACTGACTCTTATAATAAATGTCTATATATAACAGGACAGGCTGACTGATATGTCCATTCTGGTGGAGACGGCCCGGCTGCTAACGTACCGCGCAGCCACCAACGTGAGCACGAAGAATAGTGCGATGGCCAAGTACGTGTCCGGAAGGAATGCGGCCGCCGTCGCTGACCACTGCGTGCAGATACTGGGCGGCCGCGGACTGTCCACTGACTACGACGCGGAGCGACACTTCAGGTATGTAGAAAGAAGGAAAACAGAAGAAAAATGTGTTTTGACCACTGAATAATAATAATAATCTCAGGACAATTCACACAGCGCCATCTAGTCCCAATTTAAGCTAGCTAAAGCTTGTGTTATGGATACTACACAACTGATAGACATATGTAAATACATTTTTTTTGTAAATAATAATAATAATAATAATAATCTCAGGACAATTCACACAGCGCCATCTAGTCCCAATTTAAGCTAGCTAAAGCTTGTGTTATGGATACTACACAACTGATATAAATACAAAGATTTTTTTTTTCGTAAATACATACATAATATACATATAAAATACTCAGACCTACCTGTCACAATCATAGTCAAGAATACAAATGTTGGTACTGGGCGAGAAATCGAAGCAACCATCGAAAGTAAAGCTGTGTGCCAAACCGCTAGATTACTCAGGTCGTCAATATGGCTGTAGAATATTTTCATACAGTTCACTTTCATGTCAACAGGGACGCTAGAGGTACGCAGATATATGGTGGAGTTACAGACATTCAGAAAAGACTGATCGGACATTACCTGCTCAAAGAGAACGATGCGCTCTGAAAGTGGCGGCGGTAAGCGGGTAGAACTGGTTAGAACTAGTTTTTCTATGTTAAGGATACACCAGAAACAATATATTAAAATTATTGGACAATAAACACTGCCCATGGTGCGGGAATTCTTGGTACTAATTCGTGTAGTTTTTCTAATGCATTAAATGGATTTCTTTTGTAATTTTATTATTCAATTCAATTCAAAATATCTTTATTCATGTAAGTCTACAGACTCTTACGATGTGTCAAATCTACCGTCAGTTCGGAGAGCTTTCGAGCTGAGAAGAACTGACAAGAAACTCGTATCATATTCTTTTCAAATAAAGTTGAACATATTTATAATAATACTTATTCATTTTTAAATTAAAATTTGGGAGAATAGAGTGACAACCAATATATGCTATTGCAATGTTGTCTATTGTAAATTAACCCTTTTTAAAGGGATTAAAGAATTACAGCTTTATCTCTATCTCTCTTGCACAGTAAGAACTAGCGAGATCTTCTATCTTATTATAATTCTTTATATTGTCCAACAACTCTTGTTAACAGATACTAAATTGTTATATAGAAGAAATATGCGAAAAAATGTGTATTATTTGTTTAGTTTAGATTTTATGTGAACATGGGGTTTTGGCACATCACATTTATGCCATATGTGAACGAATTTATTTATATGCTAAGTATTGGTCAGGTTTATAGTGAAATAAATTTGTGCCAACATAACTGTTGGTTGTAATTTTAAATTCGGAAACACCAAGATTGAGGTTCAATTGTTTTTAGTATTCAATATATTAGACTTGATTAGAAAACATTCCCCGGTATAGTAAGTTGTAAATCGATTGTGATACATGTTCGTAAGATGTTGTCTAAACGACAGATTAGCTGCCTTTACATGCACGTTCTTTCATGGGTGATCAGGAGCGCGGAAGGAAAGCCAGCGCATACAATCATGAGTGATTGAATTTAACAATCCATAGTCAGAAGCCCGCAAAAAGACGCTGGATGAGCGAGCTGGCGGTGCTCGCGGTCTTTCTTGTTCTCTTTGCATACATATACATGATTTTTTTTTAAAGAATGGATTCATGGTTGTTTTTGTGAAAGAGCGTACTTGTAAAGGTAGCTAATAGAACTTCTATATATTCTCTATAATCAGGAGGATAATAACAAAATATTGTGCTAAAATGTACAGTTTTATTGAATTAGGAGCTATTAAATAATAATAAAATAGTTGCAGTCTGGTCTAGCATAAAAGATGAATTGATTTATCTTGATTTATTTGATATGACATATTATCAAAGATGTGTAAAGAAAAACGTTAGTTAATGCATATAGAAACTAATATAACATATATTATTGGATCTATTAATGTACTTATCATTTCATACGTATTATCAGATTAGTAGGAGTTAGTTAACCGTACATGTTAATGGACCAAATGTACTTATGAATTTATATAATACACCCCAAGATTATTCAATGCAAATATATATTACCTTATCATATCTTCAAAGTGTATTCTAATCGTTTAAAAAGGGTGAGATCCCTTATTTTTCATTGCTATTTCATATACCTATATTTTTATGTTATTGTAAAGAGTATTGAACTCGCTTTATAAAAGGTAAGATCCTTAATAATTAAATGTACTTAGAATAAATCTTATATACGTTATTGATACTTAAATAGCTAGTCTTAATAAGAATCGAGTCAAAATGGGTGATGTAAAATTTAAGTAGGTATACTTGTTCGGTGTAACGAGTCCAATTTTTTTTATGTTTAAACTGGTCCTTATATATTTTATCTGTTAACATAAATTCTACTATTTAAAAAAATATATAATAACGTTACTTTATACCTTTAGCTCAAATTATTTGTAAAATATGGTATATTCTTGTATACAATATTTTACCGTAGATATTTTTTTATTTTTAAATATGGTATAAAGGTCTTTTACCATATTTCAGTAGGGCTGATGGTAAGACATTATTATTTGACAAGTCAAATAAAGTAATCCTTAGAAGCACTTAAATCCAATAAAAAAAAAAGTCTATTTATGTGTTCATTGAACGTCTGTCTGGCAATTAGCCTAAATCAGCTTACAAAGTGCGAAAAGATGGTAATTATCGTATTAGTCTTTATAAATCCTACTAATATTATAAATACGGAATTTGTGAGACTAGAAATTATTTCGTACTCTTTCATGAAAAAACTACTGGATGTATTCGTATAAAACTTGGCACTTGAGATACTTTTTACTCGAATTCACGTGATTGCTACGAGAATAATAACCGTCAAATCGTTATAAAATTGTAAAGAATATAACCTAACTAATTGTTGTGATTCTCAAGTATGTTTAATATGATTGTTCAACATTGTTGTATTCCAATAAAAAGTTTATTTTTCTAATTTGTTTTGTTTAATTTTGTAAAACTCATGCTCGAATGGCGGCTACATGACGGTTAATTAGTGACTTGGTAACAACTGGGTAACGACAGACTTTCTCATTCGTTTCTTTTTCAAGCTTTGTAATACTGTTGTCCGAAGCTGGACATTATGTAAATAGAAGCGAGATTGAGTGCAGAGGCCTCTACAAAATAGTGGAGGGACTTCCAAAGCGGCTAAGGCTTTTTTTAAGAATAAGACTAATGTCTCTGATCCAAAAATTATGCATTTTCTCCTCAAATTGGAACTTTTCCCACAGTTTTTCGGAAAAACTTGGGAGGAAAACAAGACGCTCAACTAGCAACACTGATCCTAATAATTATTAAATAAATATACAAAGTAAGACAATATTTAGTGATCAGCAAACATGGAACATTACTATGAGAAACGTAAATAAATACTTAATACTGCAATTAATAATCTATTAGTTATGGTGCTTATCTAACGAACTGTTTACAATGTTTCTTAATCTTTGTCGAAATAGGGCGTTGTTTGGACGAAATCAAACAAAAATCTATAAATTAAACTTTGGGCAGCATACATATACCTATATGTTTCCAATTTGTTGAAATTGATCATAATAGATATTCCACCGCTTTCACATAAGTATTTATTAGGTAAATATAATCTCAGCGGCCCATAATCCGATGCAGTCCTGTGGACGAAATTGATAATATTTTTTTGTATTGCAACCACAGATAAAATAATATTCCAATTGCAACAGACACTTGATAAGTTTAGATAAGATTAAGTTCTTCGATTTCAATTACTATGAAAAATGGGTAAAATAAATCGTATAGCACCAAAAGGCTAAGGTGGTACATTTTATTTTTTAGTTCCTATTCCAACTTCTCGTTACGTTTTATTTTTAAATGAGCATTTTTTGTGCTTCGGTATACGCTCGCTGTAACAGAGAATGTTTATTGTATAGTTCATATTAAACCAAATGGGGGAGTTGTTTAATTTTAATTTGTATATATGTATATATATTCTAATAACTATGTTAGATATAATAATAATTTACAATAATTTATTTATTTCACATATTTTATACAAATAATTTATGAAGTAGGTACCTGCCTTCTGAGGTACGTATAGAAAATACACGTATTTCAGAAGTTAGTGTTCTCTTCTATATTATGGTGTACTTATGAGTGAATTGATCAGGATATTTTTACATTTTAAATATTTAATGTGCGTGTGTGTGTGATTGATTTATAAAAATAATGTACTATACTATCAGTATAGTATACTATCAGTTGGCTTTCTTACCAGTTGTTCTCTGGACTATTTTCTCTTGATATTTTTTGTTTCACATCACATTTCATACGAAACGGACTTTGAAATTTCGATTAAAAAAAAAATTGAATAGAGCCCCTCTATTTTTGAAGTTGGTTAATAACATACTCAAATAGCGTTCTATTTCTGACAATGGTATTTGTGAAAAAGAAATCTTGTTTTTTTAATCTGTAGTAACATGCTATGGACGTAACATAATACCTATGTAAGTTTTTAAATTAAATTCGACCCTATGTCTATATGTAAAGACCGATTATTTTAGCTTAGCCAGTAGCCACCCGTGTTCAACAGCAATCAACTAACGCCGATAAACTAATCGCCCACAGTCAAACTATGTGAATACTACAAAAATAGACAAGTGTGACATTCTCTCACATACCGTGCCATTAGATAATGCGGGTTTTGTTCATAAATGCCAGGGATGTTATGGATATGAAATTTCGGATACGGATAGGTTTCGGATATAGGGATGGGGATATGAAATTATTTCGGATTATCCGTTAGTTTCGGACAATTTCGCTTACAGGTTTTAAATTTTTTTTTTAGGAATTTCAAAAGTAATATATATATATAGCTAATAAAATGGTTACATAACGTGTCTCAATTAGGCTCCACCCCTATCCGATATTGTCCGAAACTTTTATTTCGGATTCGGTTACGGTTACGGATATTTTTTATATGGGATATCCGATAGTTTCGGTTACGGTTACGGAGCTCCTAACATCCCTGATAAATGCACACTTTATTCACTCTATTGTTGGAAATTAGAGTTATTTTAAAAGGTTTTCATAGGAGCTGAATGGCAAATTAATTGACGGTCCATCTAATGTTAAATGGCAACCATTGTCCTCAGTTATTTTAATAAGTGTTTTTCTTCTACGCTGAATGGCAAACTAATTGACGGTCCATCTGATGGTAAATGGCAACCGCCGTCCTCCGTTATTTTAAATGTTTTTCTTATAAGCTGAATGGCAAACTAATTGACATCCCATCTGATGGTAAATGACAATAGGTATTACGTGACGCCTTGTACCACTTACGCGTTGCCATTCCGGCAGACTAAGGTGTTATGCCACTGTACACAGTAATTATACTGCCATATCTCATATTTAAAATCAAATGACGGCCACGGTGGTGTAGCAGTTTAACGGTTAGCTCACCGTCTTACTATCGAAATTCGCGGGTTCGAATCTTCGCACGGTACAAACATTTGTATTCAAGAGTATGATATTTCTATCCGTCTGGGTGTTTTCTATATATATTATATACGTATTTACAAAAAAAAGTACTACTACTTTACTAGTTACTAGACAACTGATATAAATACATAGATTTATATCAGTTGTCTAGTAACCATAACACAAGCTCTGCTTAGCTTGGGACTAGATGACACTGTGGGAATTGTCCTAACATATAAAAAAAAGATATACATAATATAAAATATATATAAACACTACATACAAAGGAAGCTACTTCTGAAATAGGTCAGGCAGATGAATCAACATATTTTTTTATACGATGTTTACCACCTCAATAAACTAATTTCATCTTATTAACGCTTCTATTCAATTCTTTATTAATGATTTTATATCAACATATCTGTTATGTGATAAATAGAGACTACATACTATAATTATACTGCTAACTAATTTGAGGAATGACAGTTTGAGAGGTAAATATTTATTCGTGTTTAGACTCGAATAACTAAATTAATAACGCGGGAAAAGATTTCGTGTCTATTAAAATGCACCTAATATGGTATTTTATAGCGTGTCCGGTTACAATATAATTATACTCGAGTCGGTGTAATGCCGCTACTGCGGTGCCATTGTGGTTCGCAGGTTCAGCGGTCGCGTTACACGTTCGTGTAACGTTACCGACTGACTGCAGTTTAGTGCATACCGCGCTTGTGGATAGCGCGCCAAAATGCGCTGCATATTCGAATTTAGAATGGATTGTTTTTAAGTGAATCATGTTTCGGTGTTGATCTTTATTATTTAGTGTAGGCGTTATTAATTCTAATTTTAAAAATGTGTTTATAGTCTAGTGCGATTTCTCATTCTTAAGAACAAGATTATACCACCGTATAGTGATTATTTATTCTGTGTATATACTGAAATTATCTGTGAGAGTTCGTGAAATTTTGAATCTATGCGACATTTTTGTGTAACTACCTAAGTATGTAGGTGAATGTGCAGTTTTAGAGAAATGAACTACAATATTTGCAGAACTTTTCTCTAGACTCTAGTATTCAACTTATAGATTTCGAATGTGGCCAATTTGTAAGTGTCAATGTATTTTCATAAATCTCGGGTGATGGTAACAAAACAATAAACTATTCCTACTAGCGAAAAGACATGTCAAGTGTTCTGTTCGCCATAATGTCGACAGTTGAAAATGCCTCTGACTACCCATCTAGGATAGTTGTGATGGTATATTTATGTGTGCCGGATGTTTTGTCATAACCCTAAACATAATAAACATGGGCAATTCACAAACGTCATCTAGTCCCAAGCTGAACAGAATTTGTGTTATGGGTACTAGACAACAGATCTAAATACTTAATTCTTGTTTTTTAAATACATACATAGAAAACACTCGAAGGATACAAACAATCATACTTATGAATACAATAGTAAAGCAGTGTGCTAAACCGCTAGACCACTATCATTGAAATATTAAAATTGAAACTATTATTTATTTGGCAATACGATAAAAATTAGCGTTTGTTAATATTGACTAAATATTTTTTCTATTTCCCTTCAAATTAAAAGCGCTTCTTGCCTAATGATTGTTTCTGTGATTTGACTACGTGTATTACATACATACCGGACGACTCTTATCCGAGATGGGGTAGCTAGAGTCAAAATTGAATTGTCGATGTTGTGGTAACATTGTTTCACTACTATTCCCTAATTTTCTTCGAAAGGAAAAAAATGTCATAGAATGTTAAATCCTTGTTATACAAAACTGTATGTAAGCTGACAGGATTAATACAAACTTATGCTTTATTCTTTTTATTCTTTCTTTATACAAATAACGTACAAATTTTACAAAATTTATTGTACATTGGACCATTGAATTTATTATACATATCAGATTAATTAAGATTTTTTAGATTAATTTCATAAAAAATACAATTGTTGACTATATAAAAAAAATGAAACAAAATAAACATAAAATAGAACAAAAAGAAAATTTAAAGTTCAACATCATATTTCTTGCGATGATATGTGTGCATAGTCCATAAATTATTCAAATTACACCATGTTAACATTCTTATTAAATTATTGATTGAATGGGATTTTAGGAATACGTAATACTATTTAAAATTTGTTCAGTGGCATCATAGTCTAATTTTTGTAGGTAATGTTTTACCTTGTGTTTAGCTTCAATCTTGGTAATATTTTCCAACTTGCAAAGCGCATTAATTTTTTTATATAAGAACGGGAACGAGTATGTGCTAAATCGTTTGGCAAAAGTAGTTCTAACGCCAGGAATCATTATATTGCGTCTTCTCTGGTGTAATGACAAATCAGTTAGTTGTGGAGAGTTATGATGCGAAATAACAGCCTTGAGGATATATAGCTGCCCAACTGTAAGGATCGCTGCCTCTTGGTGTAATAATGCTATCTGTGGTACAAACAATCTAATGAGATAGTCGGATCAACCAGTCTTGTAGCTTACGAAGAATACGTCATTTTCAGCAACATACACATGTATGCCTACATAGGCCGATAAAGCGATAAGATGATAAGACAGTTTATCATTCCACATTGATTACCAAGCCGGTACAGTTGTATCATAGTGCCATAAAAATAGTACAGGAAAAAAATGAGTGTCATAGTGTATATAATGTTATTTTTAATATATTCCAACCCTATAAGTGGGCAAGAGAGTCCTGTTCAAACTGCCGATGATAGCGAGAGTGAAGTTAATAGAATAATAAAGTTATCAGATGTATGTACATGTAGCGAAATTCGGGACAACGCAGGCAATCATAATAATATTGTGTTGAATATATTATGCTCTACATTGGACAATACAAATTCGTTTGAGGATTTGGACAAGATCGAATGGCCACCTAACCCTCACAACCTGAAAATTACAACACACTTTCAGGGCTTGGGAATCACAACCTTGGCGAAGTAAGTAGCTATTCATTGTATTTATTTATTGACGGCTGCAGTGATCTAGTGGTTTAGCACACCGCCTTATTTGTCATGGTCACGGGTTTTTTACTAGTACAAGGCTAACATTTGTATTCATGAGTTTGATTGGTCCAGTTGTTTTTTTTATTAATTTTATTATTTACAAATAAATGTAAATACATTGTTTTCATTTTCTATCAGTTTTTTAGTAGCCGATCATAGGACAAGCTCTGATTAATTTGGGATTAGATAACGCTTTGTGAATTGTCTTGAGTTAAATTCGAATTAAATCATATTCAACAATCATTTATTTATATAGGACATTTTAGTCGCTTATGAACGTCAAATTTTTTATATTATAATTTTTCTGTATATAGATCCAATTGAGAAGAACTGGCAAGAAACTTAATTGAAATACTTTTTTTATAAAGCCAGTTTATTTACAATGTATAATTTATATAGGTGTCTATATCTAACATTAAATGAAAGTTCCATACATGAACAACTATTGCAATGCGTGCTCGTCATTCAGGTAATCGTGATAGGCTTTGCTCAGTAAATATGATTTAGCAGTTGTTTTCATTAAACAGTTGCCAATAATATTATTTACTGAACATACCGTCCAGTGAAACTGTAAAGGCAGCTACGGCCAGCAGCATTAGAGTAGTCAAAAAAAAAGTTTTAAATTGGCTTTATATATGTGTCTATTTTTTCCTGCACCTCTATTCCACTGATATGTACATTTATCTGTGTCTTATCTGCGAACTTGGCACCATAAACAAAACAAAATACCTATTTATGTACACAGGATATGTTTTGAAGGGCTAGACTTGCTTACTTACTACTTGATGGCATCAGCAGTCTAGGTTCTCAGGTAGTCTATTCTCGAATAATAGAAACATTTGTTTCCATGACTATGTATGTGTATGTCTGTATAATAAATAGAAATCTACAAGCTCTACTTATGGCTAGATGTCGTTGCGCGAATTATCTTTGTTGATTAATACTGTTTTGTTTTCATAATAAAAAACAAACAATTAGATTTGCACTGCAACAGTATAAAAAATGACTTCTGTTCGGTTTTGTATCAGCTTTTAATCTCTCGTCGTCGACGTCTTTTTAATTATATCATCAGATTGAGCAAATCAACTCCCAGCAGTGATATTTCCGAGATTATTAAAAAAAACAACAACAAAATATATTGATTTTTTTGTATAGGTGTGCACATTAATACATACCTATATGAAGAAATCAATGAACACTCATCGTCAAATAGATTATCAGTAACTCTGTAGCGACGGAGTCACCTCACTACGATTAGTGCTTACTCAACAAGTACTCGTAATTATTTCATACAGTTACTGTGACGTCTTTGTGACCATGCGGTAATAATAATAATTATATCTCTGGACAATCGAACAGCGCCATCTAGTCCCAAGCTAAGCGATGCTTGTGTTATGGGTACCAGTCAACTTATAGATATATTAATTTAATTCTTTCTGCAATTTTTATTTGAAACATTAAAACACACAGACAGTTCCCGCATCGTTACGATTTATTTTATATGTAAAGATAAATAAAATAAATAACGGTGTGTTAATTGTCTAGCAATTAACACACCGCCATCTAGTTCTGCGGTAAGCAGAGCTTGTGTTAGGGGTACTAAACACCTGATATATAACAACTACTAAGAGGTTTTTTTTTGTAAATACATACATAATACTCATGAATACAAATGTTTGCACCGTGCGAGGTATTGAACCCTCGACCATCGGAAGTAAACCGATATACTAAACCGCTAGGTCGTCAACATAAAAGAAGATAATTCTAGATGAACCGGTGAACTTGGTATCATCTAAATATACATAAAAGTACTATTATATATACATATGGCCAAACCGTATGTCTATCTGATTTTTGTGATGTAGAGGTACATAACTAAACGACTTAACAAAACTTAATAAAACTTGACGTGAAAATACACATATATATATTACGAGAGCAGAGCCTATCTCTGTATGTTTTATCTCAATAATTTAGTAAGGAGTGAATTACAGGATCAAAGTTATGTAGGTTAGATAGCAGGTGCATATTTTTCTCCTTTAATCTCTAGTAAAGACCCAGTTTTGGTCCAATGTAAGGTCAATGGCCATGTTATCTGTAGGGAATGATAATAGCGCAGTTTACGCAGTTGTCACATCAATCATGGTGTGCTGAATTAATGTTGGCATACGCAGTTTACTTTGCAAACCTTCATTACACCTCTTGCCTCTTGAAACAGTCATTATACTTTGCTACATCCGGTTAACCTAGATCTAAATAACGGCTTATCGACATAGGGATACCTTTTACAGCTACCCGTGTAATTATTATTCATACAAACATCTCAACAAATCACTCGATATATTGCTAAAAACTGCATGAAAGTAGGTTGCGTAGTTCAAAAGATCTAAGCGAACAGACAGCGGAAGCGACGAAGCGAAAAAAAGATTTTTAATATATAAAAATATCTCTATACTGAACTGGAATGGGGGAACAATAATAATACAATAAATTTGACGTTCATAAACGGCTAAAACGTTCTACTTGAATAAATGATTTTTTTGATTTGATTTGATGGTAGAGTAAGGTATATGTATAGTAAATGTAATTGTTAGTGATAGTGAAACAAAATCTTTACGAAATTCGTGCAATAATATGAATAACAAGTTACTACTCGATTTTGTATACTTTTATTAGATAAATGTTAGCCATTTACGTCAATGATATACATTTGAACTTCACGTCAAATTAAAACGAATTCAGCGGATTGAGCACGATATGGTTACATATAGGTACATTCTTATTTATAACATTAGTAGGTATGAGTTTATTTTGACTTTGAAAGGTTGTAGCATAAAATAATAGTTACAGAAATTAAAGATGAAAAAAGGAGACCAGCGAACACACTTTAATTTCAGTTTTACCTTAAAACTTAATACACCATTTACATTTATAATTTTTCACTGTAGTTCTACTGTAGGCCAGCGGATTTGAGTCGTAGAAACTGGAGTAACTATTGATTGTTCACATATTTGTATAATTTTTATTGGATTAAATGAAACACTGCCATCAATGTCCCATGTTCTTTTCAGTCGTAATTTTCATTTTACAATTCTCACTTCCAGGTTGCCACCACATCCTCAAGTGGAATCCTTATATTTCGACGACAACACCATATCGAACTATTGGCCTGAACCATTAATCGGTGTGCCTAACTTAAAAGTATTGTCATTCTACAAAAACGATCTAAACATTGTTAGACATGATTTATTCGCTAGAATAGAAACTTTAGAAGAGCTAGATCTGTCATATAATAAATTAGCTGCACTGGGTCCAGATATTTTTATACTTGTACCGCAGCTGAAAAGGTTGAATTTGCAGAGCAATCTTCTAACTGAGATGCCTATAATAACGTTAAATCGTCTGGCCGCATTGGAAGAACTAGACCTGAGCAGAAACAGTATTAGTGGAGAGTTAACGCTCCGAAGCGATGGTGAAGCATTCAAAGGATTAAAACGTGTTTTTTTGGGCAATAACAAAATAAATTATATTTCCAAATATTCGTTTGCATCTGATAATAACATGTAAGTATAACATAAACATTTATTTATATGTACGAGTATGGATGAGAAATTGTTCACCCGCCAGCACTAATGGTGTACGTTGACGGAGCAAAGGTATAGGCCGATAGGACGAGGATAAAGTCAGTTTAGTTAGAAACCTCGAATTTACCACGATGGTTACAGGGAATACATCGTAGGGTTGGCCTATTGTTAACTTCTTCCTCCCATGGTATATATTAACCACCCGCTTTCTCCTCAATGCTTGATATTAGTGTATTCATTTATAGAGAGCGTCATAGCCTAATAGTTTACTATTCACAACTTAGATTGGTTTAGAGTTCAAATTTTCTGGCATACACATCATACCTCTGACTAGCCAATTGGTAAAATAGCCGTGATTTTTATATTATTTTTATCATATTGAACGAAATTTTTACCGTCTTGTTATATATTTCAGTGAGCTGTTAGATCTGTCATATAATCAAATAGGGACAATTGACGAATTTGCAATCGCAAAGTGCGGTAATCTTCAAGAATTGAATCTTGCTAACAACAACATAGCGTTTGTTTTTGAACTACCTCGTTCAGTTCAGATTGTGATAATGAAATATAATAGTCTGTACCAGTGGCCGCAATTCCCAGTTGGAATAAAGCTGATCGATTTATCTAATAATCGGCTGTCTGATATATATGACGACGATAGTTCAGATTTCCAAAATTTGGAGGTGAGTTTCTTAATCGTAGCTTATTTAATGTTTGATACTGTTGTGGTCTAATGGTTACTAGTACTACTTAAACCAAAAAGATCGTGAGTTCAATTGTGGGCGACACCGAAAAATTTTGTGCCAATTTATGTTTATCTCTGACTGACTGTAAGGTGATAAAAATACTGATACTGATAGCATCAGCATCATTACCTTGCCTTTATCCCCTTATTTGGGGCCAGTACTGTTAACAAACCAAACTTAATCTGAGTGACTACGGTTGTCTGGTGGCCAGTTTGTATTTAAATAAACTACAGAGAAGTCAAGTATTGTTATCACGACATAGATGTCGTGGTTTGACAAGAACTCTGACTAACCACCTCGGACAATAGTCGTGAAGATATTGAAGCTGAGGTATCAAATATCAATGATAAGATTATTGGAGGCTACGGAGTTAGCAAAATATGCAAAAGGGAAAAATTACACAAAGTATAAACTTAGAAATATGATATTGTATCTATGTTCCGAAGTGCAGAATAAAAAAAATCTTTATTTTTTCATTCCACGATACAGGCATTGTCTAGTGTGGGGTCATTGATAAACTTAACCTTAGTAGTAAGTTTTTGAAATAAAAGTTATTCTTATTTTTCTTCTAGATTCTAGACATCAGTGGAAACCAAATATCAGATTTGAATATACAAAAGAAAATGCCGAGTTTATTAAACTTGGACCTCGCATATAACATGATCGTAGATATACCAAGAACTCTTAACAGTGAAATATTTCCAAATTTGAAAACGCTTCGGTTGGATGGCAACCCTATACGCAGTATTTATTTTAAGAATATTATAGCTTTGAAGACTTTACTTATGAACGACTTGGAAAGTCTGACAGTGGTGGAAGATAAGTCGTTCAGTAACGTAATGGGCAGGGAAGATATTGTAATGAACGGTCAGGAGACAACCGTTGTGGGCTCAAGATGCTTCTCGCTTTACTTGAGCAATTGTAAATCATTACAGGAAATCAGAACTGGTGCTTTCGATGGGACATCTTTATGCATGGTAAGTGTCTATGAAATCAATTGAGAGCCTCGATTGTCTAGCCGTTTAGATACCGCCTTACTTTCTTCCTTATAATCACGGGTTCAATTCCTCGCTCGCGTCAAACATTTGTCATGAATACAAATATTTGTATCGGTCTGTGTCTATGAATTTACAAAGAAAAATGTATCTAAGTATCTATACCAGTTGTCTAGTATATAAGGTCTACTTAGTTTGGGAATTGATGGTAGTCCATGGTTATTATTATTATTATTAATATTAGGGAACGGGATTGCTGGTAATGATGGTGATGGGCTAATCAACAGACTTTGTCTCATCATCCTATACTGACGCCCCTCCAGCGTATACCATATCCATTCCATTATCGTCTAAAAATACGGCAATATTATTTTTATTTTTGCGAAATCTCTCTACAATCTTCTAAAAGATCTGCCTGTCTAGAACTGCAGTAAGTGTATCAAAAGCTACATTAGCAAGTTCTACTACTACTACTAAATTTGGCTGGGCAGGGAAAGAAACACGAGCGGTGAAAGTGAGTGTTGATGTACGTCGGCAAACTCCGAGCAGTTCCCAGGGGTAAATTTTAGGGACTAAAACTTACACCCGGGAACAGCTCGGAGTTTCCCTCTCTGCCACACGTTTGACCCGGCACATCATGAATCCATAGAATGCTAAGAAGTTTTATTTTCGTCTCTCTTTTTCCAGTTGGACATAAGTAAGAATAACCTAACAAATATACCAAGAGACTTACTCGACTGGTCCTCCGTGTCGGAAGGCGTCAATCTGCAGATGAACCCTTGGCATTGTAATTGTTCCTTAGAGTGGATGCTGGATGAACTGCTGGCGAGAATGTATGACAAATATCCAACGCTGCTATTGGATATGAGGTAATGTGATGAAGAGAAATTCACTAACGTAAATAGTTATATAGAAGTATCTAATAAAATATTTTTTATACATATACTATGTAATGTATATTTCTTTTGTCCATATATATGTATATGATTGAAAATCTAAACGCTTGGACTGATTTTATTTATAAATTTTTTTGTCACGGTAAATGGAAACATAGCTTTGTAGGTACCTCTGTCTCCAGAAGACCTGTTACAAAGTTGTATATTATTTTTCTTTAGTCATCTGTTTATATACCTTAATTTCTATGATTAAATTGCATCGCCTCTGATCTATGTTCTCTCATCATCGCCATAATTGACGGGCAGAGTCGTCCACATTGTTAATTTTGTACAAAAGAATAAAAAAATAAAAGTCTATCTCGGTTAAATATAATAAAGATAGATTTAAAAATATTCTACCTATATATTGTGCATAATACCGTTACAGACTTTGTAAAAAAACGTTTGCTGTATTTCTGTTGTAGCATGATATTAGGCAATGAAATTACAGAATAATATACATGAAATGTTAGTGCTCTGGAATGACAACGCATAGATAGTATCACGAGCCATGATAACGTGATGGTATTGTATTGTATTGTATTGTATGTTGGACTCCATTCTCCGCAATTAGCCTCTCATTCGGGCCGTTGTGCGTGCAGAGCCAGACTACTAAAGTAGCCAGCCAAGCTCCTCCCAAAAGTGCAGAAGACTCCTGGTGTCTTCGCAGGCTTCATGGTGCGTCCTCACCGTTCCGAGGATTTGTTTTCGTTGTTGATGACTGCTCCAGGATATGATAACGTGATGTCCGTAGTGTTATTAGTATGTAGGCGATGGTTATCGCTTACCATCAGGTGGGCCGTTAGCTTGCCATTCCAATTACAGAATAATCCTGGAATGGTAACACTTGAGTGGTAACACGAGTCTTACATGATAATGTGATGACTGCTTGGATGGTAACACGAGCCTTACATGATAATGTGATGACCGCTTAACATCAAGTGGGCCGTTAGCTTGTCATTCCAATTACATATTAATCCTGGAATGGCATCGCTTGATTGGTATCACGACCCTTACATGACGATGTGATGACCGCTTACCATCAGGTGGGCCGTCATCTTGTTTGGCATTTCAATTACATAAAAAACGTGTATATACAGGTGCGGCTCCCCGCAGGGTTTTAAGGGTCTACGACTCGTGCATTGGTATAACTGGACAGAAGAGCCGCTCTGCAATGACGTGTACCAGAGGTCAGGACCTCACGATACCTTCATGGTATGTACCTATCAATTAACGATCAGACTAACACAAAGTAATTGTTTGCTAACTAACTCTCTGGCAGTAAATGACAATTGACAACCATCAGATGTCAATTGTGAGTAGCTATGACGTGGTCTGGTGTTTTGAGTAGTCATGCTCACGAAAATGTGCAGACTTGTGGCGGCGTGGTGGGTGGGTCACTGGGCTCCCTAAAATATGGTCGAGCGCAGTGGTGGCTGGCTCATCCGTCATACTCGTGAACGGGTGCTGCTTGTGTGGACTGGTCTGCTCTAATCACTATGACTTATTTTCTCTTATTAATTGTTTAACCAGTTGTTGTGTATTGAATGTTTTTTCTATTTTATTATTTCATTGAATTAGTGCTAATCGGTGGTTTGTATTCACACACCGAAACTTAAATTTTAAGTAAGAATACATTATTTAAAAGAGCAACACACAAGTTTCTTGCTTGTTTTTCTTCTGATGAAACAGCATTCCGAATGAGCGGTAGATTAAAAAAAATGTTATGACTATTCAAAAGTGCTTCAATGTAAGTTTATTTGAATAAATGATTTTCTATTCTATTCTACTCTAATTACAAATTATATTAATATACGGCTGTAAGTTGTATATTTTAACCATCGGGGATGTTAGGCCAATCAAAAGCATTCAAATACTAGCTGTGCCCGCGATTTCATCCGCGTGAAATTTATAGCCTATATGTTATTCTAATATATAAGTTTATATTACTGTAAAGTTCGGCAAAAATCCGTTCAGTAGTTTTTACGTGAAATAGTACCAAAACATCCATCCATACTCACAAAATTTCGCGTTTATAATATTAATAAGATTAGGCCCCCTAAATATTCGCAATATTTTTTTTTATTTGTCATATTTATTTTATGTACTAGTGAAAACTGTTCTATATATATACAGTTTGATTTCTAATATTCTCATTTTTGTCACAAAACTCTGATTACTGGAATCTGATTTGTAGAACATATTAATTATATCAGCGAGTGAGATGAGGTATATTTTCTTGTTTTTTAATTAAGAATTACTCCCATTCCAAGTCGGGGGAATTTTATATAGCGTCACATTTTTCTGTCTTGCGTTATGCGCATCCACTATCTGCATCTTCTTTATTCCATACATTTGCGGTCGGCATAATGTTTTACTCTTATATTCATCCCTGTTCGCAGTTATCTTGATATAGTGAATATCAAGATGATTCCTTTCTTCCCATCCCATCTTGCACTGTCCAGTCCACTCTTGTTTCCTTCTTCTGCTTATATAACGTATATAATTGTACAAAAATCCAGTAAATATACCTATATGTATTACGAGCTGTACCTGCAACTTCGTCTGCGTAATATGTGACCTTGACCAAATAATAAAATATATTCAGTAATCTAACAATAAATGCCAAATAAAAAAGTTACATCGTTCTAGCTTAAAAAGTAACGAATTTACTACTTACCATCTACAACCATTATGAGTTGTTTTAAACGTATTTTAATTCCTTCACAGGTAGAAGCATCGGCAGAAGAATATTTCCCTAAAGTGACTACAATGACCATAGTGCTATCTGTTTCTATCATTGTATCACTGTTCGTTGCTATCGCACTGATAGTGTACTTAGTGAAAACGAGACAAAAAATCAAAATGCAGCAAGCCACCAAGCACCGGAAACGACAGAAAGCATCCGATATTAAATACTTCAATGGTATTGATAAGGAACAAATGTACCCCATGAATAAAGCGTGAAATATGAAACAAACTTTATTTATTTAACTAGCCATCTCCCGCGGCGTTGATCGCGTGAATTCGAGTTAAAAGTATCCTATGTGTTAATATAGGATATGGTCTATCTGAGTACCAAACTTTAATCGAATCCGTCCAGTAGTTTTTGCGTAAAAGAACAACAAACATCCATCCTTATATAAATTTTAGTAAAAATAATAATAGTAGATTTCTAGCGAAAGCTATTCTTTTTATGGTAAATATTAACACATAGAACTTCCATGTTATTGGAAAATTGACATTATTATATAATATTTGAATATTATTTATTTTAATTGTTACTACCTATGATAGATTTAAATTTCCAAAATTGTGTGTATGGATATATACACAAAATTCAATAAGAAGTTACCTAATTGTATCATATAAATACTTTTATGTTGTATAGTCATTATTTATTATTATAATAAAAAATCCTTGGACAATTTACATTTTTTGTACACACAGATAATATACATAAAACAACAGACCAATACATTAATAATAATGAATACAAATGTTTTTATCGTGCGAGAATTGAACCCGCGACAAGTAAAAAGGCGGTGTGCTAAACCGCTAGAAATATGAGTGATAGAATAACATATTATTGCAACAAATAGAAAAAAATGACATGACACTCAAATTACAAAATGACCGACATTATGCAGTAACTTTTTAAAAAGTTAAGTGTTTAATTACCAAATTGTAAATTAAAAGTGAAAATGTATTTATTAAGTTTTTTTTATTGTACTGTTTAAAAATTAATTGAATACATCAGAGGATTCCTAATAAAATTTATATAACTTGTGTAAATATAGTTTAGTTTTAAGAAAATATGTTATAGAGTAATTTAATATAAATATAAATATTTTTCTATTTTCTCATTTTGTTTAATTATCATCGTCCGAATGGGTTTATCATCTTACGTAGTGCGGCGGGTCCGTCCCATTTGCCTTTTATCAGTCTGTTCCAATAAAGAAATGGGAATAAATGCTTCTTCATGTAGTAGAATAATCGACGTTCTTTGCTCTGAAATATATTTTAAAATTTACGAATAAAAAAATAAAATGCGACACGTCTACTTCTTAATGCAATCGACGAGAACTTCTTGTAACTTTGTATATAAATGTGTGGATGTCTTGTTAGTCGCTCAAATAAATAAATAAAAATGTAGTAGTCGAGGCGAGTAGTAGTTGTATTTATTTTTATGTAACTAATGAACAGACAGACAGACATGCTTACGGCCTGACTGATATTGAATTTATAGTAATAATAACTTAGGACAATTCACACAGCGCCAGCTAGTCCCAAGAAGGTACTAGACAACTTACAAGAATACTTAAATATATTTCTAATATATTTATATATATATATATATATATACATATATATTTTCTTCAGCTGATCATGAAGGAGAAGATTGGAAAAAAAAAGTCCCGGCAGAAAGGGACATTCTTAGCTAAAGTTTGGTGCTGTAGCCCAACTTCAAATAAAGCCATAATGTTAACCAACATCCAATAGGAATGAAACTTAAAGAAGAAATATTAATATTAATAATTTATTCTCTTCTCTTCAATTAGTTTCTAGACGATTTAAAGACTCAGTTGGACTGGTTAGATGGGGTTTCTTTACCGGGCAGGATAAATATTACCTGATCGAAAGGGAACGTCTCGCACAGTCTCCTGTCATAGAGGAATTCTGCTAGTATCCCCGTGTTGTAGGAAGTGAGCATGGGACAAGCTCCATACCCGTTGTATCTGGCCGTCAGTTCCTTGCCCTCCATTGTATTAAGCAAGTTAAGCTCCACGACGTGGCTTTGACCGGCTTTGAACATATTCAAGTAACTTATATATTAACGCTTATTGTTACAGTATATGTGTAATATTATCTTACCAGTGGTTTTAGTAAGATTAAGAATTAAAATTAATAACTTTACCAAGAAGTTAGCACTAAATTTATTTTGACTTATAGACCCTAAAATGCGGTATGGAAAGAGAGAATCATAAGCTATACACATAAACTACGTCACAAAATACGTAACAAGTATCAGCTCCAGATCATCATACTTCCGAACATCCTACATGAATAAAGATATTTTGAATTGAATATTATTGTTATTGACTTACCAACAGCGGCTGCAGTTTTACTATTAGGCGTATTGGCACAGTCGCCGACGCCGTAAATGTTAGCATACTTGGTGTGCTGCAAAGTGTACTTGTCGACATCTAAGTAACCCTTCTCCGTGATCAGGTCTTCACACCGCATCAGGCACGCTGGCGGCGACATAGGGGGTGTTACGTGGAGCAGGTTGTACGGCAGGGTTATACTCTGAATTGTTTCAAAAATATTTCTTTATAAAAAACGCTTATTATAAAATAAAGGAGTTCCTAAATTATAATAATAGAGTAGAACAGAAAATAATTCATTTAAATAAACTTACATTGAAGCACTTTTGAATAGTCATCTCATTTATTTTTCAATCTAATCTCATTAGGAAAGTTCTCTTATCATAAGAAGAATGAGTAAGAAACTTGCGTGTTGCTCTTTTAAAGAATTTAGATGTAATATTACATTATTCAGTTGAGTTAATAAATACAAATTACCAACTAGTTAATTAATACATTAGAGTCACAATAACCAATTGATTGAGTAAATCAATTTGAGTAAATCAGGCGTATTGATTAGAGCAGACCAGTCCCAATAAGCAGCACTCGTTCATGAGTATGTCCGATGATAAAAAACCTCATGTACAAAATCCATTACAACTACTGGACAGCAGGAGGGCAACGCATTTCAATACCTAGAATAGTTTTGTAGAACTGAAACAAACATTTGTGATGTATGTTTGTAGTTTTTATGAATGAGGAATACCTAGATGTATGTATAATGCGTCATTATACAATGTCAATTTTCAGAATTTGATAAGAAAGTGTATTTTCATGATATTATTATGTTTACGTGTGATGCGTCACCAGAACTGTTTTATTTATAGACGAATAGGAAAAAAGATACCTAAATGAGAAGCAAACCTCGAAATAACTTGCTGGTATAACCTAATCTTTCACTCTAGGGGGGAAAGGACCGTTTAATAATGTAATGATGCCCGCCTCCGCTAACGGTATACGCTGGCGCCTAGTGAAGAATAATGCAGAAGTCATGTCCCATTGCCCATCGTGGCGAATTTACCAGAAATTGTCCATAACATGGAATTCTTCAAGGGGACCGCTTGAAAGTCGACCTGATACATTGCTAGCAATAAGATCACTTTCCTCTTTCTTAACAATCAGCTAGCTAACAATCACCTACATACGAAACCTGGCATCATCCACATCATATCATTCTCCAGTGAGATCCCGCCACCGTGTATCTATACATCGCTAGAACAGTAGGAAGTACCATTCCATTATCGCCCATTAAAAAACCCCAATACTTATCGTGTGTGATGAAAAATTTATGATGATTATAAATTAAAAAAAAATCGTCGTAACTCTTACCACAGATAAAATAATATTACATAGGTACTGTTATATACAGTACGTAATATTATCTTATCTGTAACAGTGTGTAATATTATTTTATCTGTGGTACGTTACCTTTCCCGCCAAATTCTCGAACACAGCTCCATCTTCCGAGACTTCTACTAAGTTGGTACAGCAATTGACTGTGATATTCCTACATCCAGCTACCTTAGTCAGTGCGTCGGCATACTTGGACACACCAAATATAGCTTCACCGCCAGTATTGTACGTGATGTTGGTTAGGTGGCGAATATTATGCTGAAATTACAGGGTTCTTAATTGAAGATTTAATTACAGTTGTTTTATTGTAACTACACATTTTTTATTTATGTCTGATATCCCATTTAGATTTCTGATTCCCATTCGATTTTAGTTTCTGTTTGATGATTTTTATTTCATTGTTTGGAATGCTTTACGTGTTGTTTGGAATTAAAGATAAAGAATTTGCTATGTGAGTACAAACTTATCTTAATCGTCAGAAATAGCAAAATATGGAGGATATTAAGAGTGTTACTGTGTACTCATGCTCACCTGTCTCCAATAATCGTCAGCCAGGTACATAATCTTTTGTGCAGCCCCTGAACACTTGGTACCGGAGTTGGGAAATGTGAAGATTGCGTGCCCACCTTTGAATCGGCTAAGGCAGCACCATGTTTTGACGCAGTGCGCCGGGGAATAGATTGTGGAGACACCACTGTTGTGATAGTTCAATGCACGCACTAGACCTGGAATCTAAATAAGAAATAACCAGCGAGTCTACTGTCGAAGCAAATTCCGTTTCGAAAACGTTCGGTTGAGAAGTTTACCCAGTTAAAAACTGCATAATTAACCTACCTATGTACTTTAAAATTAGATATACATTAACAACCTATTTACACTGTTACGATATATCATTGTCAATGAATAAAACTAATATTGTAATCGATATATACACAATTACCTACTTTGCGTAAATCGTTGGATTAGAATCGTAATCAAAATAGGTATGTAGTTTGGAGTAAAGTAAATCTGTAAAATATCGACTCAACTGAGTTGATATTGAGATAACGGATAAAAATTCGTTCTTTGAAAATAAATTGGACTATGGGCTAACTAACCTGCCTTCATTCTCATCTTGTAATCCTTCACTGTTGGCCCGCCAGCATAGGTATATGTAGTTCTATGTATAATTTCTATATATATTAATCTTTAAGGTACAGATATATGTATAAGTTACCTACATAAATTAAAATAAAAAATGTACCGATAGCGCAGGTGAGAGCCTTCCATTATTATACCTTAAAAAGTCTGACGTAACTTAATTCTTTAACTTTTGCCCTACAATTATTATGATTGAAAGATATCTTATTTTACCTTATGATAATCATTCTTCAACCCAACGCCAATAACCATGTACTTGTATCGTATTTTATGTCCGTTTTTCGTATGTACAATACAGTTACAAGGATCAAAATCCTCTGCACAATCTTCGAGCCACCGCACACGGGGCGGCAAAACAGACTTCGTTGGTCTTTGACATTGTCCATATTGTCGAATTCCGGCCGCAATCAATGTAAACAGTGGTTGGTAATAGTGAACCTGGTAATATTATTTAATATTACATCATGAGTCGACATATTTATGTCCAACTTGCTTGTTTACGCAATGCCATTGCGGCGACAGACACCGGCCACTTCTTGTCCGACCAGCACCAATACCTAACGGCCTACTTAATAAACTTACTATTTTAAATTTACTTCATATTAAGTACACCAATTGTCATTTCATTTGTTATCCAGGACACATTCAATGGTCCTTCGAATCGGATGTTGGCGTCAGCTCGCCAACTGTGGACGCTTTTAAGATAAAATATAGCCATATGACTCCTCATGATACAGTCTATATTCACAACAAATTCATTCATTCATTCATTAACATTCATTCAGTAGTTTCGTCGTGACAAGGTAACAGACGGACATACTTTTACATTTATAGTTGTATGTGTTTACTATTTACAATAATGCGCGCGGTAACACTATTGCGATATCCAATGCCGTAAAATATAAAAAAATAAAATAAAAAGATTACGAGGGTGGGAGTCGTTTCATCATCAATCATGTAATTGTCGATATTTTATACAGATTTGTTTACTAAATTCGTGAATATTATTAGTTTATTTACGAAACAATAGAAGAACGCAAGAGTTGATACTGGAGAGGACCTATCGTCGGTTTTGGCGGTAAACAGGTAACCCGTATAAAAGGTAAGTTCGGACAAGCCCGAAGTTCTGGGAAGCCTTGCTGAAACTGAACCGGAAACCAAATCCTATTGTAGTAAAATACAGTCCACTAAAGACAGCTGCATTGAAAATTATGTCAGTTGTTTTCATAACGAGAAGAGACAGCTTTGTGATAGTGTCCCTAGCAAATGCGCGCGCGCGTTTGTGTATATGTATAAAGGAATAAATACTTATAATAAATATATACGTGCCTTAGAAGGTTCCAGTACAATGATATCGTCGTTGTATAACTTTCTAGAGAACCTCCATGCGACGCTGCATCCCGCCGTCCCGCCGCCGACAACCAGTAATTTACATCTAAAGGTAAAAACTAAGGAAAATCATACTGATTTCATAGAATATATATGAGCAAAACAATTATGGTTACAATTTATGCGTTGGTCTGTGCGTTTGTGCGCGCTAATATCATAAACGGCTTCAGCGATATGTGTACGGTTTTCACTGATATACCCAAGTTAAAATCTAAAACCTTAAATATTGATGACCTCGGTGGTCTAGCGATTTAGCTCACCGCTTTACTTCCGATGGTCGCGGATTCGATTTCTTGTGCCTAGCACGGTGCAAACATTTATAATCATGAGTATGATTGTTTGTAACGGTCTGGGTGTTTTCTATGTATATAAGAGTATGTCAGTCTTTTTTATATCTTTGAAATTTAGGGATTTTGTACCAATAAGACTACAGATCCGTCCGCGGGCTACTCGTATGCCCCACTATTCTCGGAAATCCGGGAGTCATAACATATGCCAGTCCCATTGTACCCTAAAACTAATAACTAAATCACTGCACCAGTGACGTAATTGCTTTTGCAGCACTATCTGAAGGATCGGTTAAAACACATTGAATGGCACCTACATCGTATGTTAGTTAAATTACGGAATGCTCTCTGTATTATACATTATGTTTTCTACAATGAAAACGCTTCGGGTTTTGAGTGGGCGTTGCATGGCGGGCGACGACATATATGGCATAACCATTCCTCTAATTGTTGACTCGATTATGATGATTACTTTCTAATCAAAACTATACTACAATAATTTTTAGATGATTTTTTAGAATCCTAAAAATCCGGCTGAGTCTCACGTATTGTGTAACATAAACGGAAAAACCCATCTAATAGAGAAATATCCGCTTTTAACCGTATGACGATAACAGTAAATACGCACTTGTATTCATTTGTACACGGAACCACATTACTGTAGTAACGTAGGGTTCTGCCACAATGTCTCAGATTATTAAAAATAATCCCCATTTGTTTTAACACAAGAATTTATCCACTTTATTGAAACGGTCATTATTTTATGACTTTCATTTGAGTGATGACTGTAATGACCAACTGGATTTAATATTCTACCCAGAAATTATACTGCAATTTTGAATTCTATACCAAATTCGTGATTTGATGTTTGGAACTTATACAAAAGCTGTATCTTATACCTATCTTCAGTATGGATCACTTATGAAAAAACATGGGACGGAAGTGGCAATATACAAAACTATAAACTATATTTCGGTTACTAGATATTTAAAAAAATGCGTAAGCGTTTAAAACCTTTTTTATATTTTATTCTGTAATTTCTTAAGAACTAGTATTATTAATACTAGCAACCACAATCACGCGATACTGTACCGGACCTTACCTAAGTAAGTATTAGAATTATTATATAACTTGACTTATTCAAGTTACGAGACAATTTGCATGACCGGGATAAACAAAAAGTAACCCTATGTAAACCACTTAAAAGACTACTTTGGAATATTGAGACGAACTTCTTAACATTCCATGGATTCACCACGCGGGTGCCGAATCCATTGTGTGGCAGAAAGGAAAACTATGAGCAGTTCCCGGGACGTGTAACCCGTGTGTAGAATTAAGGGCCCCTTACGTACGTACGTAAAGTACGTCAAAACTCACGTTGACCTCTCGTGTTTCTCTCCCTACCCAGCCAAATCTGGTAAGAACCTGCTAATGCAGCTTTAGATACACGTTCTAGTGTAGAACTTACTGCAGTTCTAAGGCTAAAATCTTTCAGAAGATTGTAGAGAGATACCTCTCGCTCCCACTTCAACAGCATACAATCAATAAATTAAAAATACAATTATTTTGTGAAATAAATAATATATTTTTCAGTGCATAACAACAAAGATATCTGTATATACATGAATATCTGTAAACAACCATTATCACTTTGAACAACTTAGTCAATACAAATATATAAAAAAAATCTTTGTATAACGATTAATTAAAGTATCGAACAGAATATCAAACAGTCAACAAAAAAACTTACTAAATGTGTAAAAAAACCACTTGTATAATTTCATTATTCACAAATATGATTAATCATGAGCATTAATATCACAAAATATATAAATGAGAGGGGAGGGAGCGGCTTGTCACTATGGGGCCTATAGGCCCCATTGCTAGAAATCTCCATGTAATCTCCCTGGTAACCCGTGATGTTTAATTACTGGTGAATTCATCACGTTGAGCTTATCTTTTCATTCTCATCCTATCATCCATCAAATAAGCTTTAAGCATGACAACAAACAAAATACATTTAAAGCACACATTTGGATATTTTAGTGACAAATATCTGTATAGACTTTTACATTTGTAATTATATTTTTTTAAATATTTTACGGTAAAAAACCCTACTATTTATAAAACGTTAGAAATCTAATAAATATATAGTTACTATTGAAATTTATTTACATATTAACAGTCACTATTAAACATGATAGCACCACGGATATAACGTTCTCTCACATTTTATTTAATTTCCTTTACACTTTTTACAAAATTTTATATTGATATGTATAAATCTATGTTAATATAATTTTCTTAATCATTGGAATAATTACAGTTGGATTTTTAAGATCATAGTTTTTTATGAGTAAGAGATTAAACTTTTATAACGTAGATAGAGTTAAAACATTTCGATTTCATTTAAACTAGTTGCTAACTCGATTAAATACAGATTTATGAGAGATCATTTCTTTATATTTCACTTCCAAATTGCAAATAAATTTGTTAATTCATTGAAATATAATTTATTTAGTATTAATAACCTCTTTAGGTTCATTATCACATGGTTCATCGATCGAGATGACCTTTTGAGATGACATATATCTAATTGTACGAAAATCGTATTTCTTGTCTATAATGAATATTAATGAATAAATGAGAATTAGAATTATCGATCTTATACAATTAAATACTTCTAACATATTGTATTATATTTATATCATAGGTATATGTATATATTAGAAACCACCCAAACGATTTGGAAAGATTACACATTGAGAACGCTACAAAAAAAAATTTGTCATCCAGGCACAAATGCTAAATAGGACTTATCTTCTACTGCAGTATAATTACACATGCGACATGTTTAAAACAAAAACATGGTTTGTAATTGAATTTATTTTTTACACAAGGTATCCCATTCATTTTTACCCAACAATTGTTCATGCCCAGCAGTGGGACAGATACGTTGTCATTATATCTTAATTCCATCGAAGAATATCGCTTACTCCGGATAAATATGTTACCATTTTCATTCGCTCTACTTAGCGAATGGATTGATGATTTTCCTTATGAACTCTGGACCGTGGTAGTATCCTTTCAGCATTAGGTTCCAATACAGGAAAGGGAATAGATCCTTTTTCATGTAGAAAGCTAACGTGCTCTCCCTCGCCTGGAAACATTTATATATAAAATAAATATACCGTATACAACGAGGTATTGTAAAAACTTCAAAAATTAGTCCCCAAATATGGTACTACTTCTTAAATCCAGCTACCCGGAGGTTATTGCCCCTGGAGTTGATGACGGGGCAAAGGAGTTCGCCTCGAGGCCACAACCTTCACCCACCCAGAAGGGTCCGAATTATCTAGTATCTAGTTCTCTGACCAGTGTGGCATTGTCAATTGTCAACGTCATAGTGAATATTTTGTATGCTCATTAATACAAATAGATTTAGTGTCAGTCAAATTAGAACTGGCCGAACTGTATTCAGATTATATTATATATTATCTCTATATTATTAATGACTACATACAATAATTAGTGTAACTAAAATTGTGCCTTATTACCTGGTCAAATGGTAGTGTTTCCCTTGGCACGCCGTCATATAAGAACTCCGCCAGTATGCACGTGCTGTACGAAGTGAGCAGCGGACACGCTAGACCATGATTATTATTAGGTAGGATTGTTACGGTCAAATCAGAACTTATGTCTTAATCTCAAAAATAAACATGACTACATCCGTTGTACAATATTTATATTTCTTCTCTTTAGGGCTGTCCTTCTGCATCGTACTTAGCGTATTTTTGATCCCCGTTTGATGCACCACTAGGGGTTCGAACCTCGGCTCAGGCCGTCGTATTTTCGATCCCCGTTTGAATTGGATGGGGAAACAAATGATATAAATTAATTAAAAATATACTATGGTCGTTATCTCACTCAAAAACTAGATTTCGAAGGGAGGGCATAGCTTGATGTATTTTGATACATCTTGTACGTCCACCAAGCAGCACAAATAGTGTTGTGTTTCGCTGAAAGTGGAGTTAATGATACATATATGATAATGTCTTGGTGGTCTAGCGGTTTAGCACGTCGATTCATTTCTGATGGTTGCAGATTAGATTCCTCGCACAGTGCATTTGTATTCATAAGTATGATTGTTTGTAATGATTTCAGTTTTTTCCATGAATATTATGTATATAGATACAAAAAAATAGCTACTCAGCTTGGGACTAGATGGCGCTGTGTATACTGTCCAGGGATATTACTATCATGATTATTATTAGGTAGGATTGTTACGGTCAAATCAGAACTTATGTCTTAATCTCAAAAATAAACATGACTACATCAAATTTCTAGAATATACATTTTATATCATAATTATTATTAGATTTAATCTTCAATATTTATATTTTTTCTTCAAGCTTATAAGTACAAATGTTTTATTTTTTTTCGGACTACTCGGAATTTAATGTTGGCAGGTTTAGTAAAAGAGTAATTGCTAGAGCCAAATTCGACTTCGTCAGCAAAATTGGGGAGCGATTAGCCCGTCATCCTTCTGGAAGTCGAGCCTTTTGGTCCCTTGCTAAGGCTGCCGAAGGTAATTTTAGTCAGTCGTCCTTACCAGCTACGGAAGCCGGATGATAACTTGGCACATACAGCGATTTGTTGTGCACCTTTTTGGACGTTAGGTCTCTCGACGTCAACAAGTGCGAGTGCAGCCTCTTCGGCACTCCAATTTCCCGTCGGAAGGACTTATGGAGGGCGACAGGTCAAACCCATCAAACTACAGGCCTATCGCTATCGCATCTTTGCTCTCTCCAAGGTGATGGAGCGTGTAATTAATACACAGCTCCTGACGGATACGACTTTAGTCGTCAATATGGCTTTCGCCATAATCGCTCAACTGGGCACCACACAGGGGTTCGAACCTCGGCTCAGGCATTCGATCGTCCTATTTTCGATCCCCGTTTGAATTGGTTGCTCCAATAGCTATGGACATTAACGCTGGCGTCCCGCAAGGCTCTGTTCTCTCCCCGAAACAAATGATGTTAAACGATTAATTAAAAATATACTATGGTCGTTATCTCACTCAAAAACTAGATGGCGTTATAGTCACTTTAGCGAGGCACGATGGCGAACGGTAGTAATTGACACTAAAACTTACCAACAGCTGCGGCTGTCTTGCTGCTATGAGAATTGTCGATGATCCCAATCTCTCTAACGGTATCGAACCACTTAGCTTGAGGCGAGACTTCGTGTTGGTACAGTCGCCGATGCCGTATATGTTGGGGTACTTTATGTGCTGCATGAACTACCTGCCGACGAGACTACAGCATGGGGGTTTTGTATATTGTCGACACACAGGCTACGGTAGCCATTTACCATCAGATGGTCGACGATGCTAAGTGGTATAAAAAAAAAAAATGGCGTTGTAGTCACTTTAGCGCCACGGTAGTAATTGAGGAACTCCGGCGTATATCTTCATGTACTTGTCGACACACGGTACCCCGCCACGTGAAGCAAGTTGTATTGCATCGTGGTTTCCTTGTGATACAATTAAATAAAATTATATTTATGTCATTTAATTTGTATATATTTCATATGATATTTTTTATATGTATAATTAGGAGAAATCACGGGATCTTATGACGTTTTATTTATTATTATTAAGTTCCCATGATCATGTCGGTTGAAACACTGCCGAAATATTGAGAATGCAATAAAAAATAATAAAACGTGCTAATATCCCATGATTTTCCTAAATTGTACGTGTAAATAATGACCGCGTCACATTAAAAACAGATTTTGTTAACTGCGATTGATAAAAAATATTCACCAGAGATAATATTGGCCACAATTAAAAAAATGTACTAAAATTTCAAAAACAAAACCAATATACATCTTAATTCTTAATAATATTATAAACGAGAAAGTTTGTGAGTATGGATAGATTTGTTAATCTTTCACGCAAAAACTACTGAACAGATTTTGATGAAACTTTACGGTAAATAACTTATACATCAAAGCGGACACTGCTAGTAATTATGTAATACAACATATACATACCTTCGTCTTATCATCAGCATTGACGAATACAGCCTCCTTTCTATCATGGTGTACTTCCTTGAGCACGGTTCTGTAGTTGACCTTGATTTGCTTCCGTTCGACAACCTTCAGCAATGCATCAGCATACTTCTTAACCCCAAATATAACTGGCAGACACGTGTTATAGATGACATTCGACTTAGATCGAACATTCGTCTGTAATAAACATAATTTTAAAAAGTAAGCAAAGTACATAGTCTATGTAAAAATACATAGTCTAAGTAGTCACTTATCTTTTTACAAACTTAACTTTCTAATATTAAACACAGAAGTCTGCTAAAGTGGATGGATGTTACTCTTTCACGTATAAACTACTAATTGGATTTTAAGGAAACTATAATAATATAGCTTATATGTGATAATAACACATAGACTATAAATATCACGCGGGCACAACTAGTTGAAAATATATTACTTTTGAAACACTTGAATTGCAAAGAAACTGACGTCTCGTAAACTATAGATATGAAGCCCCAAAACATCGACATGTCCGTAGTACAACACAATAATAATATTATTATTTATTTTCAGTACAAATAAATCATATATATATATAATATTTTTATTTTATAATAATTCCATTAGCCGCATTTAAGTATCTCTGCACATACCAAAGAATGACTGGGAGAGAATGCTATAGCATTGGGTCCACCTTTTGTACCAAATTTAAATCAATAAAGCAAATCTATACATATAAATAAAATTGGAGTGACTATTTGTAATATTGAAATAACCGTTTTTTACTACATGAATATAGAAACGTACATGCACCAAAACAATGATTTCTACAATTTTTGTCTGTCTGTCTGTTTGTTCTGGCTAATCTCTGAACTGGCTGGACCGTTTTGACGAGGCTTTTATTGGCAGGTAGCTGATGTAATAAGGAGTAACTTCGGCTACTTTTTTTTAGAAAAATAAAGTTAAATTCCACGCGGACGAAGTCGCGTGTACAGCTAGTAAAAAATAAAATAATAGATGAATGACTTTATTCGCCCAACCTTTGTAAAGTATGACTCAGCTAAGTACACGATCTTCTGTGGAGCACCAGGACACTTTATCAGAGAATCAGGATACGTGAATATAGCATCGCCACCGTTGAACTTCTGCAGATCTCGCCACGTGTTCCCGCAGTACTGAGGGGCGAATATTGTTGATACACAACTATTGTTATCCTCTAAAGCTTCGCTTAGGCCAGGAACCTGAAAGAGTAGTGAGGAGGGGATTTTTAGTAATACTCGTTATATATAATCTCATCTCATCTCATCACTCATAATCTCATTATATGTATACATTGCTAGCAATGCTCCCATTTTAGCAATCTATACCATATATAATACAAGTGTATGCACCTTTCCGTTAAGACCGGTTATATCGCCATCTTGTTTTCGAACACACTTCAAAATAGAGAATGTTGTAAATTGGTCTGTTGTTCTTGACGTGTTATTTTTTCATTAGTCTATTAATAGATGGTTATAATAATACCGGTGATACGTGTGAAGTTATTAAAATGTATTTTTTCTGTTTATAAAAAGTATATATTAATATAAAACTACACTCGTGCACCACCAGTGCCTCGTGCACTAACTCTGTCACAGCCTTAGATTGTCTGGAAGACATTTTGAAGAGCTTGGAAGAGATCTCTTTCAAAGATAAAAATCTTAATTATTTAATGTTACAAGTGCAATAATGTATATACAATGTATACTGAAAATCAGCGCTGGAAACTATGTTTCCAGCATTATGCTGAGTTGTGGTCCACATGGACTCTGTTTTATAATGTGTAAGTTGTTGCATGTATTGTTTTCAGTAATGTTGACATTTGATGTTAATGTTTCTACGAGTCAATAAAATTCTATTCTATACTTTTTTATATAAATTTATTTAATATACAGCCTATATTACTATGTAATATATGCCTAGAAACAGAGATTAGAAGATTATTTTATTTCAGAAAGATATTCTGAAATAAAATAATCTTTATTCAAATAAACTCAACACAACTTTTGAATTGTCATATTCTTTTATTCTACCACTCAGTCGGAACGTAAATTCATCACAAGAAGAATGAGCAAAAAAAAACTGGTGGGCTGCTTTTTTGAATAGACATTATTTAAAATAATCGTTGCATTGGTTCCGGAGTTTAGTTAAAGAGTATATCGTAACAAAATCTCTCTCTTTATAATATTAGTATCAACTACACTCACCTTAGCATAATCATTCTGCAAGCCCACAGCAATCACAATGTATTCATAATTTATGACATGACCCTCTCTCGTCGTAACAAATCCCTTTTCAGGGTCGATACAGTCAGCTGAATCCTTTATCCACTTTGCATTAGTGGGTAACACGCTTCCTTCTAATTTTCGAGTATCTGCCACTTTGGTCACGCCTGCGCCGACTAGCGTGAACAGGGGTTGATAGTAGTGATCCTGAATTATATATAGCTTAACATATAAAAACTGCGTGTCACGTTATTTGTCCGCGATGGAATCCAAAACTACTGGACCGATATCGAAAGCTTCGTGTTACGTCATTTGTCTACTATGGAATCCAGAACTACTGAACAGATTTTAATGAAATTTTTATGTATACTCGACAAGTCTTAGAATAGGTTGTTATATATTCTATAAACCTTAGAAGATAAAGGTGTCCCACCCAAAAAAATAATCGACAAAACGTCTTTAAATGTTCACATTTCTTCCAACAACCCCTATTTTTTTATAGGCAAAACGTTTTCCGGGACATACAGTATATATATAAATTAATGTTATATGTTATTTATGTTATGTTACATGTTATACATATAACTTGCCAATGAATAGCTTACAAAATAAGCTTCTTAGCGGCTAAAATAGGTTTGACAGAGATGCCTACGCAAATAAGTTTGTAAAAGTCGCACTGTAGTAAATAAGGTCATTGGTGCATTATTATCACTGATGGATATTTGCAAACACTTCGTTTACAAGTATCTTTTGTGCATTCATATCACGGTAAGTGGTATTTATCACTAGATTTATCATTTTTCGATATCAGAACTTGTTTATCATCATTAACACATTATATTACCACCACCGGGGGGGACTATTAATAATAATAATATCTCAGGACAATAGACAGCCATCTAGTCCCAACATAAACAGAGCTTGTGTTATGGGTACTAGATAACCAATATAAATACATAGATAATTACGACGCGTAAGTTTATGAGTGTGGATTGTTTGGATATATGGATGGATGTTGGTTATTCTTTTACGCAAAAACTACTGAACGGATTTTGATGAAACTTTACATTAGTACAACCTATACATCAGAACAATAACACGTAGGATATAATTTAGAAGCTGTTATGTACATTGGGAGAAATATAATGATGGAGGAATGTCAAGTATGATACAGACGAAGTTGCGCGGATCAGTTAGTTCATAATATACATATAATACACCCAGACCAAAACAATCATATTAATGAATACAAATATTTGTACTGTGTAAGGAATCGAACCTGCGACCATCTGAAGTAAGGTGGTGTGCTAAACCGCTAAACCACCAAAGCCATCACTATTATAGTTACGTAACCTTCTGATATGGTAATGTGCAATCAAACAATATTTACAACCTATTGTTAGTATTTGTATTGTCATAGATAATCATCTATCGTATCTTGTGCTATGTAAGTAGTGGAATGCATTGTCATAACATATGTTTTATAATAATGTGATGGTACCTATACGCTGGCGGGGCATCAGTATAGGACAATAAGATGAGAATGAGATCAGGGCAGTTAGCCAATCGTGATTATATGACCATAAACTAAACAAAATTTCACGAGTGGAACTCCACAGATATGACCTGATATACCTTACTATATTCTGAATGTACAATACATTCAACAATTAGACAATCCTTGTCGACATATTTGGGATTTATCTTGTACTCAATAGAATTACTGCCAGGTGCTAGTACACCTGAGCCTTTGGGAATTCTGGTATTAACATAGTAGATACTAGAAAGCAAAAAAAGAAAATAAAGATTACACCTAGTTTGTCTCCACTAGCATCAGACATTAGAACATTTCATCAGTTAGATAAACCCTTTTTTAAAGTATGGATAATATTAAACATAATCCCGCACATACAACAAGATAGGTATAAAATGTAACATGTCATCCAATGAAAACCACAAAAATCCCATAGTTAGAGTCAGAGGATTGTGAAAGCATTCTTTCAGGACTCCAGCTGCGACGGAAGATGGACACTTTATATGGCAGCCTCCTCCATCTGGTCAAGTTCACTAGGAACACTCTACAATGTAGTCTAAATTACAGAGAAGCTGCTGGTGAGAACTTGCAAGCTTAGTTCTAAGGGCTGGATGGTGAACTAGACCCAACCTGAACTGGTTTATGTGTTGTAACACTAATAGAATAAATCAAACTATAGATATTTCCCAAAGGTATTAATAAAAATAATCTTACGCTACTGGGTTCCAGTACAATAACAGCATCCTTCTTGAGTCTCCTCGCAAACTTGGCTGCAATAGTACAGCCTCCAGAACCTCCACCTACTACTAGTAATTTACACCTACAAATACAACAAAAATATATTCAATGTTTCTGTTTATTTCAACAAAATGTATATGTATATATATATATATATGTTACTAGCTGATCCCATAGATTCCATTCTACCTCAAAATTAAATATGTCAAAGGTTTTTTTAAGTTTGTATGGAAAAAAAATTGTTGTTTTTATTACTTTACATGCAATTTGTTCATATTTTATCACCGTTTAAACCTTTCCTGGACTTCCACGAATATATCAAGACTAAAATTAGCTATATGCTCTAGTTTTAGCAAGACTAACGAAAAGCAATTCATTTTTATATATATACATTAATATCATAATCACGAAAATTTGTGACTAAGAATGGATATTTGTTACTTTTTCAAGCAAAAACTACTGAACAGATTTTGATGAAACTTTACAGTAATGCAGCTCACACATCAGAGCTGAGCTGTTCACACATGCAGCTCACACCCCAAATATTATTAGGGAAACTTTATCAATATATAAAAAAATTGCTTTTAAAAAAAATATATGTTTGTCTGGGTGTTTGTGAGAAACAGCTTAAACAATTTGAGTGCGGTTTACATTAATTAATTGTTTTTATTCAAATTTTGTGTTTGTTTTATTTCAATTAGTTCATAAACATAAAAGTTATAATGTAGTCACGAGCTCAGTAAGTCTTTATTATCCACCCCGGCAAAAATTGCAAAGCAGATTAATCATCCTAGGAAAGTAACTTATTAAATAGGTATCTCATTAATTTACACGCAAATTTTAATTAAAAAATATTTAAGATGTGCATTATGTAAATTTTTCGACAAAGTGATAATTAAAAAATAGTCACTTTAACCTCCATATAATATCTGTCTACTCATATTAACACGGATGTATAAATATACTAGTATACTTACGAATAACTTGCATTATTTGATGACGACAAGGAAAAGTTTCTATAAACTCCCGGTGACGATAAGTTATAAAGTTTCCGTAATATATTCATTGTATTCACTACAGACAGATATGATAGTGAATTGTAACAATTATTGAATAGGTATTGAAAATCTATAATAAAAATGTTAGTACAAAATTAATAATAAAACACAAATATGATTGCAAAATACTGAAATTGAAATACAGCTGATCAGCTGCTGTTTTGATGAGTTGCTAGAGATGTTGATATTCATCGATATCTAGTCAAAAACAGTTTTGACACCTATGTCAGACTTCGATAACATCGACATATCATTCGAAGTCATAAATCTGACCTCTATATAGTTTGTGGTCCTGACCATAAACTATTCTTAATCTACGCTCGTATCCATGCCGTAAATTAAAAAATATTACAGTAAAATGGCGGACGAAGATGAAATTGACGTATTGGGAGATTTTTCTTTTAATTCTTGTTTTGCGCAAAATAATCAAGGAATGTATGTATATTTCTGTTAAGAATTCCACAATTAATATTATTTTATTTATCTAATTGTATAAATATTCAGCAAGATTTCATTTTCTTATATGGTTATGTTGTCATTATTTGTTGACATCAAATTCCTATAAAAACAACTGCTGCTGCTTTGTATTGTTCTTTTTTTTGTCTTTTCTTTATAATAAAGAAAATGTATATGTAATTCAATATGCAAACAAATTCTAGATATCTTTATCATTTATTAAAAAACTTAAGTTAAACTGTTTGAAAGTGTCTTGTTAAATAAATTTCAGCCCTTCGTGTTCAAGTCGCGAGGATACAGTTCACCCGCAGTGGCTTCTCGACTCTACTGCAACCAACTGGTATGATATCCAGAATAAAGTTTTGAATAGGTAAGAGTTTGAAACAAAGGAATATGTAATCACAGTCTGTGGAATCTTTAAATTTAAATTCCTTATATTGCAGTTTGTTGTTAATTATGTTGTCAAATTGTTAGTTTGTAATGATTGTAAATGAATGTAGAAGAAATTATCTACATTGTTATACAATTGGTCTAAACTTTCATTATTCTCTTTATTTCAATTAAGCTAGTAGCAATGTATTGTGCCTATAAGAATAGAAAAATAGCATGTTATTACTACTGTTATTTATAAATTTCAGGGAGCAGCATACACCAACAAAACCTACATCACGGAATAGTTCCATAGAGAGAGAGAAAATTGATGTGTACACAGCATGGACTGCACTTGAGAGAGACACTCTAGAAAAAGAAATGGTAGGTATCAATAAGGCATAAATATTATAATTTTATATAATTCATAGTATTCTATATTATTGTATTATTTTCCCAAATTATGTTAATGTTATGCTGAGAAAATAAATATTATTATTATAATAAATAAAATGTATATTTTATGCAATAAGTCATTTATGGAAGCGAATACAGCTAGAGTTGTGTTTATAAATAGCACTGGTGTTCTTTTCTCTGTCTACTCTGTAAACGACATGGTGTGAAGATATAAAGAGGTTATAAAGAATATAACAAGACTTGTGTATTGTTTTCAGGCAAAATATGGTAGAAATATTCGGAAAATATCACAAACATTAACAACAAAGACAGAAGTGGAAATTCAAGCTTTAATTGAGGCTGAATATGGTATTCTTCTTGATACTCCTACATTTGTTTTGGAGGGTGAAGAGCCCGATGGTGTGCCATCTGTTGTTCAAGAGGAAATAGTGATGGATGATGCTACAAATATAATTGAAATGAGCCCAAATACAAAATCGAAAGTTTTGAACAGAAAAAAGAAATATGTTAAGTCCAAGAACAGTTTATTAAAACCTGATGTATTTGATAATGCAAAGGTTAACACTGTGGATATAGATCCTAAAGAAATATTCTATGATGATGACTTAATGATAGGATCTACTGAGTCTATAGGGTCTGATATGGACTTAACTGATATTGTATCAAAAAATATAGAGAAATATCAAAAGGCAAAAGTTAGCAAGAAATTGGGTAACCATAGAAGGAAAGTGTCTGGCAGTGATAAAAATAGGCAAAGGAGTAAATCTAAAGAACTCATGAAGTCGCCTCAAGGGAGGCAAAGGAAGGATTCAAGTCTGTCTGAAGAGAGTAAAAGTCCTAGAATGCAAATAATTTTAGGTTCAGGGCAGGCATTGCCGCTATCAGAAGGGGAGCAAGTGGTAGGACCCTATTTATATATAGTAGAATATTTATTAAAGTCTGTGTCTGTTACAATTTTTAAATTTTTTGTTTATTGTTTAAATTGTATGATTTGATTTGATTTCCAAGATTTCAGGTATTCCTCGCTAAATAAAAAAATTAATCAATTTTTATTTGAATGCATCCATCTATTGTGTAATAATTAAGAAACATACAAAATGTCATATTTTATATTGCTAGGAAATGTTTATAAAAACAATGTTCCTATTAGTTAATTAGTATACAGACACAGGGCCACATCCCCTAGAAGGTTAAGGCCTCAGGCAAGCTCCTTGGCTCCGGCATTAACTCCAGAGGCAACAACTCCTGGGGGACTGCATACATTGTCTTTGCTTCTGGATTAGATAGTGGTATAACATCCATAAGTAGTTATTAATTATTTCTTACTTATTATTACATTGAATTGCAGATAAAAATTGAGAAAAAGAAAGATTCAGAGCCAGAAAGTGATATAGAAGTGGATGTTGATAGTGACAATGATTCTACCAGGAGCAGATCAAAAAGCAATTCAACAATTTCCAAATGTGCTGATGAACCACCAATATCAGAGTCTCACAGGAAGTTTGAACCAATGCCTAAGAGGCAGAAGAAAATTATGACTTTGGTGCGTAAACATAAAAATATTTTTAAAATTAATATAATGTCAGCTCTTTGTATGAGTTATATATTTTTTTAATGGGTGATGATGTAATGATGATGTTGCCTATGTGAAAGTGGAGGTGGAGGTCAGAATTCCGCACTGAATATTTGGTAGTCTCACACATGCTAATGGTAGTGGAATTCCTAAAAATAACACCTGGTTCGATAAAATATGTGGTTCATTGACAGGCGGGAGATGGCGGTTACACCATAATGCACACGGCGGCGGGTGACTTGGTGGCCGTGGGGGCTGAGCCGCGTCGAAGGCCGCCGCGACGACCCCCGCGGCCTCACCTGCAGCCCGTACCGCTGCTACCCTGCCGCGTCTACAACGCAGACAGGCCGGTATGTATTAAATATAAAGAAATTGAGTAAGAATGAGAAATGCCTGAACATACATCTAATGACTTAAAATTATATTATACTATTAACAATATAGAAGACCATGTTAAATTTCAAGAAGATTTAAATCGTTTTACAAATTACTGCAATAATAACAAACTTGAACTTAGTGTGAATAAATGTAAAGCCATCACATTTACAAAGAAAATAAAAATTAGTACTACCCATATTCACTCTGTAATACAATACTAACTAAAGTTAACGACATCAAGGATCTTGGAATAATTCTTGATTCTAAACTACATCTTGATTTACACATAGAGAGTATAATTAATAAGGCTTATAAAATGTACGGGTTCATAATGAGATCAGGTACTAGGTTTAGAAACTTTTCTACATATATTCATCTGTTTCAGTCATTAGTAAGATCACAGTTAGAATACGCAGTGACCGTATGGAATCCCCATGATAAATATAAGAATAAACTAGAAATGGTTCAAAAGAAGTTCCTCAGACGTATACATTTTATGTTTTTTCGTAGAAGACTATATGAATATATGATCTACTTAAACATTATAAATTGCTGAGCTTGAGCTTAAGACGCTCTCAATTACAATGTATGCTGCTTTATGATATCTGTAATAACAAATATGATTGTTTAGATATGTCATCAAGTATATATTACAACATACCCCCCAGAGTTGAAATGAGAACATCACGCCCCCATAGACTCTTTTCGATTAAAGCAAGTCGAACTAATGCAGGTATTCGTAAACCTATTACTCGCATTTTGCAGTCGTACAATGATAACTTTAATGAATTGGATATATTTAAATTGTCATATATAGGTTTTAGAAGGTCAGTAATTAATAAACTTAAAGCCTTACGTATACTATAATCACATAGAATAATAATATAATTCCTTCTTTTTACCTAGTCACACTGATACACATGTATACACACATACATACGCGCGCACCAACACACACACACACCCACACTACACTCATATGTACAAACACACATTCGCACATACAAATGATTTTTCCTCGTATCTTTAGTAAAACCTGTAACACACATATCTCATATCTCTTTTCCTCATTCAACCAACTACATATACACCATCATAATTATAAGTAGAAAATATATTAGCTTGTATGCGTTTAGTATGTATGCGACCCACATATCTTAATACTTTAATATAATTTGTGATCATGCATGTTGGGTTTACAATAACATAGTACGTAGAAAATGGAAAATAATTATAAGTTTCCTTATTGTGAACCTGTTTTTGATCCTAAATAAATAAATAATGTCAACGAGATATTGAAACTTTCAAGAAAATAGATTATTATTCCGAATGACCGCCAACGTATTTTTTTAAATTTCAAGCTATTTTCCGCGTTAGAATCTGGCTGTGACGATACTTTTTTATGTAATTAATTTTACAGTGTGGTGTTATGAAAATGTAGAATGATAATTATATATTTTATATGTCATATTAGAGTGTTGTGTAACGTTTTTGAATAAAATCGAAAAATAGTTTAAGATTTAAACAAAAGTTTGTCATTATACGTGTTTATAAAAAGAGGGTTACTGTTTTTCAATGCAGGCTCCATTTTGTGTACGCATGCACGTGTCGGCGTTGATCAGTATGGACACGCACGCGCACACGTCGCGCGCCGAGGTCATGGGGCTACTGGGGGCCGCCCCCGCCGCCCCCGCCGCCCCCACAGCCCCCGCGGCCCCCGAAGCCGTCACGCTCGCGCGGTACCAGCCTGCAGCAGCTGCCGCCGAGCTCACCCACTGTGATATGGACCCCGGTAATTGTTTTATTGTCAGCAAAGAAGCGGTAGGCGGTACATTTCACGAGTGTACTAGAATGGCAGCCAGTAGAGACAAATGGCGGATGACATCAGCGTCTTACCCCACCATACCTGTCAAGAATGTTATTTTTTAATCATGCTCATGTTTTTGTAAGGGCCTGTTCATGAATCACGTATTGTTTTTTAGCAATCTAAACCCCTCCCCCTCGGTGACTTGTGGCGAGGTTTATGACTTACCCCCTTACCCTCTATTTTAGTTCACTCGTCCCTCAATTTTACTTCTATTTTACCTCACTAGTAGGTGATACTCATACAAGGTGAGTTTGTACAAAGTGTAGGGGTACAGTTTCAGCGGCGGCGGCGGCTGCGGCGCTGGGCGGCGGCGCGTGCGGTTGGCACCACTCGCACCCCACGTTCGGGGCGGCGCCCTCGGACCGCGACCTGCGCACGCAGCGCCGCCTGCAGCGCGCGCTCGAGCGGGGCGCTCCCTTCCTGGCGCTCATCACCTCGCAGCACTGGCCCGTCGGACGCACCGCCTCGCACTACCGGTACGTGGCTATGTACTACTGCTACTGCTTCCAGATACGTAATAATTAAAAAACAAAACCGTCTCTGTATCGTGTTCTAATCTGTGTTTTAATTGCGCATAATTTTAACGTGTTTATATATACGATTTCAAAAATAGAAAAAGGATTTTGTCTATGTTACTAAATAGTATAGTATAGAAAACTGAACGCGCTTATTTGTTCATAGAGGATTATGGAATTATAAAGCCGCCTATGATAATGGTGAAATATGATGACCTGACCTGCGCTAACGGTTTACGAGGGCGGAGCACCAGTGGAGGATGATAAGATGAGCTTGAGGTCATTACTAATAATTTCTCCCGACTTCACCACATTACTAATATAAAAATGTTAGTTATTCGTGATAAAATCACTATCCCTTCCCAGTCCTCATTTTACAGTCAATAATTATTGCAGTAAATAAACATATTTTTTTGCCTCTTAAAGCTGTATTCGCGTAGAAGAAGAAGAAGGTGACGAGGATAATCCAGTCGGGTACCAGCTAAGCGTAAAACTGATTCCTGACCTCACCCTGGACAACCTGCCCGGGTACCTGGAAGAGATTGTCTCGATCTTGTGCTACGAGACGGATAGTAATCACAGTCAGTATATGATTGACGTCGCGAATGATGTCTGCCCGCAGGCGAAGATGACTTATTTAGAAAAGGTTAGTGTTGAGAATAAAATTTTTGTTATTATGTATAACTTTTCTTTGCATGTTTTTTGTAAAATATAGTATCATTTCACTATTTTGGTGACAAACAAGCATATAGCTATCTTATGATGCCTATGGACATTTGAAGTAACAAGTGTCTGTGTTATTTCAAATCATCTTCCACTAATGCATATTAATGTATACTTATATGGTATTTAGCTATAAAAAATTTATTAAAAAACTTGTAAATGACTGAAGCGATTTTGACGATATTATAAAGAGTAATTTTGGCCACCCTTATTCAAGAAAGTATAATAATAATACTCTTATTATTTTTATTACAAAACAAAAGAAAACCCATTTTAAATAATAATAATAACATACAAATGCACACTAACACTACACCACACATAGTTTCCGTCTCCAAGTGGTAGTAAAGCAAAGCGTAACAAACCAGCAGACTGAGAAATGAAACTAAAACAAAAAATAATATAAAAATGTTTGTCTGCAGTGTATTTCCAGTATATCACACCACATGCGCTCCGCTGGCTACGAAGACCAGGATCCCGTCGTGAAGCAGCTAGTACAGGGAATCCGGGACATCTTCAGATAACATAAACCTGACCATTAGCTGGTTTACAATTGTTAATCATTGCAGAAATTGACAATTTGTCAAAAGCAATGAATGATTTAATCTCTGTTTGGAAGCTGAGACGATGCAACTTGTTTTGTTCAAGAGTTTAACACGCGGTTTTGTTTTATAATCTTACACGTTATTGATGCTTTTCTTAATAATGTAACAAGATTGTAATATAAACTTATTATGTTCTTGACAACCATAACAAATACTGTCTGTCGACAGCCACCTAATAGAGTCATCAATCATCAAACAGTTTTTGATGATAAAGAGAAGATTAATGCAGAAATAATGAAAATTGTATTCTTTAAAATATAAAGGTGTAGAGAAACTTACTAAGTATTATTTGTTGTAAAAAACTAGCAATTTGTCGTGCTGCTGTATTAGTTTATAATAACTAAGTACTAAAATATGGTTATGTATAAGTATGTACATATTAAAAAAAGAAAGGGAATTGTGCCTAGAAGACAATAAGTGTCAAGATTTGTAAAGGAGTTTGGGATTAAAAAGATATGATTCCAGAGGGTAGGTTGGCATACAAGACTATTGATTGCCAACGCATCCATGAGATAGAACGAGACAGCGATATCCAACGTCTTCTTTTCAATACATGTGGTATCGATCAATTTATGTATGGTCCGGTATTTTTTATGTGATGTTGGTTGATATAAAGCGGAGGAACATTTTGAGAACAATTTTGTACTTGTAAAATTGTAAAGGAATAAGACTGTTGTAAAATAAATGGATACATTCGTAATGCTATTTTTTTATCAATTCACACCCAATAATCACGTCAGAATTTTTTTAGACAAAACAGTCACTATATGGTTTTTCGTATTGGACAGGAGTAAGAAAGTTATTACTTTCTTAATTTGTATCGATATTTTGTCAGTATGGAAGTACTACTAAAATATCAAATATAAAAATCAACCTATACTTGTATTTTTCCGGTAGCAGTTGGCTTTCAGCCGAAAAACTTTACAAAAAGTGCGTACGCAGCCTTTCAGAGCTTCAGGATTCGCCAGTCCAGCTGCGGCATACAACATTAGAATAGTTACGAAGTAATATAAAAATAAAACGGCATACATATATGGCACAGTTCTGTTTAATTTTTAATTGTTACATGTGCTAGATAAAAAAATAAGACAGTCCGATTAGTGAAATTCTTTTACCATTAACGACCGTTACGTTGTTTCATTGAAATAATACTTTATAGTACGTCAATAATTTTATTACAAATTTAGCTTAAATTTTCATTCGTATACACTCTAAATGGAAAACATTATAATTTTTTTTACAATTTAACAAGCAATTTTAACTCCGACATAGTTTGTGCCCTAAGGGACTTATATCATAGGGTATTTTGAGACGCTGTATTACAAGCGCCTTGTTGCGTTATGTAGACTGATATAATTTACTCTATACATATTACATCCGCAACCACACATAGGAAGCATGTTTCATTTTATTCGTCTCAGACGTCAACATGATTTCATTTTATTCCATTTCTTATTACAATTTGTTCATGAATCATTGCTCTTTTTATTACTTTCTCTATGAGAACATTTTTTTAATATTTTTTTTTCTGTTTTACGGCTTTGGATGTATGTCCTTCAGATGTCATGGTAAATAAAGTTGAAATATAAATCAAGACGCAATTCAATGAAAGTATCGGTTACGCGAAATCGCGGCTATAAACTAGTTGCCTAAAAGTCATTCCAAGGCCGTAAAATACGAAAGTTTATACAAGATAACAGATAATATAAGTTTTTATAAAGAAAATAATAAATTGAACAAGCAATAATATTAAAGAAAGATTTACAAATACTTAATTTTTTAAAATATAATACGAAGGTTAGGGAAATGGATATTTTCATTACTGGAAGCAATTCATTATTTAATAGCGCCTTTTACATAAATACAACTAAACTTTAGACAGATAGATCATCATATATGCACTTACGCTCTCATAAAAACACCAAAACCTCATATTCAATTTATAGATATTCTCTTAAAATAAAGTGAATAAACAAAACAGGTTTGAATGAGGTTTTAGCATTAGCTGACTGGAATATAACGATGCCAACATCGTTAGGTGCCAAGAGTTTTATCAACTACCCTCAATATATTTTTCAACGAAAGATCGCGACATTGACCATATTAATAATGTGGTTCGTTTGAAATGGAGCGTAAGTGAACTGAACATCAAATAATTCATCCATAACCGACGCTTATATTTACGTAATGAAATTTTAAAATGGAACCTTGTAGAGTGGTACAATAGAATTCATATTAGACGTCTCCGAGACGGTTGGAGCGGACCCACAACGCAATCTTAGGCAATAAATAAAAAAAATTGTTTAGTTTAATTAAATTAATAAAAATAGATTTCGAATCGAAGTAGCTTTACGTCTATATTTACAAGTGTTAACTTACTCACTAATTAGAAGCATCAACTATGAAAAATGTATCAACATTGAAGGCACATGTTTCGCACCCTATTCACAAGATCGTGCATTCGTTATTGTGCACTCGTTTCGCTGGCAACACCCCTCTAATACTCGCGTACAGTCAGCAGCGCAAATGCGCACACTTGATCATCCAGCAAAATATTAACTACAAACAAAAAAATCAATCCCAATGTATCCTTAAAAATGACGTCACAATAATATTTTCGTACAAGTGTACGCAGTGACGCTGCCGACTACACACTGGACCGGACTTGACATTCTAACTTATATTTTACAATATGCGAAATAGTAAGTACTAACGGGCACGTTCCCGCGCACGACACGCCGCCGACGCGGATACGACGCGGCAACGACACGGCGCCGGCACGACCGCTGTCGGCGGAGCATCGTACGCTGGAGGTAGACTAGGTATCGTAACTAACTTAAGGGAAACTCAGTCTGGCAATAACTTCGCAGTAGCAACATGTAGTGATACAGTTACGATATAAAAATGACATTTATACAAACAACAATAACACTCCGAACTTACGCTATTAATTTTAGGTATTAAATGTGGAAGAGACGTAATTCGAAATGTTACTGTATGTGGAATTTAGAGTCAAACAATTTGGAAAGACGTTCAAAATGTTTTCATTCTAGTTTTTGTGTCATAGCTAATGTACGAAGAGAATTTAATATTATATCCAATTAGCAATTTATCAGAAAGTCAACCTTTTTTTACACTCTGTACGATAACTCCCGGCTTGAAAATCCGTGTAATTTCAATAGTATAAATCAAAATTTTAAATTTTGTGGATATTGTCTATATTTGTAAAAAGAAATTATTGAAATATAAAATTAAAGATTTATGTGTGTAACCAAAATTTCTAACTACGAATATGTTAACTAAAAATAGAATACTATATTAGCTAGTCAGCCAACAGAAATGTTTGATGTATTTATAATCTTTCATTAAAATTGTTCATCTAATTGAACAGAATTCAAGCGATTATAAGATACAACTTTGACATCCGATTGCTTAAAAGCATGTACGACAGATCTTGGATAATTGGTTTCTAGCATATCTAACACACACTAGTGGTGGCCCAGTGGTCGAAATTCGACCATAATTAATTTAACATACAGTAAGACTATAGACAAGTAATATTTAAGAACAAACAATATTTCTATTCTCAATCTGACCACAGACTAACCAATAACAAAGGAGTATATATGCGTGTGTGTGTGTGTGTCAAATAAATGTTGTATGTATTTTTTATGCTTAAATCTTGAAAAATATTATCATTTTACATACTGCTCCGTCCGCACAATTGTTGTAAACAAGTGACAGTTTTTGCTTCACGTAATAATATATATATATATATATTAAATTCTCTCCAATAAACACAATAGCTATTCCTTTAATTGCAAATTCATTGGCCAATTGTAACTGTTCACAAAGGATACAATAAACATATTAATATTTCTTTTTCTCTAATTAGTCCTACTCACAGCTGCAGAACGGAAATAATTTACATTTTACCTTCCACTTATTGTATTTAATTCATATAATTGTATAGTTGATATACGAATGAGATCCCATCATGCAATGATTTGAAATTTTGAATGAACCGGAAGTTGAACACAGAATGTATCGTTTGTCTATGATATAAAATATCAAATTAAAATATCTCTAATGTAGGTCTATTACACACTGTTATGATATGTCAAATCTACCATAATATTGATATTAGTTAATATTCGTATGAAATCTTAGCGAATTATTCATGTTACACTCCGAGCATTATAGCGTGGTCACAGACACACAAACAGTGAATAAAACAAAAGGCCAATTCATCAAAGACCTATTTTTCGAAATAACAATTGATTGTTGGAAAATATTCTGTAAAAATCTCAATACAGTTCTTTTAAATTAAAAAGTGGTACAAGATCATGTACCATGCTGCCGCGCGCCGATTATAACATACCCAAAAGATGCAATATTAAAAAAATATATATATTTGTAACAAAAACAAACAACACATTTTGTATTCAACTGTACAAATTCATAATGTCGCATTAATGCCAAACGCCAATTATTAACATAAGTTTATATTTTTCCAAACAGAACACCTCATTTATACCTAAAATATTAATTTAAAAATATACAAACTAAGCAGTCATTCAAGTAACACTAGGTATATTATAAAAAAAAAATTGTGTATTAAAAAAAATATCGTACAATAGTAAGCGTACTCATCTAGCTCAAGTAAAAAAAATAAAACACTAGCACCGGTTGTGCACTTTAGTCAAACAAACATACGCAACACTTTCTAAATCTACAACATATTGAATTAAATTACGTCAGGACAATATTTATACCCAGATCAAAAATTTATAATAGAGTTCCGAAATTGTTCTTTGTTTCTTTATATAGAGTTGCCATGTTGAAATAGAGAAATCATATAACAGGAGTATATATATATATATTATACAAAAAATGTACAAAAACCTTTTTTACGGATGGTTATGTAATTGTAGAAAGCTAAGAAATAATAGAATCATGGTACAAAATATCCTGTTTGAAATTATAATTACAAATTCTAGCAATATTTATGTAATAGTCACAACAAACTGAATGTTATATTCTATTATTTCGTTATAAATAACTTATTATAACGTTTGTAGATTTAAAAACAGTCCGCGTATTTCTCTCTTGACTAAACCTTGTGAATTAAAAAAAGACAAAATTTCCAAATGAATCCGCTGCGATAATTCCGTGTGATATTAAACTAGTGCACAAACGGCTAGTATAACGAGGAACCGATTTTTTTTATTTTACAACACGTTTATGGCTATTACGATATGACGACCGTAACTGCTATAAATAAATAAATTTATAATAAATTCTAGCCTCGCCCTGTCTTCTATATGTTTGTTACAAGTATTAATATAATACGTTTCTTTCTCGTTTAATTTAATTGGGAATTATTGTTATTCACTTTCATAAAAAATATTAAAGGCAGTATTCATAAAAAAAAAACCCTGTATATAATTATATACGTAAGTTTAAACAATATAACCGTATTCATTTTAGACCAAATAAAAGCGACATAGGCAATTTACCTATATTTAAAATAGAAGCTTATTTTTTGCATAAGAATTTGTAGATTTATTTTCATTATATAGAGAAACTTGATTTAAGTGAATCCAAAATCGACATTTTAACAAGAATTTGTTTGGATATGTTATTAATATAGAATCTAATAGAATCTATAGAATCTATTCTGTACTAATAATTAAACACTTTTATGTCATTCCTTTTTAAAAATATCCATAATATTTTGATGAATAAACAATAAAATAAATACTAAGTTCTCTCAATAAATGGCACCATAGTAACAGTTACGATAATTCAAAATAAAACCTTATTACATGGGAATACGAGTCACGATTCGGCCAGTGATGATAAATAGTCAAATAAATCAGTAAAGTAATGCTGCATTCAATGTAGCATAAAAACCAGCCAGCAATGTCTACTATAAAATAAACCTGACAGTTTTTTTTATATTAATGGCAACAACTCATTACATCTAGCAATATAAATGCAATTGATCGTAAATAAAAAATATACTTCTAAAAGAGTATTCCATATTTAAAAATTTTGAATACTATGTTGTACTTGAACTGGAATTTGTCTCGTATAGCGAATCGTCACTTTTATTTGGCTGTATAAATGAATTCCTTAGTTTTTTACATATACATTTTTATCAATGGGAGTAGTAGACAGGGCGCGGTAGTGGAGTGCCTACTCTATGCTTTTGACGCGCGCCATAACCTTCCCCTCGAACATGGGCAGTGTGTCGTTGTCGTTGTTCACCTCCTCCTGGATCACAGTGTCCAGATCTGCGCAGTTCGTCTTGAAGAAATATCTGTACAAATATTTTTTTTTATTTACACAATTTACTAAGGAAGCTTATAGTGGATGAAGGGATTGTTAATAAAGTGGACAACTACTGCCTTTATACGAAATGTTTTTTCACGCGCGATGTTCTTTTAATAACTCTATAATTATGCTTTTGCTCCGTAGTCAGATGTCCGTCACTTTGCAATGATAACTAATTATTACAAAAAGGCGCTAAAACAAACACGACTGTAGGACGCGGGAATGTGCGGTCTTTCTCGTTCTCTTTGTCTACATTTAGATACATAGTCTGTCCTGTGTGAAAGCCTATTCGCCGTGAAAGAAGCGTACGTGTAAAGGCAGCTATTTGACTCCATAATTATAATTAACTAGGCTATGTGACCTGACTTCTAGCTTATTTAACTGTACCCTATCACTGTACTACTGACGCCCTATTAGATTTTTTTTCATGGATGATAATGGAATGGTGCACCTGTCTGCGCTAACGGTTTACGCTGGCGGGGCACCACTGTAGTATGATAAGATGAGTATGAGGTTAGATCAGTTAGCTCATCGTGACAAATTGACCAGGATTTTATCATAATTGTTTCCAGAGGAACCGCGGGGAGGCCTGAAATGGAAAATTATTAGCAATGGGGTCAACAGTCCCACATTACTAATACTGTATGTAATAGAAATTAAAAATACCCCATTAGCGTTGGTTAAATGTCGTACCTATAGTTTCCCTTCCTGGGCAGGTAGTCCTTAAAGACTTTGAGGGTGAGGGGCGCGGCAGGCACCTTGAACCGGTACGGTACATTCTCGTCAAGAAACGTCACCACCACGACTGTGTGGGGCTCTGTGGCTCCACCACCGCCACCACTGCCGCCACCGCCGCCACTGGTGCTGCTAGACTTGCTGCCACTGCCGCTGCAATACAAAATAACTTTTATAGAACAAGTCGTCATTATATGTGGAAGTTATTTATTTACAGCAACTCCTGCCTCGATGGTCTAACAGTTTAGCACAATGCTTTATTTCCATTGGTCGCGGGTTCTATTCCATATACACTACAATCAAGAACCGAAATTTAAATTCATGGAAAAATTTAGTTGGATGATTGTACAGTTTTTAATATCCTATATAATGAAGAACAGAAATTTAAATTAATGCAAAAATGTAATTTTACATGTGTACTTTGTGTCATCATAATTATCCGCTCACAGACATACTCGATTTTCACTCGACGTTTACAGCTTAATGTTCGTATGACGCCAGCAGTATGCGCTAAAGACAACATTATACTTCTTTCTTTTTTCCACGTTCAGTACAATAAAGAATACAAATGTAGTCGGACTGACCGTGTGCGCGGCGCCTGCTTATCGCGGCGACGGTGCTCCTCTCTGTCGGCCGAAGAGCCCCGGGAGGACAGCTCGCGGTAGTTGCGGCGTTCGAGCCGCTCCAACCGCTCGAGTCGCTCTAACCGCTCCAACCGCTCCAACCGCTCGAGCCGCTCCGAGCCCTCGGCCATCCACAGCAGTATGCGAGGCTCCACGCCCGCCGCACTCGCCGTGCCCTCGCTCACCACCGACACGCCGCTGTCCGTCAGCTCCGTCACCGTTTTCTTCGAGAACGACCTGCGTTTGAGGGTGGGTATTTTAAAATAAATATCGGATATAAAAGTAGTCATCTGGTTACAAATTACGGAAGGTTTATAAACCTGTATATGTACCTGCGGGTGAGTGAATGCGGGTGATGCAGCGAGTCAGGCGGAGCGTCGTAATGGCCCGAGTCGGCCGACAGCGCGGAGGGCGCCCTTCGCGCGTGGGGCGGGTGGGGCGCGTGGGGCGCGTGGGGCCCGTGGGGCGCGTGGGGCGCGTGTCGCATGCGCGCGCGGCGGCCGCCAGGTGGCGAAGCTCCGGGAGTGCGCTCGGACCACACTCGCGACACGTGCTGGTCTGTTGTGATTACACCGAGTATGAATTAGGGTCAATAAAATACTATTACTGATGCAAGTATCTCAATCTATGACATGTAATCGTATCTTATTGCACTAAAAGAGTCTAGATAGAACTACATATAGTATAAGTGAAACGGCAAAACTATACGTTCTGTGAAGTATTCAGGGGTATAACGATATAATTATTTTACATTTCTTTTATTTAATTTGATATCTAACCTGAACATCCATATTTTATCGTATCTTTTTGTGTGATTATTGAACTAAGCTAAAATATTGATGTGATTCTGCCAGGACTTGGATATTATTTCTCCTAAAGTTTGTTATATTAATGAATATTTGTAATGCTTTTTATATTTTATCTGCCTGTAAACTATATGTTACAGATATCTGATAGAAAATATAATGTATATTCTGTCTGCCAATATATGAGACCTGAGAGAAAATATATACTCGTATACAATAAACTAACCGAGTATATCCTGGTCGTTGTCATCGTCGGGCTGCAGCTTCTCTCGTATGGCGGCGGCCACCAACTGTGGGGGCAGAGCCTGTGTCGATGCCTCTTCGCTCTCGCCCTAATACACATACATACCAGAAAGTTATCAAATCAAATCGAAAATCATTTATTCATGTAGGACATTTTAGAACTCCAAGTTTTTTGTATTAATTTTTTTTCCCTACCATCTAGTTTAGTTTACAGATTAAATTGAGAAAAACTGGCAAGAAACTAGACTGAATTTTATTATTTTTTTAAATCCGTCACATTTAAGAATATCCTTCAATTCCTGTACTGGACGATTTTAGGTAGCGAACTCTGAAAAAGGGCGATCACAATAGATCTATCTAGGTCGCAGTTCTACAGGTCTAACCACCAAACAATAATCCTGTAAAGATTGAATGAAACACCGAATGTCAGACAACTGTTTAATAAACGTAATCCGAACTACCTTGAAGTACCGTACATTACAAGCCCAAACATCCTAATGAAGTTAAAAATTAAATAAAGGTTATGGTTACCTCTGCGAGGCGTCTCTCAAGCCGTTCCTTGGTCTCCTGGTCCCTGCGCACTCGCTCCAGCTTCTCAATGAGGAGCGGCGCGAACTCCGTCGGCGACAGCACGCGCAGCTGTTCCGACTGCATGCGCTGCGTGCGCGGGATTACCTGCGCATACACACACCTCGTGTATAGATCACAACACAATAACAATAATCAGTCGCTACAATCAGCAAACAAAATTATAATCTATACTAATATTATAAAGCAGTTTTTTGTTTGTTCGTTTGAACGCGCTAATCTCTAGGAACTACTGATTGGAATTGAATTTTTGTGTTGGATAGTGGGTGCGTGTGCGTGCGTGGGTGCGTGTGCGTGCGTGGGTGCGTGTGCGTGCGTGGGTGCGTGAGTGGGTGCGTGTGCGTGCGTGGGTGCGTGAGTGGGTGCGTGTGCGTGCGTGGGTGCGTGCGTGGGTGCGTGAGTGGGTGCGTGCGTGGGTGCGTGCGTGGGTGCGTAAGTGGGTGCGAGTGCGTGGGTGCGTGTGCGTGCGTGGGTGCGTGCGTGGGTGCGTGAGTGGGTGCGTGTGCGTGCGTGCGTGCGTGGGTGCGTGCGTGCTCACCATGGCGGTGTCCTGCTCCCTGTTGATGACCGCGTGGCGGTCGAGTCCGGCCGGACGAGCGCGCGTTCTGTCTCGAGGCTCGCGCGTCTCGCGCCCGCGGACTGACATGCCATCACTGCACATACGCAACAAAACAATATTCATATTTCAGTATAGGTAGATTACCACAAGGATTACTGTTAGCGACAGACTTTAAAATATTTTCTTATTTTGAACTATGTTTTCCTATATACAATTTTTGACTTTCATATTTTCTGTTTAAATCTTTAGTTAAACATACTCAAATGTACTGCAAAGCATTGGTGTGTTAGTTATTTATTTTATCTTAAAATAAGACTTTCTACCATTGCCAACCGTATTAATTATTATTAGGATGTTTTTTTATTTCACTATCAATCTCGTATATATATCGGAATTCTTCATTGCCAACTTATATGTAGTACTTAATACAACATATATGTTGTAAAAGTATATATTATTATAAATTATAAAATGTAGTAATGTACTTTAATTGCATTTAATTAATACAAAACCAGGAATGTAGCATCAAGAATATTAGAAAGGGATTGAATAATTATAGTAATTATAAAAATATTATTTGTTCAATGTGCAACAATGGATATTATTAAATATAAACAGGTCATGAATAAGCTGTTGGTGGCAGCCCTATGAGATGTTTCAATGCAAGTTATGATGATGGAATTGGCTGTTAATTATTACAGGGTTCACACAAAGTCTCTTAAATGTAATAAACATTTTTTATAATTAAAAATTTTTACCAACTTGATGTATAAATATACACATTCTATTTCACATCTACAAACACAACATATTTCTAAAATGAAGCGAAAAAAAATTTAAACTTATATAAAACAAAATACTACAGTTATCTACAATATAATACTTACGTTGTGTCGCTGAGGTGAGTATAAGGGTCGTATCGCCACAAACAGAGTTTTGTAGCAATTGGAGTATTAGAGGTTTCAATTGTTAAAAAATAAATAAAGTCAAGTGAATCGAGTAGATTCGACTTTTAAAAACACAATATATTTTTAATTTAATATATGTATAAGTATCTTTATGAAGTTTTAAAATCCTGGTCATAAAAAGTTTGACATTGTTTAACTATAACAATTACAAATTTAGAAATGTTTATGTAATTTAGAATGGACAATCATTCGTTTAGTTAAAAATTAAAAACTGAGTGTAAATTCTGTCTAAAAATATTTGTTTTCCGTAGGTTCCTCGCTGGAGGTATATCCGCGAGGGGCGGTGGTGCGAGCGAGAGGGACGATACTCACAGACTGCTGCCGGAGAGTGAGATGGCGTCGCTGTCGGTGCGTCCGCTGCTGAGGCTGGCGCGCTCCGAGTCCTGCCGGGAGGCGGGGCAGTAGCCCGCGTACGTCACGTGCGCGCTGTACACCGACCGCGACCGGTGCCTGCACCGCCGCCGTCGCACGGTACCGAACCGGCAGCCGATAGTACGGGATCGGGGTCAGGACATTGGGATTTGTTATAACAATCGATAATGATGCATTATCGTTTGTCCGGGACGGGATCAATACGACATCGAAGTATTGCATTTTTATAAATGCGAATCGATAACAATACCAGAGAGGAGTGATGTAATAATAGATGCGGGATCAGGTATCGTATATTGAGGTTCGATATAATATCGATAATATTGTATTATCGTTTATCCGAGGAGGGATCGAATATCGGATATTGTGATTCAATATATCATCGAAATATTGCATGTTTATAAAATCAAAATTGATGATAATATGAGAGAGGAAGTAATAAGTATTGAATATATAGAGAGTGATGCAGTAATAGATCAATTATCAAATATTGTGATTCGATATTATAAATGCAATTCGATAAAAATATGGCAGACGAGAGGGATGAGCAAATCAATAATAATGTATGAGAGGTGGGATAGTATCGGTATAATATTGGATATGCGCATATTTTAAAAAACGGCAGCATAATATCCGGTCAATAATCGGATATATGCATCGTATTCCGTTTTTATATTTGAAATAACACAATTGTATCATCAATTGACATTGTAATTAGAAATTTTAAAAAATGATGGTTTTAAGGATATTTTTATAGATGAAAAGGAGAGAAAAGAAGGTGATGAGGTTTTACGTAGACCGGCGGTACAGCAGGTTTTATAGCGTGTATACAATGCGGCAGGGCGACATGCAGGCGCGGGGACACAATCATGGGGGCAAACAATACACGGAATATCAATAAAGCTGCGTTGGAGAAAATAATATTAAAATAAAAATTAAATGTTGCGCTCATTATGTGCGGGGACGGTCATGCAATGCTGGGGTCACACAGAAATCTTAAAGGGGTCACACTATAAAACTAGTTGATACGTCAGCTTTGTACGATTACATTCTAATTATTACTAGAAATTTAGAAATACGCAAATTATAATTTAAATATTAAACAAAAAAACCAAATTTTATGTACAAAACAAATAGTACAAAATTACAACTTCTACTGACATATCTATAACTAATATCTAATGAAATATGTTTCTACACACTTCCTCCATTCGGAACAATGTGGTAAAGATATATATAAATTTTCAATAAAATTGTATTCAATATGCATAAATAATGGTATAACAAAAAGGAATAGAGTGGTGAGATGACCATTTTATAAGTTTATCATTAGGAAACTCTTCTACATAAGTATGTAAGGTTAATATAGCTTTTAAATTATTTTGAATAGAATCTAAGAGTTTTATGTATATATCTATCTAGTAGATATATACAGTATCAATCAATGTATCAATACTTTGATTGATACTCAAACTATGTACTGGGTATAACTCATATATAGATATTGAGTCATATAGATATCAACATGACAATGTATATATGATATCAAATATATGAATTGCGTACAGTTAGATATTTAAATATCCAATATATCTGATATTTATTATATTTACATAAGTGTATATATGTCAATTTTAATATTATTTAGATTCAATTTATTGAGCGACCCTATTTCTCATAGCCTAGTCTATTTTTTGTAAATACTCTCTTTCCAAAGGTTGTCTGGAAAAGATTGCATTAGCGATAAGACCGCCTTTTGTAATCAGTTTTATTTTTAATGATTTAATTTTATTAATGTTCTATGGTGGTGCAATAAAGTGTTATAACTAAAAAGGAAAATTGATATTGTGAGGTACATCAAATTTGTAGCCATTTGTTTGCCAGTTAATATGTTCCGAGTGGCAGTAGTGTGAGCACAGGCAAAGTGTAAGCTCGAATTAGTTCAATTTGTAAAAAATGTCTTAAATAAAAAAAATTGTGGGCTCTATGGATTGGTACTTTTTACAATGAAAGCAAAACCTTTTCGCACTTTGCATCAACTGGGCTATTTTGGGCCGTAGACCCGTATCTACTAAAGTATTCATCCGAGCCATTACAAGAAGCACAAAATATTTCCGTTATGTTTTAGCTCTCTCGACTGGCGATCATAGACATCAGTTTCAAGTTTATCTAATGTACACTAGACGTCGAGCTCGCACTCTGCGTAGGTGAGCAAGTGTGGTGTGAGTATGGTGGTAAAGGTGTACACTGACGGTGGATGGTGGTGGTGCAGACGGCGCGACTGCGTGGCGAGCAGCGCGTCGTGCGTGAGCCGCGCGGGCGGCCCGCCGGACAGCTCCTGTCCCTCGTGCAGCGTGGGCAGCCCCCCGCCCCCGCCCCCGCCGCCGCCGCCGCCCGTACCAGCTCCTGCGGCGCCCTGTACGCACACCCAGAACTATACTCGAATCCTAAATCACCGGTCCCCTCCGATCGATACCCCGTTCGAATCAAACGGGGATCGAAATTACGAAGGCCTCAGCCGAGGTTATTAGCGGTGCCCTCGGCCTAAAGTCATATCCATCAGGCGATAGTTAGCTTTCGGCCGCTCCATAAGTCTTTCTTAGGTTTGGAGTGCCATCGTGCCGATCCTAATAATAATCTTTATTCCAATAAATTTAATATAAGCACTTTAGAATAGTTATTTGATTCTACCACTCTCACACGCTCTAACACCCTTCGCGTTGCTCTTTTAAATAAATACAAAGGCGAGAGCATATGGTAGTATATATATTGTTTTTAGCCAAGACAAGCGAAGTATTAAAAAAATGGCCTTTACAAATCAATTTAAATTTAATATTTATATAATTGCATTCAGATAAAAAAAGTATCAAAAGAAAGAAGTAGAAATAATCTTTAGTCCAATAAATATAATACATGCAATTTTGTGCACCATCGTGGTATAAATAGAAAAATGTAGAGTGAACATACGTCTCTGAGCGGGTTCAGTAGCGGCGGATGGGGCGGCGAGGCGTCCGGCGACGAGAGCGGCTGCGTGGCCGCGCTCACATACGACACGTACGCGTCCGACCGCAGGAACGCCTGGTACGTGGACTCCTTTATACACCGCGTCACCTGTCACAAACACCACCGTTACACTCCCGTCTACTCACAAAACATTTTCCTGCCTATAATTCACTCAAACGCCTTTCCTGCATGTAATTGTAAATTTTCTCTGACAAAAATAATATCCGTCCAATCACACTCGATTTCTAAAATCAGGTATGTCTACTATCTTCCACCATATGGATTCAATTTAAATTCTTTGCAAAAATAATATTTATAGTGAGAATAATACAATATTATATTGCGCATATAAATTTACAGAGAGATTAATAAACAGAAATTATAAAATGAAATAAAAACCAATTACATGCTACCACAAAAAAAAATCATTGTTCAATATATATATCATAATAAAATGTAGGCTGACCTCTTGTTCCATATTGTCGAATATGCTCCTCTCGATGTTGGAGCCATCCTTGAGACTCTGCTTCACGTGTTGCTTCAGGTCTTCAGGCATCGCTAGCTGTGACTTTCGGAGAAATCTGGACAAACAACACCAGTAGCTAATGTATAAGGCACAGAAAGGAAGCATTGGCTAATATTATAAAGCTGACGAGTTTGTTTGTTTGGCTGAACTCAGAAATGTATTGAAAAAATATATTTTACATATTTCCGACGACTTTTTATAGATTATTTATATTATATTATATTAATTATATTATTAACCGGATCTTAACACAAATATTTTTTTCGAAAATAAAGGTACGGTTAAGAAGTGTACGGAGTACTAGTCGAAACGTCGAGATAGGTTCCTTTATTTCCTATAAAATTATTCGTGTTAAGACCCGGTTAATAATATAAATAATATATATTAAACACGAAAACGAACGAACGAAAACTTTTTATAGCTATAATGAATGAAGACCAACTTGTATATAGCGGAGACGACCTGGCGTATCTTGGCCGGGTCGGTCTCCTGTCGCAGGCCCTGCACCGCGAAGTAGAAATTGAGGCGGTCCACGTGCAGTCCGCCCGCGCCGCCCACGTACTTGCGGAACAGCCGCACGCCCTCCGCGTCCTGTGACAAATAAACAAACACAATTATTAAACACTATAATACGACTGGCATTACTCACTCACCAATCCTTTGCAGTATAGTTGACACAACTATAGAACTAAAGAAAAAAAAGTTTAAAATTGTATCTAAAAACATGGTTCAAAATAGGAAATATAAAAAGAGGTCTGCTGTATAATATAAATCCATTGAGTACTGTGTGCCAACACATATTAATTTGATTAACCGTGTGCTTGTTCGGCGATTAAACCGCGACTAACAGTCAACACTACGCTTCCAAACCATAGTCGAACTTCATCAATACCTGAGGATGCCTCGTTCAGAGAAGAAATTTGATCATAATTAGAGAAGATCAGAAAGATAGTCAGGTTTCCGCATTGAATATTTGTACACATGCTAATTAAAGTCGAATTAAACAAAATAATATAAAATCCATTAAGTAGTGGATTCCAAAATATCAAACTAATTTAATAAAATATAAAAACTTCCATTCTATTCTATATTGAGTGATTCTGGTTCATATTTTTCCTGCTGTTTTAAATATTTCATCTTCCTATGTTTTATTAGGTCGTCCTCATTTCCTTTGTCCCTTATCTTGGGTACCAAGGTAGTTATGATCTTGCTCCATTTATCCTTTCATAATATGTGTACAACACAACGTCATTATAGCTGTCTAGTTTTGACATTTATATTCTGTGTTGTAGTTATCTAGTAGTTTGGTGGTTTATGTTTTCTATTTTTCTCTTTCCTATCACACTTCTCTCCATGGTTCGTTGGCAAGTTCTTTTTCGTTATTAATATACGTTATTCTATTAATTTTATAAAGTGTCTGTCTTTATATGTAGTAATGTCGAATTTAACACGGTTAATCTGTTGTTACTTGTCAAGCACTGTTAGTGGCTTAGAGTGTTTTTATATTGATTCAATGTGTATAGTTAGACTTGGTTTGACCTTTAATAAATAAGCAAAAATATGTTCCTAACAATATAATGTATAGTAAACACGAAAGTTTAAAAATAACAGAAAACAGAAGTAGAAATGATTGCAAAACTGTACCTCCAATAACTCGTGCAGACTGCGGGCCCAGCGCATGTAGGGCGGCGAGGCGGGCGAGCGCGCCGAACTACCGGACGAGCCTTCCGTCTGCTCGCGCCACGCCATACCCATCCTGACCACAACCAATCAACATTGATACATAAAATAAATAGTCTAACTTACACAAATACGATATTGTGCCTCTGTAATGCTTTATATTATACATATTTTAATTAAAAGTGCTTTTTGTCCAATATTTTACTACTTATTTTTAGAGAAGAAGGCGATTGTTAGTAACTCATTGTTGACCTCATGCTAGCAATGTCAGGTGGAACTCCACGCAGTTCACCCTTCAAACTATACTGATAAATTTCCGGAGTTTTTGCCTGTGTATATATTTTCATTTGTAAAATTACTTGATATTCTAAATGTAAATAAATAAATAAAAATTTCAAATCATACTTGGAAGGGTAAGGTTGTGTGAACACATGTTTGGACTGAGATTTACTCTTCTCCTCCCCTGAAGCAGGCGGCAGCGACGACCTGTCAGCAAGTTTGTGCTCCCAACCTACAAATATATATTTTTTTATTATTCATAATATTAATTGGTCTTAACACAATAATTTTATGGTAAACGATAGTATTTACCTCTCTTGTGGCTAGTACAAACTAATCGAAACATCGAGAGAGGTCAATATCTTAATTATCATAAAATTATTCTCGTTAATACCGATTACCAATATAAATAATGCACATTAAACACGAAAGTTTAAAATTGTGATTGTTCTCCAAGTCCCAATATACTAAATATAAAAAATAGATATTATATTTTCTATAAAAAAATCATTTTCAATAGTAGAATTAGTAGCCCCTATTTAATTTTACTTTTATGTTAAACTTGTCATTGAAAAGAAAGTGACAAAATATTAATTATAACAAAAAGGATAGAAATAGAATATGAATTATTCTCAATTATTGAAATTTATTGAGTGGTTTCACCTATCGAAGTCTTATGTTTAAAAACTAGTTGTAGTTATACAGTGGTTATTATTATTGTTCATCTATTTTAAAACATTATAGTCAAATAACTCTTGTACAGCATCAAAATCAGTAACTGTAATTGAAATGTATAAAAAAACCAATTTAAATATACAAAATGCTTGAATTCTCTACATACTGTTAATAATAATATACTTAAAATGGGTTACCTTGCGGGTGGCCGCCTATAGGAGTGTGGCTCATGGCGCACAGGCCCTTCTCCCACCCGCGCGCTGCATGGCGAGAAACCACCTGACAAAAAACAAGGAAGAATTTAAAAACAAAATTCAATGTTCATTCATAATGTCAAAATAACAAAATACAGCATAATTATAAAATTATTTCTATACCATATACCATTACTAGTCAAATGATCTGAGTAACAATCACAGTATAAAGAAGAAATAAAAAAATGAATCGTCCGAGTTCATATATTACAAAATGGTTACGCAACATGAAAACCAAGCCACCGTAAAAAATCAATACGGCAAACAATAAGGATCATATCTGGGGCTATATTTGGTTTCTATAAGTTGGAGAGGGACAGCATACAAAAAATGGAGACGGCATATCAAGTCAAGAGTCTCCATCATCGATCGGTGCTGGCTTCAAAACACCATGTTCGCACAAACATCTATAGAAATGTATACCATACACTTCACCGTGGAAAATCAATGTTATAAAGGTGGATGAAATAACATATCATATTTCATTAAATCTCTCCACACTACTTAATATTAAAGAAAAAAGTAAATTATAATAACACTACCCTTGGGAGATATTTATGAGAACATGTCAAAACACATCAAATCATAACTTCATGGCTCAATGAGTATGCAATAGAAAAAATCATAATGGGGCAAAAAATTATAAAGACCTTACCATGTCCATTGTGTTCACACAAACAATACACTATGGAGGTACTATACCAGTTAATAGAATTATTTATTATATTAATATGGTCTTATTAATATTTTTTATAGGAAAAAATTATATTGAGAATGGAACGACTGCGCAACGCTGAGGCAATAGTCAGAATGAGAGATTCATAGACGGACATTGGATGCTGAGGACAAAAGGGTTCGATCGAACATGCTTCAACCCTCATGCATTATGGTTGCAATATTTTAGATGGTTCATTCTATATAAATAAAAATAATAACAGACAATAGAATAGTATTGTGTGTGTTATAGACAAATTAACTATTATGAATAAAAAAATGGAACTTTGAAGATACTTTGAAATTAATTATTGAAGTAAACTTTGATGGTATACTTATAAAGTTTTATGAAAGATGTCTTTGATAAATATTAACATTATGTTATATATAGACATATTATATTAGATACTATTTCATAAACAAACTACAACTTGAAGATAGTCACTCATTCATTAGAGAAGCACCACGCTGTATTCTATATTTTTTAGTTTGAGTTTTGAGCACAGGAAACAAGTTGTAAACAAAAAATAAGTCATAAAAATCTCAACAACGACGAACTCTAGCCACCATAACAACACGAACTGACACTTAAACACCATGATAACTCGAGCAGTTTGTAAGAATACACCATAGCGAGATCGTATTGATGGCAATAAACGCTATTTATGCCGAAAACCTACGCCGGAACCCGGAAGGACCGTATTTATAGAACATTAATGAAAGAAACACAATACAAAATCTAATGATCTTACTTATCACCGCAGTGTAAACGGTCAAAGTGTGTGAGGACGGGAGACATTAAATTGAAAACTTTCTTGGAAGTAAATAATAAATTAGCTTGGCTCGGTTTTGTATACAACAACGAGTTTGACACTGACAGACGACCAGCCAGCCATGACACTTCGTGTATGACATGACAGCCAGGTGTCGACTGACGCCATCTATCGTCGTTCTACTAAACTACGTATATTTTTTTATGTACGTGGTTGGTGACGCGCGCAGTGGCGTTGGTTTCTGACTTTAAACGTTTGCATACATCAAAAAGCTTACGATAGATGACGGGAGAGATTCCATTATGGACATTTTGGCGGTAACAATAGTAAATTTAATTGCGATTCTCACCTATCTGGCAGCTTATTGCCGCTGCATTTTGTTTGTATGTTGTTTCTTCTTTAACAGTAATAACCTGTAACAATAACAAACATATAATAATTTATCTCTTATACATATAACTAATAAAAACTTAGCACAGCTATCGCGTAGTATAAACAGAAAAAAACCGAAGTGCGATTTTTCTCTCATTAAAAAGTCCAAATTAAGGGGCTGTTATATTGAACATAAAATTTCGCATATAAATATATTTTTGATCAATAAATTATGTACATATTATATATTGTGTAAATTTATTGTTTATGTACAAATCAAAAGAAACATTAACACAATATTTACTGTCAACAAAAAAGGGTATATATAAATTGAATGAATTGCTTTTTGTGATCTGTTACTGAAGATGTAAACAAACATTTGTTATCGTTGACATTGGTCAACTGATATTAAGTAGTTGTTGAAAAATTCGAAGAATACATAATGTTTAGAGTAACTAGTGGTGGGGCAATGGTTGAAATTCATAAATTATAAATTATATGTTTTTTATTTTTTTTATTAATTATTGCATTGAATGCTTAATTTTTATGCATAACTTAAAAAAAACATTCTGCACTTCTTTGTTATAAACTATATGTAACTGTGCGTATTTTTATACTCCACCGTTAGCGCAAGTTTCGTAAAAGGAGTACAAAGTTTTTGCTCCACGTATTAATATATTATGGATACCTACCTACCTATTGCAAGAACGTATTATATAATTAAGATCGCTCTCTCTAAATCTTATCTTAAAATAATACCTAGTGATTTAACAAAAGAACTTCACAACACCTAAAGAGAGAATTTATTTACTACCAACAGACGTGCCATTTACCTTTTGAAGGAGAATTAATTTGAGGATTCCAATACGATTTACAAATGAAATGAATAGATATCAAAGACGTTTGTCTACGCGTACGGCATTGATATTTGATTTCAACGAGATCAGAGAGCAATGTGAGACTACAGGTGGTCGCAATATTCAAGTCATTTTTTAATCATGTAATTTAAGCTTTATTGCCAATAAATTTAGGATATTTGATCGAATATATTTTTTTCATATGGATGATAATGGAATGGTGCACCCGCCTGCGCTAACGGTTTACGCTGGCAAGGAGTGAACTAGTGGAGGATGATAACGGAACGACGTGGAGGTCAATCTATTACAATTTAATAATATTAATAATACTATTATAATTTTACTTTAAAATAAAACAGCTGGGAAAATAATTTTAATAGATTATTTTTAAAAACTGGTTAAGTATTCTTAAGTTTATTCACAAATAAACAATAAAATTTCCTCTGTTTAATATAATATTATATTAGTTTAGATATGATTTTAGATAGATAAGTTAATTTAAACAACGATAAAATTTCATTATTTTTGTCGTTTGTCAGTGGATTATATTTTATAAAAAACTCTCATATGAAATATGAAGTAAATGTCCAACTCCATGTATAATAATATTTTATTAGCAGTGGCATTATTAAAAGTAACTAAATAATTTTATGGCAACACTTAATTGTTCTAAAAAACGTCATACAAAATATGTAATAAAGGTCCACCTCCGTGTAAACTGTATAGCTAGCAATAAAAGTAACGATTTCACTATTATATTGTAAAAGTAATACTCTTTCGATGTAATTAGCATGAGGTATCGAATTGTGTTTTAAGACACCAAAAAAAATACAACATAAGGTTACAGAGAACACGTTTAGAAATAAAATTTTATTACCGACTTTGACACGTAGTTTCAAAACGGAAAAGAAAATACATACAGACAGAAAGACAACACATACAGATCATTTGTGACGTCTTAATGTGTTTCTTTTTATACAAACTTTTTTCTCTACTAAAGAGTAATTTACTTGCATCGTACGTAACCAAAGCTCAATCACGATTCGTTTCTAAGAGTTGACTCACATTATCAACTTCTGACCCGACGACCCGTGCAGACGATGACGTTCAATTGGTAGCTACGACCAGTCTGTTTTTGCACAATTTTGTAATAAGTATTTAATGTTGTATTAATTTTGATGGTTTTTATATAGTTTTAAATTTGAAATTACATATTATTGTGACCTTACCACTTGGTGCGGCGGTGGCTATGATCTAGCCTTCTTCGATGGACTATATTATTGTATAGGAAACTGGCTGGTCGTATATGAATGACTTACCCTACTTCAATGTGCTTGTTCTTCAGTGGGCCCACACGGTTACGGGAATCTCAGGAATTCACTCAGGTTGATTACAACTATTAAGACATGCGTGCGATATGAGTGCGACGTGCGCGCGCGGCGAAAGCTATGACATCACTGATTATTGAATTAGCCGGGAGGGGTGTCAATGCACAAGACAAACCAGGTACGCATCGCGTTTGGCGTAACCATGCCCCCCGCCTTGACATAATGTCAAAGTAAAATTAACAAAAAATAAAGGAACTACATAATTGAACCTTATTGCGAATGCGACAAATACAAAAAACAAGAAAGAAAAAATACAAAAAATATCAAATGCGGAATTTACTAAATAAGAAAAATGCAAAGGATTTTAACTTAACTTATTAACCTATTATAAATGCGTACTACCTATCTTATAGAATACATATTATTGCAAAGGCAATGGACATATGCGGTGCGTTAGGAGGGATAAGGGTCCACTTAATTCCATTGTTAGCTAATTCCTTATCCCAAACAGATCTACATTCTTGCGATAAAAACAAATAAAGTTCACGTAGGTAGGATCGTGCCCCTATAAAATTAGTACCATGATCCGTATACATGCATTGAATAGGACCGCGGCGAGCGAGAAAACGTTTTAATCGAGAAAACAAACTGTATATTTTTTCAATATGAACAGCCCGAGTGGTTAAGCACGTGAATAAGCAAACGTATGCTTTGCGAGTGGTTATACCACGACCGCGATAAGGGGTTACAAAAAACGGACCTGCGAAATCACAGCCACAATGGACAACGGCTTTAGGAACTTCCTTCACCCTTAGTGCAGGCAGATCACCCATCGGTGGGAATGTAGGACGCGGTTTATTGCGGAAACAAATATTACAATTAGCTACGATCGTGCGAATCATACGTCGAGCTGCGAGAATCCAATATTTAGTACGTAGTATTGACATTAACAATTCTGGGCCTGTATGCAGGTTTTTACGATGAAAGTGTGTTACAATTAATCGAACTATATGATCTCTGCCCGGAAGTAATATAGGGTGTTTATAATCGAAATCTTCATCAGAATGAGTCAGACGACCACCAACTCTTAAGAGATTGTCTGATAAAAATGGATTTAATTTAATTATTGATGCGGTACAAGGTTTTTTATTATTTAACTTGCTAATATCGTTTTTAAAATGAAACCCCTGCACAGCGCGAATAATTATACGTTCGGCGAAATCCAAATCTGGATATGACGCCGCGTGGAAGAATATTAGCGAACTTATAAATATAACAAATTACACGAAGTAATTTCATCCATGACGAAAATTTGCGAGCGAGCGAATATAAATAAGGTTCCATAGAATCTTCAATGGTAACCAGTGCGATAGGGTTTTTATTTCCTTCATCGGAAGCTAACTGAGCTACAGTACGTAACGCTAAGTACGGGCTGCAACGTAAGCCAAATGCAACTTTATTAAATTCAAAGACTTGGAGCGGTTTATTAAGACTAAATCTATATACAATACGTTGAAAACAACGATCTTGCGGGCGAACTTTTATTCGTAAATACATTTGTCGCACATCAGCTGAGATTGCGAACAATCTCATATTCAAGAGAATAATAAATAAATCCTGTTGTAAGGAAGGACCTGTATGTAGAATATCATTCGAAAATCCAGTATTTTTAGTCGCGCTTGCGTCTAGTACCGGCCTTATTTTCGTGGACACTTTGTCCTCACGTAAGACTGCGTGATGCGGTATAAAATAACTAGGGCTGTTATTTTCAATTACGTCTACGGGAGAAATATATTGTTTTTCTATATATTCGTGAATTACCTCATCATAAAGGTATTTCAGTTGCGGTTGCGATGCGAATTTACGTTCCAAATGATAAAATCTGCGTTTAGCGATATCGAAAGAGTTCCCTTAAAGACTTAGAACTATACTTAAATGGTAAAGCGACTTCGTAGTGACCTGATTCGTTACGAGTGGTCGTTGTGGTATAAAAATCTTCACAGTATTTATCGTCTATACTTGTTATTGGTTTGCGATCTACTTCTTCAATCTCCCAAAATTTGCGAATTTACTGAAACCTCGCACGAAGTGGTGGAACAGAACGAGAATGAAGAAGACGTAGAAGTTAAGGTGGGAGCTTCACCTAAAATAAGATAACCGAGAACAGTCTCCAACGCGTTTGGAGTACCAGGTGAATTTATAATTTTACCTCCAGACAAAAGGGTCGCGAATAGATTGACACCAATCAAAAGGTCAATTTCTGATGGTGTTCCCCACGTATCATCTGCGAGCGGAATATTAGTTAAGTAACTGAGCGCGCCAACATCAATTTGACATGTTGGTAAGTTACCTGTTATTTTATTCAAAACTAAAGCGCGAATATTATAATATTGCTCATGATTAAATCTCGATCGGAAAGAGAGATCAACTGCACCCTTAACTGGTTCAGTGGCGCCACCTATACCCTTAACGGTGGTATGTGCGTCCGGCTGCATGGTTAAACCCAATTTTAAACAACACTTAGAAGTAATATAATGCTTTTGTGACCCGGGGTCCAATAAGCAGCGAGTAGCAAGTACTTCAGTCACATACGGCTGCTCATGAATGGACGATGAAAGCGTGCATAACGACTCCTTGTCTCCACCAGTGGTGGTTCCAATAGGAACGGGAGTTGGTTCTAATCGTGTCTGTTGTGTGGGTTGTGTGTGCGCAAGCGGAGGCAATTGCGACGAAGAAGATGGTGGTAATTGGCGACCGTGCGTAGAAGATGTCTGTGCGTTTTTCGTATCCTGAGATACTTGCGTAGGTGCGGAATTATTATTTTTAAAACAAAGCAACGTATGATGTCTCGGATTGTTACAATTTCGACAGGCGGAAGTTGATTGACAATGAAAGAGTTATGTTGACTACTTAGACATCTAGTACACATACGGTTAGTTTTAATATAATTAAATCGATCATTAATTGTGAAAGTTGAAAATTGTTTACATTTATATAATTGAGAATGTGAATCACCTTTACATAAGGAACAATAAATGCGTTGCGTAGGATTAGTACCTAAAAATGTACGTGGCGATCGAGCGATCGATCGTTGATGCGACTGTGCACGACCACTGGCGGACGCGGCGGCGGGACCGTCCAAAGCGGCAGCGGCGCCGGCGGTGCGGTTACACGTGCGTTGTAATATTTTTACGTGTTGACGTATAAATTTTATAAAATTTTCAAACTGCGGTATGTCATCTTCTCCTCTAATTGATGACTCATACGACTGCGCGGTAGCCTGATCTAATGCCTTTAATCCCATATAAATAAATATAAAATCATCCAGCTTTTCAATTTTAAGTTGCTTTAATGCTGCGATAGTCGACGAGAAAGTATCAATAAATTTTTCTAAGTTTATTGCCGAAGGACCGTTAATTGATTTTAAAGAAAATAATTTATCTAAATATGACGTTGCAAGAGAGCGTTTATCTTGATACTTATCGATTAAAGCTTGCCACAATATAGGATAATTTTCGGCTGCTGGTACTAAGCCAGCACACAGATTTCTAGCCTTTCCTGATAGGTGACTCATAAGATAATGAAAACGTTTGAGTCCGAAAAGGATTCATTGTCATGAATAACCTGTTTGAATGTTTCGTAAAAGAAAGGAAATTCTAAAATATCACCTGAGAAGACTGGTAACACAATTTGGGGGATCCTTACTGATCCCTGTTTGTTGTCTGGTAAAGCAGACTGACAAGCGGGAGCTGGAGTTCGCGAAGATTGAGGTTGTAACGAGACCGCCATCAATAGAATAAAACATTTCGTCAAAAGCGGTGAGAGATTGATAATTAACTACATAATCAGGGTTTAGTTCCAAATTACGGAGAATAATTTCATCGACAATTTTAACATACTCGGTGCGCATTTGATCGATCAGGCTAACTTTTGCAATTTACGATGTTTCTCCATTTTAGTTTTCGAAGATAATTCATAAATAGACTGAAGTTGCGAAAAATATTGTGCACGTTTTGCTTCATACATTTTTAATTTTGCGTTTGTGTTAGCCATTATTATTATTTATATATATACTTTTTAAAAAATAACAAAGGAAAACCAATAAATGCGATATATAAAACTATGTGCGGTAATAACGTACAACTATACCTGTACTACCGTAAAAGTGCGAGCGATAAACAATAATAACGTATAATAGGTATTTAATGTACTAAATACCTACAAGACAGACAGATGTACTTGTAGCGAAAATAAGTACACAAATGCGAGAAATGATGCGCGATAGAAACTAGCATACATAAAAAATATATGTTACTATGCTATAAAACTACTAATTAATAATGTGAAAAATAGGTACAACTATTATCTATATATACCTATATGCGAGAAAAATAAAATAATGCATAAAAGCAATATTTTAAATTGCGAGAAGTAAATCACAATAACGTTTTAAACACTAAAGCGCGTGACAAATAAATTTATATATACCTACTCATAAGCGGTAGTATGTAGGTACATAAGTGCGACAATACGGAATGTAGGTATCGACCATACATCTACAAAAAAAATATGCGAGCGAAACATAAACTATACATAAAGCGAAATCGAAGTGAGTGATGTCATAGAAAATCAGATAATATATCTATAACTATAACTAAAAAGATATAAAATAACTATGTTCACAACTATTATTTTACGCGGGAGTATTCTAAAGCGTTGTTGTTAGTCACTGTGTCGATACACCACGTTAACTTAATCATAGGTACGTAGGGCACGATCTTTAACCGACATGCAAGGAAATAAAATATCTATTACGAACAGAAATAAAATCGCTGCTTATCAATAATTATTCAGATTAAATAGTGTGCTTTCCCTGCTCACTTTCTTGTGTAAAGACTACGGTAACCAACACTAACAATCTTAACATTCAAACACTACAATCATCATACATAATATTCGACAGGTAATATTGTTTCGTCAAATAGTATAACGACAACTATAATATTTCTAGAAGCTTCGATCGATCGAACAATATCGATATAATGCGGGTGAATGTGAAATTAAATGAACGAAACAACGCAAACAGATATAAAGCGAAATTGAAGAATTGAGCTGCGAGTTATGAACAATTCATAAGCGACATAAATATAAACTTATTTATTAACGAAAATACCAATGTATCGTTATATTTGTTGTGGTATGCAATTTGAATAGATCCTATTACATGCGCAATAAGGTTCAATATTACATGCGAGTCATTCACTCGACTTTCACAATAGGAAAAAATTAAAACAAATTTTAAATAAATAAATTGCGATTCCTATTGTGATCCGGCGACGGAAGGCCAATAAATGGTGCGGCGGTGGCTATGATCTAGCCTTCTTCGATGGACTATATTATTGTATAGGAAACTGGCTGGTCGTATATGAATGACTTACCCTACTTCAATGTGCTTGTTCTTCAGTGGGCCCACACGGTTACGGGAATCTCAGGAATTCACTCAGGTTGATTACAACTATTAAGACATGCGTGCGATATGAGTGCGACGTGCGCGCGCGGCCTATGACATCACTGATTATTGAATTAGCCGGGAGGGGTGTCAATGCACAAGACAAACCAGGTACGCATCGCGTTTGGCGTAACCACCACTGCTGTTACTATTCGTATCTATATTATAAGTTTTACCACTAGCTGTGTCCGCAAAAGCTATATTATTGCAAATTTTCATAAATATTCATACAGTAGTGTGCGTGAAACAGTAACAAACATCCATCCATCCACACTCACAGACTTGCACGTTTTTCTATGAGTAGTTTAATTCATCTTACACATACCGTCCACTCAACTTGCGCCTACACCGGCAAACTATTGAAATGCACCAATGAAATGACTTCGCCGGCACGGGCCGTCCGACCAAACGGGATAATGTGAGGCCGCCCTTAATCTCCATTAGCCAGTACCCAGCACGCACTAAGCGACTCTTTGATGTGCACAAACTTTCCGTTTTCCTTTGATTGGTATAATGGAACTGTGCTGTTATTACACTAATTGAATTTTCGCAAAGTCCGAGCCGCATTACTGGAACGGATTTGGTCCAGTGAACTGAACGTACCTGTCCTCTCTTTTTGCAATATATTGAAATTGAACAGATGTTTCCTGATCCGACTGTATTTTTTTTGACGTTTTGTGATCTTAACCAATTTTGATCGAGTTTGATGAATATAAATAAAATTTAATTCTTGTCATTTTTAAAATAATCAAAATTAGATAATGTAATAAAAAACAGTGAGTTTCTAAACTTTTACACTTGTTCTACACTTCACAAGATATCATAGTTAAAAAGAGATATAATATTGTACACTCTCTCATAAAAGGAACTCAATTCGTGTCATATAACGTAATAGGGGAAAACTTATTTTGAACATAACCTAAGCATATTAAAAAATAAAAAAACGGTTTATACTTTATATGTAAACCAGACAGCAATGTGGCGTAATGTTGTACTATGCTGAATTATGCCCAATTTAGGTCCTGAGTTCAAATCTAACCAACACAAAAAAAAATGGCGTATTTATTTATATTTCAACACCGATATCGAGCCAAAAATTAATTCGACAGTGGTAGGCTCGCATCCTGCCACGTTGGGTCCAAATATACCGAGCGGAAGCTGGGCATGTCAACTGTTACGTTCACTACAAATTCGATAGTTGACAATGCCTCTGCCTACCCCCATCTGGGATAACAGTCATGACGGTATGTTATGTATATCAACTCATATATTTCTTTCTTTACTAGACGTGCACCTAGTTACATCCACGTTAAAATTATAGTCACATAGTTATTCTGATGTATAAAGTACAGTATTGTATAAAGTAGTAAGTAGGTGTATAAGTTTAATTAAAATCAAGTCATTAGTTTTTGCGTGAAAGAGTAACTAACATCCATCCATACTCACAAACTTTCGTTTATATTTTTTTAAATGGATGATAATGGAATGGTGCATCGCCTGCGCTAACAGTTTACGCTGGCCGGGCACCAGTGGAGGATGATAAGATGAACATGTGGTCGGGTCAGTAAGCTTATCAGAATTTATCATGGTAGTTTCCAGGGGGAACCGCGTGGGGGTCAAACTGACATAGTACATTTGCTAGCAATGCGGTCAACATTCCACATTACTAACAATTCCTTCTCCTCCCTCCCATTTATAAAATTAGCAAGAAATAAAATAAACATTATTATTAATGTAATGTTTATTCCAGTTGAAACATTCAATTTTTATAGGCAAAGTCACGGGACAAATACAGTAACCGTCGTTAGCATCAGGTAGGCACTGAAAAATAATATATCAATATCGGCGAAATTGTTTCATTTGAGCTATTTGAGCGCGCTCTTTGGCACATATTGGATAATCGAATTGGAATGGTATTAATTAACAAACATTGTGAAATGGTTAACGAGAATGTATTGTTTGCATGCTAGGAGTTTTTTTAATGTAATTAAAGTAGCAGACAAGCTTACAGGCCACCTGAAGGTAAGTAGTAACAGCCTATATACATGCACAGCACTACAGACATCACGTTATCATGTAACGTGATACCACTTATACGTTTCCATTCCTGAAAACTACGACGTCATGCCTCTTATCCTGAAATTAGAAACATTTTACCACGCACAACTTCATTGTGAAATCACCTTCCATCAATGGTATTTTCGATAGTTACGAAATTCCTTGAAGAAAAGAGCTTATATTCTCTTAAAAGGCCGACAACGCACTTACAAGCTGTTTACTACGCTACCAACCACTTACCAGGTGAGACGCACGCTGTTTAATCCTTTTTGCTATATAATAGACAACTGATATAAATACTTAAATACACTTTTTTCAATATATACATAGAAAAACACCCAGACCGATACAAACATACTTATGAACACAAATGTTCGCACGAGGAAACCCTCGATCATCGGAAATAAAGAGGCGCCGGGCGTGCTTAAAAAAAACGTGCAAAATTGTTTTGTGGCAACCCTAACCAATATGTATGCGATATGACAACAAGATTAAAGGAGTTTAAATTTCTTTGCTCTTTCTAACCGATTTATCCGTACTGTGAGACAAAAATAGTAGCATTTGGAGTTCCGTTGCGTGTATCTAAATGGCAAAGAACGGATTGCTTATTATTGGATGTCAGCTGTCTATCCGTGTACCACAGTATCAGAACTTTTGTACTCTCTGAAGTTTTACAGTTTTAAATGAATGCGGTAGTACGTTTCAATGGTGATAACCATAAATAGACAAATGTATCTTTTGTACTTGGCAATTATACAAATGTTTCCGATTAAAAGAATACTCGTAATATATCTACGAATGGTTGCAGTAGAGAACTTTTTTAATGTAAAATATTGAAAAGAATTACTATTTAATAAACACTATTATACTATAACAGAATATTTAAAATTTTAAAAGATACGCTTTGATTTTTCTATAATATACGTTATAACATAATATGTATATTTATTTATTCAATTAACACAATATAAACTTACAGCTAATTGCTAAAACGTTTAAATTTTATAATTTTTTTAATTATATTTTAAAACTATTATACATATTAACTAACTTATATAAAGACAGGTATTATCTTATTTCATTTATTATAGAAGGCAAGGCTTCTGTGTACTCGTCAGCATCTTAGACCTTAAAATAAGTTAAATTGCAATGCTCGAATGGGACAAATATTAGCGTGGCTTGTACGTACCACCGCAGTTGCAAACAGTCAGACACGACGACGGATGACATTTCCCACGGAATTCGTAGGAATACTGCGTTCTACAACTGCGGGTTTGTCTATTTGGTTGCGCAGCAGAATAACTTAATATCAATGATTAATATTAAATTATATGCTATGAATAATACTAAATATTGCTAATTTCTTATAACAATAACTTTGCTATGTTTGCATGTCCTGGCAGGGACCATACTGATCTAAATGCACCAATTATACACATCTTTAATTGTAAAAATTATGGAATGCAATAAATACTAAGTATTGTATTATGTAATCAATAAAATAGAAGAATATAAAATTTAATATTATTAATAGGCAAAAACACATATTAATTTTTAACCTGACGTTATGTGTTTCTTTTCTTCTTAAAATAATTTTTCTTGTATGGACAATATTATAATTTCATTTGAACAGAATTTAGCCATTCCAAGTATATAGTATTTAAAGTTTTAAATTTAATGAACTGTCTAGTGGTCTCTATCTCCCTCAGTCCGTGTGAATTTGGGGTGTTCACTTTCTGCGAAAGGGAGAGAGGTGTCAACCTCTTCAAATTTATATCATCATATTAACATTTTATAGTCTCAAATAAAACATGGGAAAGAAAATTTATATCAGATTATTTAGAAGTAATGCAAGATATTGTAAAACTTTATAAGGAATACTAGCTGACCCGACAAATGTTGTTTTGCCATATAAATTATTGATTTAATTAGGCAAAACAACACTATTAAAAAAGGTAAAAAATGTATGGTTATATTTTTTAATGACGAATCATAAAAAACCATCTTAAAATTAAAAGAAAATTTTTGATGTGTATGACCTACCTTATTACTTAGGAAAAATAGTTTACGTCCTATTCTCAAACCTACTTAATCTACACAAAACATTTTATAAGAATTGTTTAAGCCGTTTCGGAGGAGTTTGGTATAAACACTGTGATACTTTAATTTTATATATTAAATAAAAACAGAGAATACATAGTGACGATAATGTATAAATAAATCTAGATTCATATTTGGGAATGTAATTAGCAATGTGGACAACATCCTAAAAAGAGGCTATGTTCCTCAGCGAAGCGGTGAGAGATAAGCGAGATAGCCTCCTATTGTCAAATTAAAAAAAAAGAACTTTAATTTTACATATAATCAACAATTTTAATATAATCGTCGTCACGATATATATCCGAATTTCATTTCGATAATTGCCTTAAATTCAATGATTACTAAAAGGAAACTTTGTATAAGTTGCATCACTAATTCCAACTAATAGCTACTTCGTACATAAATCGAATACCGACAAACATCAAAGTTAATATTGACTACATACCTACTATGACATTTATTCTGTCAAGTCGCTCTCCTCATTTGAGAACTTGGGAACTCGTTTCGTACGTATCAACACAACAACTCAATAACGTAACCACTAGTAACAGAAGATCAAAATGATAAGGGTACGGGTATTAGCGTTTAGTCATCAAAGGGGGACCACTTTGATCGGCCGCTTCCTGAGAAATTCCTTTGGCACTACATAACATACTAATCAATCGTGGGGTACATCCAATCGGAAAAGGCATTAAAGGCAATAGTTCCAGCTTGCGGTAAACTGTTTGCGAGATGGGGCGAGCGGGGGTGGTGAGGGGGCGACGTGGGGGGATGTTCTCGGTGTACATCAAAGGCGAGCCGAGACAAAGCTAGGAGAGCCTTTTAACTTTATTTAGCGGAGTGGTAAGTTTAGCCGGTCGCGAATCGCGCAGGTTAAAGAGTAACACACTCACTTTGAGTTGGGCCGCCCGCGCCGCACCCCGCGCCTGCCACGTGGGGGCGCAGGGTTGGCACGTGGCCGCACCTCGCGGGACTATGACGTAATCAATTAATCAACACGTGTTAATGTCAAAACCTCAGCTCGATTGAGTGCTTATTCAGGTACGCATATGCCATGCGTACATTTGTATTGCCGATTGACAATACTTGCATTCCATTTTGTAATGGTTCTAAATTACAAAAATATATTAAATTAAATCATACAATATGTACTAACTATGTAGTATTGTTGAAAATTCTTAAATTAAACTGTAGTCTTTGCGCTAATCTCAGGAATTATTTGTTCGAATTGGTAAATTCTTTATTATTGAATAGCACAATTATCCAGAGAAAGTATAAAGTTTATAACATCACCCTACAATCAATAAAAACTATGTATCAATGAAAAAATATTGTAAAAATTAAGAAGAAAGTGGCATAGACGAAGTTGCGCGAGTTAACTAGTTATGTCATAAAAAGACGAATATTTTAATGAAATATGAAGTAATAAAAAATAAATTTATCAATAGTACCTCACAAAATAAGGTAAACACATAATTATGTAGGTGTATCACATTATAATATTAAAAACACAGATGAAAGAACTTCAAAATCAAATAGAAATTACTTTGGTTGCTCGACTTTCAAAACGTGGAGGAATACAAAGTCATTAATTAAGCTTGTCCTAGGTCACGGCTGTACCTACCGCGATCTACAGAGTCAGAGTGGGGGCATCAAACAGGCCGATAATACCGCCCGCGCCGCCGCGCGCCCCCGGCCGCACGCCGGGCCTTTGTCGGCGCCCTTTGACTGAGGATACGCCGCCACCTAGCTTTGGACAATAATTCGCGACTATCAATGCATCGGGTTAGGTCATAAGTGCATACGTGATAATAGCAATACACACACATGTCAGTAAACAATGTACGTGGTTGTTTTAAAAAATTTATACATCGTGATTGTGCCACGTGATCTGTCTGAATACTACTAGTCTAGTCCTGACAGTATTGATCGACAAAAGATACTTAACTAGAATGTATTGCACATACATTATAATTTGATTCAACTGACTTTTTTTATTTAATTTGAGTTGAAACGCCACAGGTTTCATTTATTTATTTTTATGGATCACCAACATAAGATAAAACAATACAATATGTTATGTTTCAATAGATATGTATTGAAACATGTAGGTCTTGAAATTAATTGTTATTACATTTACAGGTAACCAGAGCATGCTTTGTGATACCTAATTCCTCTATTTTCTGATCTCTAGCGTTTATTGATATTTATGGTTTTATGCAGATTGAATTTTACACCCGCATCCTGTGTATATGTACCAACGGTGTTAATAATCGTTTATTTATTTGTTTGTTAAGTAGTGCATCCTTATCATATAATATTTTTCTTATATTCCAATCTGTGGGTGCTCGGCGTTAAATTTACTTAAGACATATTAGATTCTGTCTATTCCGTAAATGACAGACATATATCTTCTAGTAGTTTTAGTAGTAGAATAAATGACTTTACTTATGTTTATTGCGTTGGTCCAACAACATAAGAATAATATTATGAACATCACTCCTTTCATGTAGTAACAAATATTCATCATAATAAATCAGTCAATTCATTTCGAATATTTCGGGTGAGCTTTGTGAGTGAAATAAATATTTCGATGTAGCAAAACATCAAAGAGGGATAAATAATATTATATGCAGGAGACAGTAATAAATACCTAAACATTATCAATTTGAATTAGTTTATAGATCAAGGTTTATCATCATAGATAATTTATATAGAGGTTTTCAGTCACTTTCATCGGGAGTATGAAATATTTAACGAATGTTCCTTCTCTATCTAGTGGTTAATATCATATAATAGTAACGATTGAAGGCGCAAAGATAACCTTTGCAACCTTTGCAGCCTTTCTTTATTTGACTTTCCAAAAATTTTAAATGGATCATGTATAATTTTGGGAAATTGTAAATTATATTGTACAATCAAAGCTTTCAGATGACTGAAGAATGTCGCGTCTATAGATTAAGGGAACAAATCGATGAATACTGGAAACCATCCCGTCTATACAATAAAGTGAACATGACGACGAAGCACTGCCTATGTCTACTAATGTCTCTAAACTGAGAACCAACTGTCTATGTCTACATACGGGTATATTAATTGTTTCTGTTGCTAACGGAGGCAATTAAAATATATAATAACGAATCACTTAATGAATCTGTCCATTAAATGCGAGACGCGTACGAATCAAGTCCCCACACCGCCTACGTTGATTACCATAAGCTGGCACAAAGGGCCGCGAGCGCCCTTTGACGAATTAGCCCACTAACATTACCTATGTTCACCTACCTCATACCTCCCCAATGTACATAAAAGGCAACCTCTTTGTTTCTCTTCGCTAATGTTTTGTTCATAATTGCTCGTCTTCACGCTTTGCCGACACGAATCAAGCAAAAGTAGCATTTCCATTTGAAACAAACAGATAAAATTGTGCAAGATAGATACTGTTTGAAATGGAACGCTGACAGAACTTATGAATAACTGTATTTCATCCGCAACTTTGTTTACATCACACTCAGTCCAATATAAAATAATAATAAAGGAACGATTTCATTGATAAACAAATAACATGCACAACTATCGATTTCGTTAAGGTTTTATTATACGTGAAAATACCACTTTACTTGTTGACCGGAGTATTTGTAACGTCCATACATGATAAAGCTTGTTCACTTTATTTCCTTTTATTTCTCGTACCTATAGTAGGGGCCGTAAATTGATTTTACAATGATCAAAAGAACTCCCAGTCAAGGGACGTAATTTATTTGACCATCGCCCGCCGACAGACTGACTGCATTCAATGTTCCGTGCTACACCTGAACGAATATTTGACGCAATTCGTCAGCAAGTAATATAAAATGAGTGATTTAATTAAAATAAATAAAGTATGCTGGTGGTCATTCTATTCACACAAACTTTTAAATATAGAAATGAACCTGATAATGTAATATATGATAAATAATATAATAAAATTAATGTATTGTATATTGACTGTATGTGTGATATTAATCAAATAATGGATAGAAAATGGTAGATAATGAATAATAATGAAGGTACAAACAGTAACAGTGCAAAATAAAAAACATTACAATTCCAAAAACTACATTCAAAAGTGGTACAAAAGTAACTATATACAAAAGAGTAAGCAACATATCTATTACATGTACAAGCGAAGCTGTAACAATTGGTGTTATGAGATAATCTCAACACAAAATCTCAGCTTAGATATTGGTTGATTACCTAATAATGGCGTACAACAAGTATCTTTATTATAGGCTGGTAACTATGCAAACGAAGTCATGTCAAGGTGTAACATAATTTGCGAGCTACGCGAACTTAATAAGATGACTGTTTTGCGTACTCCGCCTTGCATATAAAGGTAATTTGCTTTGGTGAATTACGACTAATTGTGTTAATAGAATATTGAATATATTATTCATTGTTAGTTGCAAATTATATATAAAGGGGGGTACGCAAAATATCATCCTAATCCTCCCAAAGAATAGCGGTCCACCACCGAGCCTTTTTCCATAAAATTTTTGCCACGTACAACGCACATCGTGGAATCACCTTCCAGGGATGGTATTTCCAAAGCGATATGATATTTAAATCTTAAGAAAAGATCTAATTCTTTCTTAAAAGACTGGCAAAGCCCTTGCAATTGCCCTAGTGTTGCTAGTGCTCATGGGTGGCGGTAAACAATTACCCTTCGGTGAGGCACAAGCACTATGATATAAAAAATTAAATAATAGCAATAATAATAATGTGATATATTATAAAGGTGTCCATATATTACCAATATTTTTTTTTAATTTGCTTTATATGCGAGGTTGTGCTACAGCTAAATCCTTCCCGCAAAGTTTTCGGTCAGTGATGTCTCCTCCCGCCTTCTTTTTTAATTAATTGCTTTACATGCGATACTATCACGCAAAATTATACAGAACTTAAACATGTACATTTTCAATGCTATGTAAATGAGAGAGGTGGATAGATAGAGGTAGACCTTACACATTGGAGTATTGAATCTTCCAGATATTCTTTAATACTGTACTCATTGTATTACCTTTATCCCATTACTTGGGGTCAATATGTTATTATCTTGTCATTTGTCATTAATACTTAAGTTTACGAAATTACTAAATATATTTTCTTCTTTTACATATGAATTTGTAATATATTGAATCAGACATGTACGCCCCGGAGCTATGTAACACTAGGTTGAACGTAAAATTTTGCAGGTTATTTTTATAACGTGATTGTTGTTTTTATATTGTATTTATGTATTTATATTTAATGGCAATAGCGAATGGTAACCTTCCCTATATACTATATTAATAACACCTCGAACAAATAAAATACATAAAATGCATTTCTGAGCACTAAAGTATTATATCCTACTCTATAGTTTCCCTGTTATATCTCATCATTGAAATCTCGGCTTCCAAAGCAAGTTGCTAATACAAAACAAAACAATGTGAACAGAAATGGAAGAGACAGACATAACTAAGCAGACTTTGTACAGTCTACCTCTGGTAAACGTGATATCTATATAAGTATCTGAGGCAACACCGTTTAATTGCTGACGGAAAACCGAATGAGCTGTAGAACACTTTACAACGCACACGAGAGAGTTAATACAGAATTTACTGAGAATATAATTCCCTTACACCGTAGGGAGGAATGTGCAATAAATTTGAAAATCCATATATCTGCTGTCGCCGGCTCAGTCGACCGCACCGGGACGAGACGTCATACCGAATCGCAGGAATCTGCGGTACTCGACCAAGCGTAATTTTTGCCTGGACATATTGAAGTGTACTTTGAAATAGCATATAATACATTCCACGCATATAGCTGAGAATGGCATGGTGGCATTTCACGGTAAAACAGTAATAAAAATTGAAATACAACTTATTCAGACAGTCGATACTAATATTGTAACAAGAAAAGTTTGACCAACTGGACCGATTTGAAAGATCCAATTACCATTAGAATTACTACGTTACTTTGATAAACATAGGCAAAAAATACCTCCAAAAACGCTACGAGAGCTTACATAATAACCCAACGAGTGAAAAAAATATAAAAAAAAATCCTTATATCGTGTACTCGGAAATTATTGACGATAGAGCAAAATGACGTACCTACTATGGTTTTATAGAGAATATCAATATCGAAGGGTGTACGAGTATATTGGTGTGTTAAAATTTATAAGTTACGAAAATCAAATAAAATTAATATAAGTCAAATTTACTCTCAGTCAAAATATAATTTAAACTGAGTAAAATAAAAGTGAAAGATTTTGATTCGATTTGATTCTAGCAGTAAAAAGCCCAGTAATTGCACATGATATCAACAATCGAGAGGTTGATATGATGACTATGAAATAACTTATGATATTGCAAGATAAACATAATGAAACAATACTTATCTACCACTAAAATCTTTGCACTATAAGCAGCTATGAAAATTTCGTATAATAGAATTACTAAAAAGTATATAAAATAACCTAAACTACGTAATACAAAATCGAATAAAAGAATTACAGATCAAAGAATACAAATGCATTCGAGTGTTTCCAATAGCCCCTTACGAAGACCCAACAATTCGTACATTTACTTACACGAGGGAAATTGACCATCGCACGTGCGTGACATGTTATAATTCCGCATGAATTCTACTTGGACGTACGTAGAGTCGCATTTATTACAAAGGCGTAGGGTTGGAAAAAGAACGGCAAATATAATGGTGGCAATGAAAGATCACGTGGTAAGCAGGTAGTCCCCAAATTGGATAGAAGCTGCCCGTGCGAAAAGACTTACGACGGTTAAACTCTTCTAAGGGATACTTTTGAAAATATCGACTATGGTTATATTTTCTTCAGGTATTCTAGATTAAAACGTAGGTATCTAACATACCTGATGAGTGAGAGGTTTGTGAGTGTTTTAAGAGAAAATATACAGATAATTAAAAGATAAGATTAATACGATAGCCATATATAATAGTTTATAATACAAAAGAATTAAAAAATTACAATTATAAAATTTAAAACTTAATATTTAAAATATATTCAATATTATAAGTACCATATAAGCATTGTCAATTAATAGAATCTATGACCCAGAACGGATTATAATTAAAAAAAAATGTCTACATGCTATGAAATCTGGAAATTTTGCTATCACTATTTGAAATGACTTACTACAACTTTAGATTCAACTAACTGTACCCGCGACTTCGTCCGTGTGGAATTTAACAAAACAGACAGTCAGACAGTCAAAACATGTAAAAAAAATTATTTTGGTGTATGTACGGTACATATATTTATATTCATATGCATGTAGTAAAAACGGTTATTTCAATATTACAAACAGACACTCCAATGTTATTTATATGTATAGATGTTGATTGATAAGATTGAGAATGGTAATATGTCAACATTTTTATTATTGCTGTATCATTATTCGTAATCCACAAATAAATATGAATCTGAAATTTAACATAAACATTCATATAATTAGCAGTATCTAAAATATCGTGTAATGTCTTTCACATAATTCTTAACGAGCTTTTGCTTCCAATTAGTATCGTAACATATCTGCTTATCTTATTTTTGTACTCTTACATATTATATTTATTAAAAACAACAATACATTCCCTAAACAGCCTTGTAATTAGAAACAGGACATATAAAAGCGGCCTCCTGATGTATTTTCTCATTGTTTGTATGGTTGATTAACCGCCTAAACGACGACCCAGGTGTACGTAGGTGAGCGTTCCCGCAATCAACCACAGAACAGGGTCCCGTAGCCCCAGGTCCCCTGAATAATGGAAGAGACCGCCTTAATCTTGGGGAACAATAGTGCCGTCTGCACGCGACGTTTTGCATACAATGACCTGGAACGAATGAAGCGAGGAAAAACGTTCTGAACGGTTTTTCTGGAGACATTTCGATTAGGCTCAATTTCACGTTTCATTGCTGCGAGATTGATATATTTAAATGGCATTTATGTCTATGTAATCGAATGGTTTTGTTTAAACGAAAAAGAAGATGTAAATAGAGGATTCTCGTTGTGTTAAAAAAAGGGTTTATATAAAGAAAATTAAAAATAATGTACCCGATTGATTTCAATCTTATTATTGTATTGTTTGTAAGTATTTATTTCTAATTGTAGACTTTAGCTACGACGCAGCATTTTGTTTTTTAATACTCATTAATCATAATTTCTGTACATATTTACTTATCATCTCATCTATTCATTTTCTGGTTGGTCTCCGTTTTAACAAGCTCGATTTCTGATCACTTTCAGTTGTTTATTATCAGTACAATTAATAACGGTACACTCATGGCACTGTTCTTCCATTATCTATGATCTATCCCAAAGACAAATTGCATTAAATTATATCAAGTGTTAAATGCTTTTCTACGGTATCAATGACAAGAGTCAAATTACAAAAGTGTGCTTTCTAAATTTGCTCAAAATACACGACATCCATCATCCAATTTGCCTTCATCGATGCTATATGATGTAGTCAATCAAACAAACTATTATAGAATGAGAATTGCTAAACGTCAACGTGATATTCATTCCTTTTGACAAATATTCGATAGTGGATAGGCCACAAGCCTTCAACTGTCGAAACATGTTGTACAGTTTTTGTCCCGAAATTGACAACTTCGATGGAACGAGCCACTACTCTCTCTGATATGCGGTCAATGCATACGTCACAAAGCGGTTAGATGTCACAGATTGAAAAATGCAGCTTTTCTATGCAAATAACATACCGTGCGTTACTATCCTCACAAAGACTACACCAATTTCCGGCGATGTGATACCACAATTTAAAAATCAAATAAAGAGTCAATTGTTTTTTCTTAAATTTAAAATATAGCCCAGATAAACTGGCGAAACAGCAATGATTTAATTATGATACTTTTTTATTACATGGCAATGTAGTTTTCTAGGCGAATGGAAATTTTTAAATTAATATTTGTCAATGATTTTTTCATAATATTAATTTAATACTAATATAATTTAAAGACTCTTAAACATTTATTTGAACACTCTGTTGAGTTGAAAAGTGTGTTTGGACGGACGTTTCCGCTGATAAATTCTCAAAAGTATTCCACTGATATTTCTTTTAAGTTCAAACAATACACCGTTTGGCGTTAGCATATCTATCATACCCGGTTATTAATGGCTCTATTTTTATTTGTACTACAAGAGTAACATACTGTATACTTAAAAATAACACAGTGTCAATTTAAGTTGTACTTCTTTACATAGTATAATATGAAGTAGCTTCATATGTCTGTTCGCTTAGAACTTTTGAACTACGCAACAAATTTTAATGCAAATTTTAGCAATAGACAGTGATTCAGGAGAATATGTATAATACATGTACGCCCGAGTGAAGGCTGGGCGGGTAGCTAGCTAATGATAAAATAAATTTAGTTAACAGAGCTTCTTTAGATAGATTTTTTTATATAACTGTATTGGCAAACAAGGTGAAGTCCACGTGAAGGTAGATGTAACCATCGCCTACCGCACTACGAAGATAACATTATCATATGACACCAGTGACACCACCCACGTGTCTTAGTCAGATGACTAAGATGACATGCCTCTTATCCTGTAATTTCATTGTCAAATGTGCACCCTATAACACCATCCTATAACAGAAACAAAGCTTACAAAGCAAGCTGATCCGCGCCTGAAATAGGTGAGACTAAGGTACCAAACAGTCTACTTTTTACGATCCAGTTTTTTCTGCTGTTTACCCTTTAATAATGACAAAATTATAAACAAAACGTAATAAATGTATAGATAATAAATACAACTATTACGACTCCAGTATAAAACTAAGAACAAAGACAAAAAGAAACCTATGGAATTAATAACTGTAAACCAGAATGTACAGGGCATTCGTGGTAGCGTAGCGACTAATTGTGTAACGATTTCTGTGAAAATTAAATATTGACATTTCGTGTTTGACTCAACATTGGCTCAAAGAAACTAAATGATGTACAGTCTAAACAGTTACATATTGCCGGTTGTTTCAACAGAAAGTCAACTAAACGAGGTGGACCAATGATCATTGTAAAGGAAGATTAAAGGAATATCCGGGCGTTTTGACGTTTTCTGAGAGTTGTGTGCTATTTCTTGCGCAGTTGCAATATTACGTGTAACAACATCATTTAATACGCAAGCTTGACTATCAATAGTCTTGTTTGCAGTGAACTTCTTAGTAGATGGACGGATAGCCCTAAGGAAGATTTGAACATAGCGACCGACTTTGCCACAAAAGTGCTTAGATAATATAAATATATTTAGGTTGCCATAGACACAAAAGAGAAGTGGATTGATGCCCTTATCCCTAAGAAATATGAAGGCCTCGGTGGCCTAGCAGTATGCTAAACCGGTACACCACTTTAAATCCGATTGTAGCCGGTTCAAGTCCTCGCACGGTGCAAATATTTGCATCCATGAGTATGATTATTTGTATTCGTCAGGCTGTTTCGTATATATATTATGTATATATTAAAAAATATATTTATATCAGTTGTCTAATATTCTTAACAAATACTCAGCTTAGATGGCCCTGTGTGAATTATCCTGAGTTATTATTATTAATTTCAAGATAAATAACAAAAATATAATGCGTACTGAAATGTATACATTGCTGATGCGTGACATTCATGCGGTTTCTAATAATTCAAAACTAGCTGAGCCCGCAGTTTTACCCACGTGAAATTCATAGTCTATGTGTTATTCTGGTATATAAGCTATATCATACTTTAAAGTATATCAAGTTTACTATCTATAATAAAGTTTCATTACAATCCAATCAGTAATTTTTGCATGAAGGAGTAACCAAACATTTATCCACACTAACAAACTTTTGCGTTTTTAAAATTAATAAAATTCATGTTATTAGAAAATCAATAATCAGAAAACGAATGAACAATTACTCTTAAAATAACGATGGCTTGTTAATAACCATAACAACGTAATTTATGAATCAAAATTAATGATTACGTGGAAATATTTAAATTTAAGATGGATAAAGATACTCAAAATATCTTGTCAACGTCAAGTGAAATGAAAACAGTGGTTAACTAAGCCAATAACTTGCGGTTTCGTTTTATTCAATAATTTATCTCGTTCCGACGAATTGCAATGCACCAATGAAAGAGGGGGATGGATGTCAATAATAGATTTCTTATTTTGATTGTCTCCGACGCCTCTCAACAGCTCTTGGTGGCGTGGACGATTGGATTTATGAATAAAAGATTTGGCAATTTGTGTAATACAGTGTAATAATTTTATGCCGTTTTCAATTATCTCGCAGTTCAATTGATTTTTTTATATACACATTTATAAGGGCCACTTTACCATGTTCTGTATTTAACTTTATTGTGTAATGTTATGTTTTTAAGTCAAAATATTTCTTTTATGCAAAGGAAGGCTGTACAAAAGTTTATAGACACTAAAATGTAACTTGAATACAGTGTATCCATATATTGAGGCATTTTTTGTCATTTTCAAACCAAGATGCAATAATAAGGGTGTTATGATTTTGACTGTCTGAGGTACCGTAAGACCTCAATAAATAAACTGACCTTGTAACAGTTTTTTTATTTGAAAGCCGAAGCTGATCGAAATGATTCTGAATTAAAAGCTATTAGGTTTGTTTCTTTAAAATATTTAATATAATTTCTAAATATTGTATTAATTAATAATGATGTATATATACGAAAAACCGATCAAAGTGATATTACTTAAAATAATCTAGAAACTTAAAGATTCTCACGAAGGATCGTAATACTGATAATAACAGCAAAATATATTTATAATGTAGTATTAACAGATAACAAATAGCAGTTAATACTACACGACCATGATTTTAATTTAGAATGTTTTATATGAATCCATTTCTAAACCTCAAGTATAAATCACCGTATCATCTTCACATAAATATATTTATTATCTGTGTCAAACAAAAGAAAATGAATACTTACAAATAGTGTCTAGGTCTAACAATGTCGGGGGAAGCTGCATTTGACGCACGTCTGCCGCACGTGGAAGGGTTGGAATGGAAATACATTGTCAACAGGGCATAAAATGATTTAAATTGAGCGTGTACCCATCATTCTATAGGTATAGTTGACGGCCGCAGTGGTTTAGCGGTTTAGCACACAGATTTACTTTCGATTCCTCGTACGAGGGAAACCTTTATTTTCATGAGTATAAATAGCTTGTACTAATTTGGGTGTTTCTATTTATATTATGTATGTAGTAGTACATTTTGTTATTATTTATATATGTATATATATATGTATGTTAGTCTGTAAGGTGGTCTAGTGGTTTAGCACACCGCTTTACTATCCGATGGTCGTGGGTTCGATTCCTCGCACGGTACAAACATTTGTATTCATGAGTACGATTGTTTGTATCGGTCTGAGTGTTTTCTATGTATAATATGTATTTATTTACAAAAAAAATGTATCCATGTATTTATATCAGTTGTCTAGTACCCATAACACAAGCTCTGCTTAGGTGGGGACTAGATGGCGTTGTGTGAATTGTCCTGAGATATTATTATTATTATATTAATATGGGCCATATGGCCTAAATTAAATATATCAATTTACAAAAAAAATCTAAATATTCATATCAGTTGTCTAGTATCCATACTTATAGCTCTGCTTAGCTTGGGACTAGATGGCGCTGTGTGACTTGTCCAGAATTATTACTATTACTACATATATTATTACTTCTGTAAAGATTTGGTAGCAAAATTTTGTTTTTAAATGTGTGTATAAATTAATATGAACAACATACATATTTGGTTGATTTGTGAAATATGAATGTCATAAATATATTAAACGTAGCAGTTAACGAAAAATTCTGATTATTAAATAGTGATAATACTATAAGAGCTGAATCTGTCGTCGAGTGGCATTGTATGGATGCTGCCGCTACCTGCTGCGTCTCGCTAACACGTGACGTAGTCTGGGATGCTGGCATCCGTCTGGACATGACATTTATCCGATTCAGTATTCATGAACAGAATTCTTGCGAAAATTATTTCCGAGAACAAGGTGATACTTGTTACAAAATATTTCTCTTTCATATTTATAATTCTTACTGATAATATAAGTAAAAAAAAAGGAATTTATTTATTGGTTATTTGCGTGTGTATGTATTTTGAGGTAGTATATATTTTTTTATATTGGATGATAATGGAATGGTACACTCGCCTGCTCTAACGGTATACGCTGGCGGAAGCACCAGTGGAGGATGAAGTCAGGTCAGTTAGGACATCGTGGCAAATTCATCAGGATTTTTCCAGGGGGAACAGCATGGAGGTAAACTTGAAATGACACATTGCTACCAATGTATAACAATACAATGTTACTAATCCCCTTACTCCTATAGATGTATATTAATATACTATCTCTATTTCTATAGTGCGCCACCTACGTTTTCTTTACTCAAAGCTTCGACGTCCCAGGTTGTCTGTAAGAGATAAGACCGCCTTGTGTTTAGTATTCTGTAAATATTTTTCTGTAGTTATAGTATTATTACAATAATAAACCAATTTCCATCTATTTACCATCAACTTCTAATTTTTATATTGTAATCATAACGATATTAATTTTTGCGGGAAAACAGCGTTTGCAGCATCAGCTAGTATACATATATACCTAATGAGAAATTAAATGAAGACAAACAAATAAAAAAACTGTATATATGCTATGACACGATTGTCCCAGAGATTAAATCAGGGCGTATATAGACTGGTAGAGTACTCGTCGAAGATGATAGCCTGCACTAACGAATGTAAGCTCATGCATGCGGGTGCAGCATTCCATAAACATTCATTTAAAAAAGTAGAGTAGTACCATCAAATAATCCTATATCCATCTCAGGTAAGCGCTTAAGTTCAAGATGTAGTGGGACAAATCTCATTTCATTCGAGATGTAAGCGTAGTCGCAACGAAAAGCAATCACAGTAATCATATTGCGGCGATATGTGGAAATACGAGAGTGCACATTTATTTTCTTATGAGCACAATCATGTACAGATCTACCTACGCCTCCGCAAGAATAGATCCACCTAAGTACCTACCACCTAACTACTTATATAGGTACCTCTTACCTATATAAGTAGTGTATAAAAATCTAAGTGAAGCGTAAACTTTTATCCCTATTTATGAAAATACTCAGACGCGTTGAGTCGAACTTGTGATTAACAATTAAAAATATAAAATAAAAGAGCAAACTACATACCAATTGAACGTATTGGTAGAGTAGTTACATTAATAATCTATAACATAAATCAATATCTGAATACAGTGGTAAAGTAAATTTTCATTATTAACATATGGTTATAGAATTTGGCACAGTCAAATTTTATATGGAAAAGGGGTGCAGAAACTAATAGTTTTTATATAATTGTTCTTTAAAAATACACTAAATGATTAAAAAAAACATTAACACTACGCAGTAATATAATGTTAAAAAATATCGTATTAGTGCTACCAGAGAGGTGCATGGATATACCAAAATCACATATTTCCATATTTCCAAATTTAAAGATGAATGAGTATTTCGGTTGATGGCTTAGATAGCATTACAGTAAAATTTTAGGGTACAGAGGCATGACATTTCGGGCCTCCGTAGTATATAGAGGTAGTAACATATCCGACAATGTAGATTAGTACTTTTTTTTATATTAAAAATTGAGTGCATTTGAGAATGGTTAGTACATAAAAAATAAGAAAAATGCTCGTGAATATCCGTAAAATATTAAACAGTTTCAGATAAAATCTAAGTAGATTCTGCTTGAAACCTGAGAAGGCTAAATCTTGCAATTTACTTATCACATTAGTAGCTAATTCCGCTTTTAAGTCTGAACACACAAAGCTCACAAAGGCCTATTATTATACTTTAATAAGATCACAGAAGAGTAGCACAGGGAAAAGAGTTCGTATCCAATTGCGAGTACAACGGCTTAATCTTTTTACTATTGTGTGGAGTCTAGCAAATAGGAAAGTAGTCAGAAATAAAGCAAGTAAGCAAAGTATAATATTAATATTATTTATTTTCTCTACACAGCATCGACACGTTTTACAGTATTTTAGTGCCATTGGGCATGTAAAGTCAATGGTGAAATACAAATTTGTGTAAAATAAAATGTACTTTCTTTTGCTTTGCATTCTATTGTGTAAAATATATTATTGTACTTGCTTGTATTTAAGTCCCTTGTTTTTCCGTGTCTCGCTTTTATAAATCATTATCAACAAATTATCAGGTTTTATTTCATACTAAGTGTACCTGGGATGCGTTGGAACTTGAAATGCTTAGTTAAACAATAAAACAGCCTTTATATGAAAGACTATTTGATTATTTAACTACAGATCATCCCCATCAGCAGCCCTACACGGGTTTAATCTCAATAACAATTTCAATCTAATCAAGACTAAATTGAACACATCGATAATAATATCAGTTACATCTTTTATTGGCAACAAAATAAGGAATTAATACTTTGCTAGTGTATTCAAGCGTATAATAAAGAGTGAAATGGCGCAAAGAATTCTATTCGATCAGGATTTCCTTGGTAAACCGGCCGGTCGCGTCTACTTTTTTCTTAATCAAGAAATCTATGTGATTTGAAGAGTGAATCGAGAAGGTAAACTATATGACTTTTTTAAATTAATTTATAATTAAATACTTTAAATGTCAAGGACTATAAATTAGTATTTTACTACATCATTCAAAATTATTATTCTCTGTAAAATAAGACACAAGTCGCAATCCTTGATTATTACATAAGGAATGCGAAATTATTGAACTTGGAACATAATTTTATAGTAACAGGAAATATATTGTAAATTTCTACGGTGCCATTAAGGAAGTATAAAGAAAATTGGAATATTTAAAAAGAAATGAGAGACCAAATTAAATGAAGAGCAATCTCAATCCGTATTACAAAATGCAGCTGTAGTAATTTATTGTCTTTGTGATATCAATTTGGCAATAAAAAAATGTAACAATTTGAAATATTCTCAAAAATTGTTACGAATTCGTCTACAAAATATATGGTAAAAGTCATCTCAAGTCATGAATCAAGGAACTTATACATAAAGCTACAAAGCGCTGCAGGCAACCGCTTTCATTCAGCGGCTGCAATATTTTTCAGTATTTAATCGTTACGCAGTATGTTAGCGGCGTCTGTTGGCGTACTCCTGGGCCTACTGTTGCGTTCTATACAACAGCACTCCGCTTTCACGTCTACCTGGGGCATTATGGCTCTAATGTCACTTAATTTGCCGTCTAGGGCCTCCTTACGTGAATGCAGCATGAGCAGGTTTAATATGAAAATTTGCTTTTTTTCTCTGATGCGAGATTTAACGTTAAACTGTTGCCTCTTTTGAGAGTAAACGCGTAGAAGTAATGGGATTATGAGATCGGTAGTTATGGTTTTCGTCGGGCAAAGTCGAAAAGGAAATTAAATTACGCAAAGTTACACAGATATTTTTGTTTTGGGAGTTAAGCAAAGCGTTTATTTAGGCTAAGCGTTTGCGGTGTACATAAGTATATCACGTCTTTATTTAGCATATAGCAATGAGATAATAATATAATTATACTATGCAATGTTTATGTTATGGATATATATCTGTCAAGTAATTTTCAATAATCATATTAAATTAATTATTGTAGTGTATCTGGAATTTTTATATTTAAAATAATATTGGAATAAAAATGTATGGAAGTAAGTATTAAATTTACAGATGAAAATACAGCAAAACGTAATAAACCAACCAGTACATTTGGCAATCGCTTAAATACCAGAGCCGATAACTTTTTAGAAAAATTATGTTGCAACTACAAAGGCTTAGCTGGCCTGGTCAATTCAGCAAGATTGTCAACCGATTTCAACACAATAACGATATTGTCGTTAACGACATAATCCTGCGAACAGCTTACACGGCAGGAACTACGAACACAGCTATCAGAATTGGACGTTGATTGGATTGTGTTATAATAAACGACAAATAAAAGTGGAGTGCAGAAAATGTGCCTTGTTTTCTATTCGAGTTCACTGGAAATGGACTACGCTCTATGTATACTATATATATGTTTTTGAAAAAGAAAATCTATGTATTTATAACAGTTGTCTAGTGTTAATTGTCCAGGGTTATTTAGGTATTTATATAATCTCAGTCACCTATAGACCTAAATACTGATAAACATATGACTAAGGTGAAACAATATTAACAAACTTTTAACAACATACTTAATATTCTTAGTACATCGAGATCTATTCATTATCCTTAGATAGTTCAAATTCTATTAAATAATACTATTTATATTCTAACTTTCTATTTAATTATTAAACACTTTCAACACACTGCACTTTTTATTGGTCTTTTTTTTATTAATTACTATTACGTACTATAAAACGCATTGAGGGCTGAAAGGCTTCTTGCAATAATCTTGCAAATTGGGCTAATATTATAATCACTCACCTTTAAATCTTAGCTGAATGGTGCCGTATATGAGGAGAATAACATCCTGAAACAAATGAAATAAGAATATTAACAAAGAAAGATCAGTAGTATAACGCGATATGTGCATAACTGCCATATACAGTACTTTGAAATCAAAATTAATTAAAAAAATAAATATCCTAGCATTTTTTTTTAATTCCTGGAGGTGTATCTGTCACGATGGGCTAACGGACCTGACCTCATGCCCATATTATCGTTCTCGACTGGTGTCCCGCCAGCGTAAATAGTCAGTGATGACAGCAGCACGATTCCGTTATCATCAATAAAAATGAAAAACACTTATGACATTTTGGAGAAAGTATATATTTTGTACAATAAAATCTACAGAATAAACATAACAATTTCAACAAACTAAACAGACACAAACACAACAGAGAGATTAATAGTACAATTGCAACAATCAGGTAATGTGCTGATAAGCTACGTTTATTTGCAGTGCCATTGAGACGGACCCTCGCGTTTGCCCTCACTACAGTCGCTACAAATGAAATGATATCTAGAAATATTCTGTATGTATTTGTCCTGCGATATGTATGAAATTTATCCTGCGATAGATGTGCCTTCAACTTCATTTATATTTATATTCTGAATAATAAATGAACTTAACGTTTTTATTTCTAAACGGATTAGACTGAAACAAACATTAAATTGATTGTTTATGTGACCTCTGTTATTATTCCTATGTATATAATATACAATACACAAATATGTAAATAATGAGTGTTACAATATAAAATATTCAGTTACATTTAATATTTTAAAGCAACCGTGGTCTAACGGTTCAGCACACCGTTTTACTTCCGATAGTTGCGGGTTCGATTCAATATACACTTTTGTCTTCATAAGTATGATTGTATTAGTCCAGGTGTTTTCTATGATATAATACGTATGGATTTACAAAAAAAATTATCTATATATTTATATTTCTATATAACTGTGGGGAAGTGCTAGTAGTTCCAACATTGAAATTATCCAACGGTCCCAGAACGCTATTTTGAAGAATGGTCTTAAGAAATTGAAGAATTTATCCACTGGTCTTAAGAAATCATGCTCAAACGTTACTTACTAGCAACCTAACAGTCCTGAAAATAACACATATACTGGAGTTGGTAAAAGACCATTCCAGTTCTTAATTCCTAAATTTAAAGGGCCTCATAAAATAAAAAGTCGTTGGACTACAGAGTCATCAGCCAACAAATCCGATATAGTAAACTTACTGATAACGAATATACAAGGAACAAAAAAAATTCTATCAGTTGTCTAGTACCCATAACGCAAGCGCCATTTAGCTTAGGACTAGATGGCACTGTGTGAATTCTCCTGGGATATTATTATTTGCAATGTATCCATCGTTTATCGTGCATCAGCCATTCGGAGTGGCACAACATAATGCGTTGGCGCCGGCGAGCCGCGGCGACCGCGTGGGCTGCATGCACGCATCCAAAGCAAAAAGCCGCTGAGCGCGGCATTCCTTATCCGAACCGGTCCACGCTCAATGGAAGCCGATATGAACCCTACAATGATTGCCCGCACTGAAAATAAAACCTTAACACCACTAAATAGCAACGCATTTAAGACGTTAGCAATCAAAGGTGCAACAGATGCTAGCAAATTGTTATTATATTACAAGAGAAATATAGGACAAAAAGTTGAATAATGATGAACGGCACAGAGCATCAAACGGGAGTTAAATTTTGTGACAAGTTGATTGATGGTATAGATCTGCGTATCAAAAATAAGATGTATCAGACAACAAACGATGGTCTTATATAGACTAATTTACAGATGAAAAATCAAAAGATCATAAATAATTCGAGGTAATTGTATATTTTTTTCTGATCGAATCTGTTTCCTTGCTATTGTCTTATAAAGTGTAACAATTTTTAAATTTTAAAGTACCTTGTTAAATAATGTGTATGTATTAAATTGATTATTTTCACGAACGGTTAGACCTATTTCCTTTAGAATGAAAACGTTTCTATCCTATCACTACCCTAATATATAATAAATACAAATTTATTACAAATTTCAACATTTTTTCCTTCCTTCCAGAATGAAAATTGAAATACGAGATTAAAACTCCGCTCATATTTTTACACGAACGTCGAACATACATACAAAGGAGGTCGTATAACGAAAATTAAACAAGAGAAATACACTAAACTTCAATTAGAAGGGTCAGAAAGGCAAACATTTCTGATTTGTGACGTCATAAAAGGACAGACGGAGGTAGGCGGCGGCTGCGCCGGTGTTCATCGGTTCCAGGAACCGCCACACTGAACCCGCACCACAATAACTCTATGCATCCAGCAATAAAGTACGTTATATGATCTCGGAATTCTCTTGGAATTGCTTTTTAATGTTCAATTTTAAGTATTGTGATAAAACGGAAATTATGCGTGCTTTGTCTTACTATCTTACTAATATTATAAACTCGAAAGTCTGTGAGTATGGATGGATGAATGTTTGTTACTTTTTCACGCATAAACTTTTAAACAGAATAACACATTGGCTGTAATTTAAAAAGATATTATGTAAATTGGAATAATAATTAACATTAGGCGTATAAAATCCTTGGTTGGTGCATATTCATTGCTGACCTTTTAGTCAAATTTCAATTTAAACCCCTCTAAATCTTTGACGATAATGTCATTTATTTCCAAGGTATTTGGGACATCGTAAATAATAAATGCTTCTTTGAAATGTATCAAAGACAATTTACAACTGTGAAATATTATAAAATCAGATATTTTATTTGCCTTAAAAATTGTATATACAGGAGGTGCATGTGTACTTTTATTAATTAAAAGTAAACATCCAATATATTCCAACCATTAAGCTCTTTTTTTTTTTTTTTAAGTTATTTACTTGATTTGTAACAATTTATACCTAACAATACTTTATTATAGTAGATCTGTAGCGTTAGTTTTTATAGTAACTAGCTACCCGTCCCGGCCCCGCATAAATACAGGAGTTAATGATAGCGGAGTTAAATATTTGTAATAACAAATCTTTAATTTCTCGGCTTGTTCTATACTATAACACGCATGTATTATACATATAAACCTTCCTATTGAATCCCTCTATCTATTGCTAAAACCATTATTAAAATCAGTTGCGTAATTTAAAAGATGTAAGTGAACAGATAATGGTGACGACTTGTTTTATATTATATAATGTACAGACAGATTTATTTTTTTTTTATTTAAAAGAAGTCTTAGTTTTATAGTAGATCGTATCTTTGAAACTATTCTTTTAAACAACTTCGCATCACATTGCATTACGTAAACCAAAAATGATTGTTTAAAAATTGACCCCAGTAGTCTTTTGCCTAAAACATTGTAAAAGAGCTATTCAAACAAATAAGAATACACCTGGAAGCTTTGTGTTGAGGAACTGAAGTTAAGTAGAAGTTGAAACTCGTTTCTATGGCTTCAGAAACTTTGAGAAACCTAACTGTGCCGCCGCTCTTTCATCTGTATCGTAATTTTTCTTGTTTATTAACGCAGTATTTTATTTAATTTTGTATAATAATAAATGAGTTTTTATTTCATCTCCACAAATTACTTAATACCAGTTTCAGATTTTATACGTGTACAGGTAATTCTATAGAATGCGCCATTGATATAAAGTGCCATGCAATACATCTGAATGTAAAGTAATTAAAGTAACAGTGTAATTAAACCCATACAAGATGTATCATTAGTTCTTCAGAAGACAATATGCTAGGGGTAGCATGGGCTAATAATAGGAAAAGGGATGTTTATGTATGGTATATTTTGTAATGCACATAAATAATTTTTTCATCAAATGTACCTCTATTTAATATATTAACTCACGTAAGTTTGAATCTAGCGAAAATCTGAATTAAACCTTGCATTGACGATGCATTCATGCAGATTCAGTCAAAATAAATATAGCGCGCTGAATTTTTTACAGAATCACGTTACTTGCATCATTCGTTTTTATTAGTGTATACCTGGAATTGGTATGAATATAAATAAAAATTAAGTCTTTTGTCATATTATTTTACTCACATGTATATGCACAGTTATTTTTGTATACACTATGCATTGAAATTAACACATACCTACACCAAGTATTCCGTAAAAATGTATGGTTACCTATTCATTAGGACAATGTCTGTATTTGTTTGATTATTGTCATGCTACGAAAAGCTTTAATCTACAGGTGACACTCATTTCTCTAGCAAATATAGTTAACAATAAAATATAAAAGACTCGCCCCTACTAACTCCCACGTTAGATCCTAATATAGTTGGAAAAAAACGTCATTTCATCTGGGATTACTGTTGACAATTAGGAGCCATAATAAAGCAAATAAAACGTTAATTAAATTCATTATGTTCTTAGTTGTGTATACACTCGTACGATCGAGGGGTTGCCAGTAATCCCTACGTGGTAAACATTTAAATGACAATGTCTTCACTATGTGTAGTCGAAGGCATTTTCAAAGTCCAACAATATATCTGATGGCCGTAATTAAAGGGATTGAAAGCTTTGCAAGTGTTTCTGTGTAGCCGAGTTTATACATAGGCACGTACAAACATACCCGTACGATTAAAGTTACTGTACAGTTCATCCGTGTAAGTGTAGCTGCCTTGTGGGAGTTGAAAGTTGATAGGACATTCCGTATTAATTAACTAAATAAGTCTCGTAAAGCGGAGCGAGCGGCTGAAACAGTTGGCGGTGCGCGGCGTCGGCATTGGCGACTTACAAGTTGTCAGTCGCGTGTCAATAAGACAGCGAGAGACACGGCGGATTTGAGTATGGGGACGGGGTGTCGGGCGGCACCACCCCAGTGTGTGGTTTCCTTTTGATGTCATCTTCGCGCAAACTTTGCTACGGATCGGCTTTGAGATAGAGAGACGGAGAGTGACTAATTTGGCCCAGCATTTGATCTCGAGAACTCCGATGTCTGCGTCCCACTCGCACCCACCTCCCGGGCCGCCGCCGCCGGGAAGCTCTTTGCAAAATTTCGCTTTGATCGCAAAGTTAAATTATATGGGAATTGAGCATTAAATGGATACACATGTGAGGCGTACATGCGAGCCGTGCGTGATGAGAGAGCGCCTTAGAGACGGCCCTCGTTCGGACCAAACGGGTAATATTGTCAAAAATAAAACACGCCCGGCTGTTTGACGATTACGACAACTTACATAAATAATGAGCGAGGAGTCACTTTCAAAGTTATACATTTGTGAGACCGGCGCTTGTATTTAACTCCGCCTAATTTGCCGCGAGTACGCAGTACCTTTGAAAGCTCCGTTTTTACTAGTTTACGAAACAGATATTTGCGCCCGCCTTTCCTTTGATACGGCACTTTGTGGAGCATTTTACACGAGTTTCTTTTGAGGCCATTCAGACGGTGAGTAACGAAAGGCTGTCTTTGATAAACACGTGCGAGGACTCTTCAGTACTTATTAGGGGTGCTCTCTTTGAAAGTGCTTCTTGTGAAATCTATTTGAAACGTTCACAATCTCAAAGCGGCTCCGATGAAAGGTGCGCTAATTAAACTGTCGCTAATAAAATTATGTGAAAAATTGAATATACAAGTGTTTTGTTCATGATTAAAGCCTCGTGAAATTTGAATATTTTATAGGCTCTTTCAGAACAAATTCTATTAAAATCGCAACAGAAATAAAATCGAGAGCAGACTCTTAAACGCATTTAATATATTTTACCTTCAGTCTTTTAATCTTTTGGCGATATTTTATTTATTTGAAGCTAAAATGTAATTGCAGCATCAAGCTTTACAGATATCTATATACATACATATATATACATACATATATATACATATTCGTATAGTATGTATTGTAGATTCAAGAGCTATTAGTAGGTTATTAATGTTGGGTCACACACTCCTGTGAGTCAAAGACGACTCCGCAAAGTGGCGCCTTTGTGTGTGCCGCCGACGCCGCCGCGGGAAACGCTTCGTGTGTTTCAACTCGTTCCTCGCGACAAACTCTTTGTCTTGTGATGCCTTTACACCGCTCGAATAATAGCGATCTCATTGAGCTTATAAACAAAATAATTTGATTGTCTAATTTGTCTTTATAATTAAATGTTGATCTCTTTGAAGCAGTTTATCAAGTAATAATCTCAATACTAAAGGTAATTTAGATAAAAAAAATATATTTGAGTGCTATTTCATTCATATTCAAATATAGTTATTATTCGTATTTTCTTTATAGTAGTTTATATCTATAATATTTATTACATATTTTTATGACATGATTAATTTATATTAATGTCTGATATCAGATAACCATGAGTAGTGCAGAGAAATATTGTTAGTTAAACCGAGCTATCTATCAACGCTATATGTTAAGTCCGCCCTTATATATTATATGCACTTTTTACGATCAGTATTACGTGTTTTATAATTAAAAATAATTAAAAAAGTAAAATAAATAGATTCATTTATAGAACATAGTTTAGATGTAAGGAAAAAATACTATAGCTAAGTATTTAATGTATAATAAATATATTTACTAAAAACATTATCACAAACAATGTATAGCCATCAAAGGGCATGCGTAATGATACCCGGTTTCCTTATATCGATGACCTATTTGAGATCAAAGAAGATCGGTGGACTTTGATGTTGATGAGTCTAAAAGACTTAAACTGGTGTCCTTGTGATGGAAATTCGAGGTATGGGTTGTGTGCTTTAGTTAGAGGCAACTTTGTGCCGGCCTCTTAAAGCGACGAAACTTGGGACAAAGGAACACAACGGGCGGGGAGGACCGAAACAACTGATGAAAAACTAACGGCGACACAGCGACTGGCGGCAAACACTTGCATAATCAACTCTTTAATTGTGAAACAGGAACTGGGCGACATTTAAATAACGTAAAGGGAATTTTAGAACGACTTAAGCCCGACATTGACGGCGCATACAAACGAACGCCGCGCCGTCTCAATGAATAAGTAAATAACAACATAACTTTTTACATAGTTTTCCGATTAATATTATTCTTTTTATTAAATAACGTATTCAGTCAAAATAAATATATTTATTGCATAAGCAATAGTAATAATAATAAAAGATTATCAAACACAATTTTAGTACTAATGGGTGGTATCGAAAAGGTCGCATGTATACATAAATTTAAAGACAGTAGATGCATGACAGTGTAATTTTCTTTGAAGTTGATTTAATACCAAAATGTAGAGTACATAGAGGAACATGGAGAAGGAAGATTGTAAATCTATTAATCTACAGATATGGGTATTGTTTTTAATACACATGGATTCTCGAGTATATTAATTTAATATAATAAATACAGAAACATATTTAGAAACAACAATTAGCTAAATCCGATTATTGTTTACAAAAATGTGTGTTACCTGGGCGGAATCAACTTTGACATATTGTGTGAACCAGTCTTTATACTTAGCATGCGTACACTCGAACTTAAGTTTAAATAATTTATAAAAGTGATTTTCCTTTATAAAAATATAAAAGAACATCAAAGACATATTATAATGCGGAGGGTCTTTGATGTTTTATTTGATATATATATATATTAAAGTTTATTATAACACAAATATTAGTAAATAGAGGTATAATTTTGTTTATTTATGATTTAAGTATTTCAATACTATTAATATCTGTCTATAGATTTTAATTAAATATATACTACTTATCAGTAGTACATATTTAAGAGACGGCGCAAGTAGTAATTATTTAAGAGATCGTACTGACAACGGCAGCGGTGTCAAAGCAAAACGGACAAAGGGAAACACAATATAATCTTGAAAAATATGAAAGCTTCTAAGAAACACTCGAAATCAAAGGGACACCTAATTTATAAATTGCAATTACACCGGTAGTCCATGGGCTTGGAGTGGAAAAAAATTCAGACCGAACAGATTACGAACACTAAATTTAATTACAAAGCGAACTCGAATATAACAAATTGGAGAGGATAAACGCGACAAAGTAAAAGAGAAAACACACCAAAAGGAAACTCGGAGCATTGATATAAACGAAATTTAAATTAAGTACAAAGGGAAAGAAGATGAAAAAAATCCTTTCATTGAAAGCTCTCATCCCCGGAGTCAGGGGCCGGGCGGCTACATCAAAGACACCTTCCTCCCGACTCTAGCCTTATCTGTGCGAAACCGAGTTTGGAAATTAGCACACGGCCAGAGAGATCCTTTTTCTCGGTGACTCGTTTCAGCTCAAAGACGCCGCGTGCGCAGTCGCGCACCCTTTCAGTTGCTTTTAGCATTACGCTTTCATGGCGGGGTTTTTGTATAATTTGTAACGGACAGAGGTAAAGTGATAATTTGGCTAATAATATATTTTATTCCAGTTCTAAGCGCTGACTCTACTCATTACAGGAGCGTCGTTAATGCAGGACTGTGACGAACAGTCGTAGATGTTTTAAGCGGCGTCCCTTTTGAACATATTTAAAATTCTGTATGCTAATGTTGCAACTTTAATAGGAATTAATTTTCATTTCATTGAAATGTTTTACTAAGAATTTTAAACAGATGAATAGCAAGTAAAAACAAATCATCACGATTAAACGTATGTGAGTGTGAGTTTGAAAAGTTATGTATTAAAAATAGTAAACGTGATATACAATGTATCTATATAAATATGATTGTATTACATTTAGACTAGCTGACCCGCGCAACTTTGTCTACATGTCATTTATCATTATATTTCGCCCAAATTATATAATGTCTTTCTAAATTAGCCTATATGTTATTTTGATATATAAGCTATATTATTGTAAAGTTTTATGTAAATCCGTTCAATATTTTTTACGTCAACTAGTAGCAAATATCCATGGATACTCACAAACTTTCGCATTTATAATATTAGTAATAATCAAATATAATTCATTATCCATTTGTAAAAATACAAGCGTGGTATTAACAGAACAGAAAGAAAAGGGAATTTACACTACGTTGGCCCTGTATATTGGTAGAACATCTTTTGAACATTTAAGTACCTATGATATCTTCAGTTTATGATATATGCTATCAGCATAGACTCATACCATTGGGTCAGTGGTATTAATATACTGAGAAGTATATAACGCATAAAATATAAACATTTTCTGCGTTGATGTCTTTTGTTTATAAACTAATAATTTGTAATTTGGTTGGCGTGTTGATAACACATGGAGTGAGATTAATGAAAGATCTAAATATGACGACGTATGTAATATTAATATTATACAGAATAAAAATAACAAACGATAATTACACATAACAACTTAGTAGGCGAATAAATTTGACAATATACTTTTCAGTCAATGTATTTGTGCTTTTTTTATGGATGATAATGGAATAGTGCAACCGTCTACGCTAACAGTTTACGCTGGCGGGGCACCAGTGGAGGATGATAAGATGAGCATGAAGTCAGGTCAGTTAGCCCATCGTGGCAAATTCATCAGGAATGTATAACGATGATTTCGCGTGGAGGTCAACCTGATAAGGTACATTGCTAGTAATAGCGTCATGAATCCACATTACTAACAATCCCCCTCCTCCCAATGTATTTGTGTTATATGGCTGTTGAGAATGCATGGAGGTTGGTACCCTACAAATTTTCGTAATCATCCCAATTTTTTTATTGAGGACTTTTGGGCTACTGTCCGGTGTTAAGACCTGTAGCACTGTGAACTACATAGATCTATTGTGCTCGCCCGTCACGTCATCACAAACATCCCATATCTATTTTAATATGTATTTATAAGCAAATTTATTAGAAAATATTAAAGAGCATTAAATATATAATGTTGTATTTATAAATCAATATTTGTTATCGTTATTGATTATTTGTTATCTTTATTTAAGTTATTAATATTATAATGAAGAAAAAGAGTTTCATTATTGTCTTTTGAACCGTTATTATCTATTTTGGTTTATTGTTTCTGTTTTTATATTTGGACCTGTTTATAAATTTATAATGATGATACCACAGATTAAGCAACTATGTTTTAATATGGTTAATTTACAGCTTAGACTACAAACACAAACAAAATTTGTTTAAAACTAATAAATATACAATTATTTAATGAGAGAAAAACTCACTGAATTTACCAAGAGGTAAAATACACCTGAGAATATTTTTTTAATTTCTCGTACAAACTGCGTACGAATACAAATTTAGTATGAAAGGTTAACATTATCGCTTTAATGGCGAAAATTGTTTAGTATCGCGATTTTAGCAATCGCGATACTAAACACAACCAAAAGCTATCAGCCGTTGGTGGATCTTATAAAACGTGTATACCATTTTATTATTAATAATATAATATTATTATATTTAAAATTATTAATAATAAAATTGAGTTTGAAGGTGTCTGTTTACACCTTCAAACTCGATTTTACTCGGTAAAGTAGAATAACACGCAGAATTTGGTATGAAGAAGTATATAAGCAACAACATACTTTTTATCACTCTTCGTCACGCGGACGAAGCCGTGGACTAAAGTTTGAAAACTTTTAAATTCTTTGTAAATTTAGTTATCAATAAATTAAACGATATTTATAATACTATTTACTAAATAACTTTTATATTATTTAAACCATATACAACATACGTTAAATTTAATTAAACATGCTAACTGGCATTATTAATTAAAGACTCATATACAGGTGAGTAAGATAAAGACTGACATCAAATTAATTGAAAATAACATCCAAACACATGTCTAATTCTAGTACCAGAAGTGTTTAAAACAAATACAAAATCTATTACTAACCAAAGTGTATAAAAACAAATTTCAAAGTTACTGTAGTATAATATAAACCATAATAAAATTTAAACAAACTAAACTATAACACTTGCAGTTTGCATTGTCATTCGTCAGGACAAAGCGACATCTAAAGAACTGAGTTTAACAATCAACACAATGTATACATAGAAATTAACGAAAAGTAGCCAACACAACTAAAAAACAATGTAGCCACATAAAATGCAGGGACAAGCGATAAACATCGAAACAATAGCTGTATTAAAAACAATGGAACCATTCCAATAAATGTTTTAAGTAAGGGCTCTATAAGCTTCAACAAAAAAACTTGCCCGAACCGTACCGTCGTTGCCGACACTTTGTTAGTAACAATACTTTTTGTTAGTCTCTCAATTAGTCAAAATTGATGCAGTTCAAATTATAATACCTGACAGTTTAGTGATATGATTAAAATCCGAAATAGGTACACTGACATCCAATATTATTATCACTAACGTTTTCACTATTAACAACACATTAAATACATTTAACGTTTAAGCACATACATATATTTCAAAATTAACTTAAACTACAATGTACTGTAACACTTTTTATTTAATATCTTTAATTTACAAAGTTAGTATTAGTTTTTAAATTGTCGCGAAAGATGCTACGATCGGATCGAAAATACTTGGAAACGCAGCAGCAATGCGTCTTAGACGAAAGTTCGGTAGCGACTGCCACTTTTGACACAGAGCGTGCGTGCGCAGCACGTGGCCTTAAATATGGGCGGAGCGAAGTGAATTCTGGATCTCTAATTGGCGGAGCCAGCCCTTTGATCAGCCGCCGTGGACTAACTACATCGCTCTGCGCCTTAATCTCGGTAGTAACGTCCTTTTAAAACAGGTAATTTTATTACAAAAATGTGGATACTTTTTATGGTCAGTCGAGCAAGAGTTGCGATGACCGCCAAAGGACCCCTCGATTCGGATTGTATGCTATTTGAATCTACATGTGCCCGTATTACGCTGTATGCAAGCGGGATTGCGTTAACGTTGCAGTTACTGTGACTTTTTTGACAAGCCAGAGATATTTCATGCTACATGTCTCTTTGAAGTTAGATCAAAGAGTCTCTTCATAAAGCTATATTAACAATTTCTTTCGTAAGTAAAATTCGATAAAAAATTTACTCCTCCTTCTTTTTGTGATTTTTAATAATCAAACTCACAGGGCACTCTTTTGGACTCTTTCTCTTTTTATAAAGGACTAACTGACCCAGCCACGCGTGTTCATATTGATCTCAATATTAAAATTAAGGAGACCCAACAAATTAAATTGGACTAAATTATAAAGCACAGCCAAATTTCACAAACATTATTAGTCGCGCGATATTTTTATTTTTATAAAATGCTAACTGACCTGCGCAACTTTGTCTGCATCACACTTACTTCACATTTATCGTTATATTTCACCCAATTTACATACTTAATATCTTTCTAAATTTATAGCCTATGTGTTATTCTGATGAATAAGCTAAATTTATATAATTAACAGCAGTAGCTACGCTACTGCTTGATTGAATGGGTTGAAAGGGTAGATGAAAAGTTGGATGTATCGTCATTTTTAAAACTAGAAGTAAAAAAAATATTTTTAGGCTGATGATTAAATACAAATAAAGAAAAAGGATTGTAAAGGTTTGAAAAGGATGAAGAAAGGTGGTAAGGTAGTATAGCCATTTTCAAAGCTAGAAGCAAGAAACTTATTTTTTAGACTGTTGATTAAATATAAATATGACACTCAAAGTTTGTAAAAATGTTGCCTTTAAGGAGTTTGAAATATATTTGAGGATGAAAGTTTGTTTAATTTTAAACTTAAAATTTAAGACCTTTGTACAATCTAAAAGTACGTGCCCTAAAACTAATTAGGTACTACATTACCTCACGAGTGAACAAATTGCCTTAGCCGCACTATTTGAAGGATAAGCTAAAACACTTTGTATGACACCAACATTCAATATATTCTATGGTCTGACTTATTTCTTTGGATTTTTGGGTTCGATTGTTAAATATTTTTTTTTATTTGATCAAGGTCACTATTCCACGCTGATGATGTCGCGGGCACTGCTAGTTTTTAATAAATTTTAATTTAGAAATAAATGCAACTTCGATAGATATTTTCGGTCGGCAAGTTCCATTACGTCATAATACTTAAGTGGCGCTGACAATCTGAGTGAGATAATAATTTCAAACGGAATCTGCAAATGCACTTTACTTTTTATTATGTGTAAATACTAAAGACAATAAATTTAAATACTAAAAAGATATAATAAACGCAATATTAATAAGTATTGTTGTTTCTTCCATTTTTAATTGCTAAACCTAAACATATAATAACTGTACTGAAAATATGCATATATGACTGTGGAAGGCACGTTCTCGAAAGGAAGCCATAGAACATTCAAATGCTATGTAGTTCAAGTTGAAGCAAAACGATAAAAAATGTTGAAGTCGAATGAAATCCACATACTTCACAGACAGAACAAATGTATTAATAAATGAACATCCTTTGCATATAGCGTTTGAAGAGCAATACTGTGATTTTCATCTGCAAACTATCGTTACGCAAACTGTATGGGAGTTTCATAAAGAGCCTTGGGCCACGGCGGCTGGCGACGGATGCGGCGCGCTCGTGCTCGCCGCCCGTCGCGTATCGCAATCGCTATAGACGAAACGATAGCTCGGATATTAATAAACCGCGAGCGTGCGTCGCGTACGGTCTCGAGGCGGCCACGGCTGCACCCGCCGGCGCCGGTTCGTCTCCGCCTGCATTATTACTCTCTACTGCTCCCGGGCACACACACGCCCGCGCTCACCCACACGTACTCGCGCGCCCCACATATAATGTCAAAGGGTGAACCCGCCGCCTCACAAAGCGTAAGTGCAACCACTAAAAGCCAATCCTAAGTTTTATTGATACACATTGTATTGCGACAAAGTCTCCGTCGAGGCGGCCCCACTCACCCCACGCGGCTCACAAAGACAATATCGCGACGTCAAAGGAGCGGCGGTCCCGCGCCCGGGTGCCGTGCCGGGTGGGCGCCGCCCGCCGCCCCGTGCCGTCTAAAGGAAATGAAAAATTAAATTGTCAACACATTTAATATCTGCGAAAACGTGCACGGCGTCGCCTTTGAACGCGACTCCTTTGCGGAGCCTTCGCGGCTCCGGCTTTAAGTATTAAAATTTCAGACGTAAAATTGAAATTCTGTTTAAGTTTAATTAGACGTCGCTGGAAGTTCGAAGTCGCATTAGATCAGTAGCGCTAATGAGGCCCGCGGTGAGCACACGTCGCAGGTGCGAGAGGCGCCGGAGGGCGACGCGAGTGCCACCCCGGCGCGGCCGCCGCCCCTCGCGTTTGATCGGTGCCGCCGCTTTGACAATTATTAAAATTTGCCTCGTACCTCTCAGGCCTCATCTTTTTCCGTCGCCTCGATTACGCCACGGGTTTGTCTCATTAGGGCTTTTGTATGGTATCGCGGGTTGCCTTTGATGCGAGGTGTGGGGAGGGGGCGCGGGGCAGCCGCGGTCCACCTGCACTTTTATTGTTCTCGCTCTGCCTCAAATTTGCACGCTCCACTTTGAGTTGTCTCTTTACGATTAGACGAGCGCGCTTTGACCTCTGACCGTTCAAATGGCGACGGGGCCACGTCCACCACACCTGAGTTTTATTAAATTTTATTCAATTCTATTATTAACCTATTTTATACCACAGCCAGGCAGACTCTCCCCATTTCCTTGCAGTTGTCCGTCTATCGTACTCCAAAACCAACCAAATGGGCTGTTTGAGGTGGCACTCAAACAGCCCATTTGGTTACGTATACGCAACATTGTCACCCCTTCGTGTCTTTATTTCCTGAGGTAAACAAAGCGACACTCTCTATATGTAAAATTACTGCCCAACTGTCCAACCAAGTACGACATACCTACCCAATCCCACTTAAGATTGGTCAAATCTAATACCAGTTTAGATGCTAGTGTTATATTTACGCACAATTCATTCCCGTGACTCTACAAGGTCTTAGTATTTCTGTACCTCATTAACAGATTTAAGTACCGTAATAATTGGATCGTATTTATACTAATATTACAAAGAGAGAGAAAGAAAGAGCCAATTTTATTGAGAACATTTTTTTAACGTAAACCATCTTCAAGACTGTAACATATTTAATTTGAGAGACAAAACTCGCGAAAAGTACAAGTGCAACCTACTGGTTAAATATATTATGTTAATATATACAAGACAAAGTTATTAATACCCGGGCGAAGTCTGGGCGAGTTACTAGTTAAATAATAATTAAAACACGTTTTACGATTCATTTAAACAGGCTGGCCATGCATGAACGGGTGTTATTGTACTGGTAGCGGAAAATCGGTGGGGTATGTGTGTCGGGGACGAGCCAGTCCAAACTATGAGTTTCAACACTCGACACCCCTTTATTACTTGTGCGCTTTGAGCTCGCACCGCCACGCCGTCAAACATACGATTGGCATTAAAACTTTATAGCACTACAATTTATCATATATATGTATTATTTATTTATTTATTTGTTGTCTAAAACACCAAGGGTGTCAGTCTTGAAAACACTCAAGTTCTCGAGAAAACCTAGGCAGGTAATTCATTTCACAATTTAAGTGTACCCGGAAAGAAGCTTTTCTGAAATTGCACTGTACAGTTCCCGCGTGTGGGAAAAATCAAAATCGTACACATAATTTATTATTTACCAGTTACTTTTTGGCGCTAAATATAATTACCCAGAGTGTTTCAATTACCATATGGAGATTTAAAAAAAAAGTCTTACAAAATGGACGGTCCTAGAATCAAATCGTACACCAAATCTCGTATATTGAATGTAACAAAGTCGTCAAATTTTAACAAACAAATTTCGTAATATAACCCTGTTTGACGAGAATTCTAGATGAGTTATCACAGGGATCGTATAATAGGAATACAATGAAAAGAGGTTTGGAATAAAGCTCTGAAGAGATAAAAGGGAATTTGCGCCGTTTGTGTTGGCGGCAAAATAAAACACGGCGACTTGCGTACTATAAACTCGTGTTTGTCTGCGTATTGTCTAAGCACCTACACTAGGTACCAAGCCTAGTTCCTACTACCCTTGCTGCTTTAAGTCTGCTTTAATATTTAATGTGTGGTAGAATACAAATTATGACTACTCAAAAGTGCTTGTTAAGTCTATTTGAATAAAGATTAATTCTATTTAGTCAAGTTATGGAGAAGGAGGGGTATTTAGGTAAGTGAGACTGGTGACCCCAAAGCTAGTACCACGTCAGGTTAACCATGCAGTTCTCCCTGAAAACTATTGTGGTTATTTCCTGGTGAAATTATCGAAGCATGAGGTCAGGTCGGTTAGGCCAACTGACCTGATGCTCATGTGTTATAAATGCATACAATATACATAGAAAATACCCAGAACAATACAAACAATCATACTCATGCCTGACTACAAATGTTTGATCGTGTGAGAAATCGAACCCGCAACTATCGGAAGTGAAGAAGTGTGTTAAACCGGTAGACCACTGAGACCGCCCTTGTCTTGTCAATTCCCTTGCTTTGTAATTTGTATCTAGAGTAGATCGGCTTGAATTGCTATTTGTATCTAGATGAGATCAGCTGGAGGGAAAGGTTTTGTTAGTAATGTGGACTGTTGACCCTATGCTAGCAATGTACCACGTCGGGTTAACCTACACGCGAATTGTCACGATGGTGGAAACCTAATATGACACGATCAGTAATTACACTTACACTGACCTGACCTCATGCTCATCTTATCATCCTCCACTGGTGTCCTGCCAGCTTAAACCGTTAGCGCAGACGGATGGGCCATTCCATTATCATCCATAAAAAATTAGATCAGCTAATCGGATTGGGCAGTCGGTCGGAATCTGCCGAACATCGGTGTTGCCACCTTTCGATTCGATCCAAAGTTGTCGCGCGCGGCGCGAGGAAACAAAGCTCTTTGTCACCGGACAGCTGTAGGCCCTTTCATCTCCGTCGTCCTTCACCGACCGAACTGATAAATGCTAGGGTTGTCCCTCAAAGCTAAATTATTAAATAATGTTAATAAATAATTTCCGAATGAGCGGTAGATTAAAATTGTTATGACTATTCAAAAGTGCTTAAATTAAGTTTATTTGTATAAAAGATTTTCTATTCCATTGAATTCTAATGATTTTATTTGTTAAACTACAAGTATTATAAATCATTAGAATAAATTTAAAAAAGCAAATTTTTTTTTTATTGGATTGTTTGGGCTATTGTCAGATGTGTAGCACCTGTAGCACTGCGACCTACATAGATCTATTGTGCTCGCCCTTTTCAGAGTTCGCTACCTAGACCCGTCAGGGTCAAGAATTGAAGGATATTCTTAGGAGCGATCGTTTTTATCTCCTCGGGAAAGAGTGTAAACTTTCCAAAGGAGATACTTCGTTTATGCATGAGTGGGCTATAACTACATAGGATGTGAAGCAGCGTTTCCTCTTCAGTTTGGCAGAATCTACAGATACTTGTCGTGCATAGGCCTAGCTTAGCCATATGCTTGTTTAATTTGCAGTGTCCTGTGAGGGCCCTAGTCATCATGCATATGCTGTTTTTACTCAATAGCAGTAGTCTATTGGAGTATTTGGTCGAAAAGCCCGATATTAGGTCTTTTGAATGTGTGAATCCGGGCATTTCTTGCCAGTGATTCAGTGCTTCTCGAAAGCAAACTAAGGAACCGTCATAATCATTATTGCGACAAAATGAAACCTATTAAATATTATCGGCCTTTCAAATACTTTAAGAAGTTTAAGAAGGTTACTATAAGATGTTGACGGCAAATAATGAAAAAGGCAAAAGAAAAACGAACTTAGAAGAATATAATAATTAAATTAAAGAGGATATTAAATAATAAACAGGAAGATTCACCATTCACAAATTTAGGTGAACTTTTTGAAAAGTGTACTCAATAAATAATTTATATATTGTACTTACTAGTTATCATCTAAAGTGTTGACAACCCTAGTGTTAGTGCATTTATGCCGTTTGATGTACACAGTCCTGCTTCAGGCAAAGCGCTCTTCTTATCAACTTGTCCGTGAATTTAATGTAAATAGCCCTGTGTCGATCAACTTCAAATAAATTTCTGTACACTTTCCTTCAATATTATTAAATACTTTAATTCTAAAATTATATCTATACAAATAACTAAAATTGTAGTGTCTGTTTGTAATTTAAAATTAACAGCTTTTCACTAAATGTATATGAAAGTATTTACGGTAGGTACTCACGACAAAATATGAATTTTTAAACTTTGTCTATCTGTTTGTTTGTCCCTGCTAATCTCTGAAACAGCTGTACCGATTTTGACGGGACTTTCACTCGCATATACCTTAGATAATAAGGAGTAACTTAGCATACTTTTATGTTAGAAAATGTATATCTTTTAATAAAAAAAAATCAACACCGACGAAGTCGCGCGTAACAACTAATTTGTACGTATAATAAAAATATAACCGAACTTTATCTGATGAAAATGATCAATTAAAAAAAGTATTATATAAATTTAAGCTTATATATAAATGTATTATTATTATTTTTAATTACTAAAATAGATTAAGTTAAGTTGTTACTAAAAAAAAATGGACTAAGATAGTAATTTTTTTAACAATCTGAAGTCTGACAATAATTTTTATTTTTTTTTATTCCACGTGTGGGAGAGGTTGCGCTATACATATGAATATGTTATTATTAATGAAGTCAAAAATGTTTCTTGTAATGCGTCAGGTATTCAGTATTGTGGCTTTTTGTAAGAGATATGTTTTACTAGGATGTTATTATTATTATTCTTTATGTATATATTTTACATAATCTTACTAATATTATAAACGCGAAAGTTTGTGAGTATGGATGGATGTTTGTTACTCTTTCACACAAAAACTGCTGAACGGATTTTCATGAAACTGTACAGTAACATCAGAATAACACATAGGCTATAATTTAAAAAGATATTATGTAAATTAGGCTATATATATGATAAATGTGATGCAGACAAAGTTGCGAGTGTCAGTTAGAATGAAATATATTATTATAAAAAAGCTTATTTAGCCAAACAAACCAGTTTTACTTTCTTAAAACGCTAGACGGGAATATAATCGAATTTATTCATCTCCGATCATATCTAGTGCAGTCTCGATAAGATGTCGCGTTCACGAGATGGGCAGGGACGGGTGGAGGTGAAGGGGGTTGGCTCAGTATTCCTGAGATTGAAATAGTAATTTGGGCGGGCCTGCTGCACTCGAAGACTAAGTAAATTCGCCTCGGTCGCGATTTGTGATCGCGCCGATATCCCACGCAAGATTTGGAAAGGTACGTAGCAGAAAATTCCGTCCGTAATAATATTTTGAGAACAATTTACACAGCGCCATCTAGACCCAAATTAAGCTACTTAAAGCTTGATACAAATACATAATATATTTTTTGATATGTATTATACATAGACAACTGATACAAACATCATACTCATGAATACAAATGTTTGTACCGTGCGAGGCATCTAACCCGCGACCATCGGAAGTAAAGCGGCGTGCTAAACCGCTAGACCACCGACGCCGTCGAATATTATTGCAGTTGATAAATATGTAACTATAAAAAAATGCAGAAAATTCCGTCCGATCTCTAACGAATATGACTGCAGGTGGAAAATATATAATTATAAAAAATAGACTAACTTGACGCGTTCCTACAAAGTAATTAGCACGAATATGACAAATTATTGAAATATAATTTCATCATTATTCTGTGCATTATTATGTAACTACATCGGGACAGCATTAAAATTAACACAATTCGAAGTTATATGGAGTAAGAGTGTAGATAGATAATATTTTTTGTTTTAAATTTGACGCGGTCATTATATATACGATTTTTACTTATAAGTAAATTCACCAGTAATTTATCACGATGGTTTTCAGGGGAACTGCGTAGAGGTCAACCTGACATGGTACCTTAATAACAATGGGTTCGGAAGGGTGAATGTGGACTGATGAATTTTATTGCTAGCAAGGTACCATGTCAGGTTGACTTCTACACAACTCCCCCTGGAAACCATCGTGGTTAATTCCTGGTTATTTAATCATGATGGGCAAACTGACCCGACTGACCCGACCTCATGCTCATCTTATCATCCTCCACTAGTAAACCGCCCCGCCAGCGTTAGTGCAGCCGGGAGCACCATTACATTAACATACATTTAAAAAAAAATAACAATGGGGTCATCAAATTCAAATTCAAATTCAAAAATCATTTATTCATGTAGGACATTTTAGCCGCTTATGAACGTCAAATTTTTACATTATAATTTTATTTTTTCCCTACCGTCCAGTTCGGTATATAGATCCAATTGAGAAGAACTGGCAAGAAACTCAATTGAATTACTTTTTTTTTTTAAAGCCAGTTTATTTACAATGTATTTTTATATAGGTGTCTATGTTTAACATTAAATGAAAATTCAGTGCATGAACAACTATTGCCATGCACACTCGTCATTCAAGTAATCGTTTAGTGAGTAATAGGCTTTGCTCAGTAAATATGATTTAACAGATGTTTTGAATTTATTTAAGGGCAATTCCAACATATCCTTTGGTATCTTATTGTAAATTTTTATACCTATTCCCATAAAAGACCTATTAACTTTTTCTAAACGATACTTGGGGACAGCAAGTTTGTCTTTAAATCTAGTATTAATATTATGAATATTGCTGTTTTTTGGTCCATTACTAACATCAGTCATCAGTCCATTACTAACAATTCCGTTCCCAACACAATGGCAGTTACGTGGCTTTGGACGTGAGGCGTACAGCGTCGGTGCGCGGTATATTTTTCTATTTTCCGCAGATGTTACGGATTGAATAGGCAATGTGATAAATTCGGTTTGTGGCAGACGCGGCCCGGAGACGGCTCGGCGCCAACACTGCCTGCCGATAATCTACATAATGCACGAGTCGAGCGGTGGATCTCGAGACTAAATTGCATTGTTGTGTTTGTTACCTACATTGCATTTAATAATTCTACAGCTTTACTTTTTGGTAGATCCTGGTAGGTACTAAAAATATTGAACAACAATTCAATATTTTTATTTAACGAGTCCGCCTAAAGAGATATTTTTTCCATTATCTACTACCAAAAAGCAAAGCGCTGAAATTATTAAATGCTACGTAGGTAACTATTACAGGCATTTATTTATTTTGTTCACTCATTTTTAAATAAAACTAATGAAAATGTTTCTTTATGTACTAATTATGGTTCACCTTATCAACATCCAGAAGGTAAGTTTTTTACTTACAAAGATTGTTTTTTTTTGTGTGAATAGAATGAAATTGCCTTTGAAAAAAATAATCTATATTACAATATGTACAAGGTTAATTAAAGTTAAGTAAAATGTAAAGGATCGATATTGTTCATTATAATCAATACAATTTTGCAACTGAATTATATAATTCAGTACTATATAAACAAAAATACAAATAATCTCTAATCAATTATTATTAATCCATTAATCCACAAACAAAACATAAAAACATCTATGTATTAAATGTTATATTAATATATGTCCATATTACATATTGAATAGAATATGAGACCTATCCAAGTAAGTGACAAATATCCGATGCCAATGGATATTATCAAAGTTGTAACGGTGCCGGGGGCCAGCGGGCCGGAGCGCTGGATATAGCTGAGCTGTGTGCTGTAAAGCGGCCTGCTTTAAACTAGCGACGTTCGATCAGATGAAACTAATACAACTTCGGCGAACATATGGCGAGTAACATTGGCATCGATGAAACTACGTCATTAGCTGCATTTACACGTACGCTTTTTACGCGAATAGGCTTCCACGCGGGAATGTGAATGTAAGTGTAGATAAAGAGAACGAGTAAGACCGCGAGTACGCCAGCTCGTGCGATCCCGCGTTCTTCAATCGTGCGTGCTTTAGCGCCTTCTTGCTCTAATTAATTATGATTGCAAAATGGCGGACGACTGACTATGCAGCAAAGACATAATTATAGAGTCATGATAATTTATAAATGTTAAACGTGTCTAAGAAATAACAATGTGGAATATAAAATAACATTTCAAAGTGAAATGACGTGTAATATACACGCAATCACGCGCGAAAGAATGAACACAAAAAAATAGTAAAATGCAATCAGTCACAATTACGATGAATTTGCCGCGCGCGTCCTAGTCGCGCGAGAAAGAACGTGTCGTGTAAAGACAGCTATTGATAGACTTTTCACTCTAACTTTATGGCTACACAAATGCATTAGAATTTCCAATAAATAACCGTAGTATATACGGTTATTTATTGGAAATTCTAATAAAATTGGTCGTAAATACGAAGAAAGACAAAGCTAAAAGACACTAATACATAATATCTAAGAAATAGAATAAAAGTTACCAAGAAATAAAAAAGAAAATTACTTTTAAAATATTTATACAGATGCAAACGTGATAATTTTAGTATCTAAAAGTTCTAAATTTATTTTCAGATTCCCACATTATTTCATGGTGAAAGTTTCATAACTGTTTATCTCGTTTTCTGGCATGATCTATTCTCTAATATTTTTTTTTAACTGCCAGCACTTATATATGTACATAAATATCGGTATAATGTCTATTTAATATCGGTGAACATAGAGATCTGCAACAGATTTTTTTCTTTTCGAACTATTTTATTACTGTTAGCCGTAACTGGCCGTTACAGATTCACCGGAAAGACCGGAAAGCGCAGCTAAAGACCAACTCCTGTCTGATCGACAGGGGTTCGAATATCAGCTCGTGTTAAGATTCGCGTTTGAATAGGATCGATCTAGTCTTAAATTAACTAACGAAATTAACAAATTAATTAAACAGTATGTTTATTTCAAAATATCTCTCTGTGATGATATATCCTGTTTGTGAGTAGATCAGGGGTCACCAAATGTGATCACGTAGGGATAACCCAAATGTTTGTTTTATTCCAAAGAGTTTATTGTTTCAAAACGTTTATTGTGATTAGTTTACAAATGATAGACGCGTACAAGGGCGTAGGCTCCACAATTAATTTGAATATATTATTATATACGGCGTAAATATATCCAACATATCAGAAATCATTAACATTATATATAGATATGTTTCTATGTATGATAAGTCAATAATAAATTTTAACATCTTCAAATAGCGTGTGAAACGATAAAAATAAATGGGTTCCACATCAAGGGGTAATAAAATGAGCGGATAATTTGCTGTTATTGGTAGACATACAAAGGGCAACCTGACGCCATTTCCTCATACCTCTCCATAGACAAGACGAGTCAAAAGGCTCACTTAACCTTAGCGAAACTCAATAACTTTCACTTTAAATAATAAATTCTCCTTTGAAGCAGCCCGCTGGTTTAGGGTTGTCGTAATTCATTGGATTATTTCAGGATATTAATTTTACTTTCGGATATTATTATAATTATTTATTTAAACCAGTTTGATCAAACGGATCCATGGTTTTTGATTGCTTGATTTGTGATAACGCGCTGTCTACTTTACTGTAGTCGCGTTTACTTTAAAGTAGATACCTACTTTTAAAGTCAACGACACTTAACAGAACAATTAACTTACCCTATAAATATGATGAAGTTTTTAAATTTAACTTCCATTTTTGTCTTTGTCACTTGATATCTTCGCCAAAACTGCACCTATTTTAGTCATTCTTTCTGCAATTTATAGGATTCACTATAATATCGGTTCTATAGGACCGTAATAATAGTTTATGAGTATGATTATTTGTATGTTTATGAGTATGATTGTTTGTGTTGGTCTAGGTATTTTCTATGTACATATAAAATGTGTGTATTTGCAAAACAAAAAAATATCAGTTTAATACTCCTTGTTATATTAAGAGTTTTTGTCACTACATGGCACTGTGCTTTCGTTTTTGAGTAACGTATAAGCTGGAGCAGTTTGTTAATTTTATAATTTCTGTACACAGTTGACAGTACAGATTAATAAAATAATTGTGACAATTGCGATTCCATTACACTTTTGTTTTGAAGTAAATAGTATTTCAATTACTACTGACGTAAAATGTATTTTTGAAGCAACGAAGAGCGTAAAATTGAATGAACAATCAATCATGGCAACCCTGTATGAGAAACATTTGCCGCTGCCGGAGGTACTGGCGGAATCCCTGTAAAACAGCGAATTGATTTGCGAATCGTAGGCAAAACGGTAACGGGCGATTTCTAATGTCCTCACAATTACCTGTTCTTATCGATCGACTTTAAAAGGTAAAGTTTTTAATTATAATTGTTTTTTTTTTTGTCTCGGTGTGCGAGTAATAAGCAAGCTGAAATAAAAATATAATTATATTTTGATTGATAATTATAATCTTTACATAAGTACTATAAAACAGTCACCGCCGCAATATATCTTTTAAATTACGCATATAAATGCAATTTTCAGCAATACATATAGTAATTCAAGAGGAAGGTTTATATGTATAATACATGTATGTTATAATTATAGAACAAGCCGAGAAAATCAAAGATTTGAAATGTATCCATGTGAAGTTGGGACGGGTCACTAATATAATAATATCTCAGAACAATTCACACAGTGACATCTAGACTCAAGCTAGGCAAAGCTTGTGTTATGGGTAGTGAAAACAACTGACATAAAAAACAGACACATTTATAACCGATTTTTTTGTTTGATTTAATAAGGTAATTAGCTCATTATTAAATATCATGTGTTCATCGAATAGCAATAAAAGTAATAAAAAATGATCAAACGAGTCTAATATAATATTTTTAATAGACAATCTTTGTTCAAGTAAACTTAATATAAGCACTTTTGGATAGTCATATTATTTTATTACAGGAAGAATAAGAAACTTGCGTATTGTTCTTTTAAGTAAATTTTGTATGAAAAATGTAATGCATTACATTTTCATCTGTAAATTATTGTAAAAGCATTCATAAAATCTATGCTACATAAAAATTAAAACATTGCTCAAACACCGTACAAATTTTTTTTTTAATAATATGATAATAAATTGTTGCTATTTAACAAGTATGCGTGCGTTAAATATAAATATTTAACCGCCTTAAGGGATATTTTTTTAATTAACCATACGAACAAATTAGCGAGCAGAGCGAGTATTATAAAGTGGTACACTTAATTTATGATGCGGTGCACCTAGTTTTGTGGTACATAATTAGTTTAATATCTGACAGGCGACAGCGGCGCCTGGCGTTCCACAGAGTAGCAAATTTATACAGAGTATTACTTTGAGCACTGGCCCAATCTAGAAAAGATGGAAGGAAACATGAACAACAAGACAATATAAAAATACATAGGTAGTCCAATACATATTGTAGATAACTATAATTGATTAGCATTATAATTGATTATATATGTATTAAAAATGTACTTAACTGAGCCCTGTCTGTACACGAAATATATTAAGAAAAACTATTATTGGCAGACTTTATGTCGAAGACAATGATTAAGAGAGAACAAAGATTAAAGTAAATGTTAATATTTTTAACTGTTTTTCCGTTTTTGAGAGCGCTAATCTCAGAAATGGCTTAACCAATTTGAGTACAGTTTGCACAAATGTGGTAAACTTCACTTAACATTTTGCGTTTCTTATATTTCAATCAGTTTAGAAACAAAAATACACGGGTACAGTTAGCTTCGATTGTGAGTAAATATAGTAACAAGGAAGCTGCCCTCCTAGATAAATGAGTAAATATATAATAGTATAAGTTATTATGTCCGGTGTTTATACGTAACAGTTGCAATTTTGCAGAAGAACATGATTATTATTATTGTGATATAAATAAAGATGAGCACTGGAGAAAAGCTTCCACTCTGTATGTATATAATACTCTGTGATAGGACTATGCGACGGTGCTGCGGCCGCGGCCCGCGATCAAATTAACTAAAATTGCATTGTCAACGGGAAATACAAGAATAAACTTGCGCTGCGTGGTTAGAGGCAGTACTAAACTGGTTTATGCAGTTAAGTGCGCTTTTAGTACTATGTTACCGGTTTCTGCTATAATTTTATACAGGATTAATCGGAAATACCATACAAACGAAAACAAAACGAAACTAAAAATATAGCGTTTAATTTCTTTTAATCAGATTATTAATATAATGGAATAAAAATAATATTCATTAAAATTTATTTAATTTAATGGATCCTTTTTATTGTATTGCTCTTTCGGATGGCAAATTCAACCAAGAAGATAGTATAAGAAATTTACAGTTTGCTCTTCTATACCAGTGTTGTCTAATTCGACGTTTTTATTAAGAGTTGAAATAAATAGTTACTGAAATAGCAAAAAAAAACAGTGCAAATCGGTCCTTTAATAAAAAATTACTCACTTTTAGTCTCAAATTACATTCCAGTGCCCCTTTGGTGTCATATATAAAAAGATTTAACTTTTTGCATATACATACATAATAAGTGTATATATTTACAAAACTAAATGTACTTATATATTTATACCCATAACACAAACTGATTAACTTGGGACTAGGTGACGCTGTGAGAATTGTCCTGAAATATTATAATAATTATTATTATTGAGTACTACATATGGCGGCACCGGTTCATAAGGATGGCAGTACAGTATTCATAACAGCGTTACATAATTACCATAAGCCACTGATAAAGTTTTAATTTAAGAGATAACATAAATTAATATTGCTTTTAGTTGAGTACCGTCTGGGTTCGAACCTGCGAATTTGTAATTTCGAAGTAGGCCCCTAGGTGTCTCATTCTGATCTTCTGGCAAACAAAGACTGGCGTCAAAGGCTCTGTATAAAGGAATCCAACGATAGAGGCAGTCAACAATGGGCCAGATAAGGGTGTGGCCCAAACATAAACTGCAGGCGTGATTCGGTGGAATACAAAATAATATTTATGTTGTTAACCGGGTCCTGACACGAATAATTTTAAGATAAATAAAGGTAAACATAAACTGCAAGCATTACTCGGTGGAATACTGAATAATATACATTATTTATGCTGTATACTATTCAGTATTCTTAACACGAATAATTTTAAGATAAATAAAGGTATTTACCTCTCTCGACGTTTCGTGACTAGAGTAATGAAACTGGAGTAACGGCGATGTCAATGTAGATGGTGTCAGCAGTTTTTTTTTACTACCGTCACTAGATTGCCCAACGAACTCAACTGAATAATTTATATACACAATTGTAGAAGCTAATAACTCCTTCCGTATATATACTTATTTCTTACCTACTAGGTAAGAACAAATTTGTAATTTTTGCTAAAAACTGCATTAAAATACGTTACGTAATTTAAAAGATCTAAGGAACGGATAGTGCAGCGAAATCGACTTCATTCTTTCAGTTCATACTATTTAAAAAAGTGTCAAATTGAGAATAAAATTGTCTTTAACAATAGAACGTTAATCATGTTCAAACTTATAATTTAAATTAATTATGACCGAAATTTCGACCCCTGGCCGAGCACTAGTTCTTCTTAGTGCGGGACGATCTTAGAGATCAGATTTACACTCTTTGTAACACTCCGAAACGGCTTGAGCGATTTAGAGCAAAATTTCATCGAACACTCAAGCCCTCATCGTTTACCACTCAAAAAAATTGCGATCAGTCATGTCCTTGAGGAATGGTCGGTGATAAAGGTTGTCGATCAGTGGAAACCATCGTGATAAATTCCTGGTGAATTTGACGTTGGGACTGATGGTCGGTGCCATAGCGCAGGCGGGTACACTATTCCATTATCATTCATTAAAAAAAAACTTATATAGCGGAAAAGATTAAACACGCTCCGCTCAACCGAGTTTTTATTGTATTGTCGACGGTCGCGACCGCTCCTGTCTTGTACCGCGTTGTTGTCGTGCGGCGGTAAGGTGGGCTTCCGGCGTCGCTTTGTGCCGCATTGATACAGCGCCGCCGATAAATATTGTGGCGGGCTTTGAGCGATACTTCGCGCACCGTAATATTATACAACGGTCCAAACAGTCTATATATGCGCCAAACTATTAATATTAACATCAATATAACATTTATATGGGTTTTGACGGCCTCGGTGATCTAGCGGTTCAGCACACCGTATTACTTTCTATAGTTCGGTTTTTTTTAATGGATGATAATGGAATGGTCCACCCGCCTGCGCTAACGGACGCTGGCGAGGCACCAGTAGAGGATAACAAAATGAGGATGAGGTAAGGTCAGGTCAGTTAGCTCATCATGGTAAATTCACCATGAATTTATCACGATGGTTTCCCGGGGGAACCACGTAGAGATCAATCTGACGGTACATTGTTAGTAAAATGGGTTAGCCCACATTACTAACAACTAACGGTATAAACATTTTTAGCCATGAATATTATATATTGTATGAGAACACTTAAAACACGCTTTGTTTTGGGACTTGATGGCATCCTGTGAATTGTCCTGAAATATTTGTATTTGATATTATATTCACCAAACTCTTTATATCAACATCTATAAAACATTTATATTTTACTCCAAGCGGTTCCTCCTAGAAACCGTCATGTTACATTCCTGGTGAATTCGCCATGATGGGCTAACTGATCTGACCATCATCTGACATCTTATCATCGTCCACTGGTGCCCTACCAGCGGATATCATTAGGTTAATGGTCCATTCTATTAACATCCCATAAAAGAAACACTTTAATAATCATGGTAAAAAACTAATAATAAGCATGGAGAATTAATGTTTTATTCGTTATCTCGTGTTTGCTATTCGGCGGCCTATCACAAACGTATACTTACAGGATATTTACATAAGGAGTTGTATAACAAAATACATCATCCTGTTATTAGCGATTTTTAAAACAAAGCTCCAATTGTGAGTTCAGCGGTGAACTCAAAGAGAACTGACACATTCGTAACACAAAGAACTGTAGTATATTAGCTGTGCTCGCGACTTCGTCCGCGTGGAATAGTGACGTTGAATAGAATTTCTAATTATTTAGACTAATTATTTTACAATTAGGCAAGGCATATACGTAATAAACACTTTAATGAGCTTGTAAGAAAATGTCTCGTTCGTCTATCATTTTATCTTCAAAAATGACGAATTGCCATACAACCTTTCATGTCCTATTTTATTTTATCCCCTTAAGAGTAAAATTATAAAAAAAAACTACACTTGCAACCCATTTTTCGCATTAATACCTAGCCTATGTTCTGTCTCAGGATCTAGACACGTGTTACTCAACCTTTATTGTGCAATTCTCCACATTAGCCTTTCTAAAATTCTTATGCTCCATACATTCATAATTTGATGGGTCAAAATGCTGTTCGTGTACATATAAGCGACGGATACTACTCAGCAGGTAGGTCATCAGCTTATCTGTCATTCCAATTACGTATAAAAAAGATAGCTGTATGAATGTTTGCTTCGCAGCAATAAAAAAATGCATGCATACAAACCAAAAATAAATAATGGAGCACATAAAGCAGGCAAGCGCAGACTTACAGCGAAAAACGTTAAATAGGAGCACATATTATGAAATGCCATCTTAAGGAATATTATAAAGAGGTAGCTCATTACCGCTTTTAATTCCAAAGCGTTCCAGAAACTCGGAACTTCGGATTTCGAGTGTAAAATAAAAGTTTCTTGGTGCAGACTTGCTGTGGAGATTAATGCGTTTTGAGAGCAACTGGCATATATTTCTAATGCGAGATTAACTAGCACTAAATGTAAATTGATAATAATACTATTAAAGCGATAGAATGTTCGTTTCTATACTTATTATAAACCTGTACAAAGCAAAAGCAGTGTAGGGTGTACATTCTACGCCTGATGAAATACGACTGTAAATAAGAGTAAACCTTTTTTCGATACTACTACGAGCCTATATTATACGATTGTGTGCCTTTTTAGATAAAATAGACAACCCATGTTCGCCCGACCACCCTATCTAATTTCACTTAAAATTTTGCGAAGATCTATTTAGTCGTGAAAAAATAACAGAGTCAGATAGATAGATCTACAGCCACATTTTATTATTTATAATATTAGTAGATCTATCTATCTAAGGAGGACCTAAATTACTATGGTCGTAACGTTCTTAGACCAAAATCGGATCAATCAGGAAGGACTTAACGTTCAACCGCTTCATAAATCCTTCCACGGGTTTGGAGTGCCCTCGACACCCGCCTCGAAATTAGAGGCGGGTGTCGAGGGCACGAGGTGCGATGAAGCAATGGGCGAAGTAAGGACTGACGAACAATTCGAAAGATTTTTTTTTATATTTATATTTTTATCATCACTTTAAAGTACCAGGAATATCTCGGAAAACACTTGGATCTGGCAACCCTAGCTGGAGGGTGGTCGCGATGTCGCGGTCTCTTTGAACTCTTTTCCGCAATCGTTATCTCCTAACCTCGGTCGTTCTAACCTATAAGGCTTTGAAAGCATAAAGGTGGGGTTGTTAAAGATTTTTAACATTAAATAGTTTACTTTCCTTTATGAAAAAATATATTTCTTTTAATGGTAAATATGTCCAAGTACGACTCGAATTTAAGGAGTACCTTAAATGACAGAGAATGCCTATAACTGAACCAGTTTACAAATAGAAATTGTAAAATCCTATCTGTCTATATACAAAACAAAATTATCATTTTATTCTAAATTTGTCTTTAAATATATAATTCTGTTCTTGTACTATTTTTATTTTTTATTTCACTTCTTGATAAAACTCCGTTCTCCGATTACTTTTCTTATATTGTTAGTTACCTACATTAATATAAATAATATCAATAATTACAACCAACTGAACTTTCAGTTGTAACAATAATAAAGAAGTTTTATCAATGGATGATAATAGAATTGGTCCCGCACCCTCCTGTTCTAACGATACACGGCAATTAATTCAAGAAACTAACCACGATGGTATCCAGATAGACCACGTGGAACTTGACCTCACATGGTACATTGCTAGCAATGGAGTCACTCGTTTCTTAGCAACAACCCTTGCCCATTGGGGTGAAATAGACAAATTAGTAATTTATAATCAACATAGATTTAACCATAACAACGTGACGAGCACTTAAAACATATTATAGTATTAAAAACCTCTTTTATTTGATGTTATAAAATCCTGTTATGCAAAAACCATATATTGGATCACCGGTACGCAGCACGTGTTGATTATAGGGCACGTGCTGTCTGTACGGTCAACAAGAGTTGGAGAGCCGAGCGTTAGCGTCGAGTCGGGCGAACGTCAGCTGTTTTTGCCAACCGTTCCGCAGTTCAGTGTTACCAACGAAGTTTGAGCAAAATTTAGTCATTTTAAGAGGTCAAAAGTTTATAAAACAATTTTTTAATCTAAATTATAACACTTCTACAAATAACTTATATTTTTTAAAGAAAATAAGTATTTTTTTTATTATTAATAATAATAATATTAGGATTGAAGGTAAAAATAAATCTGTTTAAAAAAAATATTTTGTTAAAAAAATATATAATTAATAAAATTCTAAAAAAATTTGAAACGTAAAATTTTTCTTTTCTTACCTACTAAAATACTGACATATATTATCCAACAGAAACAATTTTCGCCCAACGAATGGGGGACTATTCCTTACATTTAGTGGTAAATCGGCTAAGTTGGCAACACTGACGCGGCGCCTTTGTGCCGACGCCGCCACCCTTTGATGTCGCTCTCTCACGCCTTCGCGACCCGCTTTGATTGATTTCACGTTTTGTTAATTACATTGACATCGTACGAGCGTGAAACATTTTTACGTCATCTTGTGCGAAGTCCACATTTTAATCGATGGCGTGTCAATAAATGCGAGACATTCGAAGTTAATTAACTTAAAATAAATATAATTTAACCATGAGTGAATCGGATATATTAAATGGGTTCCGTGATGTTAATTTACACAGAAGTCAAAATAAGAATATCGTTATTTATTTATCTATACTTCGGAGGTAGAACACAAAAATAAGAACTATTGTTTCTTTATATATCCGTATAGATAGATAGATAATAAATAACCTACTATTGCCAACGTTAACAAATTAGCATGCATACAAAAAAGCTGCATCAGCTGCTGAAGAAGACATGTCATCCGTTTGTCTTCTTTTTTGAGGAAAAATACAGCCTATTTTCGTCATTACGCAAACGATTTTACGTCAAATTTTATTAAGATCCGTTAACCGTTAAAAGGTAACAGAGAAACTGTCAGTCACACATATATGTATATTAATACATTCATGATATTAATATACATAGATACCTATGTATGTACGTATAAATAATACTATACATATAGCTTTTAACTATAGCCGACCTGGACAAGATGCGGCACAGATCGAACAAAATGGAAAATTATGCAAGAGGTTTATGTACAATAGTAGACTAATACAGAAGAGAAAGAGAGATAGTTTTTATATATACTACACTTACGAGAACTCCCAAATTATTATACTAAATACTTAAAAAGTGCAGCGAACTATAAACTTAATCAGAGAACGTATTTCACATAAATGTACCACTAAATTTATACGATCTACAACGCATTTTGCTGTTGGAGTATCAAAGTAAATGCATTCGTACCATCAGCATCGTATTTGTCAGTGCTACTTGGTTCAACGTAGCTTATTACGTGATAAAAGTTCTAGTGACGCTTCAAGATATTTTTAGGGACTTTTAAGCAATTATATATCTCATAATCATATTTTTTTAATCTTAAAATACCTATTTAAAAACCACGTTTAATATTACTACGAGCCACTCGTTCGGGCTTCACATGGGTGTAATGAAAATAAAATTCATATATGTACTCGCTGATAATCATATGTGAAAGATTTTTTATTATCTATTAAGTCTGCTTTTAACTTTTTTTTTAATACCAATCTTTAATCTTTATAATATTAGTGAAACAGACAGAAAGCACCATTACCAGCTATGTTACCATTACGGCACACGCGATGTGACGGCAGATGGCTGAAGGCACACTGGCTACATACGATTCACCCACAGGGTTGCCAACTTTACAACGACGGCCTCGGTGGTTTAGCGGTTTAGCATACCGCCTTACTTCCGATGGTCGCGGGTTCGATTCTTCACTCGGTACAAACATTTGTATTAATTAGATTGTTATTAGTCTGGGTGTTTTCTTGATGATAATTATGATGTATTTACAAAAGAATCAATGTAAGTATTTCTATCAATAGCTTAGTACCTACAACATAAGCTCTGTTTTGCTTCAGACTAGATGGCGCTGTGTGAATCGTCCTTGGTTATTATTATTACAATTTTTTCCTTATTGCGTCGACTAAGATGTCGATGAAGATGTTCAAAGAAGAAGACGACCAATATATTATTCCTTTTCTCCTATAATTTCACCACAGTTTAGAAATAGGTCAGACTGAGGTACCCACGCAGACGATTTTTTACAGTCTTTCCTTATACTGAAGACCAAAAATCTAGTGGAGTACCCACGCAGCTAACTTTACCTTAAAAATCTCGTAATGTTGGCATCCCTGCTCACCGATTCACTAATGAGCCCGCTCACCGCAAGTGGCAGCAGACAGCACGTGCCGTTGAATCTCCGTGAATCTCTGCCCTCACGTACGTTGGCATCCCTGCTCACCGGCACGTGCCGTTGAATCTCTCCGTGAGATCTCTGCGTACTACGTACACGTGTATCTTTTTGGTCAGTTTTTTGGTGGGAACGTGTTGCTCAAAGTCTTTTGGCTCGTTCAACAAACCGCGGCGACGTTGACGAGAATATGCGGTGTCGGTCAGGAATGTTCTATATTAAGAACATTATTACAGACGATTACTGAAAGTAACTATTTTATGAAAATAATATACTTAAAAAAATTAAGTTCTACAGCTTTTTGCAGCATAACTACGTTGATTTAAAAGCAAGTAAAAGTTCGGTAAGCAACAACAAATTCAACACAATATTTACACAACGTACGTTTTACTTTTTAATCACACTAAAGAAAATACATATTTTCATACCTTTGACGAAAAATAATAACAAAATGTTATCTTTAGACTGTATAAAAATAATTTTAATTATACAAATAGAATGTAATTGGAACGTATACGTAAATGTACATATACCTACTCAATTACTAGTAAAAGGAATTTAAATTTCCTTAATTTTGTTACACCTTGTATAAATGTATCCCATGTTTATACAAGTTGTAACAAAATTAATTAAATTTAATGTAGTCATTCAATTTCTTAGCAAATTTCGTAAAGATTTTTACTAAATGTAATACTTACATAGCGATACTTATAAATTAACCCGAAACCAAGTGACACAAACCGTTGCTTGAAACGGAACCCACTCCTCGAGGAACACAATAATACAAAAATATGAAGTCTATCATACAAAATCAATCTCTATACATATATCAACAAACTATGATAATATTGATACTGCACAAAACTGATAAAGTCCTTATTACATCTACCTACATCTAAATAAACGAAACTACAGTTATCATGGCACCACTATACGAGACTGCTGTAATTACTGAACCTGTTTATAGCGTTATTAAGCACAACTTGAAACATCAAAGAAATCCCGATTCCATTAGTGCAACAAACAATTAAATGCAACACATAATTAAGATCAAATTTAATTAAAAAGAAACGCGGTAATTAGTCGTTCGTGTAGGGAACTCGTCCATTGTGAGGTGCGAAACGCAACGCGACCATCGCAAATAAATAGCGGTAAAGATAATAAATTACAGGGAAATTGCTAATGATGAACGCGGCGGGGCCGCGGGCGGTGCATTAAGCCGGCGGCAAACATCAAAGGGCTCTTTGACCGTGCCGACACTCCCACAGCCGCGCGCCCCCTCGTCCGCCACCCCCGACTACTATTCCCGCCATTTGTACTGATACCAATCAATCCACCGTATCACTGACTCCCGATTTTTGGACAGCGCTTCCTGTCTTTGTTGTTTATCTGTATAATTGATTATGTTATAATCTGTAACATTTTTATAGTCTCGAATTTCTAACGTCATGATAGAGAAGTATTTTTTGGTAAATACACACAGATTTGTTCATTGATACATATGTTTGTATGTTGCAGATATGGCATCCGCTACAATCAAAAGTAAAATAGTGTATCAAGTCGTTATACCACCGAGGTGCACGTACAGCAATAAAAACAACTTTAAAGAAAGGCTGCTACGTATTTATTTCAACTTAAGATGAAAAATAAGAACTATCATAATTATTAATTATATTTACTTTGTGACACAATACGTAGTCCTGCCACAGATAAGATAATACATCCATAGATCCTAAGTAAATACTCGTCAGGTAAGTAATAATCTATGCAAACAAATAAAATTTAAGTGTCTACTTGAAATTTCAGATCAACATTATTTCTCTAAATGCATATGAAAGTACATATCCTAATACCAAAGAAGTAAGTTAGGATGCTTTTATACATTATCTATACATATAAATAAAATTGGAGTGTCTGTTTGTAATATTGAAATAACCGTCTTTTACTACATGTATATGAATATAAATACAGAAGTTACACCAAAAAATCACTTTTTAAAATTTCTGTCTGTCTGTCTGTGTGTTTGTTCCAGCTAATCTCTAAAATGGCTGGGCCGATTTTGACGGGACTTTTTTTGGCAGGCAGCTAATGTAATAAGTAGTAACTTAGGCTACTTTTACTTTAGAAACATTATTTTATTTTAGAAAAATAAAGTATAATTCCACACGGACGAAGTCGCGGGACGAATTCGTTGCTAACAGCAAATAGTTTAGTTTGTTTTTTTTCAAAAATTCCGCGGAAGTAGAGTATTGCATTACGTACACTTAGAGTTTATAAAAAGAGAGAATGTAGAATACAATTTTTTTAGGTATAAAATATTAAGTTAATAAAAAAAAATTACACACTAACATGTATTTGTCACACAGACGCATATATACGCTTTTGTTTATTTTTGTAGTCTGTGATCAAATTGAGAATAGATTAATAATTTTTGTCTTTAATATTATTTGTCTATGGTCTTACCGAATATTAATAGACGAATCGGAGCCAAAAGAAAAAAATATATAGTCGAACTTCAACCACTGGGCGACCACTAGTTTTAAGTAAATATCGCTGAAAATCTATTAATAAACAGTATATTATTAATAAATAAGCATATGTTATCTTTTAATGAGAATGACAATAGCTGCGTGATACACTGATACGAATAATAATAATTTACAAGCTTTTACATATGAGATAAAAGTAATTTGTACCGCAACACCACTAGATTTATTTAATTAATGATTGAATAGGGATTTCCCCTTTGCTAACGGTATACGATGATGGCCTTATTTAAGTCATCTCGCATGATGGCGAATTAATCAGGAATAAACAAAAATTCCGTTGGGTTCCAAGATAACATTTTTTTTTTGTTATTGGATGGTTTGGGCTATTGGTATGTGCTTGGACCTGTAGCACTGCGACCTACATAGATCTATTGTGCGCCATTTTTCAAAGTTCGATACCTAGACCCACCAGGGACATGAATTGAAAGATATTCTTAGAGGCGATGGTTTTTATCTCGTCAGGATAGAGTGTATACTTTCCAAAGGAAATATTTATGATAAAATGACATAATCACTCAAAAAAAAAAGGCAATCAGAAAACATTTTCGTTTTTCAGCGGATCGAAACTTATGGCTGTTTTAATTTATTAATTATAATTACTAGAAATGACGAAAACAATGTCTAGGCGAGGACCTATATACAAATGTACTTTAGCAATACAATAATTCTAACCTGTAGTTAGATAAAATCTGAGACATATAATATTTACACGCCGCGGGCTGACCATATTTAAACCAAGGTTATCATTATCAATACACATATTTAATAAAAAATTAAATAAATAAAAAAACTGACGCTAAAATTGAACCTCAAATTAAAAATTTAATTGTATTAAAATTACTGGTACTTATAATATTGAATAACACAACTGAAGTTTCGTGCACACATAACACGAATAATATGCAAGGAACTCGAAACCAGATTAAAAATAGTTATCAGATAAAAAAAATTAAATTTATTTAAAAAAATTAAAATAACAGTGTTTCATCGGCAACAAAACAACTTATTTATATTTAGTTTTTTCCTATGCAAGGAGCAGGGTTTCACCTTATATTTTAAGATTATAATCCAACACTTGTATTGTATATTAAACAAATAAATAAATATTATTATTTAACAAATAAATTAATCATTCGATATTACTTTCTAGCGTTGCCATAAGTACTGCTTGTTAAACAGATAACAAGTAGCAGCAATTGAAAGGACTCAAAGTACTGCTCTACTAACGCGCAGAGGTATCGTTACGGTTACGTGGTGTCAAGACCTGTACTGCAACTAGACGAAACGAGAAGAGATATAACGAGCCACTACACCGACCGCGGCCCTCAGTATGCGCGTCGATTTGAGTACCAGACAGCATACACAGATAAACATATCTCTCATTGTACTAAGTGTTTAGGTTTAGTATCCATTATAAATAACTCTGGACAATTTACACAGCGCCATCTAGTCCCTAGCTAAGTAGATCTTGCGTTTTTTTCTAGCCCCGGACATTAATTTCCAGGTTTGCTACTATTTATTTACACACAACATTTTTTATTAATTTACGGGATACAAAACAGTATTAAACAAGAAAGTACTAACTGAATTACTCAGACTACATACTAAATTAACTATAGAGCATATAGTGGAGCTTGTGTTATGGGTTATAGACAACTTATATATATTAACAGTAAATGCACATATAATATACATACATCAGGGGGAAGGGGCTTGTTTGTAATATGGACTTTTTTTGTTTGATAATGAAATGGTGCCCCGCCAGCGTAAACCGTTAATGCAGACGGGTACATCTACCATCTATGGTCCATCATACATATTTGAAAACACCCAAACCAATACAAAGAGTAATACTCATGAATACAAGTGTTTGTACTGTTGGTTATCACTTGTACGGGGTAGTATACGACGATAGCGACAACGGTCTCATTCAATATCCTGTACGAGAAATATCTATGAAAACATGGACGCAATTATATGGAAATAATAAGATAACAGTGGTGCAGCGATATCGCATGATCGCACCTTTGTCAATTCTACTACTCCCGATGAGTAATTCTAAAGAGCAACAACTGACATTACTTCATCCCAGTAGTCACACCTGTTTCAATAAATATAATGGCACTGCATATTTTTGTCATTTGTCAGCAATTTTTTATATGTAACTTCTTTATCGCGGCGCTACCCGCGTGAAACAGGCCATGTCATCACTTATCGGTAATGTAGTGGTTTTTACATTTTAAATCTAATCTATAATATACATTTTAATATAAAAAAAAGCTAGCTATAATAGAGCGAAATTAAACCTGATAAAGTTTCCCGAGCAATCTCAAGACCCGCATTCTGCAAGACAGTTGGTTCGCCGACTGCAGCAATTACTGTAAAATTAGCAGCAGGAATGCGGATACGTGGAATTGCATTGCAAGGAAGTAAGGACACTTTCAAGCTTTTGATTTTTTGAGATTATATTCTCTAACTTCCTTCAACAAGATTACGTGCCTCAGTCTGTGTTATTACTACGGTATTCTATTGCACTATTTTGTTTTACAGCCATGTCATACCGATAAGCGAAGATCTTATTTTAAAAGTGTTAGTTGATCATATTTTAAAGCTTGCAGAGTAAAACAACAGCAGAAAATATGGACTGTGCGAAAAACATAGATAGGCAAAAGGAGAATAAGCTTTGATACAGATGACCCGAAGAAAACATCGGTATGACCCCAAAATGAAATGGAAGGAAATAATATATCCTTATTAATATTATTAACGAAAAAGTTTGTATGTGTGGATGTGTGTACACTTTCATACAAAAAAGTACGCAATGGATTTTAATGAAAACTTATAATAATATAGCCTATATATCAGATTAATACACGCTATCTTTACATAGTATAAAATAAAGACGCTTCCGCTCTTTTCGCTTAGAGCTTTTAAACTAGACTATAGCGTAGTTTAGTTAGTTAATGGATTTTAATGCAATTTTTAGCAATAGATGATTCAAGAGGAAGGTTACGTGTGTAATACATGTACATAGGTACACTCGTGAGAAGCCGGGGCGAGTAGTTAGTAATTTATATGTCAAGTAAGTAGGAAAAAATCAACATTTTGATACATTTCGGTATAAAGATAAGACATGGAGAAGAAAATAAAGTACTAGTACTAATCCTGCACAGATAAACTCGCAGGCATCAGCTTGCACTAAATAATTCGCTAGGTAATTTACGCACTGAAATATTGGTCGCAAAAGACAAAATTAATCGAAGTGGAGGTTTTTTTTGGACACAAATCTCTTTTAATCATTTTCGACAGAGACAACCACCGATCATACCTCGTGTGCGCAGACCCTAATTCACTCAGACACTGCAACAATGAGTACAATTCAATGCTCCAATTCAATATCAACTGTGCATCTGAAGCATCAGGTTCAGCTCAGACGACGCACCTCCGCCTCAAGTGACACTAGACGTTGGTAGCTCAAAGGCGAGTGTTTGCCCCTTTGTCTTACTGGCCAATTAGTGCAGACCGTTCATTTAATTCTATCGGTCGATTAGCAACGGAGCCAGGTGGCCATTAATTGTGTGCCGCCAATTTGTACACGCTACATGTTTGGACGCTATCGTCACGGTTATGCACAAAGTGATCCAGCACAGTTAGCAGCCTGTAGTGCGCTCGGGCACGTCATTACTTCAGTAACATGAAAATATGATACCAGCAGTTATCGGCTACTTAGTTTACTTTTTTTTAAATATATTTTTATGAGAATTGCGTAAGGTTTACAACAAACTACCAGTCTGTCCTAAATCTGCCAGAAAAAAGATTCAAATGTCTTATAAAAAACTTTCTTTGTAAAATCTGATTATAAAATTAAAGGTTCATAAATGATAATAATGTTTTTATAGACGAAAATCTACGATAAAATTCATGGTACACACAAAAATATAATATTGCACAAAGATTGCGTGCGTAGCGGTTTCTATGTTGATTATCGCATGCCTAAACCTTATTCATATGTATTTACTTAGAACAAGATTTATTTAAAAGAGTATACTCATCACAAGAGACTTGCGTGTTGCAAGTCTCTTGTGATGAGTCTGCGTTCCGAATGAGTGGTAGAATAAAAATATGACTATTCAAAAGTGCTTATATTAAGTTTATTTAAAGAAAGATTATTTCTATTTCTAATAGTCTATATCTGTCTTAGAGACACAATGTATCTTCAGCTTAAATTTCCATGAAAAGATAACAAACACACAGACAGATACTGCCGCATTTATAAATATTAGTATGGATTACGGCGGCTAATAATACAGATAAACTCTGTTGTATTATTTGAAAGCAAAATTGATAAATCCTAAAAACAAGATAAAATCAATGTAAGCATGATTAATGAACACGAATGTTTATATTGTGCAGGGATTGAAAACGCGACTACGACAATGATATGATATAGTAAACTGCTACACCACTAAGGTCTTTTCTTTTTGTGGATAATGATGGAGTACTGCTTTTAGATATATAGACGGAAGACGATTTAAATTATATGAACGGAATAGATAACGGAAGACTAAAAATAATAATATAATAATAACATCCTAGGACAATTTACACAACGCCATCTAGTCCCAAGCTAAGCAGAGCTTGTGTTTAAGGTACTAAACAACTGATAGAAATACAAAGATACCTATATTTTTTTAAATACGTTTGTTTGTATTGGTCAGGATGTTTTTTATATATATCTTATATATAAAATTCTCGTGTTACATTTTTCGTTCCCATACTCCTCCGAAACGGCTTGACCGATTCTCATGAAATTTTGTGAGCGTATTGAGTAGGTCTGAAAATCGACCAACATCTATTTTTCATCCCCCTAAATATTAGGGGTAGTCCACCCCTATTCTTTTTTTATTTTAATGCAAAACAACGTTTGCCGGGACAGCTAGTATATATATATATATATAAATTACGTGTCACGTTGTTTGTCCGCTAGTAGTTAAAATAAATGTATATAAGAATTTCTATCAGTTCTCTACTAGGCACAACACAAGCCCTGCTACACTCAGTAGTCAGATGTCGCTGTATGAATTGTCCAGGGTTTAGAAAAACTTCGTATTAATATGGCTGGAATCATTACAGTTAGAAACTCGTAATATTTGTCTTGCTTATCGAAGAGTTCCAAAACTTTTATATGTAGGAGCCCGCATACGTCGTAATACAAACTTTTATTTTTACAGGATCGAATGTGGATACGGATTCGATAGAAACTTTTTTGTCTACTCGACCGTTTACTTAAAGTTTTCATACTAGTCGGTGAGCTAAAACTTTATTCTGTACTAGTACATCCGCGCAACTTAGTCTGCATCACATTTTCCCCGTTTTTGCAACATATTTCACTGCTCGACTCGTATTTGTCCAAACGTAATGATACAAAGCCTATAGCTTTCCTCTAACAATAAGAATTTTTAAAATCGGATCATTAGTACTGGAGATTACCACGAAAATCTCAACTCGCTAACTTTTTATTTAAAGTGTATACTAGCGCTCGACCCCGACTTCGCACCAGTGCAATTGTAGAATCCAATTACCTCTAATGTAACACAATGCTAATATTCCATAAACAACTTTGTGATTACTGAATGCTCCATTTGATAGTTGCAATTATACATCGATTTACACCGACGAGCAATACAAATAACAGTTTTGCGATCACAGAATATAAAAATGTATGATTTTAAACTTTTTAAAAAAATATTTGTATCAACTGCGTGTTATAATCAATGTCTCCTAGGGGTGATTATAGACATATAAACTTTCAAAGTAAATTTTATCGACATGATATCTGTCTCACCTATCTGAATGAGTGGTAGAATAAAAAAAATAATATGACTATTCAAAAGTGGTTATATTAAATTTATTTGAATAAATATTATTTCCATTATCATTTCAGCAGCTTGTTAATACGCTGTATTTAATTCGGAACTGTACGATCTAGATATGATATGACTGCAAGTAGCGGCAGAAATGATTCGTAGATTTTGTATCTACAGGCGATAGTTCCCTTCCATTAGGTAGGAAATTAACTCGTCTACCCTTTGAGTAATACAAAAATTCTACATAACACTCAAAATAATACGGTAACTAAATTAGACATTAAAAACTACGGAACAATAGCAATAACTCCTTTTACACCGTCTTGGATTGTTTTTTACACTAACTACTGGTAACGTAACGTAACAAACAAGACGGGCCGTCTCGTTAAGAAGTCAAAGGTCTGCTTAATGGCCCCTCTGACAGAATCGCCTTTGTTCCAAACAAGACGACAATAGGCCACAGGGGTATTAGTAGGAAATACTTGACCTAAGTCCACTTATGATTGGTAAGTAGAAGAGATTCCACTCGAAATGACAAAGCTATACGCTACAGCGCTGGTGCGACCCTCGAAACCATTCTATTGAGTCACTGAAATGTTGTAAGAACCAATAGAGATGCGAGGGCATAGATAGTTAATACTAGAGCCAGGATTATTTACATGTTGCATATGCATTTGCATATTTAGCCCCTTTTTACTTGTCATTGCATATTTTTACTGAATACTGATGATAATGCATATTTTCACACTATTATTTAAGTAGAACTTCATGCCGATTTATATAATTATTATAAAAAACACGTCCTTGTTTCTGTTTTAAGATTAGCCACAATTATTAATATTAGATGTGATATTTAATAATTGTATACATGTAATATATTAATGCTCATAAAAATTCTAAATAGTTATTTATTAATAATATTACATTTCGAATTAATACGGAAAATTACGACAATCACGACGTTTTACCACTTTTCATTTATTTTTATCAAGGTAAGATCTCGTGATTTACCTAATTTACGTATAATTACTGACCGCGACAAATTTAAAAAAAGTATATTTTGGAATTAAAGTTTTATAATCGAGCAAAATTTCAAATATTATTTCTAATAAAATATTTTATTTATATATTATATTACAATTATATTATTGATCTATACCTAATAGCTAATATCGTCTGGTAATTCTTTTATAGACTCCCGTCCGAACAACCGACAAAAAAGGGGAGAAAGTGAGACGGCATTCCAAACCCGCGGAAGTTCCTCTAGGTCTCCAGTCCGTACATGAGGTCGGGCTGGAGGCCAACTCCTGCTTAGCGAATATGATTCACTAGGGGTTCGAACCTTTGCTCCGATAGTCGTGACTTCGATCTACGTTTGAATGTGACAGGGGCTCCATTAGAGACGAAGTGCATGGTTCATTGTATAATAACTGTATTGTAATTTTCATAAACAAATAAACGACAGAGATAAAGGACTGTGTTTATTAATTATTCGGTATTTGCGCAATGACATTTTTATGCATATCTTATGCATTTTTGATGCATAACTGCATTTATATTACTTATTACGATCTTTATATATTGCATATAAAGTATAAACCGGCCTCCGTTAATACCTATACATATTAAAAAACATTATATGCTTAATAATAATTAAGGAAGGGGTTTATTTTGCGAAAAAACAATTGGCTTCGAATTCGAATATTAATGTATTTGGTTAACGTACACGATATTATTTTTAAACTGAATTTTATTATTTACTGTATAGGTTATATGTCGGTGCATACTGTCGGATATGAAAGTAAATTAATCTAGGAATGTCTTCTTCTCTTTCTAATAGTTGGCAGAGCTCTCTCTGCCTACTACTAGAAAATGCGAATATCCACAAAAGCTTATATCCATAAATTTCAGGTTTTTCTCGTCAAAACAAACAGACATAGATCGACTTTATATCCAATAAAAAAAAGTAACCTACAAACAAAAACAAAAACTTTCATAAAAACTATGTCGCTCAATTACTTTTATTTTTCACAAAATAATTGTTACAAACGACACAAAGGCAGGTTACTGCTTTAATAAAATTGCATAGAAACAAACAATACCATTATTATTCCCATGGTACTTTTTAAATAAAGAGAATAATGACAGTAGCATGACATTTTAATAATAAACGAGTGTCCTGTCCTTACCAAGTTTAATACAAAGTTTAAAGCGGCGGTTACGACTTTATTCCCCGCGGGGCCGGTATTAGCGCACTGTCGCGTCTTCAGAGGGCGGCGAGATCAAAGCTAGGTACACACCAACCGGTCCCATTGATGTCGCGCACAAAGGGAATTGATTGTTGCAAACCTCTCTTTTAAAAAAAGATACCTAGCCCAGGGATTGATTACACATCTACTTTTTTATTGTGTTGTGTGCCTCCCCTTTGTTTACGTTATCGTTTTCTTTATTTGCGTGTATTCTTTATGATTTCCGCGGTTCTGTGGTAAATTAATCATATTTGTTGTTAGTGGACAAGTTAATTAAAAAATTCATAATTAAATTTGTATAAATTAATTATATTTAATTTAAACAAACTATTTGTTACGATGCAATTCTAATATAATTTACAATAATGTAGATGTGGTGTCCCTATGGATTATCACATATCTTATGTGCTATTTTTACTAATAAGACCTATCATGTATTATATGAGAAGTAAATAAATTAAATTTATTATAAAAAATTCAAAAGGTAAATTGATTCAAGATTTTTTTACATACATATACAGTGAACAAAATATTTTTTAATACTTCGTTACTCTTCACTCATTGTACGAAGATACCTGTATTCAAAAAAAATAAAATCTGTAAAATGAGGTCATTTACAAAGGATCACAAACTATACTTTTGAGAAAGTAACTTTTGCATAATTTATGTATATTTTTAATTCATTCTCATTTCAAAAATAGCTCTAATACATCTTACTAGCTAGAAGCCCTCTGGTTTTGGATACAAAATATAAAAAATAAAGTCCTATGCAAATTGAGGGTTAAAAGAGGCTAAAAATAGCCCGAGCTGTATTGTAAAGTACAGAGTAATATCATCTCACAATCTGTGCCACTAGAATAAATTACATACTCTTTTTTAACAATTTAGGGTAACTTGATAGATTTTGTCCCTTAAATGAACAACTGGACAGTAATATAAGTGATAAAAAGATGTAGATATCACTTATATTACTGTCAAGTAGCAATAAATTGCTAATTATTCTGAGACACATGGTGTAAACTGTTATAATTATATGAATAAATTACTTAATATTACCGCTACATGAATAAATGATTTTGAGTTTGAATAAATTGCTATTTTGATAAGAATAGTAGAAAATTTACAATTACATTAAATGTATAATTAACTTCATGAATGTTAAAATTCTGCCTTTTTATATCTTCATATTCTCTTTTTAGAATCTTTAATATTTGTTTATTATAATAAAATATTTTTTTTAGAATTAGCTATAATATTATTTGAGAATAGTGCATTGTTTTGAATAATGTCTATACTAATATTACATAAATAATTAATTTTGAGGTTTGGTGTGCATGTGGAGAATAGTCAATGAAACATGATTTTTTTTTTAAAATAGCTACAGCTATTTAATAAAAAAAATTCAGTTTTTGAAATGTTCATTTTTACAGATCAATTTTTTAAATGTAATCCATAACATGAACAAAGTCAGTATAGGGTGATAGTATCAGGTAATTAAGAGTTTTGGATAATATTTTTTTGTGTAATAATTTCATTAATTACTGTTCTCCTTTATGGTTGCAAAGAATTTCTAAATAACTATGCTATGTAAGATAGACTATAGCATTTCCATTTTAGACAAACAAAACACTTTAGAAACTTGGCAGTGCTAAAAAGTAAATGCAATGTTACTACACCTATACTACTAAAAATTTAATTTAATTAAAAACCTGCAGAATTTGCTGTAATAAATTAAAATGATTGTGAACTATTTGCAATTAAGGTCTTACTAAACAATGAAAATAATTTTGTAAAATTTTATAATTAAAATTTCTAATAACAAAATATTTATAATCTTAAAAAGCAAAATATGAAATAAATAATCTTCAGTAGTTTATATGTGTTTATATTTAATACTTTACTATGCACTTCAATAGCATAAATAAATCATAAAGTAAAATTTAGTTACAAATACAGTAAAACAAAGTAAACAAATGCCAAATTTTAAATCATCATTCAGTACTAATGAATTCAGTTTTATTGTTGATTCTCAAATAATATAGAAATTCCATAATATTAGTATGACACATTAAATTTAATACCTATACAACAGCCCTACAATATTACCACTACCAGTCAACTATGTAAAAAATTACTATTATATAATATTTTAATACAATCTAAAAACAAAAAGATAAAGTCTATGATAATTCAAAAAGTAATAAAAGTTTAAAAAGTATGCATTCGAAACTTATTCCTTCACCTATAGAAAGTTAGTTTAAAAAAAATACTCAAACAAAACAGTGTGATGACAGTGTTGTGTTGGGTAGCAATTAAAACTTTTGAAACTTTAAAACTTATTTTTTAGAGATACACGTGACTTTTCCTTGCAACTATTATTAAGTATTTTAAATTATGTTTAAATAATTACTAGGATTACAGCTATAACAACCGTAGACACTAAATCATAACCTTTCCATGATCGTGAATTATTTATAACTATTACCCGAACATTTGGTACTATTTTAACACGAAGGCGCCAACCTAACTAAAAACTTCATAAGTGAAAAATCACAAGTTAGTTTCGCAGGCGTTAATTTTAGAAGCCTTAATATTGAATTGTGCTTGGTTTTCTTACCTCGTTGACACCTGAATTCCCGAGTAATCCCAGAGTTCGTTACAACTTCACACATTAAACTTGCAACTTTAAACAAAGAGTATCAAAACCAGAGAAAATATTAACACTTGATATAACTTCTTATTAAGTCTGTTAACATACAAACGAACTGAAAACAAGGTTTTCACAATAGAAAACAAAAATATATTCACAGAACTGACATTGGTTTCGCCATGGTGTTGATCAGTGTTGCCAATTCACTTTCGAATAAAATCGCATTTATGTGTAAAATTAAATATTTTAATAATATTAGCAGATTTGAATAAGATTATTATATTAGTAGAAATTGAAAGTCAGGATCAGATGTTACGTTGATTACTAAAACGCTATTAATTTTAAAACAATTTATTTAATCACGTCATCATTCAATGACGTTTCATGCATAAGTTCAGTGTAATAAAAAAAACACTATTGTGTTGTGTTTTTAAATCACAAAATTTGTATAAAGTTTTTTTTAATTTTTTAGTAGTCTTCAGTACTCTACAGGTTTGTTTACGTTTTAACGTAGTGGCGCCACCTTCACGAAGATTTGCATAAACTTCTCTTTTGGGTTGTTGGGGTCATTCCAGGAGCTAAATGTAGCCCAAAAAAGGTGGCAACATTCATCTGTCTAAAATTATTTTTAGTTTCTTAGCCCCCTAAAAATATTGTTAAACCTTTAAGTAAAAACATTTCTAATGTAATATATATTGTTTGTTGACAATGTAACAATATAACAACAAAAAGTTTGTAATATTCAAATACATAACTGTAACCATTTGGCTCTCTAGTTGCCTTAAAGTGACCAACCGAATTACTGATCTGATTTTGTAAATTTTTTTGTAAATTTGACTATGCAATTTCTATGGGATAAATGTTATAAGAATAACAAGAAAACGACATTTAAAAAAACATGCTTTATTTGGTAGTAATGAAAGTTCACACTTCAAAGTAACATAATGAAATAAATAAGAGAAAGCGTAACGTGCGTGATGTTGCAAATATCTTAGCTCTACGACATTAATCCAAAATCATATTTTAAACCAGATAGTACTGGATAATTTTACGTAATTCGCATATAGGACAGATTTCAAATCTATTATATCCAAATAATAATTACAATAACACAAACATACAATCAATTAAATATTAAAATTTTTAGGCGAACTTTTGTAAACAATAAATAATTTGACATTTAAACAGTACAAAAAAAATAATCATACAAGTTAGAATACTTCTACTATCTAAAAACTACGTACGCACAAAAATTGATTACATTAATTCCAATACAAATATTCGTTATATGCTATTTTCATATACTTGAGCAGGTACAAAATAGCATGTTACACATAAAAAAACAACGCTATTGCCGTATACTAACGCTACCAAAATGACTAAAACAATGACTTTCGCACTTAAATAATATAATAAGTTAACTGAAACGTACGAGACTAAGAATAACAAACAAATATTTGAGGTATTTCTTACTGAAGGAACCTATTATTTAGTATTATGATATAAAAATATGGAGTACTATAATTTATGTAATTTGTAATATATAATTCTTTACATAATATACATTATTATGAAAGAATAACATGGATTAGTTATGTTCTTAATAATAACATTGCAAAAATATATCATTGTCTGGTTTTGCAATTTGTTTATAAATTAGTTATAAACGAATTCTTGTTATTAACATTCATTTATATTATGTAAACAACTGGATAACTTTAATAGACATTATAGGGTTATTAATAGTCATAGATTTCACACAGATTTCAAGTAACGAGTCATTTAAAATTGGTATATATATATAACAAATAATGAAGAACGTGGAAATATCTTAGTACATTTACTAAGAGATTTCTATGTTGCGATGTTAACTGAGCAGTTGTAATTTATTGTAACATAAATCGAAATATATAAAATCAATGCATTTCTTGAATTTTAACAATATTACATCGACGATTTGTATAATAAATAAAATTGCCGACAATATATATAATTATGTATACCTCTTTTTAGTATATCATATAGATTAAGAGTTCTGAGCAGTTTTCAAATATGTCCCAATTAATGTATTAAATGACAGATAAAACTACAAAATTCAGTAATTTAATACGCGAACTGCCTAAAACCGACACTAAACTCAGGCACAATATTGGAGCAGTGGTGATGGAGGTAAAATAGGTTCGGCGTGCGTACTATGAAAAATCAGCGCTGATTTCGCTAGGGCGCTTTCCAACACTGCTCCGACATTGCCCCTAACATTATTGTCGTGTGTAGACCGTTTAAGGAGCACACTTCTAACACTATTTAAAGTTTACTAAAACTTTAGTTACAGCATTTGCAAAAAAACACCTCTTGACGTCTGCACTCACAATTCTAATTTCTGTTTCAATTCCACGTTTTAAATGTCTGATTGAACGCGGAATTTATCAAAACTTAAATTAAATTTTGACAATTCGAAACCTAATTTGTGAATATTTAAATTAAGAATTATTAAACACAAGTTTACGTAAATATTGAGTGGAGGTGGTCGACATTTCACTATTCAAAATTTAAATAAAGAATTCTGAAATCAGATTTAGATATCAGAACTTCAGAACATTAAATGGAATAGTTTTGATACCACGATTTATATCGTGAGATAGAACATAGACTATTCTTCTATATTCAACTATTTAATTCTATTATCATATAGTCTAATTACGACATAAAAGTCACACCAGTTCATTACTTTTGGCTATAAGTATTAATAATACTCATTTCTCTTAATGATTATGTGCCCATTTTGTTGAGACCTTTAATAAAGTTTGACATATCATATTCCTCCTCGTATTGTTTGTCGTCCCACAGATCTGGCAGTGTATCGAGGATGGACTTGCTTGTGGACGACCCAGGCTGGGGTTGGCTGGATTGTCCATTGGACAGCTGGAATAGGTCTAGAAGCTGTTCAGTGCCCATTGTTTCTAAGGCTGCGTTTTCGCTGCTGATCACCGTGTTTGCTGTTAGTAGCTTGAATTTTTGTAACCTGTTAAAGACACATTATATTTTTTAATAATTATGTATTTTTTATGTGACTGGAATAGTGAGCTGGAAATATTGAGCGCCCAGCATTATAAGTAACAAAAGTCGCCTATATACAAGAACAACACGAGATCATGTGATCAATATCACATGATCTCGTGTTGTTCTTGTAGCCGAAATATCTACCCATTCCGGAGGATTATGTCGTACCTCTGTAATATTTAACTGTTACCTTATCTCACCCATCTTACTAAGTGTGATGCTTGGCGTCTTAAATAGGTACTCATACAGAATGTGCGTTGAATTTGATCATTATTGGTATTAGTTATACCAGTGGTATTTATACTTCTTATTTATTGCTCTTTACAATTTGTAGATATTATATAAACGGGATCATCACAACACAATCAGGAGCATACCGTATAATAATAACAAGACATAGGCCTGAGAAGTCGCCACAAAGAAAGCGACAGATATTAAATAAAGAGAACTGGAAAAACCGCACCGTGCGTCAGCTTGCTCATTCCGCGTCGTGCACGTGAATGCTTTAACGGCTTTTTGTAAAATTAATTATCATTGCAAAATGGAGGAAATCTGATTATGAAGCAAAGTCATAAATCCCAATATTTCGATTTTAAAGTATCAGGAACACATAGTTTATTGTTATTCTCATAATAAATATCCTTTTTATGTAATATCACAGTGATTTTAATTTTAATATGGTATGACTATAAAGTGTGTGTCTTGTCAGTTCTTCTCATCTCGAAATCATTCCGAACTGACGGTAGATTTGACATATCATAAGAGTCTGTAATGTAATAATAACCTACATGAATAAATATATTTTGAATTTTATAAGGAAGTTAACGATTACAAAATATGTAGTTTACGTACCCCATGATCTTCTCCTCGAGCGTGTCCCTGGTGATGAGCCGGTACACGTTGACGACCTTCTTCTGTCCAATACGGTGGGCGCGGTCCATCGCCTGCAGGTCCTTCATTGGGTTCCAGTCGTGCTCCACGAAGATCACTGTATCCGCGCCCGTCAAATTCAATCCTAGCCCACCCACCTGGTACAATAAACATAAATTAAATAAATGCACAATATCAAGTTCTGTAAAATATTTCACAAGTCGAAATTTGTTATTCTAAAAGAGTTCATTCGTAAACAAATAAACAAGTTCACTCGTAAATAAAATAGTAATTCTGGTATTAATACAAACAATTCCTCAGAACACTCACTCAATCGGCGGGTGCAGATAGCACTCCAAACTTATAGAGCTGCTGAAGGCTAACACCCGCCTGACGGATACGAGTTTAGTCTGAGGGCACCGCTAGGGATTCGATCTTCGGCTCAGGACGTCGATCCTCATATGAATTGGACGGGGGATCGATCAAGGGGCGCGTAATATATACGTATCCTTACCGCAGTGGTGAGCAGCAATAGATCGATGGAGACGTCCGTATTGAACCTGGTCACGATCGCGTGCCGCTGCTGCGGCGGCACGCTGCCGTCCAGCCGCAGGTACGTGACGGCCGGCAGGTGCCGTTGCAGGAGGTCTTTCTCCACAATGTCCAGCATCTTCTTCAGCTGGCAGAACACCAGCGCCCGGTGCTGAGACACTATCGCCGAGACTCCGCTAGCGGGCTCGGGTACCGCCATGCCGATACCGCAGTCCAGCAGTAGTTGTCTGTGGATAGCGTCTCGTTAAAATGTGCGTAACAAAAATATTACATAAAATAAAAAAAAAACTATTAATATAATTTTTTTGTGTGACTAAAATGTCATATATATATATTGTATTGTTTTTGTATTTCAATTTGAACAATATACCACATTTTAATAAGCATAAATGACTACAATGTAAATGATGCAACTTCGTCCGCGTGCTAACTTTTTTTTTTTATAAAATAAAATATTTCTACAAAAAAAGTAATATATTTTATATTTAAAAAAAATACATTTCGATGTATCGAATATACTTTCATGTGCATCTAGTGAAAAGCTATTAATTTGAAGTTACAAACAGTCACTTCAATTATGTATTTTTGTAAAGATAACTGAGCGAGTGTCTTAAATTGCGTTATAACACTTTTTGATTTATATATCTTTGTAAACTAACTTGAGTGCGGGCAATTTGGCCGAGTGCTCGATATCGTCTAAGTTGGACCGCTGCGTAGCCAGTTGTTGCGCCACCTTAGCCGCCTCCGGGTGATCCGCCGTCAGCACTAACTTCGGATGGTTGCATACGTTTTGTAGATAGTGCAATGCCTGGAAGCAATACGTAATAATAAAATAACTCCCAATAAAAAAAACACACACAATTTCCTCTAATATTCATTACTACGAAATTTTTAGAATGAACAGATGGATGTTTTTTTTTCTTCTTGAAACAAAAATGTATTTCTGATGATTTATGCGATATGTTATTACGAACCTGGAAGACGTGCGTGTGACTAGTAATGCCCTGCGGCATGTGCTCCCGCGAGAAGTGCTCGTACAGCCGCCGCTGCAGTGGGCTCAGCTCGCAGTAGTAGTCCTGAGTGATCTTGGGCGGGAGTTCCTTCAGCACGTCCTCCTTTACGCGACGCAATAGGAACGGTAACACCTAGAACATCAAACATTTGCTGTTGACGAGCTGTTACATTTGTTTTTCTCGAGAGACTACAACATTGGGTGTTTCAAGAACGATATATTAAGGTTTCTGAAGAGTCGGCAGCGCGCTAAGCTAACCGTTTACCATCAAATTCAAAATCATTTATTCATGTAGGACATTTTAGTCGCTCATGAACATCAAATTTTCAGTTGGATCGTGTGCCGTTTGCCACCTACGTAGTGAGACGACATTCTGATATAAGGGGTATATAGAAGGGTACAGAATCGTAGTAGGGCTCCGACCTGCCTGTGCAGCGCTTCGCAGGCGAGCGCGCCGGCCTGCAGGTGGTGCGGCGCGGCGCGCGGGTCGCGGGCCGCGAGGATGGGCCGCGAGTACCGCGCGGTGAACTGCCGCTCCGTGCCCAGCAGGCCCGGCATCAGGAAGTCGAACAGCGACCACAGCTCCAGCACGTTGTTCTGCGGACACCGACGCCCACGCCGTATTTAAACCATACAATTTTCAAATCAAAAATACATATTTTTAAAGTACTGCGATAGTTTCACTTATTGTAAGTATATGTGATATATAAATAACGATATGTTGATTAAATTTTAATACACATTTTGACACATTTGGTACAAACACCTTTGAATTAAAAAGTAAATATATTTAAAGTATTGTGCACAGTATTTACATCACAAAACTTTCAAATGAATAATATCTTTATTCCAAGTATTGTGGATAGATTTGACTTATCATAAGTGAACTTTGAAAAAGGACAAACACAATAGATCTATACAGATCGCGGTGTTACAGGTGTGACAATAGCCTCTTTGACAACGCCACTTTTTAACTTCTGACCTCTTTTAAAAAATGCAAATTGCAGTGTTCTGCGACTTTCTTTGAAATGGCTTAAAAGTAATAAAAATAACTCCTTTTATTTTTTTAAATCCTATCCATATCCACCCAAAGGACGTTTGTTTCCATTGAAACTCGAATGCATACCAAAATCACTGACCTGTATTGGAGTACCGGATAATATCAGTCTATGGTTTGCGTCTATCTGTTTTATTGCTTTGAACGCCTTCGTCTTTCCATTCTTGATGACGTGCCCCTCATCTAATATACAGTAGTTCCACTTAATGCTGCTGAAGAATTCTATATCCTTGCGGACGATATCGTACGACGCCACAATGAGGTTGTAGAACTTCACGTGCCCGCGGAGCCGTTCGCGCTCGATCGGTGGACCGACATATTGGAGAGGCTTCAGGAATTTCGACGGAATGAATTTGTTAACTTCAAATACCCAATGGCCTGTAAAAAAATAGATATTTCAATATTAGTTTTTACAAATTTCAAGATGGTTTTTAGGGAATAAAAACATTGAATTATGCTAGGTCCAACGGTGTTAGTTCAAAAAAGAAAACTAACCTAAATTGTAATCGTATTTTCTGAAAGAATGTTGTATTTTATAGACAGGGTTAAATAAAATAATCGTAAAAACTGTACAATATGAAACTATTTTTCAACAATAAAATATTTAATTAGCTTTATTTTTTATCCTTTTATTTAATTTGGGATTATGGAGATCCGCCCGTCCCAGGTACTACCAGACTCTTACCGACTAAAAACCCCAAGGTGTTCCTTCTTAGTGGTTAATCTTTTATCAGAGTTACGGGAATGTGCAAATAATCTTCCGTAACAGAAACTTTTAGAAAGTTAAGCAAGGGATAAACAGATAGTGTATCTCTTGCTGAATTCTAAAGTAATTTTTCTAGATTAGTTCTGCTTTAGCAAAATACATTTTTTTTCTATACATTTAAGGAAGAGGATTATTAAAAACAGTGTTACGGTACCTGTAAGCGTTGGGGGGCAAACGACTAGCGACTGTAGAGCTGGCAGTTTATCTCGAGCTCGCTCCCAGTGTGAGGACGCCACCACTACTATGGACTGTAGGGTCTTGCCCAGCCCCATGTCGTCGCAGAGCACTCCGTGTAACCGGTATTCGTACAGGAACCTCAGCCAATTGATCCCTGCCTGTAATAAAATATATATATTTATAATTTATTGCACTTTGTAATAAAGTAAATGTAATTTTTTCATTAAAACTTTCGTATGCTACCAGCTGCTGGCAATATATTTAGACGAATTATTGATTCACGTTGGTAAATTGTAGAGAAAAGATTTTATTTCAAAGATTTTATTCTAATTTTATAATTTCACCAATCGTTAAGTACGAATGCAGATGGCACTTCAAACCCGAGGAAGAACTTATGGAATAACTGAAGGCCAATTTCTTCTTGACGGATACGACTTGTGACGGCAGAGAGGTGTGTGGTACCTGCTGGTAGGACCGCAAGTCCGCGGCGAGCGGCACAGGCACACGGTAGTCGGGGGAGTGTGGGGGCGACGGGGGTGTGAAGTACCTGCTGGTAGGAGGTCGGTAGTAGTCGGGGGCGTGTGGGAGGCGGCGGGTGTGGTACCTGCTGGTAGGAGGTCGGTAGTAGTCGGGGGCGTGTGGGAGGCGGCGGGTGTGGTACCTGCTGGTAGGAGCGCAGGTCTGCGGCGAGCGGCACGGGCACGCGGTAGTCCGGTATGGAGGCGGGCGCGAACAGGTTGTCGAGGAAGCGCTGGTCGGCGCGGCGCCTGGCGCGCAGCTCGGCGGAGAGCGGCGGCGCGCGCACGGCGCCCTGCAGCGGCACCAGCCGCACCAGCGACGCGAAGCACCGCGTCGACATCACGCGCGCCGCCGCGCACGAGTCGCTCATGCGCCCTGCACACGCACACGCATACGCTCACTACTGCCGCTAATTGTACGGTGCTCACGGAAACAAACCGCGGTAGTTTGCTTTAGCAATAATAAGTAGTGTTACGACAGATAGATTTTTACATCGACAGATACACATACGGATGTATGATACAATATATTATATTGTTTTTTTTTTGTGTATTATATTTGTTTCTTCTTTTCTTTTTTTATATACTTTGTTTCTTTTTGTAATTTATACGTTGTGTTGTGTTGTAAAGTATACACAAATACATACGTATGTGTATCATACATCCGTATGTGTATCTGTCGATGTAAAAATCTATCTGTCGTTTTTTTACTTATTATCGCTAAATTTTTTAATTGCCTTTCCTCATATGTGTAGAGTAGCGTAAAAAGGTAGTAACTTGGTACATTGTTTGCTGTTGGAGACAAACCAGTAGTTTTCAGTTACTACCGACCTGAACTACATGTAAAAGCGCTCGTTACAACGTCACCGCTTTCCAAATTCCATTCATTTAATACAAAATAATAATGTGTTAATGCATCATTAGTGATATTAGACTAGTCACAATATAATACTGACCTAGTAGCGGCACGAGCAGCAGCACGATGTAGGGCACGACCTGCAGCTGCAGCACGTCCACCACGCGCGCCAGCGCCTCCGCCGCGCCGCACCGCACGCGCTCCACGCTCGACTCGCACAGCGCGGGGATTAGCTGCACACGCACACGCACAACCTTACTATATACATGTACGAACAATAAAATTAAAAAAAAAAATTGAATAGAAATGTTTAAAAAATACTTAAATGGACAAAAAACCAAAGAGTATACCCAAAAGTTACAAAGTGATACCCAAGAGTATACATAAAAAGCATAGGCAGACAAATTAAAAGGTATAAATACTATATTAGGAAGACATCAGGAAAAAGTTGGACTCAAAGTGGACACCACCGTTGGATGTGGCATTAAAAAATACATACATCCTTAAATTTTCACCCATCTACCAGCAACCCTTATTTTTTAATAGCAATTTTAATTGATATGGCAAAACAACGATTTCGGGGTCATATAGATCATTGATGTATTATTGTATCTCTCACCTCCTGCATGATGGTGTGCATAACAGCGGCATCATCCCTGGCCGCCATGACGGCGAGCGCACGCGCCGCCATGTGCCGCACAGCGGTGTAAGCGCTGCGGGACAGCGCACAGCACGCGGCAGGTGCTTGCTGCAGCCGCTGCCATAAAGCGTCGTCCACGTGCGCGCACACCGCTTCGAATACCTGCAGCTGCGACACCAGCTCCTCCGCCGCCTCCACCGACTGAGACTCCAACTCTGCGAGAACATTCGTAATTGAGCGATTGACGTTCGTTCGTATAATGTATCGTTTTTTCTAACACTCTGAAACACGTTTGGCGGACTTATATTAGAATTTTATCCGGCTCGAAGGACATTTTTTCTTCTGCAACTGAAATGGCAACAAAAGTTCTGTATGACGCAAAGCGCTTCAGACATCTCGAAATGACAATTAAGATATGCACGCGAAGCAAAGGAAGTTGCACGAGTTTAAATTAAATGTACAAAAAGCAAAAATAATCATCAGAAATATAATCACCACTATCTGTCATCACTTTGGCAAATGGTTCGGTGATGAATTCCCACAGCTTCGGCAACTTGTCGGGCAATTCGTTTCCGAAATACTTTGTCAGGCTGACCAGTGCCAGCGTGGCACCACGGCGCTGTATCCGAAGTAGTTTGCGGGCCTGTAAAAATATATCACACGATGTTATATGTTAATTTTATTTATTTGTGATTTTCTACACCAAATAATACAATACCAAAGCTCAAAGTTCAAATATGAGTAGTAATTACTGTAATTAAAAAAATGTGTGATAATTAATGTTTATAATTGCCTCTCCGCTAAAGGAAATACTCAAACACGAGTGTGTTTGAATAACAAATCAAAACTAATGTTAAAGACGGCGGTAGGCTCGGGAGAGTTAGTTTTGCATTTCGAAATTAAATAAGATATATATTAGTGTGGACATGTCAAGTATTACATTCACCATGACGATACTTCTGACCACCCCGAACTGGGTTAATAGTCATGATGATAATAAAATAAAACATATAAGCCTGTTTTCCATTTCTTTTACATAATATGGGATACTTTTTCTAGTGAATGAATTCAATTAACCTAAATTTGCTGGTAAGGGGCGACGATGGCTCGAGTTTTGTGACAAGTGAGTGTAAGTTACCTCGTCCTCCTGCGCGAACACGTGTTCGAGAGCGAGCGCGGCGGCGGTGTGCGGTGTGGAGGGTGTGGTAGGCGTGGTGGGCGTGGTGGGCGTGGCGGGCGTGACGGGCGTGGCCGGCGGCCGACCACGTCGAGGCGCCCATCGCTCCGCCGCCCGCTGCTGCTCCCACAACGTCAGAATGCCCGAGTATTTGTCCACTGGAACAAGAAATATCATTATAAGGTTATGCATTACTATTATTACCTATAAATGATGCCTTCTATTTATTTAGCCCTACTACTAGCATCGAATAGTAAAACTCTGTGCTAAAATATTTACACTGAAATTTATTTTTACTAATTGAAATTATAATTATTGTTATTAGAATTGCTGTATTGGCATATATGGACTACCACTTGATGTATGTAGGATAAATATGAGTATATATTTAGTAAGAGTAAAAAATAACCAATAACATCATAGAAAAATACAGTAATATTTTTTCTACTAATTAATTGATACCCATCCAATCAAAACCGACAACAATCAAACACAGGATCAGCATTACAAACTTTAGAAATATCGTCATCAAATATCATCACACATGGTTTGGTCCTTCGAGTCGGATTAGACAAATCATTTTTAAATTAAAAATATCTCAGGACAATTTACACAGCGCGATTTAGTCTCTAGTTAAGCAGTGCTTGTGATATAAGTAATAGAGTACTGATGTAAACACATAGATATTTTTGTTGTAAATAAATACATAATATACATAGTTATACATCATAATCAGATATTTCGTAAAACGTAGAAGGAAATATTATTAAAAATCATAATTTGAGAAAGTGTTGTGCAGTACGTACCGGCAATGTGGTCGTTCTTATGCGCCTGGGGATCGCTTCGGGTCTCAGGGCCGCTGTCACCGCTGCCACCAGACTCCGCGTCATCGGCGCTCTCCAGCGAGATGCGCGGCGTAAACTCTGGATCGCACCTGTGTGATATCAGATGTAATACTCGCGCAATGACTACATATTTATACAGAGTGTACGCACAAAGACTTGCTCAGTTTAGAAAAGAGTATTAGACTAAAAAATATACACGTACCGTAACGGTAATGTTACTAATTACCGTAACAGTGACTAATAGTTATGCTATCCAAACTTTAATAAAATTACGAATTTTAATAAAAACTTTTGATGATGATCAATCTTTGTCAAAAGACCTACCTTAAGAATGCTTTCAGGTTAACAAGGACTTTGTTGTTAGGACACGGTTCCCTATGAACCAGCTGCGCTAGTAACACCGCCAGCGTATCCGCTGAGTTTTGCTGCAGTTCCTCGCTGCACTCCCGCTTGATGCTCTCCATCAGCGGACGAACCACCGGGTTTAACTTCTCAGGCAGCGCATGGAGGTTGGCACAAGCACCCGCTAAAGCGGCTTGTACACTGTAGACAGGATTCTATCATTAGTACTTCATTTTTATAATGCCTAGTCGCCGCATAAATTTTATGGAAAGGAATCTTATCGAATACATTGATGTTGTATGAACAGTTCACGTAGTACAAAATAAGAAGAACTTGTATTGTCCCAAAAATATAGTTGATTATAGGTTATTTTAAATAACACGTCATAAATTAATTCCACTTTGGATCTAAATTTGTTAAGATTGGAAATATTGGAAATTGAAATTAAATTTGATTATCATATCGACTTTGCACATTTCAACATAATGTGATGAAGATGAAACAAACAACTCTTTCATAATAACAAAATAAGTATAGATATCATACTCACGAGACGTTGAGGGTGCTCTGCTCGCTGGAGCACTGTCCCACTGATGACTGGAGATTCTTGCGGCGCTCCTCCAGGGTCTGAGCGACGCGTTTCAACTTCATCGCAGCCACCATCGGCTGCGTCACCGTCGTCAGCTTGGACACCTAATACAAAATGCTGGATATTATATACAAACAGTGGGCAGTGGGGAGGGAGGACGAGAGCAAGTTTTACACAAGTATCAAGATATGAGAATATAGGTGGAGGTTCTGTTCACATAGTGTGCATATTCTCGTGGGCTGCCCTCCACTCACTGTCTGGTCGAGTCAATGACTGCCACAGGCGTTCCATTTGACATTCATCTCGAACACGACAAAGCTTTGGCCAAACGCTAGAATTCGGGCAGCGAAATGATTTTACTTTTTCCGGAACTTATTAACGAACAATTTCGAAAACAATCCATATTTATGTACCACGCAGGCGTCTAAAATCTAACAAATCTAGGAATTTATGCTTCAAATACTTATCGTTCATGACCGCCTAGTACATTGAGTACATAATATTCGTATCTCGTTACTACTTGTTAATAATGGTACCTCGGCAATGAGCTAACTCACTGCCTTTATGGACATTCTACAATCCATCATCATATTGTTAGCGCATAAATTTGCAACAATTATCTGCTTAATATGATCCTACAGCTACCCTACTACAAAGCGAGCTGTTTGTTGTCTGTGATAGGAGAATAAATAGTAATACATAATATTTATTAGTATAGACATATTTACCTAAGTTTCTATCACTGCCCTTCAACCGATTTTTGTTTTTACCCAATGATTAGCTGGTAGAGAATGCCATATGGCATTAAGCTTAAATAAAATAGTAATAGTAAATGGTATAGTGTAATAAATAGATAATACGCAGACGACTTCTTACAATTACCTATGTTAAGGATATACTATCACTTACCTGTTCCAATCTAAATATGTTGTTGAATTCTTCACTATCCACTTGCAGCTTGTAGTGTTTCATCAGCGCGTGAAGATCGCGGGCCTCTTGTAATATCCTATTTTTATTATTATATGTTAATAAATAATCCAGTTACGTTCATTGACATATTGAGTACGTTATATAGAGTCTTGTAAAAATATCTTAGTGAATGGATTGTTTAAAATCTTTTTTTGAAATATATGGTAAATATTTAAAAAACATTATAAAATAAAACATACACTTACATGTCAACAGACAAGCGTCTTTGATTTTTATACATAATAATATAAAATGTATAAAAAGAACCGACAAATACATACACAGATTTTGATGAAACATGAGAGTAATATATCTTCTTATAGCTTATACATCGCAGTAACACATAGGCTATAATTTAAGATATTATGTAAATTGGGCAGATGGAGACAAAGTTGCACGGCTCAGTAGGTAAAAAATATAATACTATTAATTTATTACAATTACAGTAATATAGCTTATAATTGAAAAAGATATTATGTAAATTGGGTGAAATATAATGATAAGATTCAAGTAAGTGAGATGCAGACAAAGTTGCGCGTATCAGTTAGTGTAAAATATAAATTACTTACCTATTACAGTTTAAGGCGACTTCGTCGTAGTAGAGAGCTTGGTTCAGTGCCGTGTGTAATGTTGAGGTCAGTAGAGGGGGCGCTAGTGTCGATACACCATTCTCTACACTAGCGGTATCCACTTCCATATCACTTTCCTGTGGAAATTGTAAACAATACATTATTTAGAAATAACATAAGCGATAAGGCTGCCTTTTTTATTCCTGTAATATACTTTGTGCAATGAACAGTATATAAATAAATGAATGACAAATCTTATAAAAAATTATAGACATGGTATGTGTTCGCGCCATTTATATAAATAAATGCTTTAAATTAATTAATATAAATGACAAATCTTATAAAAAAGTTATAGCCCCCCTTTATTTCATCTTCATGGTATTTCTGATGAGAAAGAAAACATTCGGAAAGGTTTAGTTTCGGCAGTTCTACTTAGGGCTTCTACAGTGGGATTAAGCCCCATTCTCTGTAATGTGACGCCTTTTGGTTTCGTTTTAAATATAATCTTTAGTTTTTGTTACCGAATGCGTCTATTTAAATGACTAACTTCGGTACTTTTTTACCATGGACCATATAATTATTTTTTTTATAGAAACAGCAACGTATCAATTAGAAAGATACCTTATAAATTCATTTCGCTTCCGCTTCAAAAACATTGTGGAGTAGTGCCAATTGAGTGCCAGCCAACAGCCAACTTTTTAAACACAACTGAATTTTATTTCAGTAAGTAATTCTCCTATATCTTTATTTTAAAAAGGCAATAGAGAGAGAGAGAAAGAGAGAACGTGAGAGAGGGACACAAACGTAATATAAATATATACCTGTGTGTGGTGGTTGCCATTGAGGGCGGGACCGCGTGTGGGCGGGCGGCGCAGGCGGCGGTGGTGGCGCGCCCACGCGGACACCACCAGCCCGCCCACCAGCCGCTGCAGCGCGCTGCCCGACCGCAGGTACACCACCATCACCTGCCATAACGACACATTACACTACTCTAGGCGACTTAATGATGTACATGTTGTATTTAATAATATCTCAGGACATTTCACACAGCGCCATCTAGTCCCAAGCTAAATCAAAGCCAGAGCTACATATATATACATTTTTTTTAACGATATAACATGAATACAAATGTTTTTAAGGCGCGAGGAATCGAACCTACGATCTTCAGACGTAAGGCGGTTGCTAAACCACTAGACCACCGAAGCCGTCTGTCAAGGATCGAAATTACGACGGCCTAAATTGGGGGCGAACAGTAAACTGAGACTAAAGTTGTATTTGACAAAATAATAAAAATGTATTTATAGAAAAGGAATGGTGACCAAATTCAAATTTTCTTTGAGACACTGAGATTTCGAGTAATTATACCATCATACCTTAACATAACAGTCTATAGGACTCTCATCCTCAGCTTTGTACTCTATACCAGGCGCCGGCTGGACTAGGTAGCACGAGAGGTAACCTACAACAAGAAATAATACTTTTATTGGAAATAAAGATATAGAAATCACATTTTAATTGGCGTACCATAATACATACACTGAATACCATCGAAACCGAACGATTGGAGGTTCTCTAGCGTACGTTTTTTTAGAAACTTTTTACCACGCACAAACTAAAGTGATTCTACAATGAGAATCACTTTCCAGCAATGGTTTTTTCCGAACCGATATGATATTGAAACCTTCAAGAAAAGATATTCCTTCTTATGAGGACAGCAACGCACTTAAATTCCCCTGCGGGAGCTCATGGGCGGCGGTAATCACTTATCACCAGATAAGCACCAAGTTCGTTTGTTTCCTACTAATAATAAAACAATAATAATTGACAAATGAACTGTATTACAAACTAGGTACATTTTAATTCAGTAAAAAGTATTCTAAGCAATAATGTAGTACAGACCATCCTAACTAGAGAAGTATAAATAAAATACTCGTCTTCCGGCTTTGACGCCTAGCTCGGGCAGGCGCGCGCCGCCTCCGCTCGGGCAGGCGCGCGCCGCCTCCGCTCCCGCTTCCGCTCCCGCCTCCGTACGTACCGAGCAGGTGTGCGGCGCGGGTGCGCGCGCGCATCACTCCGCGGTCACGCAGCGCGGCCGGCTGCGAGTCACCGCCGCCCAGCACCCAGCGCGGGCAGACGCGCGCCGCTCCCGCCTCCGTACGTACCGAGCAGGTGTGCGGCGCGGGTGCGCGCGCGCATCACTCCGCGGTCACGCAGCGCGGCCGGCTGCGAGTCACCGCCGCCCAGCACCCAGCGCGGGCAGACGCGCGCCGCTCCCGCCTCCGTACGTACCGAGCAGGTGTGCGGCGCGGGTGCGCGCGCGCATCACTCCGCGGTCACGCAGCGCGGCCGGCTGCGAGTCACCGCCGCCCAGCACCCAGCGCGGGCAGACGCGCGCCGCTCCCGCCTCCGTACGTACCGAGCAGGTGTGCGGCGCGGGTGCGCGCGCGCATCACTCCGCGGTCACGCAGCGCGGCCGGCTGCGAGTCACCGCCGCCCAGCACCCAGCGCGGGCAGACGCGCGCCGCTCCCGCCTCCGTACGTACCGAGCAGGTGTGCGGCGCGGGTGCGCGCGCGCATCACTTCGCGGTCACGCAGCGCGGCCGGCTGCGAGTCACCGCCGCCCAGCACCCAGCGCGGGCAGACGCGCGCCGCTCCCGCCTCCGTACGTACCGAGCAGGTGTGCGGCGCGGGTGCGCGCGCGCATCACTCCGCGGTCACGCAGCGCGGCCGGCTGCGAGTCACCGCCGCCCAGCACCCAGCGCGGGCAGACGCGCGCCGCTCCCGCCTCCGTACGTACCGAGCAGGTGTGCGGCGCGGGTGCGCGCGCGCATCACTTCGCGGTCACGCAGCGCGGCCGGCTGCGAGTCACCGCCGCCCAGCACCCAGCGCGGGCAGACGCGCGCCGCTCCCGCCTCCGTACGTACCGAGCAGGTGTGCGGCGCGGGTGCGCGCGCGCATCACTCCGCGGTCACGCAGCGCGGCCGGCTGCGAGTCACCGCCGCCCAGCACCCAGCGCGGGCAGACGCGCGCCGCTCCCGCCTCCGTACGTACCGAGCAGGTGTGCGGCGCGGGTGCGCGCGCGCATCACTCCGCGGTCACGCAGCGCGGCCGGCTGCGAGTCACCGCCGCCCAGCACCCAGCGCGGGCAGACGCGCGCCGCTTCCGCCTCCGTTTCCGCTTCCGCTCCAGCGCCGCCGCCGCCGCCCGTGCCTTGTGACGTAGTCCGCGTGCGACGCTCCTGTACACACCATACCGATATTTCCAAATCAACGTATGAAGACTCGCAAACTTTCGTGTTGCTTATGTTTATTTATGATAGACATGTTTTATTTATTACATAAACAAGCAAACGATAAAATTTTATTTATAACTCGGATTACTATAATCTCTAAAGCCACGTGCATTAATAAATTTATGATAAATGAGTTTCATTTATTACTTATTCAAAAATACATCGTGAATTCTTACGCTACAACATAAACTTATGTTCCAAAGTTTAGATATTTTTACTTAACAGTTTTGGGTATACGCTTCGAGACTCAATCGGGACATATGAGAAGCATAAACAACTACTTCTAACTAAAAATTATATGTAGTAGGCATACGCAAGTATTGAGGACTAGACTAAGCTACATTGCGGGAGTCCACAAAAAATTGCCCGATGTCATTAACGTTTACAGATGTGTGAGTAGTAGATTTGACAATTCATGAGAGTCTGCAATAGACGCCACATGAATAAAGATTGAATTTGGTTTGATAAAAAGAAATCTTTCACAAGTATTAACAAGTATTAAGTACAATATAGCATACAGGCTCCAGAACATTATAGCAAATATGTCAGGGATTGGACATCATTGCATTACTGTGGACACAGTGGATCTGGACGTGGACATAGATATATGAAATGAGAGACAAGGATATATATTGTAATTAACTAACATAATATGGATGGATATCCGAAATAAATGTGTCTACACATCGATCGAACTTTAATTAACCAGAAAATTGAGTTGAGTCATTCCAATTCGACAAGCAGATTCGACGTCACGTAGCCTATTAATTCACAATTTAATACATTTTAATGTTATACTTTTATTCGCACAATAAACTATTTTTTATAATCTTTAAAAATATAAAATTAATCGAGCACCTAACATTCTTCTGAACACCTGACCAAAGAAAAAAATCACAAACAAAACAAATAATAAAATATCACATAAATGAACAGACGAAGGCTACCTTGGGTGAGACGTGCAGCAGCAGAGTGGGCTCGACGGGCAGCCTGGCGGGCTGCATGGCGAGGCACAGCCACGTGGCCAGCATCGGACACGCCGCCACCAGGATCGCGCCCAGCCGCGCGTGCTGCATCAGGTTGTCCCACACCTGTACAATATTTTTAAAATTCATCTTATATATAAAATTCTCGTATCTCAATGTTAGTTACCATACTCCTCCGAAATGGCTAGACCGATTTTTATGAAATTTCATATGCATATTCAGTAGGTCTGATAATGGACTACTATCTATTTTTTATATTCCTATGTGATAAGGAATATTTTTTTATAATATTGCATTAAAAAATATTTAATTATGCAAAAACTTTGTACTCCTCTATACGAAATTTGCCCGGACAGAGTATTAAATTTTGCACACTTATATTTTATACAGAGAAGGAGTGCAGAATGCCAATATTTTAAATTATGCATGAAAAATACATTAAATCAATAAAAAAACACACTCTACTATGTATTTAACACCTTAATAATGTCCAAACTTATACTTTAAATTCATTATAGTCTAATTTTGACCAATGAAGATTACCTGCACCGCTATATCTTGGATTTCAGGTATGTGCTCGAATAAAACCCTCTGATAGATATGTCTCATTGCCTCCTGCAGTAGTTCTGGGGTCCACATTAAATATTGACTATCATCGTCGCCGTTCTGTTCAGAATTTACACTGTCGCCATTTGTCTCGGTGCCATTCTTGGTTTCGGTGATGACGAGTGGTCTGGTTAGAGTGCATAGGGTCTGAAGCGCTGCCTTCCTCACTGAACTGGTGGAATGATCGAGATACGGCCAAAGACGTGGGAGCACGTCCGATAGATCGATTGGACTGAAAAAGGATTTATAGGAATTTAAGTCAATTTGTCTAAGTAAGTAAGTTTTATTTTTGACATGTTTAAAATTATCTTTATTAAATAAAAATACAATACCTCTATAATCTCTGGTAATTTAAATTTTGTTCTTTTACTTTGTTTATTATATTTTACCGAAATGGCAACGCACATATTTATAGGCTGCCAATTACAATTCTATTTTTATACAGAATTGTACAGGGAATACCAAATTTTACGTTTTGAAATTATGTGATAACGCCCTTCGGTGTTAAGTTCGTATACGTACATTTATATATTGTATTTGTGCATTAAGTTTAAAGAAATAAAATATGTACAAAATACTATTTTCCGACGGACGTACATGTAGCAAACATGACTACAAATATTAGTTGTGCTTTTTTTTAACATAAGGGTAGCTGTAACATACTGTAAAGCGGCGGCGGCTCGAGGCAACGCCGCGAGCGCAGCAAGTAGCGCCAGGTACTGCATTGCGGGCGCGGCTAGGTCGTCCTGGGTACAATACAAATACATTTTAGACTGAAATTACAGGATACGAGGCACGACATATTTGTTCTTCAGAATAATATCTCAATATCTATTAGGACAAATCCATATAGCGCCATCTAGTTCCAAGTTAAGTAGACCTTGTGTTATGGGTACTAGACAATTGATGTAATTACACAAGTACATTTTTTTTATTATAATATATATATTTTTTTTATTATAAATAAAAAAAACACTAAAAACAATAAATGTTTGACCGAGCCGAACTCGCGACGATCGGAAGAAAGCCATTGTGCTAAATTGCTAGGCCACTGAAACCGTCAAAAAAATGGCAACGCAAAAGTGACACTAGAGGTGTCGCATGATAAGGTGATATCATTTGTGCCGTTCATGGCATAGGCAACGGTTACCACTTACTATCACTGTAAAGAGGATCGTTACGGTGTTTGCAATACGTTCTTTGTCAATAATTTTAGAATTACATTGTTCATATGTATGTCAAATTTCATGACGATTGATCGAGTTGTTAGTGACGTATACAGTGTGAATTAGGACGCCATCTGTCAGTGTTCACCGCCGACACGTCCTCCGCGCCGTGTACACTGTGAGGGACACACACCTGGTCGTGCAGCAGCTGCCAGAGCCTGGCGACGACGGCGGCGACGTGCGCGGGCCCGCAGGCGGCGAGCGCGCCGGCGGCCGGCACGAGCGCGGCGGCCGCCACCGCCGACACGTCCTCCGCGCCGTGTACACTGTGAGGGACACACACCTGGTCGTGCAGCAGCTGCCAGAGCCTGGCGACGACGGCGGCGACGTGCGCGGGCCCGCAGGCGGCGAGCGCGCCGGCGGCCGGCACGAGCGCGGCGGCCGCCACCGCCGACACGTCCTCCGCGCCGTGTACACTGTGAGGGACACACACCTGGTCGTGCAGCAGCTGCCAGAGCCTGGCGACGACGGCGGCGACGTGCGCGGGCCCGCAGGCGGCGAGCGCGCCGGCGGCCGGCACGAGCGCGGCGGCCGCCACCGCCGACACGTCCTCCGCGCCGTGTACACTGTGAGGGACACACACCTGGTCGTGCAGCAGCTGCCAGAGCCTGGCGACGACGGCGGCGACGTGCGCGGGCCCGCAGGCGGCGAGCGCGCCGGCGGCCGGCACGAGCGCGGCGGCCGCCACCGCCGACACGTCCTCCGCGCCGTGTACACTGTGAGGGACACACACCTGGTCGTGCAGCAGCTGCCAGAGCCTGGCGACGACGGCGGCGACGTGCGCGGGCCCGCAGGCGGCGAGCGCGCCGGCGGCCGGCACGAGCGCGGCGGCCGCCACCGCCGACACGTCCTCCGCGCCGTGTACACTGTGAGGGACACACACACCTGGTCGTGCAGCAGCTGCCAGAGCCTGGCGACGACGGCGGCGACGTGCGCGGGCCCGCAGGCGGCGAGCGCGCCGGCGGCCGGCACGAGCGCGGCGGCCGCCACCGCCGACACGTCCTCCGCGCCGTGTACACTGTGAGGGACACACACCTGGTCGTGCAGCAGCTGCCAGAGCCTGGCGACGACGGCGGCGACGTGCGCGGGCCCGCAGGCGGCGAGCGCGCCGGCGGCCGGCACGAGCGCGGCGGCCGCCACCGCCGACACGTCCTCCGCGCCGTGTACACTGTGAGGGACACACACCTGGTCGTGCAGCAGCTGCCAGAGCCTGGCGACGACGGCGGCGACGTGCGCGGGCCCGCAGGCGGCGAGCGCGCCGGCGGCCGGCACGAGCGCGGCGGCCGCCACCGCCGACACGTCCTCCGCGCCGTGTACACTGTGAGGGACACACACCTGGTCGTGCAGCAGCTGCCAGAGCCTGGCGACGACGGCGGCGACGTGCGCGGGCCCGCAGGCGGCGAGCGCGCCGGCGGCCGGCACGAGCGCGGCGGCCGCCACCGCCGACACGTCCTCCGCGCCGTGTACACTGTGAGGGACACACACCTGGTCGTGCAGCAGCTGCCAGAGCCTGGCGACGACGGCGGCGACGTGCGCGGGCCCGCAGGCGGCGAGCGCGCCGGCGGCCGGCACGAGCGCGGCGGCCGCCACCGCCGACACGTCCTCCGCGCCGTGTACACTGTGAGGGACACACACCTGGTCGTGCAGCAGCTGCCAGAGCCTGGCGACGACGGCGGCGACGTGCGCGGGCCCGCAGGCGGCGAGCGCGCCGGCGGCCGGCACGAGCGCGGCGGCCGCCACCGCCGACACGTCCTCCGCGCCGTGTACACTGTGAGGGACACACACCTGGTCGTGCAGCAGCTGCCAGAGCCTGGCGACGACGGCGGCGACGTGCGCGGGCCCGCAGGCGGCGAGCGCGCCGGCGGCCGGCACGAGCGCGGCGGCCGCCACCGCCGACACGTCCTCCGCGCCGTCCGCCAGCGCGCCGCGCACCACCTCCAGCGCGCCGCACGACATCGCCTCCTCCTGCCATCACCCGACAAACTTTATATGCTACTTGCTTTAATTATTATCCAATCCGGCTCGAAGGACTGAATGTTTGGTACACTCGACAGATTTCTTTAGCTGATAATGACTGACCATTGATCGATATAACTCAACAAGAATGGGCGACAATAAACCATACAGTTACAGTCACCTGCAAAGTCATTTGAAGAATCAAAATATAGAAATAAAGAAGTTTTCAACCTTTATAATCTTGTGTTGCGCAATGAAGTCGAATTTAACATCATTATTCTGTTGTTGTTTGCAAAAGCCTGAAGTTTGTTTTATAAATTGTGTTAACATATATAGTATAACCATGGCTTTCTTATAATTAATAAACAGTTTTCACTAGCTTATATTTCAGATTTTACAACCTCCCATGCAGCTTCACATCACACCAGTACATACCTCCCGCGCGGCGAGCAGGTACTTGTAGCCGAGCAGCGCCCCGTGGCGAGCCTCCCACTGCGGCTGTCGTGAGAGCGCGGCCAGCAGCGCGGCCACCAGCCGCACGCGCTCGGCCCGCATGTGCGCCAACGCTACGCCCAGTGTCTGCGCGCACGTCTCCCGCACTGGCGCCACCACCTGGTGATATCCCGTACAGAATAGAGTACACTAACTCACTGGTACTTGGGGGTGAAAGTCTAGGTTTCTAAGTGCTGCTTAGTATTACCAGAGGCATAATCCCTATATGCCTTTCTATATATATTTTTCCTATATGACAACTGTTTTTGGCAACCTATTAATTTTTTTTTTTAATATTGTATATTTTGATTTTTTTTATAAATAAATGCCCGCTCCAATCACAATAAATGTTTTAAAATTATTTAACAACACACTATTTCAAATATTCTTTTTAAAATATTATAAATCCAATAAAAACAAACCTGATCAGATACAAAGTCGCCAAATCTGTCTAATGCGAGTACGCATAATAACCTAAGCGCCATATCCTCCAGCCATTCTTGATGAGCGTCTTCCATCTATAAATAAAACCTCTTTAAATTTCACTTTAAAGAACTCCATTAAGACCTAGTAAATAAAATCATACTTGTAAAAAACTGTATAAAAATCCATTGCAATGATTAATAATAATAAACTAGATTTTATCGAGTTGTCTAGTCGGGCAAAGTTAACAAACAACTAGAATGACAGACCTACTTTCACATTTATAATACGGATACAAACAATGTGAGATAACAATAGAATGAATCTTCACTTATGCGTTTAAAAACGGACAAGGTATGACAACATGCAAATGTTTGTTCAAAGTTTCCAAACACTCTAGACATGTAGAAATGATCACCTGTTGCTCAGTCATGTGCGCGTGCATGCCCGCGCCGGCGGATACTCGCGCACGCAGCAGTTCACGTAACGCGCTCGCAGCTCCGTGGCGAGCCTCCCAGGCCGCACCGAACAGCTGCGCCTGCAGCGCGCAACTCCACGCCTCCAGCGGCCAGCGCGAGCATTCTCCCGCCCACGCGCCCGAACGCTCCGGCACGCACGCACTCCCCTCCACTGCGCACGTAAATCAAGCTCTTACATACAGTTCATACATTCCCACCAATCCAAATGCACGTCCTCCACTGTACGTTTTTCCAGAAACTACACTTTCAATTACATAAATATATATGTATATAACTAGCCGATCCGGCAAACGTTGTTGCCTTATAAATTAAAATCAGTATTAAAAATATAGGGGTTGGTGATAGAAGGCTGAAAATTTAGGGTTGTATGTATTTTTCGATGTCATTGATTCGAAATCATAATAAAATAAAATAAATTGTCGAAAATACGTTTTTTTTTGGGATGAGGAACCTTTAATACTTTGGGTTATAAACCTATTCTTATACCTACTTAATACATATATAAAATTTCATAAAAATCGGTGAAGACGTTTCGGAAATTTATGACAACTGTGACACAAGAATTTTATATATTAGATAAAACTCACAAACAAACTCATCGGGTGGTTCCAATTTGATTTTCTTTCTATCGGGCTCTACGGGCGGTGTGGGCGGCGCCGACGTCCCGTCCTCGCAGTCTCTCGACTTCTGTTTGCTGAACGCCGCTCGCGCTTTCCGCTTCGCGAGGTTCATCTCACGGGAACTTAATGTTTTAGATGACACGGTCGGGACTAGTTCTTGTACTGGCCTCTGTGGGGGGAAATATAGATATATCTTAAGATAGTGAGCATAAAAGAAATAAAGTATACGAACTATGTAGAGTCCCAATTGCTACATTTCGTATATCGCTTTAAAAATATCATCATCGTCATCATCATCATTTCAGCTCTGAAGACGTCCACTGCTGAACAAAGGCCATCCCCAAAAATCTCTACGACGATAAGTCCTGCGCCGCTCGCAACCAACGCTTTCCAGCGATCTTGATCATATCGTCGGTCCACCTTATCGGCCCACCCTTCTCACACTGCGGTCCACGGTCGCCTCCCGAGGACTTTACTACCCCAACAGCCATCTGTCATACGAGATATGTGCCCATTGCCACTCCAGTTAAAAAAAATATGATATATAAATATACTGCATAAAAATGCTCAATCTCAGATCTAAGATTTGTATTTTAAATACCATACATAGAAAAACAGAACTAAATCAAAAACCTCTAAATTTTGGTGTTGATTCAAAGAAATAAAAATGTATTTATCTTTTAACTAAAATCATTGTTATAATTCGTAGCTATTGTGTGTATAAATTTATATTGTATCTATTTTTAATTTACCTCAACCACCACCCCCTTTGTCAAGACAAATACACTTTTCCATGTATAATTATTAATATTTATATAGTACCATAATCAGTAGCAGAAGTTATACATAAGGATAGAAGCCTCTTACATTTATTTATATACTGAAAACAAATAGTTTTGCAATGACAGCAGTTTCTTATAGGCATCTTGAGTGAGGAAAATATTATACGTAGATAATACTTAAAAATAATCTCCTTGGACAACTCACACAACGCCTTCTAGTAACAATCTAAGCAGAGCTTAATGTTATGGGTACTGGACAACTAATAATAATACTTAGATTTTTTTGTAAATACATACATACACATAGAAAACACTCAGACAGATATAAACAATCATACTCATTAACATAAATCTTTGCACTGTGTGAGGATTCGAACCCGCGACTCTTGGAAGTGAAGCGGTGCACTAAACCGCTAGGCCATTGAAGTCGTCAGATATATAGTATAATAAGTAAAACAATCATATCCACCCAGTCTTTTCTACGCTTAGTTCTCTTTGCCTACGTCACAAGGTAAGCAAATATATGGTCCAGCTTACCCTAGGCGTTTCAGTCTTATTAGTTTGTGGCTTAACGGGACACAGGTCTTCATTGGTATACACGGACGTGAGATCGACACCCAGCTGCTGAGCCACGTCCAGACCCAACCTGGAGTTCAACTGCTGACGTTGCTTCACTAATCTCTCCTTCATATCTGTTGCAGATCACACAAAAACATTATGGCAATGGCAAAAAATTGATATTTTTATTGTTGTTGATTTATTAATCATAATAACCATAGACAACTCAAACAGCGCCATATATTCCAAAGCTAATGAGAGGTTATATTATGGGTACTAGACAACTAATATAAATACATCGATATTTAAAAAAAAAAAACTGTCTTCATGAAATTTCCCTCTCATACAGTGTCACCTTGGCGACCCCTCCTCTCCCCACCCTCATAGAGTGTGTCGTATTTGAAAAATGGGTCCTATAAGACCGTTGTTTATAGTTAATTTTATATCATTCTTTTTTTCGTTTGTATATTTTTAATGTTAGCACATATCGTAAAATAAAAAAATAAATAAAAAAAATCTCCTTCCACATGATCAAAATATCTTCACGTCAATTTTATTAATTGTTATATGGCATAGTTGTATTATTATAATTCAAGAGAGATAAAGAGTGGTTTTCCTTATACTTGTAGACTAACAAGTCAACGCTATTATCCTCAATGAATATTTAAAATTAGTCACAACAAGAAAAAAAAGATTTTTTCCTACATTCTAATAGGTACTTCCAATTATAGCGAGTTAGTATCAGTATCAGTTTAATAATACTGACACAGGAAAAATACAGTCGAATTAAGAAGTACACCATATCACTATATACTATACTACTATACACTGGCAGGTCACCAGTGGAAGGTAAGATGAGCATGAGGGCAGGTCTGCAGCCCTGCAGCAAATCCCTGGTGAATTAGCCACGATGGTTTCCAGTTGGTTGAGAAATAAATCATCACCTGCAGCGGACAAGGCTTCCTCTTCCATGTCATACTCGTGACCCTCGGAGCCCATCAGGTGCGCACCGTTCTTTAGCACCTTCTCTATATCGAAGGTCTCGCATCGCAGCCGTCCGTTGTCCTCCGGATCTGGTTTCTCTTCTGTCTCTGAAATTCAGTATTAGTTTAATAACTGTCTTTAATAGGGGGTGATTATTAGTAATAAGGACTGAAGGGGGATTGTTTATGTATTTTTGCTGTTGTATCGCTGCTCACTGACTGAGGTGCTGTTCATGTATATAATAATAATAATCTCAGGACAATTCACAGAGCACCATTTAGACCTAAGTTAAGCTAGCTAAAGCTTTTGTTATGGGTACTAGATAACTGATACAAATACATAAATATATATTTTTTCGTAAAAACATAGGAAACACCCAGACCGATACACACAATCATACTCATGAATACAAATGTTTGTGCCGTGCGAGAAATCGAACTCGCGACCATCGGAAGTAAGGCGGTGTGCTAAACCGCTAGATCACAGAGGCCGTCATACATGTACAAAGTTGACAGATTTCATTTATCATCAGTAGGTTAGCTTGCTTGCAATTGTAAAACATTTTTTTACTTTTAAATTAACATAAATAGCCAAATCTTAAATCAGTATTTTTATAAATATTTCAGTTCAAATAGTCGTGTAACGATTACTATTATCACAGCACGCGACACAGGACGTCCGGGCAGTTAATGTGCCGCGACTATTGTTTTCAACATTTAAATGTAATCGAGACAAAAACATTTTCAAGGACAATTGACGAGAATAGAAATAAGATTTCAATATTTAAAAACTAATTATTATGACATAAAAAACATAACAAACTGTAAAAATATAGTAAATGGTATGATGGTGACCTTTCAGTGAGGAATTTTGACCCGAACTACATAGGTCTCAAACAAAGAATATTTTCGTAATTCAATACCGCCTGCTGAGTTAGCAGTCTACATCGGCGGTCAGGATATCCCATTACATTGTAGTAATGTAACAGCCTGAACAATTACTCTATTGCATATTCTGCAAGTTAAGCACCAGCCATAACACAAGCTCTGCTTAGCTTGGGACTAGATGGCGCTGTGTGAATTGTCCTGGTCTCTCTATTCTAGTCTGAGTGTTTTCTATGTATATATATTATATATGCATTTACAAAAAAATAAAACAAGTATTTCTATCAGTTATCTAGTACCTATAACATAAGCTCTGTTAAACTTGGTACTACATCGTGGTATGATAAAACAGAAAAAAATTACCTTTTTCATCTTTTCACTGATTTGTACACAAGAGAAGGATGATAAAACAAGAAAATAGCCGATCTCCTTAAGAAGTAAATAAATACGTCTGGAGTTGTACCTCCTGTAACTAAAGCAAAACCTGGAGGTACACCATGTGATTCATTACAGTTTCTATCATTCTACCTGTCTAACTGAACGACAAAACAAAATAAATGTACTAGTTAAATTTCTTGAGAGTACTTTTGTACTGAAATAGCTAGCTGAACTGGACGGTAGATATACTGACAAAAAATTATGACGTCCATGAGAGGCCGAAGGGAATATGAATCCTATATGAATAAATATTTTTTTATTAAATTTTATTTGTTTTTTTTTACGTAACGATCTCAAAATTTATATTTGTTTTATTACAGTTTATAATAATTTATATGCTGCTGTGAATATTCTATTTTTTATGTGTTGTGATGTGTTTTGTAATACCTTTTACTCTATTCTATTTGTCTTTTGACCTTACGTCTAATCCTGTCGATACCTATACGAAAACATTCAAGAGGCAAGTAATAACAGCAGCAATGTACTCAATTTGTATGACCGCCTGCAGGAAGATATGTGCACGATCTAAAATTGAATCGGACTTTATTAACCTATTGTTACAATAAACGGCAGACAAGGTCGAGACTACTCGAGTCGTACGGTTATTTTGATCTGGGCTTGTTAAACATGCACTTGTGTCACAGGTACCTTATTCTGTTTTTTTTAGTATTAAAATTTGAGCGCGTTTGACCGCTATCTCACCTGATGTTAACTGATGATGCGGTCTAAGGCGTTATACGCAAACTCAAATAGTGCCTATTCACTCTTGACTTGAAAGACCCAATGTTGTAAGAAGCAGGAAAAATAGACGCTTGTAGAGATTTCCACTCTTTAGCTGCTGATAAGGAAAGATGATACAAATCGGTTGGTTCGAGCAGCAGGGATGTCAACAGTGCATGGGTGGAGTCGCTCTCTACGTCTTGTTCTACGTTCATGGAACGATGCTGGAGGAATGAGGTTGTGCAGTTCTTGAGCACATTCGCCAAATTGAAGCCTATAGATCACAACAAGCCACTTTACGTCGGTGATTAAGACTTTGAAGCCTCTTAGCCACAAGTGATTCGTCCGCGATGAGTCTCCCAGCTCGCCTGTCGATTGAGTCTAGAGCGTCAAGTTGGCACTGAGCGGAACCATCCAACAAGTGGAAACTATACTCCATGCAAGATCGGACCTGTGCTTGGCTCGTTTTTTTTACTAAATATGAAATGGTGCTTTCGACAGCGCTAACGTAACCAATGGAAGATGACATAATGAGAATAAGATCAGGTCAGTTAGTCCATCGTGGCGAATTTACTAGAAATAACACAGACAGGAGTTTCCGAACGCTGATTAAGCAGAGGTCAACTTGACATTGCTAGCAATGGGGCCTCCAGTCAACATTGCTAAAATCCCGTTCCTCTTCTAAATTAGAATATTAACTTAAGCAGTTTGATAAAAATAGCAACTAAATCCTATACATTTGTCACATTTTGACTTACGAAGTTATTAATGAGCTAGAACAGATAGCCTATATGTAAATTCGAAATAAAAAAATGTTCTTAATCAAGGCTTGAAACTGGTATGTTTTCTTTATGTAAATTGAATAGTATACAAGCTTGAATGTGGTAATAGTTGCGTATAGTATTGTGACCTGACCTGACGTCATGCTCATCTTATCAACCGCCAATGGTGCCGCGCCAGCGTAAACCGTTAGCGCAAGCAGGAAAACTAAATCCTTACTCTGGCACAACAGGGAGAGATAAAACAACTGTAATCTTAATACTATACATACATACCCAATACATTATAACGTTAAAGTGGGTCGTACAAGTTCCTACACGATAAAAAACTATAAATATTATTATAATTACCGGATGAATCTGATATGCGTGAAACTTTAATAGCTAAAACGCATTGTATGCATATTATTACATAATACTAACTTTAGCCACCGTATATTGGTCTAAATGCACATCATGCATAGTCGACTAAGATAAGTCGACTTTAATCTGATAGTACGCCCAAATCTAACTTTGCAGCCCGATGGTTAGGAAATTCCATTTGCATTGCACATATATTTATATTATATAAAAAACTATGCAAATATATAATTAATATTATATGTATAAGATGAAGGTGGGTGGAAATAAGAGAACGACCGAAAAGATGGATGGATTGTGTGTAAGTCAGTGGAACAGGATAGCATACTGCGCCGAATAATGGGCTTAAAGGCGAGGCAATAGACGATATATATGTATATAATAATATTCAATAAACAACACAAACATAATACATATAAAGTACCAAATCATATATTCGTCAATGTGCGTTGTATACCATTTGGGACACAACTTTGGGCTCACTTTCTCGAAAATACAGATGTACTCGTCAGAAAGAACCTAATGGAAAGTACCAGTAGTTGCCTATATACACATACACTATCCACTACCATTACCACCTTGATACTCTGTAGTTTCACCGTCGTATCCGTCGTACCTTCAATCGCAAAACAGCTTAAATAGCATTCCGTTCAGCGATAGAAACAAATGAGACAGACAGATCTTCGTCGCAACTTTATGCAAAGTCTATCACGGTATTATATGTATACCGTGGCAGACTGCATTAAGTTGCCTTTTGAGTTATATACATATTGAGTACTAATACAATCTTTATTATTAGAAACCTGCACACAAGTCGTCCGTTCCTTTCGAGGGCTGCTCGTATAATGCCCTTTTGTCCAAGTCACTGTTCATAGACCGCCATTTTATGCCCTACTACTCTCGAAAACCCAGAAGTGATAACATTATAAAGTTTCATTTCTGTAAGGAACTCCTTCAGTACATTATATTTAAATAATATGCTATCGCTACCTTTTTTTCCTACAAACGGTGTTGGCCGCCATTCTGGAACATTCGATAGTATTGCTTCGATCGCCTGCAACAAGAACACATTCATCAGTCATGAATATCACATCATCTAATGGTCCTATGAAGTATGGCCATGAGAGAATCAATCTCCATGTCGTACGTAGTATAATATTGAGGTTGCAGCGACCATCTCTCATCCTCCTGACGAAACCGTACAGGAGCGTGAGCACGGCGGCGCTGCCAGTATTGGGGGTGGGTCTTGCCTGCGGACCTGGAGGTAGTCCGTGCTGCCAGGATGGATGCAGAGCGCGAGTCCGCGCCAAAGCCAGAGTTGAGCAGACGGAAACGCGTGGTATGGGACACTGTAGTCAGGGAATGGCAGGAGCGATGGCACTCCTCCGCGGATGGAAGAGAGCTCTACCGATATTTTCCAGATGTGGCTATTAGGTTGGCGTCTCCATGGGTCGAACCCGATTACGAGACGTCACAGATCCTGACTGGACACAGCTGTTTCGGTAAGCGACTGCATACTATGAGACTACGAGTCGAGCGGCTGCAGTTGAGGGGAGTCGGAAGAGGGCCTCCACCACGTTGTGTGGTAGTGCTCGCTGTATTCCGACCTTAGGGGGAAGCTGCTGGAGGGGATACGTCACGGTGAAGGCGAAGGAGAGGGTCCGGTGTACTACCCGGACTTGGTGTCTACGGAGGAGAATTTTAGGAGGTTGCGGGAGTTCGCGCATCAGTGGCACCGGAGGCGGAGCGAGTATGAAAGGACTGACGGTGGTACGCGTTTAAGAAGGAAGGATGCTGCTGAAGACGGAGTGCTGCCCGGCACCGAAGCCGTGAATGTTTCGTACGCTGCCCCAGAAGGGGGAGAAAGCGACAGAGGGGACAGGAGTGGAAATAATTTGTAGGGGTCAAGAGAATGCGTGCTTTTCAGCGCGCATTCCCCGTAGATTCAGCCAGTAAAACCGAGAGGTTGGAATGGCCATGGGTTGGTGGAGGGTCCTATGAAGTAAGGTAAGATCGAAAACCCAACTATTAATCAGGAAATCAGTCGACTGTGTGAGACGTACAAGCACAAACTTGAATACCAAGCGAACAAATTATCCTTAAAGCTTCTAGATACAAGTGATGATGAATACCGCCTGAAGAGAGAACATCTGGCCAAAATATAAGTACTCATCTCTACATATAAATAAAATTTGAATGTCTGTTTGTAAAGAAATAAGAAAATGCATAATAACATTTTTTAAAAAAAAAACATCATCTAATGTCAGTGGTATCACTCATGCGTTGCCATTCTCAAGGACTAAAGTATCATGCCTCTGAACTCTGCAATTTCAGAATATTGTTATGGAATTAAAAATAGAACATAAAATAGCTATAATTTATGAGTTTGTTTTCGAGATAATCATACTAATTTCAGATTTATCAGAACAACCCGACAGAATACAAAAAGTTATTTTATCTGGTTAATTATCCGTGGCATAATTTCAAATATTATATATAATACAATTTTATATTATTTTTAAACATACATGTGGTTACAAGTAGAGAAGATTTTAGATATATTTAGTATAATAAATTAAAATGCCTTTAATGCTATTAAAAGTTGAAAAGCGTATGTACATTAATATGTATTTAACAGGAGATCCATTTTATCTATGTATTAATACGTGAAGAAGGAGTACAGAATGCTAATATTTTTTTAATTATTTATGCATTCATCATTCATTAAATCAATGAAAAAATTTAAATCGTATTTACATTTACTCTTTTGTTTATTGCCCGTGAGACTGCCAATTCCTGCGATTATAGAAGTAGTCTTTGATAATAGAATCTTAATAATGTTCAAACTTATATATTTTTTTTTATTTAATATTTAATTTGCACTACTAACCCAAAATCAATTATAGGATTTAAAAAAAAAAAAGATTGTACATTCGTATTCGTAGTCCACTCGTATTTTTACAACGTTACTAAAATCTCAGAGCCGCACGTCTAAGAATAATGTAAGACCGACCAAAGAGACCATCGTGCCAAATGGTTTACTACCCCGACTTGGAGAGAACTTTCTACAGCAGTGTTTCCTAAAATGGAGCTCACGCCCCACAGGGGGGCAATTTGATTTTTAAGGGTGGCAAAAGACTCGACTAGACACGAGTTCAACCTTTTCGCTATAAAAAATTTAGAAAGGCTAATGTGGGGCATGGTCTTAAATGTTGGGACACACTGTTCTACAGCCTACCTCTAGTATTCGACGGGGGTAGCGCCGCGAAATGGAGCTAGTCTATTATAAAATTAACTAGTCTATTATAAAGTTACCTGTGCAGCAGCAACCCGCGTCTCCCAGGCCTGTGAGCGCAGATGCTTCATGAGTCGCCCGAGGAGTCGGTATAACTCCTCAGGATGCGCCTTTTGCACTTCGCCTAGTTGTCTCGCGGCCGCCCGTCTGGTCGCCGCCCCCGCTCCTGCCTCGAGTAGCACGAACAGACGGTCCAACCTATATATAAAAAATATGAAATTTATTAAAACAAAAAGTTTGTAGTGTAAATGATGTGGTCACAATTGCTACGGAATCGGTAATACACTTCCCACACATTCCGCCTTATGTCAAAACATGACTAGAATACATATAATTGCTGTTTGTTAATCTTACAATATATATAAACGCGATATGAATGAATGGATGGAAGTTTATTACTCTTTCACGCAAAAAGTACTGAATGGATTTTGATTAAACTTTTCAGTAACATAGCTTATACATTAGAATAACACATAGAATGTAATTTAAAAATATATTATGTAAGTTGGGCGATACATAATGATAAATGTCAAATAAATGTGAAGCAGACGAAGTTGTGCGGGTCAGACAGTAAAGTATATAAAAAGCCATGCTGTGAACGAGTAACATAGGCAGTATTGGACACGAGCAACGCCGGATACTAGTACTTAATAAATGCTAATGTACTGAGAAAACAAAACAAATACAAAGAGATTTTATCTATCTACAACGCCTATACCGTGAAGTCATTATAAGAAATTTCGGACATCCAGTAGTTTCATTGGCACCGTTAGAACAAACGTCGAGAATATAGCGAGATGTAGCATTATCTCGCACTGGCTTGTAGATAGTGCCGGTAACGTATTTACATTTCACTGACCACTGTCCATCCTTTCACTTATACGTTTGCAACTAGTAAATAATGGTATAAAAATACTATATTGTATAGTAGGTTTACCACGTCGCGTCCAATTTTGACCTACAGCGAGTGGATACGTGGCGCATATGGAACGTAAACATCTGTATTTGTAGTAAGTTATTTAAGTAATTACAACGATCGATATTGGGGGAGGGTGGGGATCGTTAGTAATGGATATCAGTGGACTTAATATACCTCAGTAACAGAAGTCTTAAAAACGGATTAGACCTCATTAACTCTAGTCCGAGTTTTTAATATTTGCGGAAACAATAGTCTAGATCTACAGAAATATGTGGGAGAGTTTCTAACTAGATAGGACATATCATAAACTTAATATAAACTATGGTATGGGCTATAGCGAGTACCTTGGGATTAGATTTCATATTAAATATTTTAGAGTGAAGACTACATAAAGCTGGGGCTGGTTACTTTAGAAAATAAATAATAAAGTCCTAAAAATAAATCGGTCTATGATAAATTAATTCATATCTAATTTATGTAACTAGAATCGCAAACAAGCTGACGGTCGGCCTGAGGCGGTTGCCGTCGCCTATTAGTCCCCGAGATATAGCCTAATTTCGTCAATTTCTCTGCCGAAAACTTCCAAAATGGTTAAAATAGTCATATTATGAAGCCTAGTGAATGTCAGCTTCTAGGTTGAGGAGCAGTAATTATTATTATACACATACAATACAAGTTTTAAGATCATTTTAAATTTAGAAAAATATACATGAACAGCGATACGGACTATGCGGATGAATGCTTATATGTGGACATTCCGGTCGTTCATTGCCTCTTATTCTATAATTTCAGTGCCTAATTGTACTCCACAACCCAGTCAAGTCAAAATGTTTGTATTCATGTAGGTCTATTACAGACTCTTATGATATGTCAAATCTTCCGTCAGTTTGGAGTACTTTCGGGTTAAAAGAACTGACAAGACACTCAGATCTTGTTCTTCTCAAATGAGCTTGTATATGAGTACAAAAAATACATTCAATTTTAAATTAAATTTGGGAGAATGCAGAGACCAGCATATGCTATTGCACTGTGCAATTTGTCAAAAGGAAATAATTTAATCAATTGCCTTAACCCGAACAGATCAGTCCCCTCAAGCACCACCCGTTCACAAGTACGGCGGATGAACCAGCCATCATTGCACTCAACCATATTAAGAAGAGCACATTGACCTGGCCCACCACGCCGCCACAAGTTTGAACTTTATAGTGAGGATGACTATTTCAAGTTATTCCATTACGTCTTTTATAGTATTGGGAGCCCCCTATATCAATTGCAGTGTTCACCCATTATTTAATTTAGAATATTTAGCAGCTGAGACTGCCCACTGAGGTTCCACGCAGATGACTGTTTACATTCTACCATGCACCGTTTCGTACCTTTACATACTTTACTTTACATTTAAGTAATTCCATTTTTCGTGATCAATGAAAAAACTAACTCAAATTGTCACCGATTTATTCGATTTAGTCCTGATAACATTCAAAAGAACACTACATAATTGGATTGGATTGATAACAATTTTGAGATTAAGACTCCAGAATAGACCCGGAGATACCATGTTTTTTTTTAATTTATCATGACTATGGATAAAGTCTATAAAAGTACCTACACTGGAAGTAACAGTACTATTAGTGTTCTGTTTCCTTGCTCCATTAAACTCCATACTACCGTTACCCTTTGCTCTGCCATTGTGACCTCTAATTAACATAAGACAATGAGGAAGACTACGCAGCACTAATCAAGGAACAACATAGCGAGTTAGAGGGGAAAGGAATTGTTAGTAATGTCGACTAATGACCCCCTTGCTAGCCATGTGTACCATGTCAGTTTGACCTCCATGTTCTTCCTGGAAACGTGGTAAATTCCTGGTCAATTTATCACGACGGGCTAACTGGCCTGAACTCATGATCATCCTATCATCCTTCACTGGTGGCCTGCCAGCGTAAACCGATAGCGCAGGCGTATAAGCAGCATACTAAAAAAACATAGCAAATTAAAGAGCAAAGTACTTACCGCGATGTCATTTTTGAGTCTCTGATCAACTCAGATCATACAGTATTTCCTGCAACAAATAAATTACAATTAGTTATAAAATTATTGAAGACTAGTGGCAGGCCCCGATCATATCTATATATGCGGCTATTTAAAAAAAGATATAAATTTTAAGACACATGTACACCCCTTTGCTCTATTGTCAATTTCCGCAGCACACGCGATGTACTATAAGAATTTATTTTGCTATTTATTTTTCACAAGTATCCAACAGGTGATTGAACCGATAAATCTCAAAGACCAATTACGAATATGATCAAGATCAGTATTGAGGTGGTCGATGGCAACACTAAGGTCAGACACAACATCTTGAGAATATAACTGGAGTAAGTTACCTCTTATAAAAATGTGAAATATATTTTAAATGTATATAATGAAATGCACCCGTCTGCAAACTCGTGGAAAATTCGTGGCAAATTCGTGGAATTTGACACGATTGTTTCCAGGGGGAACCACGTGGAAGTAAACCTGTTATTAGTCCCCATTACTAACAATCCCCTTCCGTCGTCGTAATCGTTATATTACTATTAGGTATGAAGTGCGCTATTATGTGATTTTCAGGTAGCAAAGCAAAATAGATAAAGTACATTACACCTAAAGGTTTAAATAGATAAGCAACGCGTAAAAAAGTAAATAAACATTAATCGTGTTAATTACGTAACATATTTCATAATCTGAAGGTCATGTAGCTAATTCATTTCGCAGTTTATTACACTGAATGTAATGTAATTGAATACAATTATAACTTGGTCCATAAAAGTTGACTAATATTTGTGATGGCAGATCTATAGATCATTGAATATATTCAAGACATGTTCTGTACAGAGTAGGCCGTGGGAAGTAAATGTTAGTGGTCTTTCACATATCTTACAGTATTAACATTGATAATTATACAATGATTATTTAAAAGAGCAACACTCAAGTTTCTTGCTCGTTCTTCTTGTGATGAGAGACCTTTCCGAATGAGCGGTAGATTAAAAGAATCATAGCTATGACTTTTCAAAAGTGCTTAAATTAAATTAATTTGAATAAATGATTTCCTATTCTATAATTTTTCTTTATTGAAAAAAAAATTGTCTATTAAGTAATCAAGAAAAATTACATTTTGAGATTCATGCAAACTTCGTGATAGTCAAAAAATGTTTTCTGTCTTCGAATTATGTTTCTTGGTAATTATTTTTAGTTTTGCTAATTTTTTAGTATTTTTAAATGGATGGAGCAAGAATTTTGTGCAAGTACAGAAGTTTTATGGTATTTGTCTGTAAAATTTCTAACCTTCAACAAAGAAGGGATCTGAAAACGTATTTCTAAGATCTATTGTTGAACTCGGTGGTCTAGCGACTTAACATACCGCTAGACTTTTGATTAGATGTTCATGGGTTTCATTTTCGGAGCACAGAAAATGTTGTATTCATTAGTACGATTGATTAGACTCGATGTTTTCTAAGTCATCATCACCGCAACTCGGAAGACGTCCACTGCTGGACATAGGCCTCCCCCAAAGATCTCCACGACGATCGGTCCTGCGCTGCTCGCATCCAATGCCTTCCAGCGATCTTGACCAGATCGTCGGTCCACCTTGCTGGAGGCCTTCCCACGCTGCGTCTTCCGGTCCGTGGTCGCCATTCGAGGACTTTACTGCCCCAACACCCATCTGTCCTACGAGCTATGTGCCCTGCCCATTGCCACTTCAGAGTCGCAATTCTTCGGGCTATGTCACTCTGGTTCTTCTGCGGATCTCCTCATTTCTGATTCGATCACGCAGAGTAACTCCGAGCATAGCCCTCTGAGTGACTCTGAGCTTGTTGATGGGGCCCATAGTTAGCGACCACGTCTCTGTGCCGTAAGTCATCACTGGCAACACACATTGGTCGTAAACCTTCGTCTTGAGACACTGCGGAAATTTTCGTTTTCTAAGTACTATGAATGTATTTACGGCAAAATATATTTAAGTATTTCTATTAGATGTATAGTATAGTACAGTCTTTGGTTTAGTATAGTCCTATAGCGTTGTGTGAATTGTCCTATGTCATTATTATTATTGCAAAAAATATATGTATATATTGCGTGATATTATGTGTTTCATAGTGTTGTAGTTTTTTCTACATTCATCGGCGCCTTTCGTCTTACACCGTCGCTATTCTTATGATAACGGACATATTATCTTTTCCGACCCAACTGATAAGAATGAAATGTAAACTACGAAATTCGTAGTTTTACCGACTCTGTTTTCTTATTATGTAATGTAAGTACATAATATGTATATAGCTAGCGTAATGCAATACTGCATTAACTTAAAAATTGCAAATTTTGGGAAATCAACTCTAAAGTTTATACCTTTAATGTAATAGTACAGTCTAGTTCCAAAAAATTATTACTTATGACTTATTGCAGTATTGCATTAAGCGTGTGATATATCTTCATACACAGTAGTATTAGTTTCCTATACTTGTTACAGCAGTCTCGACCACCCTATCGAACTAGTTGCGCGATTTATTGTGGGTAAAATAAATAAAATTACTTTATTTTATTAATGTAATATTTGCCATGAATATTTAATTACCTATTTAAAACAAAAATGGCATAATATCAACCCCCACTTACACTGTACCATTTGAGAAGACTGGAGCCCCTTTTCACATAATGTACAGTCAGAGTTAGTTTTAAAAAGTACATTTTTGAACTGCATTTTTATCACGAACATTGTGCGTTGTGTGCATTGTGTGTTGTGCGTTGTGTGAACAAATATGATTGATTAGGGAACGAGGATTGGTAGTAATGTAGAGTAACAAACCATGTTAGGTTGACCTTCATATGATTTCCCTTGAAAATCATCGTGATAAATACATGGTGATTTTACCTCGATGTACTAACTGACCTGAGCTCGGGCTCATCTTATCATTCTCCACTGGTGCCCCACTAGCGGAAACCGTCAGAGCAGGCAGTACACCTAAAAACTATGGATTGCTTACTAATAAAATTTACAATGATCTAATAAGAGAGATGGCAGTGGGCTCACCCTCTGCAATATTTAATTCAAATATACTCATCATGATTATCACATTTGGTAAACAAACATGAAGATATAATTCATACATTTATTTGAATATCATTCATTGCAAGAGACACAGCTGTAGTACAATATACACATAATTTGTAACAATAACTAAAGTTAAAAAAAAAAGTAAATGAGCAACAATTTAACAAAATCTAGTTAATTAAAACAATAAAAAAATTTGTCCATCTAATAAAAGAAGAAGCAAGCCTTACACCCGCTGCATATAATCTCTCAGAAAAAGGGTTCTGTTAATACAATCTGATTCTGATTGGTCAATTCACCCCTCTGACCAATGAGCATGCACAGCACCAATGTGTCTATTAGTATCTATTAGTAAAATCATATAGTACCCTCCCCAGTTTCCTCTTTACACTTCCCTGCTTTCTTCATTCTTTCAATGTTATTGAAAGTAATGACAATACTATATTTACAATATATACAATCATAATGTTAACCATTGGCATCAAACTAGATTGCATTTTGTATGTCTTTTGCAAAACCTTTAAAGTACATAATTTAATAAAGAAACACAAATACAGACTTATCCCGCCAAGGGATCTCTTCAAGTCAGCTTTGCAAAGCTACAATATAATTAGCAATGTGAACATTACAGTGTAATCTGCTTTGTCTATGGTATCTACAAGTCTCAGTTAAACCTTTTCATCTGTGGCCATTACTTTCTTTGTAACCAGCTATTTGGCTTCAATGGATGCATGTATTATGTACATGTATTGTAATGCATGGATGTACATGTATTATACATATAAACCCTTCCCCTTGAATCACTGTATCTATTGCTAAAAACTGCATTAAAATCTGTTGCATAGTGTAAAAGCAAACAGACAGGACATATAAAAACTAAGCTCACTTTTGAATTACAATTTAGCACTATACAATAATTTCATGCAATACTCTATGTGATTAGTGTTTAAAATACTTACAGTTTACATAATGAAAAATTCATTGAACAAATCACAAATATTAACATTAACAAATTTTGTAGCTTATATATTTCCTGTACTTAGTTTTAGTCTGAATTATAAACTGGTACCCAACAAACTCTCATAGAACAATGAATAAAATAATAAAACATTTGTCAAAAAAAATCTGATGGCAGATAAAAACAGTATGATATGAAAGAGCAGGATGGAGTTTAAAATCAATAAATAGCTTTTGTAACATCAAGGAAAGTATTTAAGTAGTTACACCTACTTAGTTGCAATATATATAACAGTACTTATTATAATTTCAAGTTTTGTCTGTGGTTCAAAAAAAGAAATATCAGAGATTACTAAGTAACCTATTGAAATAATGATGTTCAATTTATAAAATACTTAATAATATTTAAATAAAAACTGTTTGACTTTAATTATACATCTTGGTTATTATTTATACTGCTTGTTATATATAAATAGTTATGTTGTGTTGGTGCATAAGTTCTAAATGCATAATTTCTTAAAAAAATAATGCATCTTAATGATAAACGTATTTCGAAAACGTAAACAGTTATAATTAACCTACCTTTGACGCAGGGAATTAAAATGGATTCATGAGGAATTAAAAATGTAAAAATCATAATAATAATTTCGAGAATATCTTATAGTTATTTTTCTGTATGCGAGTTAACGGTATCGTATACAAATAGATAAAATACAGCACCCTTTCACGCATGCTAACATATGGCCGTGCAAGCATTATCATATTGATTAATCCAAATACTGCACTTGCAAAAACTCTCGAGACCTTTCATGCGACCTTGAATTGCCTGAAATTAAACAGTGACGAAAAGCACATACGTAGCAAATTCTGATTGATTTTCTACTGTCACAATTACGCTGAATGTGCAGAAGAACCAGAACAGAAATGAAATTTTACCTAATCAGTTCTAAATTAATGTTAATAGACAAACGCTTACCCTGTGCAAAAAGGCAGATATCAGGTCACTGCACCCAAATCTTTCCATATTTTATGCCACACAACATCACACACGATAATATTTTCGACAAACTGCACAAACAAAAAAAACCAACGCGACGAGAGGAAACGCATTGTCCAAGCTTCAAATTTATACTGACAGCCATGCTGCTGATGAGTCCGTCTTTATTGTGGAGTTGCGCGCTGATTGGTTGCAAGGGCAGGCATAAAAAAAAATAATTAGAAGTTTCCGCCAATCACATGAAAGGATATTCAAAATTCTTGATTGTCTGCCAAAATAAAGAAATGAGAGTAATCAAAATAGCTACGAAGGCAAAGAGATAGAAATATGGAACTATACTTTGTTCTTTTTAAGGGAAAACTGAAATTTATAAAATTTAAAGAAGTGAAAGTGCAATATAATGATATAGTTTTTTAGTATAGTATTATTATTTGCTAATTGTGAGCAAAGAAGTAGCTGTGTGGTAACTTCAAAAGGCAATAAAATATTTGTTGACTGGCAATGGGGAAAGTCCATCGTCGCGTCGTATCGTGATATAAATGTCATCATTTGACAATTGTCACATATGACGGTGATTGCAGCAACCAATCAAATTGTTCTCAAAAACTGTCAAATACTCAAGTGTCAATTGTGTCAGGTACGGCATGCTCGAATATTGTTTAATTCAATTGCTATTATTTTCTATATTTCCATCAGTAAACAACAAAACAATCTACCGAAATGGGAAAAAGGAAAAGCCAAAATCATGAAAAGAAGAATAAAGTTAATTTGGTATTCGATGAAAACAAACGAAAGTATGTAATCAATATAAAATTAACTTTTGAGGCTATTAAAAATTTACTATTTTCACATATGAATTAAAAGCTATAAAATCTAGCCGCGTTTGCCATGGCTGTGAATTTTTGATGAATAATATGAATAAGACTGATTTTAAAAACTATAGTAAAGAATAATTTTTCATAATTTATTTGCAGAGAATTCCTTTGTGGCTTCCGAAAACGTAAACTTGAAAGAAAGAAGAAAGCACAGGACGAACTCCAACAACTTTTGAAAGAAGAAAAAAGAAGAATCAAGCAGGAGGTAATATGTCTAACCTACAAATAATGTAAGATCCTAAACTTAGTTTCCAAAACATTCTGAATCCAGATTTCCTAAGTTGTACAAAGTGCATTTGCAACAGTAACAAGCTCAGGTAGTGTAAACACGTATGAATATGTAGCAATTAATAAGGTTCTTGCAAACTACCATAACATCAGGGATGTTTGTATTTATTCATTTTAATAAGTTGTTTACTTAGCTACTGTTAGTTTTTTATACTATGATGTTAACAAACAAGCACATGGTTGTTTGCTGTCTAGGTATTGCTAATTGTGGATACGGGATAACTTATCTTGCATCCCACATGCATAGGGAAAATTCATATATTTGTATGTACAGTTTCTGTAAGGTTCTGAAAAACTGCTAGGTCAGTGAACTGTCTTTACTTATTACTTTTATTTATTCTGTGCCATTCAGTATTATAAATGCAAAAGTAATGCTGCCTCTTACTCTGCCATTTAAAAAAAGCAACACACAAGTTTCTCATTCTTCTTGTGATGAATCTGCATTCCAAATGAGTAGCAGAATCAATATATGACTATTCAAAAGCGTTTGTAATAAATTTATTTGAATAAAATTATTTCTATTTCTATTTCCAATGGCATAAGTCGCAGCAGAAATATTATTATTTTGTGTCCTATGAATTATTCATGTAAAATATTTTAATATTTCAGAATAAAGAATCATATAAGAAATTAGTATTGTCAAGTCGTCCAATACCAGATATAGAGCAATTACTACAAGATGAATATGAAGATGAGGATGTAAATGTTAAGATAGTTGAGCTGTCTTCTGATACCCTACAAAAGAATGACTTAGTTATTGGTGATAATAAACCAAAAATAGCTAAAGAAAATAAAGAAGTCAATAAAAAGAAAAGTAACAATACAATACAAGAAATAGATGGAATGAATTCAGATGAAGGTAGTGAACCAGAAGAATCAGGTACAGAAGAAAATCAAGATGAGACATTAAAAACAAAGAAAGAAGTCAAAAGATTACTGAAGAAACAAGCTACAAAGAAAATACAGAAGAGTAAAGTTTTCCAAATGAAAGGTAAATTAGATAGAATCAAGAATAAGAAGAAATCTCAACAGAAAAAACACCATATGAAAGGAAAAAATGACCCAAAAAAATCTAAAAAACAGTTAGGTAGAAGAAAACATTAAAGATCAATTTTAAAAGTAATTATTTTTTATTATTTTAATCAACACTTTATGAGATATTTGTAGTCTTACTACTGCTTAAACATTATGGAACATTAACATAACACATATTTAATATAACATTAACAAATCAAAATCAACCAACATACAATTAATGCATTAGTAGAAATTTAAGTCAATTCCTAGTTGTACTTTTAGTTTTCTTACCATGCAATTCAGTTTTTTCATTCAAATGTTGGTCAATTTTGCTTTTTGGGGATTTTCTTTTTAATGACAGTTTTTTCTTATCAATATTAAGTGCTGATTGTTCGATTATTTTACTATTTTTCATATCAACATCATGAAGTGAATCTGTTGTAGTATTTTTCTTTGAAACTTTCTTTGTTCTGGTAGAATCTTTTAAATATTCATTTTTATTTTGCAAATGGCATTCAGCAGGTTCTATTTTAATATTTGGTTTGTCTACTTTTATATCTCCTAGTTCATCTGTATTAAAATTTAAGTTTTTCTTCATTTTCACACTTTTTTCTTTGCATTGATCTATTCCAAGCACAGTTTTATCATTCTTCTCTGCCTTTGTAAGCATTTCTTTCTTAATACTATGTTCCTTTTTAGGTTTCAAATTTACCTCTTCATCTTCATTACTATTGTGTTTCACAGGTGTTCTCTTTTTTGGTGATTTCCTACCTTTGCCACTTGAAGGACAAATGTCTCTATTCAAACATTCGTCACATTTCGGACTGATAGGCACACAGATAGTTTGACCAAAGCCTACCATGAGACCATTCAATTCTCTCCATGATTCAAATGGTACCCAAGTTTCAAGAGCTTTACGTGTGTCTTCTGGAGTAGTTGTAGGTTTCCTAACCCATCCAATCCTATTACTGATTCGATGTACATGGGTATCAACACCTGAAATAACATATTTTTTATGGAAAATATACTATCATTAAATATTAAATGAATATTAAAATTTTGAAATCACATAATGAATAATTGAAATCATTAAAAATTGTCTAAATAAGTTAAGATCTACCAACCTATTCCAGTTATTTTATTCCAAGCAACTTTCATACAAATATGTGCCATTTTTGGTCCAACTCCAGACAGTTTACAGAGTTTTTCCACTGAGTCTGGTATATCACTATTGTACTGATCTTTCAATATTTGTGTTGTCTTCTTTATATATTTTATTTTAGTCTGTAATTTTATTAATTCAAAATTTACATTACTTTTGTGTTTGTAAAGTAATTCCAATAAATACTAGAATTTAAATGAAGGTTACTAAATATATTAGTGAAATAAGCACAAAGTTCAGTTATGCAATTTTTGAGATGTTCAGAAACAAAAATTCAAGCAATCTTTTTGGATTCCTTTTTTTGATAAAGTTACACAATAATAGTTTTTCTCATATATAATCTATATAAACATTTTTAATAAATGTATAGATTATTAAAGAAAACTACAAGATAATTTTATGAATGTTATGTTAATATTGTTACCTTCCAGAAACTAACTGGATATATCAACCTGCCTAGTTCCTCTTCACTCATATTTAAGATATTGTCTACAGTGAGACCTTTTTCTCTGAGACGGAGCATTGCTCCAAAGGTAACCTGATCTTTGGTTTGACTGGACAACATTAGTGAAATAAGACTTTGGTATCTATACACCTGAAAAATAGAACATGTTATAAAAACCATATGTTTAGATAGTCTTTCTTGATGTATCTGAGTACTGTGTTCACATTAGAAGAAGCAAAAGTATTATTACAGTACAAAAGAAACCAAATATAAGGACATTGAAGGGATCACAAAGTATACAAGCTGTGAGAGAAATGGAATTTTTAGTAATGTGGACTAATAGCGTCATTACTAGCACTGTACCATGTCATGTTCACATACACACAGTCCTCTGGAAAAAATTGTGTACCAAGTTAGATTGACCTGCACACAGACCCCTAGAAACTGTGGTCAATTTCTGGTAATATCACCACTATGGGCAAACTGATCTCACTTCATGCTCATCCTACCATCCTGCACCAGTGCCCCACCAGTATATGTTGTTAAAACAGAAGGATGCACCATTACATTATCATCACCTAAAAAAAACAATATAGATGCTATATAATTAAAATTTACACACTAATGCTATAACAAAAATTGTTAATTTTACATGCAAATTAAAACTGTTATCCTTGTTTTGGGAAGGAACTGACTCCTGATATACAGCTAATGCTAGTTTGGGAGTCAGGACTACATTAAACTGTGCACTGATGAAAGTTTAAATAAATAAATAAATTGTTATAAGCAGTGTATATAATTAGTATATTATGCAGTCATGATACTGCCATTTAGTTGTAACATCCAATTTATCCAGAAACTCACTTCAGGTGGTGCATTCTCATCCATAGACATATCACATCCCATAGTATCAACTGGTGCATCATAATTTGATCTCATAATTCTTAGATTTACTAAGAACTCCCTCCAATTTGGTGGTTCCCATAAACCTTTAGTTTCCTGCAAGTCACCAGTAGTAGAATAAAAGAATAATCAAAAATCTTAGTATTAAAAAAAAGGGATTAAAAGTATTTATTTTTTATTTAAAATACTATTTTTTACTAAGGGACTATAACTTCTTCAGTTATAGTCCATTAGTAAAACTGACTGACTGGAATAGACTGTTCTCGTATCTCAAATATTATCAGTTTACCGAAATTAATTAAGATTGTTGAAACTGTTCACCAAGAAGTACAAACAAACAGCCTTCACATTTATAATAGTAAGTACAGATTACTTTATTAATATAATATTATCTAACATATAAGGGTTTGTAGTTTAAAATTAATTTTTCACCATAAACTTAATAAAGTAAACAAAATATATAACAAAAAAGTTAAAACATTTTAAACTCTTTGGATTTGGACACAAACACACAATGCCTGATAAATTGATTTCCTGTGATATTATTTCAGACACTAAAGATAATCCACATAATTTATCTATAATAGTATAAAGGGATTTTTAACAGTATAATGCAGTATTAATATTATAACACCATCATCAAGTAATGTTTATTAAAATATCTTTAGTAATGATTAAGTTAAATAACATGATAAATATTATAAGAAATATAGTTACATCTTTCACAGGAGAATCCTTTTCATACTCTATTTTAATATGTGGTTTCTTTTCAAATTTAAAGTGGCTCAAATCTGGAACTGAAATGCTAGAACTGGATTCCTGCAAAGGTTCTGATTCCTCTTCTACTTCTTTTTTCACACTAATTTGATTCATTTTTTCTCGCGAATCTATTGTAGATTTAGATAATTTAGCTTGTTTGGTGTGGACTATTGATTTTGTTTTTCCACGCGGCATTTTGTTAATTAAATAAGTATGTACTTTCAACAATAATGTCCCCAGCGTTATGTTATTAAAAGATGATAAGAACTATTATAAACAAAATAAAATGGAAGTTTACAGATTCCCTCCAAAAAGAATATTGTTTTGTTTTTTTTTATGTTCACGACTCACAGCACAGACTACTATGAAAACTGTGCACCATAAATCAAAGGCACATTTTTTTTAAGTGTTGTTTTAAGTTATTTTGCCAAAGCAAACCTACTGTAAGTCATTCACCGACACGTCAGGCATGTTCACATCCTAAGCTCAATCAATTCAATCTCCATCAGTTCAAAAGCCAAAAAAATATTTATTCAATCATTTAAAATCCTTTATAAAGATTTTTAAATACAAGGAAATATAGTTAACTATTGATTTAAGTTATTCAACATGGTAGAATTACTGCTAGATCCAAATATACGATTGTGGGTATTTTTCCCTATAGTAATAATCACGTTCCTTGTTGGAATTGTAAGGCATTATGTTTCCATCATATTATCTTCCCAAAAGAAAATTGAACTTCTGCAAGTTCAAGACAGGTAATGTATTAAATAAGACTAAATATCTTTAAAATTTAAATTATATTCTATAAAAAATGGTGTAACTGTAAAAATAAATGTACCAAAGACCGTAACATCAGTGATCTGAATCAATACAACCCATACTAATATAAACTGTGTCTATAATGCTGTTAGTTATGTTTTTACAAAGAACACCTGAACAGACCTCAATGAATTTGAACTGAAGATTAACAATACATCTTAAGGATGGACATATATTTTTATCGAAAAAAACATTCAAATTGTAACAGACAATTTTGTAAATATAAATCATCACCTAATTAAATTAAAAGGAACTAATGCTATATTAAAACAATCTATCTGTCTTTAGACCATATAAGGTAAGAGAAAAAAATATAACCTGAAACAATATTTTTCAGTCAAGTGATGATAAGAGCAAGGCTGCTCCGTGAGAATGGGAAATATTTGCCGCGGCAGTCATTCGCGATGCGTCGCCACTGGTTCAACAATGAGGAAACTGGTTATTTTAAAGTGCAGAAACGTGCTGCAACATCACCGGTATGAATCTATACCTATTTTTACAATCTAGACATCTTGGCATGTGTCAATGTATATAAAAGTCTAATGAGGCCATTGATGTGCCATGAAATAATTATGATTTTGTAATTATAGAGAAATTAAATCTAAATACTATCATAATAATAATAATTGATTTATTTGTCGTCAATATTAGGTACCATATAAGACGATAATGACCATTACAAACTCTGCTTATAGTATTTTATTAAAAATCATTATAAATATCAATTTCAACTTCAATGCCTGTCAAATTATCATTCAAAATATCAACTCAAAACTTTTTATTTTTATAATATAAATAATAAGTAACATCTTCTATATAGATACTAATTTTAATGATGCATTTCATCAAAAGGAACTCATTACTATTTTTACATTTCAGAAGTCTGTTCATCTTTTGTCAAATCTTCCATACTTAATAGTTTGTGTAATATCTTTGAAATCATTGTCCCACCATCTAAATGCTCTGTCAGATTTTCCATTACATGGGTAACACTTGTGCATGGTCTAGTGTTTTAACACTACACTTACTTTCAGTGATGGTTCAATCCCTGCACAACACAAACATTTTATCAATAAGTGTCTGTTTGCATTTGTCTGGATCATTGTGTATATTATGTACACAGTAATTACACAAAAGATGTTAGTACCTATAGCATAAGCTCTGCTTAGTTTAATACTAGATGGAGTGACATTATAAGAATTGTACAGGTGAATAAATTTATCTATATTAATTCTAGAATCCAATGACAGACCCTGGTATGATGACTGACATGTTGAAGGGCAATGTGACGAATGTTCTCCCCATGATTGTTATTGGAGGCTGGATCAACTGGATGTTTAGTGGTTTTCTTACTAGTAAGTATATTTTGGTTCACAACATAACAACTGTATTATGAGTGGTTCTTTAATTGATTGTAATTAATAAAAAAATCTGCAATGATATATAAATATATATAGTGTTTATGTATATTGCAATTCATACCAATATTGGAATAATAATAGCAAACAATCATTATTGTCCCATGAGCAGCCAATTTAAGTTTATGCAGTAAAAATATTGTCTACAAATAAAAGTAATTTGACATAGTAGTTACCAACATTTTGTAAAATTTCCGATAATAATTTTTATAGCCTTTATTCATGTATTTTTTATTTATTAAATTTACACAAATATTTAATCTTTGTCCTTTAGCTAAAGTACCATTCCCGCTAACTTTACGATTCAAGCCCATGCTACAGCGAGGTGTTGAACTGACAAATCTGGATGCCTCATGGGTATCATCTGCATCTTGGTATTTTCTGAACGTGTTTGGTCTACGCACTATATACGCCCTTGTGCTTGGAGAGAACAATGGTATGTCATAGTTTTTGTTTATTATGTTATTGGAATGCAAGCTTTTGGGCCACTGGATGGTAAGTGGCAACCATCAGTTATAGGGGAATTGTTAATAATGTGGTCTATTGACCTCATTGATAGCAACATACCATGTCAGGTGGATCGGAAATGATAAATTCCTCTTGGAAAATGAAAAATTTGTCTCAGCTGACCTTATGCTTATCTTATCATCCTCCACTGGTGTCCCGCCAGTATAAACCATTAGCGCAAGTGGGCGCAGCAATCCATTATTATCCATTAAAAAATAACTACTATAATATACAATATTATTGCTAAAATAATCACTTCATCCTGTGATACATTGTACTAACCATAGTATTTCATAATTTTCATAAGATTGTTAAATGACACCAAAATTATAATTTTAGCTGCAGATCAGTCGAAAGTAATGCAAGAACAGATGTCCGGAGCAGCGATGGCCATGCCCCCAGACCCAAAAGCCGCATTCAAGGCTGAATGGGAAGCCCTAGAGATAACAGAACACAAGTGGGCGCTGGCCACAGTTGAGACAGATTTACTTGAACAACAGTATTAACACTAAGTGTTTTTAAGTCTTATTAAGAGTAAATAAAAACAAAATCTCTAATTTATCATAGAGATTTTTTGTAATCTTAATTTATTTCAAAATGAAGTTATTGGTACTTTTTATTATAAGAATTTAAAATGGAGAGTCATATTACTGTATATCTTTTCCGTTTGGGTTAGGCAGAGATTACACGCCGTTACTTTATGATGCTAAATTATGGATGTAGGATTTTTTTACAATAACCAACATACATTCTGTAAACAAATGTTTGCTTTTTAAGTGGCAGATTTGTGTAAATGTTATCAATTTTTCCATTAATTCACAGGCTAGAATAATCAGGCAGATTTCTTTAATTAGTGGATGCCAAAAGTATAGAATGTCACCTATAGTCATATTTCAAGATTCTAGATTCCAGAGGTATAGCCTGTGACTTATCAGTTGATACCAACATTTTATTTAATTATAAGCATTTGACTAATATTCACAATTCTGACCACAAAAACAATTTAGTACTCCAGAAATTATTTTTATTTAGTGAGTTAACTGCATTTAATTTTACGCAATCCTTTAAAATCAAGTGCGGATGGTTGTTTTTTATTAAATAATAGATAAATATATGTATAAGTATGTTATTATTAAATAAAACATTACTTGCATTTAATCATTTTTATTTCAATGCAAAAAGTATATTGAGTTATATACAATGACGTATCATATACAAATATTACAAATGGAACTTATATACCTTAAAACGAATCGATGCATACTGATACTTATGTACTCGTATCCATGTATACACATAATAAAACAGCCCTATATCTCATCTCTACTACATCTCATCATAAAAAAAAAATGGTCTACAGGTGTGGAAGTGTACGTTCGGTGCTACCTGTTCATATAACTAGGACCGACGCCCGTAAGCTATTTTTTAAATTGCATCTAGAAAATGTTTATTGCTATATATAAATATAGTTTTACGATATGACAATCATACTTCATTACATAATAGAGTACATGCCTTAAAAAGTTCCCAATCATAAAATATAACATATAATTATGAAAACAATTATAATTAAGTATATTATAGATAAATAAATAATACGTTTTTACGTAACTTGCTACGTAGTTCATTCTTGTTTCAGACGAAGTTGTTACAGTATAGCTTGGCAACTTTATGTGCGGCACTCCATAACGTGTACGGGGAAGGTATCATATAATACCTCCTTCTGTAAATCTATCCTTTTGTATTTCCACACACAAAGTTGACGAGTTACAGGCCTGTATGTGCAGTTTCAGAGTAAGAAAAAGTTCGAGAGGCAACACTAAATACAATAAATGTGAAATGGTCACTACGTACTTTCGTTTATGTACAACCATGCACGTTTTGACAACCAATGGTCAACATTTGTTGTAGTTAAATTATTATTTATAATTGTAAATAAAATTAAAATAAAACTACAGTCAAAGAAAAATTATTAATTCATTAATTAAGAACTCATTGACGTTGATAAATAACAATGTAACTTAATTCAATATTCTGTCATGATCCTATGACTATTTAATTACCTCACCTAAACATACAAAAATGTATAATAATAAGTAACTATTATCTAAGAGCGAGTTTGCATTGGCGTCGACGACACGGGCCATCTAGCAGACTGGTTCAGAAACCTAATAATATGAGCCCACTTTATCACATCATGTCAATCTTACTAATATTATAAACGCGGACATTTTTGAGTGTGGATGGATGGATGTTTGTATGTTTGTAACTCTTTCAAACAAAAACTAGTGTATGGATTTCAATGGAACTTTACAATAATATAGCTTATACATCAGAATAACACATAGGGTATAAACTTCACCGGGCGATATATTAATATTTAGAAATATATGGCTGGTATTTAGCGAACATGAAATATAGGCAGGTAGTATGTATCTAATAAATTCAGATTCCAAGGCAAGGCCTTGCAAATTAATCTTACTTGGCCGACCGAAACCTTTCCTCGCCGATGACGGATCAAACAATGAAGCGTTTGGATTCGTATGTTTACTTTTTACCGATAGGTCAAACCGCAGGCAGTTAATTAAGAATAAATACTTCACTCTTATACGTAATGTTCCCTCTTGACATTTCTCTCAACCTGCGTACAGTTTATCGCTAATGTCAATACAAGTAGAAGGGTATACTATTTCTTGATGAGTTGCACGACATCCTCGTCGCTGACCAAGTGCTGGATGCCGACGCGCTGCGGCGAGTACTTGGTGCTTGTGCCCCACACTAGGGCGTACTTGAGCTGCGCGGCCAGGGTCCGATGGATGGCGTGGCACACGTGTTCCACGGTTACACCCTGTTGTACATTATTATTATTATTGTAGGGTAGTATCACTAAATGTTATAGCAGACATCAAAATTTTATAATCTTATAATACTTTTTTAATCTAAACTATGTTATATTATAAATGTATCTAGACACGCGGCAGCGTGTCAAGCCGAGTTTCAAGTAAACTGGCCTGCAGCACCGTGTGTATATTTACACGAACCATTTGGAGCCACTTTTGACCCCCTCATAACTCAAAAACTCTTTCACACAAACCTGTCAAATTTGGTTCATATATTGAGACTTGCGAGATAAATATGTGTTCCAAATTTCATAAACATATCTCAAACGGTTATTTAGATATTAATGTCCAAAAATCGTCATTTTTATCACTGATCAACTATAGATCAAAATTATAACCCACTTCCAGATGACCTAGGAAGTTCAAATTTGGTATGCAGATAGGTAATTAGGTGAATATAAAGGAAAAAATCTGAAACTGGTAAATTGTTATCATTTTACTACAATTTTTCACTTTAATTGATTATATTTCAACTTATACTGGACGAGTACTAAAATTCTATGAAAACGTCGATAGCCACCAATTGACATTGATCCCTGGCGAAAAATCTCATCTTGTACTGGACGGAAAGTAATATTGTATGAAAACGTCGATCATTACCAATTTACGTTGACCCCTTCACATCAGTGTCGATAACTAGCAAACTTCAAATATTGCATTGAGCGGTAAACACTAGTTGCTATAATTTAGATTCTGTCTAAAATATACTCGTACTTATAACTAGGAGTATAGTCGAATTTCGTATTTATTATGTTATTAACTGAGATTTGGTATTAATTATTATTTCAATATTTAGCGCACATCGATAGTGTAAAATCATTATTTTTATAAATAATTATTAAATAATAGGCATTTCGGTATAGGGCGCCGCGGCGGCGCCGTGTGGGAGCGGTGCGATAAAACGTTGACGCGAACCTGTCCGAGCGAATGGCAGCCGCCCTCATATGTCTCAATGTTTTGTTTCTCGATATCTAACCTATAAGGTTGTGATTTATGCTACGAAATTTATAGCTTTCTTAAATTATACTTATATATTTGTGATTATATTATTATTACATTATTTTAGTAAATACGTATGGTATAGACAATAGTTTAAACCAAAAATTAATAACAATTTTAGTATAGTTATAAGTAGGAATGTATAGTTAACTCGAGAATGAGAACTCATTGGTAACAAATTGTTTTCTTGAGAATTCAATAGATAACAGTCAATTTGTTACATAATCGTCTTTACGAACTATAACGTGTCAATACGAAGTTTCAGATATTAAATAATGTATATGTTGATAGAGAACAATTCCGTATTTGCTTAACATATGTTATTACTATCCACAAATCACAAGGCCTTACTTTTGGCAGTCCTCTTCTCAACATAGCCTCCTCTACATTTAATAAAGGGCAGGTTTACGTTGGACTCTCCAGAGTTAAAACCTTAGATGGAGTACGTCTTAACAATTTAGATCCAAGTCACGAGAGCTCTATTGTAGAGTACAACCATCTGTGGACGTTATACCGCCCCGATTTGCCCAAAAATTCCTGATACTGAATTGGCATTGCACTTGAACATTTAAAAGTTACAAGAAAATATAGAAAATAACACAAAAAAAGACAATTATACCCCGTAAATATACGAAAATACAGTAATTTATCAAAAATAATTTGGTATTAATTTAGTTTTAAATAAGTACCTCGTATAATTTATGTACAAAAAGTAATGATATCCCATCAAAAACATAAATGTGAAATGATAGCCGAGTTTAATATTATGATATATGCCTTGATTGTTGACTTCTACGACAAAAGAGATGAGATCTAAATGGGTGCCAAGTTCAATGGTCTGTCCTGAAATGTATTTATAACAATATAAAATATCATTTCTTCTTATAACTTAGGATAATATACTGTAGCCTAAGGTCTAACTTGGCTAGTTTTCATATACGAAATATACTGTAGCCTTCGCAAGTTCTAAACATATTACTTCTCGGTTCCTATTTTAATATTAGTAGTAACTAGCAATCGAAAGTAATAATTGGTATATGAGAACTGGCCAAGTTAGACCTTAGGCTACAGTATATTATCTTAAGTTATAAGAAGAAATGATATTTTATATTGTTATAAATACATTTCAGGACAGACCATTGAACTTGGCACCCATTTAGATCTCATCTCTTTTGTCGTAGAAGTCAACAATCAAGGCATATATCATAATATTAAACTCGGCTATCATTTCACATTTATGTTTTTGATGGGATATATATTACAAGTGTAATAAAGATTATATGATAGACTATTATGCATCGAGCTTTATTACCTTCCTCAAGATGAGACCATCGTCAAAATCTGGCGGTTGTCCGGGCTTCTTGGTATAAACTCGAATCAGGGACAGATATTCCCACAATGTCTCCAATAGAAAGTCTAAATTCAATTTCATATTGCAACTGAAATTAATAAAAGGTAATATTATATACTAGTACTTTGTACCTATATACTGATATAAATCTTAACAATGAGGTAGAATTATTTTTAAACATTCATCTTTTAGTTTAGATCTTTTAAACTACGCAACGGATTTCAATGCTGTTTTTAGCAATAGATAGAGTAATCAAAAGGAAGTTTTATATGTATAATATATTTACACCTGGGCAAAGCCAGGGAGGGTAGCTAGTACTAAAAATAAATATTTATTCATAAAATTACTCTTTCTTGGTGTCAGTATAATATTAATTGCACTCAATACAAATAAACATAAGCCAATACACATACAATCATGATAATAATAACAATAAAAAATATGATACAAGTACAATGTTAATAAAAATCTATATTTGAAAACTATTTCAATACTGTACCTCCTTTGTACATGCTTTGTATTGCTCTTTGAAACTATGTGGCAGTACAATTAAAGGAGTCAAGTGATCATCTTAAAGATGTCATTAACAGACGGAGTATTCTTGGGAGTGGTGCTTGATATGACCAGCGTGTAAGGTTCGGTACCACGTCAGGACCAGTAATCTACTTTTATGATCATACTTGCTAAGTTATATTTACCTGACAACTACGGAGTTTGGTTCTCTAGCTATCCTGTCCACTTCTTGTATGGAGATCTGGTCTATTTTGTTGTATACATACAGGCAGGGCAGGTAGACACGGTTGGCTAGTATCACGTCAATAAGGTCATCTGGAGTACAATCCTCCCGGAAAAGCACCTAAATAAAACAGGTCTTCAGTCTTTATGTTAATATTATAAATGTGAAATTTGTGACTATGGTGATGTATGTTACTCTTTCACGCAAAAACTACTGAACGGATTTTGATAAAACTTTACAGTAATATATCAGAATAACAAATAGGTTATAAATCCATGCATGCTGTGACCGTGCAAGGAATCGAACCCGCGATCGTCGAAAGTAAAGCAGTGTGCTAAACCGCTAGATCACTGAGGCCATCAAGTCAATAAAGTTGTTTAACTAAATATCAATATTTACCTCCGCATTAAATATTTTATATTCATGCAGGATCATCTGTACCATCTTCTCGTCCACTTTGGTGAGCTGACACGTCGAGTTGAACGATAGACCGCCTCCTTTCTTCACCTGAAATATTCATTTACCAACTGAGCCCGCAATTACCCATATTAATATTTAGTTTGTAAATTTATTGTAATAACATATTATCAAAAATAACCGACTCATAAAACTCGCAACTAAAATTGTCCAAACCCTAATCAAAAATTATGCTCTTTCAAATAAAAAAGAATATTATTTTTCTAATTGGTTTATAAATGACAGTGTTATGAACTTATGAAGTAATAAACATAAAAAAAAATATCCTTTTTTGGAGTCATTTGCATTTAGTGAAAAGTTGTTAATTTGAAATTACAAAGTGACACTTCAATTTTATGTATAATATTTGTATAGATTACCTTAAAATATATGTTGGGTTTTGACTTGTTCAGTCTGATACCGACACTCTCCAATTCCTTCTCCAGCAATTGGCGGTGTACGTACGGTTTCGTGGCGTCCAACATCATCAGCACCAAGTCCGCAGTCCGGGCAACTGCTATTACCTATTAACATATAATACTGACAAATAGTTTATATAATATGATTATAAATACTATATACATATATATATGTATATATATATAAAATAACTAATGCCAAAAATAATGTTACCCAGATATATTTTTTTCAGTTACATATTTAGTTTATATATAACCTTTTAATGAAAATTAATTCATTTTAATTAATATTGTTTTGGTATACAATTGGTATGCAAGATGGAGACTCTTCAATTTGACTAAGAGTCAAATCTGTCAATATCTCTTTAACCTTTTTATTGTATAATCTAATAATAATATATGATCATGACTGTTACCCTAGATGGTATAGACAGAAGTATTGTCATGATTATATATAATTTTTCTAAGTTATTCTTATATCTTATAATTCTTTTGTAAATACATATAAAATATACAAAGAAAACATACAACCCATAACAAGCAATGCAAGCAATAAAAATGTTTGCAACGAGCGAGAAATCAAGCCCGCGGCCATTAGAAGTAAAGCAATGTGCTTATCCACTTGCTTAGCACTACGCTTTTTTACACAATAGAAAAATAAAATAATACTACATATTGTATAACATAAATTCACCTGTCTTCCTCTACCCTTGCCCTGGGCAGCACCTTCAATGATACCAGGCAAATCAAGCAGTTGTATGTTAGCGCCTTTGTATTCTATCACTCCCGGTATACACGTGAGCGTTGTGAACTCATAGCTTGCAGCCTCTGAGTGTGTGTGTGTCAGGGTTGACAGTAATGTGGACTGAAACAAATACATTCAATAAAATTAATAAAAATAGGCACATGAATTCCTGTACAATGAATGTTAAAAAAAAGTAGCAGAAATTGTGTTTACTTATGTCACAGAGGTAAATAAAAATGTGTACATAAACAAAACTTATTTACTTTAATGGAGTTTAAAAGATTATTTTAAACTATTTTGCTGGAGAACTACTTGGAAACAAACTCAACAGTAAAAACTGCATTAAAAAAAGATATAGACAATAATAAATAACAATACAATTTATTTATATCTCCGCACAAACATGGACGGTAACAATACATGTAGTATTTTTTATAATACAATGCTTAAATTTATTACTCAATCAATATGCTGTAGATGTACTGTGAGATATTTAAAAAATATTATTAAATAGCTATTATAGAACTAACCTTTCCCACAGATGGAAAACCAATAAGTGCCACTCGGGCATCACCAGATTTGAGCACATCGAAACCTTCCCCTTTCTCACCACCTTTCTTAGATGGCTCCAATAGTTGTGACCGATATTTAGCTAGTTTCGCTTTCAATAAACCCAAGTGGTATTCAGTTGCTACAAAAAAAGTACTATATTACATAATTTTCAAGTAACATTATAAAGGAATAGAAACACAACAATATTTTTATTTTTTTAGTTCAAGCTACTAATGGCCCATATTATAAATATTACCTTACAGACTAACATACATATAAGAGATATTAAATTAATGTAAAAAAAAAATTAAATTGTCTGTGTGGTCATGGCACTGATGATGGCAATCTGCCATGGTATTCTATGTAATCCTACTTCTTAACTGTTATCCTGGATGTGTTAGTTTGTGTTAACATTACATTTGACATACCCACAACTATTTATGGGTATATATGTACCCAACATGGCAGGTGAGCCTACTAGCAATACTTAGATTATTTTTGGTTTGATATCAGTGTTTCCATCACCAGAGTCTTCAGTAATACAAATTGACACATGAAAGATTTTTGAGCAGGCCAGATTTGAACCTCCTACCGCTTTTAATTGAGTAGGTAAATACTAAGCACTATGTCAAAAAAGGAACAGGTTGTTACTTAATCCAACTGGCAAAAATATTGTGAAAGATTCCCATACTATCATATACATAGTAATAATTCATAACTTTGTCTTGCTTGGTCAGTGATAAGGTATCACTGACCAAGCAAGACAAAGTCTCTTTATGGAATGTTTTTTTATGTAGCTGGAATAGCTAACAAGCTAACAGTTAGATGGTAAGTGGCAACTATCACCAACATACATGAACAGTATCTCAGACCTCATATCATCATATAAACAATGTGATACTACTCATATGTTGCCAAGTTCAAGATGGCATGTCCTTAAATTCTGTAAATTCACTGCCTTACCACTGTGAACTGAAATTCATGTATGTAATACTTTATTGTACATTTAAATTCACTTAATATGTACGGTACAAAAATCTTAAGAAATAAATTGTAAATGACAGTTATATTAAATGAGGAACTTACTTTAATCACAGACTTATATTATATAAAGATTGGTCTTTTTAATGGATACATGAAAGAGGTTTATAAAATCTATGACTTTATAATTCAATGTTGCATATTAAATTACCATGCGGTAACAAAATAATATATTCCTACTAAACTTTTGCTAACTAAATCACACAGACATGTCTGAAATAATTTTAAAAATAAAGTTTTGACCAATGTGTGGCACATTTGTAAAAATATTTATAATGGATTACCTTTATTTTTCTGTGTTCTGGCGATTTCTTTCTCGATTTCAGATATTTTTTCTAAAATGCCCATTTTGCACAATCTTCAACTAAAAACAGCAGATAAGTGAACTGCTTTAACCAAATGCTATTTTTGGTATTTAAATACTATTTTATATGAAATTGTACTACACATTTGACACAATTATATTAAATCACGAATAATAATAGTTCTATCCTTAATATTCCAATATTTCACAGTTAAAAATGTTCAAATTCTCAAGAAAGAAAATCCATAAGAAAGTGAGGTTATATATGGATTGCCGATTGACATTTCGACTGACAATCCAACAAAAGCTATCCAAACGTCAAAATGTAGTTCCTATTAAACCAAAGACACCTTTTTTTTAAACCTTACATTTAAATTCATTATAATACAATACATATAACACTATTTATTTCTTTTTAAGCTAAGGGTATTTGATTATATTAGTTATAATTATTAATTATGCTTAAATTATTTTTATTTTGTAATTGTATTGATAGCGAGTTGCATAAAAAAATATAATAATCGTGAGAATAAAAAGACCATCCTGATTTTTATTTTCCGATATCATTTGAATGTCTTATAAAATTATTTTAGTTATAAAATAATCTACTATAGGTATTTTGAGCATATAAAAATGTATATGAATTTAATCATCATTTCTCAATTTATACTATTAGAAAGGTATGAAACCTACACTTCTGACCAATATGCATTATTATGGTGACAATGGTTTCAAATATTATCAGTACAAACCGATAAAAATCATTACCTTCTTGGCAATAACTTTAATAATATAGAATTACATGTTAAAAATAATGCATGTACTAACTTGTAGTAACTTTTAATTGTTCTTTGAGTTTGTTCTTTTACATAAGATTGCATTAAACATTTTTTATTTATATTTAATTAGATATCTATTTCTATTAAATATACTTACACTGATGTAGTTTTTTTATAGAATTAGACATTTTTTGAATAAATCGACTATGAGATATTTAGAACAACATTATGGAATCATTTTCCAGAAGGCATAACTGATTTGTTATCGAAAAACTACAATTTGTTTGTCGAACGTCGTCTATAATTTGTTCGAATAACAAAATAAGAACCTATAATCTCATTAAAATTATAATTATTCATATAAAAAATATCGTTTCTTTTTAGTGTTATAAGAAATCTTCCAATCAGTGAGGCTGGACAGGTGACGAAATCTATAGAAGATATGGTATTGGATTACGAAGACGACAAAAATTCAATGATTGCAGTTCCCGATAAAGGCACTGATATTTGATTTTATAATACGAAACATGCTTAAGAAATCGAACTTTTCATCTGTGTGATTTCTTATAATGCAGTGCATGTGCCACATTCATTAATTTACAATAGATTTTAGACATTAACACATAGTCTAGAAAAATTTATGAATAATAGGAGAAGACTCCTATAACAAAAATAGAAGTTAAAGGGAACAAATCTGTAGATATATCAATAGACGTAATATTACAAGACAGTAGAAATGCGTTATTTTGACACTGAGGTCGTATGGCATGGTAGCAATATACTTAATTTGATGATGATGACGACATTATTATTGCAGAAAATGTAAACTTATATGACGATTTTTATGAAGAAATGGACAATAGAATTAGAACTGAACAGTCCATGAATATGATATTCTTTGGGCCTCCCAGATCTTTTATGAGACTCGACGCTGAAACTATTTTACATATACTAATATACACAAGGAAACATTTAATACCAATAACAAGGGCTTTGCTTGCTTGGGATATTGTTACTGGTTTGTTGTCTTTATTGAAATAAATAAATAATTTAACTATTGTTTCGTATTTTATCAGCTACATCCGATTTGTCTAGTCTGTGATGTATTTATAATAGTACCAGGACAATTATACAATTAAAACTATTTTTGCACACATATCGTCACGCCTGTTATTCCAGATGAGGGTAACTCGGGGCATTGTCACCTGCCAACGTAATGGTGACTGCAAGATTTGATTAACCAACATTTTGCGGGCCATGTTTTAAATATAATATAATAATATCGCAGGAGGCGAGCCTACAGGCGTCTTGCTGATTATTTTTTGTATGATTTCGTTGCTTCATTACCTGAAAGTCAGACAGAATTATAAATCGACACGCAAAGTTTACCTAGATTTAAATTTACGGGCTTTGAGTAAGTAAAGTATATTACTATACTACCTATTAATTTATATTAAGAGGGAATTTATTTCAGATGGAAAGACAGCAGCTTTTTTACAAGGACGAGAGTATTTAGCCTTTGGATCTCTTTTGAATGTAGTGCCGGAAGAAGATCTATACTATGTAAACTTCGGTGATCCATCTGTACTCAGTTTCTTTTCTAGGAACTACATTAAATTAGACACTCGTAAGGTTAGAAAATTAAAAAAATGTTTATAAAGATTATGGACGGAAAACATATAGTAATACAATGTATATTAATGTATGAAAGTGATAAACTTTATAATTAATCAAGGAAAATGCTTTTCAAATTTAATAATTTAAGAAATTTTGCATGGATGGACTACTTGTAATTAATTTTTTATATTGATTTAGTTTTCTTTTAGTTTGGTATTTTGGTGGCGTCCTATAGACGGTATTTTGGTAACCGATGGTATGAAAGTGGCACACGAATCAATGAATTAGGCTATTTAATATGTGGATTCCCCGCCTTCGATCTCAAAAAAATCACACCTCATGTATTCAGAGAGATTAACGTTGATATTTTGAGTAAACTGGGACGCTGTAGTGTTAATCAAACCAAGGTAGGTATCCAATGGTAATTTCTAAGAGATTCTAATCGCTATTTTAGAATCTTTAACTTATGAGTTTTCGATATGTTTCAGACTCTTTATAATATAGCTATTCATTCTGATGCTTATGGTGAGCCCTACAAGTGGTCTTCTAATGAAATTAATAGACTGGGTGCGCTATTGACGTGTAGGTCCTAGGTTTTGCATTTTCTATTTATCATATTAAATTGTTTTTAGGCTTGTCAAGCATGTAAGTGGGTCGAACAAGGCCAATAAGGCCAATTAAAAATAACTCCAATACTCTGCCGTAGTTTAAACTAAAGTACCTACTTTTTTTGTGTTTAGGTATTCCAGAAAACGACATTAGTTTAGTGCAATTGGAAGCAGTATCGGCAATTACTCCACAGGTTATGAAAAAAATGGACCAGAAAAAATTACAATTTTTTACTAAGGAACAAATATTACGGATGAATACAAAAACTCGTAAGATTTATGTTCTTAGAATGCAATTGAAAACTAGTCTAGATATGAGCCAAATAACAAGACGGCATGGAGTAAAATTATATCAATCTATCCTTCTACTGTTAGTAAATATTGTCACTCTAGTTCTGTATGTTTAATTAGAACTAACTTATTTTTTAACTGAACTAACACTAATAAAATATTTAATATAAAAAACTTTTTTTATTTATGACCGACAAATGTTTTATTCCAGTCTCTTTCATAATATGATGTAAACTATAGGGTTATATACCTACCTAGCTACCTTCACACGATACTAAAACATTATCGTATTTAATGAAAACCAAAATATGTAATAATCTACATTAATACATTTCGTATTAGTAGGTATACTATTTTTTCTATAACCCATTAAAAATATTCATACAAGCTCTATAAAAAAAGTTGTGATGGTAAATACTGAGTATGGGTTTCCAAAAATGTTTCACAATCTCACAGACAGAACCCTACATTATTTAAACAAAAGAATGTTACAGTCTAAATTTAAATATGCCCATGTCCGTTTCCGTAAATATTATTTACTTACTAAAAATGAATCAACTTAATTACTAATTGAAATATATTTAAAATAACATTTTAAAAATAGTCGTAATAATAATGATTTTAATTACAATTCATAAGTATATTTATATCTACTTCATTTTATGTTATAATTTATTAATTTGATTTTTTTTGTTCAACCGATTTTCAAGGTCAGTTGCCATTTTGTTTACACATTACGCCATTTTAATATTCTTACTTTTGTTACTGTTTTGCGACATTTCTTTTTGGGATTTTACCCGGGAAGAACATATATAAGTGGATCATTTCTTTGTTATTAATAAAATTCAGTAATATTTATTTTTATTAAAATGCCCCCTGCGAATAACTCATCTAATGAAGTGAATCAGTATGAATTATCATCTAGATTATTATCGTTGATGGAAAACACATCGTATACTCTTACACAAATAAATGGCCAAAGGATTTTTAGGAAGGCTCCTCATGCATGGAGTGGACCGGAGCCCTTAAGGAATTGCGAGGTTAGAAATATGTTTGCTAAAATTTGAAAGTAGTTAGTTACCTATTTCGCATTGTCATTTTAGACTCACTTTTTTTCGAAATAAATCAAACTCCAATATCTATTTGAACTGGTTTTGTTATGTAATATAATCAGAAAATGAACATTAATTGATACCTATATAATTGATGATATTTTTAAATATTAATTAATACCTTTCACACTCTATATTTTTCCCGCCATTTATGCCGATAACTAACAATATTGTCTTATGTTGATATATTGGTTAATAATTCTTCGAATGTGGTATGGTATGGAGGTTTAGTGTGATAGGGGCGTGCTCTATTTAAGTTTCTGCCTCCGCTATCTGTGAAAATACAAGTAAACTTGAAATGAAAATGAAATGATGAACTGGAGTATGCAAAGAACTGGAGGGCGCTCAGGAATCGGCTTTCTAATATTTTATCCAATGTCGCTAATGTTAACGAGTCCGTAGTGCGCATTATTAGAGGTGCACAGGGCTTAATTATGTAACTTAGTTGCTAAGAATTCTTATAAGAATACAATAGTAGCTTTAGGTTTACCATCTGTTTGGAATTCTGATGATTCAACATGTTTATTTTTAAGAATATTTGTTGTAGAGCAACTTAATTAGCGTCCTGAGCCTTCATCACAGAAAATACGTATACTTAATGTGAAAAGTTGGATACATTGGTCGAACTGAACATTATTTTTCGTTTCGCGTACTGTCAGTGGGGGGAACGGGGATTGTTAGTAATGTACCATGTCAGGTTGACCTCCACGTGGTTTCCCCCTGGAAACCATCGTGATAAATTCTTGGTGAATTTCTCACGATGGGCTAACTGACCTGACTTCATTCTCATCTTATCATCCTCCACTGGTGCCCCGCCAGCGTAAACCGTTAGCGCAGGCGAGTGCACCATTACATTATCATTTATAAAAAAAAAATACTAAGTGTCAGTATTTTAAATATGAAAATATTCATTCCTAATTTGTAATAAAATTTGGATTCTTGTCTGGGCTAAGCACTTCGGCTGTGCTGATATTATCAGGTTTAGTCCCGACTACTCCCGACGGCCCATGTCGCCAACGCCGTTCTATTAGCGTGCTCCAAAGTCAAAATGGCCTTAGCGACACGGCCAGTTTGTCGTTTGGGCGGAACCTAATGTGTGTGAGTAGATGTCGACGCTTGGTCGGAGCTCTGGAGAGTTGTTGTTAAGTGCTTTTTATACGTTCCGTCTATCGTGTAATTGACATGGTAGAATTATTTGTACTACATATTTCGAATTTTTGAGAAACATCCTTCCTGGTGCTGGCTTTTATTTTATGAATGATTATGGAATTATGAACACGCCTGAGCTGAAGGTAGACACCGGCGGTGTGTCTGTAGAGAATGACAGAATGAGAATGAAGTCAGGATACCTAGTTAGCGCAGGGGTCAGCAACCTTTTTCATCAACGGGGCAATTTTAATTTTATATTTTTTTGGCGGTCCGCGAATAAAGTAACCCTTATTATACCATCAAGAATTTTTTATAAAATTAATTATAATAAAATTATAGTGAAATAAATCGAAACATTTGTTTCAAAAGAGTTACTTAGCGGGGACTTCACTTACGCAATGCGAACGCGCCGCGTCGGCGCGAGATTTTATTATTGCACTATTTATACTTATATACAATTTTTTTATATAATGTATTTTTTTCTAATGTTCTTTATAAATAAAGTTTGGTAAATTATTAAATTTAGTTAAAATAGAAGAAGTCAAAAAATTTATTAAAATTTAAAAATGCTTGGTTGGCCACATGAATATGTTTAAAGGGCAAGCGGGTCACGTATTGCTCATCCGTAAGTTAGCTATCGTAGCAAATTCATTCATTCATTCTGTTTACTACTAAAAAAAAAATTGTTTTCAGTAATAAATAGTATCCTATGTTAATTTAAATACCTCCAAGAACATGTGTACAAAATTTAATGATGATCGGAAAGCGTAACAAACATTCCTACTTTCACATTTATAATATTAGTATGTATTTACAAAGAAATATTTGTCTGTATTTATTCTCTGTGATTGTTATATTTCATATTGGTCATCGCCTTTTATTTATATTGTAATACTAATTTGCTCACTTCCCTGTAACAGGCGTTAGGTATAGAATAGATGAAAATTAGCTTTTCGTGCCACTATGTTATAATGAGGGACTATTACAGGTATTCATTGGACGAATTCCGCATGACTGCTTCGAGGATACCTTGGTGCCAATTTTCCAGCAGGCTGGCGAATTATTCGAGTTTCGGCTAATGATAAATTTTTCGGGCTGGAACAGGGGGCAAGTATCTAAGTTTTGTTATTAATTGTGTGTGTATGTTTCGGCTTATGTTTTGATTTGGTTGCGGTCTTGTCGAGATGTTATTTTTAGTTCTTGCCAGAAAAATATTGGAAATTGAAACCGAATTTTAGTTTCTGACAATACATACTATCTTATTATAGAGAAATTAGTGACGTAATACGTAATCATAGTACTGTAAACAAAAATATAAACACGATATACAATTTTACACCCTGATTCCGGGGTGTGCCCAGGATGAAATCTGTGCGAATTTTATATTTATTGGATTTACGGTATGATGAATTGGTTATCGATAATTGATTACTTTTTTCCTATATGAGTGGTACTAAAAATGTAATTTATATTTATCATGTCCAAAGATATGGCGTAGAAATTACTGAGTATTAAGATATTACATTTTAGGTCCCAGTAATGGTAACAGGATGTGTTATCGACTATGTACTATTTCTGTTTGGGGTGGTGTTTATGGTTACCAACTTACCACTTTCTAATACGGATAGGTCGATAGATCATCTACCATTCCTAATTATGTAAAAATAACCTTACCCCTTTTAATTTATAGGTATGCATTCGCGATGTACACGACGGAGAGCGAGGCAAAAAATGCCATACGGATTTTCAACAACTATATGATTAGACCGTGCTGGCAACTAGGTAACAATAATATATATAATAAGTAATTTTAATTAACAGTAAACTTTCGCAACGAGAATTCTCTTCAAAACAATTAGAAATAAGTCATATCAAAAACTTCAAAATTTTGAATTTTCTTTTTTTGCCACGTAACTTTCGTTACTTTATTTTATATTGTAATCTTTCCTTATTGGACAATGTCTAATTTTTGTTAATTTTGTTGTATATAACTGTTTGCGCGGTCAAAGCAATGGTAAGTTTTAGTAACTAACCACATGTAATCAAATTCTGTGGTCTTATAAATAAATAGACGTTCCGACAGTGGCAAATGGATTTGATACAGTTAAATCAATACACACAATTTGCTACTACTTGTCTTTTGTATTTTTTTTTGAAAAATTTTGAGAATTATTTTTGAATAAGTATAGTAAGTTTGAATTCGCTTACTAATTTGAATTTTAGTTTGCCTAAAACGTCTTATTGCCAACATAGTATTTTGAATTTTTTTATATTTCCCAAAGGCGTGTGTCCATCAATCAACAATTGTCGTTTATTCATATCGCGTATCCCGCACACCACACCCTCTGCGGAGATCGTTCGCCTCTTATACGCGCTGACTGACGAAGTGCAAGAGGTCCGCATACGCCGGTCCATAACTTCATGCGCCGCGATCGTGGAGTACAAGTCGCACCGCGGCGCTGCGATGGCCAGAAAGGCGCTGGTGGCAGTCGCTGCAGCCGCTTGGGGCTGCGGTGCTAGACCGGCGGTGGACTGGTCGTTGCCGCAGTCCAGACAGCTGCTCAGACAGTACCGGGAGGTGAGGATTAATTACCATAATTATCATAAAAAATATACTTTCTATACTATATTTCCCACGTCGGAAAGCGAAGGAAGCATAATGTCGTCTCTAGTACACACTGCTGGCGTCATGCGGACATCAAACAGGGTGTTTCTGAGTGCAGACAAACAGTACAGTTACTACTACTACTATTTTAATGGCAAACAAGTGGATGGTTCACCTGATCTTAAGTGGCAATTGTCGTCTATATAATAATAATGATAATACGCCTGCACAATTCACATAACGTCTAGTCTAACAATTGATGCAAACTATATTTTTTTCAAGAACATATATACATAAGAGAACACACATGTTAACATGTAACAAAAATCATGTACTACTTTATGATAGGTTGGTCACTGGACCGCAGAACATGGTGTAGAGTTGGTTCGCGTTTCTGAAGATGGTGGTGGTTGTTTACCGCCGGTAGCCGCCGCGGCCCCCACCTACACGCTGGAGCCGTGGTCGCAGGCGCGGCGACTGCGCATGATACAAGAGGCACAGCGCAACGCCGCCGCTACTACAGAGTTTGTATACCACATACATAGTTTATATATTTTACTCAAGTGGATAATGTCGTTGAGGGTGACGCAGTTGAAGTCGAGTCAACGCGAGCTCCAAGGCGAATACAGCCCGGGTCCCCGGGACCCCACCAGTATGCTGTCACTTTCATAAAGTAAGACTACTGCCCGAAGGTGGCATTTGGCGCTTCCATGGCACAGTGCAGTTGGCAGCGTCATGATAGATTTATTATAATTATTTTGTATGTATATTAATCGTGTAACATATTGGCTCTTATTATATATATCGTATAATAATATAAATAATATTGAGTCTCCTGAATTTAAAAAAAATAATAGAAGTGTGCCCTATTTCTAATCGATTAAAAATAAATTTTAAAATTAGTTGGTAATATTATTTTATCTATGGTAATATTAAATTTAATGGTCATTAAAGTATTTTTTACTGATACCCGACTGCGCTAACGGTATGCGCTGGCGGGGCACAGGTGAAGGATGATAAGATGAACATGAGGTTAAGTCAGCTAGCTCATCGCGATTGTGACAAATTCACCAGTAATTTATCATGATAGTTTCCAGGGGAACTGCATGGAGTCAACCTGAAATGTCACATTGCTGGCAATGGGGTCAACAGGCCACATTACTGAAAATCCTTTTCCTTCAGTCATTAACATATTACATAATATTCTATAAGGTGGTCCAATCGCATCCCCGATAGTGGTGAGTCCCTCGCGTCGTCAATGGCCTCGCTTAACCTGGGCATGGGACTGGGTCTGGGAGCAGCTGAACGCTCTGTGTGGGCCCCGCCGGCCGAGCAACCCATGCAGACAATGCAGGCCGTGCAGCCAGCGCAGTCCATGCAGCCGACGCCGACGTCGCCTCAGCAACTGTATCCCAACCAGGGCTCAGCCGTGCCTGAATTCAACCCGTGGACCACCCCTCACCCGCTCTACCAGTTATTCACCCCGAAGAAGCATGAGTGAGTGACTCGCCCCCGCTGGATTATTACGCAATACCTATTATCCTATATATTAGAGATTATATGAATGAATTGTTGATCAAATCGATTACACAGTCATATGGTAATTAAGGCCCGACGCAGGCAATATCAAGTATCTGTGGATATAAATTTATATGAAAATATATTTTGAAATCCTAAAGAAAATTTTCAAATCGTATATTTTTTTTAATACATTTTTACATATAAGATTTGTGCTTGTTGCATGTTAGCTAGCTATGTGTTTTATATCTGACAAAATCTTATTATATTTTACTGTTATTATATGTAATTTTAAATAGTTTACCATGTATGAATTTCCATACAAGACTGTATTGTTATGATATGGGATAAAAAAATATACGAAAAAAACTATGCTGGCCTTAGACCTAATTTCTCCATTCGTAGAAATATAAACATAATATCTAATATATAATTTAATCGGTTCTATGATTGATTACAAAATTAAGATGAATAAAAAGGTTTGCGTAATTATCCAGACTTTATTTATTGTTCGCATTTCATGTTTGTTCTATTGATTTATTGCACGATTTAATTAAAAAATGCATGTGGTGTCGTATGTACGGCGCTAGCTAATATGGTTCTGGAGTGTAAGGGAACTTGCATTGCATATTATTATGTCAATGCTTATAAATTGTCTTGCACACATTTTCTTGACTGGCTTAGTGGTTGCTTAATCTGTGTTTTATTGACGGTATTTATTGCCTGGGTTTTATATTTTTGGTATAACAAAAGTATGTATTTACTAAATATGTATTTTTGTTACAATTTATATGTATTTTTACATGTATCTCACTTAATATTGCTTGTCTATTATTCCGAATCAAATTGATTTTATTAACATTTTAAAATTCAGAAAGCAACTTCATCAACTTTGTATTTAATCAGATTTCCAATATTGCATAATTGCTGTTATTCTCAAAACGAAAATTTTTGTTATATATTTTATTTATTAATATTTTCTCTTGCACTCCAAAGAATAAGAGAGATAAAGATTTTTAATTTTAGACATTCTTTTAATATAATAAATGTATTTTAATTAAGAATTCATTTGAATGGTATGATTATTGATATGTATTGAAATTTAAAGCTTTTTTTAAGACTACATCGGTATATTTAAGCATGATTGTTCACTATTGTCTAATGTTATAGAATATGAATTAAGAGAAATAGCGCGGCCCCCGGCCCGCTTTACTTAGTTATATATTATTGCTATTATTGCACTGCTGGCAATCTGCATTTTTTTGATGTTTTTTCACTGAAATATGTTATTATACTTTATCTGTTATGAATATGTCTATTTAAAATCAGGTTTAAAGTAAATCAATTTGGAAGTGTTTTCTCAGCATTGAATGAACAACAGCATTATGAAATTATCTATCTATAAATAATTAACAACATCTATATAGACATTTTGTAAGGAGACCATAATATGAATTTATCTCTCGGTATTTTATGAGATTTTTAATAACTATTGCACGCCAGTATTGATTAATAAATTTAAGTATAATGATTTAATATTCTTTTCGTTTTATTTTGCGCTTTTACCACCTTACAATAATAACACTGGTTGGTCACAACTTTGAGTTTATATATAATATTGTGTTTATTTTATTAGATTTGCATGTACTTTTTAACATAACGGAATGAAAAGCTAACATAATCTCTGCTTCTGGGAAGAATTGTAGGCGTATTGATTGTATTGGATAGATCTGGTGGGATCGTGTACAAATTTAAACATGTATTACATTTAGTTTTGTAACAGTAGAGCCATATTATTTCTACCGAGGTCTATCTATAGTAGTAGGCATTTTTTTTTATTAAATACAGCCTATGTTAGTCCTCGATAATGTACATTTTTATAGGTAATACAATTTTCAAAATTGGTTACTAATTTTTTTCCGAGTCTTCATTTGAGTCCGAATTAAATCTTTCCTCTTTATAAGAGTAATTACTAACTTAAAGAATTTAAGTTAGTTATTACGGTTATAAAGAATTTATTAATACTAGTTTAATAAGTAGATAACTGTAGAACATTTCCAGAATCTGTTGATAATATTTTAATGGTTTAGAACATTATTGATATAATTACTTTGACGCGATACACACGCTGCACCTACCTACTACTATTACTGAGCGATGGTGTTGAAAATGAATGAATATCACTACTCTATTGAAGTACTGACACTACAGGATATTTTATTTGATAATTACCCCGAAGAACTATAAAGTGGTAAGTCCGAGTTGGAAATTTCTAAAAAGTCCGTTTAAATTTCTGTTGCCCTTCCTATGACGGTAATACCGATAACAAACCAAAATCAATCCCATAGGTTTTGCATGTCTTCGTTAGGTTTACAACTTTACGAAGTGAAATGTCATGTCAAATGTTACTTTCAGTACAGATAAGATAATGTTACAATGTCTCTGCCTACCGCTTCTGGGGGTTACCCGTCGTAGTCGTGAAGGTATATTTTATATGAAAAAGTATTTTTTTTTTATGTTGGCTAAAGTTAAGGGTAAATTGTTATTTATACTAGGTTTGTGATCTCACTTCAAAATATATAGAGACCATATTTATAATCTTTTTAATTTTAATACCTTTCCTGTTACCTCAGTTGACCTCAGTATTTATTAATTTTTATTTTATTAATTCCGTTTTTATTAATTTATTACCAAATTGCATGACCTACATTTATTCTGGGTGACTACTTGTCACATCTTGGAATTTATATTATTTAGTATTTGTAATGAAACACAAGTTCTCGTGATAATTAGATATGTTGCAAAATAGATTTTAAAGGTAAAGTCAGCATAAGATAAATAAAATCTTACTATTTCTTTTCGTTTTTGTTTAAGTACTATTATACTACTGTACTAAGTTATATTAACTATATTACGAATTAAGAATGTGAGAGACTCCTGTTTTTTTTAATAAGTTGATTGAAAATAAATGTACATAAATAGGCTGTATACAACTATCATATAAATCTTAATTATCTTAAAGTAAAGTGGAATATTAATTTTTATCTCTGATCTCCCACATGATACAGAGTTAATTTAACGCTATTAAATACAAGATGAAGTTTTTCATCGCGAGTGCACATTTCCGCGCCACTGCGTCGTCAGCTCGTCCATGTAGGACAAATGTTTCCTCCAATGCCACGACATGCCACCGTGAAAATGGTCGTTTGCTTCAAACAAAACACTGCGCCCGCGCAGCGCGGCCGCCTACCGCGTTACTGTGCTCGTAATTATGACAACAAAGTGAACACATGGACTTGTTTGTGTATGCAGTCGGTAGACAGTGAAACCTGTGTGGCGCAATCGCATCTTATCAAGCTGCGATGGCGGTATGCGACAAATGGGTCGCTCTAAAGATAGTCGAGTTTGTAAGTAAACCTTTATGGTTTTTTTACGCCCGTTTATAACATTTGTGTCAAGTCAGTGACCAGCTAGAACTATATATAATTTGTACCATCCGATAATAATTATCTAATAAATTCTTTATATACGCATAATAAATACTATTTATACACGCATACAAACACTACTGCGGGGTATTGTTATTTGTATTATAATGTGAATTAATAACCCAATTGTTAGCAATGTACCATATCAGGTTGATTTCCACGCGGTATCCCTTCAGCAGAAACAGGTGCGCCATTCCATTATTAAAAAAAACCATAGAACTGTCTACCTACGTAACTAGAAGCAGTAAAATAAACTATGTAATAAAATCCTGCCTGACTTTGTTCCACCTGCGGTCACTTCATTCGACTAGGGTTTCCAATACCAACGTTGAGGTTTCCATGTTCCTATAAATAGCAAATCACGGCATTGATACCTAATTCACAAACCCGATCTCTTGATGATGGCTGTATAGGTATGTGTAAAGGTGTAACAAAATTAAAACAAAAAATCTTGTTTATTAATTATTCTCTTAGCAATACCATTATGATTCTTATAAATAAACGTATTTTATTAAAATGCTATTTTTGTACTAATAATATACTGTTTTCTAGTATTCATTGTAAGATACACAGAATATTATACACAGAAATATTAGAAATCTAAAATTTTCCCTCCAATTTGTATACTTTCGATTATTCGATAACTTTTGTAAGCTCTTTAGTTAGAAACCATTTAGACGTGTAAACTCAATTACAAAACTGGCCATACAAGATGTTTGCATTGCGACATTCCGTGACGTAACAACACACCTGCATGCATTTATGTCATATCGTACGTAGGAGGCTGTAACAAATTTAAACTCACTAGCGAAAGTATTAGAGTACGTATTACGTTTGTCAATGAAAGTAGAAGTGTGGAAGGTCGTGACATTAAAGTGTACCATTGAGACTTAAAAGCTGAAGTTGTGCACGTTCTATGGTTAAAAAGGGCTTTAGTTACGTTCATCATAATTTCGAGCCATAGACAAACAGTATAACGTAATTAAATCTACTATGCTCGCTAAAACTTGTTTCTGTACCTGCAATTCGTAGGTATAGACACGTCACGAATAAAAATTTGAAGAGAGGGCTATTTGTTATGTCCATAATAATTTCGACCCAAAGACAAACAGAATAATGTACTTAAATCTACTTTGCGCGCCAAAACTTGTTTACCTACTTGCAATTCGTAGCTATCGTCACAAATAAAAATTTAAAATAAGCTATTTGTTACGTACATCGTATTTCTACCATAGACCTAAAGATAAGTCGTATAATATAACTGTCTACTTTGCGCGGCAAAACTTGCTTATATTTACGCTATTCGTAATTATAGACATGTCACGATATTTATTTTATTTTCCACAGTAAACTTTAAAACCCCTGATTACTAATTCTGAGTACCTAATACCAAAATTTAAACCGTTTCTTTCCATTATACCGTCTCGTTTCTTAATAAAATTTCCAATTTTATTTATATGTATAGATGTATGTATAAATGAACATACATCTATACATATAAATGGAGTATCTGATTGTAATATTGAAATAACCGTTTTTTACTACATGCATATGAATGTAAATACGGAACATACACCAAAATAACATTTTTTACAATTTTTGTCTGTCTGTTTGTTCCGGCTAATCTCTGAACCTATTTTGACGGGACTTTTATTGGCAAGTAGCTGATGCAATAAGGAGTAAGTTAGGCTACATTTATTTTAGAAAAATAAGTTTCTGTTGTCAGTCCACGCGGACGAAGTCGCGTGTACAGCTAGTACCTACATAAAAATAACTACAAACAGTTGCACTCAGAGACGTCTAATGGTTACTTAAGCATCTGCTAGGAGCTGTAGTTTTAAAAGATGTCCTATTCAGAGGTAGGTGAGATTAGTATTTTTAGTCTCCTTGATATTTTTTATATAATTGACAGCTCTATTTTTTTACTGTCCCAAAGTACAAAAGCCTCACCAGACGACTTGACTCTATCTGTCGAATCAATGGACCTGAAAATAAAACGACTATTTGTTCACTGAACATGCCTCCGTATTTCAACAAATTATATTGGTAAGAAATCTATGAGGTAGTATCTTTGGTACTTCATCTCGTAAGGGATCGTCGACGTATATACGACTGAGGTAAACTGTACCTAAAGATCGTCGGCGTAGGGGTACCTAAATCTTAATAATTTCAGACAGCTGATTTTATATACCTACTGTATCGGTTGTAGTGTAAAATTACAGGATAAAAGGCATGACATCTTACCGTTTGGAAATGGCAACGCATTAGCGGAATCACAGGCATCATTTAATAGCCCTAGTGCTGTTCATGTATATAAGCCGTTAGCATTTCTCATCAAGTGGGCTATTAATTTGTAGTTGAAGACGTCCCCGCGCTGCGATATTCAGACAGCCCAAAAACCTCGAAATGAAACAACATACGAGGGAAAGAGTATAATGATATCAAAAAATGGCGTTACAAAATACTGAATAATAAAATTTTACAATCGTGTATATCAATCGATAAAAACGAAATAGATCGAGTTTTAGAATTCTAACAGCGCCATCTAGTATTCATTTCGGAACTAAATTACGTAAACAACATTTGCATTCTACAGACAATCATTGTGAAATATATAACCTATTTGCTACATTATTTTATACTAAAAGTACTATTTCATTAATACATACTAGATATAGTGGCGCCCTCAACAGTAGTCATTCCAATTACATAAAAAAGTGGCTTGCACTTTTGGTATTTCTTACCTTTCCTACTCTGCCGTTTATTTATTTATTTATTAGCACACAAAATAGATTACAATCAGTACAAGAATTTGACTAGTGTGTAGTTTGGTACAAAACTGAATAAATATTTTTTTCTTTCTTTCTTTCAAACTGGATTGTAATTAAAGTTGCCAGATTTTTTTTCAGCCCATAAGGGACAAATGCATAAATAGGCAAAAAATAAGGGAATTTAGTTTTTTACAACATATTTTACTAAACATATTTTATTTTAAAAAGAATTCTAGAAATGTTATCCTACGGACCTCTTTCAAGTTGTAAAGTTATTATTAGGTATTCGTTATATACTTAGGTACATATAATAAAATCATACATGCTGTGTCTATACGTAATTACTTTAAATTAAAAAAAAGTCATCAACCAGTAGCTGTTTCTGAGTAGGACTAAGAAACTGCTTTTGACCTAAGACTTACTTATGTTATTGAATTAAAAAATCGCGTTTATCTATGCTTTTAGGCAGGCTAATCTCAGAAACTGATTGATTGATTTCAATGTGGGTTCATGATGTATTGTATTGATGACCTCGATGATCTGCCGCTTTAGCACATCGCTTAAATGCGTGGTGCACACTTGCATTCATGAGTACGATTGTTCCAGACCAATCTGGTTGTTTTCTATGAATTTAGAAAAAAAATGTTTTTAAAAACATTTCTTTTGTAAATTATCTAGTATCGAAAATGTCCGATGTCTATAATGTCCTATATCCTATATCCATTATGTAGCTATGACCAGGAGGGTTATTTTTATTATTGTCGAAAGCTTTCCATAAGATTTTGTGTTTGTTTTAAATCCTTCGATTAAAAAAAATATATTTCATTGTTATTACGAATATCACGCGTATGAATTTGCGGACACCAACAGTTTATAATAATAGTACTTAGAAATCATAATTTTTTAACCATCCATTATTAAATGACAAAAAATCCTTAGTTTTATAACAAACTAGGTGTCCCACGCTTATGGTCAATGACTGTACATTAAAATTTATATTAATATATTCTTTTATACATTTTATGGCATCTTTTAACCTTCAAAAGATCTCATTATATGTGGTCATTTAAACTACTATCATGTTGAAATAATTAAAACAATTTAAAATTTAGTTTGAATATTTTCGTGTGTTAATTTTCATTGCTATATATGTAGGTAGCTATATGTCTTATTTAGCAGTTCAGTGTTAATTTCTTGTAACCTTAAACTGCATTATTCGTTGATATTTCACAAACTGAAATACCCAAGTAACATAGATAGGTGTACAATTAAGATAAAAAATTACAATAAGTTGTATGATGAAATGGAAACACTACAGATAAATATGTTAAAAAACAGTTATAAGGATGGCTGATCGGAAAGTGTAAAAAAAATTAAGAAGATGGTTGATCGAAAAGTCTGTTGTTGATGAATATTTTATTTATTTTAATTCATGAATTAATCGAAGTCACCTAGGAATTTAATAATGACGAAAATGAAAATGAAGTTACGGAATATATATACTATTCTTATATATACTACACACACAGACATTTTAAAACATAGACAACATTTTATAACATATATATTACAAAAAAAGAAGAGTATATAAAAAAAAGAAAACCTGGTGTTTTTTATGTATGATACTGGAATGGTGCAGCCGCCTACGCTTACGGTTCATGCTGGCGGGGCACCAGTGGAGTATGATAAGATGAGCATGAGATTAGGTCAGTTAGCCCATCGTGACACATTCACCGAGAATTTATCACGATGGTTTCCCGGGAACCGCGTGGAGGTCGACCTAACATGGTACTAAATAATAATCCCCTTTAGGGGGAAGGTGATTGGTAGTAATGTGGATTCATGACCTCATTACTAGCAATGTACCATGTCAGGTTGACCTCCACGCGGTTACCCCTGGAAACCATCGTGATGAATTCCTGGTGAATATGTTAAGATGGGCTAACTGACCTGACCTCATGATCATTCTATCATCCTTCACTGGTGCCCTGCCAGCGAATGTGTCAATAGTTAGCGCAGGTGGGTGCAACATTACATTATCATACACAAAAAAAACATACAGGAACTAGTGAAAATCAGAAGCCATTAGTGTCACTACAGGCTATGTAATATTCTCTTATCTGCGCTTCAAACCATAAACTAAAAGCTCCTACCTCTCAGCCCATTACAATTATCGTCTTGTTACAATTTGTCAATAACGTACATACTGTCACGATTGTTATCACGGATGGGGTAATCAGAGGCATTGTCATTTGTTGATGTCATGGTGAACGCAACTGTTTTATAAATAAATAAATAACCCTGGAAAATTAACACAGCACCATCCAGTCCCACGGTAGGCAGAGCTTGAGTTATGGTTATTAGACAACTGATATAAATACTTAGATTTTTTTTGTAAATACATTCGTGCATAGAAAACAAAGATATATTCATGAATACAAAGGTTTGTAGCGTGCTAAGAATCAAACCTGCGACGATTGAAAGTAAAGCGGTGTGCTAAACCACCAGACCACCGAAGCCGGCAACTCTGATGGGTATATTTAAAATTGTAAATGAATTAAACGTGCAGAGAGCGAGCCTACCACCGTCTCATGGATTAATATTTCGGTTCTGTTACCGGTGTTTCCATCACCGGAGAGTCATGTCAGCACATCGTGACAAATTAACCAGGAATTTATAATAATGGTTTCCAGGGGAACTGCGTGGAGGTCAACCTGACATGGTACATTGTTGTAATAGGGTCAACAATCCATCTATTACTAGTAACATATAATTTAATACCTATATGATATATATGTCTATTACACAATCTAGCCCGTAATAATTACATTAGGTGAGAGTACGATGGGAGCTTGTTGACCCTCTGACCGAGAAAGGTGACCCTACTAATAAATTCAATTTATCGCTGTTCATAAGCTACATACATGCGTAAACTCATGAATATTACGTCTAAACACATTAATATAATATTTTATTTAAAATATATGTATATGTATATGTGAAATTTCTATTAAAATCATCCGCTGCAAAGAGCATAAGAAGTTCTAAATAATAAAAACGGCGAAACAAATAATTAAAAAAATAATAGATATGGTATAGCCGTTTGACTACCTCTCTTTTGCCCGTCTAATATTAAAAGCACATATTCGGAATTGTTACTTTACTCTCTAATGATGAGTGAATTTGATGAATGAATGAAAACGTAGTGTGTAATATTATCTTATCTATGGTAGTGTTTAGAACTGTACTATCACAACTCAAACTCAAAGATCGTGAATACAAACCTTTATGGTATCCGCCAGTACCAAAAAACTTTGTGTCAATTTATAATTCTGACTAATCGTCCAGTGATGAAAATTCCATGGGTTACATCCTTGCCAGTTATTATATCTTGTAGGTACTTGGGCGACCGCACTTAGCATTGATTGACTTTTAATAAAATTTAATTTTAGAAAGTATCTATTGTTTAACAAAAATAGGTAACGAAAGTTCAAAGTTTCTACTAATGGGTATGGTATATAGCAGATACTTAAGTATTTAGTACCTATATTTTAGGCGTGTGATAAGCAAAGTAACTTTTGAACTTTTAATACCAAATTTAAAAATAAATAAATACTAAATTGTGGTCATGTGATCACAATAGTTAAAATACCAAAATTTTCCACAGTGCTTATTTTTGAATTTGTATTATTCTATAGTTTACTGCCTTGTTTCCTTATTACGACTGAAGTAGAACACACCTATTCAAATAAATATATAGCAAATCAGTGAATAATCAATAGAATTTTATTTAATCTTGAGAAAAACCTTCATTGAAGCCATTATCTTCGAGTCGAACTATGACAGAATATCTTTACACTTCAAGGGGGCTATGTGAATCACTGTACTATACAATCGTCTCGACCGATACGCAATTTACCTTGTAATTACTGATCTTACGCTTCATTGATAACTCTAGGCTTGCATTTAAATAGATTATTGCAAATTACAATTATTATATTACACTAAAGCTATGGACAAAATATATTCTTTCCCACCTGTACCCGCGGTTTCACCCATGAAATTTATGAGCTATGTGTTGTTCTTATTGTGATTCTGAAGATTCTGGTATATAAGCTACATTACTGTAAAGTTTCTTCAAAAGCCGTTTAGTAGCTTTTGCGTGAAAGATTACCAAAAATTCATCCATACTTATTTCGCATTTATAATATTAAATAAGATTCATATCAGTTTGGAATATTTTTTTATTCTACCATCACATTCGAAATTCGAAATATTTTAACAAAAACAGTCTACATTCACACAAAACCATATTTTTTTTACATTTTTATGGTTGTGTGTGAATATAGACTGCTCGCAACAAAATTCTAAAGATCAACATTAGAGATCATGATACATAAAACTTATGTGGAAATAAGGCCCTAAGACCTCCGCTGAAAATCAGCGCTTTAGCTTCGGCTGCAGAAGTAAGCTGATCGGAGTCTTTTTAGATATTTTAAAGCATATTAGTCTATTTTCATTGTGTTGATGAGGCTATGCACTTATGTCTACGTGCTGCCAGTTGTAGTTGAAGTTTAGCAGATTCCTGATAATGTCAATAATATTTGACTAATAAATGCATATTATTTTCTTATATAACTACCTAACGCCAAGGAGCTACTCTCGAGTGCACAATATTCATGTTGCAGGCGCATCCGAAATTTATGTTGGTATGTATGTATTTGTGTTTTGTTTTTTGGATTTCCCAACGAGTTTCCTCGTAAGGCCAACAATGTATGATTACTTCTCCGAATGCTATATTGTATAAATGCTATTATACTATAAATAATTAATGAAACAATATAAATTAATATAAATAAAAAAACTAATCTGAGTGATTACTGTAAGTTCGCTCTATCACGTTTGATTCAAATTGGTTTACTCAGTGTAATGTAGCGATGTGTAATAAATATTGCGTTCACTACAACGTCAACAAATTAAATAAAAAATAATTGATTAATGTATTACATTTTAGCCGCTTTTCATAAGCGGCGTCGAAATTTTGTATTAATATTTCTTCTCTACCATCCAGTTCAGTATACAGATTCAATTGAGAAGAACTGGCAAGAAACTCAACTGAATTTCACAACGTCTTTATTATCCTCTATGGGATTACAGTCGTAATATAATGTGAATTTAGTGTGATATATATTCCATATGGTATATACGTACATATATTGAATTGAAGGTGACAAATGTCTAAATGCAACGCGCGTCATCATGTTGTCTCAACAATTACATAATTATACATCTATACAAATTCTTGTCACGTCTGTCCGTTACTCCACATAACATAATGTACCTGTTTAAGTTAGGAATAAATTACGCGAGGTTGCCTTAGGTCCACATCTACAATGCCACTCCCACGGTGGACAACGTTCATAATTGCGAAGGACCCTCGCTGAGTATCTGCTGGCCATCTATTGTTTGACGGTACCTTCCTGTGGTGACGACGGTACGCACAATGACGATGAAATCTTTCGATTAATCTTACTATTATTGTTGAGAAACCTCTTTCATTTAACTTTTTGTATTTAAAAATTACATGTAACAAACATATTACATGTTTTAAAATTTTGATAGTTCGTTCCTCACATTGTTGTAAAATGTCACGTTATATTTTTTCCTTGATTCTATAAAATATTTTATTTCTTTATTTAATAGAATATATATAATTAGTAGATATCAATTGGAAAGTATCATTCATATATAAATCCACTCATCCTGTGTACCCGCTGTCCCGGAACCTCGGAATCTTCATCCATAACACATCGATTTATCTGAACCATTACATTTATTATCTATGTAATATTATGTTATCTGTGCTATATATATACATTATACTATACACAGTCATCATAATTTCGAATGCTGTGAAAAAAATAGGAATTTTAACAGATTCGCATTGCAGACCGAAAATCAATCAGTCTCTATTTTTTTATACACTCATATTAATTATTTTATTTCAATTTCTCTCAGAACTTGCATATAACTTTAAAGTATATGCATATAGATAGAGAAGAATATTTTTTTGGTCCATTAAATAAAAAGTTATGTGTGACCTAGATGTGATTTTTTTTGATGTTGCTGCAAGGCTAGGCTTTAGACCCAACGACAACATTTCATTAGTCATCATAGTGTATTGATTGTCTGTGTTTCTGTCAGCAGTAATTTTTGTGTTTACGCAAATTTTATCTAAATAAATATATAAGCAACAAACGAGGCAAAGAAACAGCCGCTGACGCTGCTTAAAAGTGTAACCGATTTTTATTGACTCCTGGAGCGCATAATTATAGTCTTATAATATATATAAATCCTCTGAGCTCTGAGGATCACTATCTAAGCTCACTCCAAGATATAGCAGCGTCGTCTCCTCTTCTGGAAGAAGTTTGGCGATATTATAAAAGTACCGACTTTGTAGTACATTACATATTGTCTACGAATTAAAATAGTAAGAGTCCCATCTTTGATATTTGCGATCCTTGAAATAAGTAGCAACATTAAAGCAATTGTAGAATGAGTCTGAAAGTATTATATTTTTTATTTTATTATATGTGTAATCTCATGTGAGTTGATTCTCCATTGAGAATCCTGCCGCGACAGAGTCAGAAAGAAAGTGATTTCTAAACATGTATATAAATTTTACTTTAAATATTACCTACAAACCAGTAACAAACTTATTAGATAGTTTGACAAAGAGAGGATAGACAATACAATACGTATTTAGTCACGCCAAGCTAGCGGAAAATTAAAATGTTGACTTTCCTAAATCTCCGTCAGTAGGTCACAATATAATTTTGTGCTATAACCTCGATATTCTCTGGGATTACTATATATACTTATCTATGTAATATCACTGATTAATATACACATTTTGTAGTTATTTAATTATACTTTCTATAACAGTTGTACCCGCGCGTTTGATATTCGGAATAATATGTTAGGTTAACAATTTTTTTTATTATGTACCGATTGAAATAATAAAAACTCACAAGAATCACACTAAAATTCCATTTAAATTAGATAAGCTGTGAGCCGTCATTGAGAATTGATATTCTAAAAATCTTTTTACGACGACCTTAACAAAATAAACAAAAAAAGGACTAAGGGATTTGCGAGTGCGTTGCCGGCCTTAGGAAACAATAAGTTCTTTTCTTGAAGGTTTCAATATTTCTTCACTTAAACAGACATATTTGCGAATTAATAATATTATCATGGGTTTGTTTCGATGTTCTAGTTATTCTGCGTGGCCTGCCTAGTAGCGAAGCGTGTCTCGTCCGATGATGAAGCACGTCTGGCGTTGCTGCTGCAGAAGCTGTCGCGGGAGTGGTCACTCCTTACCTCAGTCACGTGGGATTCCGTGGGAGGAGCCTTCGCTGATGCTGTGTATGGAGGTATTAAATTTGTCTTTATTCAGTACTAGCTAACATGTATTATACATATAAACCTTCCTCTTGAAATGTGGTGTTGGAGAAGGATGGAAAGAATTAGCTGAAAACATAAAATAAGAAATACAGGTTGAAAGAAAGAAGGCAGATATTGAATACTATATAAAATAGACTGTTAGAGAATGTTAGGACACTTGGTTGAGACGGCACGACAGGTACGAAGGCAGAGATCAAGGCACGTCCACATAAACCAAATTAAAGATAAAATTAGTCGAATTAACATCTAAAGAGGATAATGGATCGTGGAAAGTAGATCCTCCAAAAGCTCCACCAATCAGGCGTAGCTTTTAAATTACGAATGAATGAATGATTATATATGTAAGTGGTTTAATTCTTTTTAAAGGTTACGTGATAATAACCTTCGGGTTAATCCTGGCTCGAGTGTTTCAAGAGATACCGCGGGGACGCCGCATACTAGAAGGCTTCTTTCTCGGATTTGGCCTTTTGTTCTTCCTCGTATTGGGTAAGAGTAACTTTTGATATTTAAGTTTAATTTATGACAGCAGTAGTAACCCAGAAGTATATAGTATAAATTATTATTATTACTATTGAGTGCTACCGCCAATTAATTTAATTAAACTTTAAATAACTTTAAATGTCACAATGTCTGTCCGACTGTAATCCTAAAATTGAATTTAAATAATACTTGAATGTTGCCGATATGGGGAACGTAGCACAAACCGTGTGTTTGTATATATTGCACTTGAACATTCCTAAGTTTACTCCAGCTTGACAAAAATAAAAAAAATATTTAGACAATTACATTTATTATCTCGCTATTCATGATTGTATGTTGTTAAGTTGTTCTTGTAGTGACAATTAGGGTTCTCTTTTAATTGCTCCCATAGTAAAGGAACCCGATTTCTCGTTACTCAGTAATGAAGCATTTCAACAAAATATTTTAGATATTTAGTTGCTACCCAGAAATACTTTTAAGAACATAGATAATAATATCATCAATGTAATTTAACAGGTGGCTTAGAGTTGGCGTCTCTGGACTCCGTGCCTAGAAATTTAGTGGTCAACGCATCTGTACTCGGTACACTGTCCTTGATTGTTGCTGCGTTGTTTCTCATAGACCTTATGGGTCCTAGAATATACACCAAAGCTCAAACTTCTCAAACAGACGCGTTCTCGTCACCAAAAGTAGACAAGAAAGTTACCATATCAAGCCAAGCACAGCCGGCCGGGAACGGGCATGTGCCTGTAGAGAAACAGAATGGAAACGTAAAACCGGATAGACCAAAAGATTTGGACTTAGAAAAGAATATTGATACAATTACAAAGAAAGAAGAGTCTACTCTTTTCGATGAACCTAAACATGGTTATACGAAATTTGAGGACGATATTCTTCAAAGAGACGAACTGGAGAAATCGAAGTTTGGTTCATTGCGCAGTGGTATCGAGAATGGTAACTACTTTCGCCTCTCCGACCCATTAATGGATATCGATAAGTTTCATTATGAACAGGAACTTGCGAAATTCAATGAAAGATATTTGAGGCGATATTTAGAAGCTACCGACGGGAGATTGCCAGTGAAAGAGGATTATTTGCCCGAACTACAGACGCCAGTCTTCTCGAAAGTGAAGTCTGGTCGATTGAGGAGTTTGTACGACGACGTCTCACCCACTTACGAACAAAAACGACAGTCGAAATCGCCGACCAGAGCTCAGAAGGTATCAACGCCTACCTTGCAGCAATTAGAAGATTATTTAAGATCTTCAAATAGATCGAGAAGAGGGGACACGCCAGCGTTGTTTCCTATGGAACCTATAGTTGAGAAGGAAGCCACTGAGAATGAAGGGAGGGCGTCTGGAACTCCAACTGACCCTGGGTTTGTGCAATATTCTGCCGGTAAGTGGCCTGACAAAAGAGAAGTGCGTACACCGAGACATAGCCCAACGTAATAACTTATTGACTTGTGAAGTTGTGACTTTATGACTGACGAGTGTAGAACTGTAATTGTTCACGAATGTGTGTGCTTGTGTATTATAAATAGCCATTATATTTATAAATAGTAATAAGTATAGCCACTAATATATTTTTATGTTACAGATAATAAACTAATTTCACTACTCGGGTATTTTAATTTACTTTAAAATTGTTGCGTTAACGTTCGTTCAGCAATATTACAAAAACAAAAGAATCGCTGGACAAGGTAAAGCCGTAAACACAGTTTCATGGAATCTGTTAATTTATAGGAAGTTCGTTGCTCCAACACTTAAGTACTATTAGAGTTAATTTTAAAATAATGAGTTTGTATGACACATATGGTTGGAAGTCACACGCGAGATTTGATAAAACATGTTCCTCAATTTGAGTTAGTCATTGTCAGAGTCCAAGATAAGATTAATAAAAACGAGATACATATTCATAAGTGTCAGATAATGTCGCAAAAACAGATAAAATTGGTGTATTTTTTGTGGATTTACGAAAAAAATATATACCTACTGTGCATCTTAGTATGACAACAATAATACCGATGTATCGTCAAGACCTGTATGAAACAAGTACATTATTCATGTTAACATTATGAACGCAAAAGTGAGTCCATCTGTTAGTTTATGAAATTGTTATTTTTCATGGCTATTCTAATTTCACGTTAAACGTTAAGACAGAGGGACATAGGCAATCTTTTATATAAAATAATAATAGTTGCGGGTAATATATAGTTAGTACATATTTTATAGCATTTTATCTGATGTTATTTTTTTTCTGTAGGTGGTTACAGTTAATACTTATTACACTGTCATTAAATACAGAACGACCTGATAAAAAAAAAACTACCTATCACTTTATATTTTTAGTAATGTCATAATAAGTACGGAAATAAGCTGATATGATTAAGATGTTTTATAGGAATACTATAGCTACAAACATACATACATATAATTATAAAAAAAATATACTTTACGACTATTATCCCAGATGGGATCGTCAGAGATATTGTCAAATGTCGACATGGTAAAGGAACACTTGAAATGTCCACATTTCGCTGAGCATATTTGAATCCACCGTGGCAGGGGCCGAGCCTTCTAGCATTGATACATGAAGGTTTTGGTGTCGGTTAGATTAGACTCCAGTGATTTTGGGATTCAAGTTAATTTTGTGTAGCTATTAGGTCACGTACGACACTCTCACTATATATGATATAGAACCTATAACTTTTCGGACTTCAGTTAGTTTTGTTAGCCATTAGGCTACGACTCTTACTGTATATGATATAATGAAATCTGTCTCCAGATAGCTGTATATAATAAGAGATATCTTTATCTTTTGAGAGAGCGAAAATGAGAGATATAGTCATATAGATATATTACTGTAGTTATATTGAGTATTCTCTTTTATTATTTCATTCATTAAATATTTAATCTACCTTGGAGCCATAAAATCTAGTCAGTGAGTTCTTCAGCGGGAACTGATGAAGGTAGATCTGACATGTTACATCGCTAGCAATGGGTCCACTTGTCCCCATTATTGACAATCGTCTTCCACTTATATGATTAAGACAGCAAATTTAAACTTACACCTGCTATAAAAAAATGTAGGATCAATATCCGTACTATATAAAAAAAATAACGATTTATTTTTTTTATTTAGTACGTCTTTTTAATGACGAACTAAGGCTGCATGTCCCATAGAAAACGAGCTATTATGAAAATTTTACACAAAAACTAAAGTGGATGAAATTGTGTCCATAGGATGAAGCAAATAAAGTATAAGCTTAGGTGAGGGGAGACGCAAGATCTCTGAATAGACGAGTTTCTTGTCAGTTCTTCTCAGCTCGAAAGCACTCCGAAGTGACGGTAGTTTAGATTACATATTATAAGGGTCTGTAATAGACCTACATGAATAAAGATATTTTGATTTTGAGATATAGAACTAATACTATAAGAATACCTACATCGTAATTTTATTATGTGCACACACATCTCTTTGTGCTAAATAAAAAAAAACAATCCTTATACTACGAACTAGACCTTCGATATTTTAGTCGTTCAGTTTCGCTCCACGTGAATGAATTTTGCAATTTGCTCTGAACTTTGTAATTTGTAGTGTAGTGATAATGGAATGGTCCGCCAAACACGGTTCATTGGATGCTTTATAAGGCTGTGTTGCAACGAATTAGCGGTACCTTTGTTAGCGAATGTCAAGATCAGTTGGGAACCTACTCACTTGTTGTCTATTCGTGGTTAACTATTGATAAATAGGTACAGGGTTCTTGATACCTTTTAGGCAAGGTCTGTCGAGGTATCTATATTATTATTACAAAGCTGAAGAGTTTGTTTCTTTGGCTGAACAGCGTAATCTTAAGAACTACGAGTTCGTATCCAACAGGAACTGCATATTCCTCTTATTGGGAAAGTCTATAGGTTACATAACATCACGCTACGACCCATAGGAGCGGAGTATCAATGAAAAATACAAGAAAAAGTGGGTAAGTGACAAAATGTAAAGAAGACTTAGTGAGATTACAGAGAACATAATGCCAAACTTCCTGCAGAAGTTTTCTCACGGGACTACATCATGGGGTTTTTCAAGAAGGGTATATTAAGGTAGCTTAAGGGTCGACAAGGCGCACGTGACACCCCTGGTGTTTCAGGCGTCCATAGGCTACGATACCCGTTTACCACCAGATGGGCCGTATACATGTTTGCCACCGTAGTGTTGCTAGCAACAAATAATCATTTTATGTTTATGGTAATACCATGGAATAAGTGCTAGAGGGTGGCACCATTGAATTCCTTTTTAACTTACTTTCTTCCACGATATTGTCTAACAGACGCTATACGTTGCTCAGTGTAATTAAGTTATTATATAATTTAAATATATGTAATTAGTTTGGTCCAGCAAAGGTGTTTTTATCATCAGCAACCTACAGTCTACGCTCTCAACACATAGTAGTATAAAAAAAACATGCTACACTGCGGAACCCTGTTATCATGTATAATATGCATAATGTGTCAGACATCGTCTTTAACGATTATTAACTAACAAAACCATTATGTAGAGTAAATTTTAAACATACACTTCCTTGGTCAACTGCAAGGACATCATATGTTACAGTACTGACGGCCCGTGTGTAGATGACTACATAATAATTATTTTATTGTACACATTTGTATTCAAGTACTTACATATACGACTATACAAAACAACATGGTGAATTATTATGTGCGACATAACTTATGGAACCGCTACGAATATGTCACAACTATAATAGAATATCATATAAATATGATAGGATGAAGATCTGGATAGTTTTAAAAAAAAATACATACATATATAAATTCTTAGGCTTCTGTTGCAATTTGCTACAGTGGAAGTTTTTAGTAGATGTTTTCACTGTCTACATATTATAATATTATGTTGACGTTTAAGGCCAGCACGCTTATTAGTGGAGTTCTTGCCATTTTCAACGATCTTCCATCAATTTCTTTAGTTGTTCATACTATACGACTTCAACTTTTTGCTTAATCTTCTTGGTGCAGGTGCAGATTGCGGCCTCGAGGCCAAACGTTTGTCCCGTCATCAATGGGGGATTGGGTGATTAGCCTTCTGTATGCAGGGTAATAATATATAGAATAAAAATAAGAATACGTATAAACTAAAACTTAGCTTTACTTAAGATCTAGTAACAAACAGTTTCTGCATTTTTTTAATCATTATTATTTTGTCTTATGGCAGCGTGCTGTTTAAGTACTCGTGTAAGACAACGACTCGTACCTACCATTAGGTAAGCCGTCAGATTGTTAGTCTTTTATATTTCATAAAAAATCTACAAATGTTTAGGAAGAGAGACAATAGAAACAGTGTTAAAAGTCTGTTACAGGTCTATGCGGAAGACGGTATTTTGTTCAATTCATGTGTTTGTAGCGACGCGTTCTATTTTCATGCAAATTAGGTACATACGTCGACTGTCTCATTTACTGGTATATCTATATAGTGATCAGAATATAGTGGTTGAAGAAAGCCAAACTCACTAAATGATTATCAAACGTCCATGGCAATAGTTATAAGAAAAATGGATGGCGATAGTTATAAAAAAAATCAGTTTGGTTGTTACTCGACAGTTCTTCTCATTTGAATTAGTGTCTCTCAGGATGGTAGGTAAAAATACATTAATACGAAAATCTTGATTTACATAACTGACTAGAATGAACTAGAATGATTTTTGAATTTGGAATGTTCACGTTTGGAATGAAACATGTTCTCTACAAAGTTCTAATGTAATGTATAATAATCATTTTCGGCAATTAACTCGTTTTTTGTTTTAAGTAAATGTGACTATGAATTTTAATAACAATTAAATATTACTATTTATTTGTTATTAAAATTCAAATCTTCTTCTTCAATAAAAATTCTGATCGCAGTTACCTGCGATCAGTATAGAAAACATTAAGTAGGCATAAGTAGGCTTTGTATAAGTTCATCTGTGGGGAAAACTACCAATAACAAAAAGCTATTGTTCAGATCTTGACCAAATTTTTATGAGACCCCACGAAGTACCAGCTTTCAAATAAAAAGTATTACCTAAGAAAATGTTCTGAGATAACATAGAAACATATAGTAGAATTGAGATTCTCCTCCTTTTTTGAAGTCGGTTAAATATGTATCGAAGTAGGTAAATAATCATAATATATATTTGAGGTAACATCAATTAACTAATAAACAGAGAGTACATACATAATATGTTGACATGACGTAATGTCCATTACCCAAATAATTTAGGACAACACATCACAAATAACATTTAGTGGTACGTGTTTGTCATAATTCACCGGCGATGCATTTAAAAGTATAGATTAGGTACCAAACAGATATATCGCAACTACATCTGTTTATTTAAAAAACTGGTTAAAATAAATTCTAGAATTCCAAATTCAATTTCTGAGAACCCACTGAGAATTTGAATTTGGAATTTGTCTATATTGAGTAGATATATAAATCTATGAAATAATCAATATTATTTTTATAGGTGTTATAAACGGTTAATATCTAAACTAATATTATAAAGGAAATAAATTATCTTCTTGAAAGGAACATACTTGTAAATTAATAGTTTAATTACATTTTTTTCTCTCACATAAGGTTATCTACATAACAAAAAAGTTAAGAGATCCTTAGAATAATTGCACTCGTGCTAAGATGAGACGGGTTGATTTATGTAAGTACAGATAAAATAGTAATACCACAGATAATATAATCTTACATATTAATACAAACTATAAGGCAGGTATACAATAAAAAAAAAACAGTTAAGATTGGGGCAGGGATTGAATCCAATGTTGAAACAATACCGAGAGAATGCAAGCGTTCATCACAACATCAATAGTTTACCCCATCTGGAATAACATACGTGAATGTTTAATTTTAATTTTAATTTTTATGTACCTGGAATGATAAGCTATCGGCCCACCTGGTTGTTTGTCATGAAGGTAGATATTTTTTTATTATTTATGCTTGGATTATTAAGGTATGTCGTCACACTAGCTATATGTACATACATAAAGTTTAATTACAAAATATGAATAATATGAGTCATTCATATTTTGATGTATTAAGTTCCCACGGTGTTTGGTGACCATACCATTATTTAATGTAGTATAGTTACATTACACAGAAGTAATGACTCCAGTTTTAATTTCCGCGTAGGTACATTTCGTTGTAGAGAGCGTTACGGCGTAGTGGTTGACTATTTCGACTTGCGGAGAAACGTCGCGAGTTCAAATTTTGCCGATGTCAAAATAACATTTTGTGCAATATTTCAGACTACCTTTCCGGTTATGGTCAAACTAAATTACTCAGTGTAATTTAATTTGACCACTAAGAAATCAAAGAAACTAAATTAATCTCAAAGACTTCCTGCTACTTTAGCTTTCGGTATACTGAGTGAATGTGGGCACATCAAGTATGTATTTACCACAAAGTCGATTGATGATAGTGCCTCTGACTTAATATGGTGGTAGTAAAAGAAAAATTCGTATTATAGCGTCAGGTATGTACTTGATACCAAAAACTGTGTGTCTATTTATATTACTATCTTTCCGATGATGGAGACATCAGTAAAATAGCAAATAATTCGGTATACAGCGAGGTGATATGTTCATCTCGTCTCGTTGGATACGAAAATGAGGTACTGTGAAATATTCCCACAGTACTCAGAGAAATATGTCAAGCGTAGCTGATATGATATCAGAACAGTCAAGATTATTTTTAACTAGCTGTCCCCGCGACTACGTCCGCGTGGAATTTAAATTTATTTTTCTAAAATAAAAGTAGCCTAAGTTTATCCTTATTAAATCAGATACCTGTCAAAAAGAGATCCGTCAAAATCGGCCAGCCATTTCAGAGATTATCCGGAACAAACAGACAGTCAGACAAAAATTGTAAAAAATGTTATTTTGGTGTATGTACATATTTATATTCATATGCATGTAGTAAAAAACGGTTATTTCAATATTACAAACAGACACTTCAATTTTATTTACATTTATAGATTTATCTATAATTTAAATAGGTCGGTACCTTGTATGTTTGCTACAGAACAATAGGTAAAAAAATTTTTTTTTCTATTATCCGAACTATAAATGCCAATTTCTAAAATCAAATTATATATTTCCATTTTTAAAATTGACGCTGACACTTTTTTTTTTTTGTATTAACACCAATGACGTAGTTAACACTTTCGGCACGGGGTCATACATAATATTGTCGTATGGAGTGTGTGAGCCTTGAGGTGTAAGACTAACAAAGGACACTATTTTATGGCAGCGCCGTGGGAACTGACCGACAACCTTCACACACAGCAGTCGTCAGCTGATGTTTCCTTTTCAATAGGGTTGTCAATAAACCTAGACATTTTATTAGTGAAGTATATTTCGTAACATTAAAATGTAAACCAATTGTAAAGTAAATATCATAATAAAATATGTGTTTTATTAACATATTTAATAACATTTAAAGTACAATTACTTTTTATACATTTATTAAGTCACGATCACATTCAGGTCTTATATCATTTTCATAAACAATTTGTTGTACTCGGAACTGAACTATTATATTATATTATGTATTTACGGTTATGGGGTTATACGTATGTATTATAAATCATAGGTTAATCTATATTAAAACGGTCAAATACCAATTTTTGTGGTTTTAAGCTTCTTCCAAATCACGCAACCGATTTTGATACAGTTTTCACTATTATTTATAGAAATTCTTCCGTAAGATGTAATACTACATTACGACCTCCATCTCATACTCTATATATTCGCATTAAGCTGAGGCAGGAACATAAAACCAAAGTCTCTTTTTGTGTCTATCTGCCCTAAATCCACTTTTGTAAAGTTACACGTCTATGATGTACATTTTTTATGGTTGATAGTGGAATGGTGCATCCACCTACGCTGACGGTTTACGCTGGCGGTGGAGTATAGGATGAACATGAGGTCAGGTCAGATAGCCCATTCTGGCATAATTCACCAGGATTTCATGATGGTTTCCAGAGGGAACAACGTGGAGGTCAAACTGCTACAATACACTACTAGCAATGGTAATATAATAGCAATATTAGTAATAATAATATAAATTATTATGTATTTTATTCTTCGACAGAAAAGAAAACAGGTTTTATCGAATCTATAACTTTCGAACCAGTTTTCCGATACCAATAAGTTTTATAATAAGTAATGTTAATGTATTAATACTTAAAGCAGAAATAGCACTGTTTCTTGCTTCTCGTATCCGGATATGTGGATCGTGTATCAGTAAACATTTACCTAAATCACACAATTTATTTATAGAAGCTTCATACAGTCTTTATATTCGTTTCCGCTGTTACTTTGTGATCAAATTTTAAAGCATTTCCTTACATCCGTTCTAGCTGACATTTTGTATACATATGTAACTCAAACGACTGACATTATGGTGATGCAAGACTAGCCGGAAAGTGGACATATGTGGTCTAATTTATCTATAACTTTTAGCACAGATAACATAATATTATGTACTTTTACTGAGGTTGACAAAGTCCTCGACACCACTGTGTAACTTATTTCTTGTATTGTAGTTGAAGAGTGACGGTGTTTTGGACATAGAAATTTAGACAGCAGATAAAATATTAAAATAATAATGGTTTATACATTGACACAAGAAACATTTCAGAGACACAAAAGTGACATATTCAATATAAATAAAAAAGTACATAATATTAATTCATTGATGGTTGAAAGTATTATTCTATACTTTGGACGCAGGGAAGGAGGTATAAAAGTGTGACAGATTATATAAATATATATTCTATGATGGTTGAAAGTATAAAACTAAACTTTCGATACAGTAAAACTGTAAGCGAAGCAAGTAGCCCGTCATAGTAATGAATGAGGGCTTTTGGGGCGTCACATGAATCATCTTGTCACACCCCTGACACCCCTCAATTGTTGCTAATATGGTTTCCGTAAAGCTGTTAAAGTTTATAATAATATTAATAACCGAGGACAATTTCAACAGACCCATTTAGTCCCAAGCTAAAGTAGAGCTTTTTTCCCGGATACCCGCTATTCGTTGTTCATATGGTTTCCGTGTTGCTGTTAGTGTATATAATAATAATAACCTAAGACAATTTTAACAGCGCCATTTAGCCCCAAGCTAAAGCAGAGCAGAGTTTTGAGTAATAAACAACTGGTAGAAGCATTTAAATACATTTTTTTTGTAAATACATACACATAGAAAACATCCAGATTGATACAAACAATCATACTCATGCATACAAATGTTTACACCATCTGAAGAATGAACCCGCGACCATCGGAACTAAAATGGAATGCTAAACCACTAGACCACCTAAGCCGTTGCGTGGAAGTGAATAAAAAAGAAAAATCTTAATAGAAAAAAAGTAATGTTTAATTGGACAACCCTTAGATACTTTGTATTGTAAGCACTATGACGAAGACGCGAAAATAATTAGTCATAGTCGATCCGCCTCTCTGAATACGTAAACACCGTAAAAAAATTGTACAACAAGAGGATCTGAAACATACGTACACAACATCCGTGTTGTCTCTTAAGTTACAATTAATTATCTGTGGATACGAAATTATTATTTTGTTATTTTGATTTGACTTATTTTTTGTTTCGATTTATAATTGTTCTAAATGACTTTATGAATGGTTAATTTAGTTTTAATTTGTTTTGTTTCTCAGAATAGTCCTTTAGGTAGGAATCTATTGAAATAAAATTATATAAATAGAAACTCGAAATCTAAATTAAAAATAAATAATATTTCTTTTTTATTGATAATATGGAAATAGAAATTATAAAGCATTAAAAAGAATGAGTATGATGTTGGTCTATCGTGGTGATTGCCATTGACCCAAATAAGGTACGAGAGGAGTGGAAGGTTTGTTAGAGTGTCAATCTTTATCATATTGAAACTAGGACTTCGATTCTTGGCATACTTTTATGTTCAAAACGAAACGTAGTAACAAGTAATATAATTAACAATACTTTATTTTTATTAACAATTATTAGTTATCTCCTGGCATAAACATTAAAATCTAAAAGCAAAATAACAGCTGATGACTTTGAATCACCTCTACAAATTTTAATAAATTGCAATTAAAAACAACCTTGATTGAAAGAAAGAAAGAATTTTTAAGAGCAACAATGTCACAGGCATACAGACAGACACGTCAAACTCAAAATAATACTCCTCTCTTTTTGTTAGGGGCTAAAAATTCATTGTAGTAGCAGGAAACTTAGATTTCCGCCGATAAAAATTCCTTATATGCTTAAGCTCTAAAGGCTTTAGAATACTAAATAATTATTCATTTATTGACAAAATAATTTCATATATTGATCAACTCGTTTAAAATAATAGTAATAAAATGAAAAGAACAGATTAAAAAATATAACTTTTATTGGTATCTACATTATAATTCTTATACATCGATTAATCTTTTTAAATATATTACATGACAATGACATACATTATAATTAAATGTGTTATTAAACATGACTCCAACCTATACGGTCTTTGGATAAATCCATTACGTGCAATTCAATATAAATTCATTTTAAGTACAAAACCGTTATAACTACAATAGCACCTTTCATTAGAATCTGTGGAGGACAGTCACTCGAAGTAAGGCACGCAAAATTTTCGTTAATCGTAACGTAGAATTAAATACATTTTGTTGTTGGAAATAACAATACTATTTAGAACATAATACGAATTCCAAAGGCAACAAAATATTCACGATTTATTATCTACATCTAATTAAACGTGTTTCATATACAATAATAAAAAAGTGTATCTACTGTAGGATTTCTTAAAAATAGAAATGTGACTCTTTTTTTTCTTTATTATCAATTTTTTTATTTTTTTCTGTTTGGCGTTTGCAATTCTTATGTTGTTCTATATTCAAATACTTATTTTATAACCGCGAGAAAAATGATTAAAAACAGTAAAGTGTATTTTTGAAAACAGAATGCGACAGATTAAAAACAGTAGATACAGAGAACAACTAATAGTATTTTATAAATAGTTAGTTAGATACTTATATATGATTTAAATATTTGATTACAACACGAAACGCTATACTAAATGTTTGATAACAACAACAATGTTGGAATGTTCTCATAAAAATACTCATGTTGAATAACTAACGTTAAAATATTCGAAATTTAACACTATGATATTTTGACCAAAATGAAAATAGAAGTATAATAATATTAATCGCTGTATTCAATAGCGAGTTTGAGCCCTAACAATCCTATTCTCATTTTAGTCAGATCTTAATATACAAAAAACTGTAAAATTAATTAATGTTTGATGTAAGGGACATCTCAGATCTATATAGGACGGAATTGTTGAGGTTAACATACACAATCGTTATTTATAGCAATAATGGTTGGCATGTTTTAGGTCACGAAGGCACATTCACGTATTTGGATGTTGATATCTGAAACAAAAATGAAATTCTTAGAATTATATAAAAATACGACAGTGATGTAGCGTAATGGGTAATCACTTCACCACTGTTGCATTACATATGATTACAATATTTTAATACATCTTGAGGTATCATTTCTTTACTCATTTGTTTCCTGTGGTAGCTGGATAGTACTTTAATGGTTTGAATTTAGAGTTCAGTTTACAAATACACGTAGGCACTGAGTTTGTTTATTTCGCCATTCTACTTAACGAATCATCATAAAATTGGACGCGTAGTATTTGGAGATGTAGAGAAGGAAATAGGCTATCCTTTGTTTAGTTAAACATTTTTTTTTTGCTATGATATCGTGTTATCGTGTTTCTCCTACAATTGCAGTATCAGGAAAAGGAGGTGAAAAGATGAATCCAGCTGCTGACTGCGACTCCTCGTGCATCTGCTCCGTTTGCAGTCGCGTCACGCGCTGCTGCAGCAGTGTAGAGAGAGAGAGAGAGAGCGAGAGACAGTCTGAGAGGGAAAAAGAGAGAGAGAGAGATAGACTGAGAGTGTGAGAGAGAGAGACACTAACCAGTAGTCTGCGGTGGGCGAGTGCGCGTGCTCGAGGCGCGCGTCGTGGCGCTGGTCGCGCTGCAGCGCCACGTACTGGCGCACGAGCCGCGCCACCTCGTGCGCCTGCTCCGCCTGCAGCCGCGTCACACGCTGCTGCAGCAGCGACCCGCACTTCACGTCCAGGAACAGCGTGCCGTCCTCTGACCGCACCTGGTCACAATATGAAAATTTTAGCACTCTATCATCAAGTATACTAAATTGTGTATAACGGGAGAAGTTTTGTAGCGAATTGACTTCAAATTTTCGAATAATATTTCTTCAGTATCAGAAATTTATCGGAAATTAACAGGATATGATGCATTACATCTTGGTTCTCCGGAATGACAACACATATGTGGTCTCGTCACATGATAACTGTTGATGTAAATTGGAGATGATTACCACATATCATCAGCTCGCCTGCTTATTTGGCATTGAAAAAATGAAAAGTTATAGTATGTTCAGTCATATAAGTATGTTCAAACGAGGTGGTGTGGTGTAGATCGGTATTTACCTTATAAATATAGTTAAACCGGTTGTAATAATAATTCTATAGTAAATATATGTATTTACCTCTCCAGTCAGCTCGTGACTACGATTAGTGCAACTTAGTACAAACATCGAGAGGTCACCTTTATTTATCTTAAAATTATTCGTGTTAAATCCCGTTGTAATATATTTATAATGTGAATGGTATTCACCTTCCTGGTGGAGATGAGTTCGCTGTAGGGCCAGTGCGTGTCGGTCTCGTGCGTGGCGGGGTGCAGCAGGTGCACGCCGCGCCGGTTCAGTGCCAGCACGTGCTCGCGCCACTCGCCCGCGCTGCCGCCCGTCACGCGCCGCACCGCGAAGAACGACGAGCCGAATAGTGGCCAGCGGGACAACACCTGTTATGATCATTATTATTTGATTAAGATTTCTATTTTATTCGTCCTTTTAAAAGCTACCTAGACCCGTCAGGGACAAGAATTGAAGGATATTCCTAAGAATATCCTAGATACACTTATATCGCTCTTAAGAGTTATGGATTGTATCTCCTCAGGGTAGAGTGTATACTTTCCAAAGGAGGGAGAAAGATTAGTTTATGCATTTGAGTGGCTTACAACCACATAGGATGTGTAGTGGCGTTTCCTCCTCAGATTGGCAAAATTTGCAGATTGTTGTTGAGCTCAGGCCAAAGTTTGCCAATTGTTTATTCAAATTGCAGTGTCGAATGAGTGCTCTAGTCATAATGCACATATTGTATTTACTCAATAGCAATAGTCTATTGGAGTATTCAAGGAAAAATTCAGGGCCGACCAAGACCGGGCAAGCGCCGCACGTGATGGCTGAAGAACATAACTGTCTTAAGTTCTTCAGCCATGACGTGCGTGCTTGCCCGGTCTTTGACTTGTTCGGGATTAGCATAAGATCTCTGTTCAAAGCAGCTGTGGACAAAGTTAAGATCGCCATGATGATGGCCAACTTCCAGTAGATGTGTTCCGTCTGAAGAAAAAAATTGGAGTATCGATTTGGAGAGTGGTATAATTGGACCATATGGCGGTACCTGGAGCACTTTGGCCTTGGCGGCGGCGGGCGCGAGGTGGCTGGCGGCGGGCCACTCTGCGGCCACCCAGGCGGCCCAGCGCTGCGGGCGCGGCTCGCGCAGCGCCAGCAGCGGCTTGGGCAGCAGGAACTTGAGGTCGCGCGGGTGCGGCGCGTCCGGCAGCGCGGCCGCGCGGTGCAGCAGCGCCGCCACCAGCGCCGCGTCCCGCACCGCGCCCGCCGCCGGCGCCGCGCCGCCCGGCAGCACCACCAGCAGCCCCTCCAGGTAGTCCGGCGCCACCTGACGACACACAACCCTTCAGTCTTATTCCGGTTTATCCGGCTCGAAGGATCATATTCCTGATTAATTTATATGACCACACACGTTACCACTACACAACCATTCAGCTTAATTCCGATTTATCCGACTCGAAGCATCATATTGCTAGTTACTTTACTTTTAGTGGTCCTACCACACGCATTACTTTTGAATTCGTTTGTTCGGCTCGAAAAATCATATTGTTGATTACTTTATAGGACCGCATGCATTACTTTTGTACTCGTTTGTCCGGCTCGAATGACAGTAAAGAAAAGACGTAAACAATATATTAAACAACATATATAAGTTACAATAAGGCGTTTTCAAGAAGGCATTATTAAATTTATTGTGTGTAAAATTATTATAATTATTTCACGATAACAAATAGGTTCAGTTTTTAATACATAAACCGTAACAATTGTATTGCAATTACCACAGTTAAAATATAAAAATTAATAGTCTTGGAAAATTTGGTTAGAAATTCCCCAAAATAGTTACAAGTTAGTAAGATCCCACGTTGGGATACGTAGACACTGGCATAAAGCAATTTGAAATAACAAATAGAAAAAGATAAGGCAACAGACCTGGTTGAATAGAACTTCTGTGTAGAGCGGTGGCGCGTCTGTCCTGAGTGGATGATGCCATACGGAACGGCAGAAGATGAGGTAGAAGGGGTGATGAGCGCGCTGCAGCTCCGTGGTCACGTCCAGCACGTACTCGTCGCCGGCCAGCGGCATCGTCAGCGCGTCGCCAGCCACGATGCAGTACAGCGAGAACTCCGCGCGTTCACCCTCACTCGACACGCCGATCTACAGTGCAAATCACAATTAAAATAGTACTACCATTTGAGGTCTTGTAAGTAATGGGATTAATGATACCATAATAATGTATATTGCTAGTTTTGGGGTTTTATTTCTGAGTAACCTGTATCCTTTCTGAGTAATAATAATTTCCTATAGATCTTGAAACCTATTTAAAAATTGGAAAAAGCTGACAATATATAGGTAATGTCAAATTTGTACTATAGCACATAAGGGATTGTTAGTAACGGTACTAATGATACCATAACTAACATTGCAGCTCCCTCTGGCAACAGTCAAATTTATTTCAAAAACTTTAAAATTTACCATACTAAAAAAATATAAGACTCTTTAGATAGTTTCTTTATCGTTATTCTTTTAACATTATTGTATGTAAATAAATTTAAACTTAAATAAAGTTATTTGATTTTTATTTTAATTAAAGTAACTATAATAACTACTTAACTTGAAGAATCAAGTACTGAAGGTACTAACAAGATCCCAGCAGTAACTAAGAGTAACTACAATCACTCTACATCTCTAAATAATATAGGTAAATGAATTACAAAGTACAGACACGGTACTTCGATCCAGTTATTCGTGACTACGTACTATAATAATAATAATAAAACATACGTAGCGAAATATACGTATACTAACAAGGTCGCAGAGTTCGTTGACGATGTCCTGTACGACGGTGGCGCAGCGCGTGTTGACCACTCGTTCAGCGCCGCCCGGTAGCCGGTACAGTTGACGTCGCGCCGACCGACCCGCTGACACCGCTGTGACCTATACATAGCATATATATTTACTCACAAAACGATTATTTCATGTAGATTCATGAAAATGAGGGGGTATACCAAGTTCAAAGGAATGGAGACGGATGAGTACCACGGTCGTCACAACGAAGTGGTAACTGTAGTGATAGCTGTGCTGTGCATGGACATCAGCTTCTTTATTATGAGCAATCTCTTAAAATTGAATATGTCAAGTAAGGTCTTGTACTTGACTTGTGTAAGTAAAAATAAGAATAAAAAAAGTTGTACCTCTAGTTAGGTGTTGTTGTGAGTATACAACAATACCTAACTACCCGTACAACTTTTTTTTAACTATTCTATTATTTATTTTATCTATTAACTACTCGCATAGAAAAACACTACATGTTTTTCTTGTTCAAAATTCAAAAATCATATGAATATGGCAGAGATTTTGCAAGGTAAGCATACTCTTCAGGAACGGCAAAACATGGTGAACATTGGTGATACCGTTCCCATTCCCTATAAAGCATATTAACCGTAAGCTAGTTTGCCATTACAGATACAAAAAAAAAAGAAAAAAAAAATAGCAAAAGACCGTATGTACCTCTTCAACGCTGGGCACGTTCTTTCGTCCGCCGCATCTTAATGTCTTCCTCAAGTTTGCGAGACACACGGCCGCGGTGCCCTGACACGGCCGCCTGCGGTCTGCCGCAGCCGCCGACAGGTATTCCACAAGGAACGGCCTGTAATATATAAAGTTAGTAGTAATTATTGTAATAATAATCATTTATTCAGCATATAGAGTAAAAATATAGAACACTTAAAAGCTAATATCGCGCTATGAGCTGAAAGGGCCGTCACTGCAGCGTTGATTTTCAGTGGAGTCACTCGAAAAAAGATATAGCATCCTTGACAATGATATTACTGACTTTAAATATATAAAATAAAGATTGTACATATCTTTAGGTAGCTATGCAGTCGTTCCCAAAGTGAGCAAATACGTCTTGTGGGTTAAGGGATAAAATTAAACTGGAATTATTATATTATTATATTACTGGCTGTATAGAACAAAATTAAGTACAGAAATAAAGATAATCTTTATTCAAATAAACTCAATATAAGCACTTTTGAATAGTCATATTTTTTTATTCTACCATTCATTCGGAACACAGATTCATTACAAGAAGTATGAGCAAGAAACTTGTCTTATGCTCTTTTGAATAAATGTTTTTTTTAATAAATAATTACACAATAACAAGTAAGAGGCATGCGATAATCAACATAGAAACCGCTAAGAACTTATTCTTAGTGCAATCACATAATATTGTCGGCGCTATGAATTTTAAGTTTTTTCTACAAAAACTTTATTATCGTGAACGTGTTTTATGTTTGTACGGTTCTCTTACATACTGTATCAGTAAATTATTAAAATAAAATATCAACGACGTCAGCATCTAACTTCAAAACTGTACTCTATTGACCAACTAATTAAACATAAAATTCCATAACAAAATTACAAACTTAAAATTACCTGAGTGTGTCAGAGCATGTGAAGTAGGCAGCGAGTATGGACATGAGTCGCCAGGCTCGCTGGCAGGAGTCGGGCGCCGGCGACCGATTCGAAGTGGTCTGCTTCATAAGCTGACAGTATACCTCGTCTCGGAGTTCCGGTACTGAGTGGCAATGCTGTGAAAATAATATAATAGAACATTCTTTATTCAAATAAACAAAAATTTAAGCACTTTTGAGCAGTCATGCTTTTTTTTTAATCTACCGCTTTAAGTTCAGTAAGCTGTCTCATAACAAGAAGAACGAGCAGAAACTGTTGTTCTTTTAAATAATTGTTGTAACTTTACCTTTTTAAGTTGAATGTGTGAATACAAATTACTAACTTGCACAATTCATTAAGATTAAGTAAGTCATGAGTGAATGGGTAAATAAAATAAAATCTTGTCCGTTCTGCTATTTAAATTGCTCAAATAGTTAGTCGGCGGTTACCACTTACCACCAAGTAACCCGTATGTTCGTTAAAAAGTCTAAGATTATCAAAATAAAAAAAGGTATATGAACTCACCATAAGTACTGTATAAACACATTTAACTTCAGTCAAGTCCTGATGCATCGGCCTCTCAGCGGGCTGGAGGTCTCCGCAGTATGCGCGCACGCACGTGAAGCATTCTAAAGCTGGCGGCGCCAGCGCGGGCGGCAGCCGCAACAGTGGCGCGCGTAGCGGCGTCGCCTGCCATTTCACCACGTCGGTCTGCGCTTTCCATGTCCACTCGTTCCGTTTCGCCTTGCTCTTTAGCGACGAATCCGCTTTTAGTATTTCTAATCTGAAATTGGAGAGGATATTTATGAATACATTTTGTTGTTACTAGCAATTTTAGTAAATATTATAGTTTACTAATTTTTGCACGGTACATTGAGAAAATGTATATATTACTATAGGACTATGTAATGTTCGACGGGCTAGGTGGTTTATCAGCTTAGTACAGCACTTTACTTTCGATGGTCGGAGTACGATGCAAACATTTGTGTTCTTATTGGTCTGGATGATCTCTACGTAGATATGTTATGTATGTATTTAGTATTTGTATCAGTTGTCCAAAATTCATAACACAAGCTCTCATAAACAGGTATTTGTTGCTAGAAAAAATGAATGAAAATAGAGAGATGCTTGTAGAGACGTTTATTATTGCAGAGCGCAGTGACAGAAGTAATAATAAAACAGTTGTATAAAAAGAACTCTCATATTTTAAATATGGATAAACGAATATAAAAACTGCTAGTAATTCTCATTGTAGGTCTAACGCTAGATGACATGAATTTCGACCATAATTTATTGCAATGCTTTGTAAAGTGAGTATGTGTGCTATTACATATATAATGAAATATTTTAATACATATTTTTTTATTTTTCCGAAAAAATTCTCAAATATTTTCTTCCATGCAAACGTTGTATATCACGATTACAAACAACAAAAAAAAAACGTATGAGCCAAACAGGTGCAGTCATTCTAAAGTAATTATGTTTATGTACATTTAAGCAACTGCTTTTCATTTGCATAGATTAAAAGCAGGCTTAACTGTTTTAAAATAACCTATTTTAAATTCAATAAATTAAATACACGTAGTTTTTGTATACACTTAGTCTTGTACTTGTATAATTTTAATAATCAAATTATATTATAATATAACTAGTCCTAGTGACTAGTATTCACCTAAGTAGGCGACTTAAGCTGCGCAGCCTAACTCAGCCGACCATTATCAACATAACTTTATGAGTTACATTGTAATATATAGCCTATATCATTCTTGATGAGATTCGTATAAAATGGCGAAAGAAAATCAAATCGGTGAAGGAATTCCGGAGTTTATTTTCCATACAACAAAGTATTTTGCTGTAGTATAAACAAGATAAAGATGTATATTTGGCAAAATATCATTTGTTAAAATTATAACTATTTCCTATAGAAATAAAATACAATTTCCTCCTTTACTTAATGATGAGTATAAGAAGTATATCTAAGAGAAATAATGGATTTAACCATAATTCGCTAGCCGTCAGCGTATCCCAAACTATTATACACTATTATATGCAAATATAAGGTATTGTTTATTCGGCAAACAAGCGGAAACAGTTGCATTCGATGTAAATGCACCGGTGCGTTGCAACCATTTGTATAACTATTCGCTAACACCGACCGATGCGCGTGCGCAGTGTCGTGTCTAATTGTTGTTCGTTGCCGGAACAGGATGTGTAATTGTGCAGTTACAAGAGAAAATATTATAATCTTTTATATCAAATGTATTACTATTATTTTACATATTATCCTAAAAAATCCTTTTAAATTTTGCGGTTTTCTCAATAATGACATATGTTTGTGTAAGGGATGTGTGATTATGCAGTTACAAGAGAAAATATTATAATCTTTTATATCAAATGTATTACTTATTATACTAAAAAAAAAGAAAATATCTAAATTAACTAGAGAAGAAAATTTCTAGTCTATCAAATACCTAACTATATTTGTTTCAGGAGTATATCTGATAAGCATACCATGTGAACACTAGATAGACTACATACCGATAAATTGACATATAGTTTTTTTTAGTGTCGACCAAATTTGAACTCACAACCTCTTTTCCTCTTATGGTACCAAACCATTAGGCCAATAATAATAATAATACATAAAAAATATCTATAACATAGTTATATTATATTCATCACTATGGTATTAGACATACAAAAAGAACAACAATCAGAGATAGTCTCTTTGTTAACAAGTAATAGATGCTAAAATATTCACATTTGCAATTCATCTAATTCACAGTTTTCTACGTGAAACGATATGACGAGTTTCGTGTAACAATTATGTTTTTTCAAGTATTGGTAAGTCATGTCGTTATTCTCGCAATTAGACAGATTGAGAATCGAATATAGAACTTAGTTTATGTAGAAAAAGCTGTTAAAACTACGCTACGGCCTTAATAACAAATAAATACTTGGTGGCATAAAATTACTACAGAAAAATCGGTATATGTATAGAATAGTAGTGTATAAAAAAATTAATATCATAATTTATTTTTTTACTATAGACTATTTATATATACTAAAATAATTAAAATATTTTACACAATTCATTAAATTTTCACAAAATCAAATAAGTCTATCAAAATTTACGACGATAGATTATTTATTTATGGTGAATTAAGGCGTGATCGTGGGTCATGATCTTTACGTTACGTTTTACCAGTTTTACGTTACGTCCAAGACAGAGAGAAATATTTTTATTTTATTCATAGATACTATAACTGCAGTATAATTAAGGTAAGTTGCATAATACAATATTCATATTTAACAATCTTAGAAATGTTGGCCCTATCGACAGTTAACGAATTATAGAATACTTTAATATATATACCAAAATTTATTAAAACATTTATAATCATATTGCTAACTCCATATAAAGTCATAACATATGAACAATAGCAAGGACTTCATCACAAGAGAAATTGTGAATCCTGTAGTACTTTTAACAATTATGCGTTGTCACCTGAGGACTCAGTAATTTTACTTCAATATTTCACTCCTTAATTCTGGAATAGGTAAAGTTTATAAAGAAAATTGATTTACGGTAGAAATAGGTGAGGCAAAAGCACAAACGCAGACGAATTTGTATCAAATGTTCTGGTAAACAGTGCAAACTGTGTTCTAACAAATTACGTGTTCTTACCACTGTTATGAACGTTATTTAAACCACAATAACACTGTGCTATTGTATTCAGTCCTTTAAATAGCTAGTTTAGTGTTAAGTTGGTTAATATCAGCACTTAATTAGACGACATTCACAAATCTAATTCAAGCCTATGATATATGTAAAGCACAACCTATGGTATTAATAAACACTCTCTTAATGAATATCATAAGCGGCAGGACGCGAGCACCACTAGAGGTGCCTTCAGACTGGAGTTGCATCCATCAGGTTCCCCTTCCACGGGTTTAAGATGCCTTCTGCACTAGCCCATTTTCCAGCCAGGTATGACTAATTCTAATGGAATAGTTAAAAAAACACATCTTACAGGATAATCTTCTCGTCGTCACTAATTGTCGCATCACCGAAGTCGTCCGACAAACTATCGCCCGACATTTCGGTCGTGGTTTCATACTGACCGATCGACACGACCGACATCGTTCAACTGCGGTGTGAACAGCGTGGTCAGCGAAAGTATTGGGTATTGGCTATAATTTAGCATTTCATTCCGGCTTTCTTTATGTTTGTACAAAATTTAACTGTAACGCTACGTGTGCGCGCATAAAACAGCCGTGTAATTACAGGCTATCGAATTAGCTGGTTACATCAACATGCTTGCGCTGGTTATGCCCGCTTGGATTTCTAAATAACGAATTAATAAACATGCTACCCGTATATTGAATGTATAATTACTTTTTTACCTATGTTCATATACATTTTACCAGATAAATAATCTGTCTGTATATGTAAGTATATTTTCGCTGTTTTTATTGCATTTCAAAATAAGCTTATTAATTTGACAACACAATGTACAGATCTCCAATTTACTTTAGGATCCAAATTCTCATTTTCTGCTGTCATATATTTTTATGTTAAATTTGTGGAGATATACATAAATATTCATTTCTAACTTCTAGCAAATTATAGAACAAAATAAAATCTCTAGATAGAAAAAACGGTCAGCTTAGAAGTACTTATTTTTTCATGTACGTATATATAATAAAATAAATTAACAATTAAAATCACGACTACTGAATAAGTGAGCACTGAGGTAACCATACTAATACTATAAATGGGAAAATGTGTCTATCTCTTTGATATTTGTTTATCTTTTCTAGACTAAATGGCTAAACGGATCTTAATGAAAGACGTGAAGATACAGAGGACGTATATAGTTTATCTATTACTTTAAAAACGGTAGATGAAATTGCGTGTAACATCATGTTTATATTTTACTCCACACTACGCCCTCTACAAAGCAACAGACGAGATCATTAGCTACATTTGTACCAAGAACAATAAAACTGAAGCGAAACAAACGTTATGTAGAGCGTTTTTCACAACACGAATCATTAAACAATGGAGAGTACTCCGTCTATCACCAGACTCTCTCCGCCTGTTAACACGGAATTGACAAAATCATGTGCAACGAATGCGTTTCCAGTAATTGTAGCATTGTAACTGCACTTATGGGCATATTTTTCTTGTATAAATAAATAATCCTGGATAATTAATACAGTGCCATCTATTCCCACGGTAAGCTGAGCTTGTGTTATGGGTACTAGCAAACTGATATATATACTACATAGATAGATATAATTAAGATAAGATATTTTTTTTGTAAATATATACGTAATATACATAGAAAACACCTAGATCGATACAAACAATCATACTCATGAATACAAATGTTTACACCGTGCGAGGAAACGAACCTGCGACTATCGGAAGTAAGGCGGTGTACTAACCGCTAGGCCATCGAGGCCGTCGTTGTATGCATGATAATGGAGTGGTGTACCCGCCTGTGCTAACGGTTTACACTGACGAGGCACCTGTCGAGGATGACAGGAAGTTGCAGTCAGGTCAGTAGCCTATCGTGGCGAATTTGCTAGGAAGTCAATACAATGGTTTCCAGGATAGACCATAGCACAATTTATGCTTACTTATATTACACTATGAAATACTAGATAAACATTTCGCCTATTTGCTGTTAAAATGTGTTTTGATAAAAGATAGCTAATATCCGTCATAGTGATACAATCTATATTCGTTCCGCTGTTTAGTCGTAAAAAGGTGAACACAAACAGATGTACTTTTGCATTTTCAATATAAGTAAAGATAATATAATATAACAAAATACGTTTTCTATAAATTAAAATTTTTCAATTCATACTTTTACCCCTTACACCTATCAATACAAGCTTAAATTAACTATAAACTCTACACCGCGCTGACAAGAGTATTGATAAGAAAAAGTAAAATCCTCGCTATGGTAACACTGATATAACACTGGCTGAAAAAACTACAAACTCCTTAATGCACTTATAAAAAAACTAAAATCCAGTATTGGATACTTGCACTCTATTCTTGATTCGTGCTGCTGCAGCACACGGCATGGCAGAAGATTGCCGCTTTCAAACTGCGACAATCCCGCGACCTCGCGCGACGCGGCACTGGCGTTCCGCGCGAATGATGTTCAAACACTACTCCATCTAGGGCTGTTTCACATTTTTTCCCAAACACTTTTTATTGAGCATTGTTTTTAAAAGTTACAAGCCCATGTCTGTACACAGTTGCAGCACATCAATGTTACGAAAAACGTTTCTTTTCCTATCAATTTGGGTCACGTTATGGCACAAAAGAAAATGACCTCAGCGTATTGAAGTACGTACCACGTGACTTACAATGGCATTGTCTCTTATTAAGTTGACAGAGTGTCGATTAATTGTTTTTATTTTCCCATTAGGTATGATTCAAGTTCCTCGAAAGCTGACATGGCCCAGTTTAGTACGTAGTACTTTAGACAATTTGACTATAATATCTAGTAGAATGGAGAATTTATATGTGAAAAAAAATATTAAGATTTTTATCATGTATGTGTTTGTGGAAAGCCAGAAAGAAAACTGGCGTGTCTGCTGTCACTATGCCTTGTATTTGTACCTAGTAATTTCTCTGTTATACACCACCGTAGATTTATATTTAAGTCAAATTAAAATTGATTATACATATATGACATTTTACGAGCTGTACAATACTATGTATATTAGGCGATAACATATCTATTTATGCCAAAATGCTTACTATTCACTGTTTATTATTTGAAATTATTACTTAGGAATCGCACAAAGCTAGTCTATAGATAAACTAGCGATTTCAATCGAAACTGAGACATAGAGCTGTGTAAATAAGTTGTTATTTAAGAAAGTATTGAAGGAATACAATTTGTACTTATTGAAAATTAATGTAATGTAATATCATATGATGATAATCACATTATTTATCCTAAACTTAAGTTTAAACATGTATTATTATAATGATGTACAATGGAAAGAGTGAAGGCAGACTTTTTTGTTAATTCTTGGCTTCTGAAACTTTATGAACTAACGGTAGATTTGACTTATTATGAGCGTCTGTAATAGACCTATACAAATAAAGATATTTTGATTTGATTTAAATTGACAAGAGACGAAAACCTTTCTTTGGAAATACAATGAAATAGCTTCAGTTTAGCGAAGATATATTCGTATAATCGATTTGAAAAGATTCTCCTATTGTAATCGTTTAAAAAATAGTGCGCACAAACAGCCTGACAGCCCTAACAAAGTATACGTAAATCATTAATAAAAAGTACGGAGGGATACCCAACATTCAATGCAAATTCACCCCGGTGTACCCCGGGCCCGGGCCATTGGAACTGAGTACGCGGGAAACATAACTGTGCTACAATTACACTCGTGTAATGAACATTACAAAAGTAATTATACAGTAATCGTTGGCCATCTTAAAATTGTGTATTGTTATTACGATTAATTAATAGCTGGGGTAATAAAAAACTTTAGTTCCGTAATAAATCTCTACGCCGGTTCAAAAATATTAGTACTTTTTGTACAACAATTATAATTTTATAGAATACTGAGACGGAAGTCGTAGTATGTATAAAATTATAAACATTTGTCAATTGCAGACATGGAATAATGTATCTAAAGGACATAATTGTTAAAGTTCAAAGTAAAATAAAAATTATTTATACATTTAGGACATCCGTCACATATATTTTATATCTTTTAGCATTATCCCTACCGACTGTTCATTACTTCAGTTGAGAAAAACTAGATTATTTTAATAATTATTTTTATGTCTACAATAAATTTGTGTCTATACACTTGTAATATTTCTGTCAATACTCGAGACCCATCCATTAGTATCTCTCAAGATAACATAGATTTAAGTTAAGTGTAAAGACAGTCCACGTTATGACTTCGTGTCGATGTACGCGTTACTAATAAGCCATGTAGAACACTACCAAATGAACTTATGAATGTACAATAAATAGTACAATTACTCCACCTCTATACACACTACCTAGATTGTACAATAAATTATGTAGCGAGTAGCAACACCTAATCACATCGTTGTTGATGATGATGATGGTTTTTTTAAAACCCGATCAAGAAATATGTAGTGTTATATACGATGTGATTAGGTGTCCAGAAATATCCATTTGCGTTTATTTTATAGGTGAAATTGGAATGCTTTACTCGCCTGTGCTAAGTTGCTAAGAATGTTATGGTTATACTAACACTGTAGCGTATTATATAATGTAATGAAGTGTCGCTACCTATATTGTTTATTGTAGTATCAAGGTTGTGTAGTTGTGAGCTTACTGGAATAAAAAAATAATTGTACTATGATAGTATGTTACAAGGCTTAATAGGAACGCGAGCACTTAACGCGGAGTCGTAATGCTGTCTGCTTTCATACTGAACTTAAATCTATGTATAACTGGAGACGTAAACTAATGGAAGGGTCTCGAGTGTTGACAGAAGTATCACAAGTGGCCCAAAATAATTCCGATTATCTCTATCAATTTGTTTCCTCTAATATCCAGTTGTATTGCGTCCGTTTGAAACCATCGGCAATGGTTGTAGACTTAAAGCTGATTGCTACACATCATTGTGTGAGGACGCGACAACAATGGGCAGGTGCAATTATAATGGTCATCTGGGATTCTTTAGAAATTAACCAACTTTGGGCAGATGAAATCTGCTTTACATTGTTATTATTTTTTAAATAGGGCTAGGCCATTTATGCTTGTTGTAATTATGTATATTTTTCAAACCCTTTTATATTTTTCAAAATAGGCTTATTATTCACAAATTACAATCTGTTTCCAGTCATAAGACATCAAAAGTTAGCGGCCTTGGCGGTCTAGCGGTTTAACATACCGCTTTATTTCGCGGTCGCGGGTTCAAACATTTGTATTTATGACTATGATTGTTTATATCGGTCAAAAAATATTACAAAAAATATCTAAGTATTTGTAACAGTTATCTAGACCCATACCCATACAAGCTTTAGCTAGCTCAACTTGGGTCTAGATGGCGCTGTGTGAATTGTCCTGAGAATATGATTCACAATTTGCACATTTGTAGCATTAGCAGCGTAATAGGATTACCTGCACCAAATTGAGAAATAATAGATTGTTACGTCAAAAGATTCAAAAACTATTTTTCAATTAGGGAAGAATAGAATAAGTGTCGTTATGTGAACTCAAATAATGGTGTTACGTAGATCACAAAATTACTTAATAACATAGCTCACTATGAGTAAATAATTCCACAAAAGAAGCAAGAATATAATTGTGACGAAAATATTGTAGAAGTAAACATTATCGTTGTATTTTTAAGAGGTTTAGGCCTTTTAAAAGAGCAACACACAAGTTTCTTGCTCGTTCTTCTTGTGCTGAGAAAGCTTTCCGAACGAGTGGTAGATAAAAAACAAATTGTTATGACTATTCAACAGTGCTTAAATTAAGTTTATTTGAATAAATGATTTTCTATTCTATTTAGTGGGTGCTAAACATACTTGTAGTATAGTACTGCGACCTGTACATATACATATATAGTGTTTGTCCTTTTTTAGAAAGGCCGTCAGGGATATGAATTAAAGGATATTCTTAGGAGCGATGGATTACACAGAATAGAGTCTGTACTTCCAAAGGAGATATTTCGTTTACACATGAGTAAGCTACAACCACGGATGTGTAGTGGCGTATCCTCTTCCATCTGACAAAATCTGCAAATCTTTGTTAAGCACAGGACGAAAGCATGTGTTTATTTAATTTACAATGACCAGTGAGGGTTCTATAACCCTAGCTAGCTAGCCCGTTATTAGAGCTTATACTTGTAAAAAGAACTATAAAATTTCGTTCCGAATTGCCGAAGTCGGATAGGACTGAGACAGGATTTTAGTGTATATATACACAATGTATAATGTAAAATAAGACAAAAAATCCTATCGAATTGAAGAATTATGTCCTTTACAAAATAGGCTTAACATTTAACAAACATTTTATATTTAACAAAGCTTAAAAAAATAATATTAAAAATTAAAATTATAATATATTATTATTTAGTAATAATAACTTAAGCATATCTTATGAAATAGATTGGACAATACATCCATGACGATGATGTTGAATCATCATGAAAGTAGCCGAAATGTTATATGGTTGTGTTTTTCGCGCCAAATTGTCTATTGTACGCCCACTTTACCCTCTATTCTATTGTTTATGATAAATTATTTGTTTGGAGTTCCATTACCTATAATTGAATGTAAGCTATGTCGGTTATTAGGTACCAAAAACGTGTGCAAATTACAAGGTTTTTTTTATTACAATTAGTTGATTCACATGTCATATATTGATAGCCATATTCAAAATGCTATAGAATTTGTAAAATATAATCGACGTGGTTACCTCTATCTATCTACTACAGCAGTTTGCTTTGTTTAGGTTTAAGAGTGAGACAAGTTAACAAAGTTACAGGATAAGAGGCATGGCATCTTAGTGCTACGGTAAGGCAACGCCCCATGTACCACGGGCGTCCCATGATAATGTGATATCCATAGTCCATATAGGCGTAAGTCATATCAGCTAAGTTCTATCTATATCGCTATCTAGCGAACTTTGAAAGGGGATCTCAAAGGAAGGCAAGAAAACAAACTTTGTTACTAATATGACATCCTATAGAAATTATTGTCGATACAGAGATAACAATATCAACAGGGGAATATATAATACTAGCTGTCCAGGTAAACGTTGTTTTGCCTTATTTATAAAAAAAAAATTTAGGGGTGGACTACCCCTGACATTTAGGGGGATGAAAAATAGATGTTGGCCGATTCTCAGACCTACTCAATACGCTCACAAAATTTCATGAGAATCGGTCAAGCCGTCTCGGAGGAGTATGGGAACGGAAACTGTGACACGAGAATTTTATATATAAGATATATTGGGAAGTTTCCGAAATGGTTCGTCGATGCAGCAGTAGGTACTTTTATTTTATTCCTTTTTCAAATTACACTCCACATAAATTGCGTCGCTGTACATTCACGTCTGTCGCCTCGAACAGAGTGACAGTAGCCCGCTCCCTCCTTGTTCCCGGCCTCTTTATATCTACTACGGCGGCACAATCATGACGCCACCAACATCATGTGACTCACTACGGTTCCAAATTTGAAATGTAAGTAACAAACTAGTCAACTTGAGTGTTCTTTATGTATTGTAGCTAACATGTATGAATTAAGAATTAGATTTTCATTCATTCATTCATAAAGAGCCGTGGTAGAGCTATCATACAGAACGCAAAACTAACCTAATATAGTAAAGTGCAACATATTTTTTCTATTCAGGAACATTATCAACGCGTAACATAGTCTTAGTCTTATATACTGTATTTTTTAAATTATTTGCGATCTATAAAATAATTGTATCCATGCAAAGTCGAGGCAGAGTGCTAGATTGTAATAAATAAAACTATATAATGGTGGTTACATCGTTACCATTCGTCAGGTAACTAGCAGATACGATCTATGATCATGTTTCTTGTATTACGCGTTTCCGGTTCTAACACGTGTTATGTAATACATTTTATAAGACAAAGTAAATAAATATATCTAGCATTTCTTGATTTTATCTAAATTGATTGATGGAGCGCCGTCTTTTTTCATAGCATGGTCTTTTTTCATAACAAGTTGCATTGCAAGATTGCAGCCGTAAGCACCTCAACACCAGATAAATTGCAAGTGCGTTGCCGGCCTTTTAAGAAGGAATAAGTTCTTTTTTTTTACAGGTTTGAATATCGTATTGGTTTGGAAATACCATTTATGTATAATAATAATAATAATAACAACCTGGACACTTTTAACCACAGTATCTAGTCTATGCTAAGCAGAGATCATGTAATGAGTACTAGACAACTGATAAAAATACTTAAATATATTTTTTGTACATTCACATATAGAAAACACCCAGACCGATAAAACAATACTCATGAATATAAATGTTTGTAACGAGAAGGGAATCGAACCCGCAATCATTGGAAGTAAAGCGGCATACCATCGTTAAACCACTGAGACTGTCAAATTAGATAATTTATTTTGTTAAATTCAATTGTTTTTTATTCATAACTGTTATTGTTAACGAAGTATAAAATGTTGTACTTATTAGGTTTCAAAAGATCCGTAGAAATATTGATTGTATTCCAGAATATAGACCTGCAGATGGGTTGTTGATGGACCTGTTGCTGTTTGCCACGATTTTCGTATAAAAAAAATGGATGCCGCCGAAAAAAAATTCTTTAAGTTATTCTATACAATTATACATAGAATCCAGAAATTGTTCTCCGTTTTAAGTGGCGATAATTTTATTACAAAAACTCTTAGAGCGTGACGGCACGCCTCGCTGGTTAGTTGGCGATGCCACTACAAGTGTGTAATGTTATTAGTATACTAAAAAATGTTGTACTGATTAATTTAGTGATATACATATACCTACAATACTATACATGACATTAAAATAAGTTAAGAAATTTGATTATAAAATACATAAAGATTTTAAAAAAAGTAGTCAACTGTTATTTTCTTCATAAATACTGATTCCAATATTGTGGTTATAATAACAAAGTAGTAGATATTTTAAGTTTAATATTTTTTATATATCTGTGATGTTTTTTTTATATATATGTTATTCACAACTGAATGTAACTGTAGCTTAAGGCTCTTTCCATCTCAAAAGTTATATATAAGTTTAAACATTTTTGTTGTTGATGATGATGGTTTTTTTAAAACCCGATCAAGAACAATGTTCGGGTTTTAAATGAATCATCTCATTAGGATGAGCTTAACTGTAAATAATCTAAATAATTATATGTATAATCGACGACCATGGTGGTGTAGCGGTTAAGAACACCGTTATGAAAGTCGTGGGTTCGATTCGCACTATGCAAACATTTGTATTCATGAGTATGATTGTTTGTATCGGTCTGGGTGTATTTTATATCTATGTCTATGTATTTTATATATACAATTACAAAAAAATATACATCTTTGTTTTTATTATCAGTTATCTAGTACCCATAACAAAGATGTGATGTGATTAGCTTGTGTGAATTATCTTAGCTTAATATTATAAATAGGTTTCCTTTTAATGTAATATAAACAATGAAATATACATGAAGTTTTGGGTTGTATTTATATTTTTTAAATTCTTTTTTTATATTAGAGTAAATAATACGCAGCCGCTTAACTATAGAACTCATGCAATATATAAAAACAACTTCTGTACTCACTCTGGGCTCTGTCTGAAGTGATCAACAGCAAACTGTAGCAATGGATGCCTTCCATCATGCTGTGGCGTTGACTGGTCTCTTCTATCGTCCCGTATTTCCCTATCTCTGTCCCGTTCTCTCTCTCTTTCTCGAGGTATAGGCGATGAGGTCTGTGCTCTTCTCTCCAAGTGTTCTATTTCTTCCCTAGACTCCCGGGACTCGCGAATCTCCCTGGAGTCTCTAGAGTCTCTGGATTCTCTGGCTTCTCTGCTGTTCTCGCGATCAGTTATACGTTCCTTTATCACTCCATTTGTCGTTGGTTTTGGTTGAATCTGTAACAAGCAAGATATTTTGATTAGTTTTAGCAGAAATCATATTTATAAAATACCATATGAAATGTTTATTTATCTTTTTATGCAGATATTTTGATTGTATCTAATTTTTCAGATAGATTTTCAGATATTAATAATAATAACCTAGGAGGCATCTAGTCCCAAAATAAGTAATACTTTCTAGTGTCAGTACTAAAGGATAGAAATATTGTAATCGGTATATTTGTCTGCGATATATTTTAGTATACATAATTGTAGACAAAACACTCTTACTAAAATAAGAATCAAATATAACTTTATTCTCATAGGACATAACAATATTATAATTACTTATGGTAATTGAAATCAACCGACAGTTCGGAATATACTCGTAGTTTGAGCTTGGAAGAATTCATAAAAGACTTTAAAAATTAATGTAATTATACAGGGGTTATAATAATACACATTAATTAAAATTACAATACTAGTTGTAATACAATATCTATCTTCAGATTAATACGTGAAGCAAAAATTAACTATCCCATTTTAAGAAAATTGTACAGACGGAGTATTAGGAATAATGAAATTTCGCACACTTGTATAGATAGAGAAAGAGTGCAGAATGATATTTTTTTTTAGAATTATGCATTATAATACCTTCCTTTATTATTAACTCAGTAAAAAGTACAGTCATATATAGATATACTTTTATTTATTGTTAACTAGCTACTCGCCCCGGCTTCGTCCGGGTGTACATACACATAAACCTTCCTCTTGAATTACTCTATCTATTAAAAAAAAACTGCTCCAAAATCCGTTGCGTACTTTTAAAGATTTAAGCATATATAGGGGCGGACAGACAGCGACAGCGACTTTGTTTTATACTATGTAATGAAGTCTGTGGTCAAGTGAAATGAAGTTGTCTATAGTCTTAATAAATGTTAAATTAATTATGTTAGAATTTATATCTTAGCGTTTATTTACATCTTACTTTATATCATAGGGGTAATCTTCGGTTCCACTGATGCGATTTTAAATTGAATGTTAGCATATTATTCGAAGGAAGGCTATATATTGTTTATATATAGCCTTCCTCGAATAATATTATTAACACGATGTGAGCAGAGGTAGACATATTACAGCCACCAAGCAGCTTGCTTTGTAAGCTGTGTTTCAGTTGTGTGGTGAAATTTGGCAGTGAATTATATCCTAGTATCAGAATTACATTTAAGTGGCATTACGTGTTAACCTTATACATGTAGTGTTATTAATGTATATAGGCGACGGTTAGTAGTTACCATCAGGTGTGCCGTCAGTTGTCTATGCTCATTCCAATTACATAAAACAGTAAGCGTCCACAAGCGCGTTAGACGGAACGCCTAAAAACTAGTAAAGTATTGAATTTTTTGAGTAGTTCGCCGAGAATTTTTATAAAAAGATGGCGTGCAATTGATTCCTAGTAACGATACTCGAGTATAGAGAGATAGATCATGACTATTTCATTCAGCAATTAACATGGCATCCGCGGCAAAAAGAGACAACGAGCATGGTCAGGAAAGCGTGAACGTCCGGCCAGAGAAGTGGTATTTTGCGATGTGTATTCTGGCGTCACGGTACCGTTTGGACTACGCACCGGCAAAGCTATATATTGAATAATCTATACATATGATTATAGTAAATGTATATCATAGTAACTAGTAAGAAGCAACACGATCACGTTAATTTAAACAAAAAAACACTTCAAAGTTGGTAGCACTACTAGGAACTAGTTTACACAACAGTTATCCTTTAGATATATATTTGTCCGTTTGTGCGTTTATCTCAGTAACGGCTTAACCGATTTTCAGTCTAGTTTCCACTGTATTAATTATGATTGTTTCTCTTGACGATACTATGAGTTTTGTTAGTCTCTAAATTTGTAGAAAGTACAGTAAATAAAGTGCGTATTGCCGTATCTGAAAATTTCAGCAGGAGCTCATTACGAACCGTGAATTTATAATACTACTAATACGAATACAATGTATATTAATTATAAAATTATTTTAACAACTGTAAGCTTGAAAAGCAAGCACTGCCATTTTTCTTTCTGCTTTATGTACGCACTATTTGTTAGGTAATTTATAAGTAAATCTATGCAGTGAAGCGTGTGAAAATATGTAAATATAAACCTAAAACCGACAATCACTACATTTATTGAAAATCGACAGCGTAGATTAACACTAGTGGATACTGCATTTTTTATAAAACAGGATTTTATAACAAACAATGTAGTATTTCTCCTTTTTTATACTTTCGACGTGGTATTTTTTCTTTCCTTATACTTTTACCAATTCGGTCGGTAATCACTTTAATTAAACAACATACTAACTCTATAAAGAGAGAGTGCAAATTTTATGAGTCTGTGTTTATGCATTGTTAAAGCGGGCAAAATTAGAACGGGCCGCTATGCTAGTTTAAATTAAAATGATTTAGCTTCGTATGAGTTTTGTTGATTTAGATAATTTATATTTATTTATTTATATAACTTGCTGACACGCACAATTTCGAACACGCTTCACCTGCAGCAGATATTTTCAATTTATGCATCATTTTTCATTACAGCTCGTCTCCTATGGGATGTTATGTACTATAATATTATATATTTACTCAGTGATCCTTCAATAACATATTTATTCAATTCCTTTTATCTTTGTTTTATTAAGTAGTTTATTTTACTGTAGCGTCTTTCGCAACTAAAACATACAAGCTTTTTAGTTTAATATATGCGATAACAATGTAATGTATATATTTATTTAAAATGTTATTTATGTATTACTGTATTGTTTTCCTAATAAGAAAAAAATAACAATGATCAATAAATGAGCTCTGTAACACTAAAAGAATATTCAGAATCGGTTCAGTAAATATAGATTACCCCTAGAGTAACTCACAAACTTTATCTCTTTATAATATTATAGAATAGAAATATATAATATTATCTGTATGTATTATACTCTATCTATGAAACTATTAATCTCAATAAAGCATTACACACTAAATTCTTCAGCGTTATATTGCTAGAAGTATCTGATAACACTGAAATATTAAAGAAAGAAAATATATTATATTTTAAACTACGCTAATAATTTAAAGAAAATTGTCTTCTGAATTTCGAATTAATAACTTTTCACTATACCTATGTATATATATGAAACTATATACTTCAAATCAATATTTACATCAAAAATTAATTTAGAAATTATTGTCTATTATTCTTGCTAATCTCGGATACGATGGGACCGATTTTGACGGGATTTTCACTCGCACATGGGTAATGTTATAAGGAATAACACAGGCTATGCTTATTTTAGCATTTTTATTTATTTTAATTTCACGCGGACGGAATCGCTGGTAACAGTCCGTAATATATGAAAAAGCTACTGTTATAACTGTAAGTAGGAAATGATCAGTTAGTGCTTCTTTAAATGGAAAGTAGTAACACCTATAGATGAGCAAACATTTTAGGTTCAGTAAGTAACTATAGTAGAACTATCTCATACGGCTTATCTTATATCTTTATCATTTGACAAATCAAAGGCAAATAAAATTTAGTGTATAAAAATAATTGACTATTATTTCATGTATACCTTTTGCTTCCGTTTCAAAGTTTTTCTGCCTAAAGTCCTAATAACACCATAAATATTTTCCATGACTAATCTTCACGAACACAAAACTGAAATTGAATCTTATTTATTAATTACTAAGTTACGATATTAATTAACTTAATAATTTGAACACTGCAGTTCCACATGGAGCACTACGGATTTGTATTACAATTGATGAGTAGAAATTTTCGCGCTGCATACACGAGGTGCAGCGGCGTTATGCGCATGCGCCGGCCGCGTATCGGCGGCCATCTTTATTAATATTGATGCAATCTCGACTTATTCGCTCCGATTAATAGCCAATTTTCTTTCGTAACTAGAATTCCTTACGTTTATACGGTTATGTGGCGTGTTTTACACATGTTTAGATTTTTATAAACAATTTCAGGACTTATTTATGTTCATGTCCACAATTTATTGTTAAGAATGTTTTCTTTGATCAGATAATTCAGTAAGTTATGTTTGCTTTGACGGTTATAATTAGTTAGAGATTATCTTACTAATATTATAAACGTGAAAGTTTGTGAGTATAGATGGTTAGATGGACGGATGTTTGTTACTCTTTCACGCAAATACTACTGAACGGATTTTGAGGAAACTTTACAGGAATATAGTATAAACATCAGAATAACACATAGGCTATAAATTGAATGCGCGTGAAACTGCGTGCACTGTTAGTAAAAGATATTTATGAAAGTCTTAACTATATATCTAAAATTATGTCTTTGACTAAAAACCAATTTTAACTATACACTGTTTTGTCACTGTGTATCAAATAATGTAAGTAGTTGGTAAAAAAAATAGCTCAGTAGTCTAAATGAGTTTATAAGAGGTATGGTCTACTTATAAATAAAAGAGTAAGTAAATAGTCTAGTCCCAAGCCACGCGGACCTTGTATTACGGGTACTAGTCCTATACATCCTATGTAGTTGTAGCCCACTCATGCATAAATGAAATATCTCCTTTGGAAAGCATACACTCTATCCTAAGGAGATACAATTCTTATTTCTGACGGGTCTAGGCAGCGAACTTTGAAAAGGAGCGAGCGCAATTTGCGACCTACATAGATCTAGGTCGCAGATTTACAGGTCTTTGCACCTGACAGTAGCCCAAAATCCTCAAATAAAAAATGGGTACTAATGTAATAATATAACTAACTGGTACCAATAAATAATAACCATAATATTGAATAAAAGTATTTGCATTGTGCGAGAAATAGAACTTGTGACCGTCAGAAGTGCGGCGGTGTGTTAAACCGCTGGACCAGTGAGGTCACCATATTTATGATGACTAAGAATGTCACCGTATTGAATTACTGCGAGTACAAACAGTGGACAGTGCAAAACCTGTTGCAGCGAGAGTATCCTCGTTCTTAGAATCTCAGCCTCATTTCCAGGAGATTGATAACTTCCTGACATGACTATTGCCGTCGGAGGCTGTGAAACTACTCAATCAATTGTAAGATAATTATAATTATAGCCACGTAAATAAATTATTTATCCTTACTGATGTTATAAATGCGAATGTAACTCCGTCTGTCTGTCTATTTCCCTTTCACGCCAAAACTACTAAATCAATTTAAATAAAATTTGTTACACAAATTGTCTAGACCCTAAGAAAGGACATACAAATACAAAAGGCTACTTTTTAATGCGAATAAAAGGGTTGTAGGGGTTTGAAATGGGAGACGAAAGGTTGTATGGAAGTACCATCATTTTTAAAGCTGGAAGCTTGAAACTTATTTTTTAGTCTATTAATTAAATATAAATAAATAAGACATACAAGTTTGTAAAAAAAAAAATTAAAATAAATGAGGGGTAAATTAAAATAGGGGATGAAAGTCTGTCAAATTCAAAATATCTTTATTCAGATCTACTACAGACTCTTATGATATGTCAAATCTATCGTCAGTTCGGAATGATTTCGAGATGAGAAGAACTGACAAGAAACACAGCTCGTAATCTTTTCAAATTAATGTTATACATGTTTACAATAATACAGATTCATTTTCAAATTTGCAAGAATAGAGTGAATAGAGTTTGTATGGAAATTCGTCATTTTTGAAGCTAGAATGATGAAACGTTGTTTTTATTTTTGGGTTAGATTATTTTTTTTTATTTGATCAAGGTCACTATAACACACGGACGATGTTATATATATATATATTATATTTTTTTTAAATATATCTGCCTCACATAGAATCAGCTCGTTTACCATTTCAATACTATAAAAAATATAATTTTGTCGTAATTGAGAACCGAATCCAGGACGTCATGCGCAGTTGGTGTGCTAGGTATTACAACATAAAAAAGCAGTTATGTACAATCTCTCCTTACACATACTACCCGTTTAGATACCGTTAACTTTATGGGGACTAGTGCTTCCAGTATGTCCAGTTACCTATAGTAATATAAGTTAGTCGTCAGTGGCCGGCAACATTCCGGGTGACTAAAATTATTTATAGGTAACAATATATTCTACATATAATAATATTGTTGGTATTAATAAATCAAAACAAACAAAAAGCAAATAGGCAGTAGGTACAGTGGATACCTACAATAGAGTGATATCTATGATATGTTAATATATAACGGTCGGTATTTTTTTATTTTATTAGTGTCTATTTTTACAACAATCAAATAGGCCATATTGGTGAAACATATCTAATATGTTTCACTGAATTATATCCAAATATAAAATAAAGTACATAAGTGTATATAAATTATTTATAAAAACAGGTCAACGTTAATAAAATATTGACAGACACGGTAAGGAATAGCGTAAGTAAAAAATAATTCTGTAGTATTTTGTAGGGTTAGTTAGTCCATGAGTTGTTAAATACTGTAATCCAGTTGTGCATCGCATTACAAGAATCTAAATGCTAACTTGATAGTTATAAAAATATTTCATGTATAGAATAAAAATGTTGCCCACCACTGGTAAATCTAGACGACCTGTCTGAAGGATGAGGTATATATGGCGCATGCCGACTGAGGCTACATACAAGTACTCATATCAGTGTAGTACTTACATTTGCGGATGTAGGTACTCGTAGATTATGCTTTATAGTTAAGCTATATCCAAACGTAAAATAGGTTTAAGTTTGAAGTACTTAACACCTATTATTTTTCTATTTATGTAGCTTAGAAAGATTTTGATTGTTGTCTGAATTTTATATGATTGGAACAGGGGTGGATCGAGAATTTGTTGGGCTCTGGGCTAAAACTATTATACTACCAAATTATATTACTCAACTAAAAAAATACACCGACCAAAAATAAGCAATGGTGAATTGTCCCCGTTCCGTTTGATAGACGCATGAGGGTTGATTGATTTCAGGGTTGTAAACCTAATGGTAGGTTATTTAAGATTTTTTTTTAATTCTAAATATTGCCTATGGTTTTCAGTAAGGGCTGGGGCAGCCCAGTGCCCCTTGTATCTAAGGGGCACTGGGCTACAGCCCAAAAAGCCCTTGGGCAGATTCGTTTGTGACAATCGTATTAATAATTATACTTTAAAAAATCTTTACAAATAATATTTAATAGGTACTTTTCTCTTTATCTTGCTTCTACACTAATATTATAAATGCAAAAGTGTGTGAGTATGCATGGATATGTTTGTTACTCTTTCACGCAAAAATTACTGAACGGATTTTGATGAAATTTTACAGTATTATAGTAATTATACATTAGAATAACACATATGCAATAATTTAAAAAGATATTACATAAATTGTGCGAAATATAACGATAAATGTAATTCTGATGCAAACGAATTTCTCGTGTCAGTTAGTAATGTTAATATAGATTTACTGAAATTGGAACAAGTGGTAAATTATGATACTAAAAATTCAAGATGGCTTCATAGTGTTCACTGACTTGTTTGTTTGTATGTATAGGTATCATTGCGTGCAAATTGTGTTCGCACTTCATTACTCACGTTAGAATGTACATATAAAAAGTAGACTCTGCTTCACGTTGACCTCGTGGTCTAAAACATAATACATATCTGTCACTTGCTAATTCCTAGTGTTAAACGGTTGTTTAACACGTGTCCTGTGTATAAAATATTTTTAAAAACTCTGTATAAAATTAAAAAGTTCTAAATCCGGAAATCAGTAATAGTATACATTAAAAATAAAATAAAGAATAAAAATGAATACTCATGAAAATGAAATGATTTGTGGAAATGTCACAAGTTTATCTACATAAAAGGGATGTATGGGTTCAGTTTTCTATCTCTATAAAAGACATTTGAACTACGTACATTGAATAAGAGAAATAAAACTAAAATAATCGACTAAAATCCATCTACATATATAACGTACTTTAGGAGTTATTAATCCTTAAAAATATCAACAGATCGATCCTATGAGCGTTCTACCACGTTCGTTGATGTAACGAAAATAAGAAATAGAAAAATATAAGTAATATTTATTCAAATACACTTAATATAAGCAACTTTTGAATAGTCATATATTTTTATTTCCACCCCTCATTCGGAACACAAACTCATCACAAGACGAATAAGCAAGAAATTTGCATGTTCCTATTTTAAATAAAAGTTGTTTCAAGTAAATACACATTAACAAGGAGAAGGCACGCGACACTCAATATAAAAACCGTTACGCACTCATTGTTTGTACAATCAGGTCATATTCTCCGGAATACTAATTTTAAGTTGATTTTGTTTCTACATAACTGTGTTTGTGTTTGTACATGTTTCCTTTATAAACTGTTCAATTTTATAACAAGCTGTTTTTTTTACAAAGAAAGTGTTTTATACGACAAGGATCTAATTAAACTACTCCCCCTTAACATAACTATACAATTTGTCTGTACCGGTCCAATGATCCGTGTCGTGCTTATGCGCATGTCCACGGAACTAATGAATGGATCGGAGTTGTTCCACTCCATGTGCTATGGTCGCGCATATTCGATATACTAATGAGAAAGTCAATGTATAAATAAATAACCCTGGACAATTAACACAGCGCCATCTAGTCCCGTGGTAAGCAGAGCTTGTGTTATAAGTACTAGATTAGCTTGGGACTAAATGACGCTGTGTGTGTTTAGGGTTATTATAATTAACTACGAAATATTTAAGAGTAACCGAATGTATATTACCATAAACGTATATACAGATGTCCTGTAGATCACATAGCTGAATTAGCCAGACTGCATCATTAATTAAAAAAAAAAAATATGAAAGTGTGCTTTAAACTTAAAAGCAATGCTTTTACCAATACATCTTTGCAAATCGTTTGCAAACATTTTGAAGGTTTTGTTCATATGTGCAAGCCCGATTCACTTAAAAAGTACCAAATTCAGTGTGAAACTGTGTAAGTTCAATTTTAGAACTATTAAAATTAAATTTTGTTTCGTATATCAAAGAGCGGTGACAACTCTTATAAAATGGTTATATTATACTCTGTAAAAAAATAAGTTCTAATAATTTTGTTTTTTTCGTCACTTTTTTTCTTTATATGTGGCAGGCAATGGTCGTTTGGCCATACAACCTAATCCTATTTTAGCTGTTCTTATTGAACATTAGAAATAAGTTGGCGGGCAAATGTTTGACATTATGTCATTGGTCAAACGTCATACTTCACTACTATAGGTATCTTACTATAACAAAATTTTACAGGTCAATGAGTTTTCTTACGAAATACTATTAAACTCGTGATTATTTGTACAATTATTATGCTTGACTGCGTATAAAAAATAGTTAAAAAAACATTAGTAGATACAAAATCTTTGTAACGAGTAATTGCCGTATCTAGGATTCAATATCATCTACATGAGTATCAAATTATGTCAGAATACGTTTTGAATTTTATACGTGATAGAATATAAAACATTTGTACATTATTAATATAGTTAATAGAGTCTTAACACGAATATATTTTAAAATTATTTAAAAGAGTTCTTATTGTGATGAGACAGCTTTCAGAATGAGCGATAGATTGAAAAAAAAATATGATTGCTATTCAAAAGCGCTTCAATGTAAGTTTAATTGAATAAATGATTCTCTATTCTATTCTAAAAATAGTTTTATGGCAAATAAATATTTACATCTCTCGTCGTTTTGACTAGTTGCACTAGCCGTGGTCAACATTATCAACATACGAGCTATCAGTCAATATTATCATCATTATCGTCATCATCATCAGCACTACAGTCCACTGCTGGATATAGACCTCTCCCAAGACACGCCACTGCGCACGATCTTCAGCCCTTGTCCAATTTTTTACCCGCAACTTTACGTATATCGTCGCTCCACGAGCCGACAGTCAGTTCGTGTTAAAACCCGATTAACTATAATATTATTTTAATAATATAGGCATATAGTATTACGTTAATATATTATATTACGTTAAATATTTTTGATGACCTATTTACTTATGTCAGGTAAAATTATGAGTTTATCCTTTCCCACCAAAGCACATCATCCGCTTTCTGTTTTTAGTAAATTGTTAGCAGGTAGAGCTAATGCCATATCGTATCAAGATAGACAAAATGTATAATTCTACAAGTGCAATAAAAGAATAAATAAATTAAAAAATCTATTCATCTTGATAAACTTTCGCGTAAATGTTATTAACATTAGTAGTATAATGAGAATGTCAAATAAGACATTCTAATGTCTTATATTAAAAAACTAACGCTTGTACAAAATCATATTAACATCGAAAAAACTACTTGACACGTACTCAAATTACTCACTTGCTCTTAATGTATTCACTTTTCATCAGACATGCATACATGCCCATACAAATATATAATGTCTTAGTTTAAACATACATACTTGCAGACTTGTCCAAGAGTGAGAGTCTAAACCCCGACTTTCCATTTCGCTAATGGCAGCATAATTAAAGGGTATTCGCATTATAAAATTTATAGGTCTACATTGATATAAATATTAACGCTAATGATCGGGGTAATGTCTGAAACGAGATGAGAGAGAGAGAGAGAGATGTAATGTGTTTTATGACTTACACATACAGAAGGGAAGGGGATGGTTAGTTAGCGACTAGTAGTCCCATTGCAACAATGTAGGTTCCATATCTCCTCGGAAACTATCGAGGTTAACTCCTGGGGACCGGTGATATTGGACTACTTGACGTGACTACATGGTCGTCATGAGAGAGGCCGAATGAAGAGACGGCGAAAACAAAAGAACTAAGTACTGGATCCTCGTGAATGAGTACTACTTGCAGGAACTGCTCTACTCTAATCACTACGACTGATATATTCTCATTTAGTTACTCAACAAGTTGGTTGTGTATTTATATTTTGACTCTTAACGAATTAGTGCTGTTTGGTAATTTGTATTCACACATTTGAATTTTAAAAAGTGACAACTATTATTTAAAAGAGCAACACGCAAGTTTCTCGCTGATCTTATGATGAACAGCTTTCCGTATAAGGGGTAAAAAAAATAAATATGACTGTTTAAAAGTAGTTTACATTTTTGCTAAAAATAATTGTTGATAGTGTGAAGAGTAATTGCAGATACTAATAAAATTATTTGTTTCTCAAAATATTACAGATATTACAGTTAGCATATACATAATGTATGATATATCAATAAAATTATTCCGGACAAAAGAACGAAACGTGTTAAAGTTACTTATCAAATTACAAGAAGGTGCATATAATATCACAATAATTATCACTATTTATTAATTACTAACTATTTAATGATTATCATTACGAGATAGATAAATAAATATTACAATGACATAACTTGTACAACAATGCACTGTACAATAATAATTCAACTTAAATGTCATATAAAGTGGACTATATCGTGATTGTAGGCAATGAGCGTTTGTTTTGAAAGCATAATGATATCACCGCCTTTTCATTCCTGTGTAATTAATATAGGTTTAACGTATGAAGAACAGATTATAATTACTTAATACGAGACATGTTTGCGTGTTATATATGTTGAGTGCATAGACCGAAATAGAAGCTACTTTCACTGTGCCATACTTTTGTAGTAGATCAGACAAAAAGCGTGAATTATGCGCGTACGTTCGTCACGATCTAGGTAAATATAGTTTTGTTTCTTTTATATGAAATTTTAAATTATCTAGAACATTTTTTGAGAATCAGTGCAAGAGAAAATGATGCCGATTCGACCTTTGTTCAATTCGATATTTATGGAATAGTTTTAGTTAAGAAGGCAGATAATGGAAAGTGATAACCGTTGTCTAATGTGTGAACAGCATCGTGTACATTAGGTTGTACGTGTGGTACTTATTGCTGAGGAATAAATTGTTATGTATTGTATTATTTTATTTATTTACTTATTTCGAGCACCTTTTTGGCCCATATAATAGATACATTACAGACTTCTAGGTGCTTTTGTGGCGGTCTATATGCAGAAGTATGTAACATACCTATTTATGCATGTAAGTTAGGGGATCTGACTTACAAAAGCGTTAGAATATCTTCAAAAACTTTAGGAATCCGTAGGAAAACTGCGATAATGTAACCCAACATGTGAAATAAAATACCAAAAAATCCTTACAGCGCGTACGCTGCAGAAAAAGAATAAAGTAATGTAAGTACTACAGTTTTATAGAGGACATCAATATTGATGTGTGTATATGTGTAAAATTTATGATTTTCCAAATATTTTTTATTGCCCGTGCGAAGCCAGCAGCGGTTAGTTTGAAATATAATGGTAAAGGTATATCAAATACATACACAAAAAACCTCTAACAAGAAGTCTTTACTTTAGAATGTACAGAATTTAATTGAAAGTTCAGAAGTGGTATTAAATATGTAGTTCCTTGAACTTATATTCGTACTGGTTTATAATTTCTCTCCGTAGTTGTCGTTATTAAGTGGCGATATTATAAATTTGTTATTACTTGTGGTTTTCCTGCACCTATTCCTGTCCTTTTTCCCATATTATTTCCTATTCGCATGCGAATTTTTGGGATGTTTCTTTTTATTTGGTTATGTATTTTAAAGACCTGATTTTGAAATTCCAATTTAACCATTTAAAAAAAAGAACTCTATGTTATAAGCCTACTTACATATAAAATGCAGATGTTACATGATTATTCAATAACATATACAGAAACATGCTATTTTTTTTTAATATCAGTTCAGGATTTTTCTAATTTATCAAATAGTAGTATCAAATATAATAATCATTACATAGTATAAAACAAAGTCGCTGTCGCTGTCTGTCCGTTCCCATGTACGCTTAAATCTTTAAAACTACGGAACGTATTTTGAATTGTTTTATTTAATAGATAGAGTGATTCAAGAGGTTCATATGTATAATACATGTACACTCGGGCAAAGCCGGGGCGAGTATCTAGTACAATAATAAACCATAAATAGCGCACTTAACCACCACCCACCACTTGCTCAACAAACCAACATTCGATTTTTGTTAAATTATTACGCGAAGTGTATTTTTTTAAATTGATTTTCTATTTAGCCTTTATTGTCGTTATGTACCATCACTTTCGCAAGGTTATGGTACATATTTATTAATTTAGTTGGTTTCGTACCTAAATTGCTCAAGGATATCTCTTACAATTTACTTGTGTATTATATACTAGCTTGTTACCATAGTATAAAAAAGTAACGTATTAAAATTGCTACACCCTTTAAACAGGGTTCATGTGACACAAAAACCGTAAGGATAATTCTATGTCGATGGTAGCGGAGCAACTATGGCAGTATTAAAAAAAAAGTCAGTCACGAAGCATCAATTACTCCATTGTGCTGTATCACGGCTGCCCGGATGTATGGTATTACAAAAATTGCTTCTAAATGCCATCGAGGCGCGACGGATCATGGGGACACATTGTTATATACATCATACATAGGTACGTAGCTATGTCCACTGTTTGGTCATAGATTTAGTTCCAGTGAAAAGTTGCAAAACTAGCGCGGAATCACACATGTTATTTTCCTTAACATAAATACTATATTATTTATTAATGTACCTAATTGAAATGACAAACGAAGAGACCTTTCATGAGATGGAAAGTGAAAACTTTCCACCATACTTAGCAGCACGGATATTTATTCATTAATATAAATGTCCGTGGTGCTAAGTATGGTGGAAGAACTTTCCAGAAATTATTGTCACCAGATATTTTTTTGATGTTAATAGTTTAATACATAAATTAAAGATTTGTAGGCTTGATTTAGGCAGATTTTGTAAGGGTCATGTTTTCAATAACATCATATATGTAACTAGCCACCCGTCTAGCCACACGGATGCATTGAACTTCTTTGAATTTCTCGGCTTGTTCTATAATATAACACGCATGTATCTAAATATATACATATAACTCAAAGGTGACTGACACAGTAATCTATCAACGCACAGCCCAAACCACTGGACGGATCAGGATGAAATTTGGCACGCAGGTGGATGTTATGACGTAGGCATCCGCTAAGAAAGGATTTTGATTAATTCTACCCCCAAGAGGATAAAATAGGGGGTAAAAGTTTGTATGAAAATTTGTCAATTTTAAATCGATCGGGCTGAGACTTTGCATGCATAAAGCTACTATGACATAGGCATCCTCTAAGAAAGGATTTTGATAAAATCCACCCCTAAGGGGATAAATTAACGCGGGCGAAGCCGCGGGCAACAGCTAGTTATACATATAAACCTTCCTCTTGCATTACTCTATATATTGCTGGAAACTACATTGAAATCCGTCATGTAATTTAAAAGATATAAGCGAACAGACAGCGGCCGCGCTTTTGTATGTAAATATGTACCTAAAAACTTTTACAAATAAAATTGTGTTATTATTATTACAATGATGAAGCGGATACACATTCAAGATTAAGATTAAAGTACTTTTATTGAAGGGTTATTTCTAATTAAATTTTGATTAATAGTAAGAATTACCTAATGACTGTATATCTATTTTACAATTGTTAGATTGTTACAAAATAATTTTGTATGAATAAGCAACAAAATCAAAATACGATTTTGCAAATTGTATGTACAGCTTGTACACCATAAAATTACTAGCTGTCAAAGTATTGGACATAATTATTCATTTATGAAGAATAGATATATCTATCGAGTGATAATATTGTTCGGCTTACATTACTGGCGATTGATGTGCGCCTGTTGGAAAATTAATCGACAGTATTGATTTATTGAAGCTATCTTTCAATGTACTATTTGTATTATAGTATCTTTAATGCATTTGACACATGAATGTTTAAAAGAGTAATGAATCTGTGCAAAGGTTACTGTGTTTAACAATGAGCAAATTTAATTATAATATCGATGTCAAAAACGTAAGATACAATAAGTCAATTTATTTTTAGACCAAATCTTTTTACTAACATTGTAAACGCGTAAGTTTGTGAGTATGGATGGATGAATGTTTGTTACTCTTGAAAAACTACTGACTGAATTTTAATGAAACTTTCCCATAACATAGCTATAAATTTCACGCGGATGAAACTGTGGGTATAGCTTATAGAAAATATGAGATTGGCTGCACAATGTTTGAAACTCACGGAGCTCATCCGTCATATTCGTGAACCGATGATACTTGTACAGCCTTGGATACTGTAATTGACAAGTTTAGTATCTCACTATAATAACATTTTTAATATTATTATAGTGAGATACTAAAATTTATTAGCTTGTGCAATTTTGCAGTTTATATTCACATAAAATCTTAAATTTTACAATTTTTACAAGAGAGTATTAACTGAGTTTATTGCCCATTAATAATACACAGTAATTATACAACATAAATATGGCGGCAGATTAAGAACTGGAGTTTATAAAGAAGTTTATGTGATTAAATATATCTAATTCATTAACTAATTATAATATATATCTATTTGCTCTGTTATAGTATAAACATATAGTACAGAGAGTGAAGTAAATAATTTGATGCTGTTTAGTCTTGCAGTAGACTCATATTCTCTATGACCTCGATAAATAAGTTTCATTACACAATAAAACCAACCATGAGATGACTTGAGATTTAAATTAAAAAAATTAATATATTTATTAATGTAAGACATTTCAGTCAGTCATATAAGCCATGGGTTTTGTATTATATATATTTTTTTAAACTATTCTAATTGTATTCTAAAACATTTCAAACTTCCGGTTTCAAGTGCAATCCTCTGCGACTCTCATCAAACATTTTTAAATATTTACTTATTTCCTATATTATGGACCTGTATAAATATACATTTATTTAAAATTGAGTAGTAGAATAGTAGAAATATTAATAAACAAAAAGTCTATACTTTAAAATACTACTGATTAAAGTATGTGTGATACATGTTTAATGTAATTTGTTTGTCGTTTATTAAATTATCTATTAACGTATACAATTATTTAATAACTATATTGCAATCTCTTCTTGTTACAAATATTGAATCATATCCCTGCAATATTCAGTATGCAGATAATATGTGAAATAGATTATAATTAAGCGTGAGAGAACAACATGCGATTTTATTACAGTCAATGCCTAGTACAGAGGTTGCAAAACTTTTTTGTGTTGTAGACCTCTTTCCATATATTTCAGTTTTGGGTAGACCTCCCATTCTTACCTGGTATTGATTTTTTGTAAATTTCTAACTGTAGTAAAGTTTAGTATTAAAAACATAAAGTAAAAACAACAAGATGATCGCTGTCGTAGACCCCTGGGGGTCGATATAGACCACTTTGGGAATCACTGGCCTAGCGTATAACCATTGCGTAAACGAGTAATGTACATAACTTTGATTAATATATCGTTATATTGAATGTAGATTAAAAAAAATACTGTATTTAATTGAAATTACAGTTAGTTACATCGTGACCCACATGTGAGAGTCAAAATTAAATGAATACACGGGTTCCCCGTGGTTTTGTGTTTATTAGAGCTGGTGGAAAGTGAGAGAGCTGTCACGCTCTCGTTCCTACTCGTATTCGCCAATTAGTCAGCCTGATATCGACAATTATATGTATATTTTATTTGGCACGTGATATTTGTGGTCAATTAAGAAAAAATAAATGAATCTATGGTCTCATTCTAATTGAATAAAGAACAAGAAATTTGAATTTGAATTCGATTTTAGAAATTAATTAAAGGTAAACGATATTCTGTATTCTAATACAGAATATCGTCAATTAAGAAAAAAATATATAAATCGTATGGTTTCATTCAAATTAAATAAAGAACAATAAAATTGAATTTCAATTACAACTAATAAAAAATACTGTTTCTAGTCATGACATTGTTCATAGACGATTTATTATAATATAATATCTAGATAGAATTCCCACGGTTGACTGCAACACATTCTGTGTTATTACGAATTGTAAACCTATTTGTCATTTAGTAAATAATAATATTTACAATCCATTCTTAGTAATACATACAGTGGATAATGTGCATAATAGAATTTATCTTGTTTTAAACTCACTAGTAAATTTTTTATAGTTATTATGTTTGAGACGTAAATATATTACTAATCTACTAATAATACAAATGCGAAAGTTAGTGATCCATTCCGTGATCCATCTTTGACGAAAAAACTACTAAACAGATTGAAATAAAATGTGATACTTATATAGATCATATATAGAATTAATACATACGATACTTACCTAAATCGACATAGCCTATGTAATCTACTTGATAATATAATAAATTAAAACAACATTTATAAAAACTTATGCGTCATAATTTTTTTTAGGATGATAATAGAACGGTGCCCTCTCCTGCGTAACTGCGTATTAACGCTGGCTGGTTATCAGTGGAAGATGACAGGATGAGCATGAAGTCAGGTACTGACCTGACTGGGCTGACTGTAGCCCATTGTGGCGAATCGTATTCACCAGTAAATAACTACGAAGGTATCCAGGGGTGCATGTGGTAAATAAGGTAAGTATTTTTAAATTAAACCTTTTTAGACAAACCTCATAACCGCAGTATAACATAATATAAGAATAAATGTATATATAGGTTAAGTCATCATGCCTCCAACAATTGCAAGGTTAAATTGTTCGAGTTAAAGTTATTAGCGGTCATAAATATAAACTTAGCACCTTACATCATGTTTATTGCAAAGTAACGGATATGCATTCAGCGTTAAACAACATCCTGCAAAAGTAATCTCGATTAAGATCAATCTGTCTGTACAACTGCCATGAATGGATACTTGAGATATAGCTGCGTATCAGTTTATTTTTTTGACTAAAACATTAATATTATAATACCTTAGGACAGTTCACATAGCACCATCTAGTCCCACACTAAGTAGAGTTTGTGTTACTGATTTAAATACATAGATTTTTTTATACTCTATGTATTAAATACATGAAGAAAAACTTTGTATCCTTTTTTCAGAAAATTGTGCGAACAGAGATGTATGAAATTTCATAAACTTACATTTTATATACGATATATATAGAACAAGTGCTGAATGCTAATATTTTTTTAATATAAAATACATTATTTAAAAAACAATACACACACTACCGTGTATTTGTATATTTGTGTTTATAGATTGTTATAAGTCTGTGGTTCAATTGATGTAATTGTCTTTAGTTTTACTCAATGTACGAGTATATGACTTAAGATTTAAGTTTAATAGCTCTCACTTTTAGTCTTTACAGACGGGCATTTACACAAATGCATTCACTTCATGTGAATTATTCTATTACTATTCGATGATATATGATGAGATGATAATGAACATAATTTTTTTTTATTAAAATATCTAATTTATTTTTAGGAAAAATTTTTATGTTCATTACGAATGTCATGTTACTATTGTTAATATATTTATGTATTATAATAATTATGCTCCAATATCATTTAGATAATCACCTTTTGTATAGCAACATTTGTCTATCATTAAACAATTTAAAATACGATTATTTAAATCGTATTTTAAATTGTTTCGATGGCAATTCCTTTAAAGCGTTCGTAATATGTTATACATATATCCGGATAGCCATTAGATAACAACTTCTTTTATATATGTCCAATAAAATTACAGGCAATACAGTGCAACCCCGATATAATAAATCGGAAGGGAATTAGTAAATAATCGGTATATCAAGTTATTTGTTGAACTGAGGCTTGTTATGCTGAGGTTACGTTGCTCTAAAATTTGTTATAAAGTGGTAAAAATATATGAGATATACCATGAGATTCAGAGTTATACATTGATGAGAACTTTATATAAAGGTTTTGATTTGACAAAGCTTGTTAATTATAGGTATTTATAGTTTTCTTGGTAGTTAAAAATGTGTAATAAAGAGATTGTTCGCAATGTAGAGATATACATTGACTCTTATGGACAATCCAAGGGATTACGAAGAATTTGTTAAATCGAGAATTTTGTAATATTGAGGTACGTTATATTAAGGGTGCACTGTATTAGCTTATTTGGATAACTTCCCCGATTTGTAATAGCCAAAGGTATAGTACGGTCTCCCACGAGATCCACCGACCCCGTGACGTGTCGATCGTTAATTCGGAAGCGGAAATACGGTCCGGTTCACAACGATTGTGGAGGCCTCGCAGACATGGCGAATTTTATTAGTTTCGTATATCAACCGACACCATTTGTCACAAACTCACAATGCACACATAATGTAACAAATAAATTACGCAACAAACCTTGGTTAAAATTATATCTCAATATGTATGTCATGTTTGGCTTTATGGGTAAAAAGATTGAACTGTTTACTGAAACTACTATTCTCATTTAGTAGTATCAATAGTATATATTTATTCTGTGGTAATAATTATAGGAAATTAGCTACACCTCGTGGCGCTCCAAGCTTGAATCGGGGGAAAAGGGGTTCTTATTATCCAAAACCATTTGAATGTATCCAGTAGATTTTGCATAATAGAGTAGAAAAATCAAAGTATGTATATAAAGGAATACCAAGGAGTAATGATTTTTTTTGTTTGCAATACATTAACACAAAATAGAATTATAAGATTAGCGATATTTTTACTTACTATATTTTGATTAATAAAAAAGAATTCTACAATAACTGCACTAGTGAAACGCCGAGGCTAGTTGCTAGAGGATTATCTATACTTTACATAAATTTCGTGCATTTTAAACCCTTCTGATGTCAGTTTGTTATTATCACTTTTATATAATTCCCCTTTTCCCCTAGTGCGATAGTCACATAATTTGAAATTACTATTTTTATTAATAGTTCAATTTTCGTGCTAAAATATATTATATTTAGAATACATTCCACTCTCTTGTCACATAACATCACAAGGTGTTAAGTTATATCGTGTTGCCTTATGGTGTTAAGACCGCTATACGCACCTTTATTTTTGTATTTGTGCATTAAAGTTTTATTAAATAATAAATTAATAAAACATTTTGTCATCCACTGTTAACGTCTGACGTAATTTATGTATGGCTCATAATCTGCAATCATGATGTACAAAACATAATTATGTTGTACAATGGAATTTTGTAGGTGGAGTTCAGTACCGGCCCGTCCACGCATCACCAATCACCAATCACCACCGAAGAAATCCATCAACCAACATTAATAACATGCAATTCTTAGTATTGACAGTTGTACACGTATGTCTCCATGAACACGCATAAATATGTGATTAACTTTCCCCTGCGCGACCATTGTGAAGACTTTTTTTCACTTTTAAAACGCAGTTAGAAAAATATTGACGGTTCCTACAGCCTATTGTTGGTGTGTTTATTACATCAACGGCCTCTTGAGAACCCTATATTTTCTATATAATTGGTTCTGCAGCGAATAAACGACGTCACGGTATCATGCCGTATCCAATTTTGTTAACTAAAAAAGATATCTAATGTATAAAAGCCCTTGTTAACCGACTTCTAAAATGAAGAGAATAAAAGAAAAATGCTCAATAGGTCCTAATTGATATATTATAATACGTTGACATTCTATATAATATTGAACAGGAAATAAATGGACGTTCGAGAAATTCGTAAAGAATTTCTTCTCAAGTTTTTCCTAGATATCTCAGTGCTATAATATTTTAAAAGCCCTAGTAAGATTTCCTAAGAGACAGCAATGCGATCTATTTTGAAAAAAAAAGAACAACCTCTCTGTTGTTACATTACACCCCTATGATCTCGCGACAATAATTTCGGAAACCGAGCAAAATATACAAAAGAAAGAATAGGATAGCAAATTAATTTTTGGTGCAAAGCCACTTATGTAGTGTGGTTTAAGGTATCCAGGTATATAGCCTCTCTTGCGAGACTCGTGCCGAACGGCAAGGCGATAAAGGGTTATAATGATGATTATGATGATGATGACACCATATGGGTAATGTCTACTAACAGCGAAAGTTAAAAAGATGATGATGTTTACTTTTTGTAAGTATTCGGACAGACCGCCACGGGTATTGGTGTGATGAAGCATATTTTCAACGTTGCGCAACGATTCATGGGAGAGAGCGACGTGTATCCAATTTCATGAACTGCTATTTGTATTCTTTATATTTCTATATTTATTACCTGTTTAAGGTGCCATCAGTATATCTGTCGTCATATACCATTTGATTTTATTTTGTTATAAAAATGTACATGACAGATTTAAACATAGATAAAGGAAATAACTCATCTTGTATACCTAATACCATATTAGAATTAATAACAATAATAAAATAAAAACCTAGGATAGAGCTTGTACTATGGATACTAAACAACTGATAGATATACTTAAATAAATAGATAAAATATCTCGATCTCTATAAATAATTATACTCACAAATATTTTATTTAACAAAATGAAATGTAAACGCTATATTATATATAGATATTATTTACATTTCAGATAGATTACCAACCTCCTAAATTCCGTCAATGTACATGTATCTCAAATGTCCAGTTCTAAATAATTACTCATAAAATCTAAAAGCTACTCCCTACAAATCTATTTGATTAAAGTGTTATATCAATTTCTTTGAAAAGAAGAAAATAACTTGAAGTAAATAATAGAACAGTGGATTGAAATAAAAAAAAAAACTTGATTTAAATAAAGAACAGTTGAGCAGCTAAAGGTCAGCACACGTTTGGTATTTTTTAATAAGGAGGTATCATCTATAAGAGTAAAGACTGCGGACAATATACTTGTGATATAATGATGGGATAACGAATGCTCACATAGTTGAGCTGTGTTGCGTGATAGCACATAAGTAGCCTGTCATTTTTAAATGGCTAACATTATCTAATTTACATCATCTCCATTACAGTCATGCAAAGAATATATTCAAACGTTTTGCAATTAGTGTAAAGTGTCAATAATTTACCTTAAACACGTGTACTCTTTACTATTACAATAATCGTAATACTAATACGCAATTTAGAATTGACATGATCTTTGCGACGTGTTTTGACCAACAAAATCTTATATTATTAACGCGAAAATTTGTGAGTACGACTGCAAATTTGCAGTCAAATTACAGGATAACATGCGTTATATCTTAGGCCTATAATAATAATGAATAGTAATATGGGTGTCACATGATGTCCATATTGCTGTTCATGTGTTATGTGACGACGGTTACCGTTTACCATGAGCTGGATCGTTAGCTAGTTTGGTACTAAAATTACATAAAAAACCATTCCTGACGACACCTTGCAAGCAGGTGCATGCATAAGTTTTGTAATTTGAGTTATATAGATATACAGACAAAGAGCCCCCTCGGTTAAATATGCATTTACACGTAGAAATTAAATATTTTTCTACATCTTACAACATATGGGTGTTAGTTTAAATTTATTTCTATTATCCATTAAAGTAAGTATGGTAAAGTGTGAATATGACCCTTCACAAGTCAAGGCAAGCTTGTGTTCGGAATGAACAGTATAGAGTAAGTAATTGAGCATGCAATTCTTTGAATATCTAGATACTTAGGTAGAATACCTATTCTACTATTGCAAGTACCTACCTATAATAGTAGACTTTTATGTATAATTTTAGAAATATTTCCCGTTGTCTCTAAGTAAAAATTTAACGAATGGTACCGTCCCTGTAATCTATCATATAGCAATACTTAAAATTTCATCAGTGTTTCTTTAAAGCGCCTACTAAAATAGGGAAATTAAAGTATTAGGTAAATAGCTGAAACAGGTACTCGTAATGGTAGACTCTTATTTCGAAGTTTTTAGAGTCAGCTGTTTCTAAGTAAACAAACAGCAATACTCATGAATACAAATGTTTGTACCATACGAGGAATCGAACCCGCGACCATGGGACGTAAGCCTAAACAGCTAGACAACAGAGACCAACAATATCAGTGAATAGATTTATTTCTGCGACCTGAATTGAGATGTAATGAATGCCTTAGGTGTTAACAGTTAATTACGCAATCCATAGTTTATGTGAGGATCCCAATAACCTTTACTTGTATACAATTGCTAAACGTAATTGTAATTACTATTATTGCAACTGTCATATTTACAAAACCAACATTAATTACAAGGTTTCATTTAACTTGCTCTGTTAGTATGTTGTTGGATCTTGCAATAACATTTTTGAATAGAGAATTATATAATAAATAGCGACTCGTCCCGGCTTCGCTCGGATACATTACAAATCTTTGAACTCGGCTTGTTCTATACTATAACACGTATTACATATAAATCTTCCTCTTGAAACACTCTATCTATTGCTGAAAACTGCATTGAAAACAGTTGCGTTTTTTAAAGGATATATGTATAATGTATTAATAACACAAGCTGTAACTAAGTAAGCTGTAAGCTAACTATAAGTTGAAGCAGATTTAAATTGACAGCTTTGCATGTTGTAAAAATAACCCTGGATAATCTACATAGCGCCATCTAGTCCCAAGTTAAGTAGTGCTTGTGTCATGCGTACTAGACTTTCGATAGAAGTATTTAAATACATTTATATCAACAATCGTAATCGTGAATACAAATAATTGAATCGTGTGAGGAATCGAATCTACAACCAACTGAAAGAAAGCGGCGTACAAAACGCTAGATAACTGAGACCGTCAATTACAATATTTTATTTAACTTTAGTACGTATCTTGCAATAACATTTTTAAACTACTCAATTATCGAACCTCATCTTAAGCACGTTTTATTAACAGTTTTGCGATATTTTCCTAGACGTAAAGTATAAAAAGTTTGCGTCTCACCTTCTGCCAAGCAGCTTTCGGTAAGCTTTGTAAGCTGTCGGTTGTAGGGTGAGATTAGGCAGCATAATTACACGATAAATTAATACACATTTAGTTCTCTGGAATAGCAACAAATTAGTAGTATTATGGGTCTCTTATAATGACTGATATCCGTGATGCTGCTCATGTATATAGGCGACGGTTGCCACCATCGGGTGGACTAACAGTTTCTCGGTTTCCAATTACGTAAAATAAGTACAATTTGACAGTTGTAGTGACAATCAAAAGTTTATGATTTGCAAATGTAAGTGTCAAATCATATTATATGACACCTTGGTACTTGAGCGTAACTTGAGTGTAAAGTGGTGACTAGCTAGTTGATCTGTGGTGGTAATAACGGTTACCACTTACCATCAGATGCCGTCAATTTGTTTGCCATTTCAGTTAGAAAAAAAAGACCAACAGCTTATCTTACTAATATTATAAACGTGAAAGTTTGTTAGTATAGATGGATGAATGTTTGTTACTCTTTCACGTAAAAACTACTGAACGGATTTTGATGATACTTTACAGTAATATAGCTTATGTATCAGAATAACACTTAGATTATAATTTAAAAAGATATCTAAATTGTGCTAAATATAATATTAAATATCAAGTAAGTATGATGCGGACGAAGTTGCACGGGTCAGCTAGTTTATAATCTTAATGTATTATAATATCAATAAGAAAAAATAAATTACTATTGCGATCACAAAAAACTAATTTAATTGTTGTGTATTATTTTCTATTACACGTTATTGTTACATTCACCCGTCTATGTTATCTAATATATATTTAGTAAGCTAATAAACTGAACTGAACTTAGATCGGGTATGTATAAGTTTATTTATAAACTGGTAGCATGGCGCTGCTTTTCAACTGTTAAATCTTAATAATATTATAAATGCGAAAGTTTGTAAGTATGGATATTTGCTACTCTTTCACCCAAAAACTACTGAACGGATTTGGATGAAACTTTACAGTAATGTAGCTTACGGATCAGAATAACATATAGGCTTTATTTTTTATTGAAATTTAACGCGGGTGAAATTACGGACACGGTTAGTATTTTTTATATTTTCTTTCCTTTCAACAATATTTGAGTGACTTTAGTACATTTCCAGGCTTGATTGAAATATTCACCAACTTATTAGGGCTCGTACATATATTACATTTGCATTATTTTTATCACTAACTGTGACAAGGACCTCCTTTCTTGTCATATTTGCAAGTCGTATCCCTCTCTGTTGCGATGTCACATATTTTGCAAATTTGTAAACTGGTCAACAAGACAAGTTTAAACCTGTTAGTTGAAGTAAGAAAAAGACGAAGCTGAAAATATGACTAAATTAAAAAAAAAAACGTATAAATAAACAAATATTAATCTTCAGAATTTCACTCGAACAAAGCCCGGGCTATTCGCTATTTTATATAGTCTAATAAGTGTATTCAATAATAGGAAAGTGTGCCAGTATACTATAGCTGTATGTTGGCGTGGATGCAATGAAAACAAATCGGACAGAGAAATCCACAATTAACGGTCGATAGTAAATCATACGAAAGGGGGTACAGAGATATTCCGATTTCAATACGTGCTCTGACTTAAGCAGCTGTTACACTATCATATTTATTACTATAAAAACTTATTATTTTGTAATTGCAAATATGATTGATGACAAACACGATGAGTATATTATATTATTATATAATAATACCATATATTTATATAAGTAAGGTGTCTTACAAAAATGAGAATAAAACAAAATATCAAACTAATGTTTATTTTAAAAATGATTCGCTACGTTTACCTTTAAGTTTGGTGTATAAGTAAAACGTGAAAAAAATATGTTATTTTTTTTATTATACAGTATTTCAATAAATGCATACAATGCGTTCACTACAATTAGACGTTTAATGTAATCATCATCGTTGCAACCACATTTCAAATCGGTTATGTCATATAGTTATTGTATCTAACTCACAAAGAATTTCCTTGGTATTTCCACATACCGTACAGAGAGTACATAGACCTCATATAAATAGCTGGCGATCGTAAATAGCATATTCCGTTATATTTCACGGCTCTGAAGAATCCTAATCAATGTACAGATAGTGGCCATTTATATTGGAAAAATATATAATACTAAGCAGTATAGTAGTTACCCGAGCCTGTACTTATGAGTGGAACTTCAATTAATTTTTGATTAAAGTAAATAAAATTTCAAATATAACAGCAATCTAAGTATAGAGATACTCATAATATATACATTTGGCAAAATAAAGAGATTAATTGATTAACTGATTGATTGGTTTATTGTTTTATTTTACTTGTACATATGTACGATGCACCTACGGTTCGCAGTTGCCGATAAAAAAGTCAATCAAATATAAAGATACATAAATTTATATAGAAAAAAGTATTTTTCTTCCTAACCTATATTTTTTTTATTCAGGGTTTTGGGCTCCTGTCAGTATCTTAGACCTGTAGAACTGTGACCTACATAGATCTAGTGTACTCGCCATTTTTCAAGTTCGCTAGGCCCGTCAGGGACAAGAATTGAAGGATATCCTTAGGAATTATGGTTTTCATCTACTCAGGATAGAGTGTATACTTTCCAAAGGAGATATTTTGTTTATACATAAGTGGGCTACAACTACATGGGATGTGTAGTGGCGTTTCCTTTTTCCTACTTCGCAAGAATTTCTAACCTAACCTTAAAACTTGTCATGCATTAATTAGCATAAACAAAATACTATTAAAATCCCCCTTTGGTTTTTATTTTAACAATGCATTCATGTTTTCGGTATATGCCCTTGACACCAAATGAGTTAATTAAATATATTATCATAGTATAATATAAAGCTGTACATAATTGTCTGTATTCTATGGCGTGTATATTGTTATTTTATGAATAATTGCACTCAACAACTTGCGCTGTACTGTATTTTTATATTTCATATTATAAGTATTTAAACGGTATACTAATGTCATAAAGAGAAAAGATTTGTTTGTTTGCACTGAATATACTACTGGATCATTATAAAATTCAGTAACCATTAGAATCCTACAATATCACTGATGAATATAGACGGTAAAATAGTTGCCAAAAACTTTACAGATCCGTATGAAAGCTGCGATAATGTAACCCAATGTGTGAAAAAAAAATCCTTATATCGCGTACGCTTCGAAAATGTACTGTAAGAACTACTGAAAGATGTAGTTTTATAGAGGACATCAATATGTTTTTTTTTTTAATCGTCTTGGAAACTATCTTGGTTAATTTGTGGTATATTTGTTTGTTGGGCTAATTGACAGATACTTCATTGTCTCCTTATCATCCTCCAGCTAATACCATTAGAGCATGCGCTATTGCATTATCATTAATTAAAAAAATTGACAATTATATTTACGCAGTCTAATTAGAGTAGTAAATAAATTATTATTATATAAATATTTTTTACATTCATCGGTTTATAATGTTTTATGTTATATTTTCATGCAGTATGGCAGTCGCGAGGGTCCTCTATACTACTATGTCTTAAATTTGTGAAATATTTTTTAAAAAAGTATTATTTTATTTAATTAGAAGATTTCCATAAGGTTTCTCTTCAAAAACAGTTTTTTGAATTTTAATAAAGAGAAAGGCAGTCATAAACCTAAAATAAGAAAAAAAACTTAGGAAAAAGTAGAGCAATAATCACAAAACGTCCAATAAATGGAATATAAAAACATAAAGCAATTACTGTATATGCTTTCAGTACCTTTACAGTTCTGAAGTAGTATATACCAGGATTTTAGAACGATAGACAAAATTGACCCCGTACATTTACGAAGCCAAAATACAAAATCGACTAAAATTCACAAATGCATCCGTTTATCTTATGCAATAGACAAAAATATATTGAGCGCAAACGACATTTCGTATATATCGCAACCTAGAAAACTGTCGCACATAAATATTCACGGATTGATCGAATTTTTTTGCATAATTTATGTAACGATGCCGAAATCAAGAATGAAATATAGAATTACACATTCATACATCAATTACAGCGCATCTCATGAATACACCGATGTAATATCTCGATAATCGAGATCAGTGATCGGCAAAGATTGGAAAGTGCTAGTGTACGGGACGTAAGAAGTAAATAATCGATTGGCAATTACTATTCGAGTAAGATGTTTAGCATGCAAACCAAAACGATCAATTCAATAAATTTTGTAACACTCAAATTTTACAGTGGTTGTGAAATAAACAATCACGAGTACGGCAATGGATTACTTGTAGTTTTGAAACAGCTGATTCGGTATGTTTTTCGTCATCTTCGTATTAATTCTTTGGGAGTTTATTACAATATTTATATTTATGAAAATATTTGTTCTCATTGATTGGTTGATTAACATAAGCCTCAACTTGAAACCGCGCGGAAGATAACTAGATACTGTGATAATTTCGGGAATATTTTTGGCGTAGATTCCCTTATCATAAAGGGACCTAGCAACGATCCTATTTCGACAAATCACTATGGAGAGAAATATTGAGTTTCATCCTAACATCCATAAGTGTGTTTGGGTCCATATCCAACACGAATAATCTAGTGTAAAAACACCTTTAGTTATTTCGATTTATACATATAATAAAACTGTCGCTATGCACTTTATATTTAACACTATAAGCACACACAAACGACACTAAAGTCGAGGTTTACCTGAGCGGCTGTCGTAGTCTCAGGCCTGTCCGTGAGATTCTCGAACCTGGCTAATATTTCTTTCACAGACACTTTTGGTTCCATAGTTTCCTCGTGAATTGTCTCCATGTGACCACTAGACGATGACGAGAAACTTTGGGGGCATTTTTTGGATATCCTATCGGGATTGTTGTACATGCGCTGCCGCGATATGTCCGGGTCCGCACGGGTATCGGCACCGGAATCCGAATCCTCAGGACCGGAGGCATCAGCGCTGGAGGCTGCGCCTTCCGATGAGTTGATGAGGGAGTCTAAGCTAGGCGCTCTTTGGGGGGGTGAACAGTCTCTGCAGTCGAGATCTAGACCGTATAGACGCTGCAGGTGGCGCCAGTTATCTCGCATGGCTAGGGAGAGGCGCGGTCGCTGCATGGTGCGCGCGAGTGCGCGGTTACGAGCGGACTGGTGCGCGCGCGCAGCCCGAGCCGCGGCACTGTCGCTGTCATCTCGGGTTGAGGTCGAATGTTTGTGATGTACACGTTTATAGCCTTTGTCAGCAATGTAAACAAAAAGTATACAACGTCCAAAACAATGCACGGATGACTTTGGCAATAATTAGCGATTATAACAAATTATTTTATGACAAAAACACTTTTTATCAAGTTATGTTATTAGTCGCTGTCTTTACAGCTTCGCCATATAAAAAACCAGAATTATTATTTCCAAATATCATTCACGGTTAATATCATATTTTAGTAGAGTCGAAGTAATTCTTGATATAGTGTTTAGAACAGTGATATTGATACCGTTAGTATAGTGATAGTGAAACTGAATAACTTTCATTCAGTAAAAGACATACAAAAATCACAATGACGCAAAACCTTAGAGAAATAGCGAATTCATACTTACACTATTTTATTTTATTCTTTTCAAGCACGTGTCAATGAAAGACTTTTTTAAAGCTTTTATTACTATTGTCTATTATTTATATTGTAAAGACATTCATAGCGAATATTAAGATCATAATACATTATCTATATATTTTGTAAACATTTATAATACTGACTGAAAATTGATTATTTTTAAATGATTGGAATTTAAGAACTGAAATATTGAATTTATTAATTAAAATAGAATAAATAGAATAGAAAATCATTTATTCTAATTTAAGCACTTTTGAATAGTCATAACAATTTTTTTTATCTACCAGAAAGCTGTCTCAACACAAGAAGAACGAGCAAGAAACTGGTGTGTTGCTCTTTTAATTAATCCTTGTAAGTTTACATCGAAACGTGTGAATACAAACTACCAACAAGCACTAATTTTTTGGGTCAAATATAATTTGCAATAAGATTAAATCAGTCGTGTGATAAGAGCAACCACTACAAGCAGCACTCGTTCACGAGTAACGGATGAGCCAGCCATCATCGAATTAGGGAGCCCATTGACCCGGCCCACCACGCCGCCACATGTCTGGACATTTTAGTGAGCATGACTCATTCCACACGACCACGTCACAGCTACAAAAATTACTATATGGTAGTTACAGTATTCGCACTTTACATAAGGATACATGCGGCAATCAATACAAAAGCCGCTATGCTATCATATATCAAGAAAAAGATGAAAATTAAAATCATAACGTTGTCCGCAAATAAACTTATTCTTGCTATATGGCTATCATCTATAAATTCATCTATCTTATAATAGGCTTTTTTACATAACATTTGTTTAATATAAGATTTGAAAGTTCTCTTTTGTAAATTTTTAAAGTGGCAGTTTATTATAAATTTACCAATTACCAGAAATGAATTACTAACTTTGTGTAGACGGCATTTAGGTAAAATTAGTTATTTTTATTGCGTAAGTTTCTACTTGTACAGTCTTTAAGTTTCTTGAAACTATCTAAGTTTTTCCTTGTATACGATAATATTTTCATAAATGTAATTGAGGATTATTTGATTGTTTAAAGCATTGACGTAATGACTCTCTAGAACCCATACAACCTAGTCATAAATAGAACGAGAAAATAAATAAATAGCAGTATGCCATATGACATAATGCTATGGAAATAACTAAAATATACAAGTTTTGCCGTCGCCACGTCTGTTAATTGCCTTATCCTTCTAATTGCATAAGCAGCAGAACTAAGTCTACTGGCTAATTTTGAAATATGGGGTGTTCGAGACTCTGTTATTCCTAAAAAAACTGTATCATTAACAAAATTTACTATTTCATTTAAACAATTGCGTATTTACTTGTTTTACTAGGCAGCGTGAATTTAAGCACTTAGTTTTGTTGGAGTTCAATAATAGATTATTACATGTGAACCAATTTAGTATAGCAGAGATAGCATAATTTACATCGTCTAATTGATTACATTGGCGACCAATTTTAAACACTAACGAAGTATCATCGCAAATAACACTATATCTGCAACTTTCTCTACCATGTAGGGAAGGTCATTTATATAAATTAAAAAGAGAAATGGGCCTAATATTGAACCTTGAGGAACGCCTATTTTTATATTAGTTCCCTTAGACTTTACACCATCAATATCTACAGTTTAAAAATAAGTTTTCATTAGACTTAGGTCATTATCTCTAATACCATAATATTTGAGCTTATACAAAAGTGTTTCATGATCTACGCAATCAAACGCCTTCGACAAGTCACAAAAAACGCCGAGAGCATCCTGTGAGTTTTCCCATGATTAATATATGTGTAATAAGCGCTACACCTGCATAGTCTAAACCATAACTGTGAAAGAACTGACTAGTATTTTAACATTTGGTTAAACATAATCTTTTCAAATACTTTACTTAGAACTGGCAAAATAGAAATTGGTCTATAGTTGCCTAGCTCAAATCTATCTCCAGATTTAAAGAGTGGAATTAATTTGCTAAATTTCATTAATTGAGGAAACACGCCATTATCAACACATTTATTGAAAATAGTAGCTAGATAAGGAGCAACAATATCTATGAATGAACTAACTACTTTAACTGACATGTCCCAGAGATCTTCCGTATTTTTTAAATTTCTGTTTGAATATTTTTATGACATGAAAATTTTAATTAATAAATTAATTTTTTCTAAAGCAAATAAACACAAAGAACTTGCGTGTTGCACTTTTAAATAAATGTTGTTCAGCGTTATATTTTTAAGATTATGTGTGAAAACAAACTACCAAAAGTAAATAAATAATTATAAACATAATAGATATTAAAACTATTTATTTACTTTCGTCAGGCTCAAAGTACGATTTAAAAGATATTTAACATAAAGCAGATATAGAATGGAAAACGATAATGAACTTGAAAGTCTTTTAAAATTTAAAGTACTCATAAAATTTACCTTAGAAATTACTAGTTAATTTTAAACTTTCGTGTTTAATATACATTATTTAAATTATTAACCTGACGCCACGAGCTGATCACGGCTAGTGCAACCTAGTCGAAACTTCGAGAGAGGTAAATACCTTTATTTGCCATAAAATTATTCGTGTTGAGACTCGGTTAATAATTTAAACTTAGAAATTACTTTTGTAGTAACTAAGTAACATGATAAAGTGATGTCCGAGCATCAGGCAAGCTGTCAGTTTGTTTTCCATTCCAATTACATAAAAATGACTGAGGAAAAGGCTGTATGATCATACATAGAAACCTTTGACTGCTTATAGGCTAAATAAAAAAAAGAACAACTAACGAATTTTTACGGTTTCTGGGTCACACTTCTTTATTCTCGCGTCACTGGCAACCCTCACGGAAGCCAGCGGGCGTGCACCTGTCCGGTGTCCGTTCAGCGTAACGGACATCGATAACGGGAGTCCACGATGCGTTCTCTTTGCTTCTAATTACGCTATTTACTTTAGTGGCCGGCTTATTTCTGATCGTAGTATTCTCCTGAGAGCGTAGTAGTTTACTACCCGACTTTGACAACAAAGATATATAGATGAAGAACACCACAGACATCATGTTTTCATGTGGCGTGCGTGGTAAACTTATGTGTTATTCTTGGTAAGCTATCATAGCAAGATACCAACGAACACGACTTTGTACAAAAATTTGAAGCCTGCATGGCCCCCACACCTCGTCATGCAAAACATGTTAACAAAATTAATCTTTTCCAAAGGATAACGCAACTAATATTAACGTTTCATATTATTCACACTTTAAACAAGTTTTGTTTAATATTACACGAAATAAAAAACTCAGTTTTCTCCAAAAAAAAGGCTTAGTTTTAGCTCTTGTGCATAAACAATCCAAGACAGTCAAAAAATTTTAAATAATTGGAGTTACAATGAATGTTCATAATAACGAAGTAAATACCTTTATTGATAAAGTAAGCCGAGTAGAGCGGAATATAAATATTTAAGACAAAATTTCGACTGAAAGTTATTGCTATCGCGCTTGGGGATAGGGGAGACAAGGTCTCTGAATAGAGATAGAACGAATACTAAAAAACACCAACATAGTAATTTTATTGTATGCACATACTCCTCTTAACGACCCAGAGAGTATACGATTTTGAATTAACGTCATAAGATAAACAACAATGTAAACTTCATTATATGATGGTAACGGTCACGGTGGTCGCCCAACCACTGTTTAGATCAAATTAACAGTAACACTGCTTATTAAGAAACTAATTGAATTGCAGATTTATTTGTGTGGGTTAAATAATTTTGGTACCGACGCTTCTTACATGCGAGATCGGAATGTTTTAACAAAGTATATGCAATTAGATAGCTATTACTTAAATATTATAGAAAAAACAGTAACGGGTATTTAGAAATGAAAAACTGTATTTTTCAAACGGAAAACTGCTAAAATTAATATTACTAATGGTTGCCTAATGGTCAAAATTAGACCATAAGTTCGAACATTACTAAGGTTCTATTGTCAAAGACTATACTCGTACATTACGTGTTTGTAATGTTTTTTCATTGATTTAATGTCAATAGTGACGATCTCGGTGGTCTAGCGGTGTAGCACACCGCTTTACGACCGATGGTCGCGGGTTCGATTCCTCGCACGGTACAAATATTTGTATTCATGAGTATGATTGTTTGCATCGGTCTGGGTGTTTTCTATGTATAATAAGTATGTATTTACAAAAAAAATATCTATGTATATGTAGTACCCATAACACAAGGTTTAGCTAGCTTAACTTGGGCCTAGATGGCGCTGTGTGAATTGTCCTGAGATTATTATTATTATTATTCATGTATTTTTATGTATAATTAAAGAAAAAGTGTTTGCTTCATGTATTAATCATGTATTTCTTTTTTTCAAGTGGCTCCACTGAAAATCAGCGCTGTAGTGACACGCTGCGGCACCAGCTGAGTGGAAGCCTTTTCAGCATAGCGAATTATTAGTTTTTAAGTTCTCTTTTTTACTATGGACTCTTCTTTATGCTGAATAAATGATTATTATTATTATTATGTAATAATGTATTGTCCACATTTATCTTATTATTATTATAAACGCAAAAGTTCGTGAGTATGGATGGATGTTTGTTTCTCTTTCACGCAAAAACCTACTGAACAGATTTTTATGAAACTTTACAGTAATATATGTAGCTAATACATCAGAATATAATATAGCCTATGAATTTAACGCGGATGAAACAGCGGACAGAGCCAGTGATTAATAAATGCGGAAAATACATAGTAATATTAATAAGTTTGTCATTATGTATGCAAATGCAATAAGGTCGTAAGCTCAGTGTGGAAGATTGTTCAGGGAACAAAACACACATTTTCAGATACAACCCATTGGAGGTTACATTGCGTGTTGCAATGGCATAAGCTCCTCACGATTTGTCGTTATTGTGTAAATTTAAATTAAGCCGAGTGTGAAAATCTAGTGAAATGTAATTTTGGGCAACTGCTTAATGTGCACGTTGTTCTGTAATAGATTGTGAAACTATACCAAAATAGCGTAATTATAATTATGACTCTGATTATAATTAGAGGCGTTTCCTTTTGAATATTAATAATATATTAATTTATAAATTCAAATTCAAATTAAAAATATCTTTCAAATAAAAGTAATCTGAAAGTAGGTGAAAAGGGGACTGAAAGTTTGCCCAGACAGCGTCGCAGGTAACAGTTTGTTTACAATATATTAATATGAAAATCACAATAAAATAAAAGAACCATGAAAATCGATTCACAATTGGCCAACATATACTTGAAAGACATGAAAAATACAAACGAATTAAAGAACCTTCTTTTTTCGAAGTCGGTTGATAACACTTTACAATAACAATCGGTTACGTATTGACTTTCAATACAAACAAGACATATAATTTTGAAAGGGCACATATAGTTAAGTAGCTTACCAAAAGAGAATGGCGAAAGATTTCCTATCACCACGACGGGTTATATTCAAGTAAAGTTTAGGTATATCTGTTTCGACTAAAATTATATATTTTTAATCAGTGCCATGTTTCTTTATAAGTGTTGCTACTTTCTCAACTTTAACAAGAGTAATAGAGAAGATAGAGTTAGGAAATACAATAAAACACGTACTATTTGTTAAAATTACCTTTTTTTAAAGTTTGAAAAAATCTTTAAAAGATCCCGCCAACGAGGAATGACAGTGTGTGGGATTCTTAATCACTAAAAAACTATGTACACGGTGTACCTTCGAGCGCCATTCCAGAAGTGGCGAGGTCACCTTAGCTACCTTATTCTACCATGACTCTGGCTTTGATTAAAATGACGTATATGAATGATATAAAGCAAATTTTTCAGTCGTATTAATAAAATATAAAATCTTATGTCTGCTTAAAGTATGTACGAAAGTAGATTTTCTATATAAAGACCGTGTATCTCTGTCAAACCTATTTATAGCTGCCTAACGATATTTTGGCTCTGAAGAGTGTTGATGTATAACAATGAAATTACTAGGAATTGACATGTGAGGAATGCCAATCAAATTAAATTAACAACTTCTTTTTGGCATGAAAAAAAATAAAAGATGATCAAAGGGTTCTTGGATGATCACTAATGTTCACTGCCGTAGTTTCGGTTTCCATCACAGTGTCGACAAAATCTCTCGAAACCGAATTTTACGGAGAGAATAGCGAAAACAAAACCGGTAAGCTTCGCACATTACCGCCTAAAACTTGTTACGTGCCTAATGTGAGAGTAGTATCACAAGTTCCGAAATAAATTAAATAATTATGACTTGCAACAATTCTCCATCGTTTATAATAACTATGACGTTTAGACTCTATATATCCGCAAAATATAATAATAGTAAGAACTCTGGACATTTCACATACCGCTAGCTATTCAAAAGCTAAATAGAGTTATGGGTACTAGACAACTAATAGAAATACTTAAGTGCATTTTTTATGGAAATACATGCACAATAGAACACACCCAGGCCGATACAAACAATCATACTTAAGAATACAAAAAGTTAGCATCGTACCAGGAAACAAATCCGCGACCACCAGAAGATGATATGCTAAACCGCTAGACCATCGAGGCCGATATGGTGTGACGATGTTATATCGATGTTAAAAAGTAAAATCAAGTCTCAATAAATACACGGTCCCGTTTCCTACTTCCGAAATTACTCAATACCGCATTATGAATATATTATGCAATTTGGAGCACAAGTCGACCGGTAAGCGATCCGCTCTCGCATTTCGGCTGTCAGGTGTCCGAATGAGAAACATAGTAACAGTAAACATGTTTTACGAGTGGCCACTACCCTGAACGAAACCTGAATTGAAACTATGCAACTAATAAACACATCGCTTCTGTCGGAATTACGGGGTGACACTGAATTGAGTTAAAATGAAAATCTCTCGGCTACAGGAAAAATAAGGTTTTCCTTGAATTCCTGCGTTGTGCAAAATATTTCTCAACAATCCAAAATTGCTTTCTGATTGTTTGCACCTACATTATCAATACATGTTTTTTTAATAGGCTGCAGTTCCTTTATTTATTCTAGAAAATATATATGTTGAAATGAAAACTAAAGTTAAAGTTAAAATAAAAAGTTAGATAATTTAACTGCGCTCATTATTATACAAAAATATTTGGATTCAAGTAACGCGGACTTGCAAGTAAACACTAAAACTATTCAGAATCTGCTACACAACCAACTGATTACAAACATGTGCCTAATGTTAAAAAAAAGTACATACAAAATTTCATACAGAAACTATTACTAGAATAAAAAGTTGTCTGCGTGGGTACCTCAGCCGCCAGGCATCATGGTTTATATTATGTGTTTTCGTTGTGGAGTGCAAATTAAGCAGTGAAATTACAGGTTAAGAGACATGATAGCGTCGTAACGCATTTGATGTATCACGAGTGTCACATGATAACGTGATGTTCGTAGCGTTGTTAATGTCAATAGAAGGCGGGTTTGGGCTTTTGTCAGATGCTAAGACCTATAACACTGCTCGCCCTTTCGCTATGTAGTGACCCGTGAGGGACAAGAATTGAAGGATATTCTTATATTGATTCCTGATTATAGAAGACGGATTACCGTCACATTATTTGCCATTCTAGTGACAGTAGTGACAGTAGCATGCAAGTAACCATAATAACATAACATGAGTACTTGCGTTACGATTGGCTTAATAATGTCAAGAGCGAGAAGGCGCCTCACTTTTTAATTTCTAAATGACCAACAAGTCTGGTTGTAATGGCCTCGTTTGCATAATTATTTAAATAGACAAAAACGTACATACAATTTCTGTTTACATATTTTTATTTGGCCATTTTACCTGCCTACTTAATGCGCTTTCGAGTACTTGCATTACATTCATTGTTTTACATTGCATGAGACTTTCGTTCTTGATCATGACTTTATATTATACTAGGTGTCCCGGAAACGTTGTTTTGCCTTAAAATAAAAAAAAAATTTGTACTGAAAAATCAAAAAAAAAAAATAGGGGTGGACTACCCCTAACATTTAGGGGGATGAAAAATAGATGTTGGCCGATTCTCAGACCTACTCAATACGCTCACAAAAATTCATGAGAATCGGTCAAGCCGTTTCGGAGGAGTATGGGAACGAAAACTGTGACACGAGAATTTTATATATAAGATAAGGCACTACTTTTATTTTGAACTAGTCACGACACTACTTTGTCCGTAAGGCCTTAATTCCCGGGAATAAAAGTACCTTATGAGGCCATCTGTATTTCGAATCTTATGTAATTTTGGGAAGATAATGATAGTGATCAGTAGCCCCATTGCCACCAATGTACCATGTCAAATATCGTATCCACACAGAAATTAATCACCATGGTTTCTGGGAAGGATTCTGGAAACCATCGTAATTAATTTCTGGTAAATTCTCCAGGATGCGCTTAGTTCAGCCACATCCTATTTTCATATATTTGTGCCGCGCCAGCGTTAACGGAAGGCGTTTGCACCATTCCATATTAATCACTAAGAAATACCACATATATATGACAATTTTATATTTAGTAGGTTATTTAGAGCGTAAAAATGTAAGAAACAAACTGACTTTCGTCTTTACAACATTATGATTGAAAATGTGTAGGATAATAATTGAACAATACCTACTCTAGAGAGCACTCTACTCCCAAAGAAATATAAATATATTTTCTAATGTTCCTATGAACAACTTCATATGCAACATGATTGGTAAATGAGTTGCGTTGGTAAAAACTTATTTTATATTAAGTCGACTTGTTAATTTATCTCATGATGAGCTTATTCAACGATAGGCTCAACTAAAGTTCACGAAATCGTAATATTTGTTAAAAAATAGAAGTATCGTCATAACATTTGTTAAATTAAACCTCCTTATCTGAGCGACCGAGCGTGGCTAGTATATATTTTTTTTTTTCACAAAAAACGTAGACGTAGGAAACTTTTTGTCAAAAGCTTATTTAAATACAATTATACATTAGCTTATTAAAATACAATCATTAGATCAGTTTCCGTCATAATAATTATGTTTTAGTAGAAACATACAATCGTTTATTTTTAATTTCGGTATAGAATCAGATTAAAGCACACTGTAGACATATTATTAGTTTAATTATCCTAAATGTGCAATAAAAAAATAAATACTTAAAATAACAAAACAATTAACAATGAAAAACGAAATCCAGTTTTGATAAAATTAAAACACTAACATCAAAATGTAATACAAATACAATGTCGGCCTTTTTTTTGTTTAGATGTTGAATTAAGTATATGTTTTTTTGTTTAGATGTTACAAGCGACATGTTAAAACTTTTCTTCAAATAAATAGTAAAACAAATAGTCATTATTTTGTATGTAAATGATATCTTCAATGCACTTACCTTACTTACCTGTTATATTCACTGTCTTGTTCACTGACGTTCACTTCTAGTGTAGATAAGTTATCAATTATGTACACAAAAAGTCAATAATCACCAGACATCTTTGTCGTCAGGAATGTTAAGACATGAGGCTTTTCAAGAGCATCCCATAACGCCGTGATGTCCGTGGTGCTGTTTTTTATGTATATGTGATCAAGAGCCCATTTTTCATATTTTGTATTACTTTGCGATCTTATGACCCCATTTTTTATATTATTTTGTTGCAATAAGTGTATAAATGTATATTTGGTGCATTAAGGTATATATAATCAAATAAAATAGTTCTTTGTTTATCATGAATACAAAAAATTTACATAAACTAAACATTGACATTCTCTTTACTCCAGTCAGCTCGTGACTACGGCTAGGGTAACCTAGTCGAAACATCGAGACAGGTAGTAATATTATTATAGTTGTGGTCCAGCGGGTTAGCACACTGCTCTACCTCCGATGGTCGCGGGTTCGATTCTTAATACTCGAATCTTAAATATTCGTGATTATGATCCGTTTTTTTTAATAAATAAACGTATCAAAGGCTATACGAACGAACGGAGTGAGTTTAGTGAACGGAGTATTCATAACAGTTGTCTAGTACCCGTAATACAAGTTCTGCTTACATTGGGACTATATAACGCTATGTAAATTGTTCAGAGATGTATAGTTAAACGTAAATACGTTTACTTGAGGTAAATACCTCTATTATTCAATAATGTGTACTAAATGCGAAATTTTAAAAATAAGTAAATATATAGTTAATTCCACTTGTAATCATACTATGTCTACTATACTATGTGTAGTGCACGTACTGACCTGCGAGTGCTGCAGCACGAATTCAGTGATGAGCGCGTGCGCGTGGTGCGCGAGGGGCACGTGCAGCGCGAGCCCGGCCAGCTGCAGCGAGTGCGGCGCCGGAGACGTCGCCCGCAGCCCGCCCAGCGGCAGCGTGCGCCGCACAGACAGACCTCCCGGTCCTGTCATATCACCCATATCACATCCATATCACCCACATCACCAGCACCCATATCATCATACCCATATCACTCCATGTAACATTAATATCACCGCTAACTTTTTAATAGCTTTTCAGTGGAAAAGCTATTAAATGGCTGACCTAACTTCATGCTCATCTTATCATCCGGTGCTCCGCTAGTGTAAACCATTAGCGCTGGCGGGTCCACCATTCCATTCTCGTCAATTAAAAAAATCAAATAAACTCAAACCAAGAACAGAGTAGTGCATACGTACCCTTAACACCAATAGTAACTCCGGCATGTGACACAGCGAGAACGGCGTTCTCTCCAGGCGGAAGTCTTGCGGTGAACAGCCTGGCGAAGTAGAACGGCCAAGTCCTGGCCATGTCGACGGCTTGTCTCTTAGCAGCCGCGCGTACCGGGCCTGCGGGCTGCGACGCCAGCCACGCGGCGCCAGTGCGGCGCTCGTTGGCGCCCAGCCGCAGCGACGGCGACGGCGAGTTGATATCGTGCACTATCTGTTAGACCACACGAAGATCGTTCATACCGTGGACATAAACGTATTGCACAGGATCAATTTAAAATAATAATATCACAAATGATGAATAACAATTGCACTTGTCTTGTGTTAGTACAAAGAGTAATTTAATAATTTCATTGGGTATGAAAAAATACTTGTTCTCTATTCTATTCTATTACGTATACTTTTTTGATATATCTTTCGCGCGGCGCGGACTCATTTTATGATTACCCGTTAAAAATAAATTGTTACAATAGGATTTTACGCGAGCATTGCCGCGAAATATAATTAGTATAAATCAATAGAATCAACATACAATACCATAACATAACCAATGAAATATAAAGTAAATTGTAGTAAACCTCTATTTCTATACTAGAGGTAAAAATTACAATAATAACATATATAACCGATAGGCAATGGATGAACTTAATTAACAAAAACTTTTCAACTCACCTGAGCATATAATAAGTCTAATATGGCTGGATCGTTATATGTTTCAAGTGGCGTAAACACTTCCTTGCGTACGCGCAGCTTCCATGGCACTCGGCTGTATGTGAGGAACGCGCGCTCCGATGGCAGTAAAGCCGCCGGCGCAGGCACATCGCCTACACACATAATAACAATAATATTTTTATTCTTGTATATCGTGTAGTATGCCAGTACATAAAATGATTACAATTACAATATAACAGAAATAATTTAAATCTAATATAAAAATCTTATGTCGCAGTGTTTGTTTCAAACTACTGCGAAACAGAATGACCAATTTTTCTTAATTTGTGGTGTACATACAAGTAGCTCTGAGAATAGGTTGTTGGCTATTTTCTACACCCTTATTATATGACCTTATCTAGAAATAATTTATATGGCAAGACACTGTTTGCCATATGAGCAACGATACAATTACAATTTCTTTACAATGTAAGTACTTATTCAAAGAACACATATTTACTGTCTACATCAATTGTGTCATTTAGTCTATAACCGAGAAATTTTTATTTTTAAAGCTATAATAAAACAGAACTATACTTACGTTCGAGGTGTTCAGTTCTATCAGTGACGTGGGTAGAGACAGAGTGTCTCCTTTCTGCTTCTATTTTTCTGTCCTTCTCTTTCTGTACCATGTGCGTTTTGAATGTAGCACGACTGGAAGTTTTCATATCATTGCTATCCGGTGGGAACAGAATATCCGACCGCGGGCTGTCTCTAGCTCGTCCCACCAGCATATCTCTTGAGTTCTTCCGCCCATCAAAACGCTCAAAGTCATCGAAGAAAGGCGATCTCTTTCGTTCAAATGGGTCATCCAGGCCGTTTTCGTCTCTTCGCCTCTCAGCTCTCGCAGGATGAATTTCATATATCTCGGATGCTTCTCTACCGGAGAAGTTGTCGCGGTCGCGTCGACTCGAGTCGATGCCCGATTCGGAGTCCCACTCATCACGACCTTGTTTTTCATCGTAACTTCTAATTTCTGACTCGTCTCCCCAGTCGTCCCTGACGCGTGAGTTTCTTTCGCGACGGTCCGAAGTTAGGAATCGCGTAGCCAAGTCGTCTCGGGGAGATTCGGAGTCGTCTTTTCGTCGAGAGTTCCAATTAGCTATGAACGCGTGGCGATCGTCCGCCTCTCGGTTTTGATGGACCCCAAAAGTGTCTCTATCGCGACGAAGTTGAGCAAAAGTGGAAGATGAGTCTGGAGCTGGAGGCGGCGGGGCTGGCCTGTCTGGTGGTGTGGGCGGGGACTTGGGGGGCGGCGGAGCCGGGCCGGGCGGGGCCGGCGGCAGCGGCGGCGGAGGAGCATCCCATCTCATACCACCCCCCAACTGACGCTCCAACATCAACTTCCTAGTATCTTCCAACTTGTTAACGGTACGAGGTGTTTCAGCAGCAGAAGAGGAACTGCGAACTGAATGGTTAGCCGTGACCCGTTCCAATCGCTGTCTCATTTCGGAGCTCAGTTTTAGTTTTCCAACACTACCGGGTGAAGGACGTTGGGCCCCGATTTCAAAGCTTCTTCTTGCTGTTCGTTGGTTTGGAGGTTCTCGGCTGGGAGAAACCGGACCATCTACCTCAAATTCTTCCCATTCAATGCCCGGTGACGCTTCTGACCGGGACCTGCCCCTAGGTGGTTCATGTTCTACGCCATTCGTTTGAGCCTGAGGAGTGTGTCTTCTTTGAATCTGACGCATCTTGAATTTGGTAAAGTCTTGTGTTTGTTCCTGGCCCGTAGCGTCTTTAGGAGGAGGCCATCTCCATTTGCCTATGCGAACTGTTTTCGCTCTACCATAGGGATCCATAAATGGTCGTACTTCGGATGGATCTGTTGCATGTAACGGTGGAGGCATAGGAGGAGGCGGTGGCGGCGGAGCTCCAGCTGAAGAGCTCTCGTTAGATTCACGCCTAGCCTTTGCTGGTATTCTTGGGGGTGAATGAACTTGAGCATGCACCACTGTCGACGACCTTACTGGCGACGTTGGTTCTCCATCTGAAGGATCTACAACTTGACCAGCTAGCAGAGTTTGTAAAGCCTGATTCTGAGCTAGGAGCTGTTGCTGAATTTGAAGGTTTTGTGCCATTGCGCTTTGTAAAAATGCTCTCTGAAGATTTTGATGATATGCGTTAATGTCGACCGTCCCAGGCGGTGGCAAATGAAGCCCTAACGCTGCTGCTAATGCTTCGGGTGTCGTTGGCATAGTTGGTGGTAAAGCTAAACCGCCATAACTTAGTGCTGAAGTGTTAGCAGAAGCAGCTCTCGGTGTGGCTCCACCACCTTTGATTGCACCTGAAAGCCTTTCGCCGTCAGTTAGCCTCTTCAAGCTATCGTTCATAAAAATTGGATCGAAAAGATTAGTTATGTAATCGTCTACTGAACCAACACTTGATTCCTTTCTGCTTTTATCTCTATCTTTTCCTTCTTTATCTCCGCCTTTGATCAAGCGTTCTAACTCTCCAACATCATCTAGTACTTTCATTTGTTCCTTGTAATCACATTTAAGGATATTGTCAATGAAATCGGCGTAGGTCTTTCCACCTTTGATGCTGGCAGCAAGAGAACGAGCGTCAGAGAGTTCGTCGATGTTCGGGTCAAGGACTGGAGAGAATAGATCGTCCAGGAATTGGTCGACGTCGGAAGCTTGACTCGGTACTCTGACTCGACGCACGTGCGATGCTAAACTTGGAGCCTCAGAGGTATCAGACATCGCTGAAGATCTAAGAAGAAAAGAGAAGATATGTAACAAAAATAATGTGAAAATATTTTAAAGATCTGATGATTAAAAATAAGTAATATATATAACACTGTTAACTTTACATAAGATACGGATAATGAAATGATCGAGTATCATTAAAATATCAAGAGTATCAAAAGTAAAATAGTAAAGTAGTTGCTTTGTCTAAATGTAAGGTCATCTTTATGTCACGGCTTATGATTTTTTTAACCTTTGGAAAACCTTACTAAATTTTTGACCACTAAAAATCACAGGGTATATATAAAACACAATTATGTACATTGACTTATAACTAAGAGACTTTGGAAACTTCGTTTTTTACAACTTTCATGGCAACAATGGACTTAACAATACTACTCTCATCTAAGATAGTATACTGAATAATATTACACGTTAAAATGAACTTACCGTACACCTCCGAATTCCGAACTTTTCTCAATATATGCGCGGCTAGACTGCGAGCCGGCCGGTGCTCGTTTACCCGCATACTGTGACTTTATATACCGCGACGGCAACACACGCGACCCTGTACCATATTCGATTTCCATTGCTCCTTTACTACTGGTCACGCTCGGGGCACCGCCTAACCTTTCTACCGAGTGATATCGATCATTGAGACGCGATTGCGATAATCCCAAATCGGCTAGTTTCGTCGGCTGTGGTACAGGGTTATCTCCTAACAGATTATCCAATGACCTGCTACGAACTTTATCGTTATTCTGTTCAAAGTATCGCTCGTTGAGAGCCGATTCACGAGAAAGGATGTCGTGCGATATCTTTCTCGAATACTCCATTTGTTTCGACATCGTGTGCGAATCTTCCCGTTCGATTTTCCAGTTGTATTCAGAGAGGCCTTCATCAATGGAGTCTTGGAGCAGCCGGGGAATACTAGGTGATCGAGATTTAGGTGGCTCCGGTGGTGGGACCTGATAAAATAATTTAATATTATTTTAATTTTGTGTGCTTTATAATGAACCAAAAAGGAAGATCATGTTGAAAAAGTTAAACACTAAGAATAAACTTATTTTAGATATATTTTTACTATGTTAGGTGTGTTTTCCTCTCTTCAGATTTAGCACAGTGGCTCACTTTTTACGATCATCATTAAATACCAATGTTCGTATTCATTAATTTTGCGCTGCTAGATTTTCTATATCGGCACGTATTATTAATATTAAAAATTAAAGTTGTTAAGTATACTTTCTGTATAGTATAAAATTATTTGATGCCGCGTGATATGTCCGAGTTTTTATTTGTTTGTATTATATGTACATATATAAGAATGGACATTTGACACGGTAGCTGCCCGGACATAACCGTACCTGCGGCCTCGCGGCGCGGTCGGCCTCCACGGAGGAGGCGCGGGGCGGCGGCGCGGGCGGCGCCAGGCGCGAAGCTGCTGCGCGCAGCGGCTCCCCGCGCGCGCTAGGCATCGCCGCCCACGCTTCTATCTCGCCCACTGCGTCCAGTGCGTACTCGCAACCAGCCCATTCTGTCACGGAAGCAAATATATATTGTCATTTTGAGGTTATGAATAAAATTTGTTTAAATTAGCTTCGAAATCATTATGAATCGTTGATTTTCTAAATCACGTAAATGTATTATTCAGGCCCTTATGAAACGCGTATAATATGTTATGGTGGGAAATGAAAATTCGTACTGAATTTATGAAACTTATTTAGTTCTGACTTTAATCTACTTGAACAAATAATCTTAATATTAAAATGAAATATCATGCGTTTGTGTTAGGAACTCTCGAGTCTATGGTACAGTTAATTCTCTAATCAGAACTGATATCCTGCTCATTATCATTAAATCTATGATAAATTTAAATAAACGTTAAAGCAACATTTAGACATGTTGAAGCACATGATAATGCAGAAAAATATATAAAAACGGTAAAGGTCAAAATATCAAGTAACTTTAAGGGGATGCGCGTGTCCCTTTAGGGTTTAGTATAAGACCTACTTCAAGTACTTGTACACTGCGACATAATTGACAATAAGGTTTAATTACAAACTCGTATTTACAGCTGACATTAATTTGGGAATTAAAATAAAAAAAAATGTAATTAAATAAAGGCGACGTACCTGTGAGATGTCCGTTATGGTCCATAGAGAGAGTCCAGCCAGTGGCGCGCCTGGCGACACCCGCAGCTGCGAGTGCAGCCGCCGCAGCTCGTTCGCACGTCGTCCACGATTCCACGCACACGTGATGCACGCTCTCTGCACAGACCCAACGGAAACAGATTTATTAAAATATATAGTAGTAAATTTCTACGTATTTTTAAATGAGGTAGCTAGAACGAAGAGAAACATTCAGAGATTTATTTAAAAAAAATCCTGCTATATTTAAATGAAGTAGCCAGAACTAAGGGAAACCAACGGAGATTTTTCTGAACGGAGAAATTTCCTGCTAAAGTGAAAAGATATTAATAATGTTTTTATATTTTAGGCAGTCCTTAATCTTTTTTTATAGATTGTAATAAAAAAGGTTGACGTTCTTAAGCGACAGCCGATGTTTAATATGAATATGATATAGGACGTGTATACCGTCGGGCAGCGTGAGGGGCAGGGCGGGGCGTGCGTCGTTGCGGGCGGCGCGCCACTCGAGCAGCGTGGGCGGCGCGCGCCGGGCCGCAGCCGCGCCGCCCGCCGCACGCGCCGCGCCCGCACCGCCGCCGCACACCAGCCGCGACAGCGCCGCACGCCACCGCGGAGGCGCCCGCTCCGATATCAGCCGCACTAGGTACCTGACACGTCCGGAACAAGTTACGTACACCGAATACCAAACCATCTTACATAAAGGAATTAATATTGTCATTCCAAAATTAAAAAGATATTATTCTCTACCACCACATCTTCACTCCGATCGATCCCAAATTCAAATGGGTTTAAAATTACTACAGCCCGAGCAGAGGTTCAATCCCCTAGCGGTGCCTTCAGACTAAAGTCGTATCCGTCAGGTGGGAGTAAGCCTTCAGCTGCTCCATAAGTCCTTCCGCGGGTTTTGAGTGCCATCTACACTCGCCCCCTATCGTCCGGTGCAGCTGCGGTCAACTGCATTAGAGTAGTCCATAAAAACACGTCTTTGCATCTGATTTTCACTGTTGATTTGTATACATATTTAATTGTATGTGTATATATATATGTATGTGTATATATATATATATATATATGTATGTGTAATCATTTATTAAATATTATGGATTATATGTATATTTTCTTTTACATAATTAACTTTGACAATACACCGCATACATGAGTCTCTGTTTTTTCTATGATTGTCTGGGAAAAAAGGCCTCAAGGTATTAAGACCGTCATGTGCACTTTTAATTTGCATATTTGTGTATTGATCTTTTAATAAAAAAATAAGTACATCAAGTATTCTATTGCCTATAAAAGTATCCTATTCGAAAAATATAGCTACACATAAGAATTTTGCTAGTGATAAAGAAGCCTCTAATGTTACTAGAGAAAGCTTAGAATGTCTACATAACCTGCAATATTTTATGCTACCAAAACGCAAATAAGCTTGCGGCCCACATGATAGTATATATCAACAACTATTTCTTATATAAATGAAGAACACTAGGACATGATATCTCTCATGGGTTGACATTCTTGCGAGGATATACCCTGTAATTTCATAACCATATCTTACTGTCAACCAGAAACACAGATTACAGGGTAAACTGCTTGGCGGCAGCGAGAAATATCAAGGTAAATAACTTTATACAGAGTATAATCTGGCAAAATTTAAAGGTTAGATTATATTTGAAAAGCAACGAACTTGTGTAACGGCGGTCCGGGCTGGAAGGCTGCGAGGCAGTGCGCCATGAGCAGCCACACGCGGTCTGAGTGAGTAGTAGCCTGGTTGCAGAGCTGTACTAATATCTCGTCACGCAACCCTCGCGACTGCAGTCCACGGGATGCTATGTAGTCCGCCAAGACCTGCGTACATTTACTTCGTCACTTCTATTCATATATCTTCCATAGGTCGCTTGTTCAGATGCGGCTCGAAGGACCAATATTATAAAGGATGATTAAAACATCGATTGTTTAAGGATTCACATGGATGGAGGTCAATATTTATGGCGAAAACTTTAATAATTAACAAAACACGAACTTACCTTTTGTCTAGTTTCATCGCCGGCCGCAGACTCGTCACACCATCTTAGAATCAGTTTGAACGTTGCCACAGCATCGTTAAAATCTTGATCTCTAATAACAAAAAATAAAAAATTTAATAAAATAATACATTTAAGCCGTATATTTAATGCAGCCATCATTCACTATAAGCGTAGCTAATAAGTTCACTGGGTTTAATTTTATTTTAATATTTCTATTTCTTTCATCTCTTTCTCTCTCCTCTTATGAGAAGAGACAAATGTATCTGTGATAAATAGTTCAACCATTCTACATACCTGACAGCTGCTTTCGACAGGAAGGGTCTAGTGATGGGATGTTTCCTGGGGCTGAGCTGCCCACCGTCCGCGAAATATACCGAGCTGAACTTGGAAAACGCGAACTGCTGCAGATCTCGGGGTAGCTGCACACGCTCGTCATCCGCGTATACGTCGCCTGATACCTGATTAAATTACAAGCTTGATTATATATCGAAGTAACTAGCTGACATCAACGACTTAGTCCACGTGGAATATAATTTTTTATTAAAATATAAAAAGAAGTCCTAAAATAAAAGTAAACTATAACGAAAAAAAAAGTTACCTATCTCCAAGTGAAAGTCCCGACAATTCGGTTCAGAGATTAGAAAGAACAGATCGACAGACAGACATGAATTCATATGCATTTAGTGAAAATCTGTTAATATGAGATTACAAACAAAAACTTCAATCTCTTATATTAATTTGTATCAATAGATATCTTTTTATTCTTGTGCACATATAATTGATTAAATAGTATTACAGTAGTTATACAATAGTAAGTTACAGACATGAAAAGCGTCAATAATTTTTTGATAATAAATATATTTTTGGTATTATATGATTTTTCAATATAGTCTTTTGATGTTATGTAAAAACTTATATGATTTTTCAAATATAGTATTCTTTTGATGTTAAAGATCATGATTAAAATACAATACTATAGCCACCATGAGGAGGGTTGATGGCAGGCAGTATCATAAAAAATAATGAAGCCAAAACCATTCTCTCGTAATATAATGTGAACTAATTATGATCGAATCATAGCTAGTAATGTCACCTGCATCTTGAGATATTTTGTTTTGTAAACAGTAAGGAGTGAATATTGTTTTCCGAGAAGCAAAATATGTTGTATTAAAATCGTACACACGTTATCAATTTAAAATTTTATTATCAAAATATTTTTCGTATTTGCACGTGTAACTTAAAAATACCTTGGCAAGATTTCTCTCAGTATGCGGTGGCTGCCATTCGTCAATCTTTGATAATATGAAGGCCAGTTCCGCTGGCACCTCCAACGCTTGTAGACTCTCTGCTTTTGCCTTTTGAGCCTTTTGTTCTGCTGCACGACGTCTGAAAATTACAGATATTATATTATTATTGAATAAATATAATAATAAATATTGAACATCGTCACCAAATAGATTAAAGGAGAAAAATACAGACGTTCGTGTATTACATATGTATGTAGTGACGATGTTTTTGACTCATTCGCAGAAAAATGTTATTCTAAAATTAACTCTTTAACAAGAGCAAATTTTAAGAACTGTTAAAAATAATAAATAGCCTTCCGATGCATAGATAAAATGACAATATAAGCTATAGATAATTAACATCAATCAACTCAAATTTACTTACATATACAAAGAAAGAAAGAAAACATTTATTGACAATCATTGCTTTACATATTCATATAACAATAAATAAACATGAATATACATATATATATATATAGCAACAATTTTAACAATGCGCTCCAGACTGTATACAATTGTGTGCAAAAGAATAAGTAAAGAGTTCAAAAGCAAGGAGCACGTAGGTACTAACTTAGCAGCCGCAAGTTGCGCTTCACGACGCCGTCGGTGTTGTTCTCGGATGGCGGCAAGACGTCTTCGCGCCCGTCGTCCGCGTACCAGCGCCTGCGCACGCGTAACTCCGCGTCGTACGCGCACGTAGCGATTACGTGCGTGCGCGCCGCGCCACCACGTCTGAACCTTTACTGCCGCTGTGCGCATTTGGTGGTATTGTTTCCTGGAGGGAATATTTTATTTGTAATGGCAAAGAAATGGCCCACCTGATGGAGGGAACAGTCTCTTTGAAATGGCAAACAAACTGAAATATTTGTTAGAAGGGACACTTTTTTTATACAATATGCATATATATTTTTTTATATGTATAAAATAATAATGAACAAACTAATTGTCATTATTTGTTTCTGTATTCTGTTTGTGTTTAATTTCTCATTATATATTGATAGATGATACTACCGAAACCGTCAATAAATAAAACTTAATACATTTGTAATAAAGATATTGTTTAACATTCTTTCTTCCGATAAAAAATGTCTACTTTTACTAATTACTTGTAATAAACATTTGATAGAATTAACACTTCAATCGTGAAGTTAAAATTTTCTTACATCATTAATAACCGCTAATAGCATTTTAACACATAACCGGTTTTCTATCAGTTGTGGAATGTAATGAAAATAAAATGTTTTTTTAAAAACATCAATAGGTTTAACCTTAGATTAGTAACTAAATTATGAATAACAATATTTTTAATCTACCCTTTCGGAAAGTTGTTTCAGTACAAAACAAGTAAGAAACTGCGTGTTGTTCTTTTAAAAATGCCATAATTTCATATCTTTAAATTAAAATACACGTGAATACCAACTCACAAATAACACAAATTCAATCGAGTCGAAATATTAAATAAACAGTTATTTGCGTAACTAAATAAAACAGTTGTATACAGTGATTAGTTTTGACAAACGGGAATTAAGTATTCGTGTTTACCTTGCGAGGTATCCTCGTACATGAGCTTGGAGCTTCGTTGCAGCCGCTCGCAACTTGTCCGCTCTAGAACGTTCCAGAGCTCTGTGTAACGCCTCCCTGATGAAGACTCGCGCGGCACCCAGCTGGTAGTCCGCACCAACTATAATATTATCAAATTAGAATATCTTTATTGATGTTGGCCACACGTACACACACACACTTATAAATTCATATCTACCGATAAAACCGGTAGTTTGAACACAGTAAAACTAACAAGAAATTTTACTTTTACTGTTATATTTTGAAATGAGATTGTACATAATTATAACAACACATATTGAAACTGAAGTTGAAACTAATCAAAACTAATTTTTAAATAACAATACACACATCTCAATAGAGTAATAAATAAATACTTTACTCGTAGATACAATACAGAATGCATAACAAACTATATTAAGTCAGCCTTTAAAAATCTTCATATCGTTGAATTTATTAACCGTATTTTCAAAATCAATTTGTGTTGTTTAAATTTAACTATGTAAGATTTAAATTAGTAATTCACAAATTACTGAAAATATATGTAGCTATATAAAATCATGGTTTCATTACACAAGTAACCAGTTTCAATAGATATTTATTCCAATAAACATTAGAAGTAATTAAAAAAAGTTTTGACATCGTACTTATTAAAAAAAATAACAAGAAATATATAAAAATTACACACAACATATTACGCGTTTTTTCACAGTTTTCCATTTCATCATTATGATTTTAGGACGACCATCGTTGAAGTTCAAAACGTGATAAACGCTCAGATAATATAAATTAATGACATTAACAAGCGGACTGTAGCACTCTCGTGTTCTTGAGCGAAGTTAAACTAACGAACTTACATATTTTCTTGTACGATAATGGTCGTTAGATAATAGGAATTATTATCGTCTATTTTCTGATTGTCTAGTATTAGACAAAGTTAGAAAGAATGCCTTTTTTATCTGACAATGAAAAATAGAAATAGAAATAGAAATAGAAATAGAAATAGTTCAAGTATTACGTAAGCACTATAGGGGGGCGGGGGCTCTTTTCTTTGCTTATTTTGGATGACATGGGGGTGGGGGAGTCTGTATGATGATTACGTCATCGGTCGTAATTTACTTTTTTACACGAATGGCAACCCTCACATTGTCTTTGTTAAAAAAACAATACATTAATTGAGAAATGTTATAAGCACTATATTGCGTTTGCTGACAACGGGGGATTATGAAAATTTTAAAATTATTTTCACTTCACTTCTTGATAAAAATGGTTTAGTTATTATATAAACTGAAAACTAGTGTTCAATTTATATACTTTACGCTTATACATTTATATACCTACGTACGTAATAATAGAATTACAACAACAATTACCTACAATTCTTCTAACAACTGAGAATGTAATTTATTATGATGTAAATTAATATTATAAATGAAATCAATAAAAATAACTCATACCAATGTGGTTTATATTATACTCATGAATATACCTAAATGTTTTTACCGTACGAGGAATCGAACCCGCGACTATAGAAAATAAACTGTCTGATAAACCGCTAGACCACCGAGGCCGTTAATTTACCGTCTAAATATGTAAACTAAAATACTGTTGCGTATATTGAATGATATCTACAAATAATTATCATTAGCGATTTTAATTTATACATTTGTGTTGCATAAAGAAAGAAAGGATTAATTCCCATCATTATAACTAAGGTGTTTTTAGTCGGGAAATAAAATCTTAAATAATTATGGTACATAGAACCGAGTGTTATTTTTTATTAAAGTCTACATTTATTTGGGAATTAAAGTCTTAAATTTATAGTACATAGAACGACAAATCGATGGCCACTGGAGTTATAGGCAATTAGCCACTTCTCTTTAAGGGTCGTCAGCTTCTTTGACTATTTTAAACATTAAAAACTTACCGGCCCCAGTAGATGGCATCTCCGCTAGAATCGAATTGCAAATCTCTCGATATGGCGTCGATCGTTGTGGAGTCGATTTCAGTAGGTACCTGAAACAAATTGCCATGGCATTAATACCTATCTTTGTAAGTCTAAATTTATATTACTGATGATGTTTCTGCATTGGTGATGGTTACATGATAACGTGATGAATGTAGTTGTTCATACGACGGTAACTACTTAAATCAACTGGGCTATCAGTTTATTTCCCCTTTTAATCATCTTAATCTTAATAATATTATAAACACGAAAGTTTGTGAGTATGAATAGATGTTTATTACTCTTTCACGCAAAATATATTGAACGGATTTTGATGGAACCTTAAAGTAATATAGCTTATGCATCAGAATAACATATAGGCTATATTTTTGAATGAAATTGCACTCTATCTACTGCTAAAATTGCATTAAAATCCGTTGCGTAGTTTAAAAAATCTAAGTGAATAAGCTGCGGAAGCGAGTTCATTTTATATACGTAAAGACGTGTAATAAAAAAACAAGTGTTTATGTCATCAAACCTACCGATATTTATCCACAAAGTTCTGGATTACATGTAAAATTTCCTCTTGCGTCACTCTATCCTCTGTTAAAATTGCTTTAAAATCTGTTGCGTAGTTTAAAAGATGTAAATGAACAGACAGTGAAAGTGACTTCATTTTATACTGTCTAAATATGTGTAATAAAAAAACACGTTGTGCCATCAAACCTACCGATATCTATCCACAAAGTTCTGGAACGGTATTCTGATTGGGTAGCCGGTCTGTCTAATCTTGATGGTGTCCAGCATTCCAGTGTATCTGAGCTGGGCCAGCACGCATGGCATATCGAATTTCATGGGTGACTTTTCTGTATTTGGCTTGATGCACCGCACGAACCAAGGATTGCACCTGGACATTGACTCCAGCAGCTGGTGGAGACTGTCCGAAAACCTGCACAGAGAGAGAAAAATAATAAATTGTTATTCTAACGCCAAACTCACTTTTAAAAGAGTGTAAAACTCTATACAATCTATGAACATTCCACGTGTGTATTGGAATGGTAAGGCGGATGACATCTTCCTCTCACTCCACTACATTATGACCGTGTCTGTCAAGTAAGAATATTAACTACTATAATAAATAAAAAAAAAATAGGAAGAGTAACTCTATACCACAGAATATAACATCGTTAAACCGCGTATATTACATGAGTTTTTTCTAAATCACAATGGTCTTATAGAAAGTAAGAGTGCATTTGGTTCTCATTTAGCTATATTTGAGAACAAATAAAGATATACAACATTTATTAGTTAGTTATAAAGATGGATAAAAATAGAGATGTGTGTAAAGGTATTAACCTATATTAAGAAAATATACAACCAATAATTTAGTTTTCGTTTGTTAGAATGCCTAATTCTGATCATTTACGACGTAATGGGTTAAAATACATCATTTATATAAAAAAATATATATATGACGTTATACAAATGTTTACTTTTTATTTGTTATTCTTACAATTAAAAACTACTGAACAGATTTTGATGAAACATTACAGTAATATAGCTTATACATCAGAATAACATATAGGCGATAAATTTCATGTGAAACCGCGGGCACAGCTAGTAGGTAATAAATGTAAATGAACCTTCTTTTTTGAAGTAGGTTAGAAGAGTCAATAACACTTCACTTTCACGCCTAGTTTGTTTGATATGCGTTCTCACTATCTTTATTGAGTGACAATGCTGTTAATTGATAATTAAAACTATTCATACCTTCTGTATGGCTATTAGCGTTTTATGTTTGATCCAATTTTCACTTTTAAACACGCAATGCAAACTCGCTAAACATAAGTCATTTGTAGTAAGAGTTTATAAGGTTACAGTGAAAATAACTTGTAAATAAATAACATTCCAATATGTTAATAATAAAACGGAAACTCTGGCATTTAGAACTTTTAGAACCTTAAACTTCTACTCTTTTTAAACCTTAGAGCGATATAATCTATATATAACATTCCGATATAATTTGTATTAATATTATAATTGTAGTAAACAATTACAACCCCATACAATTCACATATCGCCATCTAGTCCCACGCTCACTAAAGCACTTATGGGTATTAAACAACTAATATAAATACTTCAATTCATTTTTTTGTAAATATATGCATAAAATACTCTTAGACAATCTCAATATAAACAATCATACTCATGAATACAAATGTTTGCATCGTGCGCGGAATCGAACCCCCGACATAATCCGGTGCTCTAAAGCACTAGACCGCCGATGCCGTCTATTATAATGCAGTAGAATTTGTTTTAAATAACTATATATGTAACGTCTGCAACTATACATACAACATCATGGTACAACCAACAAGATCCTAGCATCAATGATGCGCCAGTCAATTAGTAAACATGCCTACATTGTTTTTATTAAATCAATTCATATGGATCTTTCACATAAAAGAAGAATTTTTTTTAAAATTTCAATAAACTATTTTTTACTGATAATGAGTAAAAACAACATATCAAGATTGCAGGATACGTCATGTAAGTAACTAGGTGTAAATACAGCGTTAAAGAGTATAATTTGTTGCCGACTGTACCTGGCAGCAACAGTAGGTGTCCTAGGCTTCATGATGACGAAACGTCCATTGGCTCCCCTCGGGAGGGTCTTGTTGGCGTCGTGCTGTGCTCGCAGCTGTGTTGACATCTCTGCCACCAGCGGTACCTCACTGCTGCACAGCAGTTCCAACACATCCGCCCGTAGAGCATCCCGGTTCTTGTCCAGGAATCCTTCCACATTATACCACACTTGACCAGCGTAATGTTTTATCTGAAATTTTAAAAATAAACAATTAAAGTAATTATTATACTTCGTTCCAGTAGCGCTTATATAAAGGCAAAGGGGTCACCTCAACCACAGACTGCCTATTGATGTCCAAACGCGTTATGCGTTAGGTCATCAATAGGCAGTCTGTGGCGCGTTATGCGTTATGCGTTTGGTCATATTGATTGAAAAATAAATCGTATTGAATATTTCGTAATAATGATATTTATTATTATGTAATTATGTAATAATGATATTCATACATAATACTTAATGAATACTAATATTTACATTGAGCGAGAAATCGAACTCGCGACCATTGGAAGTAAGTGATGTGCTAAACCGCTAGGCTACCGATGTCCTCAATCTATCGAATTTGTATTAGTATATTGAGCACTGTAATAAATATTAAAAAAATAAACAATACTTAAACCAAAATCGAACTGTATTCTAAACCTAGGTTAGGAGCTAGTCCTAACCTAGGTTTAGAATACAGTTCGTTCATACGTGATTGTAATGGCACTTTTATAAGAAAGAGGCATCGGACGAGTAGTTATATATTAATTAAATTAATTATGGTTTAATTCCAATTATTGGGCGATCACTAGTCGTGATAAATATTAAAAATTCAAGAATACTTACACCAAATTCGCTAGCTCCTAACCTAGGTCTAGAATACAGTTCGTTCAATGCGTGATTGTAATGGCACTTTTCTAAGAATGATGCGTCGGACGCGCGCGGAAAATTGCTTTCGTCATCCAACAGATGTAAGATTCCCACAGGTTTTTTACTAAGAAGTTGAATAACTGAAAAAGACAAACACAATTAAACATTAATGATTTTGTTGTAAAAGAAAATATGTTTTTAACAGCTTGTATTAAACTCGTAGATATCTGATAACTGTAAGAGACTCGTAGATCTGGCAATCGTGACTTATACTACTTTTTTATGATGGATGATAATGGAATGTTGAAAGCACCTGCGCCAACGGTCTACGCTGGCGGGACACCAGTGGAGGATAGTAAAATGAGCATGAAGTCAAGCCAGTAAGCACATTTTAGTAAATTACCACGATGCTTTCAAAATTGACATCGTTGTCGGCCAGATTTCAACACACGACCTCTTGAGCGTAATTAAAAGTAGTAAACCTATAGGTTGCTCTCTTCAATCTAGTATATACTCGTATAAGGCGGACTTAAATGTGTAATTTACAATTAATTAATATATTTAGAAAATATATTGACCATACCTGGAGAATTATCGTTCCACGTCAAATTCGACCACTCCAGTCTCTCCTTTTGATATTCCTGTTGCTCCAGTTTAAATATGTGTTTATTAAAATAATGCTGTAGAGTTTCGTTTGCATAGTTAATGCATAGCTGCTCGAACGAATTCTCTTCCAAGTCTTCAAATCCGAAGATATCTAGTAGAGATATTCGATGAGCGTCGTGTAAACCAGCGCGGTGGACGATCGAATTTATTCGCAGGACCAGCCAGTTGAATAGTGATGAGTAGAGGGCTTTAGCAAAAGCATCTCTGGCATCAAGAGCCTGATCGATAGGCAACGGTGACCTCATGCGTTCAGCTCTAGCGGCGGTCACTCTAGTCGTCAACGCTCTAGCCAGTGCTTCTGCAGGTACTTTCAATAAATGTGCAGCCCAACGTACTTCAGCACCTCCACCTAACTGCACGCCTTCCTGTCCATGCCGGAGCTGTCTTCGGTGAAAGTAAACATTGCCTAAATGTAAAACTGCCGCTAGGACTCTTATAATATCTTCTCTTTCTGCGTCCCCTATGCCGAGGACTTGCATAGCACCGCATAAAGCTGACCAGTCAGCTCCAGCGCCCGCACCGCCTGAATCCCCACCTCCTTGGTTCAAATAAAAATAATGCTCAGCCGTCAGTAATCCTCTTGTTCGTCGCTGTTCTTCGCTTAATCCAGCGAGTAGTTCATAAAATACATGATAGTTTCTCTCACCCGGCGACTGAGTGACTATTCTAGATTTCTCGAGGAGATAATGAGCAACTCTTGCGCCCGCTAGCGCACCATCCTTGAAATATAGTTCAAGTAATTTCCCAAAACGACTAGAATTGTGATTTTTTGGTGTCCTGGCATTGCCGAAGGCTTCTAAGAGTGGAGCTGCTTCCAGGATTTGTTCGGAGACTGGCGCTCGACCAGGCGGTGCAGGTGCGACGGCTGCGAGGAACTGAACAGCTAGTTTGGTGGACTCGGTTTTCCCTGCACCAGATTCGCCAGAGATTAGTATGGCCTGAGGCTGAGGTAGTGATACGCGCGCAGCAGCTGCTATGGCGAAGAGATGTGGTGGAAGATCACCTAAGGCTTCGGCTGCGTGGTACCTAAAAAAGTGTGTTAATTCATGCTATATTAAGAATTAGAATCGCAGAATGATTAGATAAATAATACAATGAATTTATAAAAATGCAACAGAAGTTTTTGTTAATTTACGTCTATTTGAGCAATTCGTTAAGTACTTTTTATAATTCACGATTCGTAGTTTTGCTGAGTGTGTAAAAAATACTATTAGTATAAAGTTAATTGATTTACCGCTTTTTATTTAATATAAGAAACAAAAACAACATTTAACATAACAATAACTATTATAATTTAATTTTATAATGAAATACCGGAATCTGTCGTTGATCTGGTTGGAAGGATATTAAATATTCTCAAAAAAAAAAAAGCATTTATAGAACAGTACTCGTACTATGTTACAAAAGAAGCAAATTTACCGTTGACAAAATATTTGACCGCGAGTAAACTATAGCCTTGTGATTTGCATAACTTTGTGTATATATAAAAGAATATGTACAATATTTAAATTATGCACGATTAAAACCACTTTATTTTCACGCGTTGACATTTCTAGTCTAATCCGATAAGTCTAAAATCGCGTTGGATTTTCCTATGTCCGGCATTGCGACGGACATTAACATATTTTGTGTGAAAGATTAATATCTGATCTGTGCTATCAGAGACATTGAAAACCATATTAGAAAAGACGTTTGCTTACGAATTATAGACACATTTATTAAGTTAGACAAGTTTATATTGTTGTTCGCATCTGTCTCATTGCACTGTAAAGTCTTACTTTGAAAGCTAAGTTCAGCTTTGAAGGTTGAGATATGGCAGTGAAATTACAGGGTAAGAAGGAAGGACACCGTTTTAATAAATGCAATATAGAGATAACACTGCGGTACACCTTTCTTTGGTTAATAATATAATTTCTCAGGACAATTCACACGCCATCTAGTCGTGAACTAAGTAGAGCTTGTATTGTGGGTACTAGACAACTGATATAAATAAATAGATACATTTTTTTTTGTAAATACACACATAATATATATAGAAAATACCCACACCGATACTAATCACACTCGTAAATACAAATGTTTGTATCGTGCGACCATCGAAATTAAGGCGGTATGCTAACAGCTAAACCATCGTGCCATATAGTAATAATAATAATAACATAATACATAATAACGTTCTTGGCTATAAACGACTGTTGTCTATTCCCATCAGGTAGTTATAGCCTGTTGACAATTCCATTTACATAAAAAAAGAAATTTAAAAAATTAACCTCCGTGCAGTCTGCAGTCCATACAAAGAATCAACCGGCCGATAAGGGTTGACAGCCACCAGAATGGAACCCGCATACGTGTATATAATTCCCTGTTCGTATCTGAGCTTCAGGTTCCATAATAGGGCTGCTTCGTGCAGGTCGTGGAGACGGGTCATGTCGTCCACTCCGGTGGGGCCAAGCTCCTCGCGGGGCCATACTGGATCTCCCTCGTCCTCGCCATTGCCCATTTGGAGGGCGAAGGTCTGGGGCTGTAGAAGAAAATATAATTTACGTTCATTTTCAATGTACATTATATATATAACTAGATAGAATATGTAGATCATTTAAATACTACATATACAGATACGCTTCCGCAGATATCCCATCCCATTAATGCCCACAGAAAAAACACAGCCCCAACAGTACCCTAAACGCGTTGTACTCTATACTCGCAAGAAATTTTAAGCTTTTTAAGTATATTTCATATAATAATATCCTATTATAATTCTGGACAATTCACACAGCGTTACCTAGTCCCGAGCTAAGCAGAGCTGGTGTTATTAGTACTAGACAAATTATATAAATACATACATACATTTTTTTGTAAAATACATAATATAAAAAATACCCAGGACTATATAAATCATGAATACAAAATGCACCGTGCGAGGAATCGACCCGGAATTTCCGCTTTATCGGAATAAAGCAGTGTGCTAAACTCACGGACGCCGTCAAATATCAAACTACAATAGTACATGATGTGTGAAATCATTTGAAACCCGACAGCTATATCCGACGTTTCTACGGACTCTCATTACCATGCGCGTCCTATAAGAACTAGTGATTCATTTTAAACGTGGGCAATATAATCATGGCGCTGCCACATCAAGCCAACACCTAATTGTCTTAGCTGATTGCTATGCAAAGGACGTAAGTATTATCGCATGCATACTATAATGAGGGTCACATAACAGTATCTAATCAACACATAGCACAATAGTTGCCTACTCGAGCAGAACTGCATCGTGTGTGCCTCTATGCAAATTGCAAAGGACCTTTCACCACGACATATAAGCATATTTATGATCCAACTGAACAAAAAGCAATTACTGATACATTGCGTATTCCCTATATGGCATATAATATTGATACGCTAATTCAACATGCAGTGAATTGAAGCAATGCGAGCGGTGTTGACAGCGAAAGGTTTCTTGCACCGGGTCACGAAAGATGGCCTGATAGCGATTGTAGGCTGTCATTACGTTATGTCACAGTCATGGTTGGTCGTCAGGCTATTATAATTTTCCATCTGGTTGCAGTTTTATGCCATTTCGTTATACCTTTGAGAAGTAAGTCAGTCAGACTGTGGGTAATGCTCAGTTGGTGTAATTGTGTAATGTTAGCAAATTAAATAGCGCTGACAATAGTGGATTTAGCCACTCATATTGTATAGAAAATTATACGTTAGTGTTATAATTACAAGTCAGCATTTTGCTTACTCAATGCTCATTGCGCATGAGCTTTGTAATTAATAGCAGTAATAATAAAGAATATCTTATCTAAGGTGGATACATGTTAAACAGTTGTATACAAGTCTGTCATTTCAAGAAACTGTATTATGAATTGTTATAAGTAGTAGACTACTGATATAAAAAAATGATTTTTTTTTTGTAAATACAAATAATACAAACAATCATACTCATGACTACAAATGTTTGTACCGTGCGGTGAATCGAACCCGCGACCATCGTAAATAAAACTGTGTGCTAAACCGCTAGACCACCGAGGCCGTCAAATGATTGTCCTATATTATTTCGCGAGGAGGAAGCTTCGATATTATAGCATTATTTAATTTTATAAGTACACAAAATTATATATTACGTTATTCATTAGGCTATCCAAACATAAATCCTTCAGAGGCGGCACTGAAAACGTTCTTCGTCTTCTATGTTTAACACTTAATCCATTCGATTTAGTACTTGAAGATTTATTAGAACAGGCCATTGTTTGTGATGTATTCAATACAGCTCCACCGTATTTGTTTCTCTGTCGATATGAAATGTCAATCCTGTGTGATGTGGTAGAATCGTAAGAGATGCAGGAACTGGTAGATTTGCAAGATTCAGGTGAACTACGAGGGGTTGGTGCAAATCTGACTCGCATTACAAATTTTCTACTCTTTCACTCATCTCTTCAATCATTTTAGACATTTTTTTTTAAATTAAATATTTTTGTTTAGTGACATCAATTCACTATGGGCAATTATTGTATCCATTCAAAATTTCAGTATTAATCTGTGTTTTTTTATTACAATAAAAACAATCTTCTTTGAACTTCTGGGAGTTAGTGCTAAGACTCATCAGTATTCGGTTTATACTACATTCCGAAGTGACATACTTAACTGATCTTAAAATGGAACTATAGGAACTATAAACAAAATATTTTAGAAGATTACCCATCAAGGATATACTAAATACATAAATACTGAATAACTTTACCCAAAGAATATACTTAAAATGTATATGGTAAATTTCGTGAAAGATATTCTTCCAAATCTTTCTACAGCTAAGCTATAACTTGGTAGTGTTTATTGAGATGGACTAGGACTAGGAATCTTCCAGTCCTCGGATTACTGACTCGACCAGGCGCTTCTCAGTATGTGATTTACCTATCGCAATTTTGAAACGTCCAAACAAATATATGCAAATTGCAACTCATTGGTAAATTTTAGTTATTTACAGTATAATATTTCTTTTGTAATTATGGTAAATAAAGATTTTTTTATTGCAACATATTTTGATGTTAAAACTTTTTACTGAACCTAGATACTTGTACACTTTACTGTTCACACAATGATTTTAAATTAATATACACATAACACAAATAGGATATCCCTTTCTTTTGATTAAATACCAATATATAACGTTTTTATTTTATTAGATTCGTGAAAAAGAGAATATTACGAAATCCCTGGTAACGACAAACTTGCGGACTACAGTGAAACGCAAGCCCCGACTAACTGATCATCTCTGGTACATCCACAGGGTCGTTTAAACTTGATAGACAAGAACTGTTATGGAATGAGGATAACGGACAGACTGCACGCAGTGCCCGAGTGGTTTGTATGTTGCAACAACGGGACTTAGAAAAAGTTCACGTGGTTTCCTTCCGACGGATATGAAGATTTTTGCTGATGCTGGAAATATGACGGGATGGTTAAGTTTAAAGTCCAAACTTCCGATTGGTTGCAAATTAATTATATTTAAAGTTTGCCTTTTTATACTATTATGGTAATATTGTGTAAATTTAAGTGTAATGACAGTGTTGTCAGTCTTGCTATTTACCGAGTTGTGTCTTCTTTTTTTTTATATAAAAGTTAGTCTATGTCATTCATCATCTTCAACTTAAATAATAATAAAATCTGTTTAGCTATTTAGTCATTATAAGGTAACAAACAGACAAACATGTTTTTGCATTAACAATGTTATATATGGAAGTGTAGATGAACAATACATTAAATAACAATTTACATTTATCTATTTTCACCCCTTTGCCATTTATCGGACTGGACTGTCTTTGTGTATTTATTCCACATATTAAAAAAAAAAGATTATCATAAAGTGGATTCTAAACATATAAGTACAAGAGACGATAACGCTTTAGCCTGTATCTTGTATCCAATTAAAAAAAACATCTACGTGAATTACGCACATTGTAATTTACAACCATTATACCTAAATATAGGCCATTTGCAACTATCACACCAATAATTAAAAGAATTATTCAATACAGTTGTACTAACGAGCGTGCCAAATTGCAGGCATGCTCCAATGAGCACTTTTTAATGCAGTATTATCAACGCTCATTTAAAGTAGATTAGTATGTTCGCACGTGAAGTTATGATAAATCGAACGTATATTTTGAATCGATTGTATTAGGTAATGTGACATAAGATTTTTTTTTAAATACTGTAATGCTGTTGGTCGTAGCTTAGCACTTATAGCATAAAAATCATCAAGTTTTTTATTTATTCTTAACTTAAATAATAAAAACTTAGGACAAATCACGCACCGCCATATAATCCTAAAGTAAGCATAACAATATGCACCAAAAATAAATAGAACAAGGAAAAGTTATACAATAGCAATACAGTAGCCTATTAACCCTGTAAAGGTATTATTAATACCTTATTATTGTAACACTAGCTTTTGCCCGCGGCTTCACTCGCGTTAATTTATCCCCTTAGGGGTGGAGTTTATCATAATCCTTTCTTAGGGGATGCCTATGTATACATAGTAGCTTTATGCATGCAAAGTCTCAGCCCGATTGGTTTAAAATTGACAAAGTTTCATACAAACTTTCATCTATTTTCATTTCATTTCATACAATGCCTACGTCTATTTTATCCTCATAGCCCAGTGGTTTGGGTAGAATTAATCATCTTTGAGTTATATATATAGGAGATTTCTTAGTGGATGGATGGATACTTATAAGCAAAAACTGATTCAGTGGATATACAGCAGTAAATATAATTTACTCTTGATTTCATCACAGTTGCACGTAAGACATGACTGTTACTTACCAACAAGAACACTAATTTTAAATGTGATAGATTATACTTTTTATTTCACAATTAATGTGCCTAATAAAAATTACTATGGAATGGATTTTAATGAAACTTTACAATAATATAGCTTATACATCAGAATAACATATAGACTATAAATTTTACGCAGGTGAAACCGCGGGCAGAGCTAGTCTAATGTATTACTCGCTGGTATTTAGAGGGAATAAAATATAGGCAGGCTTTAGATGTATCTAATAAATTCACATTCCGAGACAAGGCCTTGCAAATCAACCTTACTTGGCCGACCGAAACCTTTCCTCGCCGATGACGAATCAAACAATGAAACGTTTGGTTTCGCATGTTTACTTTTTACCAATAGGTTATTGTTTGAACAGACAAATGAAGAATAAGTACAAGATTCGGTACAGGCAATAATTAATACGATTTGGAAGACTATTGTATGGAAATGCGAACTTCTGTCAGAGAGTTTGTCCGCGCAACCATGATGGACCGGGGTAAAAAGTAGCCTATACTTTTTCATCACGAATGTTAAATGCTAAATTATGATTGTTTAAACAAAATAAGCAAAGAAACTCATTTCTGCGTTATAATATCTTTAAATGTAAATAAATGGGATAAGGAAGAAGCAGATGATGATGATGATGATGAATATCTTTAAATGTAACAGGAATGGGAAATCATCTGACGCCTGTCAGTGAGTAATAACCGTCGCCAATATGCATGAACAACACTATAGACATTATCAAACATCGTTTGGTACCACTCTGGAGGACTAAGGTGTCAAGTCTTCGTAATTTTACTGACTCATCTCACCTTTCAAACGAAACATCTGGCAGAGCAATTTGCTTGTCGGCTAATAGAGGTGTGACAGGATAAAAAACTTAAGAAAATATATCTGTACATGATTATTGTCAACTCAACTAAAAAAAGTCATCCAATCTTCTTTGCGTGGATGTTATTTGATATCTTTGCTGATTAATATTTGTTATGTATATTTGATGTCCATAAGAATACTAATTTACTCGCATAACATTGGGGGTAGTCAGAAGCTTTGTTAACTGCCGAAGCCCGCCGTGACAAACGCAACACTTGATATATATCCTTAGTTCGCTACGCATATTTGAACCCAAAATGGCAATGCCGAGTCTGCCGCCGTCTCTATGATTAATTTTATTTGTAATATATGTTTCCATTACTGAAAATAATGAAAACAAAGATTTATTTTTGTTTTCATATTTTTTAATCAACCCAATTCTAACACATGGCAGAGGGCGAGTCTACCGCCGTCTCTAGAACTCACAACAAATTTAATCACTTATAGGGAAGATCATAACGCTTCCAGTTGCAGTGGTCGGGTTTCCGCGCTGAATATTTGTGATCTCACATGCTATGGGTAGCGGAATTAACAAAATAACACAAATACATTAAGTAAAGGACTTTCCCAAAATAACACCTAATTTGATCAAGTTTGGAAAAAGTACTGAGTCGGGGTAACATAAGCAACAAATAATAGAATAAATTAGTGTTATGGTCTCCAAACAGTAATTGAATGTATCAACAAATAACTGCAATTCATTTGTACGAACGAGGTCGAAAATTTTAATCTCACGCGTGGTCAATGTCTCAATACCAACCTGGCAACATTCAAGGTCGAGGCGACTCCACTGTCTCCTATATTTTTATTGGTGTTTGAATTTTAATGGCTTTTTTATAACAGTCGTATAACAACAGCGAAGACTGGGTTGTTGTTACGTAATAACCAATTAAGTGATAATAAAGCCATCCTATTATAATTTGCAAATTAAAATAAAACAATCGTATATAATATATTGTAGTCATAAATTAACATGTTATTTTGGATGATAAATGGACGTATGATATGACTTATGAGTAACTTTACTCTCATCGTTGTACAGTAATATTTTTTTTATAACAGGATGTACCATATATATAGGTATTTATAAAGAATTTTGTTCTACGATATCATAGAGGGGGCCATGTATAAATTACATCACACCTTAAGAAAGTGACCTGCAGTGACGAAGTATGACAATGTATGACATTGTGACCAGTCCTCCTGGGGGGTCCTAAATTTTTTGACATCACATTTCAAATCTAATATATCAAATTATTAAAACATTAAATTACTATTATCGAAAATAATTAAATTTTTTAAATATGTGACGTAACTGAGACCAACTGTGACGATAGGGGAAGAGAGGAAGGCTCAAAAAGTAACCTAAATTAGATTGAAGTGAAGGATGGCCCTTAACGCAAAAAATACAGCCGAAATACTCTATTTTAGAAGAAAAATTAAAGAAAAATTTGCGATATTAAAATGTATTTTTGTTGTAACCTATAAGTATTTATAATACATACGTGAGTAGATATGCTTTCTATAGAAAAATACCATGAAGCATATAACGCATGTAATCACGTAAAGTTGTGTTGCTCTAGAGTAAATTATACTGATAACTATAATATAGTGACCAATATATTATATCTACATAGCGAAATATCACGTACTATGCATTTTCGTTGATTAGATAATATTATATATGTACCTATTCGTTGAAATATAGACTTAACATGAAATGAAATAAAATTAATCTTAAGACGACGCATCGCAAATCTCAATTTTTCTCAGCACTTGCAAATCATTCGGGGCTGATATTTAGGTATTTAATTTTTCACATCTTTGACATCATATACTCTGTTCTCGTTACATGATTGATTACCTTTTGTAGCAGAGAAATAAATCTCAAAGAATGGTCTTATAAAACATAAATTTACATGGTATAAGTAAACTGGACTGCTTTAAGACTCAAAATTTCTCGTACTTTATATTATGTACACACTTAAATGGTGACCTTCTTGAAAAACTCGGAGGTAGTTCATTCCACAATCTAAGTGTACGCGAAGGAAGCTTCTTTGAAACCGCCCTGTCATAGATCATTAAGGTTCCAGCATGAGGGGACGAATTACCTGTCGATGGCGAGAGGTGCGATGGTAAAAGGATGGAAAGATGGTAAAAGCCGTAGGTGATTTTTGTGTATTAAATAATTAATTAAAATCATTATCTATAATAATAATATATCATAACGATTATTATCCAGTTTGTAAACATCAACTAATGGCATTGTAGTAAGTCATTTTAGCCGCAACACAGCTTGTTTTGCGATTTGTATTTCGCTTGGCATATGAGATAGGGCAGTAAATTTATAAGATATGGAGTCATAACATCCTAGTCCTAGAATGGTAACGCAAGAGTGATGTGGTGTCCGTAGTATAGATATAAATATATGCGCCGTTGATTGTTACCATGAGGAGAGCGTCAACTTGTTTGACGTTCCAGATACCTACATAAAACAAACAGGTTAACAGGGTCTTAACACGAAATATTTGTGGTAAACAAAGGTCGATCTTTCGACTAGTAGACCACGTGATCGTGACCGAGGGTAGGTTGCTAGTGCAACCTAACCGGGGTCAGGAACTGACTTAACACCCGGTTAACAATATAAATAATGTACCAATTTTAAACACTAAAGTTTAAAAATAACAACTAATATTGGAGTATTACCTGTCCATTGACGATTGCACTGACGAGGAGTACTCTAGCGGCCCGGTGGACCTCCACAAGCGATCCGGGCAGCGGGGCGGAGGCGCCGGTCGGCTGGAACCACACCGCAGCACCTTCCGACCACTCCGCGAGCCCCCCGGAGCCCGCCATTCTAAAAATAATGAGGTAGTCGTAAACAATATTGCCACATAACAAGAAGTTATATGCGAGGTAGTAAGCAGGACAGACCATGTTCTAAGTTTTATCAGATTATAATTTTATTTTTATAATTCTTGTTTTTCTAATTTTTAAGTTTAATAAATTCACATATAAAGTTTATAACAAACAAGACGTTATATGCGATGTAGTACGCCATAACATTATACAGTTTTCTATGTTTTATCTGATTCTAGTTTTATTTTTATTATTCTTATTTCGTGTAAAATTTTAATAAATATCACATATAAATTAGCTTATTATTATACGCATTAATATTATTGAACAATGTTAAATCCAGACGATGTTGGAGATTCTAGTTTTATAATAAAAGACAGCTTTATGAGTAAAAATCATCTTATTTATTCAAACATTAAATAAAATATTCACTTTTAACAATTTATATTACGATGATAACAAATCAACTAGCGTTACATTACATATAAAAGAACTACAAATAAATGGGAGTTGGTGATGGTGGATACGCTAGTGGAGGTGGCAGTGGGTCGTATGGGCCAGGCGGGGGAGACGAACTGCAGCAGATGGGTGGTGGCGACGGTGGTTGCAGACACATGGGGGGTGGAGGTGGCGGTTGCACGCAGAACGGAGGTAATGGCGGCGGTTGGACCAGCACTGGACCAGTTGGAGGCACTTCGACGGAGATCGGCGCTGGTGCTGGCGGCTGAACGGTGATAGGAGGCAGTGGTGCCAGGGGAACAGTCATCGGAGGTGGTGCTGGAGGTTGGACGCTGATGGGTGGCGGCGGAGGCGGCTGGACACACAGTTGAGGTAGCGGAGGTGGTTGCACCATCATTGGTGGTGGCGGTGGTAAATCTACCGGAACTGGAGGTAGAGGTGGAGGTTGCACCATAATCTGTCCTAATGGAGGTGGCTGCACAACAATTGGAGGTGGAGGCGGCAGTTCAATCACGACTGGTGGTGGCAACGGTATCTCAATAAGCATGGGTGGTAGCGGCGGTGGGTTTACGTACATGGTAGGAGGGGTTGGTGGAGTAACGAATACTGGTGCTTGAGGTGGAGGGGTCACGCAAATTGGTGGTGAAGTAGGGGGATTTATAGTTAAGGGCGGTGGAGGAGGAGGTGACACTACCATGGGTGGCATAGGAGGCGGTGTGACTGTTATTGGTGGCGGTGCTGGAATTTCTACAAGCAGTGGTGGCGCGGCTGGTGGAGTTACGTAGACGGGAGCTGGTGGTGGTAGAGTGACATATAGTGGTGGCAATGGTGGCATGGGGATGGTGATCGCTGAGGGACAACCTGGGGGTACAGGAGGTGGGGGCAAAGGTGTTGGAGGTAGTGGCGCTACGGGTATTGGACCTATGGGTAGTGGAGATACAGGTAGTGGTGCTACAGGTAGAGGTCCTAATGGTAGTGGAGCTACGGGTAATGGTGCTGGAGGTAAATATGTTGGGGCCATTATGGGAGCTGGTGCTGGTAACACTGCTGGAGGCGCATAATACGGCGGCGGGGCATAGCCATGGCACTGTGCGTCAGCTGTGTACTGAAACAGAACGATACTATTTAAACCAGGAAAAAATAATTAAAAACAGCAATAACTAAATCTTCATTTGCTTGAAATATATTGTAGCTTTGTTGAATTTTATTTTTATTTACCTATAAATTTATAATAATTATTTAGGTAACGATATTATACTGTTCCATAAACAGTTACTATTAAATGAATTTTATTTTATACCAGTTATATTTAATAAAATATCAGGCAACTTACTTGGCTTATTGCAGCCAGTACCAGCACAATTATTTTGATGGTCGCCATTGGAGACCACAAACTTGCTACTTGTCTCATGTAAACACACCCTACACCTTTATATGCACATATTGCTCCAGATTTAATCGCAACATTATAATATGCAATGAAATATTACCAATACTTTATCAGCGCTCATTATCGTCTACTAAAATTGAAGCTTTGCATAAAAATATATCTCGTAATTCATACATTACTCATTAGATTAGTCACGTCGATCTGTCGACGTAGAAAATTCCATGTATGCAATTTATAATGTAATAAAAAAATGTATTCACGTTTAATCAAAACTATGTACAAACACGCAGGAAGGAAGCACAATTGCGCGAATACACTAACGAGTTGTGTGTGTCTAGTTTGACGAACAAATATCGGGAAGTGCGGTTTTTTCATTATTTGATAGTACACACGTAGGAAATTGTCTCCACTATGAACTACTTATTTGTAAGTAAAAGAAAAGTATTAATAGACTGCATTTCACTTTTCACGAACTCGAACGCCAGAGATCGAAGCACTGATTTGTGTTGTGGTACTGACCCAGAAATGAACAAGTAGAATGGATATCATAACGTCAATATTTAGTGCATCATCATTACAATTAAATCGAATCGATAGACCACCGGCACCGGCGGTATGCTAAACCGGTAATCACCGAGTTACCGGTTTAGCACACAGCCTTACTTCCGATGGGCGCGGGTTCGTTCCTTCGTTCGTTCTTTATTTTACTGTAGCTGCATTACGAATATAATTACCCTGAACAATTTCCACAGCGTCATCTAGTCCCTTAGTAAGCATAGCTTGTGTTATGGGATCTTATATAAATACTTAAATACAATTTTTGGAAATACATTAATAATATATATAGAAAACACCCAGTTACAAACAAACACTCATGAATGCAAATGTTTGTACTGTGCGTTGAATCGAACCCGCGGCCATCGGAAGTACAGCGGTGTGCTTAATCGCTAAATTACCGAGGCCGTTAAATGAATAGTAAAATAAATATTTAGGACTATATAAAAGTACTTATATTAATTTTATTTCATTAGATATTATTTCTACATGTATGAAATTGTATACGGCAATAACTGATGCCATAGATTTCTAACAATACTTTTTTCATCCTCTTTCGCAACTCATCTCATACATTACAGATCGGATTCGAAGATTCTTGACTCCAACATTAGACAATATCTACACAATTCCTATCACGGAGGACAAAACTAGGCAAAAGAAATATTTGATTATATTCGTACTTTTCGTTATTCTGTTCCTGTAGTAAATTCTTATTATTTAACGGAATATCTTGACAAATTATCTGTTTTTATTAGCTAAGTACTTAAATATTTTCATATGCCAAACTATTTTTTTGTCCTGGTTTATCGTTTATATATATTATATATTAACCTTAAAATAAATTATTTATTAACTTTCTCGAAAAATCATAGTTTTACTTTCGAATAATTACATCAACAGAAGGAAATAGGTTATGTTTCCTCTAATTGCCGTACAATTGAAATGAAACAAAATATAGACAATTAGAGAAGTTTAACACTTCTCTTATTGTCTATGGGTTTATAAAACACTTAAGACATTACCGCACTACTACACTAACAGGAACAATAATATTTACTAGCTGTACTGCTGTAATGTATAGTTAATTCATTGTAATGTTACATAATTATTAAATAATAGTCAGGATTCGTAGAAGCAAGTACATAATAACATACTTAAAAATTATTATCAATTAATTATTGATATATGACATAATAATTTCATATTAATTATCAATTTGTGTGATAAATAAAATTACATCATAAACACATCTGTACGTAGGTATCAGGAAGAAGTTTGTTGAAGGAAAGAATCATCATAATCGGTTAATTATGTGTTGTTACACAGCATAAAATAATGACGTTTGTGCTTTCTTCTTTTTAATGTCGCTTGAAAATACACATGATACTTAAAAGTACATAATATATTGAGTATTCATTAAAGTCAGTTTCTAACCAGTTATAGAAATTTCTGAAATAAGAAACCAGTTATTACGAAATTCTGTGTCAAGTTCAAACTCGATGAAACATACTTTTCATTTGAATTTGGAATTGCATTAAAAAATCCAGCTCTATGATCGAACACACCTGTGCCGACCTAAAAAAAGTTCATTGTATCCGGGAAACAATGGTCGCAGATACACTTCCGCCTGCCGAAGACGTGGAACTAAGCGCACCATGATGCATACCAATAATGTATAACAGGATCATATTAAAACACAACCACACCTTTGTGACTCAAACCAATGTGCGACTATTTACTTTGGTAGAGTTATATAGGAACATTGAATATGCTGTCTCCACAGTGACCTCGAGTGGCCAGGCTTTCTCGATCGTTCACCGCGTTCATAATAATTTTCCAAGAGTGGAGAGAAATTATGTAAATGCAAGAAATATTGGTGCTGCTTTTTGTAGTCACCGGTGACTATAGATAAGAAAACAGTGCAACTACAAATAAATAAACAAGAAGCGACAATATCTGTATTTTTTGCTTATGAGTCTATGTTTTGTCGTGAAAGTTTAAAATGACAATTTAGTTATATACTATGAAGTTTGAAATAAATCATAGATTAATAAAAAGAAAGACAATGTAGTGCAAGTAAGTAGATATGCTGATTATTACTGAAGTACTACAATAAATGAATAAGTTATTAAATATACTTTACATTCAAAATCACAATATTGCCAAATTCATTACTTAAATTACTGTCAATGGAAATAATAATTATAGAAGATAGCCAAAAAAAGAAAAATATCACTTTTTTTTATATTAAGACAATTTTGAATTGCAGACTGCAGACAATTAAATGAATAACCAATTAAATTATTTATCTGTACTAGATACTAATATTATAAAGAGGAAAGATTTAAGAAATATTGAATCATTCTTTCTTTAAATAGTATCTAATATAGAGCTTGTTAATTTCCATTAAAGAGGCTCCGAAACTACGGTCCGGATTTAAAGAATTATTTTACCATTCGTATCTACATTACCCCTGACGAACATATGGGATGTTAAGTAAAAAAGCGTGTAATATCTCGGTAAGTTTTTTACACACTGTAATTTTGCAATTCATTATCATTTCCAAGGAGACAAGGTCTATTGCACATTGTTTTTATGATTTGATTCTACAAAACGTATTATCTGTATTTGGTTACAATTCGATTCTATTCTGTTCTATTATGCGTCACGCGAGAATATTCTACCATTTTTTTAAATTGTATTAGTCCCAGAGCTAGACGTTAATTTAGTAAATCATTATCTTTGCCGTAAACTTTAAAAATTATTAGGATAATTGTTGCAGCTTGTGCATCATTCTTTTTATAAATATTTGTATTATTTTGATACCTCTTTTTTTATATGTCGCTTTTGACTTATTTGTAAGTCCTCTTGTTTTTGTGCTCCAGTCACTATAGTATTATGATGATTAGCGAACGGTACGATTCCGAGAGGGTTGAGGAGTAAAAAATACAGTCATTTTGTACCAGTTCAAATTGCAATAAAACCATTCAAAACATAACTCAGACTATCATAATTTCGATCCCAATCGGAATAGATTAGGAGATCGATTGGAAGGGAATTACGTACAATAAGTACCGTAAGTAGCCGTTTCTTTGGTTTCAGTCGTTTGGAATCTACCTTTTCTCTCTTTCCTTTATATGTAGATATATAGATATATATTAGTAAGGTTTGCATGTATCTACATAGTACATTTACAAGCTTCCAAGTAATAATAATTAATAAAAAGTAGAAAATTATATTAGAATTAAAAAAACTCTGTTGCGTTTTCATATGAAATATTTTAATGTCCTAAGTAATTTGTGGAACCTGTTCGAGAAGCCGGTTCGTAACATATGTACATTATAATTAATAATTATTATCTGAATATTTTTCACTTTTATATTACACAATCTTGGACCATTTGGAACTTTCACTATAATATAATCAATATAACATTTATAATCGTCGCGTTTTAATTTGAAATTATAGAATTTCTTTTAATTATTCAACATAATTTATTTTATCGGCAGTCTCTTTAATTTATTACTTTTCTATAAATTCTAGATTGCTAGTAACACTAACTTATATAGTATATATAAACTTACGCTTTTAAATCAAGAAGTATAAAGGAAACAAAAAATAGGACTTCTATTATTGAAATTACAAGTTTATCGTTTCTTTTTAAAATGAATTAACAGTTGTTTGGTCGAGTCATTTGAAGTCTCGAGAGCATTAGTACGCTTAGTAAAAGATAATAAAGGTCATTGTGTTATCTTTGGAGGTAAGAAAGTATGAATCCTAATTTATAAAAGGCTTCGTTGGGTAAAGGCGGTAATTCGACACAAACCGCTCTTGGGAAAGATGCCCTGGCTTTTGAACATATTGATCATAATCCATTTCACATATGTCAATACTCCTAGTAGTATTAACATCGCATACAGCTGAGTCGCTCGTCATCCTACTGCGGCTGCGCGCCGTGCAATATTGTGCATCTGTGGCGAATTACTTTTTGCGCGGGAAAATAAAAAAAAGACTAAAAAATACTTAACTGCAGACATATTGATTTGTTATTGTGCTCTTCATTCTTTATTGTTTTATACTGTTCTACATAACTTTATGTCTGTAATTTACTTTAATTATAATAAACCACACATATACACAAAAAGCCGAGTATAATCAATGCCTAACACATATCAGCAATGGATTTTTAAGCCACTGCCAAAAAAAAAGTAAAGTATTTTAACTATGGCAGGTACACTGATGATTTCTTGGCGGCAATTCGCAGATTGCCGTTATATCGCAATACATTCGCCGTGCCCCCGGGCGCCGCATGCTTTGCTTTTTGCCATCGTCGCCTCTTGTAATGTCAATGTAGGGTTGCCAAATCCAAATTTAAAAACAAAAATAGGAAGTTACAAGACCAGAACAAAGTAATAGAGTTGCAATAATTAAATTATTATAATACTAGTTACTCGCCCCCTACTATTACCTGTATTATATATATAAACCTTCTTCTTGAATTACTCTATCTATTAAAAAAATACCGCTTCAAAATCCGTTGTGTAGTTTTAAAGATTTAAACATACATAGGGACGGACATACAGCGACAGCGACTTTGTTTTATACTATGTAATGATGTAACATATATGAAATTAGATTAAAATAAAAAAATATTTTAATATATTTTTTAATAAAATTATTTGAATAAAATTATACACATATTTTTTACTATTTTAAATTAAAAAACCCAGGTCCTGAATAGCTTTTAAAAACATTGTTTAAAAGCTATTCAAGACGTCCCAGGACACTACAAAACCTAAAACATGTCCTGAGAAAATAAGACAGCCGGCAACTCTACATCAATGCAAACTGATATTGTTCGGAAAAAAAATCATTTTTCTCTAGGAACCGCGATGAAAATAATAAGGCCCATATGTTATAAGTACTTTTTAGTTTACTGTTATAAACAAATTAAGACTTTTTTCTATTTTGTTCTGAAATATATGAAAACATTATTAGCACTAGTCTTTATAATAAGTCACGTCATATGTTTGCTTATAGTTTTAAGTCTCGCTAATCAATTTTTTTACACGAAATTAACACTATTGTATGTGAAAACAATAAAATGCAAGTAATCGGCTATCTGTCTATAGTTGCATAAGCGAGTCTTCAGTGTGGGATCTGGGGCGGAGAGTTGAAGTGATAAGTGTGTTGCGCGCGCGCAACTGTGTCAGTGGGGCACTGAACGCCAAGACGCCAACGAAAGCCTATCTACGACCCTGGATTGACTGGAGACATAAATATTGTGTTACAGGAAATCGTATTATTTTTTTATATAATTGGTATAAACAAGCTGGTGGTAAGCGGTTGACGCATGACACTCCTGATACCACTAATGCTGAGGAATTGTTTTAATACCAGCTGCTGAGTTTTACCATCGTACTACCCGCCAGAAAAATACCATTCTGATCATCTGGATGAATGGCGGTCCTCCACAGTGCGGATTTCTAGAAACTTTGCCATGCACAACCACACTGTGGAATCAGCGTACAGCAATGGTATTTTCGAACTGATACGATATTGAAACATTAAAAAAAGAGATTATTTCATTGTAAAAGGCCGACAACGCACTTGCAATTCCCCTATGTTGCGAGTGCTCATTGGAGGCGGTAATCTCTTACCATCAGGTGAGTCGCATGCACGTTTGCTTTAAAAAGAAAACCATTCTAGAGAGATCGTTGCCATTCTAGAGGACTGTTTGACAACTGTCCTATCCTTTAATTAAATCCTGCCTTGAGGATGCAGACCCTTCAACCAAAATACAACTTACAAAGCAAGTTTACCCACAGAATTAGCAAGACCGAGGTGGACAGTTAACTGCAATTACGACAGCGTGCCTCCCTCCTCCCCTCCCTGTGCTACAATTTTTATTCATTATGTTTTTAAAGCTACTCCAATAAATAGCTTAATAAAACAAATTACAATGACAATGGACGGGATTAAGAGGCGTAAAATCATTGCTGTAACGAGCGATTGTCACAAAGCAGGAAAGTGGCATGGTTCCGGGTCGGTTATGAAATCATTATTAGGGTAGATCATGGCTGGCTGTTGACTACGACTAGATAAGGATCTTTATACGACATTACCAGATAAATCGTTTATTTGATGACTACAAATGTCATATAAATAAACATTTAAATTTAAACATTTCTATAAGATATAAAATTAAGAAATTTTTCATTATTTTGACGGCCTCGGTGGTCTAGCGGTTTAGCGCACGGCCTTACGATGATCACGGGTTCGATTCATTCTTACAGAGAGATAATTTTTACAGAGAACGTGTTTTATACAACATTAGGATCTTTTTTCAGGCAGACTTAGAACAGACTCGGCGGTCTTATTACATAAAATCTGTTAAAACTCGGACGAAACATGGTCTAAATGATCGTGGTTTAAATCATTCCTAAAGTTAATACTTGGAATAAACCTAACTACTGTACTACAGTTCAATCGTTCATTTTATATTCCCCACAGATAATATACAGAAATCAGTCACTCATTTCTGTCAGCGTACAAGCGTTCCGTTTTATCAGAAAACTGAAATGATCAAAAATAATATTACTTAAAAAAAAATGTATAAAGTAAAAATAATTTTATTTATATTTATCTATGTCTTCATTATAACTATTTTATTAATACACTATTAGGCTGAAAATCAGTTTTAAAGTACAAGTACACGGAGAAAAGGAACGACGAGAGGTTTAGATCGATACAATGGTGACTATTTCGAAGTCAAAAGAATGAAATATATAACAAATATCATCTTTTATATATTTTTATTATTGTAAAATTAGCTTTAAATATTTTTAGTTCCTATATTATTAATTTACTTAACATATTTTTCAAAAAACAATAACTTACAATACAGTTTTTAAAACTTTTTGCATTTAGACCACTGTTAGACTAGGGGCATCGCAGGTTTAACTTTAGACCATAGACGAATCACGGTTTAGAGATAAACTTCTTTTTGTAATAAGGATTACTTTGGTCAATGGTTTATTACTAGTGCTAAACCAGATTTATCTTTTCGTAATAAGACAGTGGTAGTTTGTTGTAAAACCGTACGCAATTGCCATAAAATTAATTAGTAACTTTAGTTAAACGGCATTTAGGTAAATAGGACTAAGGCCAGGCAAAAGAAGAAACTTTACAAATTGACAGCAGAGTGATAGATTAATTCAAGTTGTCAGCATTTGTCGGTTCTAACGGCGGTTATGCAATGAAAAATAAATGAGCTATTCCGTTGTTTGATCTATTACTCAAATTATGAATACAATTGATACTACGAGTATTATGCATGATTATTTATCGATTGTTGTAAACGGACGCATAATCATTTGTTACGTTTTTTTAAATAATTGGATTGCTACTTGAACAATCGTGTGTTATAAGTATATAGATATTAGTTTTTATATCATTACATAATATAAAATAAATTCGCTGTCGCTGTCTGTCCGTCCCTATGTATGCTTAAATATTTAAAGCGGTTTTCTTAATAGATAGAGTGAGTCTAGAGGAAGGTTTATATGTATAATACATGTACACTATTGTACACCCGGGCGAAGCCGAGGCGAGTAGCTAGTAAATAATAAAATACTATTACTGAGGCCGGATTTGTTTCGAATACATAGAAGGGATTAATTAGCTTTTTTTAGTTATTGTTCTTATGTTATAGTGTTACACTTCGTTCAGATGTCAATATTTGATTTGTTGATCTAAATGCAATCGAACTAAGGGCCGCCTCTATCTTGCCGAACTTGATTAGAGCGTATATTTCATAAGAATTAGAGTCAGGGTTGCCAACAATACGAAAATATTCGTACTGGTGTTTTTTAATAATTCATGCGCCTGCGCTAACGGTTTCCGCTGGAGGGGCACCAGTGGAGGATGATAAGATTAGCATAAGGTCAGGTCAGGTAGATTCTAAAGGCAAATTCACCAGGAAATTATCATGATGATTTCCAGGGATACATTGTTAGCAATGGTTATTAGTCCACATTATTAACAATCCCATTCGGTACGGGACATCTTATCCTCGTCCGCGAATTTGACCCATGGAAATCTATAAAAATACGATGATGTACGAGATTAGAGGCAAAATGAGTTAATATGGATTTTATCAGATATTTTGTTTGTTCCTTCGAGATTAATTAACGTTGGCAACCCTTATTAGAGTTTGTACATAGACCGGTCACACAACATGGTAATCATACAACACACGTCAATCGGCAACCATTGCAAAATGATTTGTGAAATGTGCTTATACTAATATTGTATGACTCATAATTACTGTAGTAATTAGCTATTTGATTACATACTAATTATCTTTATAAGCGAGTTTAACTGACAGTAATTATAATATACTTATTAAAATAATACAAAAACGACATTTTTTATATACCTTGTACCGTGAAGACGGTTATCTCAGATGGGAAGATCAAGGGCATTTTTTTAGTGATGTAATGGTGCACCCGCTTGCGCTAACGGTATACGCTGACGGGGTACCAGTGAAGGATGATAGGACAACCATGAAGTTAGGGTCAATTCGCCCAACTTGGTAAATTTACTAGAAAATGACCACAATGTTTTCCAAAGGAGGATCGCGTTGCGGTCGACCTGACATTAAAACGATATAAAATTATACGCAAACTTTTTAATGTCAAACATATTTGAACATTATGACTTTTCCGTTTAATTCATAAGGTAGCAAACCGCTCGGCCACTATGCTCTGGTAGTTGTTTATTTAGACTAAACGTAATGTTCAGATAAATGACAGTGAGGTTTCAGAGGAGCTTCCTCCCGCCTATACCTAGATTGTGTAATGAAGTTTTTGCCGAAGTTTTGCTCACGGGACTACAGCATGAGGTTTTTCAAGAAACGCAACGCACACGTGACTCCCTGGTGTCTCAAGCGTACATTGGCTACAGTAACCATCAGATGGGCCGTATGCTTGTTTGCTACCATCGTAGTATAAAAAAATAACAAAACACAGACGAGAAGATTCATTAGTAATTAATTGAAAAGCTTAGTAAGCAATTCACGTAAGGACATACAACAAATCAGTTGTGCAATTATAGCTGCGTGGGACTACTGCGTATGTTCAACAGTACAATAGACTGTGGGTTGATAATATTCGATTAATTTGACCCGTCGTGTGACGAGCACAATGGTTTAGTAAGTCAAGTACACATACGTAGTAACAGTCATTAAGTATTTACAAAGTTTACTGTATTTACTATTAGAATATCTGATATCTGTCATACTCGTGAACGGGTGCCTTTTGTAGGGACTGGCCTGTTTGGGTTACGGCCACGGATTAGACTATTTTCTTTTAATAAAATCTATCTGTATTTTTGTAATCATTGTAATCAAGCTCGCATTTGAATAATTATCATATATATTTATAAAATGGTTTTACAACGTTTATCATTGTAATCAGTAGCTGTCTTATGCCCAGGTTTGAATAATTATCATATATATTTATAAAATGGTCACTTTCAGCGTTTTATTTGTAACGCTATATTACAAAATAGTAAACTCTTTGCGATGTAATGCTGAATAAATGTCTTTATTATTATTATTATAAAAAACAAGTTCTAGAACGTACAATTATTACAACGATAATGGTAGGATACTGTACTGTGGTCATAATATTAATTATAATAAAATTCATTAATTAATTCTACATGAAAACACAAGAATCAGGAGAAAAATGGGGAAGAATCTTCAGTGATGATCAATTTCATTCAAGAAATGAGGATAAGATTGCTTCATGACATGTTTGATTTAAATATCATTAGAGAAATGTAGATGATGTGATGAACGTAACTGGGCATAAGGTGCGTTCATCAAACATTATTTGACAATACCTCTGACTACCCCATTTCAGATTACAAGGAGTATATTTATAAATTTATAAAGCCGTTATGACGGCTACAACGACTACTTAGCAACGTTGATTAATTTAAAGATACTGCTTTATTAAAAAAGATACGACAGTGGACCGTCGTGACGCACACTATGTTGAGGAAACGTGACTGAGAAATTTGTACAATTTTCAATTACTTTTACCTACTTTTTGCTTACCTTCCATACAGTAACACGTTTTTATTTTATTATAAACGTGTAAATGATAGAATATTATTGTTCTTTTTTATATGTTTCGTAATTGAGAACAAGCTAACAGCTTACCTGATGGAAAGTGGTAGCCGAAAGCATTACTTCAATGTTGATTATAGTTAAAGTTTAGTAATATAATAGAAATTATATATATATCATTCATGAGTGGCTAAAATGTCCTGCATTAATAAGTGATTTTTAATTTTATTTGATCGTCGAAAATTTTTTTATTGAAGCAGGATAAATAGACGATATCGGTGACAACACATAACGAAAATTTAAAAAGTCGCCTACGAAAAAGCATGTTACATTCGCCAAATTTTTCTTTTTCAATCCCATTAAGTAACTACTTCATTTTACCTCTTTTTCGACCTTATTTTTTGTGTTTTGTATGAGAGGCGATCACTAATAAAGTCGCCTCTTACGAAAAAACATGTGAGGTACGCCAATTTTTTCTTTTTCAATCCCACTAAGTGACTAATTTATTTTACCCCCTCAAAAGAAGGTTCTCGACCTGTATTTTTTATTGTATGTTAGGCGATCACATAATAGACTTGTCAGTGAGCAAGGATATGTCTCTTTATGTTATTCTTGCAAGAGTATTAATTACATTACCGCATGATGCAGTAGAATTCTGTTGTACTTCAAGGTTCAGTCAGTTTAATAGACGTCATGTGTAACATGAACAGACGTCAGGTTTTGAACGGGACAGTCCCATTTTATGATTACGAGTACCGGTGTCCTCGAAAAGAACAAGTAAAAATATAAGTAGTAGAGCAGGTCGGTAGTGATATCGATAATTAAGGTCAATATAAATAAACGTGCCAAGAGTTTCATTCTACTTAAAATCTTCACAAGGCATATTAAAATAAATTTGTTGTATTTGGTATATCTTTTAATTCATAACGCTAACTTTTTCTGAATAAATAACTTTAAAAAAGTGTTAAATAAAACAATGTCTTATGTGTTAAAGAAATGGTCATCTTAGTAATGTGATTAATTTTTTTTTTAAATTGTTATGTAACTGGGATGCCTATCAAGCTAATAGTGAGTGGCAACTCTACTACAAACGTCCTACAACCCATAAACAGTAGACTAACGCCAGGAATTGCATATTGAATTTACCACTTAACACTGAAGTATAGGACGCAATAATATAACAAACGGGACAGGGTCAGTTCCAAGCGTGTGAAATGATTGTAATCGTTCAAAATGTATCGAAGGTTATGCATTTCAAAATAATATCTATTCGATGCGAGACGACTTTGTTTTAATATCTACTTGCGGAGCTTTGAAACAATAATTCACCTCGTATATATATAATAATAAGTAACTAAATAACTCGGGACAATTAACACAGCGCCATCTTTTCCACAGTAAGCAGAGCTTGTGTTAAGGGTACTAGACAACTGATGTAACTACATAGATATGTTTTTCGTAAACACATATGTAATATACATAGAAAATGCCCAGACCGATACAAACAATCATACTCATGAATGTTTGCACCGTGCGAGGAATAGAACCTGCAACCAACGGCAGTAAAGCGGTGTGCTAAACCGCTAGACCACCGAGGATGTCTATTACACTCTAACGCGGTTACCAGCGGAGGATAATAAGTTAAAGTTTCATTGAGGTTGTGCTTATAACAGCAACAGCTGATGCAGCTTCTAGTGCCAACTTGAGTGTTTTTTTTTTTATTATTTATTTGTTTAATGTTGGCAATAAATGTTTTATCTATGTATCTATCAATTCAATTGTGGCGAATTCACCACGAATTTATCACGATGCTTACCACGAGGAACCGCGTAGAGGTCCACTGACTTGGTACATAACTTACTATGGGATCATTAAAATTAACTTACTAACAATCCCATTCCCCTTATCTTTTTTGTTTGAAAATATTGTGGAATAAAAGAAACACTAAATTCAAAATGAAGCTTACCACAATACATTAATAAAAAGCCCATCCAAATCGGTAAAACCATTTTTGAGTTTAGCGCGCACAAACTGCAAATAAATAATTTTAATATTATTTATATATTAAGTTTATTTTATTAGACTTTCTTGGTTTGAATTAATATTAAAATTATTTATTTGCAGTTTGTATTTTCGGCTCACCATAAAATTTAGTTTCCAAACTGAAACCATGCAGATACTCGTACCATAACTGAGTTTGACTTTAATAAAACCCACCACGTTGCTGGTCTTAACTATTCTAATTCCAGTAACATTGTATAATGTCAACGTTGAGATTAATCTGTTAATTGCGTGAAGGTCGATAAGAAGACAATTACGGAAGTTACATAAGCAACAGAAGACAAAACATTAGCCTTTCCTTATGATGTATTGTTCTTTGCAGTTTTCCTAAATGAAAGCGTAATGAAGATATGTACGTAATGTACGCACATTTTAGTACCACCATTGGCTTCGAGTTCACACCATAATAGTGTTTTTTTTCCTATAGATGATAACAGAATAACATAAAAAGCCTGGACGTCCAATGAGAACTGATTGCTAGTTAAAAGTTCAAATATATGTAACAAGGTACATGCTTCTACAAATAAAACAAACACTAACATTTGGCTGATTCTTCGATTGTTTCTTTGAAACCACGAAACGCATATTGATATGGTATCTCTATACTACCATTTTGAGAATATCTCCCTGATAGGTCTAATACATCATATGTATAATACATGCATATTAGTAGTCTATACAGACTACTAATATGCATGTTAGTAGTCTGTATACCAGTCGTTGCTAGTACAGAATAAAACTAATACGAGTATAATAAAATTGTATTTCAAATATTTTATTTATTTCCGCTACTATTCTGTAGCAAACTATAACCATTTGACGCGAAAGAATGGCTACAAGTATCGGTAGAACTTCAGGCAGTAGCGATAGCGGAAATAATAAAAATAACTATAATTCAATAGTAGGTGAGTAAGACTTCTTCAAAATGTGACCTGATTCAATAACTAATGATAAATATAGAAGTTTGTGAAGTTGTATAGACATTTGTTAAACAATTATACATGGTCTGTAGTAAAGCTGAATTACCTCTAAAAAAATCTCATCTCTCTTTCTCTCTCTCTCTTTGGTCTCGAAATCAGACAATAAAATTTTGAACTTTTAAGATAGTTTCGTATATAGTTCTTAAAAATCAATATTCAACACAACTAAATAACATTTCTTAATGAATTTTGTCGCCATGATACAGTGTATCACCAGGAAGGCCATAGACTATTTTTTATCACAAAAAATAGCTGACGCAGTCGCGAGAAACAACTAGTTCTAGAATACACGCTTAACCAGAACCTAAACTTGGAAGGGTTGCAATGAAGTTGAATGCACCGGGTAATAGATTTCTAGATTGATTAAACTTGGCCGCCGACTTACTCATAGGTATGAGTAACACGTGATTATAAAATAAGTTGATTTGAATAACAAAGTACTTTTTTATGTTGAGTACAACCAGGGATGTCTACTATACGAGGGCCTTTGCACGTTGTATATAAATACCTAGTACGTAGCAAATGGAAAATATGATGTATATAATTTTGGCAATTTCGTTACCATCTTATCACTCTCGTAATGTCGCTGGTTCAGGGCTTCCGAAATATACTTTGCCGTTGATTATTATCTAATTACCTTTGTCTAAATAGTAAATAATAAATAATAATAAATTTATCCCTACACCCCAAAATAGAAGATTATTTGCAAGCACCAATTAAATTTCACCATGCAGACCGGCCGTCGTGCGTCCAGTAGCACAAATGTGAGATTTTGGCTGCAATTTTCACCCTCACACATACGTTTGACCAATGAAAATCTGCGTAAATACTATAATCTTCGAAGTTAGAGATACAAATTAAGCTAATGTAATGAGATTATATAACATTATTTATTTCTTCTTACGAAGCTGTGTTTTAAGGACTGGCAACCCTGGTTAAATTACATGACCATTGACCATAGGTGGTTATTAACGAGAAATACTAACACGTTTCCATTCTTAGCGTCCGTAGAAAACAAACATTTCCCGTGTGTCAACCAATCATCTACAGTCAACACATTGTCCGTACGATCCGATGGCTTCTCACACTTCCGCGAATCATCGACAGCGAAGAAAGTTGCCGCGCCCTCCGGTACCGTTGTCTGACTGATTGCTTCACTGCCTGACATGATATACGACTTGTGGCTCTCTTATTAAATATCTGACCTTTTAATTGACATTTCATTGGCATTACTACATATGATGGGCTCGGTGGACTCGCGGTTATATATACAACGTTACTTCCGATGGTCGTAGGTTCGAATCCTTTGTATTTATGAGTATGATTGTTTGTATTGTCTGGGTGTATTCTATGTATATTAATTATGTAGTTATTTAAAAAAATGTATTTAATTATTTATATTAATTCTTTTGTACGCAGACAGACTAGCTTGAGACTAGATAGCGCTCGAATGTCAAAATAAAATACTATAATAAACCTGGTCAATTCAGCTTAAACAAATTCATAGTATACACAGAAAACACTCAGATCTATCAAAAGATTATATTCATCTTATCAGTACAAATGTTTGAATTAAGGAATCGAACCAGTGACCATCGGAAGGCGTCGATAGACCACCATGGTCGAAAAACTTAACTTAAAACGTACTTTTCATTCAATATTTTTCATTTAAGAAGGTAATACATCATGCTCATATTAAACAATACAGACTGTGTCTATAATGTCGGCGAAATTAGAAAATTACGACAGATGTTCGCACAAACTTTCTAACTGGCAGTTGCTAACTGCGTAATCGTTTCCCTATTATATTATAACGACGCATTACGTATAACAGTACAGACACATTGACAAAAATAATGTATAAGTATCTATCTAAATGAACGATCCAAAATGAGTTTTGGTTAGCCTCGATTGGGCAAATAATAGGTTTCATGGGGGAATGGCATTGTTAGTAATAGGCTCTTATGACTTCATAGCTAATCACCTACTCAGGTTGACCGTGGATCCCCCTGGGAATCAAAAACTTTACCCCTTTTTATGAAAATTGCGAAGACAAGGAATTGAAATTTCGCACACTTATAGTTTACTAGCTACTCACCGCGGCTTCGCACGGGTGTACACCAGTATGTACTATATATATATAATAATATATAAATGTATGCATGTACTATATATATAAACCTTCATCTTGAATCACTCTATCTATTAAAAAAATCGCTTCAAAATCCGTTACGTAGTTTTAAAGCTTTAAGCATACCTAGGCACGGACAGACAGCGACAGCGAGTTTGTTTTATACTGTGTTTGTTTTATAATGGAGAGATGATAATGATGAATGATTTTATACTGTGATATGGAGAAGGAGTACAGAATCCACCTATTCCATATTTTTTAAAATTATGCATAAAATACATTAAATGAATAAAAAAAAATATTACCCACATTGTGTTACATACATGGTAATCCCTGTATTTGACACACACACGCGTATATATTGTTTGTTTATTGTTAAAGTCTGTGGTCAAATTAAGAGTATATTCATATTGTTTATTTGTCTATAGTCTTACTAAATTTTAAATTGATTATGGTCCAATTTCGACCACTGGGCAACCACTGGTATAAATTATGATAAAAAAATAATACGTACATTAAATTGGACGCAATGGTTTATTGTTATATCTAAGGTAAAAACTCAACTCAATTGTTGACACTCATCAAAGGTAATTCATATGTAGTACCGACATACAATCGTTAGCACCTCTAGTTACCATAACAATTGTAAGAACAATGGAGTCGTCAGGACACACCTATCGCCTCGGCTATTGTACGAAAGGGATCGAAAGTTGGTACCGTGTTCCGAATACCTTCACGGTTATTTACAGGGCTGCCAACCTTAAACTACTTAATGACTTCGGTGATTTAGCGGCTAAGCACATTGTGTTACCTCCGTTGATCGCGGGTTCGACTCCTCGCATTTGAATTCATAAGTATGATTGTTTGTGTTGATTTGGGTGTTTTATATCTATGTATATTATGTATGTATGTGCAAAAAAATGCATCTATTATTTATATCATTTAACTATATACTCGTATAACCATAAGACAAGCTCTGCTTAGCTTGAGGCTATATGTAAATTATCCAGAATAATTATTATTACATAGAATCGTAAAGAAATAAAAATCTGATTAAAAACTCTAGACTCGTACATGAAAAAATTTTCACCCATTTTAGCAGTCTCGTACAACCTTATATGACGATGAAAATGAGTTCGCCTAAAAGACCAAAAACCCCGTATTTCTATGAGAATACTAGTACCGTTAGCATCCCTGCCTATTCGTCAGCGAACTTTGATCTTCTATTACAATTGTCATCGTAACCTTTATTATATCATCTAATGATAAAGACAATAACGTTTAAAACTTCATAATATACTACTGTGACATTCCTCTATACTAGATATACAGAATACTGCAACAGACATAGGAATAAACCATTCTAAATAGATTTTCTTTTGGTAAACATTAGTGTTTCATAATGACTTTTTGTATGTAATGTAACAAAGGATACAAAATCAATAGGTACTATATGCACTATTAACTGAAAACCTTTTATAGGCCTTGCGGGTACTAATTTGTTAAAAATGGAAAAAACTTGGTAGCTTCATTTAGCTCAATTCAACTCTGTTGCGCATTCGTCTGAAATTACCAATTAGAATGTGATGGTAAAATAAAGAAATGTACTTACTATACAAAAGTTTTGAACATTAAGCTTATTCAAATAAAGATTATGGCATTACTTGGATTGCATGTTCTAGACCGACTCTTTTTATTTATTTTTTATTGGGGGTTTTGAGCTATTGTCAGATGCTAAGATCAAAGCCGCGACCGGCAGATATGTTTTGCTCGCCCTTTTTTGAAGTTCGCTACATAGATCCGTCAAGGACATGATTTTAAGGATATTCTTAGGAGCGATGGTTTTAATCTCCATAGACTTGGAGTGCTCAAAAGTCTATAGTCTGCCGACTATACGACTGTGTTTCGATTCATTAATTCATCACTGGCGACATCTGAAAATGAGTGGCAACACATAGAAAACCTTGAACGACAACATGATAGTCATTTATTTATATGCAAATTACTTTCGTAACCTGTCTTTGTAACTAAAAGGTTTTGTCATGTGCTTACTGCTGAAGGTAAGTGTGATTTGGACAAATCGAGTAACAATGAATGAAAATTTATATAAAAGGTGCAGATACTTTAAAGTTACACGCTTGACAATTTACAATTAATCTATTTGTGACTCTAATGAAGATGTAGCAATTACCATAAACGATTGATACAATTACTAAACTGAATACATTGAAGAGATAAATGCAATTTTATTTGCACCTGTCCGCCAAAAGATTGTCATCCGGAGCTGCGTGCGCGGTGCAATTAGGCAGCGAGATGGGAGAGCGAATATCACGCGTGTGGTCGACCGACACCGACATACGTCGTAGTATATCAAGGCGTTAGGATATTATGCGCTTTCCTTTTTAAAAAATTCAATCTATACAAAAAAATAACGTGACGATATTATGTGGTGAAAAAGCCTTAAGACTACCTGAACGTAAAAGAGATTGAAGATGTCCTCCAGCTACTGGTGGATCAGCAGTAGTAAGCGCATCGTTGCGGAAAAATTGCCCGAGTAGACAACCCAGGACAGATTGTCCTGGCGCCGCAAAATTAGGAGAGCCGATCCCGTATAAAGTGGGACAGTGCTACAAAGAAGAAGACAAAAAAAAGAACTCTTATAAACACTTAGGATATGTTCGTTACGATTCTATAATCAAGTTAACAAACTATATTAAAATAATGATGCTTCTAAAAATCGTAACTAAAATGCACCTCACCTCACCTACTACATGTCTTCACCAATCCATGCTAATATTATAAATGCGAAAGTGTATCTGTCTGTTTGTTTTTCGTTGCCTTTTCAGATCTAGATGGAATTTGTTGTAAAGATATATCATTTCACACCTAAGATAATTAAGTATTATTATAATGTATATATTCCATTTAATAACAGCAACGGCTCAGTTACTTGTCAGTTCGAACTACATTCCAAACTAATGGTTGATTTGAAGTATCATATGTACTAGAAGTACAGGAATAAAAGACATTATGACTTGAATTTAATTAATGTTTTACATACCAGAAATTTTGAAAAACATTTTATGGGAGAGAACTACCACTGCCGTGTTCACAAATGAAAGCATAGATCCATTGCAAGTGAATAGATGTACAAAATACAACAATTTTATCTACCACATATCTTTATGTATCTTTCAGTAAACTTTCAGAATTTTAATTGTTAAATATTTGTTTTAATGTCCACTTCATTTCTGTAATGTGGTCTTTAGTCACTGTAAATTCTTATATGCTATTGTATTTACGTTGGTATCTAAATGAGAATGTACACTGAGAATGTTTTAATTAGCCAACACTTTCATTCATAGCTTCTGGTTTCACAATTCACACTTACATTTAGAGCTATGAATACGAAATTCAAACGATACTGTTAATTCAAAGTAAACACATGTCATCCAATTCCTCGGCATTTTGGAGAGATACATGTATGTAAGAGATGTGAGATCTGATCGCGAAAGGCGTTACGACATTATACAATTAATACCTATACTTTTGCTTTTCAGAAGACCTATTTAACAATAAATAATGCGGTCAAAAAATAGTAATGTAAATTAAATACTAATGTATTATTATTTAATAGTAATGTAGATTAAATGTTACTTATTTATTATTTTGATTAAAAAAAAAATTCTGAATTATATAACACAAGACCTAAAATTAATGTGAGAAACTACACCGACGGTTTTGAGCCAGTTCTTTATAGTTTGGTACTCGAGAGATTAATTTAGAGAGAAAGAGAGCGACCCGTTAATCACGAACGATATTTGTTTAAAAATAAATCATTTCCGTGAAAGATGTATTCACATATTTCGGCGTCCGAGGCTAGATCATTCGCAGTCCGCCTGTTGCCGAATGGGGGGTTAAAGGGTCAAAATAAGGAAGTAAAAGGATTTTAAAAACAAGCTAGACTTTCAACAAAGTCGACTGAGTTGGATATCTCTACCTCGCATATTTCTGCCGCAAAACATTGATACGTAAACTGTGTTTTAGTTTAAAATGTGATATTTCGTACATGATGAGTGGCGTCAATATCATCATTTCTCTATTCCACAAAAAAAATATGCACGCAACGAAAACACATACACTTTTTAAGCGAGTAAGATCTGCTCAGTTCGTTGATTTACCAGTCGACCGCGGTGTTTTTGCTGGCCACCTCGTAACTGTACATATTGACATAATTTCCTCAAGTCAACTGGTGCACGTTAATGACAGCTCATGATACTAGCCGTAATGATTCGCAGCCAGGTGTGTCGGTCGCATGATGGGTAACAACGGTTTTGGGGACACGATAATCTAAGCAACAATAGGCTTGCCAATGGAGGAACAAAACGACGTATACAAATAAGTACTGGAAAGCTATTGTTTGTTTTATTTTTGTATCCGTACTAATATTATAGATGAGTTATAAGTTTGTTAGCTACTCACCACCAAATGCGTCAACGAATACTAATATAATTTGACGTGAAAATAGATTGTATTACAGATTATTATCCTTAAAAATACAAATGAAGTTACGTATAACGGTTAAGTATTTGTAAACTTATACTTATACTTATACATATACTTACGTATTGTATGCTATATATAATCTTCGTTAAGTAAAATGGAAAAAAAAAATTGAAATTTCAAGTTTATTATCCAATCTACTTATAGATGTCGAAACTGTATATATGTCAAGTGGAACGTTTACCACGTCGCCTGTTTTACGCTCGCATTGATAAAGGCTCTGACTACCCCATCAAGGTGGTCGTGAAGGTTCGAAAACATTATTATTATTATATTCGTCGTTATTATATAAAATTGTTTGTTATGTATATATTCCAATAATATCTAAGCAATTTTAGTTATAAAACTACATAATTAACATGTAATATGAGATATATTTTATTAAAAGGACAACAGATAAAACAATATCGATAATGTAGAGGAAAGAGTTTTTAAAGTTATATAATGAACAAACTCAAAAAATGCTTGACCAATTCTTTTGCTTATAGAATTACATTATCAAACAGCAACATAGGCTATATTCTATGCGAACAGCACCGCGGGACACCGCTAGCTCTATATAAAATTACGTGAAACAAGTCCACATTTTCTTAATTTACGACCAGTCCATTTGAGCGCCGTTACCACGGTTATATTGTGTCTTAGATATGTAAACGTAGTCATAAATTCGGTCACAGTAGACCGGACTCGCCTTGACCGTCAGTGGCGCGGTCATCGTTTACACCGTTGCCCACCACCGCATCGGTTGATAGTCTTGTGCATAAAGTTCACGTCTGGGATCGGTCAATTTAGTTCGCAGCTCCCTAGAGAATAATTCCTGCTTTTTGTGTGTTCGCTCCCAGAGATAGTAGGCTAACAACCTCTAGGATAGTGATTCTAAAAGTTTTTTTATAGCGGCACACATTTAACTATTTCAAAATTAGGCGTCGCACACAGAAAGAGATATGTTTAAAAACTATGAAACACTGAGTAAAATATTTTATGATAATTTTAAATGTGCGAAATAAATCAATATGTGATTATTGTTGTAAATATATAATTAAATTATAGTAACTAACAGTACATTTATTAAGTGATTTTTTTTTTGTAGTACGTGTTATTTTATTTAAGTATTAAATTGTAATTAAATTAATAAATAAAATAACATGTACTACAAAGAAAAACAGAGTCGTTTATTAAGGGTTTAATTACATGATAATATAGAGATCTAAAATTTGCCAGCACACTTTTAGAATTCCGTGGCACACAAAAGAGCCGCGGCACAATATTTGAGAATCACTGCTCTGGGCCTATGAATATTTTTTACCGCAAACATGTGTTCTTGTTTCATTAGAAAGACTTATAGACGATGAATATTAAAAAGATTTATTAAAGAAACTAAAGAGCGATAGATCTGCAAACTAGTTCGTCTATGGAGCACTAATCGTAACTAGTTCATTCGCGAACTACTCAAGCCTACCTGCTGTGATACGTTTCCCTATATCGTGTAACAGAAGACGGTATTACAGTCCCACGGTTGTTGATAATTTTACACTCCAGTAAATGCAATCAAGCATACGGCCCATCTGATGATAAACACAAAAACCCCATTCTGTCTCTAGATAAAACTTCAGCAGGTATTTCATACCACAATTTTAATGTGCGCGGGAGGAAACTCTTCTGAAACCGCACTGTTCGTGACCACTTAGGTTCTAGGGTTTGAGGATGAATGGGATTTGTTGGGGCACTTGATACGACACGACGAACTGATTAATAACATTATTGAAGAAAAATAGATGGAAAGAGAGGAAGGGGAAGACCAAGACACAGCTATATCAAGCAAGTTAAAGAAAAAGTTGGAGTCGTGTCGTATCAACAGGTAAAAGGACTGATGGAGGATCGTGGAAGGTGGCGGGAGCTCCACCGACAAAAGCACAGCTCTTAAATTATGAATGAATGAATGGGATTTGTTTATTATAATAACTTCTTACCCTGTTGTAGTAACAATATATTAATACACAAAGCAAAGACTTTGTAAATCTTTTTACGAATAATACGCGCACTACTATGTATATAATAACTATTGTTTTAATTTTCAATATATATCTATTTTTAATGTTGATGCAATAAAGCATCTTTACGTAGTATAAAATGAAGTAGTTTCCGTTGGCTGTTCGCTTAGATCTTTTAAACTTCACAACGGATTATAATGTATAAAAGTTCATATATATATGATGCAAAGCTAGTTATAAATAAAAAAAAATAAAAATAACTAAATATCTAATGTTCATACACTCATTGGAATGGAAGTTACGTCCGCGAAAGCAGACTTTAGTTGACAATTGAGGTAAGTGGCAGACATAGTGTGACTTGAATGAGGGCGTACATTTTAGTCCGAAACTTAGATTTGGTGATAGCCACATCATTTGGTGATAGCTGCATGTAATTTACATGCAGAACGGTTTTAGTCAATGAAAGTGTTTACATTTGTGGAACGGAAAAAGAAAACGGATATTCAAGCTACAAATGTTAAGATTTTCAATTAGCTACCGGTACTAACACGGCTATAGTAAGATTATTATTATTATATCAATAACTAGCTGTACTCGCGACTTCGTCCGCGTGGAATTTAACTTTGTTTTTCTAAAATAAAAAAAAAATCTAAAATAAAAGTAAGCCTATGTTACTCCTTATTACATCAGCTACCTGCCAAAAAAACCCGTCAAAATCGGTCTAGCCATTTCAGAGATTAGCAAACAGACAGACAGTCAAAAATTGTAAAAAATGTTATTTTGGTGTATGTACCGTATATATATTCATATATTGTTATTTCAATTTATACACACATTTATAATTGTTTTTATCAATATGAACAAGAAGGTAAAATTCATAGTGCTTTTCCAAACATAAACCTATAAACAATAATAAGTTAAAAATTGTTTTTATACATACTATTACATACAATTCATAGTGTATTTACATACTCATACGCATTACGGAAACAGTAATAAGAATTTCAATATATCAATATCTACTTTTCTAGAATCATGACCTACAATTCTACATGCCATTTAGGCATACAGTAAAATCATTTAGTTACTGAATCTGTTTTTATTTTTGTAGACTATAATAATCAGTCTATTTATAAATCAAACTGGGGTTTCTGAATATGGAGATGGCTTTGCAGAACAAAAACTACTACTAACTATAATACTTACTACTTAAAACTGAGACAAATAATTCCACATTGAATCAACATCGACTTTCCACGACCTGTTTCAAGGTAAAGTTACTTACGGCTGACTATTGTAATTTCCTTCACGTATATATTTGAATAACATAACCTAATATGTAAATTTTGTATGATTGTACTCGAGCTCATTGTACACAAACATCCCACATATAATATGTACTGTATACAATAATATAAACTAATATAGAATTCATGGTATACGATCTCTCTACGGAGTTCATCTTGAGTTTTACGTTTTATTATAGCAAAAATAGGTAATTCTCTATGTTACAAATTTAAGTAATGATATATCAATAGAGAGAGATGCTGCTAAGAAAAATGCTATACCATCATCTAAATAAAGTGTATCTCACTCACTATCTACTTTATGGTACATATTTTCTTATAAATTGAGAAAAAAAAATTATTATTAATAAAAATAATTGTCTCTAGTTTAATGGACTTAGAAATGTCTCTAGATTATGAATCATATAAAAATGTATTGGTTTTTTTTATTTAAAGAAAGAATGAATGAAAATATGTTTATTCTATACACGTAAGTAATAATAAAACACAAAAAAATATTATTATAATTAAAAATATGTATTGAATTAATAGTTTTGTGTTGTCATAAATTTGCTAACATTATAATAATATTATTACGTACTATGTATACAAAACGTAAGTATTTCTATCAAATTTTATTACGATCAATCCAGTTGTTTAGTTATGAAAAGATAACAGCTAAACACTTTTCGATTTATAATATTAAATATGGATTAGCTAATTTATGTAAACACCTTATTGATGTACATAGTATTGAATACTTACTACAATACATAATGCTTTATTACATTCCACAATGTTTAGAATAGTAGATTTTCTCAGTAGATACCATGTGACGTGACAAACATGACTATATCTATGGTATGCATAAAGTTTATATTTCTTCACAATATTGCCTAACAAATTGACGAGAGTACCATAGATACGATCAACTGATCAAGTAACGGTAGGGTCTGTTACTAATGCCAATGGAATCTTGCAGAATGTCTTGCATGCCATTCAAGCGAGTAGGCCCTACCTAATATTATAAAGTAGGTAAGCATGTACTCATTCGGTTGTGTCGCAAACTCGCATTAGTACCTACTTAACGTTACTGCACAGATAATTAATATGCAATTATGTTCTACGATTTAATGTGATTTTTTCAATTATAAACGCTCTTATTTCCTGTTTTAATTGAGGTTATAAAGAGCCTATATGTAGATACCGGCAAATAACTGAGCAATGACCACCATTTTGTTTACCACGTGACTTGCGCAGTAAAAATTTTACTTACAAAATAGTCTACTGCGCTAGTTTTATTCTCTATGGTTGGTTATTAGATGATTGCCGCGAAAACATCACATACAATTTATAAATGTTACGACGTCGTTTACATATGTATCTACGTTACGATGGATTTTTCCATGAGATTTTAAGCAAATATCGATCTGAAGATCTATATGATCTACTTAGATTCCGGGTAGTCGTTTGCTGGATGGCGGTACGGAAATTGTGAGAAAGAGATAGTAGAGTCCAGTTTGAGGTTTGAAATTTGCCGCTTTATTCTTTATTATATGGTCTTGGACAAATGACATTATAATAGAATTTATTTTGAGTTTGAGCATTACAATTTTTTTTTATGAACTTTATAAATATATTTATTAGCAAGAAATGATCATCTATAAAAATGCGGGCACAAAATACCTAATAAAAACTGATACAGAAAAAACATTAAATAAAAAATACTAATTAGTAGCTGATGAAACTATGAACAAGGACAGATTCTTTTTTCAAAATTATTTCGAACTATTTGTAATGACAACATATAGGGAGTATTTTTTTGTTGTATATTAAAACTTCAGATTTCGAACGTCACTAAATAAAAAAAATAACATATGTTTAAATTGTATAAAATACAGACAAAGATTTAAATGAAAATAATACAGATAAATAAAGTTATATGTATTTCTTGTAGGAATTGAAACTACTTGTTCTTCTTGTGACGAGTCTGCTTTCCGGATGCGCGGTAGAATAAAAAAAAATAACGTGACTAAAATAGTGCTTGATCAATTTAGAATAACATCAAAGAATTATTCTTTGATTATTTCATTCAATGTTACAACTTGACGATTCGATGCATAATTAACCTAAAACAGAACAGCTGTGTAGGCTGCAGAGAATGTCAAGCTCGCGATTGCGAATTGCAAATTGAATACAGTTAGAAGAGCGATTACTATTGCTATTGTTTGGCCAAACCGCAAATTTAAACATTTAGAATGAGTTAAAAAAAGTAGTCTCATTATTTGTTGTTACTCAAATCTTTGTTCATCTCGCTTTACTTTCTCCAATAGATATTATCTTCAATTTTGTGAAGATGTGCTAATGCGACGGCTTTAGTATACCGATATATAAAGCTATTATTCATATTGAGTTGACTGTTTGATTTAATATACGTCGCGGTGGCTTTATTAAGTATACTTTAATGTTCTGAAACACGCTATTAAAATTTAGGGCCGTAAATGTATAAATAGCGTAACGAAAATTGCAAATTTAAGTGACAAATCTTTATTGTGGTGCAAAACAATTTTAATATAGTGAAAATATTGGATCTTTTGAGATGAGAATGAGATTCTATGTATGTTCGTCTTCCGTCACTAAGCACGATCTGATAATCCCCAAATCAATCAAACCTATATGAATTAATTAATTGGTTTGATTAAATAATTTGGTTTAACTCCGAATTGACGGTAGATTTGACATATCAAATTTACCGTCAATTCGGAGTGTTTTCGAGTGAAGAAAAACAGATTCATTTTTAAATTCAAATTTGGGAGAATATAGTGACCACCAGCATACGTTATTGCAATTCTGCCAAAAGAAAATACTACAATCGGTGGAAAACTTTGATTACCCATACAACTTACATTCTATGTCGGTTTTATTTGCTAAACGTCTCTTCTCGGTACTTGGAAATGCAAAACCGGTTGGCTAAGTGGTATTTTAAATTTACTGGTTGCATATTCAGGACACATGTGCCTTTACCGCACTGTACTGCTCATAATTAATGGTGTAATCAAGATTTTTGCCCCATAAAAACAGATTTCATCTGGTACGACCTTGATAGCATAGTGGGTTTGAGGCTGCGAGGGATTTCGATGGTTACGAGTCCAAACCCACAATATAAACAATTTTAGTGTTGAGTGGCTGTTTTTCTACATGCTTATAAAAAAAAGCATGAATTAGCACTGCTCAGTTTACATGGCATGTAAATTAGTGATATTTAATCTAATCTAAGAGTTACACGAAAAAGTTAGGTAAACTGGAAACTGAAAAAAGTTATCATTTTTCATATAAATAGATTATTATACTAAATATATCGAGATCCCTAATTGACACAGGAGTTTCAGTCCCTGGTAGTTAAATATGATAGTTTTAACAGGGCCACACTACGGCAACCCGTCTACTGGATGTCTAGTTCTTTACCTTTGTTAAATTATTACTGATCTTCCGGAACTGCAACTAAGTTCGAACATTTAATAGCTTTACATTTAGAATAAAATGTTTACGATCATATATTAAAGAGTACCGACATCATTGTATGACATCATTTGCAGCCAGTCACGAGCAAAGTCATCAGAAACAACAAAAACTTTAATAAAACACGTAAGCATTGAATATTGCGAAGTGAATACGATTTGAGATTATAATAGAACTAATCAAGCTTTTGGATACAAGAACGTTTTATAATTCAACAGTTTTTTTAGATACTTAACGGATTCGATCGCGTGGAATAAATAATTTTACAGTTTTACACAGTGTAACATGTATGTAAAGATGGACTTACGCACATAAAGAATATAAGATCAACACTTTTTCAACAACTTAAACGTAGATTCAGTTAGATTTGGATTAAAATAGATTCTTCGTAAGTGTAAAGCGGTGGTACGTTATTTCATTGAATTAATGATTATAATAATTATAATTATAAATAAAAAGTAATAGTAATAATAAATAGTATTATATAGAAATTACACCGGCTTAGCACGTGTGCAGTATTTGTAGGTATGTTATTATTTGAAATAAAATACAGCATACGTTGCTTGTTGATAACGAAGTTTTATACCCATACATGTATATGAAATAATTTATGAATTCGAGTTTAGCCATAACATACAAAATATGAAATCTTATGAGCGGTAAATAAAAAAAATGTTATGACTATTCAAAAGTGCTTAAATAAAGGATTTTCTATTCTATTCTTATCTACCGGACTACCACTGCGAATTATGTAAGGATTTTTTTTTAAGTGTGGTGGTAGTTTAAACTTGCTGCCTGCGCTAACAGTATACGCTGGCGGGTTTCTCTGCTAGTGGAGAATGATAACATTCGCATGAATTTAAAGTTCTTACATATGAGTGATATATTAGAAAACATTTCAAGAAAAGCTACTATAGTCACGATAAACAGAATGGTTTTCAGTGTCTTTTTGAGTTTAGAACGTTCAGAACTGTCAATCATACGAAATAGGACCTTAACACGAAATACTAAGCAACATAGTCACTATCCGGGCAGAAGACGAAACTGTCACATGACCGTTGACTGGCTGGTTATTAGCGTTCGTAATACGAATTCTCCAGGCAATTCAGTTTAAACCTTATATTGCCTATGAATAAGAGTCCATAGTGCGCCCCCATCACAGCGAATTCACTAGAAATTAACAACAATGGTTTCCTGGGGACCGCGTAGAGCTCGCATTGCCATTGTAAGTACCTTACAATTTACAATTGTACAGGTACCTACTTATTAGTTTTTTTATATGAATGACGTTTTAGTTCTTTACACGCATATATTCAGTGTAATAATTATAAAATACGTGTTTTCATCAATAATGTCTTCCGCTATTCACGAAAGCAGAATTACGAGTATTTCGGTAATATTTTCTATGCGTGCATAACTATAAATTAATTGGCGAGCCATCAGAAAGTGTTTAACATTCGTAATATAGCAGTGAAATCTAACAAATCCACAACAGACAACCGCTTTCTATCGAATTGGTTAGCGTGGCTAGCGTGTTGACGGTTACATGTCAAATTTGTGAATCAAGACGTTTCTCGTATGATATATAATATAATAATATCCCTAGACAATTCACACAACGCCATCTAGTCCCAAGATAAATAGAGCTTGCGTTATAAGTACTAAACTGATATTTACATTTACATTTTCTTTCAATATGAACAATCATAATCGTGAATACTAATGTTTGTATCGTGCGAGGAATCAAATCCGCTACCATAGAAAGTAAAAGTCTGTACTAGACCACCGAGACTGTGAACTGTCAGTGGGTTGGTTCAGCCCATATTTTCAACTGACTATTTAGCTTCCCACAGTTATTTATATATTATATCTTATTCATTTATTCGTCTTGAATCTCCGAGCACTTGATACCGATGAGACTGCCCTGAAAAGTGTACTCAGCAATAATAGTATTGCTTATAATAAATTGCCACCGTAGATAAATATGGATAACGTGACCAGACGTCCCGTTTTGAACGAAACTATCCCTTTTTATAATAACGAGACCGTGTTCTCGAAATGAACTCTGGTATGCAAAAATATTTTAGTTTAGAAAATTTGAGTAGTCGAGCCGGCCGGTTGTCATATTCATCAATTAAGGTGGATCTAAAAATACACGCCAAGAGTTTCATTCTTACTTAAAATCTTCACCAACTATATCAGAGCAAAGTTTCTCCTACAAATAAAACTAAACAAAGTGTTTACATATATTCAAATTCAAATTAAAAAATCATTTTTTCCTAGGACATTTTAGCAATTTTTTTATTCTATAATTATTTCCCTATCGTCCAGTTCAGTATACAGATTCAATTGAGAATAACTGGCTAGAAACTCAATTGAATTTCTTTTTTATAGGTGTATATATCTAACATTGAATGAAAATCCCGTGCATGAACAACTATTGCCATGCCCACTCGTCATTCAAGTAATCATTTAGTGAGTTGACCTATTTATATTTATCGGGTATATTTTTTAATTCGCAACTTTTAAGCTAACTAAATAAATGTTCCGTTTTGAGACAATGAATCAGTCACGAAAAATGTCACGTTAAATATGGATCTGACCCACACTCAGAAGATAAAGAGATTCTACACGAACTATGTCTTAACATTAAACACATTAAAGGTTTACTTGTGAAATACCGTGGCACTTGTCAGTAACTGGTTCACATTTAATAATAAAAATTATAGTATATAACGTTCAAAATGTCTTGTAATATTAAATTCTCCACTTAATTAAGATTGGGCAAACAAAGAGTAAAACGTAAGTTTTTTGAATGAGGCAGTTCTCACGTAGATTTCAATGATATAAGCGCCTCCCAAAAGAAGCGTATTGCAAGAGAACATGTTCAATAATTTCATGGTCTTAACATGTTAGTCCTTTCGCTGAAATTGGTTAGACTGAGATACTTACTATCTTAGTCTACTTTGGTGAGAGATTAGGCAGAAATTACAGAATAAGAAGCATCATCAATTGGACAAAAATATCTCAAATTTTACATGACGTGTTTTTTTCTGTTTTAGGTATAAACGCGTTTAATTCTCAAGAAATGCATAGGAATGTATATGAAATTAAAGGAGCCATGAACTTTAGCTAAATAAATTCTTGCTATAATATGTATATCTATATGTACAATACTATATAATTATATTTCCCTTGTTCACGGCATCACGTGAGAACGACTGGACTTATTTCGCTAACTCTTTTTTTGTTGCGTTCGGTATAGTCAGGAGAAGACTTCTTATGAAAGAAAAAACTAGAGACTAAGAAATTTGCGCGGAATATTACCTAAGTTAATTGCGAATTCAATATAGTTAAGACTCAGCCCGTTTAGATAATAAAAATATTGGTAATTCTGTTACATATATATATTTTCCTAATAGCAAATAATAACTGCACGACCTGCGGTTGAAATAAACGTAATGATCAGAAGACGTGACCTAACGTCAGTGTGAGCGCCTCGGGTATACAACAAAGAATCCTTGAAATCTACACGATTTCTGATTCTTCCTTCCGTGATTAATTATATTGTGTTGACGGTAAGTAATAGAATTTACATATTATTATATATGTTTGTGCAGTAGCAGGTTTGGACTCAATCTTATCTAGAGAACATTTAAGTATAAATTTAATAGTATTTATAAATCGCTTAAGAGACTGCGAACCCAGATGGGCCGCTGAAGGTACAACTTGATAAAATGGGGTGTCGCTTCAAGGGAGGCTTACGACTGCAGAGCACCATCCCAGACTATGACTCACCTATTGTCCTGTCCTTTGTGCCCATCAACTGCACAAAGGAAGATCTAAAAAATGCAACAGATTGCACAAAAGTTGTTGCAATATTCTGGGGAAAGTGCATTTAGTTGCCATTAAAATGAAAGAAGAAGACGTATTTATTGTGTAAAGGATAGACGTTGGGTGGATACTTGATTGTTGTTGGAAGGACGTTGACTACTCCATAGTTCGAATATAGACTGCATTTATTACTATAGATTATTGCTTTTATATGTGGTTGCTGCTTTGGAGCACTCTACACCTTAAAGGGGTACAATTAGCAACTGCTACATGGCATTGTATACCAGCTAACCTTTATTTATGTCAGAATAATCTTCAGAAAGGCCCACCGGCTTAGCGGCCGACCGGATTCTGACCACCTAAAAATCAGACGGCTCTTCGTCATCAAACCTATCGCTGAGGTCATGGGAACTTTTTGCATTCATCTAAGACGTATACCTAACCTAACGAACCTAAAAATCATTGACAATTGATGAATCTTTCATTGACAATTAATTTGTGTTTGTACATTTTCATCAGTCGGTAATATAATAAATCAAACTTAAATAAATCAATTTGTAAAAACTTCTGTTCATGCCAAAAATTCTGACAAACACAGAATAATAAAAATGCAAATAAAAGTTAATATACTTGTTATTTTAAATCTATTTTGTCTATTCCAAACTAGAAATTACAAGAAACCAGATTTAATTTCCATTCAGTGGTTGCCTAGCAGACCATAATAACCGGTCTAGTCATTCCTAGAAAGGACTAAATTTATAAGCAACCTACGCAACATCCGGAAGAGGTTTCTTGTTTCTTGGTTAATCAGGATTGTAGCAGCTTACATTATGCTCACGTCAGAAATTAATAACGACAATCCAAGATTTCGACCAATTTTAGATTGATCCTATGCCTACCTTCAGATCGATCTCTAATCTGCGTCTCAATATGACGGTCAATGGACAACGAGTGAAATATATAATATCTCACGATAATGCACTTAGGAAGGGGGATTGTGAGTAATGTGTTAGGATAACCTTCACGCGGTTCCCCCTGGAAACCACAGTGATTAATTCCTGGTGAAATAATATATTTTTAAATTATATTTAGAAATAAATTGATATTTTTAGGAATAAATAGATTTTTACCTTTATCAGTAATTCGATTAACAGAAATATTTTTGGACTTCTATAAGTACCAATGTAGTTTTCAGTTATATTTTCTCTATTTGTATCTATCTTTACTCCGATTTGGATTAGAAAACTCAAAAAAATTTAGTATGCAAATTCTTCTCACATCACAACAATCAATTATCGACTGTCAACTGTTTTTTTAACTATAATGGTGACATCGCATCGGTGGGTTATCTGACCTCATTTTATTCATGTCCTATCATCTTCCACTTGTCCCGCTAGTGTATACCGTTACCGCAGGTGGGTGCACCATTCCATAATCTTTTCTTCATTCCATAAACAAGAAACGTACTACAGACAGATCGCAGTAATTAATCACTCTATCTCAGTCCTAAGTGCATTTTATTTTATGGATGATGAGGGAATGGTGCACCCGCCTGCATTAACGCATTACGCTGGCGGTGCACCAATGGAGGGTGATAAGATGAGAATAAGGTCAGGTCAGTTAGCCCATCGTGGTAAATTCTTCAGGAATTTATTATAATTTCCACGGGGTAAGAGTGGAGGTCATCCTGATATGGTACATTACTAGCAAGCGTCCTCAGTCCACATTACTAACAATTCCCTTCCCCCCAGTGTGGCTGTGTTTATACTTTATCAAGAACTCAGAAACCGGCACACAAGGTTATTGACTGAGGTCACGTCGAGTTGGCACAACAACCCTAGAGGGCAGGCTTGGTTTGCATTTTACAAACTACTATAAAAATCTGGTGTCACTAATAAATTCGGGATAAACTCTCAATTTTTATTAAATTAGGCTCACTGTTTGACCTAGTTTTCATTCCGATACGCGATCTCAATATTTTTTGTTTCGAATAAGTATTGAGCAAAATGTTTGCAGGCGTCTTTCTTAATTCGTAGATAGTTACCTAAGTGCCTAATCATTATAGAGATAGTTACCTGTAGATAGTTCAATTTTTGTATTAAACAGAATAGCTTATTAAAAATAAATACATAACTACGTAATGCGTGATTCAATGGTCACTTTCATAATAAAAGTATGTAGAAAGGCGAAACAGTACCCAGTTATCTGCTATTTATTATCTAGATTCTAGTAGCAGATTCGAGCAGACGAAAATTCGTGGAAATAAGAATTGTAAGGTCGTTTAGTATTTATTTACAAATACCCCGTTTTGTTGTATATAGGTGATAAAATATTAATTAGGAATAGTAGTTTGTAGTTAAATATTCTAAATCAACATTAAAGTGGTATAATTTAAAAGCTTTTAATAAAAATGATGAGTAGAACGCTGGAGGCAATAACAAAACTCCAACGTCACCCAGACACGTAGGTATACCTACTTTAGAAGTAGACTTACAAGTAAATAAGCTACGAGACACCCGAAGTTCCTTGAAAACCTCCGTCAACTTTCACTAAACTTCATAACACAAATATTTTCACTGTTGTCACTATTATACACTTAATAATAACCAACAGACACTCATAAAACAGCAGTATACACACATATTTTGATTACACCGTATTTTAGCAAAACCAAAATCCGGTGTCGTCACAGCGCTGTCGCGGACGAATAAAAAGACTGGTTGATTGAACGAACTGGAGGTTGCGCGAGCGCAACACCGCATTCCACGACTTCTAATCGAGGTCCGTAACTTGTATGCGTCTCTCTCTAACCTACGGAAAAGCGTCGCGTGAGATAGGAACAAACTTATATCCCAACTCTTAATAATGATTATGCTAACCTGTGTTGTAGGTAGGTTAGGTAGGGTCCGTTATTTATACACAGGTAAAAGTGATACTTATTGTTAGATAATTAAATAATATTTACGATGATAATTACATTCATTAATGAAACAACTATTTTACACCCATATTTTTAGAAATTAATTATCCGGTTGTTCTAATACAATATTAGCAAGTATAAAGAATAAATACGCAATTATTAAACCAAAGCATAGGTAAGTACTTTTTTTTGGTTTATTTTGTACTCAAATTTATAAGTAATCAGATTAGTATACCTCCATAATAGGTATATATAAATAAAAACAAAATATACAAATTCAGTAATGTAAATAAATATATTATTACAATTAGAATTTTCAAATTGCAGATATGAGTACAAGTTTTAATATACTACGTAGGCTATCTGTCAAAAATAAAGACTAATTGGAACCTAAATAAAATTAAGAATGTAGCAGCAACTTATTATTTAAATCTCTATGTGTAGCATCACAGATATGTGTAGCCATATGGAAGTACCGTAATACCTATGTTAATAACTGTATTTGTTGTATGTTTTGTCAGTTGTTTCTGTAATGTTTCTAAGTTTGAAGTATATTTTTGATATATTAAAAGGTTTTTTATTTCATGTTTAATTATTTTTCGCTAAAAACAGACACACATAAAAATACGACATGTTTACAGTTAATTACAAATTAATCTAACGCCTGATGAATAAACGTTAGCAAAAACAGTTTCATGTTAAATCGATTGCTGAATTTAGTGAGCATTAATTAATTTTAGGTTCTAATTTGGCTATATCACAAGTCAAATAGAAAAACTAAAATAAAACTTATGATATGAACACCAGTCTTATAAAAAGAAAGTTTGTCGATGAGTTCGTTAGTTTGATTATCCATTAAGTTTATAATTCATATAATCTCAAATTTAAAACACATTGTTTTGAACTAAAAACAATTTTATACATCACAAACGAAATGTAACTTTAGTTAATGTTCCCAGTCTTAGGGTCTTAATTCAGAAATTCAACCTAGACTCAACTCTCAAAATTGAATTCAACTACGAAGGACAGATACTAGTCATCCGGACCCCCCTAACCGTTGGGTTGAACCTCTTTGCCCTGGCATCAACTCTGGGGGCAACAAACCCCGAGTAGCTGGGTCGAAATAAGCCATTCGAGGGTGGGAATAAACATTTACAGAAATACTAAACTAAACCTAACTTAAGAACTAGTGCCATACTCGGGGTCAATTTTTATTTAATTTTATTAATTTTTTAGTATCTGATTTTTTTTTAAGTATTTATAGTATAGAAACTATTGTCTGCCAATACAATTGTAAACGAATGAAGCCCGAAATAACAGCTACTGTCAAAACATAACTGACAACTAAATCTGTCAGTGTCAATGTTTGTTAACACTTGACAGTACAGTATATAAAGAAGCATTGCATTGTGTTTATTTAATTTTAATTATTAAATTCAAAACTAGTTTTTTATCTTGTATTTCATCGAGCATCAGTAAACTTCAAATATTGCCAATATTATTAATATCTTGGACAATTAAGTATACGAGGATATCGAAATGCCAAAAGTTCGCCGTAGTCGCAAATCGCCACCAGAAGGATGGGAATTGATCGAACCCACTCTAGAAGAATTGGAGCAAAAGATGCGAGAAGGTTTGATATTTTTGTCCTCTTCAACATATCCCAGGTTTATTCTGAAGTCGACGAAAATCGTTAACCTTTCATGTGTTTATTATTATTAACCTTACTGATTCATTGATAGAGAAAACCAAATCAAAACGCAAAGTAAACAACCGAAGACACATATTTCATACATTCTTAATTTAAGAGCCGCCCTCTTGTTTATGGGCTATTTATTTTTTATTTATGGGGCTATATATGCTTAGATATTTCTTTTAACATTTCATTGTTTACTAACAAGCAGTGACTTGCAATAGCACTGAATATCTGGAGTTCATAAATAACATATCACAGTAAATTCCGTTTATATAATGTGTACAATTTTCTAACTTGTCATTATTCTCCACAGCCGAAACAGAGCCACATGAGGGAAAACGTAAACAAGAATCTCTATGGCCAATATTCAAAATACACCATCAAAAATCTAGATACATATATGACTTGTTTTATAGAAGGAAAGCTATAAGCAGAGAACTTTACCAGTATTGCTTAGATGAAAAAATAGCTGATGCAAATCTAATCGCCAAGTGGAAGAAAACTGGTTATGAAAATCTATGCTGTTTGAGATGTATTCAGACTAGAGACACAAATTTTGCCACAAACTGCATTTGTAGAGTACCAAAAAGCAAGTTGGAAGAAGGTAGGATTGTTGAATGTGTTCATTGTGGGTGCAGAGGATGTTCAGGATAAAAAAGTATTATAAAATTGTAGCATGCAAGTTGCTGGAACTTAATTATGTAACACAGTTAATCATTTTCATTTGAAACACAAATACATGTAATTTACATTTGCAAACAGTATGAATTAACATCTAAATCCAACTCCGACACAATATAAATATATTAGCAAGGTTTTAATGTCTCTATTAAAACCTTTTTAGAGACAATCTTCTTAGCATTCCATGTATTCACAGAGTCAGGTCGTGAACTTTTAACATCTGTTACATTTCAGAATTACTAGCAACTGTATTACACAATTAAGTCACTTTTGATTAAAAAAAAAATATTGCATTTCATGTCAGCATGACTATGACTAGTTTATAATAATTTAAATTTGATATTTACATTATAGTGGCATAAACACAATAGCTCTAGAAACATTTGTTGTAGATCTAGAAAAAATATGTTTTCTCTTTTTGTAATTACAAACTTGCGTATGATTATTACCAATCACAATTAACTTAAAATATCTAACTGTATGTTTTAGTAAATTAAACAATATGTACATAAACTTTAAATTGATTACATACCTTGTTAATAGCTTAATTTTCTTTAATTTGTTTTGAAATCAGTTATGGAAGGCTATAATATTATTTTGTACAAATAAACTGCTGTTGAGTTTATATTTATATTATTTATATTTTTTCAAATATAATGCCACTAAATTGAAATACTTCATTTCTGTGCATGAAATAACATGATTAATAGAAATAATCTTTACTGAAAAAACTTTAAATTGCTTATTTATATGGTTGAGATGCCTCATTCCGATTTTTACTTGAGAATAGTATAATGTTGGTAAATTATTGTGTATAAAGAAGCTTGTGTTCAAATTGTATTGTCTAAATAATGTTTAATTAAATAAAGGATTAAATTGAATTCAACTATAGACTATACAAAATAATGCACACAACAAAACTATTAATGAAAACAAAACCCATACTTATCTTTACTAATATGGCACTAATGTACTTTAAATATATAAAGTATCTATATATTGATACTTTTGTGGTATTTTAACAATTTAATGGTAAATATTTATCCACCATTAAATTATCTTAAATTCTGTTAACTACATACATTTATCTGAAGTTTTTAATATTTGTCTTTACCCATGTTTAATCAAGTGAAAATTAATTTAAAAGTTGTGTTCATAGTTATGGTATAGATTATAATTATTTCTTCTAAGTACCATTTGGTATTCCGAACCTGAAAGTTACTATATAATACCTATTCCTTATGGAATGCTGACTTTTTAAATTCACTTAACATTAATAGTTTTGTGCTAAATGAATTGTAAAGGGTAGTGCAGTATTAAAAATACAGATTTTTTTTGAAAACTTTATGAAAATATGGCACAATATTTCTTAGCATTAATAACAATTGTCCTAATTATTGTCTGTTTCGATAAGGTACTTGCTGTACTGTAAACATTAGAATTGACAATAAATTAAATTAAGTATTATAATTTTTTACTATCTAGTTATTAAATGCAAAGCAAATCACAACCATGTTTTTTCTTAAATATAAATTAAACAAATCCTCCTTATAATACTTAAATTGGCAATAACAGCATAGATAATTATAGTACTATGTAACAGTTACATTAGAATTAAGAAAAAATAAACTGAAAAATAACTCGGGATTAAAGTCACATAATCACTGATAATAGCAAACAAAATAAAATCATATTAAACTTAAAAAACATTACTAGGTAATTTTTATGAACCTAGCATAAAAATATAATCATATTAATTAAGAATTCAAATTAAGACAAAAAATTAACATTACAAATTACAAAAAAAAAAAATAACAATTCGACAATAACAAGAAAAAAAAAATATATTACAGTAATACCCCAACTAGGATTAATAATATTTTTTTTTATTTTCATAATGTTCAACATTTGTTTATTAGTTTTTAATTTAAGTGAAAAATCTACTTCAATTTCAAGATTTTGATATAACTATACCGAAATAATAGACACCACCTCGTAGAACAGTAAGTGCAACGGGAAATATTATTTATGGCCTAATACAAATCATAGGTATTAGACATAATTACATAAATGTAATATATACATTTTTATGAACGACAACATTTGTGACACATCTCCTTATTACTACTCAGGCTCTCATACGCAAGGACTCCTCTGCACAATATAATATAAAAGTAAGGGGTATTACTGTATTTGGTTAGTAGAATAATATTAAGTTATGCTTAGTGTTGCTACACTGGATACAAATTAAACCACAAAGGTTTTACGTTCAAACTCCTTTGAAATTTCTATAATCAAATCTTTATACATAATTGGGTTCATATTTTTGCCTAGCAAATACAGGATAAACCAATCGCCATACCCGAAACGCTTAATTAACTTTGAAACTATACTTCTCTTGGTGTATTTAATTTGGCCCATTACCATCATTGTGCGTAGTGGAGCTAGAGTGAAGACAAGCAAGCGAAACAGTACCGCTAATGCTGACACAAAGGCCAGTAGTATCAACCAAAACCACAGTACAACGAATATCTTTTCATTAACGATGTTCAGCGGGAGTACACATAGTCTATCTCTAAGCTGTAAAGTCCCACTCGGTCCGTATTTCCTCAGCCAGCATTTTGTTAGTTTAGGGAAGAATTGATCCATGGGGTTGACGACGTCGAAATCAATCATGTTATCAGGTACACGAGGCATATGCGTGAATACTGCTACTGCGGCGCCATAATTGCGAAACGCACCACCCAGAAATATATCCAGCAAGAATATTTGACCAACCTGCAAATATTATTTTATTATTATTATCATCACAGACAACTTACCTTTATTTAAAAAGTGTCTGTAAACTAATGTGTTTAATGTATCTAAGGAAACTTGTAAGGTGATAAAATGTCCTGAAATAGTTTGTCCCACACACTATATTGTTAAATAAACTACATGCAAAGGTGTTCTCTACAACATGTGGTTGAGGTTTTTAAGGGTCGAAAACGCGAACATGGCACACGGGGGGTGTTTCAGATGTCCATAGACTATAGTTACTGTTTACCATCAGATGGTATGTTTGCTTGATCGCCACCACTGTGGTATAAAAAGTAGTCATAATTTTTTGTCTCAAGGCAATTCACACAGCGCCATCTAGACCCAAGTTAAGCTAGCTAAAGCTTGTGTTAGCGTGTGTGGGTACTAGATAACTGCCTCCCCACAAGTAATGGAAACTTGTCCTCACAGCTATGTGCCATGATAGCCCCTTTTAATTTCAATATATTTCACACAAACAAGGCTTACCACATTGATAAGGTTGAGAATTTCACAAAATGCATAACGGAGGGCGTATGCACTGTGGCTGAAGATATTTGTATTGGCCAGGTAAGAAATCAACTCCCTGCGACGGTTCTCTGACCACTCCTTGGGCACAATTGGACTGTCTGATCATAATAATTAAAAATAACATTAGTTTAACAAAAAGTCAAGTAATTTCAAGCATACATAGTTCTGAAATAATTGTATCCAATGTCAGAGGCGTCTGCACCCCCTAAATGGGTGAAGTTTGGGGTCTCGTGGATAATACTTTTGCCCCACCATCAAGCCTGGGGGCAACAACTCCTGGGAACTGGGTTTAAGCCTCATAAGCAGGTATTAATATTATTAACTTATGTTAGAAACAAATGGCAATATTGTATACAAATAACCTGTATATATAATAAATACTATTATATAGTGTATTAGGTATTGGATTTCCGATAATTGACCCACGTATCGTACGTTATATTTTATCGACGAAACACTATACAAAGGGAGTCTCACCCCTCACCCCTCTGAATGACAGGCATTTTTAAATTTAATATCTCATACTTTACGAGTTCACTGAATCTATTTATTTTTCATGTTTTCACGTAGCCCCCATAAAAGTAGTCTTATTTGAAAGATTATGATATTTGCTAGTATTTAATATAATTGTTGTTAAGTAATGCAAAATAATTCATGAAATCCTTTGGTTTAGCAGACAAATTTGGTAAAATTTCACTATTTTTGTAGTTAATATGCGCTACCTAAAAAACCAGCTTCTAAACACATTGTTTTTTCCATTTAAACTGTTTACAAGGGACTGTGTAAACAATTAAACATCACATTAGTATCGTAATTAAGGCTAATAATTATAAAAAATTGTCAAGCAAACAACTTGTTTACAGTTATTAAATTCAGCATATAATACAAATATGGAGAGGCTTACTTAAATTTGCAGCAAGTGCCTTCAGGCGCCCACCTTCCCAGACTCTCCACAGGTAACGAGGGATGTAGAACATCATTGCCTGACCAAGGAGCACAAAGCAAACCCACTGGTAGTAAGTGTGCTTGATCTGTTGATCATTTTCGGTAGGAGGCCCCACTCCAAAGTAAGCAATATTTTTCCCTTCTTTACCTGAAAACAAGGTTAATAAAGAAATCCTATATTAATATTATAAATGCTGAAGTTTGTGAGTATGAATGAATGTTTGTTATTCTTTCGTGCAAAAACTACTGAACGGATTTTGATGAAACATGATATTTATCTGGTATATATCATATAACTACATATAGTATTGTTTCTATTATAGTGAATATTTCAGAAGTGACTTTTAAAGATTGAGTAAATGATTTTATTGGATATTTTTAACTAACTTTCTAAAAAAAATTTGAATGTACTTTGTTTTTCAAAATTCTTTTCCAATTTATTAGAATATATATACTTTTAGATGTACCCTAGATTAAAAAAAAAAAGTACCCAGTTACTTTATTTAAAAATTTAAATGCAAAGAATAGGACATGATACCTTTCAAATGATAGGTAAAAATGTCATAAAAGTGTACTCTTAAAAAAACAGATAAGATCATTAGGTGTATCTTAGATTATTTGAATTCAAATTAAAAAAACAAGACATGGTAATGCCATGAGGCCAGTTAGTATTGCATGAATCAATTATACAAACAGGAATAATCAAGACATAGGGAAAATCTGTATTATTTACATGTAAATCACATTTACAGAACCAATATAAGGATATTCCATTTAAGGAAAAGGAAAATAACAATATTTATGTATATATATTTATTTTTAAGACAATACAAAATGACTTACATTCATCATCTATTTCTATATATATATATACTGGATTTCCCATTATAAAAATTAAGTTATTATTATGAATACTTTAATATTGCTTAATTAATTTAAAGTTTAATATTGCTACTTCTTACCTTAGCATTACTAGAGTTGTGGTAGATAAAAGGATGATTCTAGGAAGGTTACAACCTGATAGGATACTCTACTAATGGGGTCAATAGACTTCATTATTAATAGTGGTTGTGTAATGGTCGAAATTCAACCATAATTATTTTTAATAACAAGTTTGAACATTATTAAGTTTGTATTGTCAAAGACTATACTGCTATGTATGTGTGTCAAATAGGTAACACATGTAATACATTTTATTTTTATTTTTAATGTATTAGTATATATGCATAATTTAAAACAAAATATTATCATACTCCACTTCTCTATACAAATTATAACTGTGTAAAATTTTCATGCTCCTCCATCTATGAGATTTTCATAAAAAGGCCTACAAAGTTTTGCACACATATTTATAATATCTCACCCTCCACAAGACATGCTTTGGATCAATTACAGTAGTACTCACAGTACTGAAGGAGGGGGAGATGTTTAGTCTGGTTATTCATTAACTGTACCCTATCAGGTCCATCTCCATATAATATGCCTGGAAATTCTCATAGGTCTTGCCTAGTAATTTATTAATGTAGGCTTTACACATTTTACCATTATACACCATAATTAGCATAGGCTACTCTCTTCACAATTCATCATCATTATCCACAAATAAAATGAAAATTTGTTTTGATTAGCTGACATATTCATTACATCTGTCATAATTGAAGACATTAAAATTAAAATAGATGTTGGTATAATATTTGATTGTTTTTTAACTAGTAATGATAACAATTGCAATCTTCCTAATTGTAAAAATATGATAAAACAAGTGATAATTTTCAGGTGTCACATACTGGAGAGTTCCCAGGATACATATTTTGATTATAAACCATATTATATTAAGAAAAAAATCAGGTATAACTTCTCATTATAGGTGTTTTTTATTTTAATTTATTCTAGTTATTAAGCATGGTTCAATTTGATACTAAGAATTATATTAATCATACTATCAGTAAAAAGAATTGATTATTAGTGATGGTGTTGAGTAGTCCCATTGATAGTAATGTATCATGTCAGGTGGACCTTGATGCAGTCCCTTTGGAAACCATCATCAGTCCTGGAGAATCTGCCACAATGTTGTTGGTAACCTGACCTCATGGTCATCCTATCATCCTCTCCACATCCCGCCAGCGTATACCGTTATCGTAGGCAGTTGCACAATTCCATTAAAAGGCTACTGAACTGAGTCATTTTGACTCGAAAGAAAAAAATAAACCGTGAGTTATAGCCAATAAAATGCAAAATCTCACCAACAAGCCTACTCCTCAGCGTGTAGGTCCCATATATCCAACAGTAGCTGTTGACTGCATCGGCGTCGGCATCATTTTCACCATCACTCATACAATGTATGGGCTCCCCGAAAAATTGCTTTGTACTGACTAGTAACGCAAACACCAGCAACATAAGTACAGTTATTTTGTAATGCATACGGAATATATTGTTGTCTGTGCAAACATTTTCAAATTTAAAAAAAGCCCTAAAGGGCATAAAAAGGTTAATCATATTGATTTCACAATTCACTGAAACGAACTAGATGGCTTAAAGAAATTTGCCGACTTGATATTTCTAAAGAAGCTACCCCCAATAAGATAAATATAAATATTACAGTCACAGAAGGTAAAATAATTTTTTATATTTTAATTTTTGATGCCAAAAGATGACTAATTAAGCCAGTTTTGTCTATGCTATATTACATTTTCGAATCGACAATTACTGTTTTCTACAAGAGCAAAACAATGTATCCTCAAAATGTACATATTCTAACATGAGGAACTAGAATATTGATGTTCTGTGTGAGGAACTATTGTATTTATATACCTACATTATTATGACATTGACGTAATTGTTTTTAATCTGATAATTAAAAACAATTACGTCAATTATTAATTCATTAAAATAAGTTTGAAACCAATAATATAATGAAACTAATTCCTTTTATTATTACACACTAAAATTAAGTACATGGTAAAAAACAATCAAAATATAATAAACTATGGTTTAGGATAGACAATAGGTAACTATGTAAGACAATGTAGGTATACTATATTGATGTTTTATTTAATTTAAGTGGTATATTTAAGGAATAAATATTTGTGTTCATTATGTAAATTGATGACATATTTACGATAACTGGTGCCATTTCTTTTTTTTCACCTCCCTCTTCCTACTGCTCAAGAAAGAAGACTTAAAACATAAATAGTAGCAGGCCCATCATAGCCGCTAAAAGCTCACCGTGTTAATTTATCATGATTAGGTAATTGTTAATTTTTTTTTATAAGTATGATAATATTAATTACTTGTATTAATATTATCATACTGAAAAATAATACTTAAGTCAGTTTACTATATAGGTACGCCACTCTAAGATAAATAATGTTGTAAATTGTAAGTGGTATAGATATACCACATATACTCGTAGGTCCCATTGTGGTAGGTTTCCACTTTACTCCGCTTTTTATACATACAGTGCCATGTTAAGAAATCGTATGTCCTGTAGCTAATTCTTTTATAATAAACTTTCAAAATGAATTAAATATCTTAAAAATTAAATCAATATACTTAATGACCTGATTATAACCTCATCTACAAATTGTTCACTGGTGTACCACCATTAAATTCAGTCAGTCAATCTTATAATCTATTAAAGAAAATTTAGAAATAATTATTATAAGCGAGATGTAGTATGTCCAATGGAATATTCAGCGATTCAAGGGTATACAATCTTACAAACCTTTTGATATAATGGGATACTCGCACTAAAATTACTTCCCGCTGTTTCGAAAGTTTTAAATAATAAACATTTTATTAGTGTCACAGATAGCACCCGATGTTCATTTCTATGTGAATAATTTGCATAAAAAATCAATGATACACTTTTAAATACAATTTTATTTTTTATTCTGATACCAATTCAAACCAATTCAATGTATATTACAATAAATCGTACTAGGTATTAACATTAAAAAAGGAATGTTTATGTAAATATAATATGTTATTCAGATAAATTTAATCTAAGATTGAGCAATTTATATATTTTATAATGTGTTTTACATGTGCTAGAAATAGCATGTGTTATTTTATATTCTAGACTGAAATACAATATAATAAATAAGTATAAAGTACTGCTCAAAATTTCTCAGGTACTCATAGAAGCCTTCCAAAAGAAATTTAGTAAAACATGGAATAAAAACAGTGTATACTCCACAGTATACATATTTTTTATAATATTTTCCAAAGCTTTTGAGATAAAAAAGTTTCTAAATTCAACTACATGCATATTTATTATTTTTAATGTGTTTACATGTTTTGAAAGAGGTACACCTTTATTAGAATACATACTAAAAAAAAAGGACACGATAATAAAAATCTGCATTACACTTGGCTGTACAATTACAAACTGCAGTTTAGTACTTCATTATTTGAATAAATTTCGATATGATGTTTTGAGGTATAAAAGGTTTATACCTCAAAACATCCTCATACCCTTTAATTGGGCTATTTATTAAAATTAGCTATACAGCAAAACAACTGATGTCAGCATCATAAAAACATTATAACAAAAATCCAATTTTACAATTATTAAGAATAAATTAATTTCTCATACAATCCACTGAAATAAAACATGTATTAATAATGTTCTGTGTTAATAAGGTTATATTTTTTGGCAGATTATATTGTAACATTACATTGTGACCAAAATTGGAATGTTGATTTACGATGCGTTAAAAATACTTAATAATTAAATAATTTGTCTATAATTTACTTCTTATAAAATTATCTTCGCGACCATATTCATCTAAGGCCATATTTCCTAATGCAAAAATGTTATCCGGATCCAGTACCCTCTTCATAGCCAAGAGTAATTCTCGGCCAGGCTCGCTCACTGTATCTGTGTACCATTTCTTGCGTAACTTTCCGACACCGTGGTGATGTGATATTGAACCTATAAGATTTAAATTATTATGTGTATACCAAGTATTATATCAGCGATGCTGACTTATCTTACTATTAAATAATAGCTGTAATAATAGCTACGATACAATATTTTTGTGTACCAAATTTTATTCGAATCCAAACAATCATAGTATTAGAATGAAAGAGTAAGACAACAGCTGTTTATACAATTAACCATCCATATTCGCAAACTATCACAATTATAACATTAATAAGACTTGGCATCACATCTACAATTTGGAAAATTCATGTTAATACTATATACATAAGTATTAGAAAATATAAAACTGTTTAAGGGTATTTATAAAACAACTAAACCTTTAAATATTTCATACTAAGCAATATCCGTAGATAATGTAGCCACGAAAATCACAAAGTTGCTAAAAATAAACTTCATCCAAAACCTAAAATCGCAGGAATAACACATAAACAGTATTTTAAATAATTATATTTTTTATTTTCAAGATACATCTCTTTTCAGTCCGGCGTAGTCTTTGTCTATACCTGTTTTCTTAAATTTGATTGGCGTGAAAATTCTTAACTGTGATTGGACGTTGATACTTACCGCCAGAAGCGATAATTTCGTCTCGTGCGGCTTCTTCTATTTCCTCGTAGGTTGCAACGGGATCAATAAACTTTTCCGAATTGTGTGCAAAATAGAAATAAATGCAACATCCTGCGTCGTAGCTGAAAATAAGTATAACATTGGTCGTTAATTACGAATGAGGATGCTACGTTTTTATAAAAAAATTGCTCAAAACATGATATAATGTAATGTAGTAGCTATCTACCTATAAAATGACTTGAATTTCCATGTAAACTTTCATCCTCTATTTTATTTTACGAGCAGATTTTTTTACAAACTGAATGTTATATTTATTCAATAGGCTAAAAAATAAACTTCAAGCCTCTAGCTTTAAAAATTACGATAATTCCATACAATCTTGCATGCATAAAAGAGTAGCCTATGTATTTTCTCATGGTTTAGGCTATCTGTGTACCAAATTTCATTAAAATCGGTTTAGAATTACTTTCAACATTATCAGAGTATTAAGGGGGTCTTCCTATGTGATGGGTTGAAAAAATCGATTTTTTTTTTTCATAAATTGCTCCCTTAACATGTCTAGAATACGGTAGTAAAGCGATTTTAGAAAATTCGAAGTCGTTTTAAAGATACAGCAGGTAAAAGAAAGAGCGGTTCGGAGCGGTGCACTACAGTTGGCAGTTAGAGACCGGGCCTATTGTGTACCGTCGGCTTTATACCTGGCCTCCCTTTTATTAATATATTTGTTTATACAAGTTTAGACACGTTTCTACAGACTTAAACAGAAAAGGAGCAGGTAAACTTACTGATAAAGTTATCCAAGAAATTACAAAATTCTACGGATTAGCAATTCGACGCCATCCAGATTCGCTTGAAGATATGAGAAAGGAAGTTTGGGCAACGTACTATCACAAATGTTCTTCTGATGAAAACCCTCAGCATCAATTTTGTCCAGAAGGCGAAGACAGTTGGTGTAAATGGCGTAAGGCTGAAGCTAATAATGAACTGGACCAATTTCATCACGATAAACCACCTCTAATTCCGCAGGTCCAAGAAGCTATCAAACCGGTTTTCGAAGATTTATCGAAAGACGAATTATTAATTCGTTGTTTAGGAGCAGAGACACAAAACAATAACGAATCTTTGAATTCTTTGATTTGGACTTTCGAAATCCAATTTTACAATTATTAAGAATAAATTAATTTCTCATAGAATCCTATTAAACATCTTCATTCTTAAGTTGTTGATTATATTGTAACTACATTGTGACCAAAATTGGAAGTTATTATCTTTAATGAAGGTTTTCAAGGTATTTTAAAAGTTATGTCGATTATGGGATGCCCTGTTGCAAAAATGAAGCCCAAGCGTATGTTGAGAAACGGGATGAAAAGCGAATCTTACGCTCTGAGCGGCGCGTAAGTGATGTCGTTAAACAAGCCAGGATTGACTCAAGAGCTGAACAATCTGCTATAAAAAAGAGTTTCACGAGGAAGAGGAAGGAATACTCTATGGACCAGGCATCGCCGATTGAGAGTAAGTTGATATTTTAATAGTTTTTAACGGACTTGAAACTTTAAACGCGTTTTTCTCAAAACTGTGTTTTTCAAACTTTCCTCCATTGTATCTCAGAAACGGCTGGACCGAATTACTTGAAATTTACAGGGCACACTCAATATATGTAAACGCATGGAATGAACTATTATCAATCGAAAATTTTTAAAACTTCGATTTTTTTTATACCAAAAAAAAACTGTGAAAAAAAAAAAACGCCTAATTTGCAACTTTTATTTCAAATGTCTATCAAAAATCCAATTTTTTTTATATTCATTTGATTATAGGTCATTCCGTGCTTTTAAGCCTACAAATTAAAACGCCGCTAATATATTTTTTTTTTTTTCAGATAAGCCGATCAGCCGGAATCGTGGAGGAAGTGGGAGCTCAAAATTTTTTTTGAATAATGGGGGTGTTCAGAGCGCTGTAACTCTAGTTTGACTGAATATTTTTAGCTGAAATTTTATATTTATACTGTCCAAATATGTGTTAATAAATGATAAAAAACTTGAAGCTCTAAATATTTACTGGTCGTAGAAAAAAAATCCTAAAATATCCCTAAAAAACAGGCCGTCACATAGGAAGACCCCCTTAATACTACATTAGTAACATAACCTTACTTTTAAAAATCCCTAGTTAATTAATATATTACTTTACATAATATAGTACAATTGGTCAAATTATAGTAATGTACCTACGAACATAGATAAATCCTCCCTAGATATAACCTAGCCTAACCTAGATATAAAAGGGTTACTTTTTTCGAACTATTCTTCGGCCTTAACCGAAGCTGACCTTTATAGTTTAACAGTACGAAAATAGGGACAAGTACAGATAGATTACCATCTATCTTCAAACCCGCAGGATTTATGAAATCAATAAAATGGAAATCAGCGCTTTGGTACATTGGTATATATGTATATATATAACTTAGTTATACTGCCGTATAAATGTTGAGTAGGATAATCAATATTTAACATTCTCTGCTAAAGTGAGCGTAACTTAAAAGAAGCTACAAGAGTTATAAAAATATGCTCACTCAAAAAAAACAGTATATTTTAGCTTTTAAGTTGTATATAGTAAATATTATTGTGGATAAGAATACTGTTGTAATGCTGAATAAATGTCTGTCTGTCTTTATTATTATGGAGCGGCAATAAAGGCAGCTATTGATGATATTTCTAGAAATATTTATTACGTTTGCGTGAGACGACACGAGATTAGATAGTGTTGGATGCCGCGCGTGGCGCATTCGTCCCGCACACGGTCCTTGACGCGACGACACAGCGCGCCCGCGCGGTCCCACGGGACTGACGTCTCGAACGATTCTGCCACGATCCCGTATTCCATTGCTACATCCTGGGAACAAAACAATGCATAAAGTACCAGTTGAGTTTCTTTTGTTGCCTCTTCTTGACTGGATGATAGGCATAAAAATTATGACGTGAATAAATGCAGCAGTTGATATTCTTGTCCATTGTCAACTGAAGTATCAATCCGAACTGAACGATATATGTTTAGGGATAGTGGTAAAAGCTTATGACGTGAATAAAATCAGTTCAGATTTTTGCCAATTTCTCAACTGAAGTAACTAACCGAACCGGATAGGGGTAGTGATCAAAATTTATGACAAAGATATGACATTAGAGGAGGGACATCCGAGTTTTTAGTGAATAGGAGTATCACTGTACCCGCTTGCCTTGCCCCGGGGCGACCGGGTCTCCATGAGGATATTCTCAAAGAAAAGAAAGGTTATATTGGTATAGGTTTACGGCATTAACTCCGTATTTGGGCCGTTATGCCTTAAGTCTTTTCAAGGGATGGATGTTATATGTGTATGGATGGATGTACTCGCTTGCGCTAACGGTATACACTGGCGGGGCACCAGTGGAGGTTGATAAAATGAGTATGAAGTTAGGTCAGTTAGCCCATCGTGGCAAATTGACCAGGAATTTAACATGATGGTTTCCAGGGGGAACCGCATAGAGGTCAACCTGACATGGTACATTGGTAGCGATGAGGTTATTAATCTGCATTACTAACAATACCCTTCCAGCTTTGCGTTATATTCCCAAGACTCTCAGACTTACCTTAGATAAGGTAAGCAATAATGAAGGTATGTAAGCTTATACCCTCGTTCACCATTTTCACGGTAAGTTATTTTTACGTTAAGTTGTGGTTATATTCCCAAGACTCTCAGACTTACCCCAAGGTAAGCAATAACGAAGGTAAGCTTATACTCTCGTTTGCCATTTTCACGGTAATTTATTTACTCTCAGACTTACACTAAGGTAAGCGGCAATAACGAAGGTAAGCTTTATACTCTCGTTCGCCATTTTCATGGTAAGTTATTTTTAAGTTAAGTTGTGGTTATATTCCCAAGACTCTCAGACTTACCCTAAGGTAAGCAATAACGAAGGTAAGCGTATACCCTCGTTCCCCGTTCTCAGCACCGGCTGGTATACCACCAAACTGTGCCGCTATGCTATTCAGTTTCTTCTCCCTCTCGGCAACATCGTCCGCCGCGCCTTCTATTAGCAGCGTCACAACACACAGCTTCGTCGGGTCAAAACCTTTGATACGGGTGATGTAGATTCTCTTCAGTCCATCTAGAAGGACTCCTCCCCATGATGAGTCCGATTTCAGTGCTTGCCCAAAGCGGAACTGTAAATTATTAAAAATGCAGAGTCAGCACAAGAATTTAAATTTATTATAATTAAGAGAAAGCTTAAGGAATTGTAGTTATTATACAGTAAAAGGATTTCTATCAGACGTATTGTAGGCAAATTCGGATCTTAATTATTTTCGATGCGGCGCAAAATCTAAAAAACGCCATCCCCCTAGGACTCCCCCCACCGAGCCGCTTCGGGACACCGTTTTGCATTTGTATTGCTGTAAATTATTGAGGCTTTTTTGACAGTTTTGTCTTAACAAATGCATTGAACACAAACACTGGTTTTCCCTCAAAACGCATAAATCATTCGCCTTTTATTAAAGATTGAGGACCAGACAGTGAACCGAAACAATTTCCTTGTCGGCGGTTTGTCAGTGGTCAAGTTGCCAAAGGTACGTCAAATATTCTGAGTTGTGTATTCATCTGCAAATTCAATTTTGCCGCCCGGACAAAGGACCTCGTGTTGCCCCTCTTCCTAGAGCCGGGGCTAATTGTAGGAGCCGGACATTTTTGGCTTTTGTGGTATTAGTATGGACTAATTATCTATAAATTAACAAATTTCTACACGCCTTTAAACAGGGTCCATGTGTTTATTTCAAATTTATTTTATATTGAGAATTTATTATATACTCATAATTATAAATAAATAATGATATATCTGAATTTATGCAGAACTCACCTGTTCATTGTCCATAAGTCGTATACTGGACGGCTGGAGACGCTGCCTGGCGACCTCACGCTCGAATTCAACCCCGGAATCCCAATCGGGGAAAACGAGGGACCCGTACTGCACCACTGGCGGCAATGGACGGATTTTTATTGTCACCTGTAATATTTTTCATGGAATTTTTATATTTTTAAAATTATAATGACCCTGAATAATTCACACAGCGCTATCTCAACAGACGGCCTCGGTAAATTAAACGAGTATATAGTAGTAATTTATTGATACAAAAATTAACAAATTCGTTCACAAAAACATTACAACTTGTGGTCTTTTAATAAAAAAAAAGAATCATCTGTATTTCTACTATAAGGCAAAGCCAATGTTTTTATGTTCCTGTTTTATCTTACTAAACGACAGATTTTGATTTTAAATTTTGTGATTTTCTATTATTTCAAGAATTATAATACATTCCATACAAGTTAAGTTGTAATAGTAAAGTCAACAACTTCCTCGTGAAAGATGTTTATTCATTTATATACAATCAATATCTCAATAAAGCATATATATATAAATGTTACCTCTGTTACGACTCCCAGGCAGCCCTCAGAACCCATCACAATATGTTCAAACTCGGGGCCGCACGAAATTCTTGGTACTCTGCAATTTTTCTCCAAAACACCTCGCGCTGTCACCACCTACGTAGAATTTGACATACAATTATAAGGATCTATATTATTTTGTTTAATATGCATTTACTCTTTGTGTACGGTACGGTATACATATTTAGCTTTTTCTGTGTATATTATGTATGTACATAAAAAAATAATTTATGTATTTTGGATTGTTATTACTAGCTGACCCCGCGAACTTTAGAATTAAATAATATGACAGAACAGAACGCTGTTTGACTACAACTTCCCATGCAATTATTTCATACTTAAATTTAAATAATTATTCTTCATTAATTATTATTAAATATGGTTGGTTTAATTATTATTAAAAATTATTATACTTTTTCTCCACTTAAACCTTTGTCTCCAACAAAGGTTTAATTATTCTTCATTAATTATTATTAAATATGGTAATGGTTTAATTATTATTAAAGGTTCTTCAAATATTTTATAACCAAAATTAGTCAAATCAGTCCCGCGGTTCACGAGTTTTAGTGTCATTTCATTTTTATATATAAAATAATTACGCAGATTTCTAAACCTACTTTAGTTTGTACTATGAGATCTTCTATGTTCCCATATGTGTTCTTCTTCATGCCGCTGGCCCTGGTCGCCACCCAACCTCCGAGCGTTGAGAACTCGTACGAATCAGGCTCGTGGCCCACCGTGAATCCACGGGCTCGCATCTCTCTCTCCAAATCCTGACCCACAATACCGGCCTGCAAGGGAGAAGGAGATTGTTAATGTGGACTGTTGTCTTAATACTTATAATAAGTTTAAACTTTTTACGTACTATCTGATAATTAAGTTTTTTTTACGCCCCATGTTTTACTTGTTTTATAGATAGATAGATAGAATATACTTTATTTGCAACGTACAGTAAAGAAGAAGCACAAACAATATAACAAAGGACACATGTATTGTTACAATATGGCGGCCTAATTGCTAAAAGTTTATATTATATCAGATGATACTGTACCGTTTATTTGCAGTAAGAAAAAAACATCTAATCTAAAGAGTGACACCAAAATCTCCATACAATTTAGTGGTCTACAGTGAAATTATTGGTTTTGAGATATGCTTCATAATTAGTAGGATCGTTTGTCCAAGTTCCGGTTTTGGGGGCTTTTACCTTCCCGAGCCGCCAGTGTAAGTGCCGCCAGTGGCGAGCATGCCCGCGCTATGGCATGCTTGCCATTGACGGAGATAGACCCAACACCTCGGGCATCAAGACAAAGAAAGAAAAAAGAACGGGAAAGACGCCCAGAACGGCACTTGGACTAATGATTCTAATAATTGCAAAATGTAATATGTAAATGTAGACGTAATTTTTTCTGAGTTCATTATGTTAACACTAATATTTATATTAATACTTGCTGTCCCGGCAAACGTTTTGCCTTAAAATAAAAATAAAAAATTAGGGGTGGACTACCCCTAACATTTAGGGGGATGAAAAATAAATGTTGGCCGATTCTCAGACCTACACAATACGCTCACAAAATTTCATGAGAATCGGTCAAGCCGTTTCGGAGGAGTATGGGAACGAAAACTGTGACACGAGAATTTTATATATAAGATAATTGTAACAAATACATTTTCGTATTCGATGACAATGTACTGTATATACATATACTTACAAATAATTATTATTGTATTGACTATTTGTGTTAAAATAAAATAAAAATTAACGATGTAGTGTGAAAATGTTTCAATGGACTAAAAACTACATAAAATGCGCTAATATTTGTCTTCAGAATTACGTAAACCCACGTAAGTGAACGTAGATGACTTCCACGTTAGAATTATGGACACAGTAGGATAAAAGGTCAATGTTTCAAGGAACTTTAAATTTAGCCATAAAAAAAATGGTATGTATGGTACATACCATTTTTTTACGGGTAAATTTAAAGTTCCTTTTTTAATGGATGAATATGGCATAATGAACTCGCCTGCGCTAACGGTTTACGCTGGCGGTGTACCAGTGGATGATAATAAAATGAGTATGAAGTCAAGTCATTTAGGTCATCTTGGCAAATGCAATTTATCAAGATGGTTTTCAAGGGAACCCTGTGGAGGTCAACCTGACATGGTACATTGCTAGCAATAGTTATTAGTCCACATTACTAACAACCTTGCTCGAGTGCATCCAAATATATAAACCCTTTGGTTTTGTTATGACGTAGATTTTACACATCACATAATTAAGAAATAACAGGACTATTGTCGAAATGGACAGGAGAAATAATGAATAGTAGAATACAAAAATTTATTTAATATACAGTATGTCCCAGAAGTTAATGTCAAGCCGAAACAGGATTGATTGTAACAATCATGAGAACAATATTTTTTTTTATCATGTAGTTTAGTAGTAGGCGTTTAAGAAAACCTAGAAATTTGGTCAAACTGTAACCATATATCGGTTATTGTGGTTATTATTTTTATTCATTTAAACTTTGAAACTGTAACTCTAAATAATATTTCTAAAACCACAGTTAAATATAATGACACAATTGCCACATGTTTTCTAGAAATAATTAATTAAACCATGAAATTAAATTTTCACAATTTGTCGACTTTGAAAGGCCCTCCTTAAAAAAATGTACTAAGTGCCTTGGCAAGTGTCATGAAAAGTTCGCGCATTTAATCAGAATTCAAAATAGTACAATACAATATATACAATAAAATAAATTAATTAAAAGATTGTTTTGTACAACAAAGAAACAAACAAAGCCATCTTTTGATTAATTTATTTTCTTTATACCTGGACTCTAGCCAGTAGCTGCTCCTTGTCCAGCCACAGTATGGAGTTCATATCGCTGGTGTCCAGTGCAATGATGGGTCTCTGTTCGTTGGGGGGGCAGGTTACGGCGCCGGACACCGAGGTACCTCCGCCAAATGGTATTATCACGATATCATGCTTCGACGCGCACTGGACAATCCGTTCCACCTGTAATAATAGTGAAAATTATATTAATACAAATAAATAAAATTTAAATGTCTGTTTGCAGTTTCAAATTAATATCTTTAACTAAATCCATCTTCAGATACATACATACATATATATAATACTATAATAGATTTTGATGGGATCTTTACTCGCATATAGTTAATGCTATAATGAGTAACTTCGGCTAACTTTATTTTAGAAATTTTATTGTAATAAAAAAAAACAGGTAAATTCGGAGAAGACTAATTTGCGGGTTTGATACCCGTTTTTTTATTTGTCTAGTAAATAGAGCTCTCACTTGGGACTACACTAAGTTAATATTACCTTTGAGCTCTTTAATAATAAAAATAATAGTTATTTTTATTCACATTATTATAATTGTACGAAATAAATCTAAATTACTTCCAATATTCAAACCAATAGTACAACTAGATTCTAAGCTATAGTAGGTGGATATATTGACGTCATATTATATGAACAGCAAGCGTAAATCTCGCTGCTTAAAAAGGAATAAAATTAAGAAGGGATGTGAGTGAAGTCAACTTATTTATATTAAAATATGTTGCTTATATGTCATTAATTTTTACTTTAAGTATGTATTAATATATAATACCTATTGTCATTAACATTTTTGTATAAAATTATAGCTCTACAAAACATTTTTTTTCTAGCATATGGGTCAAATCCAGCATATGGTCTGATGGTGAGTGATTACCACCCCCCGAGTACCCGCAAAATGAGTCAAACCCGGTAAACGAGTACTCACAACACTAGAGGAATTGGAAATGTGTTGACGGCCTCTCAAGAAGGAATAAACTCTTTTCTTGAGGGTTTTAATATATGTAGTATCGATTCGGATCTTATACGATATTCTATTTGTGTTCGCGTAGGCCTCCTAGCCCATTTGGGGTAGTAGGCAGTTACCTACTCTACCTAATAATTATTCCGGCCCTGTGTATGGTCTCCACTTTTTCCTCTACCGATACAGAACTCTAAAATGTCTATAAGTTCCGTGTAAGCCTTATGTTTACGTGTTAATTTATGATCTACGGTATCGTTTGTTAAATTGTGTCATCTGTAAACACTTCAAAATACACATTGTAATGTATTTCGGCTCAATTGCGTATAACCATAGATTACTTAATTGTTAAAGTACACAACTACAGTACATATCATACCCTTCAAATGTCTGTACTGTATACGTGTGAAATTAATATATTGACACCTGATAACTCAATAAGAGTCGCTACCAAACTTTGAAGAAATTACGTCAGAGTTTTGTAATCCTACCTAATGTTATAAATGCAAAAACGAGTTCCTTGTCTGATATCTTCTGGCCCTACAAAAATTATGGCATACGTATTTCATAACCCCTCCTTCATCCTTGTCAGAGCTGGTCACAATTGTGAGACATCCTCCTCCCTTTTGTGACGTCACATGTTTTGCTATCCGCTAGTATACCAGTAGGGGGGAAGGGATAGTTAGTAATGAGGACTCATGACCCCATTGTTAACAGGTCAGGTTGACCACGCGATTATCCCTGGAAACGTGGTGAATTTACCACGATGGGCCAACTGACTTTATGCTCATCTTATCCTCCTCCACTAGTACCCCGCTAGTGTAAACCGTTAGCGCAAGCGGGAGAACGATACCATTATTATCGATTAAAAAAAATATACCAGTAGAATAATGTATAATATATGTTATATAAATATATGTTCTTTGTTAATTGAAAATATATGTTCTTTGTCATGAAATCTACCCTGTCACTCCTCTGTTCATTGCCTGATGATGGCACGTTTAGAGGCGAAACAGGTGCGTAATATGGGCGTATATCCGATAAGTTTGATCACTGGTTGGAAAGGTCGTAACGCTTCCGGTAGCGGTGGTTAAGTTTCCGCACTGAATGTTTGTGGTCTCACACATGCTAATAGTAGCGGATTTAAATCTCATGCTGTAATCTCTCGAGAAAATCTTGGCATATAGGTCTATATGGCTATAGCTTACCTGCTCATGACTTTCTGGCCAGATAACTGCATCAGGTATTCTCGGGAACTTGTTGCCTCTTAAATCTGATATGTCTTTCAATGTTTGTCCGTGTGCTCTTATTAATCGGTCCATCCCGTCGGTGCTGAGCAGGGCAATTTCTTCCAATTCCTTCGTGACTCCAACAGGTAACTTGCTCTCGGGGAATGATGTTGGCATTTCTGGTATTTTGGGCTGCTTCGTTAGGTCTACCTTAAAGTTATCGTATGCCCAGGCTTGTAGATGAGGTAGAGGTTTTCCAGCGATGAGGTACCTTAAAATAAACAAAATTGAATTGTAAGTAATTTCAAAGTAAAAACTTTTCATTAAATGCATATATTATGCTATTCACAGAATCGGTTGGCCCGATTTTGACGGGACTTTCGCTACTGGCTACTGTAATTTCAGAAATTTTACTTATTTCAATATAAAAAAAAACCACGCGGACGAAGTCGCGGGAAAACTTTGTTTTGGTTGAAGGGTGAGATATGGTAGTGAAAAAAAATCTAATGTCAATCTATATTTAGAGCAGTTAGTTAGTTTAAACAGAGTAGTTTATAGCCTAAGGAGAAATTAAACCCTTAATATAAGCATTTGTTTAACTCATACTTAGAACTAAGATATAACAAAAAATGTATCTACAGAACATAGAAAAACTAAATTCTATTCAACTGTATTTTTTATATAAATAAATCTTTCTTCATACGATACGAGTAGTATAGATTTTTAGGTGGATGTGTATATAGAGACTTGCATTGAATTGCAAGGCCCTAGACTTAGGTACTTATGTACATTGACATATAATTCAGAATATGTATGTCTTTATGTGTGCAGATGGACGAGGGACGAGGATAAACCAGCATTTGTAAATAGATGACATTAAATACTATGTACAGTCAACTTAATACATATTCTACTGTCAATATATTGTCGACTATACACGGACTACGAGTAACCTGACATTGAGGATGACGCAGCTGGAGTCGAGTCACAAAGCAAGTTTCAAGGCGTTTGTGGCCCGGGTCCCCACCAACATGCTGCCCACCTTCATGAAGGATGACTACTGGCCGAAAGGGGTGTATCGGCGCTATCATGGCAGATTGCCGTCATCAGTGCCGTGACCACACAGACAATTTCTATATATTAGTATTGTAATATTAATTCATATGTGTGTTAGTCTATAAGTTATTTACAATATTGACCTAGTAGCCTGAAATAAATAAAATACTAATCTATCCTAATAATAATCCCTTGCAACTTTGTCTGCGCCACAATTTCCCTGTTTTTTTGCAATATGTTCATTACAGTTCTGCTCCTATTGGTATATATAACAGCGTGATGTTATTTAGCATATCTTAATAAATAGGCTATCCAACACTGAAACCATTATGAAAATTGGTTCCGCAGTTTTTTTTTCGACCTATTTTAATGCTGTTGGCCGCAGCTGGCCGTTTTCAGGTTCCCCGAATGATAGGAGGCGAGTACAGATGGCTGTCCAAACCAGTGTATGGCCTAATGGAGCGGCTGAAGGCCAACTTCTGCCTGGCAGATACAACTTTAGTCTGAGGGTATCGCTAGGGTTTAAAACCTCGGATCAGGCCGTCGTAATATCGATCCCCATTTGAATCATTATCATTATAATGTGTTTCAACATTGCGCAATTTTCAACCTACTATTTTTGTTATACATTTCCTTTTAGAATGAATTTGCACATAGTGGTACTCTGACTTATTCTGCTACAACGCCGCTAAATATTCACAACCAATATATTCAATATCAAATTAAAAATATCTTTATTCATGTAGGTCTATTACAGATTCGTATGATATATATGAAGGTGACTGTACCTGTCTACTTGTACGATTGTAGCAATAGTTTGTTGCAGCTGTGTCCGCGATTGTTTGTGTTATATGAATCGCAAATATGCAAACATCTTTATATCTGAGTGTACACACGCAACACTGTTTTAAAACTGGGTACCTACTCGTATCTACTAAGGTAAGAGGGAAGAACGGAGGGGGGTATTAGTAAAGAAGACTGGTCCTTCCATTGCTGGCAATATCATGTCAATCTCTGTTCTCTTTTGTCCCGCGTCTCCCTGGAAATAATCGTAATAAATTTTTGGTGAATTTCACCAAGAATTTGTCACGATGGGCTAACTGACTTGACCTCATGCTCATCTTATCATCTTCCACTGATGCCCCGTCAGCGTAAACATTAAAAGCAGGCGGGTGCACCATTCCATTATCATCCATATAAAAAACAGTACATTTCTAGAGAAATCCAATAACAGGTTTTCAGTGACTTAGCAAAAGAAAATAAAACAGAAAGTGGCAAATGGAGTAATGAATAATTTTGAAGTAGAAATCAAACATTATAAATTTCACAATAAATAAAAGTAACAAGTAGAACATTTCCTTTAAGAATTATAAATACGATAATTGTATTAGAAGTAGAGTTGCCTTATTTTTTCAGTCTATAAGGAGCAAACGCTTAAATAGGCAAAAAAAATACGGGAATTTAGTATTTTACACGGGTCAATTTATCAAAAGACAAATTGTGTAGCGTAGATCGATCGATTTAATAATAAAAAACGGAGCACGATTCGAATACGGGACAGAGTCAGTTCGCCGGGACATTTTAAACTGAGCCTAAACTACGGGACGTCCCGGGAAATACGGGACAACAAGTCTGGCAACGCTAATTAGAAGTCACTTGTGTGTTGTGTGTGTGTAATTATGTGTTAAAGTGTACGAAGCATGTTTTAAAAAAATGTTTAAAAGTTTGTGTGACACAGTTAGTATTACATAAGTTATATTTATTATTATTATAGTACCTACTATGCATCGTCTATTCACCATTGAGCACGCAATAATTCCGTCATAACAAACGTTTACTGTAGAGTTCAACCGTACTTCATTGTATACGTGGCAGTTTGCCCATTAGAACACCACACATTAGGACAGTGGTTTCCAAAGTTTCATCGTACGACCGAATATTTTGGGGATTTGGAGACAAAAATAGAATTGCGTGAAAATTTTGAAAATGTCATGAAAGTATGGCATTATGTTAAACTATAAAATAAACGATACGCGAATGCAATTCACTACATACAATCTGCCAATAAATAAATAAATCAAATTTATTTGAAGATTTTTCTAGACTTGGTATTTTTTTTTATTTATACTCTTTATTGCACCAGAATAGAAAAATATTAATGAATATAAATATATATATACAATCATAGGTACAAAGGCGGCCTTATCGCTAAGCAATCTCTTACAGGCAACCTTTAGGTAGACGGCAAAGGTATATGAAAAAGAGTAGGTGGTGCAAATAACAACACAACTAATTTATAAATAATACAAATATACATAAATATAAATATACACATATATGTAGGTATATACCTACATAGACATAAATATACACATATCCATGAAAAGTTTGAAGGAAAGAAAGGGATTACAGAAAAAGGAAAAATAGAACTAAAGGGAAAAGAAATGAGATTTTATTGGTGCTTTAAAGCTAGCAAGAGATTGAGCGCACCGAATAGAAGCAGGAAGCGAGTTCCACAACCTAACAGCCTTGAACAGAAAATGATTTTGAATAAAAGGAATGGAATGGAAGTGGAATGGGAAATCTAAGACGGAGATTGTAATTTTTTTTATACGACTTTATCTCCAAATTATTACGTAATCATTACATAGCATAAAACAAACTCGCTGTCGCTGGTCTGTCCGTCCCTATGAATGTTCAAATCTTTAAAACTACTCAACGGATTTGAAGCGGTTTTTTCTAATAGATAGAGTGATTCAAGGGAAAGGTTTATATGTATAATACACGTACACCCGGGTGAAGCCGGGGCGAGTAGCTAGTAAATTATAGGGTACAGTGGGCGACGTCATTGTTGTGATGTCGAATGTGTTATAATAGATAGATTCTGTTTTATTTTATTCTATTCAAGCCTTCATTTTTTCAACAGCTTATAATTCCATTTCAATTTTATTATTAATTGCACAACAACGCACACTTTGAGAACAAGTGCAATAGAACCTAGGACATGTACAATAATTACAAATCTACGTTTGTCAACATCAACTGCTAATAATCGAGTATGTATGTACATTATATTACGTTGTTTATGGTCTTTATTTACACACAAATAGAGACAACATTGGTTATTTCCCATTGTGTCTATTTAACTAGCAATAATGAAGTTATAAATTTTCTCGGTCATCGTAAACAGATCCTTAGAAGTATATCGAAGTGTATATATATTCTATTTTGAAATCTATATACATTTTTTCGGGCTACTTTAATACAGTTGACCGCAGCTGGCCTTTACAGCTTCACCGGACGATAGGGGGCGAGTGCAGACGGCATTGCAAACAAGCGGAAGGACGCTGAAGGCCAACTCCCGCCTAACGAATACGACTTTAGTCTGAGGGCACCTAAAAAATCATTTTTTTGGAATTCTCACACAATAATTGTCTCTTTAGTAGAACATACCTAATGAGTATAGCATTAAAGTTGATTTTACCTGTTACCAGTGAAGTATGCGACATCACCGTTCAGTTGAAACATGGAATCCTTGTAGCCCCATCCGTACCATTTTAGTAAATCTTGTCTGAAACAAAGAAATGATTATTATTTAATATTTTTATTCATATAACTTCTATGCACAAATTACAAAGGTAAAAGTAGCATATATAAGGCGGACTTAACGCCTTATGGCATTTTCTACCAGTCAATATCACGATGATAATGATGTATACACATATGAATATACCTAATTAGGTTTTTCAATGGATGAATATGGGGTACACGCTTCTTCTGTGTTAAGATATAGGCTGGCGGGGCACCAGTGGAGGATGGAAAATCGGATCAGTAAGCCCATCCTGAGAAATTCACCCGAATTTAAGGCGAACCCCGAACCCTCTAAATACGAAAGGTTATGTATTAAACTCGACTAACAATCCCCTTCTTCACCCAATTAAATAAGATCCCTACGATCGATCCCCCGTCCAATTCAAACGGGGTTCGAAATTACGACAGCTTGAGCGGAGGACTGAGGGCACCGCCTAGCGGTGTCTAAAGTCGTAACCTTTAGGCGGGAATTGGCCTTCAGCCGCTCCATAAGTCCTTCCGCGGGATCGGAGTGTCATCTGCACTCGCCCCTAACGTCCGGTGAAGCTGTAAAGGCCAGCTGCGGCCAACAGCATTAGAGTAGTCCGAAAAAAAATCCAATTAGATTTACAAAACGGAAGAGGACAATTGAGAACAATATAATTATGTAACATTTCGTGTCTTATTAATTCAATAAAGATAACAATGTATTATTGTTATTTGTATTTCGAAATATATTTCTGATATTATTTATTCATGATAAGGCGTGAATGGATTTCACGAATTCAATTTACGAGTTGAATCCGTATTGAATTACTGAGAACTGTGTGTACCAAAATTATAGTGTACTTAAGCACGATTTACTATACTATCAACTAGTCTATTCTGGAAACCAAATTCGACCATTCGACATTGAAATGTGTCAATTTACACCTTTTTGTACTCTTAAGTCATATACTAGCGACGTATTATATCCAAATTTGGTGTCCACAGAAAGAATTAACCAGTAATATGATCAGTTGATGTTTATTCGTTTGTCTGTGTTCCAAAATTACAATAAAAACAATAGATTGAAATCAACATTTAAATTGAACCCAAGGTTCACAAGTACTGGTTGTTTCTAAGGGATTTGGCCGCAGCCTGGCCTTTACAGTTTCACCGAAAATGCATAAGGCATTCGAAACCAGGTAAATGACTTCGGACGGCTAATTCCTATAATACAGATCCGACTTTGGTCTGAAGGCGAAAGGTTAGAAAGGCACTATTTTTATTTCATGGATGATAATGGAATGGTGCATCCGCCTGCGTCGAATCCATCCTGCCGCGAAACAACAGCCTCGGTGGTCTAGCGGTTTAACACACCGCTTTACTTCCGATGGTCGCGGATTCGACTCCTCGCACGGTGCAAATATTTGTATTCATGAGTATGATTGTTTGTATTGGTCTGGGTGTCTCCTATGTATATTATGTTTGTATTTAAAAAAATACATATATTGGTCTGGGTGTCTCCTATGTATATTATGTTTGTATTTAAAAAAATACATATATCTAAGTATATCAGTTGTCTAGTACCCATAACACAACCTCTGCTTACCGTGGGACTAGATGGCGTTGTGTTAATTGTCCAAGGTTATTTATTGTTATTATTATCATTTTGTCTCATTTTCTCAGGTTGTGCTGTCTTTTTATGCTTTGCGGCGTATACCACGTATATTATTATAATATGTTAGGACAGTATAATGCAATCATGCAACAGAAATGTGAGGTCAACGGCATTTCAGATAAGAAGATAGATAATTTTTTTATGATAATATAATATGATATGATATTGCGTGTTTTGAGGACAAGTCGTCAGGTAAAGTCACCTGCGCTGATATGTAAACAATTTTTACCTTGTCATAGTAACACATTGTTGAGGTAGTTTGAAAATGTTTGGAATTGTCAATATTGTTAGTACGACTAGTAATTACGAGATGTAAAGTTCACGGAATTGTATTGAGTATATATATGACTCTATTTATATATATGAGTATATTTATGACTCTCATATCATAAAACAAAAGCTGAAAGGATATATGTAATAACATCCTTTTTAATTATGTAGTAGAAATCTTATTAATATTATAACAGCGAAAGTTTGTAAGTATCTTTATTTTATTTATTTATTTAACCCTTATTTACCAATAAATTATGGTACAAAAAGCGGATTTAATGTTATTGGAATTCTCTATCAGGAAACCTTCAGGAAGTGCAGGAATACATGATGGTGTTGTGATTTGTTTTTTTTGGAAACTAATATAAAATCCAATAGAAAATTGGCCTACTATGTCTGTATAACTACTATTATTTGTAACAAATACCTAACTAGCAACAATGTATTGAAACCGATTACGTATTGTACCGTTTAGCATAACGTAAACCGCTTAATAAGATAGCCATAAAAAGTTGGTACTTACATACACGGGTGTTCCGTAGCATCATATAGAAAATGACCTAACAGCTGCTATGAAATATTGTATTAAATAGACTGTGAAGCTGAAAATTGGTGCTTTTTGTGGCGTTGCATAGAAAATTCATATTTACCCATTATTAATTGCCTATTTATACCGATAATCAGCTTCCTGTTTAAGTTTTGTTATGCATTGTAAGGCAGTGATATTGTACAATACGGAGATATGACACCATCACATGATAACGTGATATTCGTAGTTTTTTTCTAACTATTCTAATGTTGTTTGTTGCAGCTGGCCTTTACAGCTTCACCGAACGATTGCAGATGGCGCTAAAAACTCGCGGAAGGACTTATGGAATGACTGAAGGCGAATTACTGCTGGACAGATACGACTTTAGTCTGAGGGCACTGCTAGGGGTTCGAACCTCGGCTTAGGATGCCCTGTTTAAATTAGACAAGGTATTGGTCGGAAGGGGTATCAGTGGTGTTGTATAAAGACAACGATTACTACAAATTCAAATACTATAAAATCAATGGTGGCCCCACTGAAAATCAGCGCTGTGGTATAACTGTACTACAATATAAATGCTGAGTGGGAGTCACATTCAGCGTTACTAGTATGTTTTAGCTTTTAAGTTGTATAGTAAATAAGATAGATAGGATATATATAAGTATAGTATATATATATAGATAAGAATACTGTAATGCTGAATGAATGTCTTTATTATTATTATTATTCAATTATCAAATAGGCCGCAAGCTTGTTTGTTGTGTTGTCATTTGCTTGCGATATTTCACACTTTAGCAGCTGATATAGCAAACTAATTACAAAGATCTTTCTGAAGTTTCTTAATATTATATATATTATAACTAGTATATCCCACAAACGTTGTTTTGCCATATAAATGAAAATAGCTATTAAAAAATAGGGGTTGGAGATAGAAGAGCGAAAACCTAGGATTAAATGTATTTTTAATGACACATTATAAAAAAAATTGTTGCTGTCCACCCCTAGCATTTAGTTAGGGTTGGACAACCCGTATCACTTAGGGCTATGAAAAACAGATAGTAGCCGATTCTCAGACCTACTGAATATGCATATATTTCATAAAAATCGGTTAAGCCGTTTCGAAGGAGTATGGTACCTAACTAACATTGTGACATTTATTCACATATAAATAAAATTGGATCTCTAAAATCTCTGAAATGGCTGGACCGATTTTGACGGTACTTTTATTGGCAGATGTAATAAGCTGAGCTGATGTAATAAGGCTAAAGTAACTTAGGCTACTATCTCTAATTAACTTTTTTGTTAAATTCCATGCAGACGAAGTCGCGAGTACAACTAGTTATATATACATAAGATATATTACAATACATCGTCTCTTAAGTTTCCCCTTTCATTTTTCTTCTCTATATTCTCACTATTTTAAGGATAAAAGTATAGAGAGATGATTGTAGGGAAAATATATTAGGTAATATAAAACTTTACTATCCTAAAATATCCTACATGTTTGCAGGAGGAATATTGCAATTTTTTAATTTGTTTTAATTCAAATAAAAAATATATATAGAATGCATTTTACATTGATTTTAATAAATACGCCACGGAATGTTCGAGAAGAAGTGCAAAATGTATATAAAATAACATCGATGTTCTGTGCCTGACGTTCCAAATTTGAAATTTTATAATTTTATTTTTAAATACATTAAAGGGCTATTTGCGATCGCAAACAATATATGAATATATGATTTTTCATTTAATTTGATTTATTGTCCAACTCGTGACTATCGTGACAGTAAAGAGGATGTATAATATTTGCGATACTAAATTTCCTGTATATGAATTACTATTAATATCTCTGATACAGAATTTATTTTTGTTTGCTTCTTGAATGTACTGATTACTTCGCTATCTAATATTATGAAGTTGATATATTTGTTTTTTCAGTAATGTAAATTTAAAAATTCTTTCATCTATGAAAACTAACGGAAAGCAACATTTTCAGGGAATAAAATTAGCTGTATTTTGTTAAAATAAAAACAGAGGTACAATCAAATCAAATAAAAATTCATTTATGCATGTAAGACATTTTAGTCGCTCTAGAAAATCTTGATGATCATCAATATTTTCTATATAATTATTATTTTCCTACAGTAATTAGTAATAATAGTTATCAGTCCATATTATTAACAGTCCCTTCCCCCATATCCCCGATTAATACAATGATACTTTTTACTCAAATTCAAGCGAGTAGCGACGCAGTATACTATTAGTAAATAAAATTCCTAAGTGACACGGCGTGAAGTTAGATCCTGTAGAAGTTGTATAAAAATATATTTTTAACTATTACATCAACGAGATCCAAAATGTCGGTCAGTGTTGCTAATGTTAGGTACTTCAATACCTATCTTATCAGCCGTTGGCAGTATTATCGGAAATTTGAAAGGTTTGGCAATAGTCAGGTGTAAATTAAGGATCGACTGTATTGAGACGAAAAAAATATCTTAACGGGGCGACACGGGCTGAATACTAAAAATTTTAAAATCAAAATAATAGCCATTAGATGTTAAGTCCGCCATATGTACTTTTTAACTGTGCATTAAATTTATTAAAATAAAAAAATAAAAATAAAAATAAATAAAATATTCATACAGATTCATAATTTTTATAAACAAAATGAACTGTATGTAAATAAACCGGATTCGTTCCAAATTTAAATATTACTAAAAACAAAAATTATATCTAATGAAAATTTTAAATTTCAATATAGGTGAAGGTAAACTGTGTTCGAATTTTAAAATTTCTTTAACATCATTTTTGTGTTTAGTAAATTTGAAATTGAAAACGATCGAGTCATTTAAAATATTGAATTTGAATCTATATTTCGCCAACAGTATTAGAATAGTTCGAAAAAAGCAATTGGTGTTGATTCAGATCTTGTGTTTTTTTTCTTAATATTTATTTATTTATTAAACGAATACTCGTGTATCAATTTATTTATTTATTCATCCGAAACAATATAAATTGTGTAGGATAACATTTATTCAGTAATTATTTACCTTTTGTTATTTTTACTTTCTCTATTCACCCAAAGGAAGAAGAAGGAAGAAATTCTTAGCGATAATACCGCCTTTTGTATCAGTTAATGTCTATTTACTATTTTTTGTTTCAATAAAGAGTATATATAAATAAATCATCAATGGAATAGTAACACTAATTCAATAAAAATGTCCTCGATGTAGTTTTAAACAATATAAAATTGTAAATAGTTTGTAATTCCAATATTACCATTATTCAATAATTTCACTGATTGATATCTCGTAGGTACTATGTGTGTATTGCATATTTGTTATTAAGATGCCGATAAATATTTGTAAATTATTTCGATAATAATCAATATTATATAATAACAATAAGACAATATCGTTATACAATAATAAGATAATACATTAATCAATTGATTAATGAGTACGCAAATTTTTGATTGATCAATCAATTGCCATTCAAAATTTCGTACACGTTCTTGTACAGATAGTAGTAATAATTCGTAGATATAGTACAAGTGTGTTCTATATCTGTATATCTATATATTTTATCGATAATCCAGCTATCAATCGCGTCCAACTTCAATACATCATATCAATACAGGTGTAAATAAATATTATCAATCATTGTACTAATACATAGTACAGTCGACTGGGGGAAATGGGATTGTTAGTTATGTGGATTGATGACCCCGGTAAGCCGAGCTTTTGTTATGGGTGCTAGACGACTGATATAAATACTTCATTTTTTTTGTAAATACATACATAATGTACATAGATTGGGGGGAAAGCGGATTGTTTGTAATGTGAACTGATGATCCATTGCTAGCAATGCACTATGTCAGGTTGACCTCCACGCGGTTTCCCCTGGAAACCACCGTGATAAATTTCTGGTGAATTTACCTGACCTAACTGACCTGATCTCATGCTCATCTTACTATCCTCTACCGGTGCCCGCCAGCGTAAACCGTTAGCGCAGGCGGGGGTACAATACCTTTATCAGGGGGGATTGGGGATTGTTAGTAATGTGGACTGATCATCTTATTGCTAGCAATGTACCATGTCAGGTTGACCTCCACGTGGTTCCCCCTGGAAACCATCGTGATCAATTCTTGGTGAATTTGTCACGATGGGCTAACTGACCTGACTTCATGCTCATCTTATCATCTATCATCATCCACTGGTGCCCCGCCAGCGTAAACCGTTAGCGCAGGCGGGTGCACCATGCCATTATCATACGCAAAAAAAAATACCTTTATCATCCATTAAAAAAAAAGTACAACGACTTCAAAGGCATGAAGCACATCAGAGAGAATCAGAGAGAGACAAGGGAAACTCTGTCACTCTCTGATTACGCCCGAGGTGATGATTTTCCATTATGTATTATATTTCCAATATGGTAGGCTATCTCCTTGTTTATTATTTAAATTATATAAAACTAGATGTGCCCGCGACTTCGTCCGTGTAAATTGTCGATACTTCCATATAACCTTTCATCCTCTCTTTCAACCCCTTTCAACCCCTTACAACCCTTTTTTCGGATTATAAAGTAGCCTATGTCCTTTCTCTGGTTCTAGAGTACATGTGTACCAAATTTTATTTAAATCGGTTCAGTAGTTTTGGCGTGAAAGCGAGACAGTCAGACAGACAGAGTTACTTTCGCATTTATAATATTAGTAAGGATTATCTTTATTGCGGGGCGCTGCTGGGTTCTCTTATGTTGAATATAGCCTACGTTACTCATTAAGAATGGAGCTTAGTATAGGCGAAATATTTTTTAAATAAGTAAAGTATTTCTTGAGTTTATTATAGACGAATCTCTTTATAAAACCGTATAAAAAAAATAGTGCTATGTTTTGTATGGAGCTGACTGTACATTTAGTTATATTATTAATATAGTAAGGATAGTCATGCTCACTACATATATGTAGAGATAATGTGGTGAGCATGACTCTGGTCACTACCACTAATTCTATGGTATTACTTGCTCAATATCTTGATCTCTACAAGACTTACTTTATTCGTTAAATACAATAAAATGACTAAATAATTATTGTTTGATTATATTCCAAAAATAAATATTTTATCATTATTTTTATTCAAATTTATTACTTTAATTGACTCGATCGTTGAAATTTACTAAAAACAAAAATTATGTCAAGGAAATTTTAAAATTCGAACACAAGTTACCTTCACCTGTATTACAATTTTAAAATTTCATTTGACATAATTTTGTTTTCAGTAATATTCAAATTTGGAACAATTCCGATTCCGGGATTATTTACATACAGTTCATTGTTTACAAAAATCATGAATTCAAAATTGGAGCATTCAGTCAGCATTCCAGCCGATATGACATATTTTTTTAGCCTTGTGACTTTAATTATGGAATTGTGCTACTAGTAATTCTATTTCAAAGAGATTAAAGTTTATATTTCCAATTATGTATGGATCAATTCGCAGTTACAATTACAAATCGACTTGTATTACAACTCTAAAAAGTCGTAAACCCATCGATAGTTATCTGTTATACTAGAAAATTGTTACTAACAATTACATAACTAAGCATCTAGAGTCAGTGTATGCGGTCGTGTCACTTGTGTTACATTTTCCTATATTTTTGATTATTTTTAATTTCTGCGATAAATAGCAGCGCTTTACTTGTACACTTTCAATGGTACAATTAACTCTTAAACAGAAATCGTATTTTCAGTCCAAGGAGTTTTATATATTTCTGCTACATATGTCACGAATAATCATTTTAGTTTGATAGTTTGAACTGTATAGATAAATTGTAATAACCTGATGACTAACATATTACCAATTTGGGATAAACAAAATACAAAGAAGGAAAGACTATTCTAATTTTATAAATTGTAACTACTCTGTACGTACATACATCTTTATGTACAGAGTAGTTTCAATTTATATAAATTCAGAGTTGTAGTCGATATTCACTACTAACACTATAATGCTATTCCAAATTCAAATTTATTTCAAATAAAATAAAAATACTATTCAATTAAAATCTAAATTCCCATTAAAAAAAAAAGAAGACGTCTCATATCAAAGAAGTTTTCTATAAATGACTGACATCAATAAGCGCATTGTTGATCTACGATTCTAAATTTAAATTTCTATGGGTGGTTGCATACTATGTGGCACGTGCTTAATCACAACGTTTTAAAATAGTTTGCAAGTTTTGGGTTCCACCCGGTATTCATAAATAAAAAAAAAATACTAATAATAGTTACCTAGGACATTTTTTCTTCACCGCGTCATCTAGTCCCAATATAAGTAGAGCTTGTGTTATGGCTACAGTACAGGGATATTAAGGAGCTCAGTAACCGTAACCGAAACTATCGGTATCCGATATAAAAAAAACATTCATAACCGTAACCGTATCCGAAATAAAAGTTTCGGATAAAATCGGATAGGGGCGGAGGCTATTTGTATTTTACTTTTAAAATTCCTTAAAAATTATTATCCGTAACCGAAATTATCCGAAACTAAAGGATAATCCGAAATAATTGCATATCCGCATCCGTAACCGTATCCGGTATAATAATCATTCCTTTATCCGAAACCTATCCGAATCCGAAATTTTATATCTATAACATCCCTGGTACAGTGTGGGTTTATGGGTAATACAGCAATTGTATGCATCAGTATAACTTTCAACTATGATTATTAGTTATTGTTGTAGTTTTATTGTTATAGGTAAATAGAAAATAGAAGGAAAAATACTAGGAATACGGAGATTTTCATACATGAGCGATTGTCAAGAAATTGAAGTATAAACAAGATTGTATAAAACTATAAATTTAAATAAAAACTTTAGAATCAAATTTCTTTTATGATTACCCAATACAATATACAACAATTATGGATTAATGGTCTATTTTCAGATCGACTTCCACGCGGTCCCTTCTGAAAACCATCGTGGTTACGAGTAATTACTATACATTCACTAATCTGAAGTCATCCTCATCAACCACCCTCCAGTTACCATATAAAATAAAATCTACTTTACACAAAAAAAGTGATAATATTTTCTATTAATTTTATGCAATATTTATTGTACTTGTCGTATTAGAATATTTATTATTGAACTGGTATTTAAAGAAACGAATTACTATATGTTAACTACTTAATGGATTTATATTATTTTGTTTAATTCACGATTAGCATGTGTGAGATCACAAATATTCAATGCGGAAACTTGAATACCGTTACGACCTTCTCTATTGGTGATCAAATAAATTTATTCGACAATCAATTTCATTATTCTGAAAAGTGATCACTGGAAATATTACTTTTAATAATAAGACCGCCTCATCTAGTAGGTACATATAATAAAAATATCACTGATCGCTTCTATACATGAAAGGTATACAAGAAAAACCATAATTAAAATTTTTGTCTATATGTCTGTACTTTTGTGCACTCTAAGCTCAGACTGTGTAGACAGAATGGACTGCGGGATTTTTACATTAAATAAGGTTCACTTAAAATGTTGTCATTGTTTAATTTTAATTGATTTACAAACAAAAAAGTATACATATAAGTACCTATATAAGGACACGAGGCCACGGGCATAGGTGGTTGTATTAAAAAAAAAAGTTTTTTTTAAATTGACATTTCAATTGTTTCTTTCATTTATTTGTGGAAGGCCTTACACAAATGAAAAAATAATTAAGTGAAATTTATTTAATTTAAAAAACGCTCACAAACGCACAGACATATATTTCTATTTACTAGCATAATGTCTACGTAATTGTCTTACAAGTACTAATATATCAATCACAGTGACGAGTATTAGAAATATTGATTTTTGATACACATCGATGATGCTACGTAGTTATTGTGGATTAATTATGTACGAATTGTTATAAGTAGCTCAAAAGACACACACTACGAACATTATTTCTAGCAAATACTCTACTCCAGTTGATAGTAGATAATGTGGCATTTAAAAGTTTTGAAACAATTACTTATTCCAAGCAAAATAAAAATATAAAGCACTAAAAAGTTTTAATATTATTTCTAATATGGACTTTGGAAAATGTTCCTTTGCCTCTTTACTATAAGATAACATCTAGCCGGCGAAATAAAAAACCATTTTTTTTAAGAATTTACGTTGACAGAATTCAAGAACAATACTTTATATTATAAAATTAATTGTTTCGAGGATTTATTTACAGTATTTAATAGATATTCTCAGATATTTTTAGCTGCGTGTCTTCGATGTGTAAGCACGCGTCGTTAATTAAATATAAGCCTAAATCTAGAACAGGTCGCCGGCTGTCGCATGCTCTTATTTAGGATAGGCACACTATAAATAGTTTTGAGTGCATTAAAAATAACATTTTCTACTATATTCTAAATCACTAACTTACCTTCGTCTAGGAATCGCACTTTTAACTTTTATTATCGTATTAACACTGTTATTATTAATTTCCTTTTTCTTATTTTTAACACTTGTACTCGTTTTAGTGTCAGTCCGATTGGGAGCATTATTATTTTCCGCGTTTTGACTCATAATTATGGAACCGCTTGTAGACGCCGCTGACAATTTTTACAAGGGGCGACGATTATAGATTTGGGTCGGAAAGCATTTGGTGCGATTTTCATAAATCGCGCAGACTGCCGCGCATGTAGTGACAGATAACGCTGATAAAGCATGCCAAATATTTGTTTTAGCGCCATCTAGTTTTTAATCGTGGTACTAGTTTGCCACTTAGAAGCATTGATTTCATAGGTGGCATTTGATTCTTTAATAGTTAAATAGATGTCGCACTATAAATTCAAATTTATTTCGAAATCGGTGCTATACTTCTGTGTACACTAACACAGGTATACAATAATTTAAATTTTTTCAACCGCTTAAAATAAAAGAGGAGGTTATTAATACCATAGTATTCATAAAAAATTTTACCTCTGTACTCTTTGAATTGAATAGCTTGTGAATTTATTTTGAAAACTAGTATTGTAATGAAAAACAGTAAATGTAATGATAGCTGTTGTTTCTCTTCTGGTCCCATGTTTGGATCAAGATCTGACTAGTAGTTTTTGTCTTATCACTAATATTGTGATTGAAGTGGGTTTTCTTCGTAGCCTTAACACAACATTATGGTGACCAATTCTTTATATACATACTTTGGAAATCATCGTATTATTATCTACTAGCTGTACTCGCAATTTCGTCTGCGTGGAAATAAACTGTATATTTCTAAAATAGAAGTAGCTTAAGTTACTCTTTATTACATCAGTTACCTGCCAATAAAAGTCGCGTCAAAATCGGTTCAGCCAATTCAGAGATTAGACGGAACAAACAGACAGACAGACAGATAGACAAAAATTGTAAAAAATGTTAGTTTGGTGTATATATCGTATTTATATTCATATGCCTATAATAAAAAAGGTTATTTCAATATTACAAACAGACACTCCAATTTTATTTATATGTATAGATAATAGTAATTAATAGGATAGAAAATATTTAATTACATGAAAGGAATGGTACACACTATACTTCTATTTAGAATGACTACCAGTTATCACATTCTACCTTCTTCTTATTTTTAATACTATTTATTTAAATAAATAATAGTTGCTAACTATATCGAGGCGAGCCCTTAGCTACTTTACTAGTCAAATCGGACAAAAATATAATAAATATTTACAATACGTTTATCGCAGTAGACTCTGTATAAAGTCGCCATCTACTATTTCGGTATTATTTAGCCAACTTTATTATTGGATTATGCGAGCAAGATGATTTAGGTGATTTTATTGTTTGGGTTTTAAATAATGAAACTTTTTCTTAGCAATCGTTACTCGGTTGGCTATGCCTCCAAAAAGAAAGTGGTTAAAAGAGTATCAAGGTATTTTAAAGTATTTTAGTGAAAATCTTGCCTCATATAATATTATTATATAGATACATAATAGTTTAAATTAAGTTACTTTATACTTTAGTTTATACTATAACTAAAATCTCATGTTTGGCCCGAGGGGGAGATGAGGCTGTGTAATAAGGCACTGAAATTACAGGGTACGGAAGCATGACATCTTAGCTCTACCACAGATAACATAATATTACATAGTCCTAAGGAATGGCAACGCATGAGTGGTACTATGGTCATCACTTGATAACGTGATACCGGTGCTATTCATGTATAGACGATGATTACCGCTTACCATAAGGTGGGCCATCAGCGTGTTTGCTATTTCAATTACATAGAAAAAAAAACAATATTTCAGTGAAATATTTTATTGTTCTATTAAGTTGTACAAAATAGGTAGATACTTAAACTACTATTAAATGCTAATGTTATAGCAATAACTGTGACGAACAAATGTAGTAAAATAGAGTGAAAATAACATCTACTAAAATAAATGAACGAAATATCAGGTATATTACGTTTTTTTACATTCAAATATAAAGCATGCGTATTTTAAATATGCGTCCTTTAGTTCGCAACTTTTTATAGCATTATAAACACTTGACTTTGGCCCGTTTCCATAAAACCTTTGGGAAAAAAAATTAGTAATAGCACAGAGTAATAGTAATATTAATATTGCTGTGCTGAAGATTAGGCTGTATGGTCTCGTACCTTTGCCTATCCACTTGTGGATAAAATATACCACTACTACTAATATTGCTGTGTAGTTTTTGTCCAGTATAGTATCTACTATAAATTTGCAGATATCCTGTCCGTGGTGATATTATTCACTAACCCTGACAGCTTAACTGCTAATATAAATTACAAGTAAGTTGTTGGCTGTAGAATATAAAATGCAGCCATGTTTACACGTATAAAATGCTATTCGTACATCTAAATAATAATTTAAATTCGTATTAGCAGTCTTACAAATAAATCTAAGCACCTATCGATTATTTAATAATATACGAAGCAGTAAATATATACAATAAATCTTTACACTTTGTCACAACAAATGTTACGAAGTGAAGATTTGTTTTAAAAATACAATATAGGTATGTACTTATAACTCTTAAATTATTAGACAGTGTAAATAGGTAAGTTAACATTTGCTAATTAATGTAGTATTTATTCATTATCTATGAACGGAATTGTGAACTTGTCTTGTCATTGTACCATTATAAATACACATTCTAAAAGGTATATGAAATAAATGAGGATAGAGTATCAGATTTCAAAATGAGAACATATTTTGTATGTATATTGATAATTTAAAAAAAGATTGTAATGCACTGGCATCTTTGAACATTTTGTTTCTATTTAAAAGCCTTTAACTTCTGTGGTTTTGCCACAATTACATGAAAAAAAAAATTAGATCCAGATGAATTTTAATTCGTACCTACAAAATTCAAGCTTAATAGTTATATAAATATTAAAATCAAAATAACTTACTATATTAATTTACATATACACGTACATTTTAAATTAAAACAGCGAGCTTTAAGTAAATATAGATAATGCAAAATGATTTTTTTTAATATATAAAATAAATAGGTCAAATTTATTTAAAAACTCAACACGAAAGTTTACAAGGTAAGTTTTTTCGACTGGAATTACAAATAAGCATACGTCCCACTTGATGAAAAGTGGTGAAGTGACGTGAACTGTACCATAACATCACCAGACAGCCAGTCATGACAGTGGTACTCAGTTATGACTACATATGTATATGTAAACAAGGAACTTTCCATATCAGATCAAATCCTCAATCTTGACATGACCATGATTTGAACTGTCTGCTTTAAAGATAAATATGATATTTTCTTTTTAAATATATTGGGTACAGATTAAAAATATTTATTGAACTACTATATATTTTTATCGTATTTCGTTCTCAGTTCGTGACACCGCTGTAGGTTCTACGGCCTGGTGTCTTGGATAAAGACACTTCTGGCCCTTATATTGTTTATATCTAATCGTTCATTAATATAAATCAATATAAAAACATTCGAAAACCGTCAATAATTAATACAAATTAATATCTTAAATCTAATTTACTTCAAAAACAATTAATATTGTGTCGAATTTATATGAAATAAACTATTTCAAACATATCACCTCTCAAAGTAACATTTAGTTACAATGGTAATGTTTATAATTGAATCTTCTAGAAACTTCTATAAAATGTGATTTGTTATAGATATTAGGAACAGAAATGGATGGCTCGATTTTAAAATATTATTGTAATGGTTACTTGCAAGTAGCTAATATTTTTTTTATCAGATCATTTAAAAAAGTATCAATTATCCAATCAGTACGTCTCGTTTTATGCATAAATACCAGTCCTTATTATAAGCACCTCTAGCAAATAACCGGTTTCTGTTAACTCCCTATTAGCTTCTAACCAAAGCAATGTATTGCCAATCCTAAAAATGAGATTTTTTAAATTATTTTTTAAATAAAAACACAGGGCTATTGTCTCACAAGCACTTAATTATACATGTTAAATTTACACTAAGGGCGATATTACATTAACATATATTTTGGATCGAATTTACATTAATTTGTCAATTTAGGAAACTATTGATGTATTTTTGATAAATTTATAAAATTTTACAATGTCTTCGATAGTTTAGTAGTTATGTGATGAGATCAAATGTTCAATTTAAAACTGCATTTAGTATGTATCCAAAATGTAAATATCACCCAATATTGATATTGTAAAACACCCCTAACATTCAATATAATAGAGTAATAAATTAAGGCAATAATCTGTGGTATTCTGCAGCCTTCTTATTTTTCTCTATGATATAAAAAGACTTAGGTTTCCCGTTGCCCGAGAAGTATTTTCTGAACGAAGTCTTTTTAGCTGGTACATAGTAAGCCAATGCATTCAACGAGTTTGGATGATTGTTTCCCTCTTTGGTCCATGTGGGAGTGCTTTCAACGTCTACCACGTCATCGTCGAACCTCGCTTGAGGGCGGTTCTTGGCCAGCTTCTGTAACACTGGAATATTCCAATGGTAGACTCTTGCCGGCTTGCCATTACTAGTCATTTGTAGGGGCAGAGTTCTAGCCGCGGCTGGAGCAGGATCTGCATGGGTGTAGTAGCTTGTGTTCGGGGGGAGTTTGATGACGAACATTCTAGAGTCTCCAGTTGCGTGCCGCCTGCCTTGTTCAGCTAGCCGTTTCCTATGATGGGCGGCTGGTATTCTGAGTTTTTTGAGGCCGAGGGAGCTGAGGAGTTCGTGTGTGCTTGGCTCTTTACTGTCGTCCATTATGTTGTTGTGGCTTGAGGATGATGAGGCTCCATTAGCTATGGTGACAGCGGTCAGGAGTGCGACAATCCTGTAAAAAGAGATAAAAGTTTATATAGTAATTTTGTTTTACATGTTTGATATTCTTGGAGGTTTAACGACATATAGACAAACTTCCTAATCAATAAAAGTATGGTTACGAATGTATGTCTTATACGAAAATAATTATAAATTTTTTCGATAAGAGAAGTAGACTTTATAGGAACCTGTGTCTCATCTGTTTCAACCAATAAGCAGCTTGTATTGCCAGCTGCTTCGGTTGAAGCCTCGGTGGTTTAGCAGTTTAACTCACAGTTTTACTTCCGATGGTCGCGGGTTCGGTTCTCCACACAATGCATACATTTGTATTCATGATTGTTTGTATCGGTCCTGATGTTTTCTATATGTAAATATATCTGTATCTAAACAAAAAAGTACGTAGTTATATCAGTTGTCTAAACTTCCCTTATATTGGATGTAACATATACCCATATTGTGATATGAGTTTCGTCGCAAAACGAGACATTAAAAGAAATTAATTAGACAATGAAAAGATTTCGGATACTTGGAAACCTTCAGGTCTGATGTCTAAGTCAGGTTTCCGCACTAAATATGTATTTGTTGTTTCACACATGCTAATGGTAGCGGAATTAAACAAAATAATATAAATCCATAAGTAATAAAATAGACGTCCGCAAAATAACACCTAATTCTATAAAATAGATTATTGGATTTATGTATCCTTTTCAAATACAAACTGCATGGATTGTACCTACATACAGTCCGGGATCAACGCACTCTATAAAACTCAATACTTTGAGGGGATAAACAACTATTTGTAAGAAAAGCGGAAGTTTTCCATTTTGTTTGCCTTTTTATGTCTGCTTTGAAAGCATGGTGTCCTGTTACAACCTCTCAGTGGCTGTATTGTTTGAGTCTAATGCCTTTTGACCGATTTCAGAAACAGGAGGTTTTCTATATATATTATGTACATTTTTTTACATAATCAGTAATGGGAGGTTTTTTATGTATATGTATTTTATGTAACTTAATTATATACAAACTAGCTGTGTCCGCGGTTTCACTCCCGTTAAATTTCAATAAAATATCTAGCTTATATGTTATTCTGATGATAAGCTATACTATTGTAAAGTTTCATCAATATCCGTTTAGTAATTTTTGCCTGAAAGAGTAATAAACATCTATACTCACAAACTTTCGTGTTTATAATATTATTATTTTATATTTATATTTCATTTGTTTATTGAAGTAGGCAATGCGATATTATTTAATATTGACTAATTATTGTCCAATGGTTTTATATATTTTTAAGCTATCGTATACTAAATCTTTTAACCAACATCGGAAAGGAGAAATATCAATAATAAAACTCTTTATTGTGCATAGAAATATATTTACTAATAAAAAATAACTTTGTAAGTAAATGTGCTGACCCTAGGGCGACCTTATCGCTTAAAGTAATATATGATACTATTGTATTTTGAAAAAAAAAAAAGTGTTAATATATAAAGCTAACTATCCGAAAAAAAACACTTTTTAACGTGTAAACTGGCTGTTCAGTCTATCTGTTTTTCGCTTATTTCTTCTAAATTAGATTTAAAGAAAGTCTTCCGGTAGATTTATGTTTAGGTCAAAAATATAAAAAGCTTTTTTTTAATCAAACACACTATTATTATATATTAGCATAGATATATGTGTACATACGGCAACACAGTGTCGTCAAACTGTATTCCGTTGCTACAAAACCAATTAGCATAGACGTGGTTAGGTGTTGTGTACACTGAGCCCTCTAGAATTTTCATAACGGTTTTGTAAGAGAATATTATTGTTGTTTTTTCTATGTAGCTAATGCCAGTGTTTGCGTCTGTACAGATCCGTAGTTAGGTAACAGGCCCGAAAAACTGGGGCAATATGGTGAACTGTTGAGGTTTTGTAAGTCAAATTTAAAAATATTATTTAAGGTCTAATCCCGACTTCACACATGTGTTTGTAACTTTGTGAATTTTTTAACGTGGTTTTATATATTTCCCAAGTCCTCTCGGGAAATAGATATATCACAAGAAAATCAAAAGTAACAAAAAAAGACGATTTTACGGCTCTGGAATGTCCTTATTAGTTTAGAATAGCTTAAAATAGTTGCCATAATTAAAGTCGGATATCAATCTATTTTATACATTTCGAAAGTGTGAGAATTTTTTCCCTTCTATTAAAAGTTTGTTGATCAGGCTCCTAGGGCCCTTTGATCTTGAGGGCCCCGACGTTGATCTTCCGGTAGCTACGTCACTGCTTCTGTGTGGCTGTTAGCTCGTAATGGAATTTGGTTTGTCTTTTCTGACCACTGTGTGTCTAGAAGCGTGTACACACGACCCTAAAGTCGGTTAACTCTCATCACACGGATTTTACAACCGTATATAGACGAGTTCAAGGTTGATTTTCGTGTAACATGATTTGTTTTACTCATACGATTAGAGCATCAAACAAGTTGTTGGATTGTAGTAATCTTATAGACTCTAGCACTGACATCCCAGATTAGCAGGGATGTTCCAATAGCTATAAGTAATCGATGTCTACTCATTAAAGCAGTACTTCAATCGCTTTTCAATAATACTTACATGAGCACCCTCAAAGTACCGATACTTACGCACTTATAAAAAAAAGGCATTTTAGAAGAAACCTTGTAAACCTAAGTTTAGATAGTCTAATTAATAAATGTCTAAAATTTATTGGTTATTCAACTTTGCGGCACATAAAGTCACTTCTTTTTCTTTTATTTGTTCATGTATATTTCTCTAAGTCATGTAGGCTATATGACTTAGTTGGTTAATAAAGTATTAAATAAATCTATCTATCTAAAATAACATTAATTAATATGAGAAATCTTACTCAATTATATTATTTTTTATATCCTCAACCAAAACGTACTAACATTTTATTACTTAGTGTGACACGAGCACTACAGTTTATGCACTGCCATGCATGCGCAATAAGTTTCATTACAAGTTATAATAATAACTTATTTTATATTGAACCTAACTCCTATAGCTATAGGGAGTTACAAGCACCTATGTGTCGGTCTGTCATATCTCACGCATAACTTAGCGACTTCACTTGCGCTTGTGAGAATGGCCGCTATTCTTGGTAAAGCAAGACAATGGGCAGTAATAATACAAATGTTGCACAGGATATTTAGCAAGGAATGTGGCTAGAAAAACATATTTTTGTATAAGCATACATTTTACTTGATTTGTAGAAAGACAGAAGTGCAATATCTTTTATTTCTGCCGTCAAACAACCGCTTTTGTAACATAAATTTGATTTACAGTGTATCCTACTGATCCACTGTTAAACAAAATTATCACCTTACCTCCTTCAATCTTCTCCATATTATTCTATTCTGGAGCAATTGATATCCAGTTGTGCTCCGGTACAATACATATTTTTTTTTTATAATTATGTCATCCTTCTAGATATATAGAGAGATAATATTCCCGCTGAGTATTTGCACTCATAATTAAGAACACAAAGACGCCTTACAAGAATGGCGTATGTACAAATTTACGTATACAGGTGACGTTTGCCAGTTCCCATAATATGAATGCGGTTTCCATTTATATCAAATCACTTTCGTTTGCTATATTTTATCTTTATATAGTATAAAACAAAGTGGCTGCCATCTCTACGCTTATATCTTTTAAACTACGCAACGGATTTTAATTCACTTCAGCTCAGCAATAGATAGATTGATTCAAGAGAAAGGTTTGTATGTATAATACATGTATTCTATAGTACAAAAACACCGAGAAAAAGCCGTTTACAATATTACAGATCTGTTTGAGTAGAAAATACTACGAACAGAAAATACGGAAAATATACGAGCAATGAATTGATGGGAATAAGTCATTATATCTTATATTTACCTACTACGAGCCTTTCTTGTATGTCATGTTAGTGTTAAACTAAAAGAGACATTCTAATCCAACCATTACCAGTTATTACACGGTAACTAGTCATGTAAGGGTAGCCATAACCTAGCCTGCTTTCGGCTGGAGAGGACCACAAAATCCGCTCCTCCAAAGTTGCCGGTCCCAAGCCCGGATAAATAGCGAGGGTCTTTGTATACAGTATATGTATGTATATTATAAAATAACTTACAAGTAGTGTCATATTTATATTAATATATCCTTCTTCTCTTTCAAACTATCATATTTATTTCAATCAGCTGCACCTAGTAGGTGAGTCTGCAGCACATATGTATATATATTGTATCAATAGTGTATTTATAAATAAAATGTGCCTGGGCAAGCACCAGAACTAATTATAGCCTTCTTATATATATTTTTACCTATATACTATTAAATTTAAATAGCTTCCTGCACCTACCTGCGCTAAGGCCTGCGCAGTTGAGCGCCGTAAGCGGGGAAGACGGGATCCTGGGAGGTTGAGTCAATCGGAGGTCGGAGCAGTTACCTCCGGGCGACAACACGCCTCCTTTGGCCCATATTTCTGGCGAAACGGTCGCCTGAGCAGCCAGCCACTGCTCGGGAAATGGTCCAGTGCTTTACCGTCACAGGAGCACGGCGAGGAGTGGGAAGGTCTCTTCGGAGAAGGTAGTCGGCCATGCTGACGGGGTAAGGCACTGTGGAAGTTCTCTAGCCGCAGTTGTCCGAACTCCCGATGTCGCGCAAAGACGCCACCTTTCTGCTCCTAGATCCACTCGAGAAGATCCTGGTGCCATTGCGGCATCCCCATTTGCGGGCTCCGAGGAGGGTGGGACATCGAGTGGACGACTTTTAAATATTCTCACAATATGGACATCATCGATGACATTGAGAAACTGCTTGAAGGAAGTACCTTGGACGAAAATGAACGCCAAGAACTTTCATCCGATGACGGAAACTGTTTGGAGATGGTTGTTGAGCCTACAGGGACGGATGACCTAGGTCTAACGCCCAAAAAGGACTCAAAGCCAAAACCAAAACGAAGGAGGTTAACAGGAGCAGCGCGGAAACGCCTAAAACTGTTAATAGCCGCCAACATCAAGGCTGATGAAGCTTTAGAACTCTGCCGGAAGCCAATGCGAGACCAGCCCTCAGAGGTAAGATCCATCAAGCGCCCACGGTCAGAGGAGGTGTCCCCAAAGGAGCATACGCACAAAGCGCCTCGCGTGGCGCAGCCGACGCCCACCGGGAAAGGTACCCAGGCAGCGGAGACTGCAAAGTCACCAGCGCCTACTGTACCTCAGACACCTAGAGTCACATACCAGGCACTTGCGACACCAGGTGGCTCTTCAAGCCCAATGGTGTTTGCACCAACAAGTGTCACTAGTAGCTCAACTAAGCGCTCTACGAATACGGCCCACCAGTTGCGAACGCCTGCACCCAAGCAGCGCGTAACGACTACAGGGACGAACGTAAACGCAAAGGAGGAAACTGCAACCTATAAGGATGCTCTCAAATCGTTCCGAGTGGGGATCCGACACACGGCCCCAATGACGGACGAAATGATGAGCATGGTGCGCTCCTCAGTTCTCCGGGAAGTTGGCAAGATCACGGAAGCTGGGAAGGGCCCTCGATTTGTAGGTTGCAGTTTCAAACCTGGTTGGCTGCTAATCACTTGCCAGAATGAGCCGACCAAAATATGGCTGGAGAGCATAACGCCCTCCCTAAAACCCTGGGCCGACGCAGAACTCTCTGTGTTGGACGAGAGAGCGATGCCCAAACCAGCCATTGGAACGGCCTTCATCCCCAGTTCGGAGACAAGGTCGGTCGATGAGGCACTCAGAATGCTGAAGTCCCAAAATGACTGCCTAAATTCCGAACTGTGGAAAATACTCAACCGTAAGGCTGAAGAGAACGGTACAGTCCTGACCGTATCTCTGGACGAGCCTTCGGTTGACTTCCTCAGAACACAGGACTATAAAGTCAACCTTGGCTTTAAAAAGGTCCTGTTCCGGGTCAAGGGGATCTCCACGCCTACACAGCAGCCTACTTCGGACGGTAATGGAAGATCTGCCACAGGAATACCCACACCATCCGAAGCGGCGAAGGGCGTAGACACCAACGCCAAACCCGCCAGAGGCAGCTTTCCCCAGCCAAAGGGGACCTCGCAGACGAGGATCCCCAGTTTCAAGACGGGACGGAAAGATCGCGGCAGGAGCGCCACAGCTTCCAATCGCAACCCAAAGGGACGCCCACGTCCCACAGGGAAGGCGAAAGGAAGCTGCTAACACGCCCACACGCAAGCAATGTATCAGAGCCAACATTGTCCAGGTCAACTTACATCATGCTATGGCAGCAACAGCGGTCATAGAAAACCTCTTCCGCAAAAACGACCTGGACCTTGCTCTGATACAAGAGCCATGGCTCAACAAAGCCACGCCTTTAGGCCTCAATGCCTCAGGTAATATTCTTTTTAATACCACTGGCACTAAACCTAGAGCATGCATTCTTTTTAATAAGAAACTAGATTTTCTGACTGTTCCAGAACTATGTACAGATGACCTAGTGACAGCCTTCGTCAATTTCCCTGGATGCACAGGGTCAAAAGTACTGGTCTGCTCTGCATACCTACCTGGACATGATGAAAACAACAAAATCATCAAAGACCCGACAACCGGCCTACAGCCTGTGGTGGAATACGCCCGTAAGCACAAGGCCGAACTCCTCGTGGGCTGCGATGCAAACGCCCATCACACAAACTGGGGAAGCTCTGACATCAACACCAGAGGTAAGTCACTTGATGATTTTATACTAACCAACTGTCTTCAAATCCTAAATACAGGGTGCACACCGACGTTCGTCACTGCCACAAGACAAGAGGTACTAGATATAACACTCGCGACCGACAAACTGGCCGAATATATCACTCATTGGCATGTCAGCAATGAGAACTCCATGTCTGATCACAAGCACATCAGATTCACAATTGAGGCTGCAACAGACTCAAACCCCATACTCTACAGAAACCCAAAGGCTACAGATTGGCCTAAATACAGAGACAGTCTTACAAGCCTAATTGCGGACCTTCCGAAGAGTATCAAATCTCCTCTAGAACTAGAACTCGCTGTGGACATACTTCTAAGTGGCATAATAAGTGCCTACCAGAACAACTGTCCCATCAAAACCAAAACCGCCAAATGTAAAACACCCTGGTGGAATAAGAGTCTAGAAAAGCTGAGGAAGAAAACTCGCAAATTATCCAACAGGGCTAAAAAGGGACCTTTCGAATGGGCCCAATATAGTAAAGCCCAAACGGAATACTACTGCGAAATTAGGAAAGCCAAAAGAGCATCATGGCGTGCTTTCTGCGAGGAGATAACTCAGACTCCCCAAGGATCCAGATTACACAAAATGCTTGCCAAGGCGCCAAATAACCAAATTGGACTTATGAAAAGGCCCAATGGTACCTATACGACATCAGAGGAAGAATCTCTACAGCTGCTATCTACAACCCACTTCCCTGGCTCGGTTCATATCTCAAGAGATAAGGAGAACCCTCCAAGCTCACATCTACAAAAGCCCAACCATGAGGCGTGGAACAGAGCTGCGAGGATTTTTCGACCAAAACAAATTATATGGGCTATAAAATCTTTCAAGCCATATAAATCATCGGGAGAAGATGGAATTTTCCCGGCCCTGTTACAACAAGGGCTTGACATCCTATCTCCCTATCTGGTAAGAATATTTAGAGCCAGCTTTGCCTGGGGTTTTATACCAGAACCATTAACGAAGGTCAAAGTTACCTACGTACCGAAAACCGGTCGAAGAGACTACTCGCAGCCAAAGTCTCACAGACCTATAAGCCTAACCTCTTTCATAATAAAAACCATGGAAAAGGTTCTGGACCAACACATTAGAGCTACAATCCTCGAAAATGCTCCCCTGCACAGGAATCAACATGCCTACCGCAAGGGACATTCCACAGAGACCGCCTTGCTCGAACTCACCGACAAGGTCGAGAAGGCCTTTGAGGACAAACAAATAGCTCTATGTGCATTTCTCGATATTGAGGGTGCTTTTGATAACACGCCCATAGAGACCATCTCACAGGGACTCATCCGCAAGAAAGTGGATGAAACCACCACTCAATGGATCAAAGCAATGCTCTCAAATCGAACCATTAAAACTACTCTTCACAACAGTACGTTAGAAATCCGACCTACCAAAGGATGCCCTCAAGGAGGCGTTTTATCGCCACTGCTGTGGCTACTAACGGTAGACCAGCTCTTAGATGTTATGACCAAAAACCAATTTGAGGTACAAGGCTACGCAGACGATTTAGTAGTCATGGTCAGAGGGTTCTGTGCAACAACAATATCAGACCGCATCCAAAGAGCACTAAACATCATAGTTAAATGGTGTAAGGAAAATGAATTATCAGTAAATCCTGATAAAACAGTAATTGTTCCGTTTACAAAAAGGAAGAAACTTGACAAACTTGTCATGCCTAAAGTAAATGGAAGAATATTAGAGTGCTCCAAAGAAGTCAAGTACCTGGGCGTAACCTTCGACCAAAAACTGACATGGAACACACACATAGACAACATAACTCAAAAGGCGAAAACATCCCTAGGTATAAGCCGACGGGTAGCGGGGCCCAGATGGGGAATCAACCCCAAAATTGCCCTATGGCTTTATACAGCAGTGGTGAGACCACTTACCACCTATGCCTGCGCAATCTGGTGGAGGAAAACCCTCCAATCCACAGCTGCCACCAAGCTAAACAGCCTACAGAGAATTGCTTGTCTGATTATTACAGGAGCCATGAGCACCACGCCGGGAGCAGCTCTAGACGCATTATTGGACTTGACGCCCCTTCCTCTATTCATACAGGAAAAGGCGAAAGCCAATATGCTCAGAATAAGTTCCCAAAGGAGGATATCTTGGCATTCCCTGGCCATAAAAACTATACAAGACTCGATTATGAGTGATCCTATTCTGGGAATGCCTGAAGACAATATGGCACCAGAGTGTAACTTTGTACAATATTACAAAATCGAAATATCTGGAAGAGACGAATGGCAAAATAACCATACACCGTCTCACTCAGAGCATGACCTAGTCTGGTTTACAGACGGGTCCAAAATAGGAGATGATGTAGGATGTGGAATATGTGGTGTAAAACCCAAAATCTGCAACTATATAGGCTTAGGAAAATACGCCTCAATCTTTCAGGCAGAGACTTACGCCTTAATTAGATGTCTGGAAGTAATCCTAAGCCTCAACTACATCAATCAGAACATATACATTTATTCGGACAGTCAAGCTGCTCTACTAGCACTTAACTCGTACGAAATCCGTTCTAAACTTATTAGAAACTGTATCCTGCTACTAAATGAAGTAGGAAGCAGAAATAATATTATACTGAGATGGGTCCCCGGGCATTCAAATATTGAAGGCAATGAGAATGCCGACCATCTGGCAAAGTTAGGGGCAAAAACCGTCCAACTGGGCCCCGAACCCTTCTGTGGTGTGCCTCGTTGCCTAAAACTGGGACATCTCAAATTAATAACCAAACGAGAAGCACTGAATCACTGGCAAGAAATGCCAGGATTAATACATTCAAAAGACCTTATATCGGGCTTCTCGACCAAATACTCCAATAGATTACTGCAATTGAGTAAAAACAACATATGCATGATGACTAGGGCCCTCACAGGACACTGCAAATTGAACAAGCATATGGCTAAGCTAGGCCTATGCACGACAAGTATCTGCAGATTCTGCCAAACTGAAGAGGAAACGCCGCTTCACATCCTATGTGGTTGTAGCCCACTCATGCATAAACGAAATATCTCCTTTGGAAAGTTTACACTCTTTCCCGAGGAGATAAAAACGATCGCTCCTAAGAATATCCTTCAATTCTTGTCCCTGACGGGTCTAGGTAGCGAACTCTGAAAAGGGCGAGCACAATAGATCTATGTAGGTCGCAGTGCTACAGGTGCTACACATCTGACAATAGCCCAAACAACCCAATAAAAAAAAAAAAAAAAAAAAAAAAAAAGGGTAGCCATTGAGCGGGAAGTAGGACATACAGCCACAAGGTTGCAGCAAATGGAGGGATCAAAGTCAGTATCATGTAAGTATATAACTTGGGAACCTTCATTTACTGTTTTTAGATAACAGATAACTTATTTATGTCCTCTCGTATCTTCATGTCAAATATAGTTAATTTTTTAATCAAGAGGTAATACACAAATGCAGAGACTTTTTTTTACTTTATTTGATGCCTTATAACGTTTCTAAGGTACAAGTTATGCTGAATTATTATTATAAATATACGATTGTATCTTATCTATGGAAGTTTGTTACTCTTTCACGCAAAAGCTACTGAATGGATTTTAATGAAATTTCACAGTAATATAGCTGATACATCAGAATCATATATAGGCTATAAATATCACGCGGATGAAACTGCGGGCAGAGCTAGTATATACTCGTAATTAATATGTTACATAAACTATTTTAACACAACCTACATCTAATTCTAGACAGATTAAAATCTATTTAGTTATTTACACAGACGTTGGAATAACTGTCGTACTATGTTGTAAATTAGGTACCAGGTTCCATTCTTGGTTGGTTCAATTTGGGACATTTAATTTCCTATATTTTTATATTTACATGGTATTCTGAGTAGATTTTCTTTAATTGTTGTAAATAGCTCTGTGTTGTAGGCACCCCGGAGGAAACTATATGAATGATCAGTATAGTGCTACTCTTTTATATTTATGTTAAAAGTGGGAACTATTACCGTAGCAATCAGAGACGTCTAATGGTTACTTAAGGAGTTCCTCAGTGCAGATTTTAAAATATCCTGCTAGAGTTACACTAACAGTTGATTAATAATAGATAATGACTTTAACTTGTTATTCCGTTGCTACAAAACTAATTAGCATAGACGTGGTTTACCTTTTAAGTAAAAACCAGGCATAAATCTGAAATTGTTCGTAAGCGGCTCTACATTGTTTTTATTAGTGGTAAGTTAGTTATGGAGGTGTTACGTAGTCATCCACATGATTACACGGCTGTAATTCTACCTGGACAGCCCGCCGTATACGGGAAGGAATGAGGTTCTATATATAATTTATGAAGAGCATATCGATTGCTTTTTCTTGGTCTAAATTTATCACAAGTAATTTCAGAGTGGACGAGTACTTTATCACACTTATGTAGGTATATCGAAAATTATACCAGTTATATATATAATATATATATTTAATAAATTAATCAACTGTAAGGCTTATTTCAATTTTATATATATATATGTATATGTATATCGACGTAGTACCGAATATTCTTTGTTACGCGCGCGTTTACAAACTTTATTACATGTTCATTCTCCTTTAACTTATTGGACGTAAAAATTAGCACAGATAATAAATAATAAATAACCCTGGACAATTAACACAGCACCATCTCGACCCACATGTTATGGGCACTAGACAACTGATACAAATATAACTTAGATATTTTTTTCGTAAATTCACACAGAATATATGTACATAGATGTTTTGATACAAAGACCGATACAAACAATCTTACTCATGAATACAAACGTTTGTACCGTGTGAGGAATCGAACCCGCGATCATCATAAGCAAAGCGGTAGCTACTAATTCCTATAAAATACAGTGAATGACAAATAAAAACAGTGTTACATTCACAACATATAATCACGAACAAGAAACAAAACCCTCAAACCGATACAAACAATCATACTCATGAATACAAATGTATCGTGGGAGAAATCGAATCCGCGACCACAGAAAGTAAAGCGGTAGCTACTAATTCCTATAAAATACATGAATGACAAATAAACACAGTGTTCCGTTTACAATAAATCAACATACTCGTATAATCACCAAGAGGAAACAAAACCCTTTCAATTAGGTATTCATTGATTACCGTAATTCCGTCCGTTAATTAATGAATAATGACTAGACACGAGTGATCCCCGCACAACATACCGGTCTGACGTGGAGCTTGCATGTACCCGGATAACCTAATACTCTATTTGGTCGTGTTCCAACCAACGACTGCGCCGGCGCATCCGACAGTGGGCATAAAATTAATCTACTTAGTAACGTAGGTAGTAAAATGACTGGAATTTAATGTGATTGTTACTGAGAAAATGACCTATACGCATGTTGGTGTTAGAATTTTAGGTATACGTGCATATTTGAAAAGTATATTAATAGAATTTTAATTATAAATGTGATTAAATTTGTTAATATTTGGTTACTCAGTATAACCTGTGGTATAAGAAATGTTAGTAAGCAGAAAATTCTACTATTAACTTTAAACTTATTTTACTTTTTAACTAATTAACTTTAAACTATAATCTAAATGAATGATATATTTTTTTCTTTAAAATGAATGAACTCCAAAACTATATTTTCAATGGACTTTAAAATATTTTACCCATAAAAAGTTAAGTAAGCGTATATATCTATATTTTTTTTTAATTATGAGTGAAGATCCCAATAACCTTCGTGTGATGCCGCGGCATGTCGCTTGTAATAGTATCTATCTAATATTTTATGTATATATATACTTATATTAATAAAAGTTTAAATTGCTAGTTTTATGTTTAATAGTTTAATCAAATTCACTACAAATCATAAAACGTAAGATTTACACAAATAGAATCTAAGCAAATTTAGTTCACGCAAATTATTTTCATTAAAGAATAAATAATTATTAATTTATTTACCGATTTCACGGAGCGTTCCATTAGTCTGCACAAAAATTATTGAATTATTATTGAATACTAACTATTACCCTCGATTTCATTTGGTTTTTTTAGTTGAAAGATAGTCTATATATCCGGTCATCATGATACCAATCTATTTTCACATAAATTTTTATTAAAATACATTCAGGCGCAAAGGTAATATACAAACAGACATTCGTATTTATAATATCAGTATGGATGGTAGAAAAAAATACATCATCTTCTGCTTCTTCCTTATCCCATTTATTTGGGGTCGACGTAATATGTTTTTATGCGTTAGTTATGTATGGTAGGGAAAAATATGAAACCCATACATATATACATTATAGTCTTTAAATGATATTTAAAATTTTGCCGAAAATTGTACGTCAATTCAAAGTTCATTCATCGCCCATTCAATTCCGGCCTGTCAGAAAATCGATCTCTGAGCGGCCGGACTTTACAATCTTTTTGTAGTTGCATCGACTAATGTTGCACCACTTTCTATACCCACTGCGATCACCTATCACTTGCTAATGATCACACATTTAAATATGGTAACCCACTTTCTTCTATTTAATGAAAATATTCATCACTTTCAAAAGTAATAGTTTTTGTACAATACCATTATTCTTTTCCAAATTAAAAGTTATTGTTGTCTCTATTTGTTTTTATAGTAATTACACTAATATTCAGGTTGTACAAGCAAGCAAGCTAAGATTATTCTATTTGACACCAAATAGACAGATATAGGTAAGTTCGTAATCATTATTTAATTTCCAATGAATAAATAACGATAATAAATACTTAATTTACGGTAATCATTTACTGTCCGATGGGCTGTATGCTTGTTTGTTACTATCGTAGTATTAAAAATCCAATGGACCGTCAGCTTGTTCGCCATTCTTGTTAATTATCATAATAATTAAAATAAAGGATATTTTGACGTATAATTAAACTTTTAGGTTAGTGTCCAGCGGTCCTCTCGCCCCCTGCAAATTTTTATTGAGGGTTTTGGGCCAGTGTCAGATGCTAAGACACAAAACAAATAATGCGCCCTGCATAGATCTATCGTGCTCGTCCTCTTTTCAAAGTTCGCTACCTAGACAAGAATTGAAGGATATTCTTAGAATGGCTACGATGGTTTTTGTCAAGTTGAATTCAAACTATATTGAGCGAAATGTGGACATAGTGGGCAATGTCACTGCTCTTTCTAGGATCGCAGTCTTGATGGTATAGTTATTACGTGTTTGTTTCATTTTTGGCCCTAAATTAAGTCCAATTGCGAATTTCTAGTTGAGCATTGTATTTTGACAGGATAATTTTCAATATCAAATCAACTTACCTTAGAAAAGTATTTTTTTATATTTATAAAAATGAAAATTGTCTCTCTGTTTATATCTAAAAATTTCTCAAAAATAAAATAGATTAATAATAAATTGCAAGATGTTTTATTGGTGCAATATGTAGCCAGCGCTATCGGCATATTTTTTGTAGTACAGTATTAAGTTATTGCCATTAATTGAGTCATAAAATTCCACAACATCAATGGCTGTTTTTATAGCACTATTTATGGTAAGTAAATTAGAAATAGCAGGAACAAATTTTAAATCTGAAATTTTATGGAAAGATGTTTAGGAGTCAAGTTATGTTACAAAGTCAGTTAGTTATAAGTACAAGTGCCAAATATTTTTTTTTAATTTGCTAATAGCTATGGTACATTCACATATCTGTATTTTAGAGAATTTTATTATTTTCATGTTCAAAAGGTGCTGTTACTTGTATCTTTCATAACGTTTTTTCTAATACCATTAAGTCTTAACCGATAATTTTTTGATGTGGCCTAACCGAGAAATCCTTCTCCTATAATTTATTCTGTTATGAGAAATAGGTAGGTATGATTGGCAACAGTAACTCCAGCATATAATTTTTCCACATTATCTGATCTGTGGCTTTTTATGTGTTCTAAAACTTCTAAAATTACAATTCCCGTATAGTTATAACATATGCACAGCAATGTTTAGTGGGCAATTAAGGAATGTGGTTACCACATTACCATGTCTTTAAGTTATAAAATTATTATAAACAGTAACATTACGTTTTTATAACACGGAGCTATGGACATGAGCATATTTTTAAAACTCACCGCATGTCATTTTACGCTGGTAATGAACGTTGTAATGGTCATAATTGTAGAGGCGGTTGATAGATGGCAACACTGGCCCACAAAGATTAATAGATTTTTACTCAACGCCCACATCTCCAGCCTTTCCTTTTTTAAACTACTGTGGGTACTTAATTGCTATAATTGTATCGTTTTATAATTATTTCTATAATATGTTCAATAATCAGAGGATATTTAAAACACAGAGACTACGTCTTAATTAGAAAACCTATTTCCCTATTGGGAAGACTAAAAATTGAACCATAGACTACAATTACTCAATACAGAGTTAGAGAGTAAAAGCAAATTCCTGTTGGATCATGTAATTAAATAAAAGCACTTTCGAAGAAACAAAATGCAAATTTAATTTTACACAATACAATACAAAATTGTATAAGTTAAGGTGCAGTTAATGCGGAGTTTTTGAAAATTATTTTGCATATTAATTTTCAGGGAAATTTGTCAGTGTTACAATGGAAATTATTATTATTGGTATTATTATTATTTTGACATTATTATTTTAGATTTAGATTATTTAATTTTGTACTTTGTAATTCGACGCAATAATTATTGTTATGAATTGATAAATAATAATAATAATGAAAGAATGTGCGGCGTTTAAAGCACAAATTATTTATAGGAAATGGCATCTTGTTTGTGATTATATACATAGTATCAAAGCTCGCCGCTGTCTTCCTATTGATAGAGCAAGGTTCGCCTTATACGTGTAAAACGTATATCATTGCGGTCAAGATTAAACTCGCATAAGATCAATTTTACTGGAATCTCTCAATTCAATCAGTTTTACATCAGCTTGATTCCAGCGTGGATTGTAAATAAAATAAACTGTTAAATATTGTAATACATTATTTCAATTTGTATGAAAAATAATCAGTTTTTCTTTACATAGTATCTTTTAAACTATGCAACGGATTTTAATGCAGTTTTCAAATATAGGTAGAGTGATACAAGTTAAAGTTTTATGTGTATAATGTATGTACACCCGTGTAAAGCTGGGGCGGGCAGTTAGTTTGAAATAAATAACAAATTAAGTTTCGACTGTTAAATAGCGCGACATCTCAATTCTGATATATCGAGAATTATCAAAGATTTATTTTGCTATAATTAACGAATAAATTAAATAAATATGTAAAAGTATGTAAAGATAGAAAATATTTTATGTAGATAATTAATTTGACCGCCCCGTTGATCTAGTGGTTTAGAATGTCGCTTTACTACCGATGGTCGCGGGTTCGATTCCTTGCACGATACAAAAATTTGTATTCATGAGTATGATTGTTCAGGTGTTTTCTATGCATAATATGTGTGTATTTACAAAAAATAATCTATCAGTTGTCTAGTACCCATAACACAAGCTCTGCTTAGCTTATCACTAGATGGGGCTGTGTGAGTTGTTTGGAGATATTATGTCATGTTAATTCCGTATCCGAATAATTACACATAATAATAAATGTAAAAATATACAAATGATTCCGTTTATAGAACATGCTCTCAACTTGTATGGCTACATTTTCCAGCATGGGGGCAATTAATGTGGTGGAATTTGCCAGTAGGGATGTGTCATACCGCATAAAACATCGATTTATTAATCACTCGATTATTTTGTAAGTATAATGAATAATTAAACAGTAATTGATTTTTCTCGAACAAGCGATGTTATATAACAGAGAAATCTATTTTTTGGACGCAAATTTCTTTATGTGATATCGTCCGGATATTGACGGTTTAGGTTGGATAACAAAAAGTCTTTTAAAAAACGATTATCAATTAATCGTTCATTTTATTGGAGTATTAAGGTTTTATATAATAGAATAATCCATTTTTTGGGCTCTAGTTTCTGTATGTCAGCACTTAATCGCATTCGTAGGTCGGATGAAGAAGTTTTAAAAAACTATAATTTTATTGGAATATGAATATAATCGAATAATATTAGACTTTTCCATCATTACAATAAAGTCGCTGTCGCTGTCTGTACGGATTTTCAATCGTTTTTTTAAATAGATAGAATGATTAGGAATGATTCAAGTTTCGATAGTCGATAAATTTTTCATTGTTTATATATATACCATGTTAATACATGTCTAAAAACATAGCCTATGAAGATATACTCTTGATACAAAGACGGGGAAATGAATGGCAGATATTTTAGCCATAAAAGTTACTTCTAAAGATTTTATTAATAATGCTTTATACAACTCCTTCAGTCGAACATATTTTTGTATTCTAAAGATTAGGTATAGACGTGTTGTTAGATTATACAGAAATACAAGTGCTAAGTAAATGTAAACAGATATTCTGAGGTCAAAGCTGTAGTTCGTAGAATTTTGTCAGTCAGTTGACCATTTAAGCGCACTAATCTCAGAAGCGGCTTAACAGATTTGAATGCGGTTTTAATTGACGTGTTCCATCCAGCTGCAAATTTAGTGTTTATATCATATATAAAAAAATAAAATTTCGGTTTACAATAAAAAAAAAGTTATTTACTATTATAATATACAATAATAATAACCATGGATCGTTCAAACAGTGCTATCTAGTCCCAAGGTAATCAGATGGTTACTATACAACTGATAGAAATATTTAAATACATTTTTTGTGAATACATACATAATATACATAGAAAACACCGAGACTGATATAAACCATTATACTCATGAAACAAATGTTTGTATGGTGCGAGGAATCGAATCTGCGACCATCGGAAGTAAGATGGTGTGCTAAACCGCTAGACCACAGACGCCGTATTGTTATTAGATTCGTTAAAATGCTAAGAGAGCGATATTCCTATTTAGATTAGATCAGTGCGTAGCGGTTTCGATATTGATTGTCGTATGCCTAATCCTTGTTAATGTAAATAAATAAAAAACATCTGCTTAAAACAACATTTATTTAAAAAATCCAACACACAAGTTTCTTGCTCTTTCTTCTTGTGAAGTGTCTGCCTTCTGAATGAATAAATGTGACTTTTCAAAAATGCTTATATAAAATGAAAGAAAGAAAAAATATTTATTAAATATATTAAGTTTATTTGAATAAAGATTATTTCTATTTCTATTCAAACAAACAAACACAGAAATTATTACATTTACAGTATTAGCTAAGATCAATATTACCAGATTGTTGTTGTTTGTTTCCTTATTTGCGAGTCTTTGTGGCGATTGAGGAAAACTTTTGGGGATTTGTACCCCATACACTAAAGTTGGTTTATGGCAGTGTGTCATTGTGGGACTAAACAAACATTACAATATTTCCAAACTATCACGGTGTATCTTATTAATATTATAAATGCGAAAATTTGTGAGTATGGATTCATAGATATTATATAGATTATTCACAGATGATAGATTCATAGATGGATGTTTGTTACCCTTTCACGCAAAAACTACTGTAAGAATTTAAAAGAAACTTTACAGTAATATAGCTTAGCTTATTACATCAGAATAACATATAGGCTTAAAATTTCATGCGGGTGAAACCGCGGGCGCAGCTAGCACTATATGTTTTATAGTATTTGGTATACTAATAACAACATATGTATATTAGGGGTAATTTTCTTCATAACCTGAATTTTTAGGAAATTTTTAGGAATTTGAGAAAATTGCAAAATCAGCTGGCATTTGGCCGAAATTTGAAGTAATGCAAAATAATCATATAGCAACACTGGCAAGGATTGCAAATATATCTTTCATTGATTACGAATCAACCGGTTGCCAGCAAAGTTTATCCAATGTGCTAATGGAATCTGACTCGCTGTGCGGCACTGACAAAAGATAAGATACGAAAATATCCATGGATTATCCCATTACGGACATCCCATTATTGACAGTCTCCGTAGTCTAGCGGTTGAGCACACCGCTTTTCTTCCGACGGTCGCGGGTTTGATTCCTCACACGGTGTAAACATTTGTATTCGTGTATTAGTTGTTTGTATCGGTTTGGGTGTTTTCTATGTATATTATTTACGTATTTAGAAAATAAAAAATATCTTAGTATTTATATCAGTTGTCTGTCAATACCTATAGCACAAGCTCTGCTTACCGTGGGGTTAGATGGCGCTGTGTTAATTGACTAGTTTTTTTATTTATTATAAAATTATTAAAATTTCTATTTGATAGTACGCGTAATGATTATGTTAAGCACACATTTAATTTTTAAATACATGTAAGCGAAAATTATAAATACATCAAAAGTATCACATTTATCATAAATGTATAATTGTAATGCTTGTAGTGAGGAAAAAGCTTACTCACTTTGTACATATGAGTTGTTATAAGTTACTGTTTTTATCTCATAAGTCTCTGTCTATTTGAATTAAGTAAGAAAAATATCCAACGTGTTAATACAAGAAATATATAATGACTGCTATTAACAATATCATAAAAATAAAATTGAAAAATAATAAATTCTGTTACAAAGTAAAATAAATGAAGCGAATGTACGTGGTTACTTGTACATCCAGTTCAGAAATATTTATAAGACAAATCGAAGTTAATCGAATGATCCTTGCTATGCAATGGTTAATACATTACCATATGACATGTATTTTAATCAAAATGGAAAACGTTGCAATATAAATTGTTTAACAATTAATCTTTAACGACATCTTAAACGCTTCGTCAAACCTACGCTCAGAGACCGAAGACTAGACTTGATTTATCAGCATTTACAAGTAACTGAGTAAGTATTTATTAAACAAGAAGCCAGTTTCGTAATATTAAACATTAGTAATTATTTACATTGTTTTATAGAATATATGGTATGTGTTCATTAGATTTACGTCCTAACGGATACTGTATAAGGTCAGATCGTCTATGTTATGATACAATGTACATGTGAATGAACACAGTGACATAATTCACGAAACAACAATTTTTCCAAGGAATCTAATTGGAAATTTGAACGAAAATAATGGTTCAACTTATAATTCTATAATATAATGTTGTTTCTGCCAAATTGTTCTGCAATTTTCTTTTAAAATTTATATTTTTGCCGTGCAAATTAGAAACTTTGTCTCCTTTGGAATTTAAGGGTAATCTCGAAATGGAGAAAGGATATTTAGATTGCAGCTAGCATGAATCTTCTAGTTCTAATTTATTCTCGAAGGCTGTAATCTAATCGTTTGTTTTAGATAAACTGTCAATACACCATTTATAGACATTTGTTTGTATTTTTTTATTATACAGATTATTAAAACATATGACTTAGAAAGTAAATGGGTACCATGGCGGATTTATCCCAAAAGAGGGATTTCTTCCAGTCAATCTATGAGTGACAAAGCAATTGTGGAGTGGTGGATACCTGTATCCAACAATAAAAAAAAACCGTTTATTGAGGTGCCAAAGTACTGCTTGCGTTGTAAGTTGTGTATCAGCGAATGGTATGGCAGTGCTATTATTATTGGTTCGGTAGGCCTGAAGTATGACTTCCACGGAACATCAATACATGAGGGGGAAGAAAAACGCCATGTGAAGTGGTGGTGTTTATATATATAAACAATTTTGTTCATTTCATTTATCTATATATAAATAATGTATAAAGTATAATATGCTTTATGTTTTGGAACTTTATATTTAATAATTCTAACACTTTTGAAGATAGAAAATTTCGCAGAGTTCAATCTCGTATTGTTAGACCCTAGGCGTGAGTTTATCTGTAGAATAAATCTCTAATTCCAGTACGTTCCTCTTCCTGCACTATGACCCTGTTTTGTAATAGAGTAATTCGAATCTCGATTGTAAATCACAAACACCGAATGCAGAAGTCCCGTTCGTGTATGTTTCCCACAGTGCGCTGTTTGCAAGGAGCCTAGGGCTACGGTGAGGTGTAGGCGGCCCTAACACCGGTGACCGCTTGACCTCGACTCCCGGCCCGGGTCCGAATGCCGGTCAACGCACTAGACGCGCGTGCGCGGTGCAATGCAATGTCGCCCGCCACTTTCGTAACGTTTGACACTGTTTGACGAGCCGCCATCTTGGAATTTTGAATTTTATTTTGCGCGGGAGTTTAAGTGCTTTGCGGTCTCAGTACTGTCAGTACATAGTGGTTATTTATTGCTCAGTGGTTTCAGTTCATTTACTCTGTTCCGCAAAAAAATGTCTTTTATTTTTACGAAGTTAGTAGGAACATGGAAGTAAACTTAGATTTCATAACGAAAAATTGAGATTCATTCAGACTTAAAAATTACCACCGATTTGTGAAACATCTTCTGTTTGAACTTTTTTTTTATTTCTTTTTAGATTTAGGAACTTTGTACCATTTAAGTACATGCCAGTCCCATTGTACCCTAAAACTAATCACTCCATTACCTCACCTCACCAGTGAACAAAATGTTTAAACTTAAAAACATATTCTATTCCTTTAAAATTCAGGAAAAGCATAAAATATTTTACTAAGTTTTATTTAACGTTAGTAGCTAATTTATGTTGAATATTTACGATACTCTTTCATATCATTAAAACTTATATTGTGATCTTGTCAAAATGATTTGATTTCTTGATGATTTATTATTATTTTGCCTTGAAAATAGTCAATAATCAAACATCACAATACGGATAATTAATATTACACGTGTAATATTGATTAATTAACCGTAATTACTTCCTACATTTGATGAAAAATATATGTTTGCAAATATAGTCATAATAATAATAGTTAATAATAATTAATGAAGACATATGTTTTTTCTTTGAACCATGTTGTTAGTTTTTTTGTGTAAGCTGATAGTTCGGCTGACGGTAAGTGGTAACCCTATAGACATGAACAACATTCAACACGGATATCACGTTATCATGTAACGCCCGTGACACTCATGCATCGTGCCGTTCCGCAGGACTAAGATGTCATGCGACCATGAAACAAGCTGAAGGCGGAAATCACCTATTTCATAAACCCACGCAGACAACTTTTTACAAAACCTATCTCGACAAAAGATTTTAAATATTACAGTTAAGGTTTAGTCTGTAAACCTCTAATGCTAAAATGGAATACGTATAAGAACCGGAGAATAAGCGATCGGTCTATTTGGCTTACGGCTTTAGGCTTTTAAGATTTTCAATGTGTCTATACTATGTTTTACTCTGTGGTCCTTTGTGAAAATTCGGGCGTTTCTTAAATACGACTGCCTTTTGACTTCGTACCTCGGATTCTGTATTTCTTTTGTTTAATTTTCATAGATGGGATAAACATGTGTTGTACCGTATGTACGTTCTCATTTTTTTTTACCAGCGAACTGTGCTACTGTTGGTAGTAAGTCACCGTCGTTGTTATTTTCGCTCAGAATAGTACAGAATGAGAAAAAGCATTATTGAAATAAATTAAAAAATTAAGCACTTTTGAATAGTTATACTTATTTCGGAATGGAAAGCTGTGTTGTTTTTTTATACTGTAAATATATTTTTAAGTTAAAATCTGTGAATATAAACCAAATAGCACTCAACTCATTCAATAGAGTCAAAATATTAAATATACAGGAGCAATGGTTGAGTAAATAAATAAGAATAGTGAGAATATTTGAATACAATGCTGCAGTGGGCCGTTCTACAACAACAGTTAGTAGTAGGTAGTTAATAGTGTGATTTTGTATATATCTATTTAATAGCCGATGTATTGCCATTTTTATTCTCATGTTATGTGATATATCGCCTAATTTCATTTCTATGATTTTCTAACGATCAAGAACATTTAGGAATTCACTGCGTAATGATTACTAGTAACTATTAATTGTACTGAACAATTATTTATTTATTTTATTTATATTACATCAGTACTTACAGTACTCTTTATTACACCAGATAAATTACATGAATCAAAATTAACAGAGTAATATGGTACGAAAGGCAGCCTTATTGCTTATACAATCTCTTCCAGACAACCTTTGGGTAGAGGACAAAAGGCAAAAGGTGGCGCTGACTGGCGCTAGAATAGAATGGTAAAAGAAACAGATTATTTTTTTCTTAGTGGTTTAAGTTTTATGCGACAAAATGTTCTTGTAATGAGCCAGGATAATAGCTGTGGGTGTGGTTAATAACTCACACAAGATTAGTTTCATTGCGTAATTGACATTGCTTATGAAATAGGATTTTTTTATCAAAACCACACCACGGTCGTTGCACCGTGACAAGTTGGTCGTTGTAAGCCACAAGTCGTTGTTTCACGTTTTTACAATATAAACAGCGTAACTGTGGGAATTTTATATAATTTCCTGCGATTTATTTGTATTTTCCTTATTGTAATATTTCCTTGAAAACTAGCGCCATGAAATAACCTATATACCAATAATAATACCTGATAACCTATTAATAAAGTTATGACAGTTTGTAAATACCTGTTTTAAAAGTTTGTATCTTAAAAATGTACCAATTTAATTATTTTTTTTATACTAGGTTGGTGGCAATTAGGCATGCGGCCCAACTAATGGTAAACTGATATCGTATTAGACCATTCCGAGATGTAAAAATACAAACAACAATATAAAAAGCTAAATATTTAATTTTATAATATTTTATACTTAAAATTCCAATAACAACAAACTTGTTCAAATCAATCATCAAAAAATCATTAATTATGTGTAGGTTTATTACGGAGTTTATGAGATCTCAAATATATCGTGTTATTGGAAGATCCTAGATAACTTACAGAAATTACTATTTTTTAAATGCTTATCTGAATCTGAAATGCAGACCAGTACAAACAATACTCATGAATATTTGCTTCGAGCGAGCAATCGAATCCACGACCATCGGAACCAAAGCGATGTGCTAAACCGGTAGACCATCGAGGCCGCCGTATTATTAGCAATTGTTGTTGTTATGTATTCAAAAGGACTAACCTAATAATCTGCGGATTTTTGCCAAGAGGAAACGCCACTATAGATTCTATGTGGTTTTAGCCCACTCATGCATAAACGAAATATCTCCTTTAAAAAGTATACATTCTATCCTGAGGAGAGAGAGAGAGATAAAAAAAATCCTCTAATCCTTTTATAGAACAACTCAATAGGACCAGGGGAATTAAGAATATTTATTTGTAATTGTAGACATTTTCGATTTGGACGCACGACCATGTTGATGTCTCACGCGATAAATGTTTGATAAATTAATCAATTATGTAGATATTTGGAGCATGTCACTCGTTTACTGGACGACAGTTTGAATAATTTGTTGCGCTGTTCTAATTGCTCGTGTGTGAAAGCATATTTGTGTTGTCCATTTGGTACTATTGGTCTATTGATCCATATAAGTGATGTTCCGAAATAAATTATGTCCAGTTTTAGATTTAACATCTGTTAAATCACATATATATACCAATACGTACTGTTATTCACTAAACGATTTATTATGTACCCGGTTAGGCACAGCAAGCGGAAGAGAAGAGAAAAAAAACTAATTGCTATCTAACTTCTAATATGAGTCTTGTAATCCCATCTGTATGCGCAATTTTATAATCAAGTTTTAATAAACCTCCATTAATTTAAAAAGTAAAATGAAAAATCACATTTATAATTACGTTGTTCGAAACCCGAAGAAAAATGTTTCAACAAAAACGTTAAGTAGTATTTTAGCATCCAGGAATTCTAGACAAAGCAAAGTTGGTACGAAGCAATTAAATTCGCAATAAAGTGTACATAAAAGTCAATTAAAGTGTCTTCCATTTAAGCAGAGTGCCTTGAGAGCCTAGCGATCCATCTCCGCTGGAGTGACTGCATATTTATATCTTGTTACCATTATGAGGCACTCCCTTACTTTGTGTTTTGACTGAATTCAGAAAGGCAGACAAATTATAAATGAAATTATATCTTTCTCAAAAAAAAAAATGATGCTGTATTTTCTTATACTTACCTATAAATTGTTCCGATAGATAAATAATCCGAAATATATGATAAAAAAAAGATATTTTGTATAGGTATTACAAGGCTGTTAGTATTCTATACCAGTCCACCTGTGGTATGAATACTAATTCTTACCTCAAATACTTAATACATATATTTTTACTACATGTGTATGTTTTTTTGATCACTATCGTCACCGTCTATTTCGACTAACTGGTTCATTTCAGAGGAACTCATAAGAAACTGGTACTACTTTTTTCTTTTTTATTAGTGTTTTAATAAAATATATAATATAATATTTAATTTTTATTAACCCTCAATTTATTTAAATCAACTGAAGCTGATAAATGGTCAGCACACGAATTAACATTAAATACATATATATGATACATATTCCCTCTAAACATGATATAACTTATGGTCTTAAGGGTATTACTGCATAATTTATGACTCACATTGCAGACATCGTCGCATCGCGTGGATTCTTATTGTAGTACCTCATACCTGGTTGCACTTATTATGCATATAAACGAGATATTCTCTACGATAATAGTATTTAAGAGTTCTCAATCATAATAAATATCTTGTTTATTTAATGTATACAATTGTGAACAACCGTAAAAAATGATTTAATCAACATAATCATTTTTTAATTTTAATTTAATCATTTTTTTAACCAGCTAACTGGCCGACTGTTTGTGAGTAGTGTGAAAAAATAAAAACAGGTTTCTGTTACTTACATGTCACAAACAATTGTAAGATATTTAAACTATTCTTAGTTTAAATTTTGTTTTAATTCTTCTTTGCAGAAGAATAAACAGAAACAAGGTATGATAAATACGCTTTTAATTTTTTCACGATTGTACACTTTAAATAAACATTTAAATAAGATGTAATGTGTTAGGTGTATACCTAGGTGTGATCTTCTTTATGATTAAAATAAAAAAAAGATAAAATATATAAATTAGTTAAGAATTCCATAACTATCGTTTTTGTTTTTAAGATTGTACCATACAATCTTTTAAAAATTTGTTCGAATCTAGGTTTAGTAATCTATTGGTATTAAAAGTTTTGTGTATATAGGTTATATTTATTGATTACGATATTATTTGGTTACTGTTGATATTTAATGTAATGTGAAAACAATAAAATCTAGAGTTTAATGACCTCAGTCAAAGATAAGTGACAAATACTTGTATATACCTACAAGTCAGAATCTACATATGTACAGTTTTGATAATAAAATAAATTACTGTATCTTAATCAAGGATACTAAATCATTCGTTCATTTCCAACTGAGATTTGTCGATGAATGTAGGATAAATTATTCCCGAGTTCATGCTGGAACATTCTAGAGATATCTAGATGTCTAAAAGGAATGCTAACGAAGTGAAGTGTGAATACGTGCAGGATTCTGAGTTCGGAAGCCGCTTCCATCTTCCATCATGGCGCCGGCCACCAATTAGCGATTATCTCTCAACTTTTTAGCCCGTGCCGTGCAATTTAAATTAATTGTTGAGTAGCGACTTATCTGCAATTACGTTAATGTAAGTATTTTTAGTACAATTACGTACCAACCTTTCTTTTGCATAGATATAGTAGACGGGTGAAAATGCTTTCGTTGTTTTAGTAATTGTCATATAATAAAAGCAATTTAAAATTATTATAATCATAATTATTAGTGTTTTATAACAGATACATATATATAGAACCTATTTTCATAGTTTTTTTTTAAATATTCAATAGTCAGGCGTTATGCAATAATAATTATTATTATCATTTATGTATTTATTACAGACTTTTATCGAGGTTGCAATTGCGCGGATTGCTGTAAGGTTTTTTTTTCAATATATGTAAGTATATTAGAATTTATATTATAGATAGCAATATAAATTAAGTCTTCATATTTTCTATATAGATAGAAAATATCAAGAACCTAGAGGCATGTCAGTTCGAAGGGTGAGATAGGAAAATGAAATAAAAACTATATTTTTTGTACAAATAAATTTTAAATTAGATGGTCTATCTAATTTAAGATTTATATCTACAAATAATATTATATATGTTACATTACATTAATAAGAAAGGTTCTAAAAGACCTATTACCACTCGCACTGTAATAAATATACCTATTACCACTGAAGTAACTAGGGATTTGTCACACATATATTGGATATATATGTGATCTATATGCGGTACTCATATGTTGTCATTTCTAAGAACTAAAATATCATGCCTCCAGGTACCTCCTCGAGGGCAGGATATGGGAGTGAAACTGCAGGGTCTGCCCTGTAATTATTCCGTATATACCCTTCAAGAGAGGAAACCTAGCGAACTAAGTTGCAGGCGATTGAATTCGTGAATGAATGAAAAAAATCACAGTAAACAAATTGATTTAAGTCATAGCCGTTAAGAATTCATCTAGTTACTGTGCTTGTTGCCGATGGCAACGTTTTTGATAGTTTTTATATTTTTTATATATATTTGAATTTTATATTTTAACGTTCTGTTTTTATATACCGTTTGTTTTCTTATGCCATATTGTCTTTATATTTTTGAGCTGATTACACCTATTTTACCTCACCTAGGAACGTGTCTCATTTTTAACCAGCCTTAATACAGTCCTTCCGTAACAGTGCGATTCGATTCGATTCTGCTACTAATTACTGCTTTTAGTATGCGTGCAAGAGTCGTAAAGCAAGTTGAATTTATAGAACCATTTCCCACGACATGAATGACCAAATACCACCGTAACGGGAGCCTTCGCCGACTAGATGTATGGCATAAATATGTTGTACTGCCATTTATGTATGGCGCTTACAGTCTAGAACAAACTGGTAGGACATAGGAAACACTGTTGACCTAACTAGCATTCAATGATCTAGATCTGTTAATATCCGTCTACTACGTGCGTGTCTATCTACGTTTGACTAATGTAATTTTATAAATATATCGCCAAGATTGTTATTGCTGATGGATAAATATAGGTCAGCGACTGTTATTGAAGATGTGGTATATGCAGAGAATTCTCAGTTGTTAATGTCATGAAGAATGATTAGCATGTCCACATTTTGTTAAGAATATTTGAATTAAAAGTATACTAATGTAATTATTTTGACAGCCTCAGTGGTCTAGTGGTTTAGCATTCCGTTTTATTTCTGATGGTCGCGGGTTCGATTCTTTGTACGGTGCAAACATTTGTATTCATCAGTATAATTATTTAAATCCTATAATAATTCCTAATTTAATGTTTCCTATGCATATTATTTATGTATTTACGAAAAAAAAATATCTATGTGTTTGTATCAGATGTAATAGCAACCATATAGCAAGCTCTGCTTAGCTTGGTCTACATGTGAGATTTGTCTGAGATGTTAGAGAGATATTATTATTATTGTTGTATAGATAGCATGGTGCTATATTTTAGAAAATACCATACTTAGTTGTATTTAAAAAAATCTTAGAATGGATAAGAAATTAAATGAAATGCTATTATAATTACACAAATATAATATCTGAGCTTGGACTCTACCTTAAAGCTCTCAGCGCGCACAGACGAAGATTAGCACATATATGTACCTATATAATAAAAATAACAGCACTAAATCAGCGCTAACCGCCATTTAATCAAGCAATTAGTATTTAATCAAGTGGCCAGACTGTGGACTGATATAAAAATAGCTCAACCGATGCGATGTAATAAATAACATGTAGAGACGATTGCAGTATTGTTAATTGCCATCCTCACGCAATGACCATAATTAGAATCGAGTCACAACGCGAGCTTCAAAGCGTTTGTGGCCCGGGTTCCCACCAACATACTGTCCACCTTCGTGAAGGAAGGCTACTATCCAAAGGAGATGTACCGCCGATACCGTGACAGATTGCCATAGTGAGTGTGGTGACCAAAGACAATATTATTATTTTATATTATATTTTGTTATTATATATGTATGTTAGTCTATTATCATTATGACAGCCCGGAAGACGTCCACTGCTGGACAATGGCCTCCCTCAAAAATCTCCACGACGTTTGGTCCTGCGCTGCTCGCAACCAACGCTTCCCTGCGATCTTGACCAAATAGTCGGGCCAGCTTGCTGTCCACCTTCATGAAGGAATGCTACTTGCCGAAGGGAGTGGTGCACCGGCACTACTGTGGCTGATTGCATAGTGAGTGTGGTGACCACAAAGACAATATTATTATTTTATTTTATATTTATATGTGTTAGTCCGTAAGGTATAATATTAATTTATATGTATGTAAGTCTATAAGGTATTGTAGCCTGAAATAAAAATCATCCTATCAATTATGCACGTAGAACATTTCCTGATGTTTGGTCTTACTATATTTATAAGTTACTTGTGATATAGTGATGCAACTCAGCACGTTCAGTAAAAGATTGTGCCAGTGTACGTTTTATCTTGGTCACGCTTACCTCATATATATAGTTTATGTAAAGTTACTATTAGTCATCACATTATTCATATTTTTTTTTTAAGATCTTTATATATTTTGCTCTTTTTTCCGTATGGATTTTTTTTCAAAGACTGTTCTACCATCAGAGAGGTGACGAGGGGCTGCGTGTGATTCTTACCGACTAAGAAACCACACGGTGTACCGAGTCCCGAGCTTGCGTTACACTACCGCTACTCCGGCGACGTTGTCCCGCCCTGTAGATGGTATAGGGCAACAAAACTTTCTTTAACACCTAGCCATCCGCCCTTGCTTCACACGGGTGCAATTATTTTAGGTCCGACTGAGGTCGACTGTAAAAGTCATCTGCGTAAGTACTTCAGTCTCACCTATTTCTGCCGCTAAGCGGTTTGCTTTATAAGTTGTATTTCGGTTGAAGAGTGAGATAATTAAAATTACAGGATAAGAGGTATGACATCTTAAACCTCTGCAATGGCAAAGCACGAGCGGTATCAGGGGCGTCACACGATAATGCGATATCCTTAGTGCGTTCATGTATATATCCGTCAGGTTAAATATCATTTATTTATTTATTCTTTTGCACACAAAAATGTATACATGGCAGACTTAATGCCTGATGGTATTCTCTACCAGTCAACCGTCGCGTTGATCAGAGATAGTAAGGCGGTGTAATTTAATAATTAATATATAAAGAAAAACAAATTAATATATATACATACTAATATACCCGTATAAAATACATATATAATTACGTAAATAAACAAAAATTAAGGCTTATAGATTACATACAAAATAATATATATATATATATATACATATATATATATATATATATATATATATATATATATATATATATATATATACATATATAATAAAATTATATTAAACATGCATATATAGTCTCTTACAGAAATTTTGAATAATGTTCACGCAATTATAGTTTGACATCGTTTGAGGCCAACAAGAAGTGCATTCTAAAGATTGATAGCAGTAATAGTGAAAGACTGAGAAGAGAAATTAGAGCGATGAGAAGGAGTATAAAGCAGGAGATGAGAAGAAGAGAAATGTCATTCTAAGTAAATAAAAAATATATATGATCAGTATCGAGCAACGACCCGGACTGTATATCTCTTTTGATGCACTTTGATATATCGCGACTATGTAAGTAAAGTTGCTTTCTGACTTGCATAGACAAGTTGATAAGTTGCACGTAAAATGTAAAAAATAACCGAGTTAAAGCATAGAGTTGATTATGGTCTTGTTCTATTCTATAAACGGCAGATTATAATTAGAAATCTGCTTACATATGGAATTATAATCGGTTTACCTATATAATAATACCTACTAGCTGACCCTGCAAACGTTGTTTTGCCATATAAATCAAAATCGCTATTAAATATAGGGATTGGTGATAGAACGGTTTAAATTTAGGGTTATATGTATATTTTTATAATGGCACATTATAAAATAATAAATAAAATATTAGGTTATCCCTTAATTTATAACCCTTATCTTTTTAGGATATGAAAAATAGATAGTAGCCGATTATCAAACTTATTGAATATGAATATATAATTTCATAAAAATCGGCTGATACAGGTGAAACAGAGTTACCATCCAGACGATTTTATAAATAAAAAATAATTTGTATACCTGTTGTGTGTTTGTTTATACAAGCTAATTATGAAGACAATCGAGAATTGTTACCTGGAAATAAGAAAAAAACATATTAAATATAACATTACGCATTAAGCTTATTGGACCTATATATCATATACATAGAAAACACCCAGACCATAAAGACGATTATACTCATGAATCAAATGTCTGTACTCTGTACCGTGCGTGGAATCGAACCCACGACCATCGGAAGGAAGGCGGTGTGCTAAATAGCTAGATCGTTATAGTCAGCACTCACATCATCAATTCAATTAAATCGATAGATGCTTTATTTTTATTCATTGTAACTAATGAAGTAGACAGTAGTCGACTAAATTATGCAGAAATGTTAATTAAATCCATATGCGTAATAAGATCACATATATCAAATATGATTAGATTAACAGAAGACTGATGGTAGCCACAACACTTAAATTAAAACAAGATGCCCACATCTTTAGAGATTAAATATAAGAATTATCTAAAAATAGTAGAATGTCTTGACTTATAAGATTATCTGTTACTCAGTCAATCATAGAAATATAATTTTAATTAGCTGTTTGATAATTAATTTATAACGGATAATGTCAGCTTTTGAACTGTTCTTGAAGTAACTTGAAGGATTATTGACGATTGTTACGGTTCTCAAATTCTTGGCATAACTCGAGTGCATACTTTCATTATCCTCTGATGCTAACGGAAATGGTTAGCGCAGGCGCAGGCGCAGGCTATCATCATTTATAAAATAATTGTTTTTATTTTTAAGAAGTATATGTTATGAGTATATCTTGTCTTTTATATCTTGTAAGTACTTCAGTCTCACCTATTTATATCTTGTCAAGTACCCGTAGTACAAACTCTACTTAGTTCTTTAGATGGCGCTGTGTGAGTTGTCCATGTATATTTACTATTTAAAAAATAATTTAAAATGTTACCCGTCAATCAACAGAACTGTTTCATCATTAAATACGATAAGTTAGTACAGATCTATTAACTTCCATGTCATGAGTGCATACCAAGCCAATTATGACAGCTGGTCCAACACATATCACATATAGAACAGTGCTTCCCAAACCTGTGTAATTTATATATACACTAATAAAAGCTTTCCTAATAATAACAAACGCTTCCTAAAAATAATAATTCGCTTAATAATAATTGCGTAATATTTGACAAAAAACTACCAGTTTGTCCTAAATTTGCCTGAAAAAAAATTAAATAAAGTATAAAACGCTTTCTTTGTAAAAAAAAACTTATTACATTAAGCAGTTTGTAAATGATAAGAATTTTTTTGAAGATAAAACTAAATATATATACATACTGCTGACAATATTATCCGATGGCACAAACAATGAGTACTTAATGGTTTCTATTTTGATTATCGCATGCCTCCTACTTGTTACTGTGTATTTATTTGAAACAACATTTATTTAAAAAATCAATGTTCAAGTTTCTTGCTCATTCTTCTTGTAATGAGTCTGTGTTTCGAATGAGTAGTAGAATAAAAAACATATGAATATTCAAAAGTGTTTATGTTAAGTTTATTTTAATAAAGATTCTTTCTATTTCTGTGGGTTGCAAGCGAATATTGAATGGGCTCACACATGTAGACATCGTACACCACGGTCGGTGCCGGTCCATGAGAACCCAGCAAACTTACGGTCATTAAAATATTTATGGGCAGCTACTGAAAACAGTGTTTTTCTTGTTCAGTAATTTTAAACCTATGATGATTAAAATTATGAAATAAATACAACCTTAGCATATATTACTTACTATAGGTACTTTCGTTATTTTTTTCTAAATTTCTAAATAGTTCTTTATTCAAATAAAATTGCCACTACATAACCTAAGCGTCAATACTAGTTTATGCCCATCTTTTACAAACAGCATGAATCCCAAGATTGGAAGTTTTTATGCCGTGGGCTACAGTGCACTCAACTTTGGGAACCACTAGTGTAGATGAATAATGATAGGCGATTGATTATGAAAATGAATGCACAAATTCATTTTAGTTTCGTATTACTTTTTAAAAGCTGTTTTGTTGAGTTGATAGTTGATATGTACTCGTATGTATATTTATTCCGTTATAAGATTTTTTGGTTGTTTATAAAATACTTTAAAACTTTTATTATTTCTGTTCATTATTTATATTTAACTCTTTTTTTATTATATTATATTACAATTTAAATGTAAATAATAATCATAATAACCCAGGACAATTTACATAGTTTAAAAATACATTTTTTGTAATTACATACATAATATAGTTAGAAAAATCTCAGATCTATACAAACAATCATAGTCACGAATACAAAAATTTGTGCAGAGCGAGGAATCGAACCAGGGACTATTACTGTCGGAAATAAAGCGGTCTTCTAACCTGCGAAGCTGTCTACATACAACTTTTAGTTTACCTAGTGAATAAAAAATGTGAATCGGAACTCTTATGCAACATTTATACGTCTATCTGTAGCTTCGTATACTGTGTTACATTAATAATTTTCACTAGTAATTCTGAAACTACTAATGCTTTCTAATTTTACCTAATGGATATGAATTTGAATTGCTTTCGATTTTATTAGAAGAGATTTCTCAAATTATTAATGTCAACAAAATCAACTCAAATAAAAAAATATTTATTCATTTAGACCATTTTAGCCGCTTATGAACGTCAAGTTTTTTGTATTAATATTTTTTTTCATGTCATCATGAAAAACTGTTGTTATGTCATTTATGTAATCGTTTAATACAAAATTCAAAGTATCTTTATTCATGTAGGTCTATTACAGACTCTTATGATATGTCAAATCTACTATCATTACGAAGTAATTTCGAGATGAGAAGAACTGACAAGAAACTCAGCTTGTATTCATTTCAAATAAATATTGTACATGTTTATAATAATAGAGGTTAATATATAAATTCAAATTTGAGAGAATAGAGTGTTTAAAATACATAATACACCGTGTATTTTGATGACACTGTAATAATTATGAAAAATACAGGAGACTAATCCTGTAAAGAATGTATGCAGAGTAGTTAGTAGTCGTAGAACTGAAAATATTTTCCCATAAAAGTATTAGCGTCTATGAATTGGGCCGTATGTTTATGTATTGAGTGTTAGTCTGTTACAGGCAACAGCGGAAAAGGCTGGTGAAAGAATGAGACCAGTCGTGGCTTTATATAAATGTGTATTCTTGAGTTATTTATAGAGGTTGAATAATATCAATAAATTAGTTACATGATATAAGAAGGTATGCGATCCGTTCTCTGACAGGATTGTTATTTTTTTCTTACCTAACTTCTAACGTCGCGTCACCACCGGTGTTGCCGCGAGCTATCCGTAGAATCGCCACAAAGTAAAGACGAAAATAGAAATTATTTTTTAATCTGTCATCATACAAACTGAGCGGCAGTGTGATCACTTTAATATGATAATTTCATAAGTTATTTTCATATTATTTCAACTATGCGCTAATATTTCATTTTTATAAATACTCAACCAGATTTTTGATAGGATATAACTTTACAACTCTCTTTGTATTGATACGCAAGTTAAGAAATTAAATATTTTATAACTAAAAATGTAGATTTATAGATATATAAATACTGAAGCAAAAAACAAAAAGGTATTAGTAAAAAGATTGATTGATTGCTTTCAACAATAAGGCCGCTTGATTGAAATTATACATGTGTTTACTGTAATTTGTAAATCCCATCAAAAACATAAATGTGAAATGATAGCCGAGTTTAATATTTGTAAATACGACAAAAGAGATGAGATCTATATACTGAAATGTATTTATAACAATATAAAATATCATTTCTTATTTAAAGATTACTGTAGCCTGTTTGGCCAGTTCTCATACCAATTATTATGTAAATAGATGTTTAGAACTTGCGAAGGCTACAGTATATTTCGTATTTACTGTATGTTACAAATAAGAAAATGATATTTTATATTGTTATTCTATCTATTTACATACCTAAAAAATCTTCATTTATGTTTTTTTATGTACTTTTTGTAATATATTACTTATTTATAACTAAATTTACCAAATTATTTTTGATAAATTACTGTATTTTCGTATATTTACGGGGTATAATTGTCTTTTTTTTTTGTGTTATTTTCTATATTTTCTTGTAACTTTTAAATGTTCAAGTGCAATGCCAATTCAGTATCAGGAATTTTTGGGCAAATCGGGGCGGTATAACGTCCACAGATGGTGTTACAATAGAGCTCTCGTGACTTGGATCTAAATTGTTAAGACGTACTCCATCTAAGGTTTTAACTCTGAAGAGTCCAACGTAAACCTGCCCTTTATTAAATATAGAGGAGCCTATGTTGAGAAGAGGACTGCCAAAACTAAGGCCTTGTGATGGATAGTAATAGCATATGTTAAGCAAATACGGAATTGTTCTCTATCAACATATACATTATTTAATGTCTGAAACTTCGTATGTTCGACGATTATGTAACAAATTGACTGTTATCTATGAATTCTCAAGAAAACAATTTGTTACCAATAAGTTCTCATTCTCGAGTTAACTGTACAATATAATTTAAAATTGTTATTAATTTTTGGTTTAAACTATTGTCATACGTATTTACTAAAATAATGTAATAATAATATAATCACAAATATACATATAAGTATAATTTACATAAATGCATAAATCGCAACCTTATAGGTTAGATATCCAGAAACAAAACGTACAGAAATGCCTATTATTTAATAATTATTTATAAAAATAATGATTTTACACTATCGATGTGCGCTAAATATTGAAACAATAATTAATATCTCAGTTAATAACATAATAAATACGAAATTCGACTATTTAGTTATAAGTACGTATATTTTAGACAGAATCTAAATTATAGCAAATGCTCAATGCAATATTTGAAGTTTTAGTTATCGACACTGATGTGAAGGGGTCAACGTAATGATCGACGACAATATTAGTTACCGTCCAGTACAAGATGAGATTTTTAATGTCTCAATCGACGTTTTCATAGAATTTTAGTAATCGTCCAGTATTTAATAGAATTTTGAAAAATTGTAGTAAAATGATAACAATTTACCAGTTTCAGTTGTACAATTAATTTTGATCTATAGTTGATCAGTGATAAAAATGACGATATTAAATAATAATAAGAAATTTGGAACACATATTTATCTCGCAAGTTCAATATAGAACCAAATTTAAGGTTTGTGTAGTTTTTGAGTTATGAGGGGGTCAAAAGTGGCTCCAAATGGTTCGTGTAAATATACACACGGTGCTGCAAGCCAGTTTACTTGAAACTCGGCTTGACACGCTTTTCTATAAAGCATATATACTATATATATTCTCTGTTTTTTAGTATAATATTTTGTGTGACATATCATAAAAATCTTCTGTTTTTTTATGTAAATATATTGTGATTGACAGTGATTAGATTTTTTGTCATGTTATGTTAGAATTCTGAGTATATACTGGTTGCGTTTGACGAAGAAAGCAGCTCAACTGAATCATGAACATATTTAGGATAGTCATGCGCTGCTGGTCATGCGAGTTTGGAATATAATTTATAAATGTTTAAGAAAATATCGTATCCTTACGTACTAATATTATATTCTTTATTGTACTTTAGATACGTTATAATGTATATTTGTTGGTCGCCCAAGGGTCGACATTCGACCACAATTATAAATCTAATTTATGGTTATGGTTCAAATTCAATAGGACTATAGATAAAAAATATTAATCTATAATCAATTTTGTAATTAATCAAGTAGCGTGTGTGTGTCAAATACATGATTGTGTCCGTAACGTTTATTGAATTAATGTATTTTTATGCATAATTTTAAGATAGCTAATAAGAGTAGTAATTTAGGCTACTTTTATTTTAGAAATTGTATTTATTTTAATTTAAAAAAAAAAAAGGAATTTTCCCTGAACAAATTCGCGTGTAACAGCTAATGAATAAAATTTGCGAATCCAATTTATGGATATGTTTTCAGTAAACAGATTTACACTTCATCATACTGACCCGTACAAACACATTTAAATGCATGTCTGATTTCACGAATCGCCGCCTCGGTCGTAAAAATTAGCTGTACATTCGATTTGGTTGCCTCAAAAGGTATAAAATAACAGGTATGCTCAGTCGGCCTGGTGACATAAGGACGAGCACCGAACCGGCGACCCTGGGGTCGGCGACCGCGACTAGCGGGAAGTGGACCTATACTACTATAACCTATAGCCACTTAACGTGTGTCCACAAATGTGAAGAATAGATCAGATTTAGTCAAACTGTGGCCCGCAATTATTTATTACTATTTTTTTATTTTTTACCTAGGACTTCGTCTGCACAAATTTTCTTCCCCTGTTTCATAAGATAACCGGTATTTTCTTTAATAAAAAAATAGCCAATATCCGTTCTTGTAATACGGTCTATCTTCATTGAAAATTTCATTAAAATCCGGGATCAGACTCAGACAGACAGATCAGACAGATAAATCTGACAGAAAGACACACTTCCGCAATTATAATATTAGTGTATGGATTTATATCACTATAATATCTAACACTACAAATTATTGATAGTCCTAATTAATAGTGATAGATATATATCTATATAATTTATGTTATTTTTTTTCATTCATTATTTGTCACTACTTTACAGTATTACACATAAAATATTTTTCATGTGGGAATATTATATATAATATTTTTGTAATGCATGTAGGAATAAAAATGTATGCTTTCATTATTCATAAAATACCTATATACATAAATGCGTAAATTCTTACCAAATTGACCAAGATAAGATTTTTTTATAACACAGGGGACAAACGAGCATACTGATAAATGCGTGAGCACCGGCAACACCTGGGGAATTCAAATTGATCTTTTCTTGAAGGTTTCAATATCGTATCGGTTCGGAAATACCATTGTTAGAAGGTGATTCCACAATTGTGGTTCCACAATGTGTTAGATGACAAGTATAATATTACCTTTTTTTGTCAATTGATTACTATGCAGGACACAAACATTATTTTTTTTAACATTATCGTTTTGAAACTAACCGACTTGCGGACCGTAAAAAGGTAATGTTTGGTAAACACTGGTAAGATCCACGCGTCATATAGGGAAACCGCATACTGTGCGAACTTGACCTAAAATGACTTTAAACGGAAATATTCCATAAAAAGAAAATCAAATTACGCTAATACCGTCAGCAGTCATCTTACAAATTGACATAAAATGCTGGTACTTGCTTGTTACCGTAATGTTCGATATGACCATTTAGAGTAAACATATTGAACCACTCAATTTGTAAGCATAATAAACTACATTATAAAAAGTTGGAACATCAAATTTAATATTTTATTTTAAGACGTTTTCCCCATTGTAGGAATATGTTATGTAATTCTTAATTACTTGTAGTAGTATTGTAGTTTGTGTTGTAGCTAATTTGTTTCAGTTTTTGCAACGAGTCAATTAATAGACTCTCACATCCTCCATAAAAAATTTATTATTCATTAATCGATAATAATCAATGAAATAAAAATTTACGTTTTCCAATCGATTATTTTTACAAAGCCCTATTTTTTAATCTTTTGGCTTTTAATAAAATACCTTTTTTTATAAAAACCTTGAGATTAAAAATTGTACAGGAAGATCGACTTACAATATCGAATAAAATGATAATAAACTAATATTAATGATTATACTATAGAGATTACTATACTAAAACTGTAAAAATATTCATAAGTAAAATTAGATTTGTGTAACCTAATTGTAAAATAATTAGAAAAATCAATTTTTACCATAAATAGTTATTTTTTACCACCTCTGTCACACGGTCTGACGAAATTATATTTTTGTATGAAACACTAAAAATATTTTTATATTGCCGCAGGTCAAGATTTTACGATGTCATTTATATAAAAGTAAAAGTTTTATCTTCATATCGTGCGGCAAGTATTTAATAGCGATGTCAAAGTAAGATCAAAATAATGAACTAACCTAATTACAGATTAGGTATTATTATATGAAATTATATATATATAAAATTCTCGTATTGGTTGCCATACTTCTCCGAAAGTACCGTCCGTTCCGTTTTAATTTCGTCAAAGCACCCATCCGTATTTACAGTGTTACCGAAATGTCTTTTAAGTTAGATATATTCTATATTTTCTTATAGCCGGAAATGCTTAAAGTAAAAAGCAATGTTATTTTCAAACATGACAACACTGATACGGCTTTTGACCGTTTGTTAAGTAAACAGAACTAAAATGGTACCATTCATGTTCAAATTAGTTAAATAAATATTTCATTCACATCTAGTTTGTTACAAAGAATAGAAACTTCATTAACACTTACCTTTCTACTTTAGTTTTTGCTTCAACCTCTGTATTTATGGAGAAGTAGTGCAATCGGACTAGAGATATTTTAAATATATTCTAATAAAAACAAGTTGTCGCCCCGTGGTCCAAATTGGACTATCATTAATTCATATTATAAGTTTGAATATTATAAAGGTTCTTTTGTCAACGACTATAGACAAATAATATTAAAGATAAGCAATATTAATCTATTCTCAATTAGACTACAGACTTTAGCAATAAACAAATATATGCATATATTTATTGATACAATGTATTTTTTATGCATAATTTGATAAAATATTAACATCCTGCACTCCTTCTCTATGTGTTCTATAAGTATATGAAATTTTATATATGTAAAAAGAGGTAGGTACATAGTTTTGCTTCACTTATTAATATATAGATAAAGTAGTAGGATATTTTTATAATGGTAACTAGTGTCCTCTTTGCTAGCTAAAACAATGTCAGGTCAACCTCCGCGCGGTTCTCTATGATAACCATCGTGGTTGATACTTCAAGAATTCGGCACGATATCGCATCGGGCCAGCTGACTTCATGTTCTTCCTATAGTCCCTGCTGGTGTTGTGTCAGCATACACATTTAGGTGGTGCATCATTCTATAATCATTAAAAAATATGTCACAACGCATTTAAGATGGAGTGAACAGAGATATGGTCAACTGTCGACATTTTTGTGACCGTTATATGTACTACATTTCGTAGGATGTATCTATTTGAAAAAAAATAATGGGAGCGAAACTTCCACCGCACCCTGAATTAATTTTGGTTTGTTATACCTCATCGGAGGTCAGAAATATAAATGACTAACAAAGTATTATGATGTCGGTCAAATTCGTTCCCGTGACCTTTAGTCAATAAATCAAGGTAGTAAACCACTAGGCTACGGAGCTCTTAAGTATATATACTGATATATTATAATATATTCCTTGTATACATTGTTCTAGATGATGCTGTTCGCAAACTGTAGTCCACTAAATTTACATACATAGTTGGGCTTATGAATCACAAGAAACATCATATAGTCCTGTTATAATGCGAGGGATGGACCGGTCCACAATTTTGGAATTAAGTCGCTTAGTTTTAGGGTTGCCAACACTACGCAGATCTTTGAACAGGTACGTAATTTTAGGCCTTTGATATGAGGAGATAAAAATATTTCTACTGTAAACTGTATTACTGTAGGTTATTAAAGTTGTGACAAAAGGAGTACTTTCAGTTTTCGTGAATTTTCTTAGACACCTTTCTTGATTTTGATGATTGTTTTTAAAAGAACAAGGATTGAACTACATTGTGATACAGAGTTTATAATTGTGGTGTGTACATATCTTTATTGAAATATGTTCTCTTAACATTATCACGACTATATTGTTTCTCTTGTTAGTTATTAAAATCTGATAGCGTAGATACGAAGTTCGAGAGCCAGTGCTAGAGACTTTTAAATATTTTGCAAACCGTTCGTTTGTAGATCTTTTATTAAAACCTCTATTGTGACAGCCCTGCTTAGTTCATTGTTCGTAATACACAGCGAACCGTTAATTTTAAAGATTTATATGACTCACATGTTATGAAAGCTTATAATAAGAAAGGATATGTAAACACTTTATTTTTAAGTACTTTAAGAGGAAATTATTGTCATATTGCCTTGCTAATATTTCTATAATGTTGGTATGTTTACGTGAATAAATTCTTAAATAAACATTTCCAAGGAAATATTGATTGTAACAAAGTTGATTTCTTCGAAAATCTTCAGGTCTGTATCTTAATTGATGTAATCAGAAGCACTGCGACATCGTGGTGAACATAACACTTAATGATCACATTCTTATATATAAAAATGAAATGTCGTTTGTTAGTCTCACTAATACTGGAGAACGGGTGTATTGACTAATTTTGGTTTTGAAATATTTATAGAACTCAAAAGAAGGTTTAAGTAGTGAGAAAATATGAGGAAATTGCATGAAAAATATGGAAAACCACAATTTTATTTTCCCATAGAAACTGTACCTCATACCTATAAACAGGGTCCATTCAGAAATTTATTGCGTAATTACACTTCAAAAAATCCTATGAAATATTTAGGCGTCAACTAGTAAATATTAAAAGAACATCGTAAAACAAAAAAAATTCTTTATAATATTACTTTAGGCAGAATTTCCATCGACTTTCGATGCAAAATGGAGCATCCAAACTGAATGTTGGCATAAGTTGTATTTATATCAGTTATCTAGTATCTATAACACAAGCTTCGCTTATCTTAGGACTAAATGACGTGGAGTGAATTGTCCAGAGTCCAGGTATATTATTATTTATTATTCTTTTACTAACAGAATATAACAGCAAAAATAAACATTAATTATTAGTAAAATAGTAAATCTACGAGTATATAAAATAGTTTATGACACTCTCTACTTTGTGACGAATTTGCCGCCAACACGCGACCTGTAGCTGTTAGTTTATTATATTGCAATTTTTGAGTCACTACTCGTACATCACAAACAAATATTTTAATTGAATTACAATCGCTGTTTTAATTGTCAAATTTTTCGAGTCTATTAGTTTTTTGTCGGTATTTTAATTACTTCTAAGGAAAATAAGATATAAAATACTGTTGGTAACGTACTGGCCGATTTATTTACGACTCGCAGTGGCAGCATATCAGCTGACAGCTTATCTACTGGAAAGCAGTCTAGCATCACTAAGAACTAAAATGTTTTTTGTATAAAACTGTGACATATTTTTTTTATTAGCATGCATATTTGTTAGTAATAATAATATTAACCGTGGACACAGCGCCATCCAGAGCTTGTTTTATAGTTATTACCCAACTGATATAAATAATTACCTAGATACCTTTTAATATACATAGAAAACATTAATAATATTATTTCAATAGACTATCAGTTATTTGTGTGGTTCGCGCCAAAACCATTAGACTTGCGCAGTGGATATGTTTTTGCATGACATTGTCACTGTGCAGGTCACATGGTGTTAAACTTGTATACCAGTGTCGATTTCTAAAGTTGCAACATGCAACTTTTTAATCATATACTACACAGTCTATGATTATTAGATTTCTTCTTATGTAGTACCTGTATGTCTATATTAGTCATTGAAAAACCATGCTAAAAAAGAAGCACTGTAATTAAACCGTTTACTGCGATTCACACACGGCAACTGATTCATCCTACTTGAGGTGGAATGAGTCAACTTTAAACCTTTCACAATAATTTCGCTATTCTTGAGTTTAAAGCTACCCAAGTAATTACAGCTCAATTAAAAAAAGTAAGGCATGATCTAGTGAACATTTTGCATTTCCCGCGTAAAATTCTTAATTTTTACTCATAATTTTTTAAAAGTATCCATTGCTTATAATATGCATATGTTTAAACTATACCGACGTTCCAAATGCTTCAGATTTAAAATATTTAAAAAACAAAAAACTTCGTTAACTTCTGAACTTTGCAGTTGTAGGTACATGACATTTAATTTTGTTTAGTAGTGTAGGTTCGAAATGCAAATATAGAAGCTAATATTGCCTACCTATCGAAAGACATGGGTAATACTCCGTCATTGTTCCTACGTCGTAGGCATCATTATTTTCCCAGGAAACACGACATGTCGCGACGGTATCAACCGGTAGTCTTACTAACTGCATCGACTCAACAATAGAATTCAGTATTTTCTCATCGTTGAAGCTAATACGAGTTTAGTCAGAATTGCAATAATTTTCATCTTATCTATACCTTATATTTATGGCTTAATTTATAGAGTTTTCTTTGCAATTTTTTTGACTCATTAAAACTCCCCAAAACTTTCTATATTTTATCTAATAACTTATCACAAGCACTTTACTCCCTACATTATTCTTCTATAAATTATTATAAAACCTGATAATTTTGTTCGCGATAGTTCCCGGGACATGTAACCCGGTTGTAAGATTTAGGGGTCCCTTTTCCTACATACCTCAACACTCACTTTCACAGCTCGGGTTTCTCTCTCCGCCTATCCAAATCTGGTAGGAGCCAGTCAGTCAAACTTTTTTTTTTCAGTAATGCAGCTTAAGATACACGTTCTCAATCAGTCGAAGACTATGAAGATGTAGTAAAAGTTACGTAGCGTGTAGAGTGTGATTCTCAGTAGAATCATCTTCTATTTAGGTGGTCCTGATTAGTCATTGGGTACCAGTAACCTACGCCTTCTATGGCGACGTATGTTGTCGGGGACTTTCAGTTGATTAGCCAGCACATTGGTATGATTTACTGGCCGAGTCTTGTATTTGGAACACTGTTTTATCTCTACGGCTACAGAGTTTGTACTGAAAACACGTTCTAATATAGAACCTACTGCAGTTCTAGATAGTAATTTAATTAATTCTCGTACATAGTTATAAAATAAGACTGAGATTTGTTCTGCTACAATTACTGCATAATTAATAGATAATAATGCACATTGGTGCACGCAAGTATACGATTAGTTTTTATGAAAATTTAACTAAAGACTTATTAACACTATTACTCATTATAAATTATTTATTAGTGCGTTATATAACTTACGATTTAGGATTCTTACCATGAGTAAGAAACCTAAATCGTATATAAATGCGAAAGTTTGTGAGTATAGATGCATGTTTGTTACCCTCACGCAAAAACTACTCAACGGATTTTGATGTAAATTTACAGTAATATAGATTATACATCAAAATAAGACATAGACGAATTAGATTAAGTAATTCTGACTTCTAACTCTGAGTCGTCCAAAACTAGGATTAAAATTGAAATAAATTTCTTTTCTACGTACTCTAACAATTGCATTTCTTAAAATACTTCATTTCTTATTTGTAATAGATAAACAACTAATCGGTTTTAAACATTCAATCACCTACATACAGATATTTTAGATAAAAAAATAGAAAGCATATACAGAAAAATATGTAAGAATTGTTAAGAGAAAAATTAAACAACACTGTTTTTTATATTTTACTAGCTACTCGCCCCGGCTTCGCATGGGTGTACATGTATTATATATATAAACCTTCCTCTTGAATCACACTATATTAAAAATAAACCACTTCAAAATCCGCTGCGTAGTTTTAAAAAATTTAAGCATACATAGGGACGGACAGTCAGCGACAGCGACTTTGTTTTATACTATGTAGTGATTACACCTCTATTCTACTCTCTACTAACTATGCATATAATATCTATGTATATATATAATAACGCACCTGTGTGAAGTCAAGGCGGGTCGCTAGTTGTAAATATATTTGATAGTTGCAAAGATAAGCCATACTTTATTGTTGTCTGCATTGTTATTGTAATGTCTGGACGTCCAGATAATGTCAGGGGAGTTGCCCCGTGTTTTATGCGTCGCCCAAACACGAAAGCTCGCCATTGATGTTTCATAAATGATAATAAATGCAGGGAACATATATAAATATCATTATATTTGAGGATTGCGTGTCTGATTATTACGAAAGTAAGGAGATTCTTTATGACGTTGGAATGATAAAGAATGGAGCAGACGTACACGAATAAACATCGTAGGATGGCTGTTGTGTCTCTCATGCATAGCCAGTCTAGAAGACTAAGAAGTCAGTTTTTTTTATCGGACTACTCTAATGCTGTTGGCCGCAGCTGGCCTTTACAGCTTCACCGGACCATAGGAGGCGAGTGCAGATGGCACTCCAAACCAAAGAAAAGACTTATGGAGCAGTTGAAGTCCAACTTTCGCTTAACGGATACGACTTTAGTCTGAGGGTATTCGAATTTCGGCTCAGACCGTCGTAATTTCGATGCCCGTTTGAATTAGAAATCGATCCTACACAGTAATTTTACATGCACATCTTAATCCGGCCTCACATTTTTAGGTTTAAATTCTCCTAACCGACCATTTCCGATAGGCGCCTTTCTCAAGAGGGCGAGGCGTAGACCTAAATGCACCAATAGAATGGTAATCGTATAATACAGCTATACGATTAAATCTAATACTGTCAGACCAGGTTTACAGTAGTCGCATATGTTCAATTCCGTTCTCATTCAATTAACGCATCGCAATTACTAGCTCCTCCAGTTTTGGAAATAAAGTGTGTGTAGAAATGCACCAATCCGAACTGGAGTCAATTTGAATCGAGTATGTGTCTTCGTACTTATCCTTTTAATAGAAACACAGCTTACAAAACTTATTGACGGTAGAAATAGGTAAAATAGAGGCATTCAGACGACTTTGTTCAAAGTCCAAAGTCTACCACGCTATTCTCTTATCAGTGACCTCGTATGCTACACACTTTACTTTGTATAGCACACGCCTCATTAGGACAGAAGTTTAGTGGGCTGACCAGTTTCAAAGTTGATTAATATAGTAATATTCATGAACCATTAATGTTACCAGAAGCCGGAGAATTGTGTCTCGTGAGTCTCATCTCAGGGTTGCCAAAACCCTTAGTCTTGTACGAAGATATAAAGGAAACTGTATCATCATCTACTTCTTCCTTATCCCATTTATTTGAGGTCGGCGTAATATGTTTTTCTCTTCCATTCATGCCTGTTCGCAGTCATTTCGTTTTTTACTCTCTTTCTTACCATATCATCTTGCTGGCATGGATGGACTGTGTCATCCATCAGTAAAACTCGTATATTAGGTTAATCTGAAAAATAACTTTGTACATCATAGTATTAAGACTGATGTTTGTAGTTCGAAAGATCATACAAAATGTACAATAATGGAAATGCTTTCGAATCGAAGGCCACAAATCTCGTATTTGTAAGAGGATCCCCGTAAGATTGGCATCCCAGAAGCGAGAAGAATTGTATGTGAATTGTTGTTGCCAGAACACTTAGCAACGTACGAAGATATAAAAAAAGTGTCGGAATATCGTGTATTAGGTCAATATGGAAAATAACTTCGTACATCATAGTATTATGGCTAATATTCGTAGTTCGAAAGCTCGTATAAATTTGTACGAGAATGGAAATGCTTTCGAATCGAAGGCCATAAATCTCGTATTTGTAAAAGGATCCCAAAACGATTGGCATCCCTGGTCCCGTACGACTAATTGGCTAGGCTAGACGGCCGCTTTGTATATTTTATAAGCAAAACGCTAGGGTCGTGTCAATTCACTTTGTTATTAGTAATGATTGCTTCCTTATATTGATTGCATATTAAAATATCTTCTATTTTAACGCTTAAATGCTGATAATATTAATTTACTTAAATAAATTTAAGAGTCATATTTGAAATTAATAATATCCCTGGACAATTACCACAGTGCCATTTCATTCCGAGCAGAGTTTGTGTTATGGGTACTAGATGACTAATAGATATACCCAGATACTTTCTTGTTCATTCTTCTTGTGATGAAGTAGTAGAATAAAAAAAATATGACTATTCAATTGTGTTTATTTCATTAAAGATTGTTTCTATTTCTATTTTAAATATATACGTAATATATATAAAACTGTCGGAAGTACCACCAACGTTGTAAATCGTAAAACAGTAATGGCACTTATAAAAGGTCCATTATTCATTGAGAGGTTCTTAAAAGTGCACGTAATTGATTGTTTTGTATTAATTATGCTAACTTTGTTATGCTTATTGATCAAATGAGGCACTTGCTCACTTCAGCTGTACCATATACTTAGGCTGGCATATTCCCCTTGTACCCAGTGGAACATGAGTGTATTAGAATTAAGTCAGGTATGTTAGTCCATTTGATTTCCAGGATAATAACTCTCTAGTTATCGTGGGAGTAAGATATCACATAGATCAGTAAGAGATCCCCCCCACTTCTCCATTTATATGCATATTTATATTTTTATTATAAATAATAGCACTATGGAAATTAGCAATGTGTACCATATACTTACATTGACATATTCCACTTGTACCCAGTTGAATATGAGTGTATTAGAATTAGGCCAGGTCTGTTAGACCACTTTGATTTCCAAGATGTTAACTAGAGGGATCACAATTGAACATTATTTAGCAATGTAGCTACTGGGCACTGCTTTTAATCATCCACTCTCTCTTCTTTTATATGTATATTTATGTTTTCATTATTAATAATAGCACTTATGAAAATTATTAATCTGTACCATATCCTAACGCTGACATATTCCACTTGTACCCAGTGTAATAAGAATTAGGTCAGGTCTGTTAGATCATTCTGATTTCCAAGACGACGACACATTTATATTTTTATCTATACACCTATACATATAAACAAAATTGGAGTGCCTGTTTGTAATATTGAAATAACCGTTTTTTACTACATGCATATGAATATATAAATACGGTACATACACCAAAATAACATTTTTTACTATTTTTGTCTGTCTGCCTGTTTGACGGGACTTTTTTAGCTGAGTGACTTAGGTTACTTTTATTTTAAAAGAATAAAGTTATTCCACGCGGACGAAGTCGCGTGTACAGTTAGTTATTAATAATAGCACTGTTGAAAATTAAAAAGCCTATGATGAATAATCAAGTTTGATGTTTGTAAGTACTTATAGAAATCAAGTTATGTGATTGTAACATATTAATTATATGACAATAATAATGTATAATATAATTTATTCTATGGTAATATCTTGTCTTAACTAGAGGCCATGTTACCGTTACCGTTATTTACGAATACCATTATTTAATTATAGAGATATCTATACTAGTTTCTGCGAGCTTTTCCCGTTTCACCAAAGGATCAATATAATTGTATTATCAATTAGCTGACCCCGCGACTTCGTCTGCGTGGAATTTAACTTTATTTTTCTAAAGTAAAAGTAGCCTAAGTTACTCCTTATTACATCAGCTACCTGCCAATAAAAGTCCCGTCAAAATCGGTCGAGCCATTTCAGAGATTAGCCGGAACACACAGACAGACAGACAGAAATGGTAAAAAAAATATTTCGGTGTATGTATCGTATTTATATTCATATGCATATATTAAAAAAAGGTTATGTCAATATTACAAACAGACACTCAAGTTTTATTTATATGTATAGATAATATTTCACCTTTGGTATCGGATACCTGTTGCGAATTAACCCAAGGAGAAAATTAATGTATATTTATACATAAAATATTAATATTCAAACAGGTTATATTGATTGTATTGTAAATATAACAGCTTTTGTTTGACATAAAATAACGGTTATATTTCTTAAGAAGATATAAAGGAGTTGGAGCTCCTTTATACAAATCAAAGAACAGAAATGACAACAAATTAACAATGTACCTACCTCTTCAAATTAATACAAATTGTGACTTTTCATCACTAAAAAATTATTCAATAATATCCTTTAATAATTCTAACTGTTTCCGATACCAAGAAGACTCGCAAGACAGTTAAAAGAGACGTAGGTATAAAAAATGGGTATTAAAATAATATTTATAACATATGTAAAAATATTTACAAAAGGAATGGTGGACAGCTGGCAACACAAAGTGTAAAAAATACGTAATCTCTGAAAGTATATATATGTTCGAAATCAGCTTCTGAATTTGCTGTTTTTTAATAAAAGCAATCATAAACATAGCAACAATATGTAATACACTTTATACTCTAATTACTTTTAAAAATATTATATTAATAAAATTTATATTATGACGAATTTTAATTAAAATGACAACGTTATGTTTTTATTTTTTGGTTTTCTATGTATACAAAATAAAAAAAAAATATATATCTATTTATATCAGTTGTTTATTATCCATAACACAAGCTCTGTTTCGCTTGGGAGTAGATAGCGCTGTGTGAATTGACAAGGGAAAAAATATATATAACAAATAATTTGTATAATATATTTCAAGAGAGATTAAGTAATAAGAATTGCATGTTAGTTGAAAAGAAAACTCTTCCCCACTCTGTGGCAGTGGGAAAAGCGAGTATTTCTTCACTAACACCACAGATAAGATAATATTACTTACAACCACTAAATACACATCGGGTGGACATCACGTAACTAGTAATAACATTTTACAAGTTTCCAAGCCAAAGGGAGAATACACGCCAACTAACTAGCTCTCGGCAACCCCGCCCACACTCCCGGCTTGTGTGGTCACTCAACTTTACTTTTTTACTTAGGCAACACACTCGAAAGTGCCAACACTTCAGCTCGTCTCGATGTCTGTTTACGCCATCCTCAAATTCTTAAAAGCCTTCGACAGTGATCTTGTGCATACGTCATGTACGTAAACTATTGTATTGAAGTCATCAAGTGGAAAAATTTAATTGATTTATCATATATTGGAAATTAACTTTTAAATTAATTCATGGCAATAATAATTTATGCACGGGATTTTCACTTATTGTTAGACATAGACACCTATATAAGTACACAATGTAAATATATTGGCTATTAAAAAAATCTGTTCAGTTTCTTGCCAGTTCTGAAAATGGTATCTATGTCCTTACTGAACGGGACAGTACGGAAAAAAAAATATGCAAAAAATTTACGATTATAAGCGGCTAAAATGTCCTATATGAATAATTTATTTTTGATTTGATTTCATTTAAATTATAAAAGAAAATGGACAAGAACTTAACTCTGTGGAGTAGTAAAACTAGCTATACCCCATGGCGATGTTTGCGTAGAATATAGCCTACTTGACTTGCCTATAATTTAGCTTGCTATATTGGAAAGACGTATAAAAATCCGTGCAGTATTATATACATAGCTATAAATATTAGTATTATATTATAAATAGTATTATATATATATATATACCATAAATATATAAATAAAAAAAAAATACTGCTAATGATATACTCCACAAAGTGCAACGTCATTCGTGTCTGCATGGAATACAGCCTATGTGACTCGCCTATAATGTAGCTTTCTATATGTAAAATAGTTACAAAAATTGGTGTAGTATAAATTAGTAAACGAAGAAAAATACTGTAAATGAAATGCAACTGCATCGTCATTCGTAAATCTAGTTTCAATCGTCAAGTTAATTAGTTCATAGAGTTTTTTTTTTCTTACAGATGATAATGGAATGGTGCATTGCCTGCGCTAACGGTTTACGCTGGCGGGGCACCAGTGGAGGATGATAGGATGAACATGAAGTCAGGTCAGTTAACCCAACTTAACAAATCATCAGGAATTTATCACGATGGTTTCCAGGGGGAACCGCGTGGAGGTCAATCTGACATGGTACATTGCTAGCAATGGGATCATTAGTCCACATTACTAACCCTACCCTTCGAGTTAGATTTATAGAATTCCTCAATTCCCGCGCATATAAAATATATTTAAGTAACATAAAACTATATTATATTATTTGTAAATATTTAATTGTTTTGAGAACACAACGTTATTTTTTATTATTATTTCAGTTACTTTTGAACTACTTCTAGTTATTCCTAACGTAATAATAAAGTATAGGTATTGTTTAATTTTGTCATTTGTCAAATTTCTCACGGCCACTTTTTTAAATCTCAAGTTGTAACGGTGTGAATCTACCTACTTACGATTTACTTATACTTGAATACAGTTTACAGAGCAAATATTGCTACGAGATCTAGAAATCATACGCTTAATAGTATACTTTATAAACTCTAAAATTAGAAATATTGAATAATCGACTTTAATCGGTATAACTTTAAAGTTGTGTTACCAATATTTTTAATTTTGAGAAATATTCAAATTATTTATATATTTATATAAATAATTTATTAATAAAAGTATTTTACATCGATAAAATATAAATAAATATGAATAGGAATAATTATTATCCGACAGCTCTGATATTTTTTTTTAAATAAAAATAATTTTAAGAAGTACTTTAGCTTGCCACCAGTATTATTTAAGATAATATAGAAGACAAGATACGAGGCTTTAAATGGAATCAATTTGACCTATGTATTAAGTTATTTAATATAACCTACAACGACTTGTAGGTACATTATTAAAATAGTGCTTCTATACTGGATCGATCCGTGTTCATTCTATTTACGGTTCCATGTTTCGTACCAGTGTCTGTGTTGAAGACTAGCTGTACTTGCGATTTCGTCCGCGTGGAAATTAACAAAAAAGTTAATTTCTCTAAAATAAAAGTAGCCGAAGTTACTCCTTATTACATCAGCTACCTGCCAATAAAAGTTCCGTCAAAATCGGTCTAGGCATTTCAGAGATTAGCTGGAACAAACAGAGAAATAGACAGACAAACATTGTAAAAAAAATATTTTGGTGTGTGTACCGTATATATGTATGTAATATACCGTATGTAGTAAAAAATGGTTATTTCAATATTACAAACAGACACTCCAATTTTATTTATATGAATGTATAGATCAGAGTTGAATGTAAAATCCCACTTCATATGTATTATGCGGACCGCGATGAACCGAACCTCGGACCCCCAAATATATGAAACATCATCCTCAAAGATGAATAGTTTACTCAAAAGACACATTTCAAATTTGCTGTTCATCTCGAGTAGTACCAAACTATAAAGAACTGGCTCAAGCTTGTCGATGTAGTTTTGCACATTAATCTTGTCTTTTATAATTCAAAATTTGAATTTTACCCAAATTAAAAAAAAGGTAGTACATAATTATTATCAGTTGTTTTTTTCTTGACCTTGATAAAATTTTTCCTCACTATCCTAGCCTCACCTAAAAATTCTTGCCGACAACGAGGTAGGGTAACCGTTTACCATCAGATAGGCTGTATGCTTGTATGCGACCATCTTAGAATAAAAAAAAATATAGTAAATATAATAGTTATTATCAGAATCAATCAAATATAATTGATATTGAAAAGTACATATTTTCGTGTCGGCCGGAAACAAACTCGCGACCTGTAGACTTGAGAACCACTAAGCTACAGCAGCCTCATTGAATAGTAATTGGAAAAGTAAGTAAATCTCGATAAAACTTTCTTATCAATCGAGGTATGTATTTATAGTTTCAACAATTTCACAACAGGGCTAGCACAACTCGTCCAGAACTAATATACAAACATGAAAAGGAAAGCCGGCGCCTAGAAAGCTTCATGAATATCATAACGGTTAATCACTACTTTTTATGGTTCCCTAGTCAACAATATCGTTTCAATATGACGGACTCAGTGATCAGTGGTTTAACACACTGCCTTAATTCCAATGGTCGCGGATTCGATTCCTTACACAGTAGAAACATTTGTATTCATTAGTATTATATTATTATTTGTAATTATCTGGGAGTTTTCTAAATAAATATATTTATATTATGTATGCATTTAGAAATGATTTCTGTAATTATTTATGTATATATATTAGTTGTCTAGTACCCATAACATAAGTTCGGGGTGTGTTAGTAATAGGGGCTAGTGACTCCATTGCACGCACTGCATCACGTTAAGTCGACGCGCGGTTCCCCCTGAAAATCGTTGTGAATTCCTGGTTATATAATCGCGATGGGCAAACTGATTTAACTTTAAACTCATCCTATCACTCCCTATCCTATATCACTGGTGCCATATATGGTACACTGCTAAGAAACGGCAGTAGTTCCCATGACTAACAGTCAGCTTTTAAAGGAAGCCATCAATACATTTGAATAAATAACGAATTAATAGAATAGCTTGTAGTTATTGTTATTAGTTAACAGTGCAGTAGTAAAAAAAATACAGTAGAGAAAATAACCTAAGAGCAAAAATTAACATAGAAACCTAACAACTTTCGAAATGACACTAGTATATGAATCTTTTCTAATTCGTTACTAAGACATAATACTAAGACATATAAGTAAAAATATAACAAATGTTTAGCATTAATTCTCACCTATTTCTGCTACGAAACAGTTTGCTGTGTGACGGTGGAAAATTGAGATAAGGCAGATCACACGATATCCGTATCGTGGCATGACGTCGTAGTATACCGGAATACAAATACGAAAAACGTAAGAAAAATACCAAGAAGATCACATGATGATGAGTGTCAAAAAAATAAACCAGATTTCTATGTTCTTTATTGACATGCAAAAAAATTTTAGAAAATTAAAAGTTTATAAAGCATAATTTTGAAAAATACCAATTTTAAAAATCCTTTCCAATATCTAAAGCTACATCAATTGTACATTATCGATAATCAAGTAAGTCATCGTCATTATAATATTAGTTCTATATATACAATTCCTTACTTGAACGGTTTATTAAATGTTTGAACTTTATAAAATGTCGTATAAAACACTTCCTTTGTAAAATAGCTTATTATGAAATTGACCTAAATGATAATAATGTTTTTGTAGAAAAAACTTAAAATTCATAACGCTGACAATATTATCTGATTGCACTAAGACTGCGTGCTTAATGGTTTCTATATTGATTATCGTATGCCTCTTACTTGTTATTGTGTAATTAAATCTTAAATACAATTATTCTAAAGAGCAACACACAAGTTTTTTGCTCATTCTTCTTGTGATGAATCTGCGTTCTGAATGAGTGGTATAATAATGGAATATGACTATTCAAAAGTGCTTGTATTGAGTTTATTTGAACAAAGATTATTTCTATTTTTATTTCTACCTACCAGTGCAAAGCGAGGGCGTGTCTTTTATTCCATGACATTCATAAAAAAATCTCATTTTAAAAATATTCTTTAGCTGATTTATGTAAAGTAATCTCTCTAATCCAATTCATTTTACTTTCTAAATATTAATTAAGATTTAACAAAAATACCTAATGTTCGATAAAAAATCAAATATATGTTTTTTAACTCGATATGTATTTCACAAAAATGGAGAAAGTTTTGTAAGAATTTGTTCATAATTTTGCTCCTGCCTAGCTTTTTGTCCGCATGAATATTCTAAATTCTTATTTATATACGACTTTTATACAATTTAGAGAATTTCATAAGACTCATTTGTTAAATACATATTAATTAAATTTAATAATAGTAGAAAAGTCATACGTTTAGATCAATTTGCGATTATTGCAATTATATGAAGCCGAAGCAACTCGCTAGTTGTTAGTTTGTAATACTTTATTGTATAATAAGTTATGTATAAAAAGACATAATTGATTTGTAGAATAAATAGTGGCGGACTTATCCCAAAAGAGAGATTTCTTCCAGTCACCAGGTCGCTAGTAATTATACTGTTTGTTATTTTGTAATATTATCTTATCTGTGGTTTGTACGAATGGACAAGACACAGAGTCCTATCATGTACATAATAAACATGATATTGACTGGTTATTTTTTTATAATATATTACAACGAACCGTTACCGCACGGCTGCTAAAACGACAACCGGTTGTCGATATGCGTTTTTAAGCAGTATAAAATAACTACTTAAAAATGCATATCGAACATGGTCGTAGTATCTGCGATAAATGACAGACTGATTATGTTTTACTTATCTAAATCACAGGAAATTGTATTTTATACATCTGTAATGCGAAACAAACCGACAGGTCATGAGATGGTTAAGCCTTTTTTGCATATGGGATTATTGATTCATAATAATCTTACTTGATATTATAAACCGCGAAAGTTTGTGAGTACGGATGCGTAAATAGACGGATGTTTGTTACTGTTTCACGCAAAAACTACTGAATGGATTTTAATGAAACTTTACAATACACTTTATGTATCAGAATAATACATATATTAAATTTCAAATGGGGAAAATGTAGGGACAGCTAGTATAGTATAGTATATTCACGGCAATTCACACAGCGCCATCTAGTCCCAAGTTAAGCTGAGCTTATGTCATGGGTACTAGACAAGTGATATAAATACCTATATAATATATATAAATACCTATAATAGATATTTTTATATAGTATTGCTTAATAGCAATACTTATGATACAAATAAATCTTTAATTTTGTACATACATATATACAAAAATTCTAAAAAAATATTTTTTCCTCATTAATATTATACCGTTTTTTGGATTATTATTTCTTCATTTATTATATTATGTCTACGCATAACATTAATTAATACGAACAATATGACAGGATACAGTCAGTATTTACTCCTAATATAAATTATGAATGAGTTAACTAATTTGGGTAGGAAATTGTAGTAAAATTTTTATTGTGATTTATCGAGCGGTAATACCTACCAAAAATCTTATGAATATTATAATCAACTATTAGTAATTTGTTTATTTCTAAACTGTTTTCTATTATAAAATTTATAATATTTTGTTAATAAATTTCTAGAAAACTAACTCATAATATTTGTTGTATTATAAAAAAAAATGTAATGTTTGATTTATTTATATTTAACACAATTTGCAGGAAAAGTTGCTTCAAAAAAATTCTAATGAGTTTATGCGGACAATAAATTACTATTAATACTTAATTTCTAAGATTTTCAATTTAAATTGAATACTTACTGTCTTTCACTTTACGACAAGTATTTTCCTCGTGCAAAATATTTGAAAGCTTACAAGTGCATTTTTATGTTATTGTATTAAATTTATACTGAATGCATAATTTAAGTATTTGATATGTGAATTCAAAGTTTTCTCGGTATTACACGACTGTGGGTTGAATAAACAATAACAAGCTGTAGTACATTGACGTTAATATAAGTATTAATGTAACTTTAAAGATGCAATGGCACCAATACGTCACACCTACATACACACAATGTTTATAGGTTACGGTGCATGTTTCTAACATACTCTTATGTGCATTGGATTCTATTCTAACCATTATTATCATGCTGATAGAGTAATTTAGGATTCATGTTTCTTTATGTAATTAGAGTTGAGGAAACAAGCTGTCGCCCACCAAAACCAGGCAACCGGTGGTTTTGGTGGCAGCAGTTTATTTCCTCACAAATTTGTACTTTAGCGTTAAATTTAACATTGCCCAAATAGTTCTGTTCCACTGTAAATTATGTAAACGTTTTTGTGGACAAAGTAAATATATTATTATTATACTCTCCTTTTCACAGCAAAACTACTGATTAGTACAGAGGACGGGACATGCCAAGTTACTATTACTGTCATTATTATTTAATATACATGTACAGCAATACGAACACCACGTTATTATGTGACACCCGTGATACTACTCATGCGTTGATATTCCAGAGGACTATGATGTCATGCCTCTTATCGAAAAATTTCACTGTCTACAACTAACAGTAGGCTTAATAGGTTAGACTGAGGTGCCCATGCAGATGACTTTGTTCAAAGTCTACTCCGGTGAAACAAATAAATTTTTTTACTTACTTAAGTTTACTTACTTTTTAAGAATACTATTTCTTTGATGTATCTACTCTCTCTATTTTAAGTTAAGTATTTTTGATCATAATAAAGTTATTAAGATCATAATAAGGTATATATATGTACGTATTAGGTGTGGTAACTGTAAAATAAAAAAGAAAACATTCTTATGGATGGATACATCCAACTCTTGCAACTTTTTACTACTTGTCTGTCCAAAATAAATTGATAAGAGTCCAATAAAATGGCCAAAATAAATATATGGCTACTTAATTTATTATTATTTACTTGATTTCTCACTTTTACAGCCTATAATTGTCCTAAAAAGGTACCTAATATATTCTTCTAAATAACTACCTAAATAATAAGATTGTTTAACTTATTTTCGATTATGGAGAATTAGATAAACATAATTAAGGTTCGTTCACCTTTTGTTTTGATACAGGTGTTAGTTTTACGACGTAATCACATACATACCTACGCAGGACAATAAAATAGTCCGTTACGATTTACAAAATTTAAACATGATTGAATAGCAAATAGTTCAATGGTCTCACGATTCGGTTTTTGCCACAGATTAATACTATAATACCACTGATAGATATGAATTGTCTATGACACGTGTCTATGAATCGTGATATAAGATACATAATACCACTGATACTGACGTGTCATAGACATTTCGTCTAATTGTCTATGACACGTCAATAAATGTGATTTAAAATATTTTTTATATGACTGAAATGGCAAACGATATAGTAAAGTTAAAATCTTATCTTAATAAACGCGAAAGTTTGTAAATATGGATGGGTGTTTGTTACTGTTTCACGCAAAATCTACTGAACGGATTTTGATGAAACTTACAGTAATATAGCTTAAACATCAGTATAACGTATAGGCTATTATTTAAAAGGATATTAAGCAAATTAGGCGAAATATAATGATAAATGTTGCAGACGAAGATGTGCGGGTCAGCTAGTTTAACATAAATAAATATATAACCCATGACAATTAACACGGCGCCATCTAGTTCCACGGCAAGGAGAGCTTGTGTTATGGATACTAGACTACTGATATAAATATGTTTTTGTAAATACGTATAAGTTTTACAAAAAAATATTTACATAAGTATAAGTTTTTTTGGTGGCTACCAGATTTGAACTCACGACCACGTTAGCAAACCACTAGGCTACGACGCTAATCTACAATCCTTATTGCTATCTATCTAACAATCTACTTTGAAACTAAAGAAATTAATGGTTTTAAACATAGTATTTGATCAAACATATTTATGAAGCTGTCCATACTTAATATGTATAACCAAAACATTTCTAAGTACAATGAACGATTACGTTATCTTTAAGCTATTAAATATAATCGTATTTTTCGTTAATTACAAGTACTAATATACTAATAACAAGTACAACGGTACTCGATATAAACATTCTTGGTTCATTTGCTATAAAATTTTATTGCTAATTTGTTCCCAGCCTACGACTGTGTCAAGAGAAACACCGCTAAACCTGACCAATACGCTTTTGGCCTATTGTGCCAGTCTAGATAATGCTTAGAAATGCAATTAGTACAGCCGTTTGCATAACAACATTTCTGACTGCCTCGGTGGTCTAGCGGTTTAGCACCTTACTTCCGTTGGTCGCGGTTTCGATTCCTCGCACGGTACAAATACGAGTATTAAATTATAGTATTCATGAGTATGACTGTTTGTATCAAAATATCTAGTAATTATATTATTTCTGTGTCTATATGATACACATATTTACAAAAAAAATCTATATCCAGTGCTAATAACACAAGCTCTGCTTAGCTTGGGACTAGATGGCGCTTTGTGAATTCTCCTGAGACATTATTAAACTGTATGTATGTATAGACGATGACTATTTACCATAAGGTGCACCGTAAGTCTATAAGTCTATTTATCACTCCAGTTGTATAAAACATAATCTATATATTAATACGTGAAGCAAAAACATTACACCCCGCTTCACGAAAATTGCGCTGACGGAGGAATATGTAATTTGGACACTTACGGCCTTATTACAAAAAGATAAATCTGGTTTAGCACTAGTAATAAACCATTCACCAATGTATTCCTTATTACAAAATGAAGTTTATCTCTAAATCGTGATTCGTCTATGGTCTAAAGTTAGACCTGCGATGCCCCTAGTTTAACAGTGATCTAAATGCAAAAATACAAACTCCATTTTAAAAATTCTATTGTTAGTTGTAGTTTTTGGAAAAATATTTTAACTAAATTAAAAATATATTAACTAAAAATATTTAAAGCAAATTTTACGACAATAAAAACATATAAAAGACGTTAATTGTTATTTTTTCACTCATTTGACTTTGAAATAGTCATCATTCGAACGATCCAATAAAAATATCTCGTCGTTCCTTTTCTCCGTATAGGACTCCTACTAATAATTTAAAACTGATTTTCAGCCTAATAGTACATTAATAAATATTATATATTAATGAAATAGTTATAATGAAGACATAGATAAATAGAAATAAATTTATTTTTAGTTTATACATTTTTCTTTGAACTAATATAATTTTGATCTTTTCAGTTTTCTGATAAAATGGAACGTAATTGTACGGTGACAGACATGAGTGACTGATTTCTGTATGGAATACATAATGAACGATTTAACTGTAGTACTATGTAGTCCTCTGTTAGATCTGGATTCGTAATAATGTTAGGTTTATTCCAAGTATTAACTTTAGGAATGGTTTAAACCACGACCATTTAGACCACGTTTCGTCCGAGTTTTAACAGATTTTTTGTAATAAGACCGTTATAGTTTATGTAGAGAAAGAGTGCAATTTCAAATTCAAATTTTTTAATTATACATAACAAATACTTTAATTTTAATTATAAATAAAAAAACACTATACTTACATACATGTATATGACACACACACGCATATATACTCTTTTATTAATTGTTAACGTCCGTGGTCGAATTTCGACCACTAGTTCATATAAAAACCCAACAGCAAAGGTGTACGGTCACCCATCAAGAATGCGTTTACCTAACATTCGTAATGTAATCCATCTTGAAAATGAGACCCATTTTGGTATATACCGTTAATACTGCATATTATTTCAACATAATTATTATACCGCACCACGCACCATCAATTTGTGTAAACGCTCGTTCCAAGTAAACAAACTCCATGGCCAAACGCAAACACAGACGGAGAAATATGTTCAGATCATATTTATTAGTTACTTAAATCTATACAAATAAATAAAACTTTAAGTGTTCGTTTGTAATTTCAAATTAACAGCTTTTCACTAAACGCATATGAAAGTATGTACGTACTTATGTACATCAAAAAAAGTTGTAATTTTTTGTCTATCTGTTTGTTCTTGTTAGTCTCTGAAACGACTGGGCCAATTTTGACAGGACTTTCACTCGAAGATAGCTAATATTATATAGAGTAACATAGGCTTAGTTATTTTAGAAATGTTATTTATTTTATTAATAAAAGAAAGTTAAATTTCTTTGTAAAATTGATAATAATTTAATTGCTCAAAAACACAGTACATAAGATGACAATTAAACCATAAGATCATGTATTTTGTCATAACAATGCCGTGCAAAATAATATTGTTTGAAAATTATACACAAGTAATCTACAAAGACAATAAATAATAATAATAACGATGGTAAATTAGGATCTCTCCAGTCGATACTTATACGAGTCTAGTATCAAGTATCAATAAAAAAATGGAAACAAAAAATTTGAATTTAAAGTTGAATAAAAAAAGATTTTTATTTAATTGAAATGGCAGGATAAGAGGCATGACATTTTAGACCTGTGGAATGGCAACGCATTATCGTATCACGTCTGTCACATGATAACGTAATGTCGATAGTGCTGTTCATGTAAGTGACGGTAACTGCTTACCATCAGATGGAAGTTCGTTCCAATAAATTTAAAAAGATTATACCTACATGTGTATATAACAGTTTTTGTATCCACTTCCTGAAATTTCAATACTTTAAATTTCTCTAACAGATTTATGAAACAACTACTTGGCACTAGTTGTACATAGAGTTTCGTCTTAACTTTTATTGGTTCGCGAGTTATCGTATACTCTAAGACTTTGGCTACGATTGTTTTTGCCTATCTTGTTTTTATTAACTCTATTATCAAAACAATGAAACAATGCAAAAGATTTTCAAAAGAATTTCTGCTACTGCAGAATACTAATTTGAAATTAGAATATCTGTTATTAATAGGGGCTTAAGAAACGTCGAATTAATACCCCAGGCGTGTCAGGGCAGACTGTACTGGCGAAGATTGACCTGACGGGCGGACTTCAATAATATGGTATTACAGTCATGCAAAAAAAGAAACAAATAATACTAATTTCTAATAATACAAAATTCATTTGTATATGATACCAAAAACTAATTCACACATATATTATTATAGTATATAATAATAATAACCCAGGATAATTTAACATCTAGTGGGACTAGATGTTAAATTGGGTGTTAAAGCTTAGCTTAGCGGAACAGTTATTTGTCAGTTTTTCCCATCTGGAGTAGCTTGCCAAACTAGAACGAAAGGGTTGTGATAACAAATAAAACGTGCATAACAAGCCAAAAGGTTTTATGTACTCGTAAATAAATGAGTTTGAGCTTTGAGTATATATTAAAATGATTATCATACATCTCTATTTATAAAATTGTTTGTCCTGTCTGAATATCACCTCACAGTCAACACTACTACTAAGTATATATATTAGATAAATAAAAGACTATAAGTGGCTTGTACTCTACAGGTTTCGCCGTTAAGAAATTTATATTTTTTCATACCGACTCACTAACACCACATATGCGAAGCTGCGGGCAACAACTAGTTTCAGCTATTATTCCCACAAGTTACGTTGACCGTTAACCTTGTAATATTTGCTAAGCACGTCACAATTCTCAAATGTGGGTCGCATTATTTATTGGCCGATTGTGCTGCAAATATGGAATAAGTTGAGCTCCCACGCACGTATCTCACACTGTGAGAAATGGCGTGTTTGATTTCAGATTTGGAGTGTTTGACCATTATTTAGTTGAGATGACGTTAGAATGCACTTTCTAAATAATGGATTTTGTATAAATAATGACATTTTATTTATGAACTGTCGCTTTATATAGCTTTATATATAAGCTGACCCGCGCAACTTCGACTGCATTACATTTCCTTATTTTTCATTGCAGCTCATGTGGTCGCAGGGAGACTTTCTAAATAATGGATTTTGTATAAATAATGACATTTTATTTATGAATTGTCGCTTTATATAGCTTTATATACAAGCTGACCCGCGCGACTTCGACTGCATTACATTTCCTTATTTTTCATTGCAGCTCATGTGGTCGCAGGGAGACTTTCTAAATAATGGAATTTGTATAAATAATGACATTTTATTTATGAACTGTCGCTTTATATACAAGCTGACCCGCGCGACTTCGACTGCATTACATTTCCTTATTTTTCATTGCAGCTCATGTTGGTCGCAGGGAGACTTTCTAAATAATGGATTTTGTATTTTATTTATGAACTGTCGTTTTATCAAGCTGATCCGCGCCACTTCGTCTACGTTACATTTTTCATTGCAACTCCGCTCTTTTCATTGCAATTCGTCACAGGTGATAATATTTTATTTTAAATCTAATCCTATTGATCCGATACCTGGATTATCGATTACTCGAACATCCAAACTCTTTATAATCTCTCTATAAACTCTTGTGATAATCTACCTTCATGTTAAAACATTAAGAGATTAAGATCCGTTCAGCAGTTTCAGCCATGAAAAGGTAACAAAGAAACGACGAGTTCGACGAGTTCGAACTCATGATCTTACGGCCTAAGGCGGATAGTAAGCCACCGCGCTCTCATTTTAATTAGTAGGTAATTCGGTTATTACCGCGAACAAAACATATGTGTGTTTAAAATCGCGTGTAATCGCGTGTTGATGTGACGATTATCATCAGATTTCCATGAAGTAATCCATAATAGAAATTTACATACTTTTTACATGTTCACAACACGACTATTTGTCATACTTGGAAATCATTGCATCTCGACGATTGGCAGGAATTACGCTTTCAGTTCCGAGTGATTATTATCGAAGTTATTTTATGTTAAAAACGTTAATAGCATAAATTATTCGCGTATTTTTATAGTGTTCTTCCTTAACTGATTGAATAATGACAAATAAATATACCTAATAATAACCTTGGATAATTAACACAGTTCCAAGCTAAGCAGAGCAAATGGACAACTGATAAAAATACTGAAGTACATTTTTGTGACTAATATTTTTACAGTAATTGTTTCAATTAAAAGAAATGTACGTACCAAGTACTACAAAGATAAATCATAATTACATCTCAACAGTTTCATGCACCATGGAACGGTGAAGTTAAAAAGAGATAAACGCTATCCTTTTTCATTAGAAGACATCTGACAGATGACGAGAGTCATTGATGATTTGTATCTGTCAACATAATTATACCCCACGTCCAGGGTTCGCGGAAACCGAGGCCACACGCGACAATCAAACTGAGAACTCAAACATGAAAGAAACCGACTTTAGACCGACTTTTTTCTTCCATTCATATAGACGGCCTGGGTGGTGAAGCGATTTAGGGAGTGCCCTATATCCCATGATCGCGGGTTCGATTCCTCGCACGGTACTACAATTTCTATTCATGAATATTGGTTTGAATGTTCTATGTGGTATAATATGTATGCTGATTTATTTTTATTTATAAAAAATATATTTAAGTATTCCTATTTGTTGTTTAGTAAAACTAGTAGAAAATGTGCAGTCTCTGCTTAGTTTGGATGGCCCTGTGTGATTTTTATTAATGATAATGTAATGTAGAAACGAAGCTAGTAAGGAACCAGTGGAGAATGATATGATGAGGAAGTTAAAATCACCAATGGACTATAGGTGACAAATTCACCAGGAATTGACCACGTTGATTTCCAGAGGAGATTGTGTGGAGGTTGAAGTTAGTGTATATTGATTTTTGGGGGTTTTGGGGGCTCTTGTCCCCATTACTAACAATCCTTTCGCGCCACCAGTGTGCCTTGTCCACCGTTTGTTTTTTTATTGTTGTTTGCATCTAAAATCATCATGTATTTATAATAATTTATTCTTGCTTGATTATTATCCGAAGAAAACTGGTTCATACATTGCTGATTTATTGGCTTCATTACCCACATTAATAACTTGAAATCTTTATAAATGTTAAGTACAGAGGACGATCAAGCTTTACAAATTTGAGGTTATTAAGAACGAATGCTGGTTGGAGAATTACGTGTCGTAAATACAATTGCTAGATAGTTCTATGAATGGGAATTCTTAGATACGACTAGGGATGTGAGCATATATTGGTTTATGGAAAAAATCGATTTTTCTATAATAATTGAATTGAATATTCCAAATAATCGATTTATTTTTATAATAGAAGTTTTTTCATTCAATGTTGTTGTAAAATAACAAGGACACAACAAAAATAACAAGTACAACCCAAATTTTAGGACTTTAGTCACGAGGTTCCTAAACAAAAACATGTGTATAAAATTATATATACAGGTTTATTCTTAGTGTAGGTACTAGAGTATGATGTGTAATGTGAAAATGGAAGAGATAAATTATTGTTATTAAAATAATAATCGATTATTATTAAAATATATATATATTTATTTCATCGATTCTTATGCTAACAAAAATAATTGACATTTTATACAGAATGTTCATCCCTAAATACGACTCGCAATATGCTACGACTGCCAAGCCAAGCTTAGTTTCTAAATGCGGTTTTATTTTATAATAGCATTGTCTCCTTATGCCGGGACCATACTTATTCGAATAGCCATACTTGGGAATTTATTCCCCGCTATAATGCAGTATGTAACAGGAATTCAATTATCCAAGCTAATGTATACCTCCAAACATTATAAATATAATGACGGCCACGGTGGTCTAGCGGTTTAGCACATCGCTTTATTTCCCATGGTTGCAGGTTCGATTCCTCGCACGGTGCAAATATTTGTATTCATAAGTATGATTCTTTGTATCTGTCAGGATGTTTTCTATGTATATTATACATGTATTTATTAAAAAAAATCAAGTATTTACATTAGTTGTCTAGTACCCATACATAAGTTCTGCTTAGCTTTGGACTAGATAACGTTGTATGAGTTGTCTAGGAATATTATTATTATAAATTCCATAATTATAAATGCGAAAATGTGTCTGTTTATTTGCTATTTCACAACTTGATTGACATAGGCTATTTTTTCTCAAATAAAACCAGACGAAGTTGTGGTTAACACTTAGTATTTGATTTTTTACTATTATTTAAATGAATTTTACAATTTTGTACCCTTTTCAATACATGTATGTATTACCTTTGGAATTTATTCAATGTATAGTAGTAAGTTTATTAAATTTCCGTCCATAGTTATAAAAAATATTTAATATTAATAAATATTTCTTTTTTTACTTTTCACTTTACTTTCTAATATTAGTACAGATTACCTTATAAACGTTAGAAAAATACCATTCCCATATATCTTGTACATTTTTAATCTGTAAATACATGCAGTGTACCTAATTGCGTAGCCCAGAGATATGAAAAAATCGCAGTTCTCGCATTAACTAAGCGGAAATGGATAAAAAACAGGATTCGGTCGAGCAGTTCTGAGCAGGAATATGGGTTTAATGATCACAGCTATTATGACTCGTGAATAAATTAGCAACCTTCGTGATATTATGCCACCTCACAGGGTTCATTTATGTTGAACGTTATGTCTATTGACAATGTCTATTACATAGTAACTGATCCCATGACATTAGAAATGCGATAGTATGTAGTAATAGTAGATATATTTATTGGAATGGGTATAAAAATTTACAAAAAATTACCAAAGAATATACTGGAATTTAAATAAATTTAATGAATGAATGAATGAAACTCTTTATTGTTCCTCTCACAGAAAATACAATTTTGTATAAAATGATAAAAAAAAAAAAACAAACAAGACAAAGAGGTTTAAAACCTATGTCAAATCATATTTATTGAAATCTTATTACTAATCACCATCCATTGAAAAAAAAATACGATGGTATATTTTTTTTTTGAGAACCGTTTTTAATGAAATAAATATTATAGATTGCTTGATATACGATAAAAAGAATATATAAAAAAGGCTAAGGTAGCGGTTTACCATCAGATGAACTAGGGTCCATCTGATGCTTGTTTGCCACCATCGTGGTTTTAAAAAAAATGACATCTGTATCAAAAGTAGATACAACGCGACATATTTATTTTCTAAGTATTAAATGTAAGAGTACCGATGTTTGTAATAATTGTAATTATTTATACTAGCTGTTACTCGCGACTTTGTTTGCTTTTTTAAACATAGCATACATTCGTTATTTTGATATCTAGTCATCTTCATGTGAAATTAAATTAAGATCCCTACAGCCATTTTGTAGCAAAAATTTAACAGGCAGAGAGAACTTTAAAATTTATAATTTTAGTATGAATATAATTACTATACATTAGTATCAGTACTAAACTTATTACATAAATATCACTTAACTACGGTGTAATAATTCACTTGACTGTAATGTATAATTATGTGTAATCCTAGTTATATTAACTACCTAACTACCTGGGTTGGAGATTGTTAGGAATGGGAGTTAATGGTCTCTTTGCTAGCAATGTACATGTCAGTCGACCTCCACGCGATCCGCACTTTAAATAGACATGATTTAAAGCTGGTGATTTGGTCTAGATGGACTTACTGACCTAACTTCATGCTCATCGTAACACGGTCCATTGATGCTCTACTAGTGTATCTACTGCCTTTAGACGCAGACGGACACATCACTCCACTCATGCATCTATTAAAAAAATCAATTATCTACCAAGTCTATTAAAAAGCCTACCTAACCATCCTTACGACTATAATACCAACTAGGATAGGCACTTTCAGAGGTTAACGTCGTTTTGAACATAACACATGATATGGCCGCCATATCCCTGAGAATGTTAAAATCAGGGAGGGGGTTGTCAGTAATATGGATTAATAACCCCATTGCGGTTGTCCTCCACGCAGTTCCCCCTGGAAACCCTCGTGGTAAATTGTCATTTGCCAAGATGGGCTAACGAACCTGACTTCATGCTCATTTTATCTCGTCCACTGGTGCCCCGCCAGCTTAAACCGTTAGCGCAAGCGGGTTCATAATTCCATTCCATTATCCTCAATAAAAAAGACTAAATAATCAACCATAATAACGTAAAAAATATATTTGAATGTTAGTTACTAAATAATTTGGTTTATAGACTGTAAAAAAGTCGTTTGCAACGCTTACAGTATTTAGTTAACCTGTAATTACGGCACCCGCCAAGTATTATTACTATACATAGTTAAACGGATTCTAACACGAATAATTTATGGTAAATAAAGGTATTTACCTCTTTCTTTAGAGGTTTCTCCTAGGTTACACTAGCTTACTGAACGTTAAAAAATAGCCGCCAAAGAGTAACTTTTATTTTAGAAAATTTATTTACTTTATTTTTACGCGAACGAATACGCCGTATATACCTAGTTTATAATTACAAAATTCTATCAAGGATTTAGTAATAAAATTAACTTACGAAGTGTAAAATTATTTTCTAATTACAATATCTATACATGTAACATGATATTGTTCAAGGGCTGATAACATCTCAAAGGGGTTGGTTGCAGCCAAATTAATATTTAATTGTTTTATAATTATATATATAACAAATTAATGCGATATAGTCTTAAATGCTTTTAGTAGTAAAAGTATAATATTATTAGTATAACTCTAGTAATAGTAGTTTAAAAAAAATATCGCTACTAATAATCAATAAATATATTAATAAGCTGACCCGCACTTCTTCTGTACTTACTTATCATTATATTTCGCCCAATTTACATAATATCTTCTTAAATTATAGTTTATACGGTATAGGCTATATCAGTGTAAAGTTTCATCAAAATCCGTTCAGTACTTTTTGCGTAAAAGAGTAATAAACATCCAACCATCCATCCATACTCATAAACTTTCGCCTTTATATTATAATATTAGTAAGATTTAAATAATTAAAGATTTGCTTTAGATACTGTTGTACCCAAAGAATCAACCTTCCAATAGCCGAAATATCATTTATGTTTTTTTTTTTAATTAATAAATAATTTTCAAAAAATATTTTTTTAATATGACTCAACTACAGTAACAAACTTAAAATAAGTTTCGTCGTACGAACACTAAAAATTAAAGTGTATATACAAAGTAAAATTTGGATATTTCTGTAATTATTAGACCATATGTACGTTTCGACCTATGGTCTAATAATTACAAAAAAAGATTTCTTGGCTGCAATAGTAGTTCACCTTGCAGTTTCAGGATTTCTCGTGACTGACCCACAAAACCATGCAAGTCGTGACTGTGGTCCAAGTGCACTTGGGATACAATTTACTTAACATTGTTCCGTGGATCCCACAAAATATGGGGCAAAATCACGAACGTAATAAAAGTGATAGAGCAAAGAGACAATATCACAAATTTATTTTAGATATTGGTCGTCCAGTGATCGAAATTCAACTATAATTAATTTAATTTACAAGTCTGGACATTATTAAGGTTCTATTGTCAAAGACTTGCATCACATATATTATATGTAGATTACTTTGATAACAGCACAGAATCAAACCTCGATTCGCTGATTTGACAATTAAAACATTATTAAAATTAAATATTATTTTAACTTTAATAATATTAAAAATAAAACAATATTGACATTGACGTTTTGTTAATAGTCGTGGAATATAATGGTAGTGTGTGTATTTTTTATTTATTTAATGTATTTTTTACGCATAATTCAACATAAAATTCTTTTCTATATGAACAGTAGCTGTCCCGGCAAACGTTGTTTTGCCATATAAATTAATAACGCTATAAAAATAGGGGTTGATGATAGAAGGGTGAAAATTTAGGATTGTATGTATTTTTGTATGTTAGGTGCGGACTACCCCTAACATTTAGGGGGATGAAAAATAGATGTTGGCCGATTTTCAGACCTCAATATGCTCAATACGCTCACAAAATTTCATGAGAATCGGTCAAGCCGTTTCGGAGGAGTATGGGAACGAAAATTGTGAAACGAGAATTTTATATATAAGACGAGAATTTTATATATAAGATAAATGTGCGTAATGTCATACCCCTCTGACCGCGCAGTTTTCGTAAATTTTGGTTTCACGTAATATTTTTTTTACAAGTTCAAATGAAATTTATTTAGTAAAGGAAGAGATACAATAAAGTATTCTGTGATAATACAGATAACGGATACCTTTATTGTAGAGTAATTGCTAAAAAATGTATTAACAAAACTGTATAAAATTTTATGCATTGTACAAAAGTACTAGATTTTTAATAAACAATAGTTATTTTGTCTGAATCTGACACTGATTCTCAAATTACCTATCAAAAACTACGTTAAAATGTAGAATCTATATATTTATTAGTTATTTATGAAGTTTATAATCCTTTTGACAAATTGAGAAATATGACAATGAAACAAGTAATATAAGTGATTAAGTGACAATATATAAGTGATTTTTATAATAAGCGTTTTTTTTTCACGGAAAGTGAAAAATGATTATAATTGAGAATTTTTAAAAATCATCCAAAATAGGTTGCATAGCTTACACCGTCGACGTTAAATTATAATCGGTTCGGTGCTCGGTTTCACACGCGTTTTTATCGACATGAGAAATCATAGCGATTGCATTGTTTATATGTGGGGTGGCCAGCATTGAGATTGTTAATAAATGAATGCGTTAATAATATACTTACACTACATACTACTTATTATGTACTGTTTTAACTTAACCGTACATTTCCTTATAAACAAAGGTACAATTTTTAGTGCCTCTACCTATTTCAAAATCAATTTATACCTCTTCATATCAGATGGAATATAAATATTTTTTTTAATAAATTGTTTAAGTATACTGTTGTTTTACATGTACTTGATAAAATTCTCGCCATAAAAAGACCATAAATAAATAATGAGGATGTTAAAGATTTCCACACCTTCTTGTTATTCGACTATTCATCTTCGCGGAGAATATTGCTAAAAGACTCTATTAACACGGCTGTAAAAAGTAACGACCACAGGACTGTTCGTTGTTCAGGACATTTTACGATGTTAGAGTGCAATACCCAGCGATAACCCTCGGTTAAGGGTTAAACTCCTTATGTAACTTTAATAAATTCAGTACTCACCATAGGCAGTTTCGCATCTTTCCCTTCGACTCGCCGCTGGGCGCCAAAATTAAAAATAAAAGGAAACACTTCAAATTTTAAAATTGTTGTATACGAATAACACTCGATTGTTATTTTCGTAATGTGACGGTTACAGGATCGCGATACACGTGAACGTGTGAGCGGTTCGAAGTCTGCGACGATTGTGGCATTCGCCGAGTCGCGTGCTTACTCTTGAACTTGTGTTGACTTGGGCAGGCTGCATAGCTTGCACACCGTTGCATTTTTGACAATACATCGAACGTTATCTATGAAAAAAAAACTCATACTGGGGCTATTTTCCCGTACATTGGCGGAATATGTATGAGTGTGATGGCAATTCTATTACTGGAAAGCGTCTGCAATACAGATTGTACATTAGAGAGTTGTATAATACATGTGTAGCTTTTCTTTGTTGGCCAATTAGTCGGATGGTCGGGCTAATTACTGGATTAGACCGGATTACGTGGAATTCGTGTAGGTATCTACGTACATTTCCGACTGCGAAGTGAGATTTATCTCTTGTTTACGGAAACAAAGAATTTAAATAAGTATATTCCTTGAAACTCTGAATTGTTTATTTTCATTTATGAAATATAATTATCATAAAATAGGATTTTTCTTAAAGATTAATACGGATATTTTTTTATTTGTAGATGTATAAACTCAATATTAAATGAAGTTTATAATATTATGATAGAACGAAAAACTTATTCTTCTCAGCATTTATAGCATTATATTTCTCTCCCATATATTGCAACAAAGACTACGAATACTCTTTTTATACATGAAATGTAAACAATCTGAAGGTCCACCTAATGGTAAGAGATAATGCTGGAGAGTGGGCATTGTTAGTAATGGGAACTAGTAACCCTATTGATAGCAATGTACCCTATCAATTCGACCTCCAGGCAGTCGCCCCCTTATAAGGTATCCTATCGACTGACCAAATAATCATGGACACAAATGTTTAGAACGTGCGAGGAAGTGAACCAGCGCCCATATATGGTAGTATCGTATAATAAATGCTTTAGGGGTGGAAGATGGTAAGTAATGGAGTAATAATCCCACGCTAACAGTGTACCATGTCAGGTGGACTTCCTTGGGGTTCCTTCTGGAAACCATCATGATATATTTCCAGTGAATTTGTCGCCATGGGCTATCTATAACCTGACCTCATGTTGATCTTATTACATTATAAACCATTAAAAATATATATGCTTTAGGGGAAAGGGGACTGTTAGTAATGTCACAGATAATATATTACATAGTAATCTCGACTAATAACCCTATTGCTAGCAATGTACCATATCAGGTTAACCTCCATACGGTTCCTTCTAGAAACCATCATGAATATATTCCTAGTGAATTGTCCACGATGTGCTAACTGACCTGAGCTCATGCTCATCTTATCATCCTCTAGTGGTGTCCCGCCAGCGTAAACCGTTAACGCATGCGGGTGCACCGTTTCATTATCATCCATTAAAAATAATATAAATATTTGTAATACCCAAATAAATAAATAGATATGTGGCAAATTTATTATTATCGCGTGGCAACACCGTTGCCTAGTTACGATGTTAAGAGGAAAACAACAAGCCTGTGGAGTCCGAATCGCTTTCTTGTAAATATCTATAAATATTACATCAATATAAACATGTACATAGCCACAACTTAGTCTCATTCTTTTCACCTCCTTCTTCCTGGTGATGCTGCTAAACATACAATACAATCCTAAATATTAGCGGCCCATCATAGCTGCTAAAGATATTATTATTGTTTACACAGCATCAATAGATGGCGATATATAATACAAATATACACGTACGAATCTGGAGTCACTACATGTAATATCTAAAACTTAAAATGCAGAACCATTATCATTAACAATTTACGGCAATTTATTTCTATTACTTCAAATTAGAGTGGCTCATGAATAATAATAACAGACTTCATATGGTATGTTTTTATTAAACTATTATTTCTGCATTAGCACACATCCAACACCCACTTTGGAGAGGGAAAGTGCAATATTTTCACTACAAAAAAAAGGTTATATTAATAAAAAATATATGAACGCGTATAATTGTGGAAGTACTTTCGATTCTAATATTTTATACTTTTTTATAATATATGTATATGAGTTAGAAAGAGTCAGCCACAGACTACTCTAGATAATAATAATAATAAGTTATTATTATTAATAATAACCCAGGACAATTCACACAGCATTTTGCTACGGTTTCGAACATAATCATTTTATGCATTTACATATAGAATTATTTCAATAACTATAAAGTTTAGATTGGCTGAAGTTTAGTTGTTTAACTAAAGAGTTTTGAGGAAGTAGAATGGTTAACGGGAAAAATTATCAAAATAGACGATTTTGATAATTTTTACAACCAACTGACTATAATAGTTGTTAAATACTTCTGTATTAAATAACACAGGGTACTCTAGACCCGAACAAAACGGAGCTTGTGTTGTGAATAGATTAGACTCGACTAATGGAAACCCTTCTTATCAAGTCAAAATCCATAAAATTTTTGTGTAGACCTCCTTCAATCTATCTCCATTTTATTCTATTTAGGGCAATTAATATCCAGTTGTGCCCCAATTACTGCGGCGGGGCACAACCGGAAATACTTAAATACATATTTGTAAATGTAATGTAATATACAATAATCATAGATAATACCAACACCAGATTCTCAGGAATACAAATGTTTGTATCCTGCAAGGAATGGAACCCCCGATTATCTGAAGACAGGCTGTGTGTTTAACCGCTAGATCACCGGGGCCGACAACAATGTATAACTCGTTAAATATAAGTTATACCCCAGACCTAACATTACATAGATGTAACTTAACTGCATTACTTAACGTCATAAATATATAACTTACTGATTGAGAATAATTATGAAATACTTAGCACATTACCTTATAGTAGTATAAGGTACTAACTTATTCTCAGGGGGGTCGTATTGTTTGAAATATCTAGCAGTGTACTTTGTCCAGGCTGTAAAATATACATAAATGTTACTAATGACTATTCACACAATGCCATCTAGTCTTAAGGTGAGCAGAACTTGTATTGTGGGCACTAGACAACTGATATAAATACTAGGTAATATTATGTTATCTGTGGTAATAATACTAATGATATTTCACGACAATTCACATACAGCGCCATCTAGTCCCAAGCTAAGTAAAGATTGTGCTATGGGTGCTAGATATAGATATATTTTATAATACATAATAAAAAAACACCCATAGCGACACAAAACAATCATACTCATGAATAGAAATGTGTGTGGTAAATCGCTAGACCACCGAGGCCGTGAAATTAAAGCTGAAGGGATTGTACGTTTCCTTAAAAGTGCTAATATTTTAAATTACTTTATTTTTTATTGAGTAATTAAACATCACGCAACGATATAGTGTCCTTTTTTTTTTACGTGGGGAAAATCCCTCATGGAGACCCGGCCGTCTCAGGGGTTGGACGGACGGGTACTGTGAGACTCCTACTCACCAAAAACCCCACGATATTCCTCCTCGCCGCCATAGTGCCAGGGTCACGGGATCGAGCTGGCAATCAACCGCGACCCCAGCGGCGGTTGCCCGCAAGCGGGCCCTCCTCAACGCGTGAGGGGAACTCTTCCCAGTTCTCCCGCCTCCGCCCACCGTGGGAAAAACGCACCGGAGTACGGGATGCGCCTCCCCCCCATCTCGGCTCCTGTTGTGTGAGCAGCACACTTGAACCCTTGAGACTGCTGCCCACACAGAGCCGCGCCCACTCCGCACGTGTCTCTACAAGAGTAGAGTCATAGCAGGAGCGGGCCACCAACGCGACGCTTAACGGCCGGGACGAGCCCCACCTGGGCCTATTGTCCTAGCCTGCGCAGCCCCCCTTCGCTGGACTATTGGCCGACATAGTAGCAATATCCCGAAGGAACTACTACTATCCCGCCCAGGGCGTATCAGAACCAAACCATTGCTCGGCCACTGTTCCCCGCGGACATAGCCACGAGGATGGGGAAGCCTCCCAATGGCAGGAACATACGAGTAGATTGCCCGACTCACGCTCCAACAATATAGCGTCCTACAGTAACCCTAAGCTACTTCTTTTACGTATGTATAAGCTATATGTATGTATAAGCTATATGACTGCAAAGTTTCATCAAAACAATCATCCATCAATATATATCCATCCATCAAAATAACAAGGATGGATGATTGTTACTCTTTCACGCAAAAACTACGGAAGCGATTTTGATGAAACTTTGCATATTTTGATGAAAATTTGCATAATACTTATAACTTTACGCGTTTATTATATTAGTAGGATTTATTGTGCTTACTAACAGTTTCGCTTAATTTACGCAAAACCTTAAAGAATCATGCACCCTAAAAATCAATCAGTCTGTTGATGTATGCAAGCCGCATGAAAATCCTTACAGTGCGATGCGAATATATTTTTTTTATAATCCTTATCCTTACTTCCTTACAATTTTTTTATTCCTTATCATTATTATTTATTTATTTATTATTTATAATATATAAATCCGAAAGTAACTCTGTCTGTCTGTCTGTTTGTCTGTCTGTCTCGCTTTCACGCTAAACCTACTGAACCGATTTAAATGAAATTTGGTACACAGTTAGTCTAGACTTTGAGAAAGGACATAGGCTACTCTATAATGCGAAATAAAGGTTGTAAGGGGTTGAAAGGGAAGATGAAAGTTTGTATGGAAAATCTACATTTGTGAAACTAGAACGATGAAAATTTTTTTTATCGTTTTGGCTTAGATTATGATATATTTTTTCTTTATTTGGTTAAGGTCACTATAACACGCGTACGAAGTCGCGGGCACAGCTAGTATGTATATATAACAGCAAGATGTTTGTACGGATGTAGGTACCATTTAAATAATTGACACCTCTTATTCGGGCTCCATATAAAACAGCAAAGCAAACGTGTTATTAATTGAGCGATCATTATCAATAAATCTATTTGTGAAGTTATTAATTAGATTAGACCTCTGACAGTGGAAATGTCGGTCAACCGCAATTACACCGCTATAAAGAGCGAATTTATTGACTTTCGATGTCTACGAAATCGGGGATATGGGACAACAAGAAAACATCCGACAAATGAGTTGTAAAAATCTAGAAATTATAAGGTATGGAGGCATAAAAACTTACTAAATAGATTTATATTGTTTTGTTATATTCCGCTACCATTAGAATGTTTGAGATGACAAATATTCGATAAGGGAAACTGACCACAGCTGCTAAAAGCGTTATGATCTTCCCTATTAGTAATCAGATTCCGACCGTTATTGAATATACCTAAATATAATAGATGTTTTCAACTATTAGTAGGTAAATGGACTTCGTTGATATTCAACAAGGTAGCTAAAAAGTTATAATAATATTTTTAATAAAATCAACGGTATTACAAATAGTAGGTATAGAGTAGAAAAAAAACAAAAGACGATCGTACTCTTGAGAATACACAGTTCTTTATTTAAATTATTAACCGGGTCTTAACACGAATAATGTTATGGCAAATAAAGGTAGTTACTTCTAAAGGTATCTCTAGTGATGGTAGATGAAGAAAAAAACTGCTGTCACCTATCTACATTGACATCGCTGTTACTCCAGTCAGCTCATGACGGCTAGTGCAACCTAGTCGAAACGTCAATTTTATTTGTCACCTTTATTTGCCATAAAAATGTTAAGACCCGGTTAATAATTTAAATAATGTATGTTAAACAGGAAAGTTTAAAAGTAACTATTACACAGTTCTTTGTTTGAAAATTATTGAATTATTATTACTTAAAAAAGGTTTTAACAATTACCTATTTTTGTTGGAGTTTTCAATAACACTCATTATATCTTAGTCTTCCGTACCTACATACGCTACTAGCGTATGTATGACATCACGGGCGACTCATAAAAGCATGAAGTTGTTGTTGTAGTGCTGATCGTGTATATAGGCGACGGTTACCACTTTCCATCGGTTGGGCTGACTGTTCACTACTTGCCTTGGCAATTACATAAAAAAATTGTTATGGTAAATATTTAATTTGTAAGTTTGGTCCATATTTTATCAGGTACGGAAATAATATCCATTAAAAAATAAATAAAATGGCGTAGCTACTTTACCTTACAATTCCAAGAAGATTTGCAAGCAATCGCTGTAAAACATTTCTACGATTCTAAATTAACTAACATTCCAAGTAATTGCAAATCTTGGCCGCTGTCTTCCACCGGACGTGGAAGGCAAGCCTTTGGCGGTAATTTCATATTATTCTTTTTAATTCTTGACGTTTAAAGATTAACTGTAGAATCTAGAGAATTCTCGATGTGAGTTAACAGCACAGATTAACAGTCTGTGTATTTATGTAGTAGTGTCAGTATATTTTATCCACATGTGGATAGGCAAAAGTACAGAACCATACAGCATAATCTGCAATCTGTGTATTTATGTAAACAAATATTTATAGGATAGGTTATGATATTTTTTGTTCCTTTAGGATTAACCAATTTAAAAAATTACTTCACCTATATAAAGTTCCATTAATAGCAATAGCTAATTTGGTCTGTATTTTAAAGAGAAAATTGTTTTTTTTTGTTTTATGTTTTCATAAAATCAGTTCTATTCTTAAATACAAATGATTGTATAAAGTGGGAATAGAACCATGAGACCTTTGGAACTGAGGCAGTGTTTTAAAACTGCTTTATCACAAAAGTCGTCGCCACCAATCAATTATCTATTCTATGCAATGCAAATATGCAATGCAATGCATCTATATTAGTATGCAAAGAAAATGCAAAAGTGAACGGATCTTAAAAAAAATTAACCTGAAAATAGATTACATCACCACGTGATGGTCATTATTTAAAAAAAAAGGAGACGAAGTCGCGATTAACACCTAGTCCATTATACTATGTATTCCATACTGGAAATTTATTGGTAGTTGGTGCAATTTTCAATTCATTTCCATAATAATGACCATCCATAAAGTCCTAAGGGCGAAAACGGTCAGGCCAATATAATTTATATGCATCATGATTTATGGCTGATTACAAATTGTTTCACAGATACTCAATAGGTATGATTTCTTTTGATATGTTACACAAAATTTATCGTAACCATTCATTATAATTTCTCCTTATATAGAATTTTGTTGTGCGAACGTCGTTTTTTTTATTATATGGATTTATTAGTTGAAAAACAACAAATTGCCTATTTCCGCCCTAGTATGTAATGTAAGTTTACGTCAAATTATGTACATTACGATCCGTTCAGTCGTGAAAAAGTAACAGACAGACTTTTGCATTTATAATATTAGTAGGTATGAGTAGACTATCAACTCATTGTGTGATACCACAGTTCCACCTATTTCAGAGGAAAAGCAGCTTGCTTTGTAATCTATGTTTCAATTGTAAAGTGTAGATCAGACAGTGAAATTACTGGATAAGAGGCACGACATCTTAGTTCTCTGGAATAATAAAGCACGAATGATCACATGATAACGTAATGTCCATAGTGCTGTTCATGTATATAAGCGAGGGTTACTGCTTACTAATGGTAAGCAGTAACCCTAGTAAAGTAATCGACTAGCTAATTTTCCATTCCAATTATATAAAAAGCTTAGTAAAAAAAACTAAAAACCAATAGATAGGGTTAATGGTAGACGCAGTTCTAAAGAGTAATGTCACGCACGAGTTAGGTACAAAAACATAAACATGTTCGACATACCAAAATCATTCGGCATTTCTAGTGCGTGAAACGTATCTGATGTCAACGAAGTGTTTGTCTACTGTTTTCATTTCTATTTTTGCACATTTATTTGTAACTAGTATTATCTGGGATTTCGTCTGCGTGAAACTTTCATTTATCAACCACTTCCAGATTTTTGTTTTGGATAAAATATCTACATCCGTACAAAATATATCTTCATGTTAAATTTTATTAAGATTCGTTTTGTTGTAGAAACATAGATATATTTTCACATTAAAAAAATATCTTTATTCATGTAGGTCCATTATATGTCAGAATCTCTTATGATATGTCAAAATATTAGTATGAATGTTTAAACTGTTAATCACTATATTCTACTGATGCCTCGCCAGCGTAAATCGGTAGCGTAGGCGGGGGTACCTTTCCATTATCATCAATTAAAAAACAAATCCTAACCTTGCGGAAGCGCAATGCATAAGGGGTAAAACACGATCTTATACAAAGACTCCCTCTGATTTTGTTCTTCATGGGGAAAATTGCTTCTCAGGCAATCCGCATTATCATTCGCGTAAATATAATTTAGTGGTAATAGTTTGCAACTTTGCAAGAGATTCCGGTTAATTATTGTTATCTTATTTGGCTGCAAATGGCACAATTTGTCCAGAAGATTTGGAGAAGCGCCAGTGCATAGCACAACTTAGTGCGGACCGCAGACTAGATCTTATCTATACTAATATTAGAGCGAAAGATTTTTTATGTAACTTTGTTGTTTTTAAAAAAATCCACATATCTATAGGTTAGAAAAGTTAATCAAAGCATATCAAAAATAATTTATTCATGTAAGACATTTTAGCTGCTTTCACATCAAGATTTGTATTAATATTTTTTCCCTACCGTCTACTTCAGTATACTTTTATTTAATTTGATTTAGTTGAGAAGAACTGGGAGGAAACTGAATTTCTTTTTTTTTACTAGTTTATTTACATTGTGTACTTATATAGGTGTCTATGTCTAACACTAAATGAAAATTCCGTACATGAACTATTGCTACGCTATATAACGTTTGTCATTCAAATTAGGTAAAACAAAAAAGATTTTCTTTATGTAAGTCTGTTTGTTGTGTTTAATAATTTTAATAACATTTTTATTAATATAAAGGTATTTTATCAGCGGGTAACATGAGATGAACGTGCCAGTGAAAGTAAATGGCACAAACACGTGATACTATGGGAATGGCAATGCATGAGACATGCTGTCGTGTATGTATGTAGTCGAATTCATACATTATCATCATAAAAGAATCGACGTTTGTTACCTTCCATTAAATGAACATCAACTACGTTGAAATATAAAACACATAAAAAAATTACCCATCTTTCAAACGTAGTCTGGTACAACTTATTGAACTATAAAGACGCCGTAGCCGACTGTACTTCATCATACACGAACTAGACTGCCTAATAACTGACGTGCTTGGTAATTTACCGCCACACTCATATGCCCACCGTCACCCGAACTTTCATTGTAATTATTATAAAGAAGATTGATAGTTTCCGTAAATTCTATAGAAATTCGAAATCTGCATATCTTGGTATCTTAATGATTCGCTTCCGAGCGTTACACCGGTGGAACATAAGCAAGTCGTGCCAATTAAAATTATCTATTAATATCTGCCACATCAAAACCATACCGGATACGAGATTAGATAAGTTCAATTAATTATATTATATTTTATTCATTATGTTTTTAATTTAATAAATCTGCGGAATCTAATGTATAAAAATCTCGTCTCGGTGTTTGTTCGAACTCTGAAAGAACTGTTTTTATTAGCTTTTTGGTGCATATTTGGTAGATATAGATAATTCGTAGGCCTTTTTTAAATTACTAATTGATAATGGAGATACAGAAAGTTTATTTAAAATACTTTACACAAATATAATATTTATATACCTAGGTCATAAGGGTCTAGAAGGCTATCCAGAATTTTATTTAACAAACAAAATACTCACTAGAAATTATTTAAATGGCTTATTAACTTTTGCCGGGTCAGTTTAGTATGGTTATAAAATTTAGGTTTATAGTAACGAAGTCGTCATGCATAGTTTTATATTATTCAAACGTTGATTAGGTGTTACTTCAATTTGACCATTTAATTTGATGGCGTCAATAGTCTAGCGGATTAGCATAACCCATTTGTCTGATAGGCAGTCAGGTTCAATTCTCGCAAGATACAAATATTGTATTCTTGAGTATGATTGTTTTATATGTTATTTATTTATTTATTGTTTTTTATAATTCTTGTACAAGAGGCGAGTTTCATGCCGTATGGCATTCTCTCCCAGCTAACTTTAAGGTAATTAGAAAGTGTTGCTTTTTTTCGGACTACTCTAATATTATTGGCCGCAGCTGGCCTCTACAGCTTCACCGGAGGATAGGGAGCGAGGGCAGATGGCAGTCCAAACCCGCTGGAGGACTTATGGAGCGGCTGAAGGACAGCTCCCGACTGATGGATACCGAGCACCGCTAAGGGTTCGAACCTCGGCTGAGTCCGTCTTAAATTCGATCCCCGTTCAATTAGACGGGGATCGATCAAGCGTTGTGGGGTAATAATAGTAGTAGTAGAAGTAACCGTGACAAATTTATGAATATACATAGTTATGTATATATTTATTTCTTGTGTAATAATAATTTTAAGTTTATGTACTAAAATTTCACTGGATATTCTCACTTCGCAAACCGGTGCGTTTACAAAGCAGGCTACTTGTCCAGAAACAGGTGAGATGGAACAATTAGTGTCATTTCTGACACTTAGAAAATGCATTCATGTTATTTATTATACTATTATAATTCGCTAATTATCGTTGTGACCTTGTTGTTTATGTTACAATGTTTAAATTGAAAACATTTGCATTCATTAGTAATAACTAGAATTTCACGTGGTGGTATCATTTCACTAGATCTAGTTTATGACTCGTGTGAAAATCAGCCTAGATTTAGCAGTAAACATAAATAGTAACGACATAATCGTTCAGAACGACTGCAATAACCTAGACGCATATTGGACGATAAAATATTGAATCACTTTCTCCAATTTATATATGTTTGTATGGGAATAGCGTAGCATTTTGTAATACAATTACTTCAAGACTTGGTTTATTCCTAGTACAAATAAATAAATAACCATGAACAATTAACACAGCGCCATCTAGTCCCACGATAAGAGAGCTTGTGTTATGGGTAGGTACTAGACAACTAATACAAATACTTAGATATATATTTTTTTGTAAATACATACATAATTTACATAGTAAACACCCAGACAGAGACCACAGAGGCCGTCTAAAATAACTCTAAGTAAATTACTTTAAACAGAGTCTGAAGTAAGAATTACTTTAAGATTTGGTTTATTCCTAGTATGAATACAGGTATATCTAGAAATAGAAATAGACAATCTTTATTCAAATAAACTTAATACAAGCACTTTTGAATAGTAAAGTTTTTTTTTTCTACCGCTTATTCGGAATGCAGATTCATCACAAGAAGAATAAGCAAGAAACTTCTGTGTTGCTCTTATAAATAAATATTGATTTACTTATATTTAATTAACAACAAGGATTAGGCATGCGACAATCAACATAGAAACCGCTACGCACTTAATCTCTGTTCAATCAGATAACATTGTCAGCGCTATGAATTTTAAGTTAGATATTTTCTACAAAAACTTATTTAGTAATAAGACGGTATAAGTTTGAGGTACGTCTCTGGCCATTACATGGTAGCTCCTAAATAGACCGAATATGATACTGTAAAGGAATGAAATTGTTAGTAATGGGTCTGGGGCTAACTGACCTGCCCTCATGCTCATTTTGTCATCCTCCAGTAGTGCCACGTACAAAACAATTAGCGCAGACATTACTCCATTATCATACATAAAAAAATATTGCGTTTTTTTTATTTGTTTGAAAGTTTTATTAATTCAAAAGGGACAAGTTACAGTTTATACGAGATATATCTAAACAAATCCAATCAAATAGCCATTATATACTTACACATGAAAATTACCCTAATATGACCAAACTCAATCCAACTAAATTGACTTATCTGGTGAACATAGTAATTTCTAACCATGTTCCTATCCTTAATCTCCGATACGTGACGTCCGTCATACTTTCAAGTAATGAGCTAAGTGGAATAAACTCGTAATTTGTTGGAACTAGGTACATCTAGTAAGTAGCTTACATTTTAAGTATAAATATAGGCCACAAACAATTGCATTTACATTAAAAAAAAAACATTGTAAACGCGGCGAATCGAGGCAGTATACCAAATATCTATACCACAGATAACATAATATTACATACCTATACCTACTGGCGCAGTACACCAAATATACTGGCAGTGTTGTCTCTTTTCTTATTTTTTTTTTAATCACTCAGTTAAAACAATATTTATAAAAATATATCATATATATAAAATTTTATCACAATGTTATTATTTTCGATTTTTTTAAATGTTATATGCATCTCTCGTGTGTGGAATCGGCTACCCCACTGAAAATCAGGATTGTCCAAGCTAATATATATATTTTGGGCAATTTTTTTTCTATAATGTGGCATTAAAAATTAACGTCTACGAAACATCGACAGAGACACTCTCACTTTTTTTACTTTTTTGGTAATATTTTTATAATGTGGCATTAAATAATAACCCTACATTTTTACCCTTCTATCACCAACCATTACGCGTCTTTAAAAATTGTATAGTATATAAGATAAATAATACATCTATAATAATAATAACACAGGACGAGTCACACAGCACCATGTACCTAGTACCATGCTAAAAAATAAATAGACAACTGATTAAATATTATTATTATTATTATTATTAATATATAAACTTACAGCTAATTGCCAACACATTTATATCATATATATAAAATTCTCGTATCACAATGTTATTAACACACTTAACAACTAAACACTATTATTAAACACTATTAACAACTTTATTACCATATCATCTTTCACACAGTCCATTCATCTCTTTTTTGGCCTTCCTCTGCCCTTATATCTTATGAGTAAACTAATCGTTACAGAAAAAAATGTCCGACCCGATAATCCAGGACAATCAGTCCTTGATTGTCGGGTCGGGCAATTATTTTATTGTCGGGTCTTGGTGCTTGCAAAATTAGGACAGACGCATAAAGTGTGACAGTGCTAAGAAGAAGAAAAAGAAGATACATAGAAAACACCCAAACCACTACAAACAATCTGTCATACTCCCCTCCGATCGATCCCCCGTCCAATTCAAACGGGGATCGATATTACGACGGCCTGAACCGAGGAGTTGGCCTTCAGCCGCTCCATAAGTCCTTCCGCGGGTTTGGAGTGCCATCTGCACTCGCCCCCTAACGTCCGGTGAAGCTGTAAAGGCCAGATGCGGCCAACAGCATTAGAGTAGTACGAAAAAAAAACAGTCATACTCATAAATACAAATGATTGTACAGTGCGAGTAATCAAATCCGCGAACACGAGGTACGGCGCAAGGCAGCGTGCTGAACCTCTATACCACCATAGCAATTCATAGACAACAAAGTAATCAAGACATATAATAGTAAAAAGACTTATATAAAAAGAAAGAAAATGTACAACTACGATAATTAGCTACTATTACGAGCCGACTGACCTATAAATAGTGTTTTATGAACTAGGTACCTTAAAGGAAAATTGTTCAGAACTGGAGCTTTCCTTAGTGGGTAATTACTAGAATGTTAGCTACACGCGTTCCGACGGCGAGAGCACATTTTAATGTAATATTATAGTTTAATCGTGTAATAATATGAGGAGACATTTACTACAGAGTATCAAAATTAGACAAAGAAGGTATATGGTGGTATAACAGACCAATGTAATTGTGTCATCTCTTTCTTTATATTACTGTACCTTGCGTGTCTGCCATATCTATCTATTAGTACTAATAGTAATATATCTTCAAGACTATTATTTTAGACAGGCTAGTCAGAGAGATGCATTCACAGCCTCGGATGTCTAGCGATTTAGTACACCGCTTTACATCCGATGGTCGCGGATTTGATCTAGCAATGGTCCAAACATTTGTATTCATGAGTATGATTGTTTGTATCGGACTGGGTGTTTTCTATATGTGCTTTTTATAGCACAGGCTCTGTTACGCTACAATATATCTAATATTTTATTTCAAGTTTAGTTTAGATTTTTTTTGCCAGAGCATTGTATTTATTTTATTTTTTTATTTATTTAAAACAGAAAACATGTTTTGTACATAATTCACTGATGAAACGATGACATTCACAGAAGTATAAAACTGTGTTGCGAATATCGAGGCCCTCCACCGAGTTTATATAATTTCAAAAAATACATGCGTTACCCACATCACGTTTGTTTTGTTTGTATGCTTTTGCCAATATAAAAACGTAACTGTAACCCTTTAGGTTTTTTTAGTTATTATGATTTTTTAAATATCTAATAGGACTAGTATGTAGGTAGTAAAACCCACCAATTAGTAGATCAATTTCCCTAATTTTATAAGTCGTCATTATAAACCACAACGGCGTCGCATAGCGGTATAAGACACGTTTCTATATATTGCAGCATCCATTAGCTAGTAGGTATTTCTTCAATTAAGTACAGTCGCCTGTATATAGATCATAGAGGATACGCATTTAATATTATGTACACTAACAATATTTAATAAATGATGTTCTATGACCGTATTATAATTTAAAGTTGTCAAGAAAAACAGCCAATGAACGTATTCCAAATTCAAAATTTCAAATAATGTAGGTAGTAGGTAAAGTGGTTCACAACTATTATAGAATAATTAAATAGTTGGGACCGTCCAACCGTCAAATGTTTATTACATTTGAGGTAGAAAGATAACACACATATTTATGCTTCGTTAGCTGTTTTTGACTAATAATAATTTGAGAAAAAAATGTACATAATGCAGCAAGAGGGACAGATATCAACAACATTTGGTTCTCTCTGCCTGCTTCGAAAGGGACATGGCAAGGTAAATATATACAAGTATATATGTAAATTAAAAAAAGAACGTCAGCAGTTTGAAGCAAAGTAATAAGCTAGAAAGTGCTAATATATATTTGAAACTTGTGGCCTAGGCAAAATTTACGAAATAATTAATATATTTATGCCACTGACTGTACCATCTATAGCTTATATAAAAACAAAGGTACATTATAAGATGTACAGTTGCATCTATATTGTCAAGATGTACGCTAAAATACTGGTAAGTAATTCACCATGTGTATTCATTTCATTCGTGTTCTTCAGTAGACAATACCCAGGAATCCGGGGCCTCAATTTTTTTAGTAATTATGTAACAAACATTATTATAATGTAACCAATTTGCTTCCAATTCCCGTTTGAAACTTTCTTTACAAGTTGTAATGCCAACAGTGTTGTTTTTTTAATTAAATATAATTATAATTCTGTTCACATACAGATTCCTACCATCTTTGCATTGGCCACCATCTCATGCGAACCTATACCATCGGCTGAAACCAATCAGAACTATGTCCCTGGTGTTTTTATCCCCACCGATACCATCAAGAAACTAGAGGGCCGCGGCAACGACCAATCACTTGGTTACCCTCAGCTTGAGAAGAATAGTGTTCCAGTTGCTCAAGATGCCCATGGTAGCACCGAACAAAATCCAAATTCCAATACGAATTCACTTCCCGCAAATTACAGTCCAAACCAACAACCAATATACACAAATCTGCAACAAGGTACGCAGCAACCAGTATTGTCCAACCAGCCTATACTACTCAACCAACAACAGCCAAATCAAGCACAGATACTAATTCCACAAAGTAATCTCCAGAACCAACAACCAATCTTATTACGTCCAGGAAATCAGCCGAATCAAGCTATACTAATTCAGCAACCCAACAATGACGCAATATTGGTTACTCAGCCTGTCAACCAAGTACAGCCAAATCAAGCTATACTAGTTCAAAATCCAAATGGTTTGCAACCACAACAAAACCAAGCCATTCTTGTTCAACAACCTGGAAACCAGCAAGCAATACTAGTCCCTCAGCAACCAAACCAACCTTTATCCATTCAAAATGGACAGCTTATGGGCCAAACGATAATTGCTAACCCTGGCAATGAAAGACCATCAGGTAATCAAGTGTACACTATAGTGCCATTAAATGGACAAAACTTGGGTAACAATTATTTAGGCAACAATGGCAACACATATTTAGTTCCTGTTCAGCAATTACCTAATAACAATGTTCTATTAAATAAAGTAAATTAATTTATTACCTGTAAATAATAATATATTTGTTTTATTTATTACGATAAAATATTTATTATGTGTCAGCTCTTTACTTTAAAGCCGTATAATAAAATAAATGTCTTAGCACTACGCTTGCTTAAGATAGGTACCTTCCATATATTATACTGGAAATATTTCTTGAATTCATAATAAATTATTCAGTGATGAAGTGTTTTTGATGTTTTTATTTTTCTAATAATATTACTACATTTTGTTGCGAGTACCTTCAGGAAAATTTTATGCTGTAACAGATTTGAACGGATTTTTAGTAAAACGTAATACTTATAAGTTTTTATTGAGCACAAACGATAAATAAAAAACATAAACAATATCTTTGCTATAAGCAATCTAAAAAAGAGTACTATTGGAAATTTTAGAGATCGGCAAATTAGAAACAACAGACAATAAAAAACCGTCGTAGTCCCTACATGTCAATACAACCATATCACTAGTATACTTATGATGCCAATAACGAATGTACTAAAGTCATGCTTATAATGCAGCACAGTAATTTTGTGGAGGCATAGAAGGTGAAAATTTTTCAAAAGAATACGTCACACCAAATATAGGCCGATACTGTGGTATTTCATTAAAGAATACCACAGTATTTCTACGTATCCCAGGCCAATGCAACGCTAACACGGACTTCCGCAGCCTATGTAGGGACTTTGTAAATGACAGAAAGAACATTATACCTTGTTTCTATAATTTGAAACAAGGCATGTTCTTACACATACAGAGTTTTTGAACCATGTAATACTTTTTACATTTTATACATTAGGTAAATATTTTGTTTTTAATATCGTGATTCTTGTTCTTGCATTTTATTTGTCATGAAGACGATCTAATAACTAGAAGAATGTCGTATAGATAAAGGAATTTATATTTTATCGTAAACGTAGTGATTACTTGCTTACTGACAATACAGTCGCCTAATCTGTGGGCTCAGATTAAGCAAAAAGTTGACGTAGGTACGTTTAATATGTCATTTGTCAAATGTCATTGATTAATAATTTTTTTATTTATTTATTATTATGTCTTGGACCGCTATCTTCGTGATGTAAATTAATTAATCGTAATCTTGTGGTACATTCATGACTTAAGTAAATACTAAACTTACTGCGAAAATGTCGTCGACAGAACCTTTCCAGAATAAAACCTGGGAACTTTCCCTGTACGAATTGCATCGTGTACCTCAAGAAGTCATAGTAGACGCTACAGAGATTGCCGTCTCCCCACGAAGTTTACACAGCGAATTGATGTGTCCAATTTGTTTGGATATGCTTAAAAAGACCATGACCACAAAGGAATGCCTCCACAGATTCTGTTCTGATTGCATCGTGACAGCATTACGTTCTGGCAACAAGGAATGTCCCACTTGCCGGAAGAAATTAGTGTCAAAGCGGTCCCTGCGACCCGATCCGAATTTCGATTTGCTAATATCAAAAATATATCCGAGTAGAGATGAGTACGAAGCCCACCAGGAGCGGGTGTTGGCTAAATTAAGTATGTCGCAGTCTCAGGCGTCATTGGTAAATTCTATTAGTGAGGGAATGAAGCTTCAATCCCAAAATAGACCGCAACGATCTCGGAAAACTCAGGACGATAACAGTAACACTTCTAATTGCAATGGTAACACTGACAGTGCAGGTCAGAATGGTGGCAGTACATCGGTTCCTAAAGATACAACTCCTACTACTGGTAATCCTGCGCCATCAGGACAATCAACATCTAACCCTGCATCAGTAAGGAGTACTCCATCCCCTGTCTTGTCTAGTGTAAGCTCTATATCAAAAAACACAAGCATAACTAAGAGGGCAAAGTCAATTTTGACCTCTGAACGCAGTGAGGAGAGTGAATCTAGTGATGGCAGGTTAGTCAATACCCTTAATTTAGTTTTCTTCCCCTAAAGAAATGCTTGCTGTTAATATAGTTTTATAATAATAATAATCTCAGGACAATGCTCACAGCGCCATCTATACCCAAGTTAAGCTATCTAAAGCTTGTGCTACAGGTACTAGATAATTGATACAAGTACATAGATATTTTTTTTCGTAAATACAAACATAATATACATAGAAAACACCCAGACTGATACAAACAATCATACTCGGAATACATATGTTTGTGCCGTACGTGGAATCGAACCCGCAACCATTTGTCGTAAAGCGGTGTGGCACCAAGGTCATCAAATAGTCATCAATAGTTTTATAATAGTATAGGTAAACCTTTTTAAAGTTGATTTTGAGTTGATGACAGAAGCTGTTTTCCACCATGTACAAACATTTTTCTTCCAAACCATGCCTTGACACATTACAAATTGACAGTAATTACAAATTACTACTTATTACTTTGTAAGTATTAGCTTTAATATGTTTAGTTTCTTGCTCACTCTTGTGATGAGATAGCTTTCCGAATTAGTAGTAGATTAAAAGAAAGATAACTATGACTATTTAAGCTTATTTAAACTTAAATTAAGTTTATTTGAGTAAAGTATTTTCGATTCTATTCTATAATATCTCTCATTATTTACTATCTGTAATTTTACTGCCTAATCTATATTATGTACAGCAATAAAAACTATTACACATTCCTAACTAGTTTATATCACATATTTCCAGGACTGAGGGTGAAAACTCAATGGACACGGAGGGTGAAGGGGAACCTCTGAATCCAAATGAAATAGAACTTGTATTTAAACCTCATCCGACTGAGATGACTGGTGACAACCAACTCATGAGGGCACTGAGGGATAGCTCTGTGCGATACCTGAAGACAACTGCTAATGCATCAGGTAATTATTAATTTAAAGTACATATGGCGGACTTAACACCATGCGGCATTCTCTACAAGGCAACCATAGATGGTGCAGTGCAGTTGTTGGTGGTGCAACTATAAATATATTAAAGGATACACATATAAGTATATATGAAGAAATAGATACATATTGATTTACACATACATAAACCATAACATAAATACATATTTAATAATCTGACAATGAAATATCTTCGTTGTATGTTTTTCTCATCCATTCATCCCTGTTCACAGTCATTTTGTTATTTACTCCCTTTTTTACCATATCATCTTTCACACATGATGGATGGATATCTGTAGAACAATATACATGCATCCATTCCATAATATAAATAATTATTTTCTTTTTCCAGTTGACCACTTAAGCAAGTACCTAGCTATGCGTCTCACACTAGATCTGGATGCAGAACTACCAGAGGCATACCGTCTCCTTAACTTCTGCATCTATGTTGCACCATCTCCTGGCCAGTTTGTCCCTCTGGCTGGCTCACAGACTCTCAGACAGATTAATGATAAATTTTGGAAGGTAATAATGAATTTATTTTCTAAAAAATTGAAATTGACATGTATATCAATAATAATAACTGCATTTATATTTTTCCTAATGGATGATAAATGGTGCACCTGCCTTCGCTAACATTTAGGCTGGCGGGTCACCAGTAGAGGATGATAAGATGAGCATGAGGTCAGGCCAGTTAGCCCATAGTGGTAAATTCATCATGAATTTATCACAATCGTTTGCAGAGGGAACCATGTGGAGGTCAACCATGTTAGGTGATAAAATGCAAGCAATGGGGTTATTGGTCCATATTACTAACAATCATTTTCCTCTCAATAACTGTATATTGCGCACACTAAGTATAAGTAAAAAGAACACTATGTATAGATGAGCTTAGCAAAAAGCAATCTCTTATAGACGACTTTTAAAATTAACAGTGAAAAGACAGGTGGCACACTGTAGATACAAAAATTCAAAGATTGCCTCCAGGGGTATTGATTTACAAAATTTATAAATACATATTTTATAAGAAAGTTATTGTTGTCAGAAGACACTATACCCTATATTTTTAAAATTCAACACATTTTTATTAGTGCAAAAATCAAATGCACTGAAAGAGTACATTATGGCCATGAATAATATCTTTTATTAATTTTTAATGAACCAATTAGTATAAAACTATGGATAATCACTTATTTATCATTTTGTATTACAGGTCAACAAGCCATTGGAGATGTATTATTCTTGGAAAAAAACCTAGAAGTAAATATCATTTTAGTTATGTTGCTGCATAACTAAAATGAGAGAATGCAGTGATAAAAAATATATTCCATTCCTAGATGTATCTAAATTTGGTGAATTGAGAATTCGGACTCAAATATTAATTATAAACTTCATTGAAAATAATAAATATTGAGACAACTAATGATATTTAAATTTATAAAGAAGTGGCGTCATAATTATAATGTAGTATTGACGACTATGATTATGTAATATTGTAATTATCAATGATTTTAATACAGATGTATTTAATTAGTAATAAGCACGTACGGTACGAATTTTAATTGTATTGAATAAATATTATTCTCTCAAAATATATTATGTGTATATGACAAACAATGTGCAATTATTTCAATAAATTTATTCCATCTCTCAAAAGTAAGAATTTCCTTTTTTTTACCGAGGTAGACGTGGCCTGCGTGATTACCACTGTCATCCATTTCTACCACTGAACGGTTTGTTATGAATTGTAACTTTTGTTAGTTTGTTTGAAGGGTGGCATACGGCGGTGGAATTACATAAGGATGTTCAATACAGAACCTTAAAAATATTAATTTATTATAAAATAAAAGAAATATCTTGATATACTTAGGTAATTGAAGGTTTTTTAATAGTTTAATTCAGAATTGAGAAATTTATTTTTTGGATTTGAATAAAAATAATAAAATAAGATTTTCGTAAAATAAAAAAAAAACTGAGCAAGTAATCTCGTTATTATACAAAATGATAAATTAATAATTTCAGAAGAACTTGCATTTAATGATAATTATTAGTATATGAATTAAGTAATATTTCTTTACTTAATTGAACAAGTACCTGCTACGCAAATGCAATAAAAAAGAAAAAGAAATCAAGAATAATTCTTTTTATTTTTAGTTCTAAGGCAAGTGCATATTCCAGTAACTGGGTCCAGTTGTATAAATATTATCTGTGGTTAGAAATCTTTGTCAATTGACAACAGACTTTTAAGCTGTCAAAGCTGCCAACAAGTTTGATATTTTCTGTATAGTCGGCCATTTTGTAGTTTTTTCGGCTACATCTACACGTGTTCTGTAGGTTATTATATAAAATATCGCTTATTTTAACTAAATTCACATTTATTTTTGTACTACAATTAATGCCTATGCATTGCAGATTTTCAAAATGGCAGTGACAAAGAAGCCGGCGCCTAAAAAGGCCCAGTTGAACCAGAAGACAGGCAAGAAGGGTGTCAAAGGTGGCAAAATCCGCGGCAAGGGAAGCAAAAGGAAAATCAATTTAAAGTTTTCCATTGACTGCACACATCCCGCTGAAGACAGTATTCTTGATGTAGCTAATTTTGAGAAGTACTTGAAAGAGCGTGTCAAAGTTGAGGGCAAAACAAATAACTTGGGCAATCACGTTGTCATCGCAAGAGAGAAGACCAAAGTGACAATCAACGCAGGTTAGATTTGTCTGCTTTAATAAAATAAAATAAAAAACGATAATATTATCACACTCATGTACATAGTAGTTTCTGTAGTTTTTAACAACTCACATTTTTTATAATGACATTTAAAGAATAAGAATTAAATCAATAAAAAAAATAAAAAGATGAAAAGAAAAAATGCATCAATAAATGAAATGCTGTTAATATAATTTTTAGGAAGTAAATTGAAAGTCATAGTAATATAATATTAAATTCAACACAAATCATTTTATGGTAAATATTGTGAGCAAATATGTTTATACCAAACCAACTCGTATATTCCTGTGAGCTTTTAGAATTTAGGAGTACTTTGAATCAAAATATGTTTGTTTATATATTATTATAAATACTCTATGGTATAAACAAACATAGGACAAATTAACCAGTTCCGAACATTGAACTGAGAACATCTAATAAGAATCTGTACTCTGCTCTCAAATGAGATTCTATATATGCAATAATGTTTAAATTTAGGTTAATATATTTTGTATCAGCTCTTATATTTTAATATTTTCAAGTTTGATTATAAACAAATTAAGTAGGATTATAATAAAGAAGGAATTTAGACAGATCTTGAGAATAATCACAACTAAAATATGTCCGCTTTATTTAATTTTACAAGAATATTTATATAGTTTTCCATATTTATGAATCATTATTTAAAAAGTGTTCTTGTATGAACTATTTTTTCTCATGGATCATAATGGAATGGTGGCCACGCCTGCGCTAACAGTTTATGCTGGCGGGGCACCATTGGAGGATGATAAGTTGAACAAGAAGTCAAGTCAGTTATGGTAAATTCACCAGGAATTTATCACAATGGTTTCCAGGGAGAACCTTGTGGAGGTCAACCTAACATGGTACATTGCTTGCAAAGGGGGTGTTAGTACCACCTTACTAACAATCCCCCTTCCCTCCTGTAAGAGTTATTTGAACTATATATATAGAATGTTAATCTTAATTATTCTATAGAATTAAATCTTTGTATTGTGTAAGAATTAAATCTGAGAACAGAATTAAGGTTTCCTACCAAGTTGTTGTCCCTTTTTGGTAAAGATCTACTCCATCTGTCCTCTTTTGAGTTCTGCCAGCTGTCATTCCATCACTATCACTGAAAAAATTCATTATGATGGTAAAATAGTAATCCGACATAAATATAAAATTTATGTTAATTTCTAGTGATAAAGAATTTTTTTTTTTAAGTAGATTGTCATTATTGTGAGACTGACTAAAATGTACAATTTGTGTTTTTTTTTTCAGACATTCCGTTCTCCAAGAGGTACTTGAAATACTTGACAAAACGTTACCTGAAGAAGAACAACCTGCGTGATTGGCTGCGTGTTGTTGCGTCAGAGCACGATGCGTACGAACTACGCTACTTCAACATCAACGCTGACAGCGACAATGAAGACAATGAAGATTAAGATGTGCAACATTAAATAGTTTTACACTATATTGCCTTTTTTGTGTACCATGTACCCGTTTTTTTTAGATATAAGTACTTATGACGGCCTCGGTGGTCTAACGGTTTAGATCACCGCTTTAATTCCGCTAGGCGCGAGTTCGATCCCTCGCACTGTGCAAACATTTGTATTCATGAGTGTGATTGTTTGTGTCGGTCTGGATGTTTTCTATGTATTTACGAAAAAAATATCTATATATTTGTATCAGTTATCCAGTATCCATAACAAGCTTTAGCTAGCTTATCTTTGTACTAGATGACGTGTGAATTGTCTAGAGGCATTATAATAATAATATTCTCAGGACAATTCAGAAATAATCATACTCATGAATAAAAATGTTTGTGCCGTGCAAGGAATAGAACCCGCGACCATCGGACGTAAATGGTATGGTATGCTATGTTAAGCCACTAGACCATCGAGGTCGTCATTAGTTATTTGAATGTATCATCTCTAATTCTTCCACAATCATCGCGTCACCTGACGCAGGTGACGCGATGGTTGTAGAATTTTTTCAAATATCAAATAGGAAGAGCTACAGAACCATATATGCATTGGGGGAGGGAATTGTTAGGAATAGTAATAGAACATCGTTACATCAAACGATGCTCCTCAATGCAGCATATAAATCATTATCTTTAAATAATACATAAAACAAAGTCATCGCAGTTGAATTAGCTTATATCTTTTAAATTACGCAACGTATTGTATAGCAGTTTTCAGCAATACATAAGTGATTCAAGAGGAAGGTTTTTTTTAGTGGATGATAATGGAATTATGCACGTGCCTGCGCTAACGGTTTACGCTGGCGTGGCACCAGTGGAGGATGATAAGATGAACATGAGGTTAGGTCAGTTAGCCCATCGTGACAAATTCACTAGGATTTTCTCACGACGGTTTCCAGGGGGAACCGCGTGGAGGTCAACCTGACATGTACATTGCTAGTAATGGTGACCCCATTACTAACAGTCCCCTTCCCCCACAAGAGGAAGGTTTATAAGTATGATACATGCATGTTATAGTACAGAACAATATCAGAAATACAATGATTTGTAATGCACGTGTACGAAACCAGGACAGGTCGCTAGTATCGTAAATTATAATAAAAAAATAGCGATCCCTTTGCTCTGATCAAAGGGGTCGCAATTTTTTTTTAAGTTCTAATCAGACCATCGATAGAGCGATCGACCAAACGTACTGACGTAAACATATTTTTGTCTTGTTCATAATAAAGTGTATCGGCTATCCATGTAACTACATCCGCGAGCAACCAAATCGACTCAAGCGCTACCGCTACATTCAAACATAGTTCTAAATAAAAATATACAACATTTAAATAAAAATAATATGCCATTTGAAAGCTTGAAACTTCAGCTTTTTTGAGATGTTATCATTGTTAATATCCATGAATATTTTTTTATTAATGGTGGTGGTATATAAGGTAATTCTTAGTATTCGTATTTCGTGATCATTGTTTTGGCTTCAGGAAATATTCTACAGGGTTAGTGCATTATCCGTTAGTCTCGCTTTGTCATGAAATTCATTCCTCATCATTTCATTCTTGGGTAAGTTCCTAAAAGATTTCATTTTAAACAGCAACATTAATTTTGAATTTTCCTTTTTGTAAAAAAAGCGGGTTAATTAGTACTAAGGACTAGTGGATCCATTACTAGCATTTGCCCTATCAGCCTGACCTTCACGCGGCACATCGGATGGATGGATTGGATCAATAATTATATATTTTAGTACCTCATATTTATATATTGTGGGATGTATAATAAAACATATAACATTGTATAAGTAAATTTATTTCCAGGTAAATATTATTTACATAAATAAAATAAAACGAGTTGAATTCGTAGGATTTACAATTCATTTAAAAAGGGAAATATTGAAACTTAATCTAATTTCATCTATCATTTATACTACGCTAACAATAGAAGATTCACTGCTGCTGTATTGTCCGACTGATATTAATCAAATGTGTTCTTAAACAAAAATCTTTGACAACTATGGTAACGTCACTTCTTGCACTGGTTGTGGCAAACTAACCTACCTACCTAGAAAGGCATGAGCCTAAGAACAAGAATTAACATTATTCACTGATTAAAATAGCAATTAAACCCTATGTATATCACATTAAAGTCGATAATGAGTTGAAATATATCGTATATACAAATGACAATTCGACATTTAAAATGTTTTTACATTTTAATATTGTTAGGTGTCATATTTACTGGTAGATAATTAGATATAACAGTAATCTTACATCTACACAGACGAGAGAATACTGAACAAAACAAATGAAGTTTCGTAACCAAAGAACCTATGAAATTTTAAATTTTCGAACATTATACATGCTTTCTCTTCCAACTCATCAGTAACGCCATAAATAAAAATGTGCCAAATGAGTTTACTCGCTACATTAATCAGGATTCTATCTTGTTCTTAGGGCATGAGATTCTCATGTCTTTGAATACAAAATATTGAATTCATTTAACATTACATTTGCTAGCACCGCATTTATAAATAGTATTTAATTTATGGCTCATTGTTGCTAGTTGATTTATAATTACCCTAAAATTGAGGGTAAATTACCAGTGCAAGTTTCATAATAGCGACTTGTTAAGGCGTCTGGTACTTCACTTGCCGGCTGCGATTTCCTTCATTCTGTTCAGCGCGGAACCGGCTCTGAACCATGAGATCTGTTGTTCGTTCAGGGAGTGGTTTAACTTGATGCGTTCAGTGTTGCCATCCTTGTGCTTGATTTCACAATCGACTTGCTGTAAGGAGAAATGGAAATGTTTATTACAATTATGACTAATATACAAAAATATAATATAGTGGCAATATATGTAATGTTTTAGTCCAGAGTTGCCTAAGTTTTAAGTCCACTCTGGACTGCCTAAATTTATATATTACAAAAAAATGCTGTTCGTTAATAAGCCCTAAAACGCGGAAAAACTAATTTGAATTAACATTTAGTGTTTGCCTCATTATTAAAAACCTATATTCTATTGTTAATCTGAATACCACACGTTCGAACTTGCGGTCGCATCAAGTGTAACAACATTAGTAAGCAGTACAGAGTTGATAGTTAAGAATATACTAATACACTGTATATTACTATATATATATATATATATATATATATATATATATATATACACTGTATATTACTATATATATATATATATATATATATATATATATATATATATATATATATATATATACTGTGTATATTACTATATAAATATATATATATATATACTTTCCTAACCATCGCATTTAATTCCTGGCGAGTTGGTCATGTTAATAATAATAATATTTCAGGACAATTCACACATCAGTCAGGACATCTAGTCCGAAGCTAAGTAGACCTCGTGTTATGGTTTAGTGATACAATGGAATATACACATACATAATATACCTACATCGAAAACACCCAGTGATACAAACAATCATACAAATAGAAATATTAGTACCGTGCCAGGAATCTGACCTGCGACCATCGGAAAGGCGGTGCACTAAACCGTTACCGTCACCTAACTGACTTCATTATGATCCTATCATCCTCGACAGGTCGCCCCCATCAGGGTATATCATCAGGCGGGCGACTATTCCATCATCATCCATAAAAGAACCCTATTGTATTAAAACACGATTCTGCCCCACTTGTATTATACAATACAGTTACGTGGTGGATTATTGTAATGCATTTAGAAGTAGGTCCATAATACAAGTCTCTATATATCATGTTGGTGTTTTGGCCCATTACTACTCGTGTCTGATGTTGGATTTGTTATTGAGATGTCTAAATATCTTTCAAATGTTACCTGGCCAGGTGCGAGGCTGTTCAGTCCTAGAAGTGAAATCTTGTCGGTTGGTTGGATTTTGTCGTAGTCCGCGGCGTTTGAGAATGTCAGCGGCAGCATACCCTGTTTCTTCAGATTGGTCTCGTGAATTCTGTAATATTAGTTAAAATAATATTATTGTAAAGGCAAAAAATATATTTTTTATATCTCTAATATTCATTTATAGCCATTATAAAAGTTCTTTCATACATGCATAACTAGCTAACCCGCCGAATTCCGATTTGCCTCAGAATTGAATAATGTGTAAAAGTTCAATAACTGTTTTCTGGTATGAACAGTTGCCGCTTGGTATTGCAATTTCTGCAATTTTCACATTTTCTCATCTTTTAAACTTTCCTTGGATTTCCTCAAATATTTCAAAAGTACGATGTCCTGTTCCTTAATAAATAACGATAATATGATGATGTACGCACCTAGCGAATGACTTGACGATAATGGCGCGTCCACCAAGATGTCGGGGTTCTAGCGCAGCATGCTCGCGAGATGATCCTTCTCCGTAGTTTTCGTCGCCGACGACGACCCAGGGAGTGTTGGCCGCCTTGTAAGCGCGGGCGGTCGCTGGCACGGGTCCCCATTCGCCGGTCAACTGGTTGCGAACCTTGTTCAATTCACCGTTCTCCGCGTTTGTGGCGCTGTACAAAAAAAATATATAAAGGGACGTTTAAAAAATCTCCAAATATGGCACTGATCTTAACTTCTGAAGTTTTATAATTGTCAATACCTTTTAATTCTATTATTTAGAGTTTGGGGTTATTGTCAGATGCTAGACTATAGCATTAATCTGTTCCTCTATAACACGATCATATATTGCTTAGGATTATTATGAGCAAAATATATTATTGGTGAAGATTATTAACTTGCATAGGTCAATACAACATGATCAGTAACATATAAAACAAAACCGTTAATCTTCCTAAAAACAATTACTTACGTGATGAACATGTTGTTGGAGATATTGTCAAGATGTCCACGGTACTTCAGCCAGGGTCCGGCGGCGGAGATATGGTCGGTGGTGCACTTCCCCTTCACCTTAATGAGGATGGTCAAGTCGGTGAGGTCCTTGCCGTTCCACTTCTCGAAAGGAGCTAGCAGTTGAAGGCGATCAGAGCTTGGGGATACGTCCACTGCCACTTCTAGCGATTTGAAATAGAAAAACAAAATATTTAATAGTTATATTAACATAAAAATCTAGTTTTTTGTCAGCTCTTATTGTATTTACAAAAGAAAATAAATTTAAAAAATAGAATTTATTAAAGAAAAATACATCTGTGGCAGAAAAAAAAAAGATACACACACAGATCAGATTATTTATTAGAAACGGAACAGAGTAAGTTGATTTATTGGGTAAAGTTCATAGTTGAAAAGTGGCTCCAAATGGTTCGTGTAAAACTACAAACGCCAGTTCTCGTACTTGAACTCGGCTTTAACACGCTACCGCGTGTCTAGATTTGATTAGTGATTCACATTGTCATCTGCTAACCATCCTATTATAGTAAACTGAAAGTGATTGCGGATATACTAGAAACAATAACAAAACACTAACTAGAGCCGTCAGCAGGTGGGTGTTCGTATGTGTCCTGGCCGGGGTCGAATCCTTTGGACGGCAGCTCGTCCGCGAACGGATCTGACAGCTTGAATTTCTTGCCATCGGCGCCTGTCAACTCGTCAGTTAGGGGATTGAAGTCCAGTCGACCTGCAAAGACAAATAAAGTAAGTTTTGTATACATTCAAATTCATTTATATTCATATAGGTACCATACATGATTTTCGGTAGATTATAATTATAAATTTTTTAGACAAAGCGTGGATACCTCTGTACAACTCATTTCTCCGCCAATCAGCTTGCTTTGTAAGCTGTATTTAGGTTCAAAAGGAGCGAGAGACAATTAAGAAAATATGATAGATTTATAGCGTCTGGAGGAATAACGTGCATACGCACAGAAAGACTAAGATGTCCACAAACCTTACATAACGTAATATTGTTCATGTATATAGGCGATGTTTCCGACTTTCTATCAGGTAGGTCGTCGCTTATCAGATAAAAAAAAAGTTTCAATCATGAACTTACCAGCTAGCGATAGAGCAGTTACGAGCTCGGGACTGGTGACGAAGCAGTGGGTAGCGGGGTTGGCGTCGTTACGTCCTGTAAAGTTCCTGTTGTATGACGTTACGATGGTGTTCTTTTCGCCTTTCTTCACATCCTTACGGTCCCATTGACCGATGCAAGGACCGCACGCATTAGCCAATACCTGGATAGTGATAGAACGAGTGTCAATTTGTGATGACGAGAACTTATTGACTTTCAGCTTAACCTTGTTCACACATTATTAGGATCTTAACAGCTTCGTGGTCTAGCGGTCTAGCACACCGTTTGTCTTCTGATTGTCGCTAGTAGGATTCCACGGTATAAACATTATTATATTCATAAGTATGATTGTATGTATCGGTCTGTGTGTTTTCTATGTACATATATTATGTACTTGTATCAGTTGGACGACCATGGACGACGACGTTGGTCGCGGGTTCGATTCCTAGCACAGCACAAATATTGTATTCATGAGTATGATTGTTTGTATCGGTCTGGGTGTTTTCTATGTATAATATGTATGTATTTACAAAAAAAAATCTATGTATATGTATCAATTATTATAACACAAGTTTTAACTAGCTTAACTTGGGTCTAGATGGCGCTGTGTGAATTGTCCTGAGATTATTATATTATTATGTCATGAGATTATCAGTTGTATAGTATCCGTAAAGCTCTGCACAATTTAGTCCCGAGCTAAAGGATTAAATAGTGCTGTGTGAATTGTCTTATTGTTATACCCCGCCCTCTTTAGATGAGAGCCAAACGAACGAGAGTAGTCATCACGAGGCATACTCTTATCGGAAATGTGTGGCCAGATTAAGTTGCGATAGTAAACTATATAAATTTATTATTATTAGATCACGAGACTCTCTCGGAGCCGTGCCCCGTGAACCCACACGCTTCCACAATTTAATAGGGCGATATAGGTCGCCCTAACAACAAAATGGGATCTGCCCTACATCATCTATAACAACCAATGCCACCAGGCAATGGCGCTAGTAGGTACACCTTGTAATATTTTAGTGGGTAAGAATTCCACTCACTCCCTCGTCATCTCTCTGATGGGGGTGGTCTGATGGGTCTTCTGAAGATTTTCTAGTGTAATATTACATCGTTAATCTTTCTAAAATAATTAAATGTGCGATGCCGACTCCAAATAATAAAAGACAAATGAAATGAAGTAGAAAAATAAACCAGGCTTACAGTGCCTCCGAATTCGCGCAGGGTTTGCGCAATGCCGTCACGCTCGATGGTGGCGCGAACTTGTTCTGAACCGGGGGTCACGTTGAATGGTACTTTGGATTTTACACCGTGTTTCAGCGCCTGAAACCATTAGAAATATTTTTTATGCAACTGAAATGCTATACCAGGCCCGGGACCCCACAAAATTACTGTCCTACATGAAGGACGACTACTGGCCGAGAGGAGTGGTGTACCGTCGCTACCGTGGCAGATTGCGCGGCGTGAGTGTGGTGACCAAGACAATATTTTTATTTTATATAATATTAATCCTTAGGGTATCTATAATATGGGCCCCCAATTATATAAATAATATTAACTTGCCTGAAGCAAATTAATACATAAAAATAAAAATAAAGATTCTGTAGAAATGCAAAATGTATTTCCAGATATCCTGTGTTTTTTGTTGAAAGTCGTTTATTCTCTCTGTTCGGTATAGGTATTATTTTCAACCATGTATATACAATCTTTATACATATTTGTATATCAGGTACAATTCTATAGTTTTTTATTATATTTTAAAACCAAAGTTTTATTACCGTTCTTGTTTATACATAGATAATTTTAACGGATCTATTGCTCTTGTTAATGACATGTGTCACTGATATCAATTTACTATCGTACATTTTAATGGCAATATTATATAACGATATAAAAGTATACATTTTATATATTATATACTTTCATATATTTATATATAAAAAAAATTCGTACCAGAACAATTAACATTATACAGTAAATTACAAATTTGTTGAAAGCTTTTTATAACACTTAACTACCCGCCCCAGCTTCGCTCGAGTGTCAAGTATTATACATATTTCCTATTGAATCACTCTATTGCTAAAAACTGCATTAAAATCCGTTGTGTAATTTAAGAGATCTAAGCGAACAGAGAGCGTAAGAGACTTCATTTTATACTATGGAAAGAGTTAATGTTCATTCCCATAAAATACCTATTTACCTTTATCACAACCTAAAACAAGATTATATTTGTATCCGGTAATTATTAACATTACTGATTGAGAAATAAATGAATTTTCTTAAACAACAAACCTCCTTTACGATGCTGGCGCAGCGGCCCATGTCTTCGTATGAGGAGTTTGTGCAGGATCCGATGAGACCCACGCGGATGTCCACTGGCCAGCCGGCCGACTTAGCCGCCTCGCCCAATTTGGAGATGGGGTTCGCCAGATCCGGGGTGAAGGGACCGTTGACGTGGGGCTCCAAGGTCGACAGGTTAATCTCAATCAACTGTAATAGTAATATGTATCATAATTAATCATCACAACAAACCGGTTGTTCACGTAATCCTGGAGTGGCAATACAACGATACGATACTGGTTAAGGTATCCCAATCTCGAGTGTGTAGAAAATAGAGTATTGTCTACTTTCTACACTTCTGTAGTAAGAAATTGGTAACACAATTTAGAACTTTCAAAATTTTGACTTGACCAGAATTAATCAAGGGTAAAGAGATGCAAAACACGTGACGTTTTGTACGTACATACACACTAACTCTGTCTCATACATGTCTGTGGTTAAGCACCTTGTTTTACAACCTCTTTTCTGTGTGAAGGTGATATGGCAGTGACATTACAGAGACAGGACAACTTAATTCTGAGAAATGACAATTTATAAGAGTTTCTACGAGCGTGAACTAGACAATGTGCTGCACATGGTGTTTATATACATATAAAAGCGAGGGTTGCCACTTTCCTATATGGTTCATAAACTTATTTGACATTCCAGTTTGATGAAAAAAGTTTACGTGAATTTATAACTTATTACCTCGTCATAAGGTGCACCTTCGTCCGGTGTGAGCAGTTGCTTGTAGTTATTTGCGTTGGACGCGACGTTCTGGCGGCCCGTCGACTTAAGGTACGCTTCCATACGCGAGTTGTAGGGGAACACCTGTGTATATAAATTGAACAATGAGATAATCATCTTGCCTTTGTACTCAGTGATTTCGTACGTACTTTAATAACATAGTGTACAGAATTGACGGATATCTTGAAAGGATTTTGTTCAGAATCGGAAATAAATATATACCAGCTGTTTTTATATATAGAAATTACATGTTTTAAAAAAACATTTATTTATATCATAAATATAATTTCTATATACTAGGCTATCAAATAGTTATTCGCTCAAGTAAATCCCATGAAGGAGATGTCACGATTTCACTTTCTACGGATACCTTTATACCGTATACAATGCTCATTATTTTTGTATATTATATATGTATATTGTAATATATATAGTATTATGGAAAAAATGTATAATTTAAATAATTTTTTAAATCCGTGCCAGTCATTTTAGACTTTACTTTCCTCATAACGAAATCCGTTCTCTCAGTAACATTATTAGTATACAAACATATATTTGCTCAATAAGTTCCAAACCTCCATTTAAAATACCATTTGTATTCAATATCAGTGTTTACTACGAACGGTTTACGTACAATATAGTAGGAGATAACATAATGAAGGTTAGGGGGTTAGATGTAGATGTATGTAGTATAAAACGATAAACGTGGTAGGAAATACTTTTGACATTGAAGACAGGATATAGATATGATTAAATAATAATATAATGATCGTTAGGACCCTATCTATCTATAAATTTTGTCACAGGAATTTAATTACGTTTGTCACATTTGCAATGTGGCAAAGACTCCCGCTTCCCTAGTACGACGTTATATATTTTGCAATTATACTATTTGTTTTTTCAATTATTCTAACACTGACGGAGGTAGCTGGCCTTTACAGCTTCACCAAATGTATATACATAAGTGAACGGAGTGTAAACTTGTAAACAAAACAGTTTAAACCTCATCACCATCTGATTTTCTCATATCTCATTCATAATGTCTTTCTCTTCCATTCATTCCTATTTGAAGTTTTATTCGTTATTCACTCCTTTTCTTGCCATATCTGTTATACAGTCCATTCATCGATTTCGTCTTTAGCCAGATATTTGTACAGATAAAAGTGGATATAGTTTTTTTTAATAGTTAAAATGTGTGTGTATTAAATCGTGTTTTAATACTTAGAGGTATTTATATTAGATATTGAAATGTGAGGTGACGACATTTAGAAGCGCTCTGTCCCTTTGTCACACTTTGTAGATGTGACATAATTTTTGGATGGTCCTTTAATATCATGGATTGTATAAAACTGCAACGTTTAGTTGCAGTTTTATACAATGCCTCAAAAATAATTAAAAAAAACTAACACTGGTGGTGGCGCCGATCTCAGCACCCATGTTGCAAATGGTGGCCATTCCTGTGCAGGATATAGAGTCGACACCGGGCCCGTGGTACTCCACAATGGCACCAGTACCGCCTTTCACTGTGAGGATGCCGGCGACCTTCAGGATCACGTCCTTGGGGCTCGTCCAGCCTTTTAGTTGACCTGGTGACAATAAAAACCGGCATCAGATTAACAGTTCTGGATTATTTCTACCTATTAGAAAAAACAACTTTGTCTCGTTTATCTAGAACACATTTTAAATTAGTGTATTATGTATTTAGTAATAGTAGTAGGAGAGTAATTACAAATACTATTGATTGTTTTACACAACTGGATTGGGATGGCAAACCAGAAAACAGCTTATATGTTAGAAAATGGTATGTCAGCTATTGTCGCCAACAAACCTGAATACTACAGATATTCCAAAATTAATTGATGTACGTGTTGTCCTTGTAGATAAGATATTTTATTGTATTGCATCCTTGTTAACCGTAGCTTATAACTAAGATATTTAGTAGTTTACCTAAAATAAAAAAAATCCGCTCGACTCGTATTAGTAATTTAACTAAAATATAAAATATCCGCTCTTACGTCAAGCGAAATGGTGATAGAAATCGGCTAGACAGGGATTCCCAAGTTAACAACTTTCTACAAAGTTTAGTTTGGCATTCTATTTTAATTTAATTTCGGTAATTTTGCCTGTTTTACTTTTTTTACTTAATTTGATTGATTAAGCCTTTTTTACTTTGAAATGATTGCAACGGAAAAATCCGCTCGTTAGTACATAAGTTTTTTTATTTATTGAGGGTTAATCGTACAATTAGTGGAAAATTTTCTTATCAAACCCATAAGACAGTTATCGACCATGATAAGATGTTTATATGAGATGCATATTTTGTTGTTGCGTATTACTCATATTTATTGCTGTTGAATTATGATTTTTAAAAACAAATATATAATTTATATATCATTTCAGATTATTCCCACATGACACAATATTAGGTACAGTATTCATAGCAAATAATACCTAATATACATATATATAGTTACTGTAAGCAACTGAGTCTTGCTATTATTATTATTAACTTATTTATTTTTATTTCATAACTAGCTGTTCCCGCGACTTCGTCCGTGTGTAATTTAACTTTTTTTTTTCTAAAATAAAAGGAGCATAAGTTACTCCTTATTACATCAGATACCTGCTAAAAAAAGTCCCGTCAAAATCGGTCCATCTATTTCAGAAATTAGCCAGAACAAACAGACAGACAAACAAAAATTGTAAAAAATGTAATTTTGGTGTATGCACCGTATTTATATTCAAATGCATGTAGTAAAAAACGGTTATTTCAATATTACCAACAGACACTCCAATTTGATTTATATGTATAGATGTATAGATTAATAATAGTACATTTTTATCGTAATGATTTCTTCTTTCCAATCAAACAAATCAAATACTTAATCGTGACTTAAATAAGTACATTAAGCATTTAGTTATTTAAGTTAAGAAACATCACTAGCGAAATAAAATATAACAAAACCACTACATAGAAAATATTCTGAATCAATTCAGTAACATCGCAACTCGCAACGGAAGAAACGGACAGAATTTAATCAATTTTCGTGGTAAACATTTACAGAGATATGCTTGGAGTATGGTTTTGTTTACCTGGAAAATGTCTTATCAGGACTGCCATTGACGCAGTGTTGTTATATAACAGAAGAAAATATACAAGTATGTATGATAACAACGTTATTAATAAATACATAACTACATTACACTTGTACGTTTCTGTATACTTTTAATTTCCATCACTATCCTCTACTTCTTCCTTGTCCCATTCCTTTGGGGTTGGCGTAATATGTTTTTCTGTTCCATTCATCCCTTTTACCAGTCACTTCGTTATTTACTCCCTTTCTTACTACATCATCTTTCACAGAGTCTATCCATCTCTTTTTCGGCCTTCCTCTGCCCTTATAACCATCCACATTCATATATAACACCTTTTTAAAAATATTATCTTCATTACTACGCATTACATTACTTTTATTAATCAGGTTGATTTTATAGAAAGTCGTCTACTGAAGTACCTCTGTCTCACTATTTCAGTCGTCAATCTCAATTTGGATACGATTCGGCTTGCATGATGCGATATAGTTAAATTACCTGACATTTCTTTTTTCATATAATTTTAATGCACATAGTTTCAAAGTACATAATATATATAATCCTATAATATCTTCTTAGTGGGTACTTAGAAAGTGCAACGTATGAGGGATTTTTTTATGGCTAATAATGATGTACCCGCTTGCGCTGTGAAGGTTGTTAAGACGAGCCTGAGCTGAGGGCAGTTAGACCATCGTGATTTATAAGGAATAACAAGCAATGTACCAGCAATGTATCAAGTCAGGGGAAACCTTTCTCCTGACGTGGTATATTGCTAGGAATTGGGTCACTAGTATACATTACTAATAACCCCCCCTAATGTACACGGTTTCCACTTGGGCCGTCGTGTTTGCTATTAATTTTTGAAATATGTCAGATCAGTCTCTCAGTCGATCAATCAGTGGATTCGCAGACATTCTCCAAACCTATCTCTCGATAACATAATTTTAGAAACAATTTACAGAGAAAATAAAAAAAAATGCACAGACTTCTGGCCTTTTATTCACTTTTTCTGCCCGTGTTGAGTGACGTTTAACCCATTTACCTATTAAATTGACATTGACCAACGTACAATACTAACATGTAGCTAAGACCGTCTAACATTGCACGTGATAGTACTCTTTATTAAAATAGACGCGCCTTATGTCGCCTCACAATTAATGATATATGTATGTATTTGACATTTATCTGCGCAGTTGGTCACCGATCATTGTTACGCTGCAATCGTAACATTCAATGGAATAGAATAGAAATGAACTTTTTTTATTTATTTGATACCACCGGCGTTGCAATTTCTATTTACATTAATATATGTATATGACAATATTAAAGCTATAGGTTGCACTCAATTACAAATATAGTGCATGATATGGTCTTACAAACTAATACTGCTGCTAACTTAATTCATTACTTAAATGATTATTTCTTGATTCTACCATATTGAGATGCAATCATAAGATTATTCATACATATTTTCATACATCATGCTTTCAAATTTTTTATTTTCACAAAAAAGAAACCTATCAAATATTACTTAAAAATCAAAATTCATTAAAATATCTACAATAGTTTAATTGTGAAAATATAAAACCCAATTAAATTTATTTTATAATATTAATAAAATCATTACATTTAGGTTAGAAAAGACATCAAACTCCTTTTTCAATAATAATGCTGTATCCACTGTTTTTGTTAACCCCTATATATTTTATTTAGGGCATTCTAATTTGACATTTAGTGAGAATAAATTAAGTACTACAGTGTCTAAATTAGTGCCAAAAATGGGCACGCAAAGTACGTGTTGTTGCCAATTCTATCTATACCCAATTATCCATACATGCAAGTGCCTAAGATTCTAATCCTAAGTATCTTCACATCTATAAAATGAAATAGCTTCCGCTGTCTATTCGCTTCGATTTTTTAAACTGCGCAATAAATTTAAATGCAGTTTTTAGCAATAAACAATGAAGAAGAAAGTTTATATGTATAATACATGTACACCCGTGTGAAGCTGGTGCGGGTACTTAGTTCATAGTATGAATGCGAAAGTAACTTCTTTTATTTATTTTTTATGAAAAAATGAAAGGCACAGTATAAAATGAAGTCGCTTCTGCTCTCTGTTCGCTTAGATCTTTTAAACCGCGGAACAGATTTAAATGCACTTTTTATCCATAGAGAACTGATAATACATGTACACCCCGTGCGAAGCCAGTGCATAATGCGAAAGTAATATACAAATAAATTTGTTTATTTGTTACGTTTTTATGCTCTAACAATTTAATCGTCATGAAAGGCTCAGGAAAGGAAAGAATAATAAATGACATGTCTTGGAATAGAGAAAGAAATACGATAAAAAATAATGAAATTATCTGATGCAATGTATAATCCATATCATATCACACACAAGTTTACTTCAAGGAAACCCGTTTTACGCGGTCAAGTTATCTGGTTGCTTTATACGCCAACAACATGCAAAGTTCTCTAGACTAGTTACGCTTGGTATAATAATTCTTATTAATATTAAAAATACCAATCTTATTCATACTAGTAGGTCACTTAGCTATCTATAAGGGTATCGTATAAGTTGAATATCATTTGAGTAATTTTGAGTTTATTTAATTTTATTTATTTATTACTAATATAGTAAGGAAGAAATAATCTTTATTCAAATATTCTTAAATAATACAAGGACAAAAAAATATCATATGAATATTTAATTCATATGATATTTTTTTTATTTTACCGATTATTCGTAAAGCAGAGTGTCATCGCAATGAGAACAAATAAGAAACTTGGGTGTTGCTCTTTTAAATAAAAGTTGTTTTAAAATACAGGAGGCTTGGCTACATATCACACGACGACCAATAGGAGTGAAGCTACAATAAAAACTGTTGCAAAGAAATTGGGAAAATGTGACGCAAACGAACGTGGGTCAACCTGTACATTATATTACATGATGATTTTTTACAAAGTCTAATGTATTTCATATCTTTTCTGGGCAGGTCTTACTACGCCCACCTTTTCTTATGACATCACTGCCCGTCCAGTCAGAGGCGTGTCAAGTTATCAGTAATGATTGAAGTTATCACAAGAGTTAAACAACAAAAATATCAGAATTATGTCTTTCGATATCTTGCCCGGATAAGAGACTAAGTCATTGATCACTGTGACAATTGAATCCATTTGTTATCGAGTGATAATAAAATGTAAATATCTCTTCATGTGAATGGTTATTTAATTTTTGTTGAGGTTTTGCTATACTACTGAATAGCAACTTTGTTTTTTTTAATTCTTAAGAATGGAATGACAAATATGCGAAATGAACAAACGAACGAAACGAATGCGAACTGACGAAATGTGGTAGTAACCGTTCTTTATGCAGCATATTATTTTCTAAAATGTACTTTAGTATCAATATATAGTTTAAGAGTGTTCTATTAATTGTACGAAAACTATACCGTGCAATTATTACATAGACTTCCATCATTAACAATAGGTCCAATTCCGTAAATATATTATATATATATATATATATATATCCTATGAACGCTGAACGCGTGAGAACCATGAGAATTTAAAAATGTAATACAATATAGAAATATTTTAATGTTAATAAATATTCTTAAGAAGATATAGCAAAATCGTGACGAGGACAAAACCGGCTGTTTGTCTACTAAAGGAATTAGGCTGAATATATTATCAAATATAGACCAAACTAAACTGAGAAAATTATACCCAACGCGATGGAATAATTAATTTTATCAAAAGTTTCAATACACTACCTACAACTGTATAATTAGTATTCTAATAAAATCATAGATGGCGACACAGATATTTTATTTATTGTTTGATTTATCGATTTCAAATATACACGTGGCAGGGAAAGGGGATTGTCAGTAATGTGGACTAATAACCCCACTGCTATGTACCATGTTGGATTCACCTCCATGCGGTTCGATCTGGACACCATCGTGATAAATTCTTGGTAAATTCAGTACGATGGACTAACTGTTCTGACCTCATGCTCATCTTATCGTCTTCGACTGGTGCCCAGTGAGTGAGCATCTTTTCAGTATCATCCATAAACAAAACGTACATACGCACGACTAAAGTCAATCTATACATATAATTGAAATAGGAGTGTCTGTTTGTAATATTGAAATAATAAATTACTATATGAATATAAACACGGTACATAAACCAAAATAACATTTTTTACAATTTTTGTCTGCCTGTCTATTTGTTCCGGCTAATCTCTGAAATGGCTGGACTGATTTTGACGGGACTTTTTTGGCAGGTAGCTGATGTAATAACGAGTAACTCAGGCTACTGTTATTTTAGAAAATATCTTTTATTTTAGAAAATAAAGTTTAATTCCACGCGGACGAAGTCGCGGGAATTGCTAGTTAAATATAAAACAAGTGAAAATCACTCAAAGTCTATATAATCTAGTAAGAACTCCTGAATTTTGCCACTATGCTTTCTTTCTTAATCTCGGAATAATTTAGTTGTGGAATGAATACTTTTTTACATAATATAGGTTATATATAGATTGATTTCGTGCTATATCTATTCAGAGTCAAGGGCGTACACCCGTGGACTGTGTACTGATTGCGAAATGCATAGAACGACGCCACTCGCATAGCGGACACACGAAATAGAAGCTTAAGTTGAATTTACTAGGAATTATAATTAAAGGGGAGTAATTATTTTATATTATTTTATACCCTTACTATATACTTATACCCTTTAAGACTAACCTCGTATAGTTGAGGGGAATGGGATTGTTTTTAATGTACCATTTCAGGTTAACCTTCTCGTGGTTCCCCTAACCGTCACGTTTAATTTCTGAATTCATCATGATAATGTTGTAATCCTGGACCACTCACACAGCGCCATCTAGTCCCAAGCTAGGTAGAGCTTTTGTTATAGGCATTAGACAAGTCATATAAATACTTAAATAAATACATAACATACATTGCACATTGCACCCAGATTAATGCAAACAATTATACTTATGAAGACAATGTTTTTTATCGTGCGAGGAATCGAACCTACAACCGTCCGAATTAATGCGGTCTTATAAACCACGAGACCACAGAGGCCGTCTTAAAAATATTATAATAGAAACTATGTGGTACAGTTATGAGTAGTTTATTTATGATAGACTATATTCTGCCTGCAACTTCTTCTGTGTGACCTCGATAGAGAGAATATTATTTAACCAGCTGTTACCAATGACTTTGTTTGCTTTTTTAAGATAATAGAGTGAATGGAAATAGCCGTTCCGGTGATACAATCAATCTTTACGTCAAATTTCATTCAGTTAGCCATGAAAGCCTAGTTAGACATAAAAAAATAAGGAACAAACACATATACATTAGTCTGGATTACCTCTTTCTTGCATTTAGCATACAGATGGATATAGGCTTTTTATACCAATCAATCAAGGCTATACAGACGAAGTCATGGGGTCATACTAGTTTCAATAATTAATTAACTATCATTATTCGTATATTAATACGTGAAACAGAAACTTTGTTACCCTTATAAAAATTGCGCGGAGGGATGAGTATGAAATTTCGAATGCTAATATTTTTTTTTATTTCTGCATAAAAGATAGATTAAATCAACAAAAAAAAACCTTATACACACGTATTTGACACGCATATATATCTATTGTTTATTGTTAGTCTGTGGTCAAAATGAGAATAGATTAATATTGTTTGTCATTAATTTTATGTCTATAGTCTTACTGAAAGTTAAATTAAATATGGTCAAATTTCGACCACTAGCATTAATTAATAGTCGATGGCAGTGCTAGTAACAAGTAGGCTGTTCGATCTTATACGTATTTTATTATTGTATAGTCAATCGGAATGCAAAGATATAAAAATGTAACACTGAATGGCGTCAGTTTCTGGCGCGCGTCCACTATCACGACCCACGATTCCAATATAGGTAGCGATGTATAAATACTAAGCAACAGATTGGACTAAAATAGAATGATAGGCCGATCACTAACGGTTGTAGCAGAACAGAGGCGCGGTGGAGGCGTGGTGCGGGCGTAACACGAGAATACTTATTTTTTTGTATTTGGATGAGCGGCATTTTGCCAATTACTGAAACAACATTCGGCGTGTCACCTGTTTCAATGTATGTACCTACTAGAATAGAATTATAGGCCGATTACTAATTGTTGTTGCAACAGAAATATTTTTTATTCAATTTTTTTACATTCGGCGTGTCAACCAACAAAATAACAATTTTTTTTAAAAGAAATAGTTATTTTGCATTTAACAATCTTGATAATAAGTTTTTGGAGATTCGATAGCTGTTTGAAAAATAAACACAAAATTGGATATTCTATAGATATGTAAAAAAAAATCTCGCCTAACGTCACGTCTATGTTTCAACTTTTGGGATTATTATTTTTTTTAATGGACGGAAAAATCATGTAAGTACAGAGTTAGCAAGGAGAGATACCATTGATTGACTCCTAACACCGCCATTATTATTGATAATTACTGAAGTATTGAAAAAATGGCGTAGTAGTTAGCCAAACTGGACGGTAGGATATAGTGATAGAAAATGATGTACATGATAGGTCAGAAGGTCCTATATGTTTTTTATTGTATATTAGAAATTTATAATATTATTATATATGCTAAACAGACTAAATACAGACATATCTCTGTTTGTTACCTTATCATAACTAAACGGTTGCACGGTTATCATGTATGATGTGAAGATAGATTGCATCATCAGGAAGGATATATCATATACCTAAGTTTTATCAAACAAAATCAGACGAAGTCGCGGGTAAAAACTAATTGTTTATAAATCTTATTAATATTATTAACGTGAAATCAGAATAACATATAGGCTATAAATATCAAGCGGATAAACCACGGGCACAGCACATGTATGCGTAAAATAAAGAACAATTCATATATTTAATACGCGAATCAAAAATAGTTTAATTATGACAATTTTCCGGCGCTAGTGTGGTGTAACCCATTAAGTTGGCAAACAGCCGGCTGTGTGCGGTAGCGCCGGTAGCCCAAGAGACAGATAATACGTAAGAGAACACGTAAACAATGTCGGCTCGGAAGAAACAATAATAATGGAAGTCAACAAACAAACTCGCCATTAGCGCCGTCGCGACACTACTGTTTGCGACCAGTAATTAGTTCTATTTCGGACCATCTATTTATATAGTGAAAGCGTAGAAATAACAATATTTTGATTTATGTATACTAGACGATAACAGCGGATGCTTAAGAAATTGATTATAATTAAAAAATATTTTTTCAAAATCTGAACTTCCTTTTACTTCGTATAAAATAAAATTTTGATAAAAAGAAAATTCGGAAACTTTCAAAGCGATGTTTTTTCAGGTAAAATAAGCAATATGTTAATACGTAAAGGAAGAGGTAGTAGTTTTATTTACACTCTTTGGTCTTTGTAAGAAGGAAGTACAAAGCAAAAACTTTATACTTCCTTCTAAGAAATAAAAAATCAATAAAGTTCAAACTTAAAACTTTTAAAATATGGTCTTTTTTTAGTCACTGAATGATTACTTACTTAAGTAAGTACTTACGTAAGTGTATAAGTTTAATTTTAGTCCTAAGATTAAAAAAATAATTTAAAAGTACCGATAATACAGTACTTGCAAGAGTTTGGTACTCAGTGCTCCTATTTCAATGAATTAATTTAATATTATATAATTAGTCAGTAATTAAAGAAACACTTACCAGTCAACTTCACACCGATCACTTTCGGGCACTTAAGTTCCCATGGGATATCGGCCATCACGTCGACCGCATCAGCACCGCCGACACCTAGCAATTATTGTTAACATTAATTGAACAATTCTTATCTTTATGTGAATGTTAATAGAGTTTGCTTTATGTACATGGAATGGCAAAGATAGAGAGGTATCTCCAGATCGAAATTGGTAGCCACCCCTACTAATATTATAAACGTCAAAATATGTCTGTCTGTTTGTTACTTTTTCACAACTAAACGTTATAACTTAATGAAATATTTATTATTTCACTAAAACGATTTGGAAGGGATTAAAGTCAAATTAAGGATAATAATGTAGACCAATTCGCGGGTAATATGAGTATCATAGACAACATTGCGATATACCATGTGTGTATCATAATGGTACAGACGATTTTTCTGTGCACTTATTATTTTTATAAATTGACATTGGAATACAAGAAGTAGGTATTGTTTGCTGTATACATTGATTACAACTTTTATTTAATAAAAGAAAACATTAATTAGCTGTAATGTTACATAAATGAAATAAATGAAAATGATAGTCCAACACTATATTAAATGTTTACTATTTCTTAGTTAAAATAATTATTACACATTATAATAATAGCAGTACACTAATTAGCTTTCCTTACCTACATAACGATAAGTGATAACCGGTGGCTATAGACATGACATCTTTGAAGGTCAAGGTTACAACTAGCAGAGTATACAAATAATACAAAGAAAGAGAGATAAATTTTATTATTCGGAAAGTTACCTAATGAACTATTGCACTGGTTTGAAAAATTCATTCACTGATTGTATTTAAATGGTAGCATTATTGCATATGCTATAGGCCATATGCAAATGTAATGCAAAGCTCACAAATGGGCATCATGTGACGCTCGAAAGGCGAGGGAGGGAGGGTTCGGCAAAAAAACACGAAATATTACAAGGGGAAGGATATCACGTGTATTTATTTTTTCGTCAAACGTGGGATTTCTTAACCGAAAAACTTTTATTTTCTAGAATAAAATACTTTATACGTATATATAGTCTTAAACCTCACCACGTATCACCAAGAGAGAAAGGGTTAAGATTAAAAATGCTAAAAAACATCACGTGAATAAAGGGGAGCAATCCGAAAGTTATGAGCACTCGAGCAAAGCCGAGACGGGGCACTTAGTAATTAATTAGTTTGGTAAATTTTATTGTATGTCGAAATGGTGGATTTTGGGAATCATCTTTATATCATTAGAATACTGATATACTTTTATCATTACAATTTTACGACCCGACCAGTTTCACCGTAATATGCCATAGGTCATTATCATAAAATAAATATGATGATATAATCCTGTGGAAGAATACGAAATGCTCTTAATGTATTGCAAAATAAATTTGATTAGAACAAGACTCTTAATGAGATTTTTATACAAAAACATTTGCTCAATGAAATCTTTTTAGATGTCTCATTCGCGGTTATTTTCGAATTTTTTTTGAGTCTGTACAATAAAAAAATTAGAAAATACTCATATTATAAAGCGAGTGAGAGAGTGGACGTTTTTATAAGGAAAATAAACATTGGATAGTTGTTATGAGGAAAGTCAACTCCAGATCAATTACAATATTTTTAGTCATTCTCTCACAATCTGAAAGCTAGATTATTTCATAGTATAGGCTATATATAATATTAACATATACAAAACTCAGAAATTCATGAGTACTCCCGCTTCGCCCGGGGATGGCTTTACTTATGGCACAGGGTAGACAACCAGTAAAGAATAAAATACAGAGGTACAGTAAAAAAAATGTAGTTTGTCAGTTTAGTGCATAACTGTAAGTGACATAATAAAGGGGAGAACCTCTTTATATTACACTATTACAAGGACTGGTAAATTGAGAAAGAGAAAGAAAAACAGACTTAATAGTCTTGTTATATATAAATAAATCTTATATATAAAAATGATATTTGTTAGTCTCGCTAAAACTCGAGAACGGCCGCACCAATTTGGCTAATTTTGGTTATAAAATATTTGTAGAATTCCAAGCAAGGTTTAAGTAATTAGTAAAAATGAAGAAATTGCATTGAAAATAGTAAAAACAGCATTTTTTTTCCAATTGTTCCTACCTATCAAACTGAACTTTGACGCATTATTCAATTTTGCGGCTGATCAGAGTTCGCCGGGTCAACTAGTGATATATAAAAACTACCATAAAATAATTACATATTTTTATAAAATATTAAAAAAGTAGCAAAGAACCACTTTATTAGTAACAGTAGTATAATTATAATTTTAAAATAATTACCAATGCAAAGTCCGCCGAGGCCTCCACCGTTGGGTGTGTGAGAGTCAGTGCCAATCATTAGTAAGCCAGGGAATGCATAGTTCTCCAGGATGATTTGATGGATGATTCCAGAGCCTGGTTTCCAGAATCCGACTCCATACTTAGCTCCAGCTGTCTCCAGGAATTTGTAAACTTCTTTGTTGATGTCCTGCATTAAAGTATAAATTGTTTTAGAACACAGTATAGTAATTACAACATATAGAGTTTTTTGTTCCCTGTATATCTGCAATCAGTAAATGTACTAATATCAGATTTTAGATGAAAGATTCAAGATCGATTGATCGATCTTAGATAGATATCTACATCGACCAATTTATAAAGATTTGAAATCTAAGATAATAAGTATACTAGTTTATCATAATTGTTATTTATCAATTTACTATAATTTCAAAACATATAATTAGCCTTTAATTTTAAGGATTAAATACTTTTATATAATACCATCCTGTAAATAAAAATTTATGGTTGGTGAGAAAGCCATACCTTTGCTCTGGCCAAATCCTTGTCACCACCAATTTGTGCTTCAATCAAGTGGTCACAATGGATGGTAGATGGGACAGCAACTCGAGGTAATCCTGATGAGATGAACTGTAACATGGCCATTTGAGCCGTTGCATCTTGCATAGCCACTCGGTCGGGCCGAAGTCGAAGGTAGCTGGTGCCACGTTCAATTTCCTGAATGAAGCATGATATTTTGATATGTATTATTGTATGTTCCAAAATTATAAAATTAGAGTAACACTGATGTGATCAAATAAAACAAAGTAATTTTTTACATTAATAACATATGTCTACTAAAAATCACAGTAAAAAAGTTTAAAAAGAAGCTTTAATTATGAATAAATAATAGAACAAGGATCACACTACACCAAAGTGACTCACTCAATGAGTATGAATGAATTGTATTTTTAATTAAATCTGAAAAAAGACAACCAGGAATTGGTTATCAAATATTGTTGTGTTTGTACTGTTCATATCAGCACCAAACAAAGTTTAGTTCTGTCAAAGGTACCTTACCTTTTAAATTGTTCTTTTGGCAAAACTATGTTAGTGTTTATTTTTAAATCCATAATTTTTTTTAAAAACATGGCATATATATTGTTAAATAAGACAATGTTATATTATATAGAAACAAGTGTGCAAAATATGTGGTGTATGATAGTATACATGAAATCATGACAAGTAGTTTTACAAATAATTATGTTTGTTTATGTTATATAACATGTTATCACATAGCTGTGAATTTTTAGGTTCATTTAACGACCTTTATATAATATATCCTGTTATTATAATAATATAAATAGCATTATTTCAGAGATAACATTCATGACATATAATAAAGAAAACTATTTCATTAATTTTATTTGTACAACACTATTAAGCAAAAATCTTTATATATTTTAAAACAGTAAAACTGTCATGATATAGACTTTACTTAAATATTACTACTACTTTTAGAGTATGTTAACAGTTTAATAATAATAATATTTTTAATGTAATTGTAAAAATTGTCAAATTACCATCATTACTAATGGATCTTATGGGTGTTAATTTTTATCTGGTCTGCAAACTAGGATACCCAACGGTGTGAAAGACAAATATATTTAAAATTATTTTGAAAATTTCTTTACTGACTTAGCTCATTAAAAGAATCATACCTAGTTTTGGTAATGCATAAACTTAATAGTATGCTGTTTCATGAGTTTAATCTAGTCTCAAAACCAATACATTCTGAGATATTTCACAGAAGTAGATGTAATTAAAATTACTTACCTGACCCTTTGGGTCGTCCAAATGTGAGTAGAGAACCTTCTCTGACAAGGTCATCTTACGACCTAACCTCTTTTTGACAATCTCCAAATTCTGTGATAATTTATCATATGGCAGAGGAGCTTTGTCGAATCTTGACATCGCGACCTAAACAACACCATTTGTTAATTAAAAACAGCATTATTAACATAGAAAATAACATTTTCTATGCTTCAGTGGTTACATAACAAGTGTTTTATTATCATTGAAAATCATGAAAATTATATATTTTTGAACTGTTTCAAGTACCTGGGCCGCAGCGGCAGTGAGTGGGGATACGCTGAAGCATCTTTGCTGAATCTCCAAGAGTACCGTTCTTGTCCTGCCACCCTGAAAACATACCGTAAGTCAATAAATCCATGGAAAATAACCTTCAGCCGTCCCACCACTGTTTAACATATAACACACGAGATGAGATAACAGAGATACGAAGTCCCTACATATAACCTATTGGACTTCTATGTTAATTTAGCGGCCCTGAGTTATTGACGACATAACAGAAAATGTTCATAGCATATTTCCTGGCTCGAAACGATCAACATAATGTTAATATTACTTTAATAGTTTATATGTTGAATAATTTATTTTATTATAATAAAATAAATGTGCACAAATAATTAAATAACTTACTTGGCCATGTAAAACTCGCATACAGTGAGCCATGGTTGACGGACTTCTGAATACTGATAAAATAAGTTATCGATTCTTTAAAAAAAATAATTATGGAATCATGGATTAATAACTAAGTTAATTGAGGGTTTCAACAATTATTTGAATATCTACAAAACTAACGATTGACACGACTGAACCGATCCAGGTAAAAGCGGTTTTGTTAATTTTTGACGTTTACTTATGTCGTCTCGATGGTCTCGACTATAGATTGTTATACATGTATGAACTACTGTGAACAGAGACTATGACATTAATAATGACGTCTGCTATGAATTCATTTAATGTTTGTTTGAAGAACGACGGCGACGTGAATCTTTCTAATCTGTAGCATATACATCTCATTCATCTCGAAATCTTCGAAAATCTGTCAAAATAGTTTTCTATATAGAAAACCAATTTTTAATAGCATTAGGCATTTCAAAACCAATTTATCACAGAATTTTATTAGTTTATAAATCATGAATTATTTAAAAGTTTGAACATTTCAGTGTTCTATATAATCTGAAGAATATAAAACAAAATGACCAATGCTACTATCCAGGTATTATTGACACCCACTTTAACTGTTTTATGAATGATTAATAATAATACACAATTCTTAAAATTCATACATGATTATTTAACAAATAAGATATTTTAGTTCTGTTTTGTAATATTACATAAAATTGTTACAATTCCGTCTTTACAGTGTGCTACTATTTATACTTTTTCATTATGTATTCATAAATTATAGGAGATAGAAGGAATAGATGACTACTGGGGTCCAGCATTCCGCTCAGTATATGAAGGTGAAGGGCATGAAGCATTTGTTCAACAATTGGATGAAAGAATCAAGCAACATGACAAGGAAATCGAGAAATTGTGCAATTTTCATTACCAAGTAAGTACATTAAGTATTTGATTTTAATCAAAAGAATTAAGAAGTAGATTATTACTTAATTCTTTTGTTTAATTTAATTATATCTTTCTAGAGGAGATATAAATTTAATTGAAAAAAAAAAATAATTACCAATGTTTAGTCTACTAAACAAGTCCCTAAATTTATTTTATATACCCCATGCATGTACCTTAGTCTATTTTTGCTATTGGAATAATAAATAAAGAACTTTACACATATCACAGTGCCATTTAGGTGAATCACAAATCAAAAATAGAAATTACGTATTAAGCAGAGTCTATAGATAGTAAAAAACAACTTGTAAAAATACTTTGTATTTTCAACACATATATAATACTATGTGTATTATGTATGTCTGAAACTAGAGGAATATAACTTGTGTGTTTAACTGCTATACCACTAAGGTACTTGGTATAACCCACTTTCTGTGTTATTATTATTATATATTCTTTATTGCACTTAAATAAATTTTTAAGTATGTTAATTAGAAATAATTTTAACAAAATAGGATTTATCTCTAAAAGAGATGTCTTCCAGTCAAGTCAATAGAGTGACATATGAAGTGTTGAGTAGGTCAAATTGTGAAATTAATAATTTAATAAAAATGTCATAGATAATAAAACTAAACATAAAAATATAATTCATGAAGGATACACCACCTCTCCGGCCAGTAGTCCATTGGCAGAAGGGGGTGGTGCTGATACACCACCCCCTTCTGCTATCAATGATATCAAGGCAGTTTGTTATTGTTAGTGCTGTGACCATAGAGACAGTTTTGATTTATATTTTATTATTATTTCTTATATACGGTATTTATAAAAATGAACATATAGCCTGAATTATAAATAAATAAAAATTTAATGTTATTGATACATGGAAGAATCATTCTTATATTTTTTTCAGAATTTCATAGATTCAATTCGTGAGTTGCTTCAAGTGCGTTCTCATGCTGAGGAGCTTCATGCTAAGATATCAGATGTGGATGCTAATGTTAAAGACACTACTGAAAGTTAGTATTAAGTAATTAGCTTCAAATCCAATAAAACTATCTGCTGGTAACTTTCCTGGCAGTTTGAGGTGGTACCATAGCTTACCTGGGTATGGCTGGTGTTTTAAGTTTGCTCATTACTTACGTTTGGTATGGGTTAGCTCATCCATTTTATTTATAAATTTGCCACTATAATGCTTGTATTAAACAACTAAAGTTTTACTATACTCTGTGATACTCCTAGCCTAAATGGAAAAGTGTAGCAGACCAATTGTCATATTGAGTATTAATAGTAACAAATGGCTAACACATATTAATTGTAGTATGATCAGAGAGCTGGTTTTATAATTTTGACTTATATTATTTCATTTCATTTTAAAAACTATATTTTTTTTAATTTGACCCATCTGAAAGTGGTATCCATTATCTCTATATATGAATTGAACTACAGGTATTGTAGAATATGTATTCTATGTCTATCTATGGGCAATTAAAGAGATTCCTACATCTTGCTACATATTTATGGTCCTTTTGTTAAGAACATATTACATTTTATTACAGGTTTGTGTGCCAGAGCTCAGGAGCTTATTCGAGCCCGTAGAGTGGAATTAAATATTGCTGCTACAATAGAGAAAATGGAATTATGCTTGCCTCTACTCACCACATATTCTAAATTGAAAACACAAGTTGAAGCTAAAAGGTTATTTTATATTAGTGGTAGGCGATATATACATAGAATGTAGTCTATGTTATTGTCTGATATTATAACTTTGAAAGAACAAGTGAAAGAATTTTTAAAATCTTTCTAGGCTTTTATAGTTTATCCATTACATACAAATCTATAAATATTATAATAATGAACATGTATGACTTGTAATAATAATAAATGTTATTTTAATTGGATTTGTTAGATGTGGCTGTAAATTTACTGGGTACAATATCAACTGTCCTTCTAGATCTATTAAACAGGAGTTCGTTCTACTATTGCGATCTATGCTATGATAGTAGTGCTGCTGGCATTGGGAACTCAAGGTCCCTTTTGATAAAATTTCGAAATGTTATTCTATTAAAGTCTGTAATAAGGCCTACAAAAGGGTAGGCTTGTCATCTACTCCACTGAACTTCAGCTTGTTCCCAATTATGTCCTCTTAAAAGTTACTTAGTTATCTCCAATATCATAACCAATGTATTTTTTTTTCTAGGTATTACCCAGCTCTCAAAACCCTAGAGCAGTTGGAACATGTACTGCTTCCTCGAGTGGGCCCGTACAAGTGGTGTGCACAGATATCGGCCGATATACCTCGACTGCGACAAGCTATACAGGATGCATCCATGGCTGACTTAAGAGATTTCCTGGAGAATATACGCAAGCTAAGCCCACAGGTAAATTTTTCTGTTACCCTTAGTTATATTTAATTACCCTTCACAACTTTGGTAGAACTACATGTATCTTACCAGGATAAGTCCTATCTTAGAACAGTTAATAAGTTTAGTGTATAAAGATTGCTATTTCAGTATGTGGCAAATTTATTAACTGTGTATCCCTCTTGAAGTTTTAGTAGGGATTCCTATTTTTTTTAGTAAAATATAGCTTAGATTAAACAAGAATAATGTAGTATTCTAATAATTAAAGAATTTTTCAAAAGTGTGTCCAGTGATTTATTCCTTAAAAACAAAAATATTTTCTTCTTTATATATTAGTGTAAATAATTGTTATAGTATGAATATCAATTGACCTCAAAGTTAATATCAATCTTTAGTTCTTCACATGTTATTTGCGGACAGATATACCTACTTAAAGTGGCGACCTTCCTTTGTCTCTTTTAATCTATAACTTGGCATTACCTGGCTTGTTAATAAATATTATACCATCAGGTTAGGATATTGTAGAAAGCCATTTTTTTATAAATTCCTGTTAGATAATTAGTGAAGTTTTCAAAGTGAATACTTATTTATAGGTTGGTGCTATGGCTCTAAAGCAAACTCAAGACATGTCTGGAAGAAGTTTAGCCAATATTGTGAAAAATAAGAAAGGTTTGTACATACTTTGGATATTATGGTTTTTGTATAATGTAATTAATTATACATATGAATGTAGTTTAGTTTACTAGTTCATCTAACTACTAACGAATAATAAATTTAGTGTTATAAATAATAAACCATGTTAGGTCAACGAACTGTTGGGCGCTCTCCAGTTAGGTAATCAGCACTATATCAGCATTTTTTATATCATGGCAGGAAGGTAATTTATGTGAATTTATAAGAGAAACGGACTCAAAACTGATCCTTGAGGAACACCCATCATACTAGCTCCTATAGACTTTAAGATATAATTAATATTTTGACATTATTTTTTACATACAAAGTAAAATGAGGAGATTTTTAGTCACATTTTCTATCAGTGGCCTGTTAAGACAAACTGATGGCCTATTGATACTGTGGCAATCTTTACATGTAGATATTAATAACGTAATTGTCAATACAGAATACTAACAAGAAATAATGGGTATCACTCATGTAATGCTATTTCTTGCATGTTCATAATTTTCATTTTAAATATTGATGTTCCATCTCTAATTGTTGCAGATATGGCAGTACTTGGTATATCCAACAAAGAAAGCAATGGACCCCAATGTCCTCACGAGCTGGTGGATTTTAGTCCCCTACACAGATGCCTGCACATACATAGTGTTCTCGGGGCCAAGAATGACTTCGTACAATATTATAGGTGAGATATTCATTATACTACGACGATAGGCTTTTCCAGGCTACATTTTATTTAAATATACTCTGTAAAATCTGGAAAAATCAGTATTCAGTTCACCATGACGTGGATACGGTATATACGTGCTCAGACAGATTAACCCATTTGGGATTACAGTCATGATTATATGTATGTGTGTGTGTTTTATTGGATTATTGCAAATTAACTGTATACAATTAGTGTCATATTAGATATAAGATTGACGGCCTCGGTAGTCTAGCGGTATATCACACATCTTTACTTTCGATGGTCGCGGGTTCTATTTTTCGCACGGTATATACAAACATGTATTCATGAGTATAATTAATTGTTTGTATTGGTCTGAGTGTTTTCTGTGTATATAATTCTGTGGGTATTTAGGAAAAAATAATCTATGTATGTATCCTATTTTTATCAGTTGTCTACCATACAAGCTCTGCTTACCTTGGAACTAGATGGCGCATCTTGAAATTGACCTGAGATATTGTTATCATTACTAATGTAATCATTTCATCATCCCAAATCCTACAGAGCTCAACGTAAGCAACAAGCTCGCCTGGTTCTCATACCATCATCAGGCAACCTCCATGACTCTATACAGAGTGTGAAGAACTACTTGAATGCTGTTCTCGGCTTCTTCATACTCGAGGAGCATCTGCTGACCACGGGAGCTGGTCTAGTATCGAAGGAATGGCTGCTAGATACATGGAATATGTCAGTTACGAAGGTGGCCTCAACGCTGCGTACCAATACGTCGCTGATCACAGACCCGACCCTAATGTTGACTATTAAACATCAAATTGTGTTATTCATCAGTACATTAAAGTAAGTTTATTTCTCCAACAGTCCCAATGGTACATTGATAATGGATATATTATATAGTTGTATTAAAATTCTTTAACATTTTGTCTCTGATTACTGTCTGCTTATTTCTGCGGGCACGTTTATAAGTGGTATTTTTTTTAATAAAAAAAAAATTAATGAAAAATAATTTAAATCAGTTTTAAAATTCACATATTCGTCTAACACAACAAAAAAATAATCATTTTTTTGAATTCCCATCTCTGAGCTATATCTACATTACCTACATACCTACCTATATTGTTAGGTATCATGTCTCTATACTCCTAATTTCACTGTCCTATCTCGTCTTTTAAACCGAAAGACAACTCCCACTCACTGCTTGGCAGTAGAAATGGGTGAGAGGTGTCACGATTGTTTACAAAATAAAAAAAGAAATTTTAGATTCGAAATTTTTAAAACGAAATTGAACGTACAGAACTAATTAAAAAATATATATATTAATACTAATTTGGGTATTATTTCAATTTATAATAATACAATACATTCTTTTTTATCATTGACTCAATGTACTATTGCATTTCCAGATGCTACGGTCTTCCGACGGACCCACTGCCTCTGCTGCTTCATGAGATGGCGGAACACTATACCGAGGTGCTTATGCAGAGATGGGTGGTTGTCTTCAGAGATATTTTGGATAACGCGGCCTTTATGCCTATAGAGGTATATATGTCATATTATCTTATTGTACATTTAATTTTTATTCTATATTTTACATATAATAGTTTTTTTAAGGATACTAATGGTTTGGTTCTCTCGTTGCGCTAACCGTTTACCTCCAGCGTGATAGGATGATAGGATGATCATGAGGTCAAAAATTCTATTTTGTTGTGTGAGTTGAAAACTATGCCTATTTTTTTTTTTGCTTTTGCATGCCTTTATTATAATGTAATTTAAAAATGTGTTTTTAGGTTGAAAATCAAGATCAATATGATGGTGTGATGGACATCTTTCCGTATGACGGTGAAGAGTTGGATTCCCAGCCATTCCCGAGGAAGTATGTGACACTGTTTTTTTTTATACATACTTACTACTAATGTATTCATACTTAAGAACATCGTTCCCTAGTGCTTTACTACCCATCATTACACCCAAAAGGTAGTGAATTCAAATCTGACTCTAACAAATGTTTCAATTAGTGACTTTCTGTTGAAATAAAACTGGTGTCAAAGCCAAAATTATTACGAGAGACAACGGTAGGTTTTCCTACCATATTAAATTCAAATATATCGTGAGAAATGTGGCCATGTCAAGTGCTTTCACCACAACATCAACAGTTTGTTTGATTACCCCTGATAAATATATTGTGTATATTTTACGTAGACAGTTTCTAGAATTTTATATTAAAGCGTTTCAGGTTTAGCCAAATCACAAAAATTAAGTAACAGTAAAATTGTGATTTCATATTGTTGACAATGACTGATTGGACCAATGAGTTTGTTCTATCTTTTTGTTGTGCATTAACAAAATAAAAATAAAATATGCTTGGGTTCATTAGAGTGAAAAAGCTGCAGTAGCAGCAACATCTTTATGAGATAGTTGACTGAGTGAAATATGAGAATCGAGCGATCTCGCCACGAGTGTATAGCCGACATTATGATCTGTTATTGCGGCCCGTTATTTATGCCGCATTTATGTTATTGAATTTATTTTTTCTTTCTCCCATCAATATATTGTTATAATAAAATGTTAGTACATATTAAATCGTACTACTTTAGCATCTTGTTCAAATGTATGTCATACGAATGTTTGCATTAAAATTTGTATAGGATAACATTACTCTTTAAAAAAATGTATTTTAATGCTGATTATAATAAATTTTTGTACATTATTAATAGGTTATGTGCAGGTTAGGTCACATTAGATCACATTAGGTCCACCAAAAAATGTTAACATTTAAATTGAACCGTTGAATAAAAAGGTTACTCACCCTTAATTTTAACAAGACTGCTTCCTTCATCAGGTTTCCGTTCTCGTCAATAGTTCCCGACGTGTACATACAAGTTAAGGAGTTTATATACGCCTGGCTCAAGTACTCGGTGGGGCTGGGATTTGGTGGAAGCAGACGGGCGGCTGCGGCCAGACATTCAGCCTCTTTACTACTGAGCAGATCCTTCACGGGCTGCTTGTCGGCGCTGTTCCGACGCCCTCTGCCTCTCATGCAGTTGGTGCAGGTACATAAATATATTTATAACTTTAACACTAGATTTAAACACAAATTTGCTGGTTATAAGTATTGGTTAGAAGAAATCAATAGGTCTTTTGTGGGAATTGGTGTAAAATTTTACAATAGGATACCAAAGGATACTGGAATTACCTTTGAAAAATTTAAAACATCTTTTATATGGATATTATGTATGTATTTAAAAAAATGTATCTAGATATATCTATCAGTAAACTAGAACCTATAACACAAGCTTTACTTAGCTTGAGACTAGATGGCGCTGTATGATTTGTCCAGGAATATTGCTTGCATTCGAATCTCAAACATTGTTTTTTTACCACAGATCATCGTCGACACACAGTACTTGGAGGACGCAACGTTGTACCTGTACGAGTTTATTAGCAACATCACTGGTTCTGAACTGGTCACCACACAGGTAAAACTCTCTCAAGAGAGCAACAGTTGATAAATTAGTTATATACATCAAATACCAGTCACACAGTTATTGTTATGGAACTACATAGTTATCTCGCTATGCTTTTTCACCGCCGAGGATGACTTTGTCGTCTGCGTTGGTATACATCTCATATATTTTAGCAACGACTTGCTTTGTAAGATCTGTTCCGAAGATGAAATAAGGCATTGGATTACAGGTCACGAAACACGTGTATTGTATACAATATAATAAATTAACAATACACACATGCACTCTGTAAATAAAGTACATATGTGTATTATATTTTAAATTTATTTCTTTCGTAAGTTATTCTTATTTTTATGATTATTTTTGTAATAGGCAGCTGGAAGTATGTTCCAAGCGGCGCGCGACGACGCTGAACAACAGATATGCGACAATTTGGAGAAGAAAGTCGACGAATTTCTGGATCTTGAGAATTACGATTGGCTTCTAGGTAACGTTTACAGCAGAATTAATATACTACCAATTTTTTTATCTAATTGGAATTGCAGACAAACTGTATACCTACTGGAAGAACATAAATAGCACGAGGTCACGTGATGCTTATGGGTACCATATGGGTATCATGCGTTGCCATTCGGAGGAACTCAGATGTCATGCTGCCATACCCTGAAAATGTTTTAGTAAACCTATACAATAAGACGAATAAGGTGTTAAATCTGAAAATTTGAATTTAAACTGTAGTATGTATTGTGATTATTGTGAATGAATATGAAAAATACAAAAGTTTGTATTGAATCGAACTCGAGAGACCATCGGATGTAAGGCGGTGAGCTAGACCGCCAGCTGGGATATACAGCCTGATTTGTATACATATGTTTGTATTGAAGGGATATCGAACTCTCGACTATTATAATGTATATTATTGTGCTAAACGCTACGCCATTGAGGTCGTTAGTATTGCATGTAAATAATGATATGTTTATTACATGTTCAGTGGAGCCGACGGGTCAGGCGTCTTCGTTTGTGACCGACATGCTGAGTTATCTATCTGGGGTTCTTACCTCACTCGAACACCTGCCTGAGAGAGCCAGGTATTGATATAAGCTTACTAGTAATAAATGTGAAAGTTTGTGAGTATGGATGGATGTTTGTTACTTTACACAGCTATTGCAGAATTTTATAATTTACCGTTCACCATCTGACGGGCCGTATGCTACTACTGTGATATAAAAATATAAAATCATTATACCGTCACGATTATTTTACGATACGTATTTTGTAATGGATGATAGAAATGGAATTACATTGTAATCTATATTGTATCGGCGCTGCCGTGGCAGATTGCTGTCGCCAGTGCCGTGATCACAGAGACAATTTATATTTTATTATTATTTCATATAAATATTAGTCTATAAGGTAAAAAGGTCCATTAGACGCCTGTATTAAATAAATAAATAACTACTCGACAACGACGCTCTCAAAAGTATTTTTCCCAAATCAGAGTGGCGGCAGTTAGAGCAGCTACAAACCGTATAGCGACGCGTCTCCGCAACTTGCTCCTGGATCCGGCGGTGAAGCAGATCTCCTCCGGGGCGCTGTATCAGCTCGATCTGGACGTGATACAGTGTGAGCAGTTCGCGGCCGGTGAACCAGTGCCTGGACTTAAGGAGGGTGAACTGTTGGAACACTTTGCAAGCTTGAGGTGAGTAATAATAAAGTAAAAATTATAATCCAAGAAAATTTAGGAAGCGTCATATAGTCCCAAATTAAGCAAAGGTTGTAATATGGGTGCTAAACAACTGATAGAAATGCTTATCGATATATTAATACGTTAAGCAAAAATATTATACCCTATTTTAGGAAAATTGCGCCCGCGACGTAGTATGAAATGTTTATGTTTAGTTAAAAATAAAAAATATATCTAAGTATTTATATCAGTTGTTTAGTGCCCATAACACTAAGTCCTGCTTTGCTTGGGACTATATGGCATTGTATGAATTGTCCAAAGTTACTATTATATATTATTCTCTGAATTAACATGACAGGCAACTCCTCGACCTCATAACCGGTTGGGACTGGTCCTCCTACCTTCACGACGTCGGCATCGAGGGCGGCAAGTACTCACTGGTCACGCCCCGCGACGCAGCCACGCTCCTCGAAAAACTGAAAGAGGCTGAGCAGAAATCCTCCGTTTTCTCTGTCTTGAAGAAGAATGAGAGAGACAGACGAAAGTTGCTCGATACCGTGCTGAAACAGTTGAAACAACTGCAGAATCAAGATGGCTCTTAAACTTCGTTATATTCGTGCTTGGTAGGAGAATGTTGCATGCAATGTACATTGTACATCTTAAAAATATCTTGTAATCATATCTAGGCGGTAGTCTTTGCAGTACACTAATGCAATCTGTATTAAAACTCAGAGTAATGCATATACAGGATGTTTTTATTCCGTTCGGAGAAAATAGACTGTTATATTTACATGCAGATGATTTGATTAATAAAAAAATAAACAAAAATATAGGATTGACATGATTCTATATTTTCAGTGAAAATTGGAGTAGTTTAGTATTGATTACAATTGTAGTTTGACTACGTATAATATTTCTACTTTACATAGAGTAAATGCTCTAATTTTTCCGAACGGTAATAAAAAAGTCAGGTATAAGAATAAGGTTCAGGTATAGAATGAAATCCCTTAAACACTTGAACTTGCTCTGAAATATAACACTTGGATAGAAACACGTTTTAACTATGAAATCATTTATAAAAATTGCACAATAATGTCAGACATAAAATAACGAAAGTTAATGGGCACTTAACTTGAAGTATAAAAGAAAATTTAATAAAAATAAATCAAATCTGGTGCTAAAAGAAGTATTATTAAAAAAGTATTTAAATGTTTGACAGATCACACATTATAAATATAATTTTATTAAGGGCGTTCACCACTAATATTTTGTACGCGTTTAGTGTCAACGTATAAAAAACATCAATTTTCAATGTCTCTGAAATTGAATGAAAATGAACATTACTAAAAAAGAAGAGAATTAAAAAGTTATTCATGCAAACAATTCATATTGAAGTAATATTAATTTCAGATTTTTGTGGTAAAATTATAATTTGGAAAATTGTAACGATAAATATTAACTATTTAGTCCAACTTATCCTATGATTCACGTTTGATTTCTTTAATTTATTTAATAGTCATTGAAAAGTAATGAAAATTCTTTTGATTTTAATAATGGACGGACAGTGCAGAGTGCAAATTTTATCGAACTATTCTGATGCTCTTGGTCGCAGCCGACATTTACAGCTTCACCGAACGATAGGGGGTGAGTGCAGATGGTACTCCAAATCCGCGGAATGTATTATTAAGCGGCTGAATACCAACCAACTCCTGCCTAATGGCTTGATGACTTTAGTCGCACCGCTAGGGGTTCGAACTTCACCTTAGTTATTTCGATTCCCGATTTGAATTGGACGGGGAATCCATCGGAGGCAAATTTGACGGTGTGTACGCTCTTAATGACAAAAACATTTAATTTCACTCTTAAGTTTAATTTATTAATAATTTATATCAATATAATAATTATTCTTGAACAAAACATGTATATGTAAAATGATTAATTGTAGTGATAAAATGCATTTATAGAAAATCTCTTCTATTTTAATCAAATAAATTATTTTTGTATATCTACTAAAGATTTGTTTCTTTTCAATTAACCTACATGTATGACTGTTTACTGTGAAATTACTCAGCAAAGGTATTTCGGATATAATAATCTAAATATATATAATTCAAACGTGACTGACATAGTGATCTATCAACGCACACCACTGGACGGATCCGGCTGAAATTTGGCATGCAGGTAGATGTTATGACGTAGGCATTCGCTAAGAAAGGATTTAGATTAATTCCACCCCTAAGGGGATATATGTGATGATGTTATAAATGGTATAAATAAATTACTCGCCAATCGTTCCTGTATAATTTATATTTGTCATAAACTTAATAGAATAAACAAAAAACGTTACTAATATTTTAATTATTATTTGTGAATTATTAATTTACAGTTATATGCACCAATACAATTAGGAGATAAAAACAACATTTGTCACACTGACACTGAGCCGTTGCTGGTTTGATACGCTTGATGGTATACCACACTTACGGGCCTAAACGAAGTAAGTGCAGCGGTACTTCACTGCGGACCAGAGACTCCTCTTATATAACTCATAGGTTCGGCCGCACATGGAGTACTGCAGTATGTATCTTTGGGCAGGAGCACCTTATTACAAGCCCGGTCCTTTTGACTCGGTTCAGTGACGTACCATAGATCCCGATCTCTCTGGCGGTATCGAACCACTTAGTTGAGGCGAGACTTCGCTTCACTTTGTGTGTGCCGAGGTTTTCTCATCAGACTACAGCAATACCATGCTGTATTTAAAGAAGGGTGTTAAGATTTCTTAAGTGTCGGCAAAGCGCACTTGATACCCCTGGTGTCTAAGGCGTCCATAGGCTACGGTAACCATTTACCATCAGACGGGCCGTATGCTTGTTTGCCACCATCGTATTATAAAAAAAGTGTGTGTGTGTATTATTATGATTAAATAGGGAATCTAATACCAGGACGTGTATATATATTGTTTGCGTAACACAATTTAATATCTAGATCAACGCGTATCTGATATTATCTCCTGGTTGTAAGCTTATCTCGCGCATACACTGTGTGGCGAGGTCACCATCTACCTGTGACCTTCGTGCGCGGTCGCCTTAGATCTCCTGAGCTTAACTTTGAACTTGTTTTTACTTTTTCGATATTTAATTGCGCGCGGGGTCATGTTTGTAATTTTAATCGTGGATTAATTATTAGTTACTGCATTTAAATGGTCAAATTGACTAAATATAAAGAGACATTTGAGAAGAGTAATTGTTTAATAACTGTATTTCGATAGTGTTAATAATTTTTGTCTTGGTGTTATTGAGGGTCAAATATGGTAACTCATTATATCAGTTTTGATATCGGATAATTTTAACTGGATCTCACATTGGAGCATTAATTTTCATGCCTACTTGTGGGCATGAAAAAATGGTATAACAAACCAGAAGTTTATTCCTGCCGTTTCTTTAAGTCATAATTTTACATTTCAGTATATATATGTTTTAAATTATTTACTTTGTACGGTCTGTGCAAAGTTTGGCTGCATTATGAATTAATTATGAAACATGTATTTTTAATAATGGATATTATTGGACACATTGTTAGCAATGTACTCCAACTCACCATTTTTAGCAATACATAACGTGATTCAAGAGGAAGGTTTATATAATACTTAGGTACATGTAGATAATAACATAGATTTCAGTACATAATTAAAAAAAAATAACGTAACATCACCTACGAATTTAAAGTTAAACTGCATCGTAAAATATGAATACTGCTGACAATTTTATGTATTTGTATAGTTTAAAAAAACATATAAGGTACGTTCACCTGCTTCGTTTTAATCTACCATCTGATTAATTGATAGAGATATATTTAACCTGGCGTCAGTCTGTTAACCTTGTATTAGTCATTCATCACTGCAATAGCTTAGCCCAGATTTTGTCGCAGTGCATTCACGCGTCGAATTTGACAAATGGAGGCGTCAAACTAGGTACCTACCTAAATGTTATCAGATAGCGCGACCTCGTGCTTTCGTGACTCGCCGACTAGGCCGGGGGTCACTCTGCATAACACATTGTGATTTTAAAGATATCCCCATATCTGCGCTGTGATCTAATTAGTCTATTCTTGATTATATCAGATTTATGACTCGTTGAAATTGGGACCACCTACAGCACTACCTATAGATAGATCATTTAATAGTCCATAAACAACAATTATTCTATAACATAAATCAACGGGCTAAGTTAAGTTAGGCCTCTGCAGTTGATATTTTATGTACGTTATTCTACCGAGCAGAAGATAGGGAACACCCAATATAAGCAAACATAAATACAAATGTTTGAATTGTATTCTGCATGAATGCAAACCACGACTATCGGAAAGTATGCTAAATCACACCACCTAGGTCGTAAAAGTCATATATTACAATAGTCTATGGGACGACACCAATTATATACAAACATTTGCTACTCGCATTTGACCATTTTATATATCCGCCTATTGATATAAAATAAAATAATTTGGTAAGTTTATAAAGTAATAAAATTGTAAAAAAAATAATCAAGTTATCCATCCATTTATAACGACATTGGCAAACCGTCGAAGTTTACAAAATATTTTTTATAGTTTCGCAGTATAATAAAAAACCTGATACGGAAAATGTTAAAAACAATTTTAAAACAAAATAAAAAGTATCACATAAGGATATTGCACACGACCGTTGCGAATTGGTTGGAATTTGAGAAAAAAATGGTCACACGGTACCTACTGTATTACAATTCATATATTCTTATACCTATACTATATATATTATTATTATATATATAATTTTTTTGCCACGACTTTGGTCCGGGATAAATTTCGAAGCTATTCCACCTTATTTTTGAGAAATTTTAATCACGATTTATTTTAATTTGTTTCAAATTAAAATAAAAGGTTTTTTACCTCAATATTAGAACTAATTAAGCTACAGCATATAGTCAAGAATATAATTATATATCGCTGCTAACAATTCTCAATAGGAATAGATTATTAATGGAACCAAAAAATATTTAAATTGGTTAAAGTGGATTCATTTTTTTCAGTTAATTTAAAAAATAATCATTGAACTTTAACATGCATGTCTCAATTTAGTGAATTGTCTTTTGGTGGAATTGTTATTATCCGAAACTCACAATTGGTCGAAATCGAAATGAAACTGACAACATGACAGGAGACAGATCATCATATGTCCATATACCCTATTAAGTTTAGCTGATAGGCGAAGGTACATTACGCACACATACGAACCACGTATATTTACTCTGTGGCCGTACCAAATTAAAAGAACTATAATTGCTACTATTTACAGAATGGTTCAACTGTTATTTTTATCTCTCTTTAGGTCATTTTTTAAGTCTCTAGCATATATGACGTAATTGCGCGAACTTTATTCCGGAATAGTGACCTATGTATAACGGCGGATCTCAGTGCTCGAACTTAGTCATCTGTTTTGCGTACCGATTATAATTTCTGTTACCTGTTATAGTTCATTTTTCCAAGGTCCATCCGCCCACATCCGTCTCGTGTTGACATCGTGGGAACATTGTTATTGATATCTATTTATTAAGTTTCCATGTGTGGAGTATGGAACTTTTATTCTTTTCTTATATAGCTAGATATTTTTTAATTAGTTAGAATGGAATGACACAGGCACTCGCCTTAATATAACTCGACATAATTAAAGGTCATTAGTATGAAGATGAAGTCAGATCAGTTATACCATCATGAAGAATTCACCAGGAATTAACCACGATTGTTTCTAGGGGTTAACCGTGTGGAGGTCGACATGTATATTGCTAGCAATGAAGACACTAGTTGCCATTTACTGACAATCAAAAGTAGGCGAACTGGACAGAAGAAATAGTAATAAAAAATATGACGTCCACAAGATGCCGAAAGGTCCTATGTTAATAAATAATTTTGAGTTTGAGTTTCAGATTGAAATCATCTCCCCCTGTATATATACAGGGAGGGTATTGTTACTAAATAATTCATTCAGATTAAATGAAATTTTCCCCGTGTGTACAGGACCGGCTACTAAAAACTGCCTGAGAGGTCTCTACTTACCTGATGGGATGTGATAACCGTCGCCTATATCATTACATGAATAGTACTTCGAACACCACCAAATATGCTGAAGTTCATATAGTATATATGCAGTATATATATGCATACTTGAGTACTTATAGGTACTACTAGAAAATATGTACTCGCATACATATTGATTGCCTATTTTCTAGCAAATACCAATTAGCATCGTTTAGTTAAAATTAGCATATTTATGCTCTGATGTAATAATGGAGCAGTATCCAATAGTTACATTAGGGTTCGATAAGAGATTATTTAATAGTTTTATTATATTTTTTTTTTTTCTTAAGATTTTTATAGCATAGGGGACAGACAAGTTTGCGACTCACGCGGTGGTAAGAGATTACCGCCGCCCAGGTGAATCGTAAATTCGTTGCCGGCCTTTTAAGAAGGAATAAGCCCTTTTCTTTCTATCAAATGCTTCCATATCCTATAATTTCACTGCCATGTCTCACCTCAAAACCAGAGTTTGCAACGCAATCTTCATCATTATCATTGCCATCAGTCCACTGTTGGGATATAGGTCACTTCCGACGCATGCCACAAAAAAATCTTCTGGCGGTTGAAAGACCCATGACCACTTTGTACAAAGTCTCCCTGATACCTGGTAGGTATCGAAAACTATCCAGTTAAAGCCTCAAACTTAACAATATACGGAACCATAGTCATTGTAGAGTTGAAGAAACTTGGTCAACTTTAGAGCCGTTTTTTTAGAGCCGTTTATTTTTTTAATTGTTTGTAGGCGTGAAAGTTTTAAGATTACAGCGAAGGTCGTTAGTTATTTTATAGGTATCAATACAAATCAGTATAAATCCGCCTTTATTCGACGCCTACGCGTATATAGTGTAAGGTCGACAGCACCGATACATACACTTAATTTAAATGTATCATATCTTAACATTGCTTATTAAAATCAAGGTTCGTAACCCATATTGTTTTAGCATTGTATATATTCACATGCGTTCGACTATCTAAAGTCCGGCCGCTCATAGTTTGCGTCTCTGACAGGTCGGGATCGAATGGGCGATGTAACTTTGGACTGACGTACAATTTACGGCAAAATTTTGAATGTCTTCCATAATAAGATTCCATTCTGATGAAGCAGAGGTATTAAAGCACCCAATCCATACTCGATGACTTGTTGCTTTTGAATCATATACGACCTCGGTGGTTTAGCGGTTAAGCTCACCGCAACTTCCAATGGTCGTGGGTTCGGTTGCATGCACGGTGTTAATATTTGTATTCATGCGTATGATTATTTGTATCGTTCTGGATGTTTTTTATATATATCATGCATTTATAAAAAAATGTATCTACGTATTTTTATCAGTTGTCTAGTATCCATAACACAAGCTCAGCTTAGCTTGGGACTAAATGCCACTGTCAAATGTCCTGAGTTATTAATATTATATAAGTTAAATTTATAAATGACCTCATCAGTATATGATTCAACAACACGATTATTTCAGATTTCAGGGTATATTTAAGCGTATCATTGACATTCTAATATTCATTGGTAGCCAGTTAATAATTATAGACTGTACATTAATTACGCCTCGAGGCACGATGACAAAAGCAGCCAGTCTACTTACCTTTACTGTAACGAGGCCGAAATTGTACAGGAAATATTATCCCTAGTAATATTATAAATGTTAAAGTATGTCTATCTGTCTGTTTATTAACAGGATTCACTGACAAAACGGTACAGAACTAAATGGTTGAATGTATTATAATAATTGTAATGATGATAACAATAATATTACAATAATTTTAAAAATATAATAATATTAATATTTAATTGTTAAATATTCAATATGAATATAATTGTTATAATGTATGTAATCGTTATTAGTAAAAATCACGAGATCTTACTACGTTTTATATTTATTTACTGAGTTCCCGATATTTAAACAGTTTTACCCGTAATCATGGCGGTTGAAACACTGCCGAAATATCGGGAACTCAGCAAATAAATATAAAACGTGGTAAGTTCCCGTAATTTTTACTAATTATACGTACCTATAAATAATGACAGCGTCAAATTTAAAACAATTGTTAGGCTTAGTAATAATTTGCATGCCTACTGAAAGAAGGCATATTACAGCTCTGCCTGCTGATATCACTGTGGCTAATTTGTTTATTTATATCTCTCTGTAATGCAAATAAATGATTTATTTAGTTATTTACTATTAGGATAGCCTTAGCCTAACTTTTATCTATAAAAAAATGGATATTTGATGACAAAGAGGATGGAAATTTGTGCAGACAAAACTGCGGGCAACAGTTGGTACTATAAATGCGAATCTGTATCTTTGTTACCTTTTCATGACTAAACAAATGCACGGATCGTAAGAAAAATTTACGTGTGAGTGTTTTAATTTAATTTAATTTCAGATGTTTTAGTCAAATTCATACGGGCAGCCCTGCGGAACGTAGCCAGTAAAGATTATAAATAAAATTATACTATACTATATTGTGACTTGTATGTTGCAACAGTTTTATTGGTTCATAAATAGTTGCGAAATCATATTATTCGATTAACGCGTATATCTTTTAACATCATATTTTTTTTTCCTGATTGGAAAAAAAATAGATCGTACATTTTTTACTCATGTTGTAATACGGAAATAAATAATGAATCTATATACAACTAAACTAGGTTTTTATATTATTATTGCAAATTTTGTAACATATTTACCGATCTTTATAATTATTAGATGACTACATTGTCATGAGAGCCTTTGTTGAATAATGGGATAGAGCAACTTTAGGAAAACTTACGCTTTTTATTATAAGTCCTACTACTTAAAGAAAAATATTCAATAATCTAAATGTTACTCACATTTTTATAAACTTTGAATGTCATATTATATTTAATCTAGAGTCTAAAAAATAAGTTTCAGCCTCTAGCTTTAAAAATGTAGATCCCTTCAACTCATCTTTCAACCCCTTACAACACTTTTTTCAATAAAAACTAGTCTATTTGCTTTCCTAGACTGTGTACCAAATTTCATTTAAAGCGGTATTCATTCAATCAGTAGTTTTGGCGTGAAAGTGAGACAGACAGATAGAGTTACTTTCGCATTATAATATTAGTAAGGAAGTAAGGATTAGTAGTTATATAAAAAACAAATAAGTTGCTGCTTAAAAAATGTAGAGGTTTAAATTATATTTACTATATTGTTAATTATTGATCTATTTCAAGTCTTAAATTATATTCGAGCACGTACGTACTTCAGGAACAGCTTTCCACTATCATGAACATTGACAGTTACCTTCACCTTTTAAAGTATAATTTATATCTTTATTTGTACGTTTATAGAAGGAAATAAGTTGTAAAGTCTTACAATAATCTGTTAACAATATGCGGCTTTATTTGTGTATTCCATTTTTATGTATAAAAAATAATCGGATGAAAATATACAAAATGGATCGTGCCTTGTGTGCGCTTTGATTTAAAACAATCTTATTTAGACATGCAATTACGTTTTACAAATAAAAACAAAATGATACTCAATTAAAATCTTAATAAATTACAGACACATTTATAGCCGGTCACACAATGCAGTCAGTTAAGTAAAAAAAATTGTGGACACATTTTCGAAAGTAGTCCATCCAGATTCGGCAACAAAAAAAAAACAAAGGTCTCCGTCCGTCATAGCATGACACAACTACTCGATTGAGGGTTATTTTCAACCGACTTCGAAAATCTATACTAATATTATGAAGAGGTAAAGTTTTTGAGCTTTTAGTAATCTTTGGATCAAATGAATAAATTTTAGCCCAGTTATCGCAACTTAAAGCACTTTTGAATATTTTTTCTATTTTTTTTAAACTACTGCTCATTCAGACAGCTGTCTCATCACAAGAAGAATGATCAAGAAACTTGTGTTTTGCATTTTAAATAATAGTTGTAATATGATATTTATAAAACTTATTCTTAAATAATCTTGTGGGAATGCAAACTACCAACTTACAATTATTAATTAGTCAATATATTAAATACACTATCAACTGGTTAAGTAACTAATTAAGATTAAATCAGTCGTAGTGATTGGAGCAGACCCGTCCCTACAAGCAGCACTCGTTCACGAGTAGCACGGATGAGCATTCGCTTGTTGGCCATTACTGGTAAAATCAAACAGGCTTGCATATATTGCTCTAGATATTATAATACTGTTAGAGTTTTCTTAGTATAGTACATATAGTTCATGAACTGACCGTACGAGTGTTGCAAAACACATGCATATCTGTACTCATATGAATATATATAGAATTTAAATTATAAATCGGAAAGCAATTACAAATGCATTTTAGGTAGAAGGTGAACTGCATGTGATTATTCTATACTATCGGCCCGCCCCGAATTCGCACGGATATTCAACAATAATAATTTTAATATATACAGATTTACAGATATTGATGTACTCTGTGTAAAACTTTGCTCTTTTGTAGTTAGTGTAGGTAGTGTTACATTATCGATGGTTGTATACGGATGCCTAACGTTTTTAAAAATGTTTTATTATATATATATATGTATAATAGATGTGTATGTATTAGAGATAATTTATGTGGTTTCGATTCTAACTGCAAAATATTTTTTCATATCGGTCTAGTTTCGAAGCCTATTCAATGCAAAAACACAACAATAAAATATTTCTTATTTATAACATTAGTATAGATTTCATTTGTTAAATTGTTTATAAAATAGTTTTACTTGGTAAAGAACTAATACAACATACAATTTTACATATAACTTATATACAAACATAGCATAAAACAAAATTGCTACCGTCGTCTGTGCGCTTAAATCTTTTAAATTATGCAACGGATTTGAATGCAGTTTTCAACATTAGATAGAGTGATTCAAGAGAAAGGGCTATATGTATAATACAAGCATATTAAGGCACAGAAAGGCTAAGAAATTCAATGATTAATCATGTACCCGTGGGAAGCGTGAGCCACTTGATATCACCTGATCAGCGCAGTCGGAGTAGGCTAGTATATTATGTATACTGCAAGTAAAATTCAATTTTTTATTTATTACACTTTTTTGTTATAAAAACGAAATATCATTATAAAGCCGCAAAATTGCTCAGCAGTTTGTCTGCAGCAAAAGCATTTAATACTAATTTATAATGTACATACATATACATAAATTACTACATAGTGTAAAACAAAGTCGCTGTCGCTATCTGTCCGTCCCTATATGCATGTGGACGGACAGACAGCGACAGATTAACTCTTTAAAACTACGCAACCGATTTTGAAGCGGGTTTTTTTAATAGATAGAGTGATTCAAGAGGAAGTTTTATATATAATACATGTACACCCGTGCGAATTCGGGGCAAGTAGTTAGTATTCACATAAACACATTACTGTAGAACCAAGTATCTTATGCCACATATTTAAAAGTTCTTTAGTTTTTTGGTTACATTATCTAATAATCTTATATTTTTTTTGTAACACATTATAATATTTTGGAACTAAATATTTTCTAGTTCTTGATACGTAATATTTACAGACCTTAGCTACACTATATCCTTTACTTTCAACTTTACGTTTAGTAATTGTATGAATAATATGATTTGATATGCTATGATTCATGCGGTATCTGTGCGAGAAGTCGGAGTGCGATGGTGACGAATTCACAAGTTGCCCGCAGCTATTGTACCCACGTACCCACGGTGGACATATGTCATTAATACCTACCTGCCCCAAATGGCAAAGCCCTGTGGCCTACTTTTGATCTACTACTGCTATTAACAACAACAACACGGTACGTGAATTTAATTTAAACTAATATTATAAAGAGTTTTGATTTATTGTTTGCTGACTAACTCTAGATAACCGATTTTCTTAATAGTTTTACTTAGTTATTGCAGTTATAGCATATATTATTAAAATGTAGCCCTAATACTACGCTAGCGTAGTATTAGGGCTACATTTTAGTCGGGTAGCACCGCATGATAGAACGAGTAATAAATCAAATATAATAGTGTTAATAAAGAAAGGGAATACAATCTACAATATTAACGTACTTTTCGATTACTAAAACATATACATTATTTTGACTAATATACAGTCAGGATTTAGAGTCACACTATTTTTTTGTTGATGACGTGACAAAGAGAAAAGAGAGTAGAGAGAGGTTCTGTGCTGTGTATTAATGGAATGAAATATTAAAAATATATTTATTTTGTAAATATATACTTAATTTTTGTCAATTATAAATTATTTATACATAAAAAAAATGGGAAACATGTTTGTATCGTGTAAGGAATCAAACTCGCGACCATTAAAATTAAAGTTGTGTGCTAAACCGATTGACCACCGAGACCAAAACTTAATTGTAGATATAAAAGTATAGTATAAAAATCGCTACAGGCGCGATTTTTATGCAAATACCCGGTTATAGTGTGTATCGGTGTAGAGATTGCTTAAATTTTATCGCAATGTGTAACGCGGTGGTCGTATTCACTACGGTTTGTCATACTTAGACCATAGATAATAACTGATATCCATAAACAATAGGAGGAGGGGCTCAGGTCTGTATAAGCGCAAGCAGTTAAGTAATTATGTTAATATATTAATATTGCAGTTGTTTATATTTGTTAGTAGATAGTTACAAATAGTTTAATTACACCAACGTCTTGAATCCGGAATCGTGAAAAACTGGCACAAAATGTCTACTTTATTGTAGTGTTTCCCTTATGGAAAGAAGTAAAATGTTATCTTAGAATAAGTAGACCTTATAGTAATGGGTAGTGATAGTAAAAAAAGTAAGAGCCAATTCAAGCTAGCGAAGAAACAATTGTATCTAAACATCAATTAAATATTAGTAACTCTATCATTAGGAGATAAAAACTGTTGCTTCTAAGAATATCCTTCAATTCTTGTCCCTGACGGGTCTAGATAGCGAACTTGAAAAAGGGGTGAGCACAATAGACCTCTGCAGGTCGCATGAGCTGCAGAAGTTTATTTCATCGACGTAATGATCCTATTTCTTTATATAATTCGACTCTACGCTACGCTACCCTAGCATGCACCGCCTTCGACTCTCTGTCCCATTCAAATGGGGATCGAAATTACGACGGCCAGATCCGAGGTTCGACCCTTAGCGGTGCCCTCAGACTAAAGGGTCGACCCCTTTCGGCTGCTCTTTTCGTGGGTTTTGAGTGCCCTCTTCTTTCGCCCCCCTTTTTGTCCGGAGAAGCTGTAAAAACCACAGCAGTACGGCCTTATGCTGTAAACCAGATTGAGAGATAATTGTTAATTGTAATGCTTGTAATTACAGTAAATATCGCGTTTTATAATGTATTATACAATTATAAACATTTGTAAAATAGGACGAAATAAATTACAAATTTATGTCTTATACGGAGATCAAACCCGTAATGATTTAATGAGAGGCGCCGGCGCTACACTATCGAGGTCATCAAAATGAAAGTATGTACGAGCTTATAGTAGATTCCCTTAGCTTTTTAAATGTTTCTTCATCAATAAGAGAAAAGCAATTGTAGGGAATGCTTATATATACATAAGCTATAATATGTTCCTACTAAACGTAGGCATAGTTGTATATAAATAGGTTACCTTTATATCACAGATAAGATAATATTACATACTTATAAGATAACTGGCCGCCGTGGATGTTTCTGAATCGGACATCCGGTAATTTTCACCGGATGTCCGTTTCAGAAACATCCACGTTTTATACAGATTATTAGACATCCTCGATGGTCTAGCGGTAAAGCACGCTGTCTTATTTCCGATGGTCGCGGGATTCCTTGCACTGTACCAGCATTTGTATTCAAGATGATGATTATTTGTATTGGTCTGTGTGTTTTCTAGGTATGTATATATTTATAAAAAATGTATCTATGTATTTGTATCAGTTGATTAGTACCCATTACACAAGGTCTGCTTAGCTTGAGATTGTGTGAATTGTCCTGGGTTATTAATATACATATAGTTCTAAATAAAAACATTGCAAGGACTTTATACAAATTATATCATATTATATATTATTTCGTATAAAGCGATATTTTAGACTTCCAAACAAGCATACGATCTTATGGTAAATGGTTACTGTAGCCTGTGGACGCCTGAGACACTAGGGGTGTAACGTGCGCGCTGTCGACCATTAAGAAACCTTGGGTACATTAAGGTTTCTTAATGGTCGACAGACAAATAGTTCATTACATAGATTGTGTAATGAACTATTTGTATGCGTATGTGGGAGGAAGCTCCTCTCGCACTGTCCGAAACCACTTAGGTTCTAGCATGTGGGGATGAATTCCCTGTCGATGACGAGCGGTGCGATGGTAAAATGTGCATTTTTAATATCAAAACAATTGATGATGTATGTCAATTGTTTTGATATTAAAAATGCAAGTACCTACAAATAATACTAAATAAATATTTATCATGATCATGCATATCTTGGCTGATGACGTTCATGATTGTACATAATACAGCTCGCAATCTCGTTATGTTAGTATTAATATAATGCAGAATAGATTATGATATGCATAGATTACGCGATACAGCCCGCTAAATAAGGGATTCTTGTTACCTTGTCAGCTTGAGTACCTACCTAAAGCAAGAGAAATCTTAAAATTCCCTATATGAAAAATTTGCTTCGTCTATCTGTTAGTGTTAGGTACACTGAACCCAATATTAAAGAATTTCGGTAAAAATATTGTTTGAACATTAGTGAACGGCATAGACTAAAATTTGTCGCGATAATATAAAAGAAAATAACGTAAAAGTTTGGTTTTATAAAATTCAAAGTCATTTAAGTATATAGACTCTTATGAAATGTCAAATCTACCGTCTTATATGTTATAAATCCTATTTAATATTTTGCTTATTAAGAAATAAGTGTACAGGCAAAAAAGACTATTCCAAGTGCTATAGGCAATTATATAAGGTATTCAGGGATAGTGTATCAAAAGTTACGGGTTCAACAAAAACGCGGCTTAATAGGACAAGGCGCTTGTTCTTAGTTAAATATGATATCGGTTCAGAAAAGCTTATGTTGTAGTTGATTCCATAGTGTCGTTTATAGATAAGGATAACAAAATATTCTTTATGACGATTTATAAATAAAAAAAATATTTTACAGATTATGGCTTAAGTAGTTTATTCTAAGTAATAAATAATATCTATATTATATTTTTTCTTTTAATAAAAATACACATTTTATCTACAATAACAAATATTACTGTATCTTATAGACTGTCAATTTTAATAGAAAAATCATGATACTTCGAATAATGATATATTATTTTTACAATTTGATAACAAATTATCAAAGTATTAAATAGTAAAAATAATATGTCGGATGACATACCAAATGCCTACTAAAACATAAATATAAAGGATTTTTTGCGCATTTTAATAAAAACAAAAAAGTGAAATAAGAATAAAAAAGCATTTGTCAATTTAAATATCACCAGTTAGTGACAAGAGTGCTGAATATCTTTATTTTCTGTTTTAAAGAGATTTTGAGATTTTATTTTGAAGCTACAAAGTAGTTAGGTATTTACAATTTATTTAGAAAATACAGTAAACTTCTCGCATCTATGCACGGTCAATTACAACTGTATAAATTAATTTCAGTACCTACTTATATCACAGATATAGTATACCAAACACAATTTCATGCTTGAATTTATCTAAAATCCTTGATGTATGAATTATGGAATGAATAGATGTAATTAATGTTTATAAGTACCTATTATACAAAGAGAAGACTTCTCATATTTAGTAACTTAGAAAATAAATATACTTATTTCATTTCTTATATTTACTTATTCTACAATTTCGTAATATATAACTGCTTCGGCATCTACGCCTTCGAGTTTTATAGTCTGCAAAAGAAAAAAAGAACTGATGTAACTAGAGAAAAAATATATAGACACTTTTTTTTCGTTTAATTTATCCTTATAGAAAGAGTCAGAGCCCATACAGCCGTTCATTATTAATTAAGTATTTTATTAAAACTGTAAACTTCTGAAATAGTTGTACATTACATTACAAAAATGTTGTTTTTCTTTTATATATTATGTTTTACGGCTCTGGATACAGATACTTCTGACAAAAATATTGTAATCTCATGCGTTGCAAATAAGCATGCCTCAGTACTCAGTAATTTTACTGCTATATGTACCTATGTTTCTTCCATAAAACCGAATCAGTTTGCAAAGTAATCTAATAGCTGTAGACTAATCTTTTTTCTTTTTTCTCCACTTGACATTATAAAGTGCGCATACGAAGGTATACTTAAGTATTACATTATTATTTCTCTGCTACGCTATTTGGTAAATTGATATCTATTAAAATATTCAAATATAGGTAATTTAATACTCACCATTTTTGTTTCCCTGTCGCTGAATTCCCTTATAAAATAAGCCACTGTGCCGTCTGCTTGATGAATCTCCTGTTTTAAAACATTCTCACTTTCCAAAGTGAATTTGACTTTTATCTGAAATTATTGTAAAAACAAATTTAGTAAAAACGCTTCTTATTATTTTCTGCTCCAGCTTAGACTCCAGTAGCCGTGAGTTTAATGATGAAACTATATGTATGAAATTGTGTTATTGATTAACTTTAATTAAACCGAGAGGAGTTGAAGCACCCCCTGCTGTATTGGATCCAAATATGTACAGCGAAATATGGGCATATGAAATATTGTGTTCGCTGTATTTCTGCATTGTTCTCCTAGTTATTTATTATAAAATTCATCAATATATATGGTAACTGTCCATAGGTGTACAGTGGATATATTACATATTTTTTTTTCGGAAAAATTTCTCTAAATGTTAGTGAAAATCGTATTAAAATATCGAAATAGAGAAACAGACGAAAGCAATGAGAATGTTTTATATTGTTTATAAATTACTAGTCGTTACCCGAGACGACATCCTATGTGATTATAGCCCACTCATGTACATATAAGCGAAATATCTCCTTTGGAAAGTATACACTGTTCCATGAGGAGATAAAAACCCTCGCTCCTAAGAATATCCTTCAATTCTTGTCCCTGACGGGCATAGGTAGCAAAACTTTGAAAAAAGAGGGCGAGCTCAATAGATCTATATATCGCAGTGCTAAGGTCTCAACACCTAAGTATATATACTAACCCAAAATTTTAATTAATAAAATAAAGACCAGCGACATCGTCGGCTTTTAATTAACATAATAGTCTATATAAGGTCAAGTGATACAATCTATGTACATGTCAAATTCAATAAGCTGTTCAGCTGGAAATTTAGCTAAGAAACAAAAGGACAGTCATACTTTCGCCTTTCTAATAATAGTACTTATACCATTGATTAAGGTAGGCGAAGTAGTTACCTGGCAGCCATCTCTTCTTGCCCACTCTTGCTGCTCATCCAATTTAAATGTATGGGATCGTACTATTTCATCCATTTGTACAGTCAGTTGCAGGGTGGTGTCATCGACCCTTGTAAAGGAGAATATTGGCGCACTGTGTTGCAGCATTCTGATCAAATTCTCATTGGGACCTACAACGTCAATAATAAATAAATAAATACCGCTGGACAATTAATAAAGTGCCATCTAGTCCTACGGCAGTGCTACTGTTATGAATACTAGACAATTTATATAAATATTTAGATAAATTCAATCAATCATACTCATGAATACAAATGTTTGCACCATGCGAGGAATCGAACCCGCGACCATCGCAAATGATCTGTACAATATACTAAATTAATTTGCTCTACATTATATGTGTCATTTGAGTTCTTAGTCAGTTGTTCTCAATTGAAGCAGCTATCTAAAATGGACAATAGAGATAGAGAAAAAGAAATATAATTAACGGCAGAAATTATCAATAATAATTACGAATTTCACTTTGAAACAACGTCATAATTTTTTTTATATTGTTCGTTCTAAAAAAAGGTATTATCGAGTATTTATTAGTAGAGTATTATATATTAATAATTAGCTATTAATATTGTATTAACTAAAAAATAAAAACATATGTACAATTTGCTTTTAAAAATCTATTGTTAATAATATATATTTTATTCTAACTTGTAATAAATTCTTTATCTTTGTATCAAATTTCATTCAAATCTGTGATAGTGTTTAAAACTAAGAGAGACACTAACCGACATTTATTGAGGCTTGCAAACTTTTACCTTTATATATAGTATTTTTAGTATAAGTTAAAAAAATAGATTTGTACCTTTAGATGGGTCCATTTTCCAATTTTTACAGAAACTCGCTTTGCATCCTGAATCATTGCTGTTGCTTTGCGAAGTGCTTGCAGGTTCTTTGCTTTCAGGTTTGGGCACTGTCTTACGAATTCCCTCTGCGTATACAAAAGATGTGGATCAAACCACATCTCATCTTAGATTTTCCCAGCATTATCCTGTCCATCATTTGAACAGCTATTTACATTTGCCTATGCCTTTTTTACATTGACAAACAATTTGGGGATCGAACTAATGAAAAGTGACAAGCGCTGTCTAAAGGCATGAACTAAAATAATCATGTGATATTGATCCCCAAGATTTAGTATTCCCACATATTTAACGTCCAATTTAATACTACATTATAAAACTCATACACAAAAACAAGTAGGAATATGACATTGGAGTAATATAAAATACTTTTATTCAATATATTTTAATGCTGTTGGCCGCAGCTGGCGTTTACAGCTTCACCAAACAATATGGAGGCGTGTATTGAAGACACTCCAAATCCACGGAAGAATTTATGTAGTGACTGAACGTAAACACCTAAATGACGGATACGATTTTAGTACGACTAAGGGCTCTGTTCACATTCATGTCACCTTACAGGGTAGGTAGAAAGAGCTGACTAAAAGGCCTATGACAAAATCGATCACATATAAAATAATATATAATGTAGTAAGTGCATTATTTTGACCAATAGAATTGAAACTTTATTAATATACAATAACAAAACTCATTTTTAGTAGGCTAATTTCTTTCAAATTAAACATGTAAACAACGGAGTATTTTATGAAAACCACAATAGAATCCGTTAACTATTCAATGAACTTGTTATCAAACACAACACGATATCAATTTCATTACGACACTACGTATCAGGATACTAGGAAAGTATTAAATAAACATAGGTAGGTAAAAGAAAAAAAAATTATTATAGGTATACTTGCTATTCAGTATACAATAGCTATTACTGTTATTAAAATATATACTTTTTCTATGCTTTATTTAGGTTAACTAACCTAATTTTAGTCATAACATTGTCCAATATATTGAAACAAAATTGTATATATTACTACACCAATAGTGTTGAAAAGAAGTAAAATTTGAGGTTATGTCTGACTAAATACAGTAGTAAAAATGCTACACAAAAGAATATTTGATTTCATGTACACAAACATTGTTATTTATAAAAATATATGTATGTATACTCACTTGCCGCTTTCAACAACTCCTCAATATTCTCACATCGTACTCTCCGATATTTTTTCCCGGTAAAAGACATCACGCACGTATATATAATATATTATTAAATGTAACAAAATTGCAAAATGCTAAGTCGATGCTACGCCCGTAGTATAACATGATTCTGATAAGATTTCCAACAAAAACTAGTCTGTTGTCATATCACTAAATAATATGAATAATCTATATATGCTTACGTAATAACGTGGTAGGTATGACTTTGTTAGTTTGTTTGGCGAAAACATTACGTTTATTGGTTTCGTACATGTTATTGGACTACATATAAAGAATCGTACTAAAAATTACATATATGAATAAAACGAATTTCAATACTAATGTAGTGAGAAATTAGTTTCTTTGTTCAATATAGTTAATGTACGTATATGATGAAGCAGTTGTTTATATATATAAACTTCATAATAACAAAATATCTATAATATTATTTGAAGGTGAATCAACAAGCGATAGTTTTATGCTATCGAGATACAGGGTTAACCGGGCTAAGCAGCGGATATCCGGTTCGCTCTGTCTACCCCTCTACGTATCTGGGGAGACATAGATAATTCCAATCCACGTGTGATGATTACACATAATTGTTACAGAGAGATAACAAATTGAAAGTCATTGACATAACTCTAAATAGGTACAAAGTACTATAGTCAACATCTTACACTAAACCAAGGTCGACCAAAGAATATGTAATTCCCACAATACAAATATTAAAATGTATTATTACTTTTTTTTTTAATGTTTTTTTTTAACATCACGACTGAAATACCGGATAGTGTAGCCAGAGGTATTTTTTGAAGCAAGGTGTAAAGTTACGTTTCTCTTTTACATTTGCGTTTGCACTTATGATGTTGTCAACTTTTTGTAATAGACCAATACGAATAATGGTAGGTAATGGTGTCTGTTTGCATTGAATACATTCGGAACCATTGGACTGATTTCAAAAATTCTTTTACTTTCATTAGAGTCCTACATTGTCGCTGCTGAACATAGAATATTTTGAATAATGTTAGGGATCCGTATGTGTTGCTGGCAGCTTGTCTACCATTCTTTTTATAAATTTTATATTTTTAATATCTGTTTTTTATATTCTCAGTCACTTTTGATTAGTTGTTTCTTCTTCGCTATGAGTCCTTTCAGAATTATACACATTCATTACAATTATTAAAAAATATATTTATGGTCGTTGTGTTCCCGCTCCAGTCGTCAAACGTCGTTATATTACATTCGCTGTGGAAATTCTTGACTATAGAGCAAAATGATGTACTACAGTTTTATAGAGGACATCTATAAAAACCATAATATTATATATCTAACCTTTACAGTTTTGTCATAATAGCTACTTTTCCATATTAAAAGATATAATTATGACGCCCCGATACAAAATAGGCATATTCTTCGTACGTTCATAGTTTTAAAAAAAAATCAGAAGTCAGTGGAAGAGAATGACGTACTGTGCCGATCCCAAATAAAAAGATAACGGCAAGGCAACCATTTTTGTTAAATGTGAATGCGTGCGAACCGTGGAACAAATAGATATATTAGTAAATTAATGTTATATCTATTATATATAAATTAATGTTATTCTATATATATATTATTGGATAATAATGGAATGATGTATCCGTCTGCGTTAGCAGTACTGGTGACCCGCCAGTGGAAACAGAATGCGCTTTCTGTTTCCACTGGCGGGTGCATCGTTCTATTATCATACATAAAAAAAATACAGGCGACTATTATCATTTACAATCAGGTCAGCAGTCAGTTTATTTGCTATTTCAATTATAAAAAAGAACTGTATGTATATATGCCTTTGTTATAAGGAGAGACCCGCGGTCACCCATGGGAGAATAGAATGTTATGTTGCATATAGTTGGTATGAATTGCATTCTGCAATGTCATGGTGATTAATACATTCATGCTATCATATTTTGTATTGATAACATTATTGTAGATATTATTATCGTATAGGATTTAATACATCACATCCGGACAGTATTATAGCCGGACTAAAATATTTCCACTAGCTTTTACAGGCTACTTCATCCGTCTGACTCTATGTCTGTCTTTCATTCATTGAATCTAATATTGCATTTTTAATAGTGGTAATAAAGAAACTCAATTTCACATTACTATGTATTAATATTATATGATATGTCGATGGTTTAGCGGTTTATTACTTCCGATTGTCTCAGATTCGATTCCTCGCAAAATGCGAACATTTGTATTAGTGAGCATGTGTGTTTATAATCATAATACATCCAGACTATTAAGTCTGGGTGTTTTCTATGTATACTATGTATGTATTCATAAAAAATGTATTTAAATATTTCTATCGGTTGTCTAGGACCCATAAGTTCTGCTTAGCTTGGGATCAGATGGTGTTTATTAATCATCGTATATAAGGCAGTGATTTAACCCCTAGACCACCAAGATCTAAATATCAGTTAAAAAATAAAAAATATCAGTTATTCCAGCATCTAAATAAATACAATTGCTGTATTAAACATATGATTTATACTCTACCAACGTGTACTATCTTTATATAGACAGGAGCATCATTCCATCTTTTTTGCTGGCCTCGGTGGTCTAGCTGTTTAGGACCGCCTTATTTCGGATTTTCGCATGTTCGGTTCTTTAGTACTCATAACGTAAGCTCTGCTTAGCTTGGGACTAGATGGCTTGTAGATACTCAATCGTGATTATCCTTAACCGTTTCAAGACCATTGACATTGAAAGTTGAAGGTGGTAATGTATGAAAAAGGCCATAAATTTAAATAAATTTGAATGTTCAAATCGTGGATTACATAATTTATTATTGTAGACTATCATTACTAGAATTGCCAGACAATCTGGTTGTAGAGCCTATTGATCGAAGGAACATCATTATCAGACACAAACAAAGAAAAAATAAATTACATTAATTCGTTCAAAACACCTTCAAATACACAATTACATATTTAGGAACATGACGGACAACAGATTTAAATCTTATATAAAAAAATCTCGCGGCACAATGTTAGTTACCATAGTCCTCCGAAAGGGCTTTACCGATTTTTATGAAATTTTACGTACATATTCTGATTCTGGTCTGAGAATCGGCTACTATTTTTCATACCCCTAAGTGATAAGGGTTGTCCACACGTAACATTTATTTTTGTTTTATGCCTATTTTTTTAATAAAGTGGCATTAAAAAATACACGCAACCCTAAATGTTCACCTTCCTATCCTCATTACCCGAGTTTGGAGTGCTACTGCACTCGCCCCCTATATAGCCCGGTGAAGCTGTTCATAGTAAGATATTACCCAAATTAAAATTCATATTATGTAAAAATGCAGTTTTTTACAATACAATTTGCATATTCATTTAATAATAGTTTATTGACCTCATTATAGACATATTATGCATAAAATTTAAATACACATGTACATATACAAATATATACGTACCGAATTTTATACATACAATAATATATAAATAGCATTTTTATATGACGTGCGGCAAACACTCTTATCATGTTGTACTATCGAAATAGTACTTTAAAAATAAGACATACCTGATAAAGAATCATCATCAGCGTCATCATAACTCATTATAAAAGCAGTGCTGATTACTGAACACGCCGAGGTACACCGGGGTAGACTTTGAACAAAGTTGTCTTCGACAGCTTACCTTTTAAAATGTGTTTCGGTTGAAGGGTTCATCGTAGCGTATAAATGAACGAACCGATTATGATGAGTTTTTTTTGAGATGAGTATTTAGAAGGTTATTAGTTACAATTCATTTTGAAGCTGATGATGCATGAAAGATGAACCTTCACTCAAATTAGTCACCCCCTTGTCGAAGACATGTTATATAAAAAAATATCATAATTAGTTTAAATATGTTCAAATGATTTTTGTTTAATTTTTATTTTATTTGTTTTACATTAATTAATATAAATAATATGATTTTGAAATTATTACTTTAGAATTAATGTATTAATTATTAGTTTTAAGTTATTATGTTTTAATTTGATTTTGTTTATAATTGATATATCGCGAAATACCATAGAATTGTTAAAAAACATATTATTAAATTTATGTGAATAGAAGAACATAGTAATAAATAATTAAAGAAATTATTATTAATGAGACATGAGATCAGTATCACAATTATTGGTAAATTTCCCGGACTGATATGGAGATTATTATTATTAAATTGTTAACACAAGTATCATACGTTCACGAGTATGACACTTGTCATTGTGTGATGATGAACGTTTGAAAGATACGATAGCTTACATTTCAATTTATAGTCGCAATATTATTTTATTGCAAATTATTTGTCTATTATTAACCACAGCAACGCGTGGCCGGGTCTGCTAGAATATTTTACATATTGTTATTGGTGTGTTGGTACCTGGCAATGATATATCATTATCATTAAACTCTATTGTAAAAACAAAACGTAATAATCAAAATCTTATCATTAACACACCCACATGCTACTGATTAATTTAATGATATTAAAATCCAGTTCTGTAATAGACAGTCACAGTAATAGGTGCAGGTAATGCAAATAACAAAATGGTAACTAGATTAAATGGAGCAATATATCACTTAGAATAGAAAAGATAAGTAAAAACTGTTACAAATTGACAAGTTGATTGATTTAGCCACCAATTTACATGGCCCATGCTAATGTTACCATTCGTCCGACTTTAAGTGGGACAGTCCCGCTATGTCAAGTTGGAACAAAAATGGCTCGCTTTTGAAAGAAAGTAAACATTGATGTCTATTAATTATTATAACTACAACAAATTATTATAATTAATTAATTATTGTATGTAACTATTATAAACAATCGACTGTACCTTCGTTCTTACCAACAAGCGGCTAATTCTACCATCGCGCAAGCTCATGATGAAATCAAATAGAGCGCATTTCCCCGACTTTCTATTACTTCACACGAAATGCAGAGAGTTGCAGTAAAGCGAGAGACAAGTTGTTACATCAAAAATGAACTCCGCTCTTGCCTGCAAACTAAAAAAAAAATAAAAAAATAACACTGGGATACTAAAAAAAAACAAATCTCATATTCACGTTTCGTGTCTCAATTTGAAAAAAAAAATGGTCACGCCGTGCTCCAAAAATGCCACATGTGACATACCAATAGCGAATAGATTCGTAACTCGTAACGTAACATTTATGACACAGCAAGCTTATACAGGTCCGAGAACGACGCGGGCGGTGAGCGCGCGACCTTGCGACCACCACCGCACTAGGGCGGGGGCGCCTACGATGGAGGCTGGCCACGAACCGCCTGACACTCGTACTGCGCCAACGAAACGACGAACGCGCTTCCAAATTCGAATTTCCAAAAATCGATCGCGTTCGGAAATGACAGCTTGATTTTTTTTTATTTAAAAAAAAATGTGGGGTTGGTTATTATGCCTGGTCACCGTTGCCGTGGTGTCGGATGTTAGCGGCGCCGGCGCAGGCGCTGCCCGCCTCGTGTGTTACGTGGAGAATGCACGCGCGACCGAAGGCTTTACGGAGTGCACGCATCTCGTATACGCGGGAGATGCGAGAGGAGATAAGCTTGATGCTCTGCTGAAGGAGTACATAAAAAACAATCCGAGGCTCAAAATTGTTTTGAGGATCGCTGAGATCGATAAGGTGAGTTTTCATTGATAATCTATATATTAATACGAGAAGCATAAACTTTGTACAACTTTTGAAGAAAATTGAAGGGATACATACTCTTCTGTGTGTAATTTCACACATGTATAATTAATAAAGAGACGGAATGCAAAATAATATGTATTTTTTGAATTATGCATAAATCAATAAAAAAAACATTACACACTTCATCAACAGTATAATAAAAAAGCTCAGAACAAACCTTTTCTATATCCTATATGAAAGTCTGCTAATTTTCTAGTCTAACAAGATCACCAGTCAATACATACAGAAACTTGAGATTTCATATCCATTAAAGAAAAGGCTCCTTGCCTTACTCTTAGGAAATTTAAACAACTACGGTGTAATTAAGAGAGTTCGTTATACCCATAATTTTCAAGTCCGACGTAACTGGGTTGATTCACCACTGAGTCAACCCATAATTTTATGCAACCACAGGTGAAATTACATAACTAATTGAAATAGGTTTTGCCCGCTCTACATCCTTCAAATATAATTTTCCCTAAACTTTAATTAGCATTTCGCATCTACTCTCAAATAGAGTAACAACTACGTACTATTTTCTTATCTATGGGAACCATAAATCAGTAAAACATCATAGAGATGTAACTAAAATTCACTGGTATATAGGATCTATAAATCAGTAAAAACATAGATAAATAACTAGAAAACCAAATTAGCCAGAAAACCGGCATTTTAAATTTATATTGGTTTGATCTCTCATCTCATTTCATCTTTCACTTAGAAGAAAAATCTTACATCTTACCGATGAGTATGTCACAGACTTTCGCGTTTATAATATCAAGATCATGGATATTTGTTACTCTTTCACGCAAAAACTACTGAACACATTTTAATGAAACTTCACAACAATATAACTTATAGGTACATTAGACATAGGCTACAAATTTCACGCGGGTGAACTATTTGAAACTAAAAGTGCGATGAATTCTGTAAAGTACTGAAATATATCTACTATAATAATTTTTTCCTTGTGATACGATTTCAATGTAAGTGTCTATTCAGTAATGAATTCTTGTCATATATCATTCCTGATATTCTATTGTTTTTGGCATCATTCGCCAGGAAGAAAGTGATGGTAAAACCAAAATTAGCGATGGCTAATTGTCTTGTGTTACGTTGAAGTCTGTTGACATGCTAATAGGTGACTGGACTGTACCTCCTTAATATTCATGAGATGTTCGGAAGCACCATTAGTTACTTCGACTACACTTCCTATGACGAGATGACGTTACATCAGTGCTACACACGCATCCATCCATGAGTATTGTTAAAAACATATATTTATACAAATAAATAAAATTATAGTGTCTTCAGTGATATCAAATTAGCAGCATTTCACTAAATACATATGAATAAGGTGGTACTTAACATCAAAAAAATATTTTATAAAATTTCAGCCTTCTGTTTATTCGTGCTAATGTCGGAAACAGCTGGCTCGATTTTGATGGAACTTTCATTTGCTTTTATCGATATCAGTATATGTTATTTTCAATGAAATTCGTTTAGCCGATTAGTTGCGAATAGGGAATAAAAATACTGACTGTCGCATTCCTAATATATATATTCCTCGTTCAATATATAATTTACCGTGTCGCGAATCTCTTAGAGAACGCTTTAAAGAAACAGGTATTCTTACTGTTCCCTCTCAATATATATATGAAAATATTATGTATGTACGCAAAAACTTAAATTTATTTCCAAAAAATAGTCACGTACACGCTTTTAATACAAGGAATAAAAATAAATTAAATATGCCTAGTTATCGTCTCAAAAAAGTAAGTACATCTTTCATGGGACATTGTATACGTTTTTATAATAAATTGCCAGATAGTGTTTTAAATTTAAGTGAAGCCAAATTTAAGATACATGTAAAAAAAACACTTTGCTCTAAAGCTTATTATAAAATAAACGACTACTTAAATGACTACAATGTGTGGACTAAATTACAATTTTAACTTTTGTTATGAGGCATATAATTTTTCCCATTGACATGGATAATGTAATAACAATAAAGAAACTTATTATAAATTTTGTAATGACATATTGTAAATTAAATAATGTAAATTTAATACTGTAATGGGTGAAAACTGTGATCGGTACAGCCTATGCTGTAAATAATATAATTGACGTAGTGGAGTAACCTGAAACAGTCATGCTCGCTATAAAGTTCAAACTTGTGGCGGCGTGGTGGGCCGGGTCGATGTGCTCCCTCAAATATGGTTGAGTACAATGATGGCTGGCTCATACGTCATACTCGTGAACGGGTGCTGCTTGTGGGGACTGGTCTGTTCAGGTTGTGAACACTGATGAAATTTTTTGTTCTTTGCGATAGCATATACTCTATTCTCCCAAATTTGAATTTTAATAACTGTATTTATCATAAACATGTTCCACTATTATTTGAAAAAATTAAGTTTCTTGTCGTTCTTCTCATTGATATCAAACATCTTTAAATAATATATTTTTTTTTGAACTAATATTAGTATGATAACAATAACAATCCACTTTAACGTTTGAAACATCTTTAAATAATATATATTTTTTTCGATACTCTACAGTATCTAATATATACTGTGGCCAGATTAACTTTATTTAAAAATATATTAATGATCTCAGTACATTCTCACAGCGCCATCTAGACCCAAGTTAAACTAGCTAAAGCTTGTGTTATGGGTACTCGACAACTGATACATATACATAGATATTTGTTTTTGTAAATACATACATAATATATATAGAAAACACCCAGACCGATACAAACAATCATACTCATGAATACAAATGTTTGTGCCGTGCAAGGAATCGAACCCGCGACCGTCGGTCGTAAAGCGATGTGCTAGACCGTTAGACCACCGAGGTCGTCATTATCGTCATTAATGTTCATATAAGTTTTAGCTGCTGAATGTATGAATATGTATAAAAAAATATATTTTCTATATTTGCCATGTTACCTCTTTCCTACGGAACTCTAACCGACTTGTTACAGTTTAATTAAACTCGATGATAAAGATCCGATGAGATTATTTCTAATAGAGTTGCTTAATATCGCTTATATAAAAATAGCCAGCTACCTTGTAAATTAAATTATGTAATTGTTAGATTAGAACCCTGCCTATACGTTATGACAGCAATGATTACTAAGGTGTAAGTTTCGGGTCATAATAAAACAACAAATATATCCCATAACACATTGTTAACTGTTGTTGTCGTGTTTGACATTTCGCTGAGTATATTTTTTTAAGGGATGATAATGGTGCACTCGACTGCGCTAACGCTTTACGCTACCGGTCACCAGTGGAGGATGATAACATGAACATGAGGTCAGGTCAGTTAGCCCATCGTGACATATTCACCAGGAATTTGTCTCGCTGGTCACCAGGAAGAGGTCATGGTAACGTGGAGGTCACTCTGACATTGCTAGCAATGTGCTCATCAGTCCACATTACTAACAATCCCTTTTCCCCTACGTTTATATTATAATTTGAAACTGAATTTAATAGTGACGCCACGGAATGTTCGAGAAGAAGTGAAAAAATGTATTAAAGTAAAACAAAACACTATCAATATTCCTTGCGGGACGTTAATATTTAAATTTTATTTTAAATGATTATTTGGCTATTTGCGATCACAAACACCTGGTGTTTGAGGCGTCCGTAGGTTACGGTAATCATTTACCATCAGATGGGTCATATTGATTCTTGCCACTTTCTATTAGATCTGCTCAATCCCATTCCATTTTCAAAAAACTAGTCAAATCTCACTTTCTCACCAATTAAAAATCTTTCTGTAATATTTTGTTTTGTTATACATGTATTTTTTATTCATATAATATCTAACTCTCTTATAGTGCGCCACCTACCTTTCCCTTATCCAATACTTTTATCTCCCAGGTTGTCTGTAAGAGACTGTTTTTAGCGATAAGGCCGCCTTTTGTTCGCATAATTTTCTTTCTCTTTTTTGTAATTATTTGTTCTTTTTTTATACACAATAAAGAGTTTTATTATTATTATTATTGATTGCCGCCTTCGTGGTATAAAAAAAAGGTCATAGGTTGACTGAATTGTCCATAAAAGAAATGTATAATATTAATTGGCAACATTGAATACTGCGGTTGACCTACACCGGGGCCCTTACACAATTCTGCACCTGTCTGCACCAAGACAATTACGCCTTATGTGGGCACGTTATGTAATAGTTCAGAGAAAACTCGGTATGTGGAGCGAGATGCGAACTGGACTCTACATACTTAATAATAAATTGCTTTAACTCGAAAATTGCAAATTTTTTGAAGTTCGACCTTAAAGCCGTAATTTTAAAATTTATTAATAATATTTGACAATACTTTGACGGGACGCTCTCGGAGGTGTAGTGGTTTGGTACACTTCTTCACCTTTTGATGTTCACTGGTTGGATTCTCGTGCAAATCAAATATTTGTGTTCATAACTGGTTTTGTTATTCTTTAGCCACATTATATATGTATTTATTATAGGTATACGCAGTTTATTAAGGTTTAATACTTTTTACCACTTTACTTGCGATGGTTGTTGATTCAATTTGCTGGATTGTTTGAATTTATCTATATTATGTATGTATTTACAAAAACAATCTAAGACTTTTTATTAGTTGGTAGTACCCTTAACATAAGCTGCTAACTAGCTGATTTTGTGTGAATTGTCCAGGGCTATTATTATTTTTAATATGTGACATCATGGCTATTCACTTTAGCTTAAAACGTCACAAATAGCATCAGAATAATATCATAACCTGCAGTTAAATTGTATTGTTACAAATTGTATACATACTTTAATATTCTAATTGAACTACGCTCTTTTATTTTGTCCTATTATAATGACCTCATCTTCATTATCGACTATATTTTTTTATATAAATGGAATGGCAAGGAAGCTGACGGCTCACGTCATAGTGAGTGGTAACTATCACCTATATACATATACAATATGAACATCACGTTATCATGACGCCCATGATACCAATCATGCGTCGTCATTCAGGACTAAGATATCATTCCTCTTGTGGTTATATTATTCTTTTTTTTTTATTCCATCTGTTTATTCTATTTTTACAGTGTACCTATCTATATATACTGTATAATGAAAAATAGTTTACTTACTATTTGATTTAGCTACTTTTTACGAATGCTGTAGTCTTATGTCTACTTTTTAATGGTTTCTTTGTAAGTTTCTTCTACTATTTTCATGTCTATTTCTATTTCAGTTCTTTTTGTCTCAAAGATTATACTATACTGCCTGACATAGCGGCGCTGCAATGAATTACGCAGACGAACTTGCTCAGATCAGTTAGTATTTAATATAGGTCAAAATATAGACTAAAGAACCCTTGGAAAAATATAGTTAATAGATGACATATACAAATGTATATGTGGATAAAGTTGTGGGATAAAATACCACTAGTTATACAATATTTTTGCGAACGTCGTGATCTTGTGGTTACTACCCCGACTTTCGTCGCAAGTCCAAACTTGGAGGAAATTCTAACCCAGCCGAGCCAGCCTTAAAAATATTTTTTAAAAAATGTACACTGTTAGGAAGCATCCCGATGCACGCCGATTAAAATAAATCTAAGTAATATTAAATTTTTAATCACAATGTTAGGTATTGCATGGTCAGTAAAACCCATACGTGTAAGAATTGGTAGCTGACTGTGTAACCTAGACTTATGGTAAAGGTTTACGAACAATCTTATGTTTTTTTCTTATGGATGATTATGGAATGGTGCACCCGCCTGCGGTACTGCGGTATGGTTTACGCTGGCGGGGAACCAGAGAAGGATGGTAATATGAAGATAACAGCAGGTCAGTTAGCCAGTTGTGATTAATTCGCTATCAATTTATTATGATGGTTTCCAGAGGGAACCACAAGGAGGTCAACCTGACATGGTACAATGCTTGCAATGGGGTTATTAATCCCCATTACCAACAATCCCCTTCCCCCCACACTATAATGTTCATACTAATTATTATTTGATTTATATTAAATTACCTCCTATTACAAGTTAGGTCAAATGTATGGCTTACCCCACTGTTATATAATATTCAATAGAGTATATTTACAAGTTAGGTTAAATGTATGGTATACCCCTCTGTTATATGATATTCAATAGAGTATATTTACAAGTTAGGTTAAATGTATGGCTTCTCCCACTGTTATATAATATTCAATAGAGTATATATACAAGTTAGGTCAAATGTATGGCATACCCCACTGTTATATAATATTCAATAGAGTATATTTACAAGTTCGGAGGTAATATACCTTTTAATTTAATCATATTGACCTTAATTTAAATACCTAAAAAAGGTTGAAAGCTTCCTTAATTTATAAATAAACCACGTTTTCGTTACGTTAAAGGTCAACATATAAAAAAATGCAGTGCATTTCGACACAGTAATGTCGGAAACGATGGTGAGGATCGTATGAATTTTTTTTCTTCGATACGCAGACGTGAGTCACAACCTACTTAATAAGGTACTGACGTGGCGACGACGTATGAGAAGCTAGTTAATGCTGCTTAATCTAATTCCTCTTAATGGCTATTTATCAGACGGCCTCGGTGGTCTAGCGGTTTGGCGCACCACCGCTTCACTTCCTATGGTTGCGGGTTCGATTCTTGAAACCTTTATATTCATGAGTATGATTGTTTGTTACCCAGAGTGTTTTATATGTAAATTATATATGTATTTATAAAACATCTAAGCATTTATATCAGTTGTCTAGTATCTATAATACAAGCTTCATCGAGCTTGGAATAGCGCTGTGTGTATGCTGGGTTATTATTATTATTTTATTCTCTTAATTAGAAAGAATTTACATTTTCATTTAGGTATGACAGTAATTTTTTATAAACATTTTGTATAATTACTCGTATATAGAATATATACGAGTAGTTATACATAAAAAACCCAGTATAAAAACATATTTCAATCATGAATACAAAAAAATGTTTCGTTCGAGAATCGCATACGGGACCGTCGGAAGTACGGCGTTGTGCTAAATCAAATAATTATAATGTAGCTAAATAAAAATAGCATTATATAGTAAATCCGGTTCAAGAGTAATTCGTATCTACAAATTGTATCTGGCATTTCATAAAACATTTACAGAAAAAAATGCACACTCATACCACTCATAGTTAATGAAATATCCAATTCCTTGTTCAGACGCATATCTAATTCGGAAAAGGTTAACAAAATGTTATTAAAAAGAATAAAAGTTTAAATTGTTATTTTTTTTTATTGTACTATGGTGGCAAACAAGCATACGGCCCATCTGATGGTAAATGGTTACCGTAGCCTATGGACGCCTGAAGCACCTGTTATCGGTTATTCTCAACTCAAACTGAAGCTTGATGGAAGGTTAGCTCAAAAAATAATATGAAGTGTTTACTTGCATAAATAATGTGAATTATGTAAATTGAATTAGTTTATTTTATACTAGCTGTGCGCGCGGTTTCACCCGCGAGAAATTTATAGCCTATGTGTTATTCTGACGTATAAGCTATATCACTGTAAAGTTTCAACAAAATCCATTGAGTAGTTTTTGTGTGACAGAGTAACAAACATCCATCCATACTCACAAACTTTCGCATTTATAATATTAATAATAACATTTGATATAGAAACCTAGTAACTGCAATTTAAAGTAAATTTGACGCCCTCGATCGTCTAGTGGTTCAGCACACAATCTTACCTATTGCCTGAGAGTCAATTCCTCGCACAATACAAACATTTGTTTTATTTAAAAAGAAAATCTTCTATTAAAATCAATCAGTTAGTTGTATTAATGTCTAATTTAGTATAAAGATTTTATAGAAATTCTCATTGTTACCTTTTTTGTCATTAAAACAATCTGCTAGTTCTAAGATTAAAACCATAGACAAAACAGGTATGAAGACCAACGCATAGACCATAGAAGTTAATGAATACTTTATACATTGATACCTCATCTTGAACATAGTTTTATTCAGTTTTGCTAATTGTCTTTTATGAATTAAACTACTTTCATATTCTCTCATTGCTTTTGTCGCATAGATATTATAGACTTAAATAAAGCTCGGTTTGGCGCCGAAGTGTAGGTGTTATTCTCAATGCAAAAAAACCTGCTTCAATTAATATGATTATCACTAACGCCTACCTAATCGACTAAAAGTCAGTATAGACCGTCAGTGGTTTAGCGGTTTAGGACACCGCTTTACATCCGATTGTCATGGGTTCTATTCCACGCCCGATGCATTTGTATTCATGGGTATGAGTATCTGTGTTGGTGTTTTCTATTAATATTATATAAGAATTTAAAAATGTCTTTTGTGTACCCACAGCTGCTTAGCATGGGTTGAGATAGCTCTATGCGAATTGTCAGGATTATTATTAAAAGGTTTATTTCTTCTAACCAACTATGCAGTTCCACTGCTGGGCTTTGATCACGGATGCTTGGCCTACAAGAATCCAGACAAGGGTATACAGGTACGAAATTTTAGACCATTGGCGCCAGATACAGCCATACTTTTACTTTATTATTTTGTTCCCATTTCCTTAGCTTATTTGTGGAGTGTTCTTTAGCCATTAGATGGCCTCCTCTCTTCTCCTCTTGCAACCCTCTTGCCTCCTAGATAAATCTGTCGCTCTTAAAGCTTACCTTTATCTCTGATAGCACAAATTATACACTTTATTTTTTACTCACTATTATCTTACCGCTCTTAACTTTATTTACTCTCTCCGCTCTCCCTTCGTCTCTCTCATAAATCGCTATTAGTTTTTTGTTTAATTTAATCACTCTTCGCGACAAGCGTAGCTAGGAATTGTATTAACAATTGTGAAATCCCTTTCAGTCATATTGCTCTTATATTTTTACGTTCTCTCGGCTGCTCCTTCGTCTCTCTCCCTCTAAACTTTATACTAGATGTCGCTATTACTTTATCTATCTAATTTAAACACTCTTCGCGACAAGTGTAGTAATTAACTAACTGTATTAGCAGTTGTCAAATCAGTCAAAATCCGACACTGTACGAGATTGCCAAAACCAAAAAAGGTATTTATAATATATATGGAAAATTGAATTTATAGATATACCTACAATATTTTTACTTCCTCGTACAAAGCGAAAAGGTCAAAAAGTGGACAGGTGCCTACATATACAATATTTGCGATATGATTTCAAAGCCTATTATTTAAAAATCCATACCTATTATTAAACAATAACAATGTTGATAATAATATCAACATTTATGTTTATACATATATTAATTAAAAATAAACATAACAAATGACAGATTTTAATGACTTAAATTATGACAGTTGAATGATCATTCACAAGTTCATTTAGTGAGCATTGTAATGATTCATCAGCTCCACGGATCCACTAGTCGTATTATTGACCTTGTCTCTGACAGATCAGGTCAAGGTCACAAGTACATTGTTACTGTAAGGCTATTGTCATTTTTGACAGCTGTCACTGACAGGAATGCGGTCGGGAGCGCCTCAAGTGAATGTACCATTACTACTGTTTCTTTAACTTTTTAGTTTAGTGGCCAAATCGCAGTCTTTAGCAAATTTAAGAAATTAAAAAGTATAATCCCAATGCATGTGTCATTGATATATTAAATAAATTATTGCTGTATATACCGATGATGATGATGATGATGTATATCATTCTCTATGTCAAGTTTATTGCAAATTTAATATTATTTAATTACAAGTATTGAAATTCTCGCTATTTGAGTATGTCATCAACTTTGGATGAAATTAAAATTAAATTTAACACTTTGAACATTTTTGAAATAAAGTTTGAATTGAACCTATTGTTCCTCTCATAGAAAATTATATAAATTAATAATATACAAATAGTTAAATAATGTTATTACTATGTATAAGACATCTGTAACAATGGGCGGCGTTATTGCTAAATATCAATCTCTTCTAGTCATCTTTGACCACAAATAAATTAAATTTTGTATTAAACTCTTACAAGATCAACTTAGATATTAATAAAAAAATGTTTTTGGTTTATGGTTCAATTATATTTTCGTTTATGCAATATATAATTTTAACATACCATTAACCATATCGACACCAGTACTATGCTAATGAGTATAGACATGTAAAAAAAATCGCAACAAAAAGCCCCGAGCGTATTAAACCGGTCACGGTTGTTACAATAACGGATTAAGTCTACTACAGTGACATTGAAATATATGACTTACATATATCGCATATTGATTCACTTTCACTATAACCAACTGGAAGGATAATGACATTAATGTATTAATAAGATTTATTACTTAATTGTAAGGCTATTAAGGTGACAATGCAATAAAATATTGCATATAATTCTAATAGCTTTAAGTTGCTACTAAGACGTTAATTTTTTCACATATTATATCTTATTAATATTATAAACGCAAAAGTTTTTAAGTATGGATGGATAAATAGATGGACGGAAGTTTGTTATTGTTTCACGCAAAAACTACTGAACGGATTTTGATGAAACTTTACAATAATATAGCTTATATATCAGAATAACACATAAACTATAATTTTCATGCAGATGACTGCAATCGCGGGCACGGCTCGTATATATCTTATATATATATTTACTATGATAATATTATTAAAGAGCTCCCAATATTTTGACGCTGCTAAAAACTTCTTAAACAATTATGACGAACAGAAAAATTTGTCTACCCGCTTTCTTAGTCTTTTACTATGACATCGTCACCACTACTAGTGGAGAGCACTTGAAAATCACGACAAAACACACTCACTACATCACTTCGACATTTAAAGCATTTTATTTCGGACTTCTCTAATGCTGTTAGCCGCAACTGGCTTTTACAGCTTCGAGTGCAGATGGCACTCAAACCTGCGGAAGGATATAGAGACGCCCTCCTTGCGGATACGACTTTAGTCTGAGGGCACCGCTAGAGATGCGAACCTCGGCTCAGCCCGTCGTAATTGCGATCCCCGTTTGAATTGAACGGGGGATCGATCGGAGGTGCAGTCTAGTTTTACACTTATTTTTAAGTTTAAGTTACACAAATTTGTAAATATAAAAATTTGTGTTAATCTAAACAACAGTGAAAAAAATTAATAACCTTTCAGGAGTCAAAAGGTAATAAATAGATAGACATACTTTTGCATTTATAATATTAATATGGAAAGACGAATAGAAAAATTGAATGTTACTCAACAAAGAAGTCAAAAAATTATGTTTAAATCATCTTTTTTAAATAATCTATCTTAACACACATCATGTAAAAAATAACAATATCGTCTCCTTTGAAGAACTACACGGAATAAAGTTGCGGGAAAAACTAGTAAGAAATATTAACCAAGTGAAACTGACATTTGAAGGACTTTGTGTCAATATACATTCCAGCGAACACTGACGCAAATTATAGTCCACAATACAAGAGTAAAATGACTTGATTTCCGTATAAAGAGATATGTAATATGTAGCAACATAAAGAGACATGTGGCAATACTTGCTGTACTACAGCAACCTGTCTTACTGAAATTGGGACAGGTGTTGCTTTTGCAATATTATTACTACTTTTTATCCGACCAAAAAAGGAACAGGTTTTCAAGATGATAAACTATGTTTTTATCTACTTTTTTCTATATTTATATTTCAAAACATTCATACTACTTTGACGGCCTCGGTGGTCTAGCGGTTTAGAACACCGCTTTACTTTCGACGTTCGCAAGTTCGATTCCTCGCATTTGTATTCAAGAGTATGATTATTTATTTGTATCGGTTTGAGTGTTTTCTATGTATTTACAAAAAAAATGTATCTAAGTATATATATATCAGTTGTCTAGTACCTATAACACAGGTTCTGCTTATCATGGGACTGGGTGGTGTTGTGTGAATTCTCCATATATAGTTTTAATTAATGCATTCTTAACGATATTTCAGTAATTTTTTTAAGATTATGTGATTTCATATTTCTTCTTCATCTCAGCAATATTTTCTTTAATCCACTATTTCGAGGTTTACATTATACGAGTAGATGTCTATTTCTACAATAGATCATGTTGGCTGGAAGAACGTGAGAGCAAATTTTCATCCTTATAAAGCAAACCAGTATACGTTTTGTATATTTTATTCCACGAAATATAATGTACCATCAATCACTATAAATCGTTATCGAACTAATATAAAAGTAAACATTATCCATCGTAAAATATATCCATTACTATATTAATTACACTCAATATAATAATAATACAGTACTAATCTCATCTTTACATAGTATAAAAGTCGCCTCCTATCTGCCGTCGTAGTCTGTTCGCTTTGGGTACGGATTTTAATTCAGTTTCCAGCAATAGATAGAGTGATTCAAGAGTAAGTTTTATATGTATAATATATGCGTGTTATAGTATAGAACAAACCGTGAAAGTCATAGATTTGTAATGCATCCGTGCGAATCCGGGATGAATAGTTAATTATTCGCTCGAAATAATTGAAATAAATTTGAAGTTTTAGTTTGTTTCTGTTTGAAATATAAATTCATCATTAAATAGTCGATAATAGACCTCATCAAAATCGCCAAGTCTTCAATGTATTATATTTAATTTAAAAAAATATATAAATAAATTTATCAACTACAAATAATAAATTTGAATAAATCGGTGATCGTAATTATAGAAATAGACAACCCTATGGATTAAAACGCATTTATCTCCCAGGCCTCATGCAGTCTAAATCCCATAAATAACGTTATAAATTATGCATGCAGGTTAATTGCAAAATGTACTATGTGTTAACATATTCTGATGTACAATGTCCTAATACATATGTGAATGGGATCGCTACGTACTCATTTCCATGTTAAAAGCTACTTAAAATTATTTACGGCGCAGCGGAGGTGTGGCTGATCCTATAATGGTCCTAAGTGAATTGTATAAACAAGTGCATTTATTATTTTGAATACCGACCAATTTAATATATAAATTTATGAAAACTATGCCAATTAATCCCACATCACATGCCTTGATAATATTTGATATCAAACTGATTTCTGCTCTGAAATACTAGACATATCTCTCGTATCTCTTAGAATTTATTTAAGAACAAAAATAAATTCAGTTAAATTCAATAAAGCTTTGCGATATCTACTTTAGGGTCAAAAATTGACAGACTATAATAATACCAACAATATTATCAGATGCAATTTTAGCCGTAAAAAATATAGCAAAACAAACTCTATAACATGAAGGGAATAATTTAACGTATTTAAAAAACTGTATTAAAATTAGGCTGAGATTTATTCTAGTCTTAAAAAAAGTACTATTTTCTTGTTCACTTATGTATATAAATATCAAACTTATTAATTGCCAGAACCATAACAAAACAGTGAAAAAAAAATTGTACATTATATTTAGAATTGTTATGTAAATTAAAAATAGTGTTATAAAACCATAAAGGTTTTATATTCAGATTTGAACAGTGGATCATGTAGGTTATGAGAAAGTACTGCGAATTCAATGTTGCCAAATATGTCAAAGTTTAAAAAGCGTAACTGACTAATAATCCTGATAAAAAAGAATTGTCAACTTGAAATTTTATCATCTTGGGTACAAAAAGAAGAATAAAAAAATTCTTTCTTTTGGTAATGTTTAGAAATAACTTTACCCATTCAACTTTTGTCACAAAAATTAAAACTTAATAAATTAACATATCTATTTAAATGTAAAATTTTACAAGCGTTCCGCCCTGACTTGCATTAAAAATCTTTCATTTTCTTGGCTTTTATGTGCTTATGCATGTATTATACATAAAAACCTATGTGTTGCTGAAAACTACATTTAAAATCAGAAATTAAAATGCATACAGACAGTGGCGGTAACTTTGTTTTATACTTATAACTATCTGTTACCCATAAACTAAAAGTAGCCTAAGTTACTCCTTATAACATTAGCTATCTACGAATATAAGTCCCGTCGAAGTCGGTCCAACCGTTCCGACTTTAGCAAGAATAAACAGACAGACATTTTTTATAATTATATTTTTATATAAATACGGTACATATACAATCATGGAAAGCTGTTATATTAAAAGAACAATCAGATACTTCAACTTTATTTATGTGTACATGTAAAGATATGTATGCCTTTTGTGTTACTCATAAACTATATAATTAGTTCTCAGCGGCGTATGTTAATAAGTAATGAGATCGGTTCATACCTATTCTTAATATGCACATAAATTATTATATTCATTACCACACCCTTACTGCATTGAAACAGAGCTCAAGTGAGACATTTAGAACACTTTACAACTGGTATTAGTGCCCTTTCACACTGATTATATGCTTGGGTAATTAGATGTCAATGTTATTAATATATTATGTACGTATGTATGTACAGAATTATGTATTAAAGCTAAAAGATACGGCTTGAGTAAAGAGTTTCTGTTAAAATATATCATGAGATCAAATATTGTTATATTTAAGATATATTGCTTGTCAATAAATTACATTATAGTACTGATTTCATTATCACTATATAGTCACAAAATTAGTATGTATTTAGTATGTATTTTTTTATCGTGAATACTAGATGAAGTCAATTTTTCATCAATATATAATTGTTGAGCAATTAGGACCCCAAGACATATAAAAAAAAATATGACTATACTGTGGAATCACCTTCCATCAATATTATTTCCGATACGATATTGAAACCTTAAAGAAAAGAGTTTATTCCTTCTGGCCTTTTAGGCCAGCACCGCACTTACAATTCCCCTGGTGTTGCGGATGCTCATGGGCGGCGGTAATCGCCTATCAGGAGAGCCACAAGCTCATTTATTCCATAAGCTATAAAAATTTGACTAATGAATATGTCAATTTCGCAATAAATTCATGACAAGCAATGTCTTGTACAAATAAATTACAAAATATAACTGAATAAGTATTGCTACTAATTCAATATAGAATAGTTGGACGGATGTCAATCATACATTTATTGCGTCGCTTGATCTAACTAGGTTCAATATTGGTACCATAGGCCTACTCTAATGAATTATGTTTTATGTTTCTCTAATAAGTACCATTTTTATATGCTTTTCGATGTAAAATTGTCGTTAGAAAATTTATATTATTATATTTTTTGATTGCGTAGAATATTTTAGTGATGACGGCCTCGGTGCTCTAAAGTCGCTTTACGAGTATTTCCGATGGTCGCAGGTTTGATTCTCGCACATTACAAATATTTGTATTCATGAATAATTGTTTGTATTGGTCTAGGTGTTTTCTATGTATTTAAATATTTCTATCAGATGTTTAGTAAACAGACTTAAACTCTGCTTAGCTTAGTACTAGATCGCGCTACATATATTTTGATTTATAGCTACATATATATTTGTACTCGATTGAGCGTTGATATACACACATGATTTGATAAAATATATTAGAGGTAATTATAATGTAGCCAATTATACAGAATGAGCGTAGATCAATCAAGAGGTAGGATTTCGCGGACGTTATTTAATAAATTTATAATTCACGTATCTCGTATATATTTATATATCTTATGGACTAGATAATTATAGTAGTACTTATGGTACTTAGATCATTATATGGTATAGTCCATTATCATCCTATGGATGATATCCAATGGAGGAATGGTAAAAGCTAGGGCCTATAAGTAAGGGCCATTTGATTATTCAATTTTTCAATAGACGAAAGGATCCTGATAAAAGGATTTTCCTAAATAAGAATTGAAATGAAATTTAAAGTTGTAAATCATAAGGTCTGTTTTGGTCAAAAAGTTTGTGTGGTGTCTGTTCATCAAGACACTCGCGTAACAAAAGTTTGAAAACAACTGTGGACATACTAATCTGCGGCTGGCTGGCATGCCAATACACTTTTAGTTGTTTCGCAGATTCACTTCGCGAAACTTGTGAAAACTTAAAAAAAAATATAATTACATAATGAATATACCTTCACGATTGTAATCCCAGATAGGGTAGTCAAAGGCATTGTAAGTTATTTACATTATGGTGTATGCACCACTAGATAGTGACACAACATGGCAATGGGTGATCTACCGTATTCTCTCGGGTTAGTTTAGTTTTTTATCGGTGTTTCCATTACCAAAAGACATCTTTATTTGACTTTATATTTTTTTTATGTAAGAAAGTTTTGACATAATGCAGTTTATTATTAGTTGTAGAATCAATTTAATAACTCCAATGTTAATAATCTGAGAGTTACTTTAAAAGTTTACTTGTTTCTACTTAAGATGTTAGATTTTAAAACTGTGGAGCGTATTGTAATGCTGATGTTGAAAAAAGAAACAACTGAAGGCGTCTCAGAAGCATTATATTGCGTAATTAAGCAAATGTAAATTGGGCTCTAACTGACCACAGACAAATAGTCTACATCCGTAAACAAAGGACCCATTTTTTGTAGTGCGAAAAAAATGTTGTACAACGCAATAGATTAAGTATAACACTTTTAGAGTTTTTTTAATCACTCTTGTTGGGATAACTAGTATTATATACATCGAACTGTTTAAAGTACTAAAAAGCATATTATTTTTATTAATATTTTTTTATTTTATTTATTTATTTCAGCCAACTTAATATTATTTTTATAACAGTATTGGCCCATATTATATATACCTTAAACACTAACATATACCTATAGACAATAATAAAACACATAAAAATGACGGCAAAGAGGAGGGTTTATATATTTCACGTGTCTGTGTTTTAATGAATCAACGAAATAATAGAGTCCACTCACTAGAGAAGACTTTTTACAAAGGCTATCTCGGTAAAATTTATAAATCATATATAGAGATATCAATACTTGTCTTAATTACAATTTGGATGGTTACATGTATTTAATACCGCCTATGTATGGCACGGTCATTTAGTTCATAGCCTGTAATTAACACTTTTATAGTGTATGACCTTAGCCTTTTGAAATTACCTTGAAATTCTATCAATCTCTGATCGATGGGTAATCATGGCGAACCGAGTTCATGTCTAAGGATATTGTACTTCATATATTTAATATTTAACTAGCTACTTACCCCGGCTTCGCCCGGGTGTACATGTATTATACATATAAACCTTCCTCTTGAATCACTCTATCTATTAAAACCGCTTCAAAATCCGTTGCGTAGTTTTAAAGATTTAAGCATACATAGGGACGGACAGACAGCGACAGCGACTTTGTTTAATACTATGTAATGATTTTCTATGTTACAAGGATATCGTCGCCTAAATTATATGCTACTACATTTGAAATAATAGTAATATATTATGATGATCATTATACGTTGACTGCCAACTACGAGACAACTCGTAAATCGCGTTCTTTACGTAACAACTACATACGAGTTATATCGGAGTGTGTATATTTTAATTTATTAAAGTATATTAAAAAACAAATATAAAATGTAACTATTTTAATACAAATTCGAGAAACTAAGTAATATTTTGTTCTTTGTGAAGCTTTGGAAACATTTTTATAAGTTCAGCACATTTTTTAGTCTGAGTTCTGAAAATTGCTATGCCAGTCAAATAAGGCATAAAAACTATATAAACTCAATTTCTTGTCTAATAATTAACGTATTTATTTTAATAATTAAGGTAATACTAGTTAAATTATGAATCGAAGTCTAGTAAAACGCATCTTATCTGTTAATATAGGATATAATCTATTTTAGGTTATAATTTCTAACTTTTGGCAGTTTATATTCACTCAAAATCTTAAATATGTAATGCTAAACAACATTTTTTAAAAGAGCAACACAAATGTTCTATTCGGTCATCTTGTGATATATCTTTTGGAATGAGCGGTAGAATATAAAATATGTTATATGACTATTCCAAAGTTCTTAGGTACATTAAGTTTATTTGAATATAGATTATTTCTTTTTATTACTATTCAGAAATTACAAACGTATTTTTGTGAAAACGATATTGCTATCGTTTATTCACCATACAACAATAGAAGCTTGGTTTTACCCTCTATCAATCTTCCAAATAGAGTAACTACTGTCTAGTTAATTGTGGCTATTGTGTTGTCACTCCCATCCTTGGAGATTAAACAATGGCGCGGAACTATACATTTGGACGATATATGTGGCCTTCTTAGGTAGGTGAACCGATGACATATTATAATAGTAAACACGCATTGGAACACCGAAAGGGCGTTACTTTAGAATCAAGGACGCTACGTAGAGGTCACTAGTACTCGCTATTGTTTTAATCGTTTTGCTATTTAATTTAACATTAATTAATATTGATACAATTTGTGGAATACAGGCCACTTAGTTACTCAATTATAAAACATTATATTTCGAATACCTAATTTTAAATTGTCACTACATTGTATTGCTTCTTTCGGTTTTCCTTTCTGCAGCGTCCTAGTTTGTTGTGGTTTATTTTTCACGCAAAAAGTACTGAACGGATTTTGATGAAACTTTACAGTAATGTAGCTTAAACATCAGAATAACACATAGGCTATAATTTTAAAAAGATTTTATGTAAATTTGCTGAAATATAATGATGAATGTCAAATAAGTGTGATGCAGACGAAGTTGCGCGGATCAGTTAGTATATATGTACATATATTTAAATTTATGTAGGATCACGAACAATTTTTACATCATACAATTTATTTAATTACATATAATGGGTTATGATCTATATGCACAATTATTTATAGGCGAACTTGGCATGCAAAATAATGTACAAAGTTATATAACAAAAATCTTGAACTGTTTTTTTATTTTACTGATATACATATATATCAGATAGTATAAAATATATGTATATATATGATGGTTAGATTCATTCTATACCTACAACGAGAGATAACGGTAATAAAACGTAGCCTTATATGTGTGCATTGCAATAACATGGCACTTGATTTACTGAACTCCTAATATGTACTTAAATGTAGGTCGTATATCATTCCACATGTTTAAAATGCAAGTCCTCTCTTCGGAAAAAGAATAGAACTACGAGTAATTTGAAACGATCTACGTTTTTACTTCACCGCCGGCCTCGGTAGTAGAGCGGTAGCACACACTTTACTTCCGATGGTCGCGGGTTTGATTCCTCGCACGGTGCAAACATGAGTATGATTGTTTGCATCGATCTGGGTGTTTTCTATGTATACTATGAATGTATTTATAAAAAAAATATCTAAATACTTATATCAGTTATTCACTACCCATACCACAAGCTCTGCTTACCTTGGGACTAGATGGTGTTGTGTCAATTGTTCAAGGTTACTTATTTATTTATTTATATATTGTAAAAAGCAAAAGGATGATCCAATTAGAATTAGAAATGTAATTAACTTTCAAATTCATTGAGTTATAAATAGTTAATTGAGTTTTTAAGCGAAATTGTTTTGATTTCATTCATTTAGGAAGTTCCAATGATTATTATAAAGAAAGGTCTTTATTATGAGTCATAAATACACATTAAACTTTGTATAACCTAAAATGAAAGTAATTTAATTCAAGTAAAGAATATCCTTATATTCTAGTAAAGCATACAGTCACTAAATTTCTGTATGATTAATGGATGCTGTAGAGTATGTACGAACTTAATTAATCATCGTTTCAACTATGAATTGCATTGTAGATTTTACGAGAGACTGCCATATTTATTTATTTTATTCTATACCAGCGGTCCGTCCCGGACTTTCGCGGATATTTTTATTAATTTACACAAAACCATATGAATTATTCTGCTTTAATATAAATAAAGAAAAATGGGTTGTAAGGGGGTTGAAAGGGGAGTTGAGAGGTTGTATGGAAGCATTGTCATTTTTAAGGCTTTATAGTTGGAAATTTATTTTTTAGTCTGTTAATTGAGTTGTATGTTATGTTTATATTTGTATTTTATTGGGTCAGATTATTAAATATTTTTTAATTATTTGGTCAAGATCACAATTTTACGTGGACGAAGTCGGACAGCTAGTACATGAATATATGTCATTAAAGCCGACCACTAAATTTACTATCATAGAGGTGGTGTAAGATACATGATAGTTCTTAAGATGGTTTCTGTTCTAATTATGTTTATGGAGACTTCGATGTTAAAATTCCTAGATATACAGTGTTTATCTGTAAAGTATAAGTTTGTGTGACAATTTTGTAATAAGAAAAATATTTAAAGCGTAAAAAAATTGTAATATAGGTTACTATTTTTTTTTGAAGCAATATTGAGTTTAACAAAATCGATAATAGTACCGATTTCTTTAAACTTAATATAGTTTTAAAATTGTAATATTTAATATTCGCGCCAAAATAGTAGGAAGGAATTAGCAACCATTTTGAAATCTCTTAAAAAAATAAATTACGTAAACGTTTAGTCGGTACTTACTCTGATAAATTATTCTATTATGGCTTATAGAAAACAATGATTGATCTTTAGATAATTCTGCATCCGAAAACTGCATTAGAAAGTAACCGAATTATTGTCAGACCTTTATAATAAGTGTTTCTTAAAATAGATTAAGAGAACCGTTAAAGCTTATGATATGATGTAACAAATTTGACTAAAGGTAGGAGAGAACCGGTCGAGATCTGCTCCTGTTGAGATAAATCCACACGACCGCGTTATTCATTGCACGTACACGCAATTTGTAAAGTGCTATAGCACAAACTATATGGAGATGCGTTTACTATAGCCACAGTTAATATTACATGTAGCAAAGTACATTTTTACCGATTTACAAATATGAAAGATCCTCAACTAGATAGTAACTTAATTAAAGAAATTTTCAGAGAAATTGCAAGTGAAATGGCAAAATAGAATTGAAAGTTAAGAAATTACTAATATACTAAAATATAGTCGATTAAAATATCTAATATATTGTTTTCAATACTTATTTTTAAACATTCGTGATTGACATAGATTATTTAAACACGAACAATTTTATGGTAAATAAAAGTATTTCATATATTTGCAATAAAATTATTCGTGTTTAGTTCCGGTTACTAATGTAAATAGTGTATATTGTTTTTATGTAGTTACATCCATAGTTGGTGCTATATGTGTGCATGATGCACCTTTTTATATATTTAGTTTATTATTTTCTTGAGAAAAATACAGTATCATTCCTAATATATTGCCTTTTTATACATATTAAATAAACTATTCCTAAAAACCACCATCTTCAACCGTTTTTCAATAATTATATTTACCAGCTTGTAGTACAGTCCTTTCGCCAGAATTATATACACTTTTTTTTTGTTTTGACGTCTGCATGTTGATACTTGCTCCACAGTGCCAATAAGATTTGGTTCCACATAAAAACAAGCTGTTTTCTCTATGGAACAAGTTGTACTTACTTGTCGTGGTGACTGTACAGGCGCTCCCTTGTTTACGCAACTTTTCATCGGCGAAGGATTTATTCACACGCCGCCAGTAGAGCGACTTACGGCTTCATCATGTACATGGACATGTTCAATGTCAACCACTAAGAAATGGGTTATGAGTTCGAGTTCTTAGTATATTGAGGAAAGTTTTCAACAATGTAGGTAACATTGTTGAAAAATTTCCTCAATATACTAATAATATAGGAAAATCTTAGTCATATTACGCGTATAAACGCGAAGGATTGTGAGTATGAATGGATGTTTGTTACTCTTTCACGCAAAAACTTCTGACTGAGTTTTTATGAAACTTCACAGTGATATATCTTATTATCAGAATAATATTGGCTATAAGTTTCATGCGGCATAAATTTACTATAATAGCTATTATTCTAATATATATAGTAAATAGTAATAAATACTATAGTTCTATTTCTAATTTCGACTTTCTTATAATAGAATTTGACTTTGTTCTTCATATTACATTTTTCCTGAATCATAATTTGTTTTCATCTATTTACAGGATCTCCGTAAGCTTCTCAAGTCGAAACACGTCCAAGGTCTTGAGATATATGATGCGCATCGTTCGCTCAACAAGACGAAAGTCCTACAGGCGGTGGAAGAAGCCAGTTCAACCCTCAGTTCCTCTGGTGGTGGACCGCTCTTCCTGGCATTACCAGCTAACCCTGAGCTCTTGGCGAAGTATTACGACCTGAGGGTTCTGGTGAAGAAAGTGGACTTGGTGATGGTTCAGACACATGCTTTAGGGGTGGTGAAGAAGATGACTTATCATCCGAGTAGGCTGAGCGGAATGTGGGATATGATGAACACGGTAAGTAAATAACTCCATTGAATTATTTATACCATTGTTATGAAGTTAGATGTTACTAAGTCTATAGGTAACACAATAAAATGTCTAAATTTACTTTAGCACCCTCTCAGTTGTGCCGTTCAGTGCCACTACTTTTTATAAAATCAATCATTCTTTTCAATTAACTGTATTTAAGTAGTTGCAAATACTTTTTTATTAAACCATTTCGTGAATATCCTTAGGAATATTATACGAATTTCGAAAATGGTCACTTATTGAGTACTGACTGACCTATTAAAGGGTCAGATACTCAATCCAATCATTTACAAGATATAGTTTTAATACTTTAGTTTATTTAGGTTGCACGCCTGCATTCGCCTGCTGCAACAGTTATATCTTGATTACTGTTACAAAGACTCCAATGTCTAATAAACCTATTTTACTTATTCTACTGTTTTGTCCGATTCACGGAATTAAGCACTTTTTTAACTAGCAATTTAATTTTTTTAGAAACTGTTAATAAACTAGCGTAATGCATATAGGAAATTCATTTGTAAAGGGTTTTAATATCATTATGATTACATAGTATAAAACAAAGTCGCTGTCGCTGTCTGTCTGTCCCTATGTATGCTTAAATCTTTAAAACTACGCAACAGGAAGCTTTATGTGAATAATACATGTATAATCGGGGGAAGCCGGGGCAAGTTGCTAGTTACGAATAAAGGGGCTAAGCTTTAATTACTATGAGTTACGATGAGTTAAAAAGACGATATATTTTTTAGCTTAATATATTCAACGTATGTGACCTATACAATTTACATCGAGACGTTGGTAATTAGAAACAGCTCATTCCATTCAAAACCTTTAGATTTATGTGCATAGTTTTCATTCTATCGAATCTAGGTACAGTCGCATAATATAATATTACAAAAATGTATGTTTTATATATCTATGCCTTCTCAGAGATGAGTGGATGACAATATTGTATTTTATTATAAAACTAGTTTAATATTAAATTCGGAAATACGAGACACAATAGATTTTTGTACGTACATACATTAGTATATACGTACACCGATTATAAAGACACCGATTTGTATACTAATACGGATTACCGTATTAGTATACAAATCGGTGTCTTTATTGTCTGCTTAGTCAGTTGCTTCCTATCAATGAGGTTAGTTATTCGATTGAAGTAGTCAAAACAAAAATAATATAATAGAGTATATTCACGTAAGTCATAAACTGTATGCGATGCCGAAATTAATGAAATTACTGAAAATATGACTAAATCATAGTGAACCCATTTCCTCATTGTGAAAGTGGATGTAATTATTAAATTTGTGTATCAATTAAATTTTCACATACGACATTTAGTGTACTTTTTTGTTCGCATAATTTTGACGGCGACTGTACAGGGATGAGTAATTTAGATTTTTACGGTGAAGGCAAGCCAGTGCAAAAAGTAGTTGTTTCATGTCACACGGTCTTTACATGTGAATTAACACAGATAAAGTTCATTTTACTGTAACCCTAATTTAAAAAGGATTTTTCGAGTATTCTCTTGAATAGGTAATTATAGGATTCTGCCACAGATGGCAGGTGAATATATAAACGTAATCTAGTACATAGTTAGATGTTATTTTTTTTATCTATGATAATGGAATGGGGCACCCGCTTGCACTTACGCTTTACGCTGGCGGGGCACCAGTGGAGGATGATAAGATGAACATGAGGTCAGGTCAGTTAGCCCATCGTAATAAATTCACCAGAAATTTATCACGATAGTTTCCAGGAGGAACCGCGTGGAGGTCAACCTGACATGGTACATTGCTAGTAGTGGGGTCATGATGGTACACATTACTAACAATCCAATCCAATATTTAACAGAATTATTATTTTTATCATCCATATTACTGTTATAAATTCGAAAGTGTATCTGCCTGTATGTTTTACTTTTCACGATTAAACCCCCGAGGGGAAACTAATGAAATTTGATTCGAGGTTAGATTGGGTTACGAGGTATATCTTTTAAATTTAAAAAATAATCTAGAATGAGATATACATTATATAAATAGCAGCTTAAATTGCAGGTAACAGCTGGTGCATAATAATAATAACCCAGGATCATTCTAGTCCAATTCAACGCCATCTTATCCTAGGCTAAGCAGAGCTTGTGTGATGGGTACTAAACATCTGATATAAATACATAAATATTTTTTTGTAAATGTATACATGTTATACCTATATATATACCTGTATAGAAAAACCCAGACTTATACAAACAATCATTATTATGAATACAAATGTTTGTTCATATTCAAATGCGAGGAATCGTACACGCGACCATCAGCAGTAAGATGGTTTCTAAACCGCTAAACCACCAAGGCCGTCATATATTATTAAATTATAAATGGAACATGTATATTTGCAGGATTCTGTGGTAGACTTAGTAGTAGGACTCGGAGTACCAGCGTCGAAGATCGTCATCAGTTTGCCAGCGACGGCTCACAAGTTCACATTGCTGAACGAAACCCTCAGTACCCCAGGCAGCCCGACAGTAGAGGAGAAGCCCAAGGAAATAGACCAAACTGAAGTTTGCAGGCTACTGCAGAAGGGAAGATGGACTTTGGAGAGAGACCAGGACCTGTCAGCGCCTTACGCATTCAAGTGAGTGATTTTTATATATACAATTTTATCTTTATTTATTTATATTTTATCGAATTAGGTGTTATTTTGTGGAAGTCCATTTCATTACTTAATGGATTTGATGACCAGAGTACGTCTAGGAACAGTAAACAAACAGGCTTCCAATGCTATTCAAAGCCTGATGATGCCTGGAGGCGTAACACGTGTCGCAATATAGGTGTAGATTCAATACCGGTCGGAATATGATCACTAGTAGTGAAGGTCATAATGCTACCAATAGCGGTGGTCTGGTTTCCGCACTGAGTATTTGTGGTCTCACACATTCTAATGGTAGTGGAATTAAACAAAATAATGTAAATCCGTTGTATTTTTTTATTTAATTGTATAGTGATGTTTTTATATTAAGACACTAGTCTACTCTCTTTCTCTATTCTATGAAGAAGCAAGAAGAGTTATTGTAGATATTTTCTGTTTGAAGTCAGTTCAAAATAAAAATACACTTTCTTTAAATACAGTACTTAATTATTTAAAAGAGCAACATGCAAGTTTCTTGCTCGTTCTATTTGTGATGAGACAGCTTTCCGCGTGAGAAGTAAATTGTGTAAAAAAAAGTGCTTAAAATTAAGTTTATTCCTATGAAAGATTTTCTGTTCTATTGTGATTGATGAATTTATTTCTTTTTAAGGAATACAACATGGATGTCGTTCGAAGACTCTTCTTCAGTGGACGTAAAAGGCAAATATGCACGAGTGCGCGGCCTGGCCGGGCTCGCACTGCATGACGCTGACCGTGACTTGGAGACTCCTTGTGGAGTCAGTCTGAAAGCTGCCCTCGCCAAGGTCCTCAATCAACAGAGCAGAGCGCCCAGAGCTGCGGTACTCAGGTACTAATTATTTACGTTACCTATTGTTAAGTAAAAGGAGAGAAAGGAAAATTGTGCACATGCTAATGAAATTATGCATCTCTTAACTAAAGTAATGAGGTAAGACAATTTGATGTAAGACAATATACTTACTTCTGGGTAGCTAGAAGTAAGTACTCTATTATACATTTATACCTTCGTCGTGAATCACTCTATTGCTAAAAACTGTATTAAAATCCGTTCCGTAGTTTGAAAGATCTAAGCGAATAGATAGCGGATGCGACTACATTTTATACTATGTTAAGATGTATAAGAGGCCAAAAGTACGCCTGATGTTTCAAAATAGCAATACATAGTATTTGTGCATTAAATTTTGCTCATAGATTTTAAAGGATAATGATTGTTCATTTGAACTAAGAAAATCTTTTAATGAATGTATGTATATGAAAAGGCACATAAGGTGGTGCTAACTGTATACGCAGGCGGGCCACCAGTTAACGACGATAGGATAATGAAAAACATGAAATCAGGTCAGTTAATCCAAAGTGCTAATTAAAAATAATTGACCAAAATCGTATCTAAGGATACCGCGTGCAGGTCAATTGATGTGGTACAGAATATAAAGTGTGTAATATATATAGGTACAGAAGATGGTCTTATTGCTTGAGCGATCTCGTCCAGTCAGCCTTTGGGTCGAGTAGAAAAGACAGGGGGTGATGGATAGCGACTGATAGAATGAAATACATAAATAATAATAGTAATATATCAAATTGGTGTATAGATTTATTCGTGTTAAAATCCGTATAACTGTATTATTAAAATGATTATATAGTTGTTAAGTATTAAATCAGGGGAATTATAGGTTCATACTTTAATTGTCGTATTTGCTAATAAAGTAACACAGTAAATTGACACTAGTATCTTAAGTTAACTAGATTGTTTGACAACGTACATTACATTTGTGTCCATGATATCACAGAGAGATCTGTTTTTTGATGATTCGATACCATTATTTCTTTTTTTGTTTCTTTAGTTTACTTCAGGCAACTCGACATTTATGTATACCTTATATACTAGCTGTGCTCATAACTTCGGCCACGTGGAATATCCTTCGATAGCATTAAATATTTAATAATCTAACTTAATAATAAAAAAAAATTAAATAAAAAAGTTTCATCGTTCTAGCTTCAAAAATGACGAATTACGATAGAAACTTCCAGGCGAATACACAGCCACACCAAATTCGTGAATAGATGTGTCAATTTATTAATTTTATTTAAATGTGAATTCATAAAAATAATTTATGTGCTGCAGGTCCTTGGAGCACGAGATCCTGTCGGCACCGGGTCGCGCCCTGGACGCCTTGCAAGTGTCCCCTTACAGGATTAATCAGGTCGTCGACTCTGATGGCGTCATACACTCTATAAGAGAGGTAAATCAATCAGCTATTTGTAAAATATTTACCACTTCCAAACATTCAAATGTACGCCGGGCGTAAATCTTTGAAAAATAGCTCTACATTTGAAAAATAGCTTCTTCTAAGTTCTGGATTGAAGGCAAAATTTTTGCTCGTACGTTTCACGTGACGTTCAAAATCGGTCCAGCCATTCCAGACAGACAAAAATTGTAAAAAATGTTATTTTGGTGTATGCGCCGTATTATATTCATATGCATGTAATAAAAAACGGTTATTTCAATATTACAAACAGACACTCCAATTTTATTTATATACATAATATGTAAAAATCATCTATACGATGATTTTTACATATTATGCCGAGCCTAAACGATACGGGTTAAAGTAAAGAAAATGGTGATGATTCTTTTTACCTATGAAATTTGTTTATTACAGGACACCAGGACTGAGTTCTCTTGCTCTCGACAAGGATACTTCGTGCACCCGCGCTCTTGTGCGAGGTTCTATCGCTGCGTTAAGTTTGACCAGCTCTCACCTGACTATACGGTAAGAATTTTTCTATTATATTCACGTATATACCTACTAGTAACAACTGTAATAAATACATAAGAAATATGTGTACATTATGTCCAGTTTTTTATGTAAGTGGAACATAAAACAATTTGGTGGTAAGTGGCAACCGTAGCCTGTATACATAAACAGCACCTTGGACATCATGTCATCATGTGATCGCCGTGGTGATTTATCCTGGTTTCTTTAATATTTTTTTTCTACCGTCCAGTTTAGTATGTAACTCAATTGAGAGAAAGAAACTCAACTGGCAAGAAACTCACCTGAATTCTTTTTTTAAGCAAATTAAATACAATGTAAATAACATTGTACTTATTATGTGTATATCTAACATTAAATGAAAATCCCTTGCATGAACAGCTATTGCCATGCACGATTGTTATTTAAGTAATCGTTTAGTGAGTAAATAGGCTTTGCTCAATAAATATTACTTAACAGATATTTTATTCTATTACATTGCAAAATGCTTAACGTGTATGTTGTTAGGTGTTTGAGTTCGACTGCCCGGCGGGGTTGGCGTTCGACGCTCGCTACGAAGTCTGCGTATGGCCGGGCAGTCTCCCCAGCGCGACTGCATGCCCAGGTTCCGCCGAAATTGCACCCGTTCCACGGGACAGATTCTTATGTCCCGACAGAGAAGGTAAATAGAATCTGGTCGCAAAAACCATTATATGTTTTATACAACTGGAAATTAAACAGCAACCACTTAATGGTAAGTGTCGCCTATATATAACAGACGACAGAATAGAACCACATTGTCATGTTATGGACGTGACACCACTTATGCGTTGCCCTCCCGGTGGACGCCGGCATGACGGGATATTGTAATTTTACATGATGCGTTGCCATTGGTGTACTAAGGATATAACTCCGTATCCGGTAATTTTACTGCCTTATTACCCTTAACACAACTTATTAAGCAAGATGTTTCGCAACTGATCTAGGTGAATCAGAGGTACCCACACAGTAACCTTTGTACAAAGTTTTTTTCGGTATTGTATCTATATATAAGCTTATAGCAATAATTCTGTGTGGCATAGCAGTGTAGATTGTTAATAATGGGTCAGGTCCAAACTAACAGAGACAATTCCTGATGAATTTGACATTGTTGGCTAACAGTTTTGCCTTCATTTTCGTTTTATTATCTTCCACCAGCCTCGTACACTTATAATGATATATATTTAGGTTACTACGCGGACCCTGAGAACTGCCGCTGGTTCTTTGCTTGCCTCGACCACGGGAAGGCACCGCTGACTGCGTACGAATTCAGATGTCCGTTCGGCCTCGGATTCGATGCTGAGAAACTCAAGTGTGACTGGCCGTGGCTCGTACCAGCTTGCGGGAACATCGGCAGATACGAAGCTGAGGCTTACGGGTTCTCTTCTGCCACACTCACTGGTAAGATGTCTAAATTCAGTTACATTATGTCATAAGAGCCAATCTAGTTAGTCAGCGAAATATTTACCTTAAGAAATTTTAACAGAACTCTGAGAATGGCAATACGATATTGGTAATACAGTGAGGTCTCTCATCTCAGATGAGATTGTAAGAGACATAGTTGTGGTGATTGCTGCTGCGTTCTTGCCCATATTTCACTCGGGAATATATATGAATCCAAAGACACAGGCAAGCCTACCGCTGTATCTCGGATTAATTTGATTGCCCTCACTCTTATCTCTTAACTTATTCAGATATCATAAATGTCGGTAGTTCATATGTATGTTACAGTCATAGTTAAAAATCTAATATTACAATTACAGGTGCGACCGGTTTCCATGGCAAGACAGCTGATGCAGTCAACATTGCTGCTCATCAGAGTCTCGTCTCCGGTGCTTCACTTGATAACTTAGTTGGAATCCAAAGTGGATTCTTAACCAAAGATGATACATTAGACTCCAACTTCATAGCATCTCAGGAATTAGCTAGTGGCGCATTTGGATCAGGCCAATCTTATGAGATTGGAAACGATGCAAGTATCTCTCAAGGTCAAGGATTAGCATATCAGGTCGGTGATGCTAACTTAGGTCTGGTTCAACCCACTAAATACATCAATGCACCCAAATATACCAGTGGTTCTATAATATTAGATGATTACAGGCTTCCTAGCACGAAAACAAGCCATGGAAAAGCCTATAATATTGCCCAAGCCAATATACAAAATGGTGGCTATACTAAAGGCCTCAATAGTTATTCTGGTTCTATAATAAGCTCTGGAAATTACCAGAGTAGTAATTATAATTATGATGACGATAATTCTGGCGCTTATATTCATGACCCATCAGGCGATTACGCTGAACCTTATAAACATGTCGATTCTCCTGTTGTGCCATATACCCACGATGACGCTGGCTACAGACATAATGGAGAATATAATGATTATGGTTCAAGTACAGGACAAGGTAATAATGGAGGCAAATACGTTGACAATAATGATGGACAATATGTGCATGACAATTCCGGATCTTATATTCACACAGAGTCTACAGGAGGTAGTTATTCCAGTTCTTACAATGCTGATTATTCAGATTCGTTTAACAGCAATTCTGGAAAATACGAGGGTGGTGTATATAGGGCTGATGGACACATTGGGGCTTACAATAGTGACACTACAGGTCAATATCATGGAACTTACAGTAACTCGAATACAGGAAATTATTTGAGCAACTCTAAAGCATATACTGGCGCTTCTCATACTCTAACCGCTGGCGCGGTGAATGTTGGACTGGTTGGAAAAACTACACTAGTTGACGCTGGTTACACTGACCAGTTAAATTACCAACAAGCCAATGCTGCTTCAAAATTGGTTACAGGACACGAAGTTATTCATGAAACATATCCTGGGCATATACCTTATGTATCTCAACCAGCAGTTTCCATTAACCACGTTGGAACTAACAGTCAAAATTTAAACGAATACAGTTATGTCACTACACCTACATCCTCTGGAATTCCTACAACAGCAACTCCATTTGCTGTTACAGCTTCTATACCGGTTACGACGTATAGAACAACATATGTCCCAGAAGCACCTAAGAGTACTGTAAAGCAATTATTTGGAATTTCACAGCCAGCTATAACTTATGTACAACCAACTGCCATTGCTGTAAAACAGTATGTTACTCCTAAAGTAGAAATTACAGATTATAACCAAGGTTTGAATTACCAGTACGAAAATAATGCCTTCAGTTCTAATCAATACGATGGTTCTAGTTCCGTAAGTCAATCGTCTAGCGGCAAGTCTGTAACATCAGGATACGAATACTCTAAACCAAGTATAAAATTTGAAGACGGCATATCTTTTACAACACCAGCACCTATTGTATCTGTGTCCACGTATAAACCACAAGGGTTTGGTCATGGTCAACAAACTGTACACAAAATCGAATCAGTTGGGTTTGAATATTCATCTCCGACGCCCATTACTGAGCAACCATTCAAGAAACTGGTAGCTTACTTAGCTACTGGTCCATCGGTCACCTATTCACAAGCATCAGATGCCAACTTACCACATTCATATAGCCATCAGACAATCCATAAAGTAGAATCAAACGCATATGCACCAGCAGTTGAATCGGGTTATGACTTTTCGAAATCTGATATTAGATACGAATCACCCAAACCTGTTATTCAGTTAACAACTGTGCAGCCAGTTGTATCTTCTTATCAACAACCACAAGTATATAGTCATCAGACATTACATAAAGTAGATGCCAGTCAAGTGAAGACCTATTCTGAAAAAGAATCTGAACTAGGATATGAATATAAAAAACCAGCAATTAAATTTGAGGATGCAGTAAATACATATGGGTACTCTACACCAGTACCAATAGTCGTGTCAACAATTAACCCACAGTCATTAGAGCATCAAATAATTCAAAAAGTGGAAACACCACAAGTACAGTATCTACCAGTTCCGTCAACCACACCCCAGCCAGCTGTAGTATCCACGTACCAACCCCAGGTATTCAGTCACCAAACAATACATAAAGTAGACGCTAGTCAAGTAAACGTTTATTCTAAAAATGATGGTTATGAATACCAGAAGCCAGAAGTAAAATTTGAAGAAGGAATAAAGACTGCATACGAATACTCTACTCCTGCACCAATTGTTTCAACGTATAAACCTCAATCATATAATCATCAGACAATTCCTAAAATTGATACTCCAAAGGTAGAAATTACATATCAACAGACACCTGTCACAGTATACGAAAATCCATTATTAAAATATACAGAAAAAGTAATTCCAGAAACTAATGTACATCATGCCTACAATACTCAGGCTTATAGTCATCAGACAATTCATAAAATAGAGGATAGCAAGCTTTATACTCCTTCAATAAAAGTTACCTATGAATCGAATGTAAACTACGAAGAACCAACTGTAAAATATACCACTGCTCAGCCAGAACTAGCTATTCAACAAGTTGTATCCACTTATCAGCCTCAAGTACAGAGTCATCAAACTTTACATAATGTTGAAGCCAGTAAAGTAAATACTTACAGTGGATCTACCGGTTATAATTATGAAGCGCCTTCAGTTAAATTTGAAGATGGACCTAATATTATACATGAATATTCTACACCAGCACCTACAGTAATCTCCACCTACAAGCCACAGTCCTACAGCCATCAAACTATTCATAAAGTTGAAGCTCAGAAGTATATTCCAGTTTCGTCCACACCCAAAGTTGCAGTGACTTATCAACAACCTTCAGTCTCCGTTTATGAAAACCCAATCTTAACATACACCGAAAAAGTTACTCCAATTACATACGTAAAACCAACTGCTTCTGTTTATACTCAGACATATCAGCCAATAATTCACCAACACGAGGTTAGTCACGTCAGTCAGCCAGTAAAATATGAAAGTTCCGCACAACAGTCTTATACGAGCCAAAACATTCAATTAAACCAAGAAGGATATTCATACAGTCAACCTGAAATACAACGTAACGTTGAAACTTTAAATAAAGGACAATCATATTCAGGCGCGAATTTGGTATCACACCAATTCATCCAACAATCGAATGATCAATACGAATCCGGAAAAGACATAGTAATTGTGTCATCGACTCCATCGACATTAGCATATGAAGAGCACTATTCAGAATATGAAACGCCACGGAAACAACAACTATACAAAACCCCAGAGTACATACCACCAAAAACTGAATATCAACAATCCTACAGTGTGTCATCTACTTTGTCTCCCCTTGCAGAGCAACAGTCCTCTATCATACATGAAACTGACGACGAGAAATATTACAAGGCTGTAGATAATTCGCCACGCTATGAATCGATACACAACTCACCACTTCAACAGATTTCATATAGTACATCTCACATTTCACAACCGAAAAAAGAGTCTATTCATTTTTCGTCAGTCCCCGGTACTACAATTACCACTCAATATAAACAAGTTGCTTATGAATCACCTGAAATTCAAGTTGGTTATAAAGCTGAAGAGTATTTGCCTCCAGTTGTTTCAACACCAATAGTAACTTCTACATACAAACCCAGCACTTTGAGTAGTGCTTCTACAACACGGGAATATTTGCCACCATCTGACATTAAATACAATGAACGTGAATATTTACCACCGAAAGTTGAAAATATTTATTTACCCCCAAAAACAGCCAAGCCCATTGTAATATCAACTACCCAGCGACCAACCTACAAATACACACAATCAACAACAGAATATTCAGCCCCTGAATATTTACCACCTGCGGACGAAAAGGGATCTGATATAGTGAATTTTGAAAACTTTGGTTTTAATCAGCAAAATACAGAAGAAATTATTAAGAACAATCCTTATCAAGAACAATATTCTGTTTCGACTTTAACTCCTTTAAGAAAACCGAATTTAGTGGTGGAAAGAGCAAAATCTAACTTACTTGGCTTTGGTACTGTCGGACCTGATGCTGGTTTAATTTCCCCAGTAACTTACACTACAGCTGCACCTGTTGTTGTGTCTTCGACAAATACTCCATACACATACATTGAGTCAACAACTCAATATAAAGCACCGGAATATTTACCTCCTAGTGACACAAGACCCGAGAAAATTCGGCCAGTTCCTGTGCATAGACAACAAAATATAGTAGTCGAAACTGCAAAGTCCCATTTATTAGGTTTTGGCACTGTAGGACCTGATGCTGGGCTCGTGTCTCCTGTAACACATACTACAGCACAACCGATTATATCTAGTACTGATTCTTATTCATTGCGGCCAAAAATAGTGACATCGACACTTGCACCATTTAATCAAGAAATATCTGAAGTTCCAATTAGAAAGACTAAGCCCAAGGTAGCTGTTGTAACCAAAATAAACGATTTTAATCCATTACTTGTACGAAAACTCGGTGCTGTTTGTAGTTGTCAATCACCTGTGCTTATACTGAAAGGAAAGAGGCCCAATGTACAAGTGCAACCGGATGTAATCGATTACAATAATGATTACGATGACTCTGATCGTGGAGATATTAGTGATAATCAATGGGGTCAACGATCTGGAAACTTACAATTATCAATTAATTCCGCTACACCTTCTCCAATTATTTCATCTACCATTAACCCTATAATAGTACCAGATGATTCGTATTACCAGGATTACCAAGAACCGAATAATTACGTTGCCGCAGTAACTCCTAAAATAAATGAGTTATATTCCGAAAACTTCGAATCTAGTACTCCTATTGTTGTTTCATCTACAGAAAAAACAGTGAGAATAAGACCTAGAGTAAAGGCTGTGACTATTGCGCCGACTTACAAAACTGTTTTGTTGAACCAAGAAGGGGCATCTAATGCTGAAGTTAAAGAGGCAGAATCCGCAGATAGTATCATTAATTCACAATCTTTCGATCGCTATGGGCCTGGTGGATGGAGAAGTAGAGACGAGACATTGCAAGGAACAGTCGACTGCCAAAGAGCAGGTTTGTTCAGGCATCCAAAGCAATGTAACAAATTCTATGCTTGCAGATGGGATTGTACTAAGCAAAGATTTACGCTCCATGTATTTAACTGCCCAGTGCAGTTAACGTTCGATCCTAATATGGGCGCATGTAACTGGCCGAGTCAGGGACCAGCATGCCAAGGAGATACGCTATTGACCAATACTCTTTAATTGAATGGGACATAAAACATTTCTAATTTGCTAGTGCCATCTAAATTGTGATTAAAATAATAACAATGTTTTTACTCTATGTCATGGAAATCGTGAATTGTATGTCTCTCTTTGTATTACTCTAAGCTTATTTATTTGACCATTTTGTTGATGTTATTTTAGTGTAATTTATTATTAAATATGTACTTACTCAGCTTGATGCTTGTTAAGTATGTACTTCGATTTTATTGATTGACCTTTAGTTACCATTGTCTAGATCATGTAAAATGTGACACATTGTATTATAGTGATATTTTGTATGATATTGGTTATATTAAATATAGAAATAATGCTCTTGAACTTGTAAATATATAATTTTTAAACAATATTCTCCGAATTTTAATCCTTACATAACAATATTAATAAGAATTAAAAATTATTTATTAAGTAATTAACAGCAATATAATTCACTTCAAATATTTAGGATTGCAGGCTTTTCTGCATCGGCCAAAATACTGCTATATTTAAAAATTATAGGATTTACTTCTTCTTCAATAAATTCTGATACTTGATCGGGAGCTCTTCCTATAAACGTAGACGCGTCCAATATACTATCCAGCTGTGAAATAATTGGGACAAAATAAGGATCGCTCTTCACGCGGTCGATCAAGTCATTATCTTTGCCCTGTTGCTTTACTTGTGCTCCAGCTTCGTGAGACAGAACTCTTATTTTTTCATGGCATACTTGACGATCTCCTCCGTTTTGTACCATGGCCATAATTATATTTTCAGTGGCCATAAATGGTAATTCTTGTGCTATATGACGAGCAATAACTTTCGGGTAGACTACTAATCCTTGGCAAATATTTAACAATGTAAGAAGAGTTGCATCAGCTGTCAAGAATGCTTCGGCAAGAGTTAAGCGACGGTTCGCAGAATCGTCCAGAGTACGTTCAAGCCATTGTACTGCATGCGTGTTAGCAGCGTTCGCTTGTAGTGTTATCAGGTGTCGAGCTAACGCGCAACAACGTTCGGACCGCATAGGATTTCTCTTATAGGGCATTGCGCTAGATCCGATTTGTGTAGCTTCAAATGGTTCCTCAAGTTCTTTACGAGAAGCAAGTAAACGAATATCCGAACACATCTTATGCGCCGTTGCTCCTAAACCAGATAACGCAGAGACTACTTCCAAATCAACCTTTCTAGAGTAAGTTTGTCCTGTCACAAGGTAACGCTTATCGAAACCTGCCAATTTTGCTACCTTTTCGTCTAGTGCTCGGACTTTAGAAGCATCTCCTTTGAAAAGCTGTAAAAAGGAAGCTTGGGTTCCTGTGGTACCTTTCACTCCTCGAAATCTGAGGTCATCTTTTGCTCGTGACAGCGCACGTTCATCCATGAGGAAATCACTCAACCATAGCGATGCTCGCTTGCCAACGGTTGTCAGTTGCGCGGGTTGAAAATGTGTAAAACCCAAAATCGGAAGCGATCTGAAAGGTAAATAAATATATAGCAATTAATATATCATCTCACTTATTTCAATTATATCAGCAGCTTTTACGTTATTGGATATTAAACATTTTTTTACGTAACACAATAGAAAACCAGTTTTTAAAAATGGGATTCAACGGCTATGAACACCACGAATAGAACAAGCCTATATGAAATATTATTGAACAAAAAAACTTTTATTCTACTACTATATGAATCATCTAAACATAGGTAATAATAAAAACAATAATTCTAAGTAATAGAAACATACGAAAATAATTTTAGTTGTAAGTAAGACCTACTTATACTGTTCAGCAAATTTGGCGAGCTGATGAATCACAGCGGCTACTCTCGGCAGCAGCAATTCCAAGCCATGTTTCATTATGATGAGATCCGTGTTGTCTCCGACGTAACATGACGTGGCACCAAGGTGAATAATGGGGGCTGCTCGGGGACACCGTTCAGCTAAAGTGTGGACATGAGCCATCACATCGTGTCTAACACGCTTTTCATGTTCTGCCGCTTTAGCAAAGTCAATGTCATGGATAGCACCTTCAAGCTCGACAATCTGTTCGTTGGTGATATCGAGACCGAGTTCCTGAAAATAAAAGAGAACCGTTAATACTTATGATTTTTGCTTTTTATTTTTGCGCTTAAAAAAAAAAGCAAATGTATCGCTAGAAACGCCGCATTAACCTGATGAGCTCAGACTTAGATATATCCCGACGAACACACAAACGTACACCTATGCTTATACATTTTCCCAACAAGATTTTATCCTGTTAATTGCATTTAGGTTAGTTGTATATTAATGGCATTATTATTCTAGGAATAAACTTTACTTTTTATTTTAAACCTAGTGTAGATATTATAATTACACGTTGAAATTATAATTACGAATTTGTATCAATTGAACCTTATTTAACATCCAACTAATATTATAAATGCTAAAACGTATTTGATAATGTTATTAAAATGCGCAAACAAGCTGACAGCCCACCTGATGGTGAGTGCTAACCGTGGCCTATATACGTAACAGCACGTCGTAACAGCATTACGACTTATCGTTTTAATGTGACGCCAGTGATATTATTGTGTTGCGATTCCAGAGGACCAAGATGTTACACCTCTTATCTTAGAAATTTCTGGACTTATTTCACCCTTAATCAAACACTACTTAGCTGCTTGGCAGAAATAGTTAGACAGAGGTAGTCACGCTGATAACTTTTTAAAATGTCCACCTCAGCTATGTAGACGTTGTATTTAATTTGTTTCTTTACACTCTCACCTTAACGTCTTGGAAATCATGCAATTTGGCACATCAATAATATATGAGATGAAGTAGCGGTACAGTTGCAGACTGAAAAGTGAATGATTAATGTTCAAACGGACAAACAGATTTTCGCCTCGTCTCAATGTTTTGTATATATAGAGATAATAAATAACGTAAACTAAGAAACACTAATTGGAAAATTTCAGTGGAACTAACGAAAGAATTTTCTCAATTGACTAAACAATGGAAACAATACAATGGATTACTGAACTCAAGGGCATTTTGGGAAAATCGAAACGAATTGAAACTTTCCTAAACATTACTAAACATCCTTGCAATAAAAACAAAGGTGCAGGGCTATTGCGATAACTTTTGTATACTTATTTATTTTAGAAAATTATTTAAATATGCCTCTTATTGTAATACTTATTGTCATTATTTCTACATGCACTACTACCGTACACAGCAGGCATACAGCGCTTTGCGTGTTCAATACAATAACGTTTTCAAAATGTTGTTACGCTATGAAGAGCTGGTGTCTGAAATAGGTATAACCTGTAATACAGATCACCAGGCCCCAACCGAATGTACATTCGGTTGGGGGCCTGGTAATATAAGTTATATATAAATAAATTATGATGTTTATACAACACTAAATAAACTATAATCATACAATGTTTAGAGTTAATAATAGGTAAGGAATAAGATAAAAGTACATGATAGTGGAAGGAGAGAAATATTACGATATACCTTCTATATTATACCTTCTGAGGTATCATAAAGAGCATAATGTATAACCTTAACCTTGTGTATCACAATAACATAAATAAATAATAAAAATACTAATTATATTGAGAAGAGGGTTACCTCTGAGTCATTTCCACACAATAATAAAATAAAGGTGTAACACAGTTTGTTGTGCACTGACAAACACTAATGATCTAAAATAGTGATGTAGAAATAGTGAATCATGTACTATTAAATATATAACTGAAATCTATTTAATAATTGTCTTCGGGTATTAATTTTATCCTCTGTTAAGTTTGCATTATTATGAGTTTAAAGAAAGTATGAAGTACAATTTTCCACGAACGAATATGTCTATGGAAAATTGTATTTAATTAAAAAAAAAACATAATATTTTATAATACAGTATGACTATAGAATAATAATATTAAAGATAAACAATATTAATCTATTGTCAATTTTGATCACAGATTTTAACAAAAACAATAGAGTATTTATTACAACATACGTTTATGTGTCAAATACATATCTGCAATGCATTTTTTATTAATATAATATATATTTTGCATAATTTAAAACAAAATAGTAGTATTCTACACTCCTTCTCTATAAACTAAACTTCATACTACTCCGCCCGCGCAATTTTCGTAGAAATGAGTAGAAAATTTTTGCTCCACGTATTAATATATAAATATCATGAGGACGTACAAAGGCTATATTTTATCTCAAAAAATAGCAAATCAAGTGGCGAGTAACCATTAGTATAGAACTGAGCAAAAAACTAGAGAAAGCAAACAATATTATTATCTGTAACCAATTGAACACACGCGCGGCGCGGTTCCACTGGTATTTAGCACGCAAGTGTGGCCCGCTGTACTACTTTCAACATTTTTGTGAGGACCCAAAAAAGGGCTCCAGGAAACACGGTATCAAATTGAAACTAGTTGGTCGGTACCATAATGAAATTGTGATTTCATTTCCTCATCGGTAGTGGAAATTTTTATGTTTTCCAGTATAATAGATTAGTATTAATACCTTCACTTACATAGGTACATTGACATATCAGTTGGGTCAGTCAGAGAGATTATCTGTCTACGTCGTAGTTAAACCCTTACTTTCAACTATTACATTTTTCTTTCTTTCACTTGTGTGCTCACATTCCACTGGTATTTGAATTCAATGTGATAGGCATGGAAGTGAAGTTTAAAATTAATATTACTATCAAAGGCTAAGGTCTATCAGAAACATAAATTGAGTTTTTGGCAAAATCTATGCGGTATATAAGTTTAATTTAATCTAAGATACTTGCTTAGATATTATTTATATATAGTTATATTTATTGTCTTTTACAATTAATAATTCAAGGAAAAATTCAGGGCCGCCAAAGGTGGAGCAGTCGCCACACTTCATGGCTAAAGAATTTAAGGCAGTAGTTCGAGATTATCTTTGTTCAGAACAGCGGTGGACAAAACCATAAAGAAGAAGATACCATTCAAATTCAATATCATTTATCCACATAGAACCTTTCGGTCTCTTCTATACATACGGCTAGCTACTTCAGTTGACTGGCAAGAAACTCAACTGCATTTTTTATGTTATTATTTTTGTTTCTTTACGTACTTTTAGATCTTTTCTCTGATATAAAAGTTTATCAATCAGGCAACGAAATGAGCAGAACGATGTCAAGGAATAAAAGAAATATACAAGTATAAGTCAGCAATGGTTTGCAATTGTTGATAAAAATTGAAATCTTTGCCGTTAATATTGTGATGATAAAGACGCCAATTTACTCACATTACTCCTACTAATGACGTAATTTAATCTTAAATATAAGCTTTTCAGTTCCATTATTAGCGTTGTTAATAATGAAAAACTTAATCACAAAACGTATACTGTTAATTATATCATTCTTCTTCGAATTCGTATATGATTAGTAGCTGAACCATTTTCAACCTGTAGCAAAATCCTGCTATCACAAACTGTTATCTGTATAAAGAAGATAACATAGTCAGTATGAGTAATCTTATCGGAAAAATAAAACTAGTTACAACTTATCCATGAACACAAAAAGGTGTTAGAGTGACGGTAAACGGTAAATAAGTGAATAGTGAACATAAAAACAAAGAAACATGGTTTCCCTTCAGACAGTCGCCACTATAGTCGTGAAAGCGTTCAAAATTGTAAGTACATGTTTTTTTTTTATTCGATGGTGGTGAATTGATTATAGATTACTTCGAAAATGTGGCAAGGTTATGAAAAAAATGTAGAATATTACCAAAAAAATAAAAATGTACTATCATTTTTCTTGTATATGTAAAAATTATAGAGAAAGAAGAATAGATTGTTTTGACAAATACAATACAAAACGAAATAAATAATAATAATAATATTTCAAGACAACTCACACAGCGCCACCTAGTTCCAAAGTAAGCTGTGCTTGTGTTATAGATACTAAACAATGGAATTACTTAAATAATATAAATAAAAAACACTAGATCTAAACAAATTATTATATTCAATTATACATATGTTTGAAATTATCAAAGATTCCAAACACTAGTTTGGAATCGAATCTGCGCCCTTTGGAAGTGAGATATGCTAAACCGCTAGATCTGCTAATATTTTATATCATTGACAATTCGTCAAGGATTATATTTATTATTACCTATATTCGGATAGATAATAAAATAATGATAGATAACTAAATAGCCTTTCAACAACTAAATAAAATAAAAAAATGTTTAAAGATATTAATATCAATTCAATCTCCTTCTGGTACGAATTATGCCACATTTCTCAAATAACAACCAACGTACATTTTATAGACGAATTGATAATAACAGAATTTGTTTACTAAATCCCAATGAAATCACTCCACTTGGATCCTAATATCCTAATCCTAAGTGGTTTCGGACAATGCGGTTTCAGAGGAGCTACCTAACGCGTACACTTTAGATTGTAGATTAAACCTATCTGCCGAGATTTTCTAGAGAGACTACAGCCTGGGGTTCTTCAAGTATAAGTATATTAAGGTGTCTTAAGGGACGCCTACGCGCACGTGACACCCCTGGTGTTTCAGGTGTCCATAGGTTATGATAACCTTTTATCATCAGATGAGCATGCTCATGTTTGTTTGCCATCGTCGTAGTATAAAAATAATGTAAATTGGCTTTTTCGAGAACAGCCTGTATAATTTTATTTTAAAAGACAAATATTTAATTTTCATATATCGTTATGATTGTTATCCTAGACGGGATACCCAGAGATATTGTCAACATCAGCTTTAAGATGAACTCAACACTTGATATAACCACCCTCACATGATCCTCAGTATATATCCAATGTAATATATATACAGTAAAAGTAGCTCAGTATATATAGTAAAAGTAGAGGGCAAGTCGTATCGTGGTCGTTCATATTAATTTAAATTCTTAGTTTGTTCTTGTGTTTACATCGTTGGATAAATTACACAAAGCATTTTTATGTTGGTCATATTCAAATTTATGATCTTTCATTCAAAGTACGGGTAATAAACACAGCGAGAAAGAGACAGATAGATACCACGTGTATTTGTACAATTAATGAGTAACTTCGATCTATGAGAGACATTATGAATGAATATACAAGATGTGTTTTTAAAAATGAATCATTCTTCATAGTTTCACATTAAAACTATTCATTATTCAAACAAAACATAGATATTAGTTAAACACCATAGTGATATTTTGTACAAACTTATCTGCAGTTGTCGTTGCGTACAGAATAAGACTGTTTATTTAATGATTAGAATGTTTAACATGCTGAAGGCTCGCCTTTTAAACAGCACCATGGACATCACGTGTCTCGTTTCTTTTAATGGATGAAATCAGATGATGCACCCGCCTGTATTAACGGTTTACGCTGGCGAGGCACCGGTGGAGTATGATAGGACGAATATGTGATCAGGTCAATTACCCTATGGTGACAAATTCACCAGGAATTATCATTAAGAGTTCTAGGGGGAACCGCGTGGAGATTACTGACACTAACAAGCCGGTATCTATTATATATCATATTTCGACTGCTTGATGGCTGTAATAGGTGAGACAGAGACACTAGAGTTGAGGGACGGGCAGGGGTACTTACAATAACATAACATTGAATGTACTAAAACGATATCAGATGGTTTTTGGGAAGAAATATTCATGTTGGCATCCACTTATCTTACTGCCAATTCTCTATGTCGGTCAGTCGGCCATTGTCTCTGATATTCTTGATTATTTTTGAGTTTGTCCTCATTTTTATTTATTTTTATGTTCCTTGTTTTTGGTTTAAACATCAAATCTTTTCAGTATTTAATGTTCAGGTTAGACGGTTTACTTATACCATACAAAATATTAGTGTTTCTCGTGCATATACATAATGGACCATTTGAGCTTTACATTGGCTTTGCAAAAACTGATCCTTTGTATGTACTTCGTTCTCTTCATTAGTACAAAATAAACTGAACACTCAATATCTGAGAATAACAGAAATATTTACAATAACATTTTCAGATGAATAATTCAGGTAATAATAATATATAGACCGTGAATAATTGTATATGAGTCAATAAATTCAAGTGAAGTTTATAATAAAAATTAAAATAATACGTATTAAGTAGAAACGCTATAAGCAGGTATGTAAGTGTTATCGTTGAGATAACTGATAAGGTTCGATTGACATTGTTTTTGCGAATTATAGACAGAATAGACAAACAAAAGATCAGATTTGTCATATATAGCGAAAAGTTACTTCCACCCTTATTCTTAGACCAATATTGCAAGAGGACTGTTTGGTATTGCCCACAGAATTGGTTCCCCCGCCCCAATTTTCAAATTTAAAAAAAAAAACCTCGCCCAATAAAAAAATCTGTATACTGAAGACCATTTTTAGACAGCTTTTATTTAAAACATTTCCTCCGGTTTTTTTTTCTTTTATAAATACTACGTTAGGTTCGCGGCAGAGTTCATTTCTTATAAAAAAATTGTATTTGTGAAATTTCGAGATTTCTCTGTGGAATTTTACTTTGAGATTTATACACACAAGTTTATACCGTAATACATATTGTACTGTAAATAATGCACAATATATTTTTTACTTGCTTTAATCAGTCTTTATAGCCTCATTTTCTTATCTAGTTGATAGCCTCGCCTTGTTGATATTTAATTTCTTTTACGTAACTGGAATGCCAAACAAAACCAAACAACAATGGTTTTATATATCCTCAGGATAAAGGGTGTATGAAAGTATACACTTTATCCTTGCGAAGTAGAATATTCCGTTTATGCATGAGTGGGCTACAATCACATAATATGCGTAGTGGCGTTTTCTCTTCAACTTTCAACTACAAAATCTACAAATGTTTCTTAAGCATAGACCTTAGTGCTTAACTCTAATATAACTGTGTATAATATGTATATGTACTCTATTATAATGTATGTATATGTAACAATGTTGTATGAATTAATATATTGTAATCAGAATCAATACAATTTGTAGATTACCAGCACGTAGACGTAGGATCTTAAAGTTAATTCATAAAAAAGGATGTTGCAAGATTTGTATTACTAACAAACCTAAATACTCTTAGTCACATATTAATGTGTACAGGCACAGATAAGAGCAGTGTTGCCATATTAGTGTTGTCACTACTAAATCTGGTGGATTTGTTACTGAAAAATGTAGGGATTTAATACGCAGCGCTGATAAATATAGTGAAACACAAAAGTAAAATATGTATACAATTGGTAAAAGTAAAAGGCAGGAAAATTTACAAACAATAGAAGACATCGAATACACTACCTTTCTAAATATCTATATTCATGTCTATATAGCCAGATAGAAATTTAGTAACCAAATTTCTAATAAAAAAAATGTATAAATCAATTTCCAAAATTCGTAGAAAGTTATATTACTTATGAGACTAGACTTTAGGATATTCGTAACAGTCGCTATTTATTAGATTCAGATTTAATTATTTATTTAGATTTAGTCATTTTACGCAAAGTATAATTTATTGTTTTTTTTTGTAATTTCATTGATGATACACGGTTAAAAACTTGATAGTTTTCTAGTGGTTTTTGTTACTCCTTGTAGTGATTTGACCAAACATATTGGCAACACTGGTTATGAGTAACTCCATTGATATCAGTTAAGGTGTGTTTGTTTAACACCATTACAACGCACGAAGGCTAATGTACTACCTATATTGAAGACTAGTGCGATCTGCGCCATCTATGGTAATCAAATTGACATGGAATACACCACATCAGAACATTTTTTTTATCTCTAGCATAGATTTTGGAATTTAAGTTAATTTTAGAAACCCGTCCCAAGAGGCTGTTAACCCAGTTTCCCGAGGTTGGTGCCGGGGCAAAGGGGATCACCCCGAGGTCCCAACCCTCACCCCTTGGGGGTTCAGAAATTCTAAATACTTATCAGGAAGGGTTCAGATGCTGATGTACTGAAATACATAGAAGTCTTTTAAAAACAATATAATCACGGATATTATCTGATGAATGTCCTTGATACCATTTCCTGCGCTACCGAAATACAGGTTGAAAATGAAGTTGCTTGACAGCTGAAAAGGTAGACGAATTACCCACGAAGACGACTTTTTAAGATTACTTCAAATATAACTTATAGAAATACAGTATGCATATTATATACCTATATAAAATATAGACCATTCCAGAATTCATTGATATTCATGGGATGTATGGTGTATGCGTGGCTCCTTGAATTGAATACCATTATAGTTATAGGAAAACAAACAATAGTTCTCTAGGGTATAGACTACCTTGATTATGCCCATTATTCTATCCATTACAGACGTGACCAATTTGCTTTGATTATTTATTTTTTATCCGTGTGGTTGCGGAGTAATAATAAAATGTGTTACTATTTTCATTCTAAATAGCTGATAGTGAGTAATAGGAACTTTATTTCTAATACCATCAACATTTTTGCTAAAAAACATAAAATACTAATACATATATCCAGATACCTAGTTTGTGTACATAGATGACGGCTACAAGACACGGTCCGCACTGGAAGCCATAATTCCTAGTGAATTTGCCACTATGGGCTAACTGACCTGACCTCATAGTCAACTTATCATCCTCCACTGGGGGCCCGCCAGCGTACACCATTAGCGCAGGCGGGTGCACTATTCCATTGTTATCCATTACAAAGTTATCAGCTAGTCAAAATTGAGAGAAGATTAAGAATGATTGGCACAATCATTGCAAAAGATTATTTAATTCGGAAGTCGTAACGTTTGAATCAATGTTTCCTGCGAACAGTGAAGACAATTAAACTTTATTACGATTACAGCTGTAATCATCAGCTGTCGGACATAGAGCATTAATTGTAGAATTACAGACACCAGCGTCGACAACCGACGGCGAAAGTATCGATAAACGAACCGACATGTTTATAATTCTTTGATCTGTGTGTATCAAAGGAAGTTTACAAATATTACATGTAGCGGAACAAACAAATGAAAGATGACATGCTATTCGCATGTCACACACACAATATAATGGTTAATTTTTTAATTAAGTACTAGTTAAATTTAATTTACTACTGGGTAAGGGACAATACATATGTTTAATAACGTGGAGTAGTATCTAAGATTTAAATTACGAAAAAACTATACGTTAATAGAAAAAATACGGGTGTACATCTATATTTATAACGATTACATACAAAAATGATGACAATCGGTCTAGAATTAGTGAAGGCTTTTGTTTTAAAGATGATTAAAAATAACTACTTGAAATTTTATTAATTTATTAACTAAAATGAAAAAATTTAAAATAAAAACCAACATATAAAACAGACGGTTCTCAAATAATCTCAAGGAAAGAACTTGTGAAATATCATTCCGTTACAAAGACAGTTTTTTAAATAAAATATCTGACAAATACATTTTTGACAGATATTTCGGAGTTACTTATTACAATACTGTATTACATATTCTGTGGCGCGGACATGAGTTACGAGCGTGAGTTAACTCATGACCCGACCTCTATGACTAATATGATCCTAACTAAATGCAGTCATCCGGTGTGAGATGTGGGTGCTCCAATATACTTACCTATAAGATATATTTATTAATTTTTATTATTACTACCTGATCCGAGCAACTCACTTAATTTGTAGACGAATGATGTAGACGCATCTCACTTAATTTGCCATTTATCATTATATTTCGCCCAAATTTACATATTTTTTTAAATTATATAGCCTATATATTATTCTAATGTATAAGCTACATTACCGTAAAGTTCAGTATCAAAATCCGTTCTATAGTTTCCGCGTGCAAGAGTAACAAACATACAAACATCCATCAATCCATACTCAGAAAATTTCGAGTTTATAATATTAGTAAGACTTTTATTGAATTTTAAAATACAATTACAAAATTAGTTAAATTCTGGGAGCAAAGGTGAATTTATCTGTAAGGGCCTACCCTTAAATTAGATGACACATTGAGGGGGAAGGAGCGGATCGACAAAGGTATTAAATATCGTCACATTTTAAAATCTAATATAGACTTAGTATTAAAACAAGTAATTTGACTAATACTTAATTAATACTGGTTTACTAGTTATTTGCGTACTTAAGAGATGTTCTAGTCAACCCAATACAGTGGCTTAGACTTACCTACACTTACATAAAAAATCATGTAAACATGTAGGACATTTTAACCCCTTATGAAGTAAAGTTTTTGTAATGATATTTTTCCAACCGACCAGTTCAGTATACAGATTCGATTAAGAAGTACTGGCTAGAAACTCCACTGAATTTCTTTTTTTTATTTTAGTATGTACATTATATAATGTCTATACAAAATATCTCATCAATTAAGTCATCATCAGATTTCAGTTTTAAGATTGACAGATTAGATTTTTTCTCGCCACTTTCACATGACTTTATTAGGTAAAACGCCTTACATGTTTAGTTACATGACCCTAAGTTCAATGAAAGTAACAACCTAATGAGTGATTGAGTGATTGAATGATTGATGAGTGTATAAGGTCGTGGTATCAAGATGACTAGAATGGAGGACTCACTACGATATACAAACTCGTCTAATCATCGTGTTAATCTTAATAATATTATAAACGCGAAAGTTTGCGAGTATGTATGTTTGTTACTCTTTCACACAAAAACTACAGAACGGATTTGAATGAAACTTTTCCGTAATATGCTTATAGATCAATAACATATAGGATAAAAATAACATGTGGGTGAAACCGTGTGCACAGCCAGTACAGAATATTCAAATAACGATTTTTTTTATAAAATACAACTCAAGTACCGCCAAATGATGCAGCTGATTTAGGTGTTTTTTTTTTATAATCGGTATTATTTTTTTTAGTTCCCTTTTTTAGTTTCTAGTTTGGTCGACTTGACATTATGTCGATTTAGGTCGATCAATATTACCATATCTTGTATATTGTTTCCCTTATCATTATAATTGTTACTGTGCATCTCATCATCTACATTTATGGTCATAAATATATTATAGAAACGAAAACTGATATAATAACCTTACTCCTAAGATTGTAACACATTGTACAAACTTACATTGTAAGTGCAGAAATACTTAAAACCCTTGATAAATGTAATGGCTGCCTAAATAAAGTTTTGCAGAATTAGTTTGATGACAAATTTAAAATACGCAAAGACTGATATATAAATACTTGAGTATGATTTCAACTTGAAACAATTTATGTTGATAACATTGGCTATAGATAAGCAAAAACAAAATTACATTTTGTTGGTACAACTAGCTGTTACCGCAACTTCGTCCACGTGGATTTAACTTTTTTTTATAATGTAGATCTAGTTTTATTTTTGAATTTTTTTAATTTTACTATGATAGGTATTACCTTATTTTTACATTTTATAAATTATATTTATAAATAAATTGCCTAACTTACTCCCATAAGGAGTAAGTTAGGATAATTTTCATTAGCTATATAGATGCGGGTGAAAGTTCCGTCAAAATCAGTCCAGCCGTTTTAGCGATTTGCGACCACAAACAGACAACAATTTTTTATATGCATTTAGCGAAAAGCTGTTAATTTGTAATTACAAACAGACACTTCAATTTTTTTTATATGTATAGATAGATTCTATTCCAAAACTAACAATACAATAATATATTTAGCAATGGTAAAGGTTATTTTTTATCAGAAAATCATTTGAATAAATTTAATTTGTTTTCTTTATTTGTCTAACAACCAATAGGTTTCAATGATGCTATGTTTCTTTTGAAATAAGATAGTTTTCCTTGACAGATTTTCAAAATTTAACAAAAACAAATGTCATCAATGAACTCTACGTGGTACTGACGGTCAGATGTATAATGTTATTTAGTTTTTGCTTCTTTGACAATGATTATGAACACGAGGTCATATGCATGGACAAGAGAATTAATAGGTACACGAAACGAAACCGCCGGTTGTTAGCTAAAATGATCAATTTTTTCTTAACCAACCTTGTTTTTTGTTCAACTTTTTTGATATTTGACACCAAATTTTTGTCTTAATCTCCGGGTGATGACGTGACTCAAGTGGTGTTGACGCGTGTATTCCTTATTGTATTCTTCCCTAATTTCCTTTCGTTGTACAGGAATTTAAAGTATTAATTATATATTCTCGTCTTCTAGACAAGAATACGAGAACATACGCATCAAAGATGTTAAAGACGATTCTTTCAAAATCATCCGGATGTCTTCTTCAGGGTGAGTGCGGTAGAATGCATTCACAGCATCTCGACTCGCACGAGTTGAGAAATGTCAGATAAAGTCGAAACAATTGTACCATGAATCGAGGCAAGAGTTAGCCTCTGCTTACCGCAATGGGAAACAGCCGTGATGATATGTATGTACTGGCATTATGCAGATATAGCTTGATCGATATTACCTTATCATACATTGTTTATTATTGCACAACCAACTGTTATTCCTCAATATTATTATTATATATTCATTTCATTCATTTATTTTACTCAAAAATAAAGAACAAAAACTAAATCTGATGATGTCGAAACAATTGATAAGAAATACGAGATCATACTTTAACGGTCTCAGTGATCTAGCGATTTAGCATACCCCTTCACACCCGGTAGTCGCGGGTTTGATCCCTTGCACGGTGCAAACATTTATTTAAGTGTAGTACCCATAACACAAGCTCTGCTAACTTAGGCGCTGTATATATTGTCCAGGGTTATTATAATTATTATAGTAAATTCATTAAATTTCCGTATACAGTCATAAAAATATTTGTATAAAAATAAACATAAGTTTAGATGATAACTTAGCACAACAATATCCTTATTCTAATAAAATTGTATTTTAATTTAATATCAAATATTACTAACTATGCAATGTATAATTATGTCAATACTTTAATAATTATTTACTTGAAAAACTGTAGTCAATACTTATCAGTAGGTATTCTTATCAAGCGTATGATACCACTTATCGATTTACAGATAGATGTGCTATATGAAGTAAAATGCGTACTTTTATTGTGCTGCTTTAGTATTTCTATTATAAGTTAATAGCTATCGGTTCCAACTTTGCGATGAGTCTTTTAACTAAGTTATACATAATGTTGACAATAATAAAAACCCTGGACAATTCTCATAGCAACTTATAGTTCCAAACAAATCAGAGCTTGTGTTATGAGTACTATACAACTAACATATATACTTAAATACATACTTATACATAGCAAACACCCAGAATAATACAAATAATCATACTCATGAAAACTGCTGTACTGCGCGAAGATTCGAATATGTACTCTAGTCCCATTGGCCAGTTTTACATCTAAGTTTTTCTACTTTCATGAGCCTCGTGCATGCTCGATTAAAGAGTCTAGTGAAAGCTGTCTAAGTTAGATATATTTCTAGATCGACTATTTAGAAATGTCTTAAGGCTATAATTTTTAGTCACACAAAATCTTAAATTTGTAAAATAGAACAATATTTTTTAAAAGAGCAACATGCAAGTGTCCAACAAGGACAATCTTTTTAGCTTAACCTGCTTTTTGAATTACCGGTCGAATAAAAAAAACATTCTTTTATTGAGTCTATTTGAATAAACATTATTTATATTTCTAAACCTTACAAAAATATATGATATAGCTGTAAACTGCGACTTTATCTGGTATTTTTAGTTAAAGACAGCCAAAGTTCTTCTTGGTGATTTAACCTATCTTCACGTAAGATTAAAGTATGATCAGCCATTCATTTATAGTATTAATATGGTGTATGTATAGTAATATACATAGGTATAGACATATTTTACAAAGAAATGGATGAAACAGTTTTGATATCATGATAAGCATTATCATAGTATGATAACTTGATTAACGCGATTAGTCACTGACGAGAATTCAACTATGGAAGGGAAATAACAGGAAGTAGATATTACTAATCATAAAGACTATGAAATAATGCATTATACATCCTATATGCTCATTTATTTCACTAATTAAGAAATGATTCTACTGTCAAACAATTGAACGTTGGTTTATAATTATAATCTTTATTTAAAATTTAATTTAATTATAATATTTTAATAATTACATCTTAATCTCCCGAAATATTTTTTAAAATATAACATTCGAAGTCAAAATATTATATGTGGACGGTGGATTAGAGATCCATATCAATACTATATATATATATGTGAAATATATATATATATATATATATTGTCTGTCTATTTGTTACATTTTTACAATTTGAAACGAAGTGAAAGAAATGAGATAGATGGTATTACGAGGACAGATATAGTTAATTTTTATCTTAAAAAATAATCTGGATGGTGTGCGATATCGGGGAAAGTTACTGCAAACAAAGTTGCGGGTAACAGCTAGTATTATTAATGCGATGTATATCTGTCTGTTTGTTACCCTTTCACAACTAAATGACTAAACTAATTTTATTGAAATTTCTTAAAAAGATATTTGATAAGCTATCTTTATCTCAGAAAAGGTCAATCAAGTAGTTTCTTAAAAATATTGCCTTCATATTGACGGCTTGTTCCGATAGTCGTGAGTTCGATTATTACTACTAGTACTAAAACATATTACTGAGTACTAAAATATATATCTATGTACTAGCTGACCTGCGCAACTTCGTCTGCGATTCATTTTCTCACCTTTTGTAATATTTTTCATTGCAACTCCGCTCCTATTAGTCGTAGCGTAATGTTATATAGGTTAGCCTAATATAATAAGCCTTCCTCGACAAAAGGACTATCTAAGACAAAAAAAAATTCAATTCGAGACAGTACTTCCTGAGATTAACGCGTTCAAACAAACAAACAAACAAACTCTATAGCTTTATCAATTATTTAGTATCCGTAACAGAAGCTTTTGGTAGCTTAACTTTTGTCTAGATGGCGCTGCGTGAATTGTCCTGTGACTATTATTATTATATTGAATAATAGAACAATAATAAATCTCATTCCAGGTATTGAACATCATAATCTTAGTTTTGTACCGCACGGGATACAATGGCGAGTTCCTTGGAGTGGGTGGTACTTGGAACCTGAATGAGGAGAAGAATCCTGACGCTGAGATCGTAGCGTCAGGGGTCATAGTGGGATACCTCATATACACTCTGGTTCAAGTTGTCACATACTTCTTCGGCACCACTGAGCATAAGAGGTGAGCATACGTTTGTGATTATGTAGATACTTAACGGACATGGGGAACGAGTAGAGATGCCACGAGACAATCCATATATATTGAGTATGAGAAGTATTATAAACGATTTTGGTATATAGAAATTGTTCAAAATAATAATAATAGCCCAGAACAATTTAAACAGCGCCATCTAGTCTCAAGTTACGCATGACTTGTCTTATGGGTACTAGGCAACTAATAGACATACCTAAATATTTTTTTTGTAAATTCATACAAAATATACACAAAAAAAGACACCTAGACAATCATACTCATGAATGCATCAAGATGTGAAGAATTGAACCCGTGACCATTGGAGGTAAGGCGGAGTGTTAAACTGCTAGACCACAGAGAATACTATGACGTACGAGGTTGGAGAGTCAAATTTAGTTAATGTACAAGATTATATAAGGTTTTGTATCTGAATAAATGTTTATCGCCTATTTTAAATCCATCAAAATATATTATTAGGAAAAATGCTATTTTAATTAAATTTTAAAAATAATTAGTAAATCCATAAACAATTTAAGATTTGACTTAACCTAATTGTCTGTCATGGACTTACAGTTATAAAGATATATTAATTCCATCCTTACGATTGGATAAAAAGATATATGATTTTACACAGCATTCGTGGACCTTACAGAGCCCTGTCAGATATTGTGATGAACTTCGTCGGAGTGTTCATGTGGATCGCAGTGGGTGCTGTCGCCCTCCACTACTGGGGGGGATACCAGGGAGAGCAACAGTTCCACTTCGTCTATTCGGAGAAACAAGTAAGTAGAATTCATCTCTCTATAATTACTAATTGGTGGTCAAGTGGCCGAAATTCAAGCATAATTAATATAACATTCAGTAAAACTATAAACAAATAATATTAGTCTATTCTTAATTTGACTACAGACTTTAAGAATACACAAAGGAGTATATATGCATGTGTGCATTTGACACACAAGCATACAGACATATACTTTGGTTTAGTGGTAGTGTGTGTAATGTTTTTTTATAGTACTTTATGTTTAATGTATTTTTGTGTATAATTAAAAAAAAATATTAGCGATCTCCACTGCTTCTCTATATAAACTATAAGTGTGCAACCTTTGCAGTGACCCTTCGAATCGTAAATTCAGCCAAGAGCAAGAACTCTTCAAATCCAAAGAACTGTTCTTTTGAGTATGTTACAAAACTTGACATATTTCAAATTTGTGGGAATAATCTTTTTCTTTTATTTCTTCTGTTGCTTAATATCGGGCTAGTGTTAAAATAGTAGTAGTTTTACAACTACTAGAATTAACGACTAATGCTAAAATTTGTGAAGAAGAAAATATACTACAAAAATACGGTACTGAATAAGTTACTCATTGGAAATTGTTTTCCGATATACATTATATTCTATAACTAAATTTTTTAGGATAAATCAATAATTACTGATTACATCTTAATCAAATCCTGGTGAATTCATAAAGTAGATTAACTGACTCTATGCTTATCCTATTATGCATCCACTAGTAACCGGCAGCGTATGCCGTTAGCGCAATCACACACCATAATGTAATTTTCATTCAAAAAAAAACATTGCTGTCGTGCGTAAACATAATATTCCTGTTTTATGTTTCAGGTGGGCCTGGCGTTAGGCGCTTTGTGTGTCATACAGGGTGCGGTCTACCTACTAGATACAGCGCTCTCAGTCATTCACTTCACGAAAGAAATGTAAATGTTTCAAGAAAGAAACATTCTTAATCAATAAATTACTTATTTAAATTTAGTTAATATGAAATCGTTATACATTTTTCAGTACTAAGCCAAAGTGAATGCAGAATATTTCTGCATGTTTTGGTTTGCTTAAACCTAAGCTTCAAATAATCCAAAGGTTAGATAATAAGCTCGATCGTTATGAACGAAACGAAATATTTATTTGATAGCCACGTTTTAGATGCTACAATATGACATACAAATTAAATTGAGATCTATTCAATATACATTTACAGTACACAAAAAATGAAGAGTAAAATCATAAAAATCATGACTAGTTTAAAACAATATTATGACATGGTACTTAAACTATTATAATTTTATAAAAAGGCAAAATAAAAAATTGTCGTCTTCACGACTATAGTATTCAATATTTTCATTTGTTTCACTTATGTATTTTTTTCTTACATCTTTATTCATTCATCGATATACAGTTTGTTATCATTTTCTCGATATTGTTTTTCAAATACTATTTAATTCATTTCGATATAATATATTGTTATAAATATAATATATTGAAATATAACATAAGAATATATTATATTTCAATATAATATATATTTGAATTTTCAAATTAATATTGTTACAAAAAAGGGTGATATATGAACTTACAGATATAATTAAGATTTAAATAAATGTCTCACTATTTCATTTAGTGATCAGTTTAAATAATTTCTAAAGAAATGTTTGTTTACCTTTCAATCATATGGGAACGATACTTCGTTATACTTCCTTTTCCATTTAACATTCCAACATTTTTACGATAAGTGAAAATATTCTAGTTACATCGATTCAATTATGTACGTATAAAGTTAAAGTTTTTATATTAAATGTCTTTGATACTATATAAATTATTTTCATTTAACCAAAATTCATTATATAGCAGTATGATTATTTCTAACAGAGATGTTTTTTGGATGCAGTTTAACACTGCATTAAAGGTGCTACCAAAAATGTTTCTTTATATATTGTAATATATAAAAAAACAATTACAAATATTTCATATAGGTACAAACTGTAATCAAATTATTTGCATTAAATTCTCACCAGAATTTAACACAAATAATTAAATTCTAGTAAGAATACTAGAATTTAATTATTATATATACCTACTGGCTCGGAACTAGACGCAACATATTTTTCATTACGATAGAAAATTCAAATATTCATTTATTTAATGGTCATACAAAAAAGAAACTTATAAATGCGAATTAGTGTAAAAATTAATATAAATACAATTAAAAGGATAGATTTTCTTAAACTAGTGTAAATTCCTTTGCACATGATTATAATAGTTTCTGTTGGTTATTGGTCAAATCGGTCAGAATTTATTATAAATGACCTTATTTTATTCATAACTTCTATTTTTAGTTATCTTTGATTCGTAGTTTATAGGTTGTACGTCAATAAAATAATCGACGTAATTTGTAAATCCTTAAAAGTAAATAAAGTCATTTTTAAGGATTTACAAATTATGTCAATTACATTATTGTAATACATATACTTTATGTATAACTTGCAATTTTATAGTAGTGTAGTCGTTAGTAGTAGTATAGTCATATATTAACAATCATATTTATTGTGTCATCATTATATTATTGTTTTTACTATTGATTGTTTCTTATTATATGCCAAGAAGTACACATATTTTTTCTGATACAAATAAATAACATTTAAATTGGTATAATGTAAGCTTAATTCTTAAAGTTCAAACCTCTTATACATTACGTCTATTTGGTATTTGGTTATACTCATTTTAATTGGTTAAAAGGAAAAGATGAACAAACATAATTCTACTGCCAAATTATAATCATTATAAGTTATTTTAATAGGCTTTTAGCTATTTATTTCATGTATAAGCTTGTAACAAAAGTACAAAACAGTTTTGTAGAAAAAAAAATAGGTTTAGATTTTGCATTCTTATAGTATGGCTAAAATTAATAATTTTAAAAGGCATCCCATAAACTAATTATTAATTTTAACCGTATATATATGAAACATATTTGTATTGGTATTGAAAAATGTTATAGATTATTTAACCATAAGATTTAGTCCTGTGATACCATTCATAGTATTGTACAAAGCATTTGAAATTAAATTGATTTCTAGTATTTACTATACAGAGTTTATATTGCTATGTACATTAATATAAAATTTTTAATGATTTTTTGCTTATTCCCACCTTGACTCGTACGATACGAGGTACCAGTAATTTGTCTTATACTTTGTAATAAAATATTGTTCTAGTAAAAATATATTTTAATGTTACCATTGTCTTTTATTTTATTTACATATTTTTATTTTGAACACAAAATTGTATACATGGTGGACTTAATGCCTGATCCAGTCCAATTAATGCCTGCCAGTCAACCGTCGCGTTGATCAGAGATAGGGTGGTGAAATTTCATAATTAATATTGAAATATAAAAACTATTTAAAATATTTTATAAATGAGATACTCAAAATTAGTATATAATATATATTATACTTCGTGCGAACACGCTATGTTGAAGAAGAGTGGATGCATTTTTCAGAGACGGTTTTTCTGACAAACTTCTGTCCCAATGGTGAAGAGGAGTCAAATCAGATTAGCCCAGGGAAGTAAGTAAAATTTTTAGGCCGAGATGCGGTTATTTTAATATCTATGTATAATAATGTAATATACTGTAACATATCTTACAATATATTACATTAGGGGTATTACTTGTTAGAGGTGGATCGAACATGCCGTCCTGTACCAATAGCTTATTTGCCATTACAATTATCACCTGAGAGTCAATAAGATATATAATTACAGGCGTTTCTTTTTCAAAATTCGAACTCAAAACCTTTAAGTATACTTCGAGTTTAAAATGAATATAGGACAATACTAAGTTAAGATGCTCAACTCTACCTAAATACAAACTTCCTTTTTATAACTGTAAAATATCAACGACCAATGGACGCATTGTTATATGCAATATACATATGTAGGTACATATGTACCTATTTACCATGATATTTGTCGTGACGTCCGTATTAATAATAATTAAGGAATTAATGATTCAACAATTGATGGTAGATACAGGAAAAACACACAACTGTAGTTAAAGGGCGTCATAAGTCGGTAACAGGGATGCACTTTGATGCAAAACGTACTTGTATGTTATAATCTGCAGATTTTGGCAAACTGAAGAGGAAACGCCACTACACATCCTGTATGGTTGTAACCCACTCATGCATAGGATATATTACGTATATAACCTTGGAAAGTTTACACTCTCTCCTGAGGAGATAAAAACCATCGCTCCTAAGAGTATCCTTCAATCCTTGTCCCTGATTGATCTAGGCAGTGAACTCTAATAAAGGGCGAGCACAATAGATTTATGTAGGTCGCAGAGCTACAGGTCCAAGCACCTGACAATTGCCCAAACCCCCCAATAAAATAGAAGTATGTTATAAAACAGTAATTTGCCACTTTAATGTATTAACTCTAACATCCATACTAATATTACAAATTCGAAAGTGTCTCTGGTATCTGTTTGTTAGATTGTACAATTAAATGACAGAACGGATAGTAATGAGATTTAGACTATATTTTATCTAAAAAAGCAGACAAAGTCGAGGGTAACAGCATTCTAGCTGTTACCGTCTCAATAATAAGAAACTCAAAAAGTTATGAGCATTCTTGTAAAACCGAAACAGGGCAATAATATTAGCTAAGCAAAATTGTGTAATAGGTGCTAGAATAATGATTGTAAATACTTAAATACATACATAATATACATAGAAAACACCAATAAAAACAATCACACTCATGCGTAACGTGCGAGGAACCCAATCCGCAACAACCTTATTTTTAGAAAATTTGAGAATCATTGTCATTAAGAACTTTCTGGATAGCTTCCAAAATTGTTAATTTTCTTGTCTACATGAAGACGTTTTTCTCAGAAGTTAGGCGGTGTGCTAAATCGCTAGACCACCGAGACTCACTCAACAAAAACAAAACAAGCTCTATACCTTCCAGGCGTCTTACTATTGGGTTATTTAGTCCCTGGTTACTTATTAACATGATAAGGAGAAACTGAATAATTACGTAGGGTCAATGTAAGTATCAAATTAATAGGTCATGGGTTAAATCGTTAAATGAGATCTCCTTGTACTCCTTGGTTTGTTCACTACTCATTAGTTCTTTAACCGTTGACTATGAGTGTTTGTTATAAACCTTATTATTTGTAAACTTATTATTATAACAGTTCTAAGATATTCTTTAATAAGTAAATTTAGTATTTAAAAAACTACAAATCAATTTAAATATTTGATTGATTATAACAGTCTTCGAAAACGCTCTACTGTATTTTACACAATCTCAATGAATTGTTAGTACAGTATTTTTTAAATTAACTTATAATTAATATTCATTAATCTACTGTCATAAAGTGGTCATCGAAGGTGGATTATTCAATATTTGACCAGTTGGTCACAATATCACCGATATCGAAGGAATTTCTTTGCGAACTGGATTTAGAAGCAGCCACCATTGCGCCGCTAACGGACAGCGTAAGATTTTATTTTTATTAATAACTTTTTTATTAATATTATAGCTCCACCGGAGATTTTGCCAATGTCAAGGTTGGAATGAACTGCACAACAGACACTGCATTTTTTAAATCCTTACTAATATTATAAATGCAAAAATAACTCTTATCTGTCGCGCTTTCACGCTAAAACTACTGTACCGATTTAAGTGAAATTTGATATACAGTTAGTCTAGACCCTGAGAATGAACATAAGCTAGTTTTTAATTCGAAAAAGGAATTCATTTAGGTTATTGGGAGTGATATTGTAAAGGCTTGAAAGCGGAGGTAGAAGCATGTATGGAATTATCGTCATTTTAAAGCTAGAAGTTTGAAACTTATTTTTTAGGCTGTTGTTAATCAACAGCTTAAAAAAAATAAGTTTCAAGTTACTAAAGACACATCCACGACTGTCATACCAAATGGAGATAGGCACTTTCATATCGATGTAGTGAATAACATTGCACCTGACACATCTTACTATTATTTGTTACTACAAAGTTGAATTCAGGTCGGAGTAGCTACTTTGTATCAACATTGCATTCAAGTCGAAGGCGTATTTATAGCCATTTTAGGATTATGGTTTGTTTTTTGTGCTTCAATCATCAGGGTCACTTTATACTTTTGGTGTTGGTATGATTCGAACTTAATTAATTATTTGTTAAATAATTTTTTTTTTTATTTATACAACTAATGTGCACATTACAAAAAGTAACAGTACATTTGGCGGAGTTAACACCATGCGGTATTTTCTACAAATAAAGTGAATGACTGGTAAAGATTTATAGACTTAACATTGAATGAATTTCATTTCTGTTATCAGTATTAACAAACTAACTAGGTCAGACCTATATTTTGAGGGCTGGGAGTGCGGAATATACTAAAAAGATGTATTATACACTACGCACACTGCACACTACACATACTTATAACGCCTTTATGGACGGTCCAGGTGGTCTAGCGGTTTTGCACACCGCTTTACTTCCGATGGTCGCGGGTTCGATTCCTCCCACAGTACAAACATTTGTATTCATGAGTATGACTGTTTGTATCGGTCTGGGTGTTTTCTATGTATATAAGATCTAGGTATTTATATCAGTTGTCTAGTCCCTATAACACAAGCTCTGCTTACAGTGGGATTTGATGGGTCTGTGATAATTATTATTATTATTAAAAAGTTGGGGTTATTATCCATTGCTGGAAGATCACGACGCTGTCTCGCAAGCTTCTTGACGGCTGAAACATCACTCACGAAGACGACTTTATATAAAGTCTATCTCGGCAACTAAAACTCAAATACACACGTAATAAGATTTCGTTGAGGCCTTATGACTGGTCGAGGTATAGAATAAAAAAATAAATATAGGGTCAAATGGTCAGTTCACGACCAATTAGTAGAACTGTAGTCTTTAAGTTACGTAGCTTTTAAAAATAAAACATTATTATTAATTTATTCATTGCTTAAAGGAACAGTAGGAAGTTCAAACTCACTTTAATATAATAACACTAATTTATTTCTTAAAAGTCAACTGACATTGTCCGAATCAAATTCATCAGCTTAGTGATCATTAATGAATGTGTTCTGTAAGTTCTGTTTATGAAATTAAAACTATCAGCCAGAAAGAACAAATTCAGTTCAATTCAGTTCAAAATATCGTTATTCATGTAGGTCCATTGCAGACACTTATGACATGTCTAATTAATCTACGGTATGTGATAGTGTAATAATTACACTACGAGTTACTATATAGGATACCCTAATGTGAAAGATATAATAGTCACGCATTTTCATTCAAAATAAACTCTTTCCATGCTTTTAAATGTTTATTATCGGAGTTTTTCGTAAAACGGTCCGTGAACAGGTAGGTAAACCGGCTATTTGACCCTATATGCCAGTAATAAAAACATGGCGAAGCGCGAGGCGTGCCTCGGATTAGTCGCGTCAACGCACTCCGTATGTACCAGCATTGTGTATGGCAGCCCAACTGGAATTTGTTTTGGCCCAGCGTAGTACCGACTGAGTACCGTTGTACGCTGAATGCAAGTAGTTTGGTATTATTTCACTGACTTTTTGTGGCTATACTTTGTTAGTAATTATATTGATTTCGTTTTAGCTATTGGTCAATTTACAGCCTTGATACCTTATCAATATTAGGAAAGAATCACGCTTTAGATATTTAAAGGAAATGATATTTTCATTCCAATCTTGCCTAAAATACAAATTATAAGCCCAAAATAATGTCAATACCGGAATACTTTAAAATGACGCCTTAAGAAGTATATATGAAATGAGTTCTTATCTGAAATTGTTAGCCCTAACTATTTCAAGTCAATTTCAAGCTACACTACAAAACAAGACTTTCTAATACTAGTAAGCAATCATAAGCTTCAGAATAAAGTTGTTCACGGTATACAACTAGAAGGCACATATATATATACATCGTATATATACACATAATACAATTAAATTAAAAAAAAAAAATTCATTTGTGTAGGACATCTTAATCAGTTATGTCGTTCAAGTTTTTGTATTAATGTTTTTTCCTACCATCAAATCAGGCTAAAGATTCAATCGAGAAGAACTGGCAAGAAATTCAACCGAATTTGTTGCCAACATGAACCTTTATATATGTCATTTAAGTAATAGTTTAGAGAGTGGCTTTGCTCAGTAAATATGCTCGAACAGTAATTTTGTGCCGGACAATTTTGAACTCCCAACCACGGCCACTACGCTCTCCTAACATAAAATCCAAGTTTAGAATATAGTTATAAAATTTAATTGCAAGTAAATAATATGTTTTGAAACGTTTTTCTGCAATTAGCGAACGTGATTAGCCGCCATAAAGGTCGTTTACCTCTATCTCCTCCTAGTCTATGGGCAGTGTCGATGGGTCGCGCGTGCACGGAACGCATTAACTGTAGGTCGGTAAGGGACCCGCTATTAGCATAAAAAGTAGGTGGCTCTCTTGACAGTTCGCTTGTTTAGTGACTTTAAATCACTTGGTAATAACTATGAGTAGTTTTTAATGTTATATTCTCCATTCTCCGCTGTATAGGATTATAATGGATACCATTGTAATTATGCCAAAATGACTGTAAAGATACACCCTGAATAGCACTGCCCTCCTTTCTTTGCCACTTATATTTTTTTATTTATAAATAAACATGATAATCAAATAGCATACGATAAATAAATACGCAGTCAAAGTTAAAGTAAAAATGATTAATGCATATGGGACACTTTTAGCCACTTATGCAAGTAATACTTTAGCTACTTGAACTGAAAACAACTAGAAAGAAATTCAACTGCTGTATCTGAAATTTAGTTATCAGTTTCTATTTTCATTTTCAAAATTTGGGGCGGTGTGCGTGTAGAGCCGAAACTATTAAAGTAAATAGAAATGCCCCCAGAAATACGTAATTTTTATAACTATTTCTATACTCTATCTTCTCTATCTTTACTTGTAGAAGATTATAGTCATTTTGACCAAAAGCATGTATGACCAGAATCTAAAAGTATTGTTTTACTTGGGATACAGCAAATATGTTAGTTATTGTGTTGGACTTAACCTTCTTAGTAACCTAATAAATAAATAAATAAATAAGTTCAACAGAATTATCTAGTACAATAATATAATAAGTAGATCACATACATTGAGTTCAAATGAATAAAGATCTTAGCGATCCGTAGTTTTTGCGTGGCTCTATACTATAACATAAAGGGGATAGTGTCATTTAGACAAATATAGGTCAGAGTAACAACCTTCGTGAACGCACCCCCGACCACTGCAGGAGCTTTGGCGCCAAAACTGGCGCCACAATGGCGGCGACGCGCGGCTGTCGGGAATATTCGGGACGCTCGGCGTTGTACGAACTTAACCGGGACGCTACGTCTACTTCGGGATATCACAATCTTGCAGTTTTCCAATATTTCCAACTATTTCATAATATTATTATTTATTATAGTAATGGAATTCAGCAAATCTTAAATAGATTTTTTAATTGAACCGAATAAGAAGTAATAAAACTTCATGTTACTTGTCGCCATAATTAGAATACTGAAAATGTTAAATATTCCCGAATAAAACAAAACTATTAAATTGCAACTGTGAACTACATCGATTACCTTTCAAACAAAAAAAAATGTATTATAATCAGTCCATTCCTTTAGAAGTAATGATGCCACATAATGACACACGGTATGTCGTACTTATAACAGTATAGACTAACAGTGTCGCCCACAGATGACCTAAGAACAATAAGTAAACCAGATGACTGTATTAAAATTATTTTAAACAATATTCTATTATTTTATTTTGTAATAATAATAATTACTTTGTCACATAGTGAAAGATGTAAACAATCAGAATAAATTATACTGCCACAGATGTTATTATACTACTAACCTATCTCAAATATTTATAGGTAGGTACTAATCTTATTTCTTCAAACTTATTACAAATATATAATTTATATAAACTCTTTATCGAATAAATATATAAATATATTTATGTTTGTAATAAAGTTGCACGTAAGTATAATACTACTAACATATTTCAAATATTTATAGGTTCTAATCCTATTTATTCAAACTAAGTACAAATTTATATATTTACTTATCCGATTAAATATATAAATATATTTATGTCTGTAATAACTTTGAACTAATTTCTTTCATAAATAGTATAAAATAAAATCGCTGACCCAGTCATGTCTACTTCACCGCTTAATTCTAAATCACGCGTATTTTGCTACGGTTTCGCTGTCTTAGACATGCCTCATGATCGCTTTATATACACAATTTTTGATAATATTAGTATATATTAATTATATATTCATAAAATTGGCTTGTATTATATATTGTTCGAAATGATCAAAGTCAGTTCGGGGGTGGTAAATCCTAACTAATATTAATAATACGAAAATTAGACAAATGATCGCTGTAGACTTCGACTTCGACAGATATAGACTTTGGATAAAGTCATCTTTATTTGAATAAAGCTGTTTGTTTTGTAAATTGTGTTTTCGTTGCAGAGTAAAAGTAGTAGTAGAAGATAAGAGTGTGCTCACTTTAACATGATCAACAACAACCATGTGACGCTTTAGTTGCTACGTTCCTCTCTTTTAGGGAATGCGCCAATAGAATGGCGCCGTTTGGCCTGAAATTTATACTATAAGCCCACTCTAATTTCTAATTGGTTTGGACAAATACATATTATACGACAGAATATGTAATAATCCACCTTATACCATAAAATTTGCGCGGCTCCGCGTGAATAAGTAATTGGCACCAGAACAATACTCCATACAGCCTAATAACATTTGCCGTGAGTACAAAGAGGTATTGTTCCAATCATACATGTATCCTTGCTATAGCTATACTTAAAGACTGTTTCGTAAATGGTATAAACAGCACGTTTAAATGCGCTGTGGGAGCAATAAAAATATTTTGGTAACACGTAAAAAGAATTGGCATTTCAAAAATTAATAAAGGGTTTGTTCCGTGTAAAATTTTGATGTATCAATAATAGTTTAAGATTTAATTCCACAAAAAAAAGGTGAAATCTTGATAGAATAGGTGTGAATCATTAGAATGTCGTTTAACATTCACATTTTCAGAATTTATTAATCAATATCGAAATCAACTTGACATATTTCTGAGAAATAATGCTGCTCTTTTACGACATCCTAAACTTACTCGACTCGATATGAATAATGTGAAATTCAAGAGTATCTCTACTATAAGGGGCACGTGATTGAATGTAGAGTTTTTTATCATATTGTTGCACATCAGAGATAAAATATCAAATTTTTTGGCGTTACTGGGAATGCAAATAAGCTAACGATCCACAACGCAAGTGGTAACAGTACATACCTCAATGGCTACTGCCATTGAGGCCTCATTATTACGTGATTCGCGCATGCGTTGCCATTCCATAAGAACTAAGACAACACGGCTCTTATCCTGAAATTTCACAGCATAATCTGCACCCTACAACCGAAACACAGTTTACAAAGCAAGTTACTTTTTAGTGTACCTCTGGGAAAGATAAAATAAGAGTTTTAAACAGTATTCTTTTCAAGTTATTGTGACTATAGCAAAAAGTAGTAAACCATATAATGACGCGATGGCCTTGCGCATGCGTTTATTCCATGGTCGTCATAGAGGCCACGCTTGTAAAAACTAACGGGCTAAAAACAGTGAAAATTCAACTAACAGTACTTTAACATCCTATTGATGGATATGAGTATATTTTTCATAAAGAAACTTTGTACACGCATGTAAAACCTCGTCTGCGTATACTGAATTTACCGTCAGAACAGAATAAAATAAATAAAATTCTTTATTCATATAAATGTAAGCACTTTGGAACTGTCATTACTTATTTGTTTAATCTACCGCTCATTCGAAAAACTATCTCATCACAATGAGCTCAGCAAGAAACTTGCGTGTTGCTCTTTTAAATAATTCAGTTATTAGTTGCTTCGCAAGCTGTTTCAAATACATACGGCAGTCAAATTACGGGATAAGATGCACGACATCTTAGTACTCTAGAATGATATCATAGTAGTGGTATCTCGGGTGTCAAATGATAACGTGATGTCCATGGTGCTACACATTATCATCAGATGGACTTTCGGCTCGTTTAACTTCCGATTACATAAAAAAAAACGTATGTGAATGTAACTAACGTATGTAATTTATAAGTGTCAGTTTACCTTTACTCAGATCAACTGTTTTCAGGTTTGCCATTTCAAATTAGTCAGACCGACAAAAAACCATGACAGTACTCCTTTATTAGTAACATATAGAGTAATTAAATACTGGAACAGACCATGTACGTACAGGAAAAGTACTCAAATTACCTATATGATAACTAGTTACTATACGTAACAATGGCACTGGCAGGTATTGTTGTTAGCAGCTGGACCATCATTCTTTATATATTTTTTTATATTACATATACTTCTTTATAAAAAAAACGTATAAAAGAGTAAATGTAAAATTACACTCTTTTATACGCGCTTTTGATATTAATATACACATGTAATTATTTCTGTATTTTTTTTAATAATGGTATATATTATATTATGGGAGGGATATTATAAGATGCAATAAAATATTGACTATTGAGTTTTTAATAAGATTACTTGATTAGTGTCGAACTGAAATGCCAAAAGTAACTTCCTATTTTCAACCAGTTGTCTCTCTGAAGGTAGTCTGTAACATACTCTCGTATGTTACAGACTACCTTCAACAAAACTGTACGTAATTGGAAGACTGCTAGGTTCCTTATTTAAATAAAAAAATAATCACATTGTTTCAGTATTTCTTATATATATAATTTACTTTGTATTGAATATTGAAACCTAAAGGAATTTGCGTTTATAGACAAAAAATTGTAAGTTTAGATATGTCTGTCTAAGTATGTGCTTTTCTATTATTTTACGTTTTATCCTCTTTCTATTTTGCATTCTGTAGACGCATATTTAGCATAACACTTTTTATATGCTTCCTTAAAAAACTATCATTACAATTAAACTTAATGATATTTTAATTGTTAATTAAATCGTTTTTTAAGGAAGGACATAAAAAAAAATAACAAATAGCATTTCATTAAATTACTAATTAGGTATAATAAACCGGTAATTCTCTACAGGGATAGATAACAAGAAATAGTCACCAGTTGATGTTTTTATAAGTACATACGTACCACTATATTTTCTTATTATAAATAATAAATTATTATGACTAATTAATATATAATTCATTTTATGACTAATCAAATGAATTATGTAGAAAACGAGACTGAAATCAGGACTTCAGTTAGTCATAGACAGTGACGAATTTTCAGGCTCCATTTTCATTTTAATATTGAAATTCTATGTAAGTTGAATGAAGAGGAAAATCTCCAAATATATGATAATGAACAGGAATAATCGGAAATAGTTTTCAAACAAACTACTTTGAGGTCATATGGTCTGGTTGATTGCTGACATCGGTGATTCATAAAGGGAACTTAAAACTATTGTCATTAGCGGATATTAATATAAATAGATTTCTATGAACATTAAAATATCTGATATATATAGGAAGACAATCAAATCAAAATAATAATGTCTTTTATATATCGATGGCCTCGGTGGTCTAGCGGTTTAGATGGTTCGATTCCTCAGACGGTACGAACATTTATTTCATGAGCATGATTGTTTGTATTAATCTGCGTGATTTCTAGGTATATTATGTATGTATTTAAAAATTATCCTCATTAAATTTACAGCCTATCTGTTTTATGATGTATATGTCTTATATTACTATAAAGTTTTATCAAAATCTGGTTTGTAGTTCTTGTGTGAAAGAGTAACAAACATCCATCTATACTCATATACTTTCGCGTTTAGAATATTAGTAAGATAGTAAGGTATATTATATTGTACAATAAATATTTCTAAATTAAACTAATTTTAACTACATGTATACCGATTAACAATACTCGCATAGTTATCACGGCATACAGCGTGCGTGTGCGCAGTGCGCATATTATGCAGTTATGCTGCGCGCTGGCTTCTAGACCGGAAAACGCTAGAAAGTGGCTTTTCAATTTTCGAATAACTACATAATAAATGGTAGCTGTTTTATCCTATACATTCGAGTTAATTGTTTACAAGAACACTGTAACATAATTCAATGTAAAAATATTGCAACACACTTAAATTTGAACAAAGAATGGCGGTTTATCAGAATTAACTGGCCAGTATTCTTTATTTAAGTTATTGTTTTATTATTTTTAATTATGTAAAATTGTTGAATAGTTTTTTGGACAAAGCGCATATATTTGGCAGGACGAACAGCTTCGATAGGATTTTATTATGTGATGTTTTATTATATGCATATTATGTACAAAAAGTAGTTGCGATTTTAAAATAAATTATACATTACAGTAACTCATGTATATAGTATAGTTTAGTTTATCATGTAGTACACAAAAAACGCATCAAACGTCTGCCGTCTTGCTTGAACTTGCTTTCTTTTTACGCATATCTTTCAACACAGTTTCAACAGTCTATCCATCTATTTTGCGGTCGTCTTCTTCTTTTACGTTTCATTTAAATATCTCCTTTAAAATTGGAGCTCCATTTATTTGGACATGGTTGAAAAGAGGATTAATTAGTAAATTAATCTATGGTAATTACTTCGTGCTCGGAAGCTATGGATATGTCATATTATTTATTATTCCTTTCATAGTATGGAGGGCACGTAAAACTGACACCGTCAGTCACGTCAGAACCTTCATTTACAACAATGGCAACTTGGAAAGTCGTGACACAAGGGGGCGCTCAGTTCACACGATTATTATTAGTAGGTAGCAGCGATAAGTTTTATCTAATACATAGAAGTAGCTTTTAGCCTGAAGCCTGAGCCTGAGAAGAATTGTGAAAAGTGGGCAGGGCACCTAGCTAGTAGAACAGATGGCCTCTGCGTCTTCTGATTCGTGGTCACCACCCGACGACCGCGAACCGGAAGCGAGGAGAAACCTCTCTGCAATCGCGTTTGTGAACAAATATTTTGCACAGAAAAACGCCGAGTACTATTTGGACGGGTTGGAGAGATGGGAATATCGCTGTCCTGTTCAGCGTGTTTACGTAATTGGTTAATTTTGAATTTGCATTTTTCATGCTTATGTTTTGAACGACTCTGTGTATAATATGTATGAAGCCATACACCCATAGGAGTCATACAAAACTATTGACACTAACAAAGAAACAATGGCTAGTACTTACGTTACGGGATACGGATTAATCCAACAACGCACATTATGTGTAACCGATTATGACGCATGGCGTTGTCCCTAACTGCACTGAGAATGCAATCACTGCGTGACGACCAGTATTCAAGTGTAAAATACAAAATTTGCAAAACTAAATAACATTGAAGTGTCGGTTTGCAATTCCAAATTAACAGCTTGTCACTTGACACATAAAATACGGTACTTCATAAAAAAAACAAATGTTTGTTTGTCTGTTTTTGCTAATCTCAGAAACACCTGACTGATTTTGACGGGATTTTTCACTCGCAGAAATCTGATGGTATAAGGAGTAACTTAGGCTACTTTTATATTAGAAATTGTATTTATTTCCATAAAAAAAAACTTTTATTCCACGCGGTCAAAGTCGCGATATACAACTACTTAAATTAAGTAAAAGCGTTTTCAAAAAATAGTATCTCTAAAAGTGTATCTATTATTTCGCTAAGCGTTATTTTCACTGCAAATCTAAATTCTAAGCCGATTGTGATAATTCCTTTGACTCTGGGTTTTTGCTACAAATCATCTCATTAAAAACTTATTATTCCTTTAGTTATAGTTAACTCTTTAGCTTGAGACTGGATGTGAGTGAAAATATGTCTAAAATTACGAAAATGGAACATACTCCATCGACCAATGTGACAACTTATGTGTATAAAATGTTTATAAATAAAGTTAAACATTGTATATTGACTGAGAGTATTTTTCAGAAAATACCTTAATACCACAAGGAATAGATTAAGCTGTATTTAGTTAGGAGAAACCCGTAGAGAAAACATCGTGGTTAATTCCTGGTGATCTTAACTGACTTAACTTCGCAGTTATACCATCATCCTCCAATGGAATCAATCCAAACTCAACTAACAATAAAAACACAAAAACAGTAGCATAGGGGTTGTTAATAATGTGGACAGTTGACCCCATTGCTAACAATATACCACGACAGATGCCCTCCAAGAGGTTCCTACTAGAAACCATCATGATAAATTCCTAGTGTATTTGTAATGATAGGCTAACTGACCTGGCCTCATGTTCATCTTATTGCTCTTCTCTGGTGACCCGCCAGCGTAAAACGTTAGCCCATGAGGATAATGATGATGATGATGATGATGATAAAGTTTTGTTTTAAATTCATAGTTCTGTTATTGCACAATTTTTTGTTTATACTTGACTTTTTGTCAATTGTGGATATGAATCTTTGTATTCCTAGTGCTTTTCTCGTATTTTCTATTTGTCTATGTGTATTTTCATAAGCAATTCAATTAACCACCCATACAATTCTATTATTCAAGATGCTAACGACTAGGTGTCATAAAATATGAAACAAAACAGCCTACCTCGAGTGGCTCTGTTCCATTATTAGCTAAATTAAATGTTTCGCAATATTGATGGTGTTTTGAACACGACGATAGTTCATTAGAACAGATGTAGGCTACTATTGAACTATTAGAACGGTTAACAAAATAGAACATACGTACTCGATAACAAAAATACATGTGGGATATAAATAATGTACTTTAAAATTGTAATGGTGTCGAACAGTAGACGTAGTGTTCTACAGGTATAATCTGATTTCTTTATATGTGGTATATAAAAAAAATATGTTGAAATCGAATATTACAGAATCATATTTGGACATATTATTTTGTATTGAAATTTCGTTGTTTGGTGCGATTCTGAACTTTCTTTCTTGGTGTTAGTCTCGAAAAATCTTTATTAACAAATACATCAGTACAATTTTATACATTTAGTCCCGGCTTTCGAAATAGATAAACCTGAGCCTCAGAGGCCAGTTCCTGCCAACATACTATAAATATGTATAGAGAAATTTGTAGTCAGTTGTATACATATATATACCTACAGGGGAAAAATGATTGTCCAAAATTTTATTATTTAGTAAAACTTTTGAATATCAAAAAAAGACCAAATATTTTTGTTCCATGTTATTTGATTTGATGTATTATAATTATTTCTTTATTAATAGTTTCGATAAAAAGACATGCATGCTGAAGACGGTTTCAACAATATTCCAAGCTTTTATATAGAGCCTCCCTAATCAAGAAGTGATTTAAAGAAAGCAGTAATTGACAGTGGAGAAATTAGATAATTCTTTCCTACCCAATACCTACTTTTAGGGAGTGCTATCATCATTTAAACGAAAATTAAGTGCGCCTTGCCTATATTAAGTATCCTTCGAGACTTCATTAATATTTAGTTATGTTAGGTGAGTTAAACTTTTCTAACTAAGGAAAATTTCTAAATAAATAAAATTATGCACAGATAATAATAAATTCTTTACCTTAAATATTATGTTATCATATATTTACATGAATGTGTCATAATTTTACAATGAATGAAAATTTGGCTTACGTGCTACGGGTACAAGACGTCACTACGTCACCGATTCCACATTTTCCCGGCCATTTTAACTTGACACCCTGTGTCCCCTTCTCTGTGAACTGTGACGACGACAGCAGGGAGCAACTAACAGCTGTCAGAGATCATTAGATTCTCTCTAATGAGCTATAGAGGAACGGTAGTGCTTGCCGCAACGATAGTCGCCTCGCGTCCTACACTGAACGCACTCGTTTCCCATTGAGCTTTGTGAACGCATCGCAAGCGCGGTTCAAACTCGCGCCATAAATTAAATTTCAAATTAAAAGTGGAAGTGTTTTAAAAAAAAAAAAAAAATATTGTGTTTCTAAAATTGAAAGTGCTATATCCGGAATTCGAATTAGTTGTTATTGGTGAGATTTTCATTTGAATTATTAAATATTATTTATGTTATAAATAATATTAAATGTCTCTATATATACATTTATAAATGTATATATAGATACATTTAATTATAAATTTAATATACATACATGAACATATAATAAATTAACGATATTATTATATAGAAGTATGCCTCATTTATATTTGGCTTTTAAGTTGTATTATTGACCGTTGCAAAGATAAGCAAGAATGTTAGTAATTTATCCTGTTTTATTAAGTTATGTCTATATGTAGTAATCCCTTAGGAAATATTCAACATTAACATAGAACGTATCCTTCTCTGACAAAAATTATAATCTAATTTCAAATATTTCCTTGTAAATGATTTAGTTATTTTTTATTCTATATTATTTAGAGGCATTTACCTTTTGAAGACGTTTCAGGGTGCCAGCGTAACTCACATAATCCGAGTAGATTCAACTATAACTGATTACATGAAATCAACCGTAAAACAAATCATTAACCCCAGGATAAACAACAGGGTGATAATCAAAAATAACATGAAAAACTGTTTTGTTTACTTCCTTCAAATTGTTATTTAAGTGACCTACTTAGATCAAGCTACTAGGTGTTATTCGCGACTTCATCGATTTTTTTAAACAAAACAATACCCATGTCCTGTATGACGAGGACGTAATACAGTCTTAACATCAAAACATTGAAATAGGTTCAACAGTTAGTAAATAGTTTAGTCATACGAAATTGTTGGCTTTTCCTAGCTTAGGAAAATGGTCATATATCTAAAATACATATCACATATATATTTTCGACTCTGAGGACTTAAATAATTGAGGATAAAAATAAAAAAAAAGGTATTTTCTACGTATATTATATATGTATTTACAAAAAATATATATTCTAGTATTTGTATCAGTTATCTAGCACCCAGAAGACTAGCTCTGCGTACCTTGGGACTAGATGGAGTTGTGAATTGTCCAGGGGTATCATTATTATCATAATTGTTATCAAGAAGCTTCTACGCCTCTGTGAAGAAGCTTGGCGGACTATTATAATAGATACTACTCACGCACACACATTTTTTTTAACGTAATTGTAATAGAATGTACACTAGTACCCATAATACAAGCTCTGTTTGTCTGCTGCTCTGCTTGGCTCTATGTGGATTTTTCGGAGATATTGTTATTATAAAAGTACCTACTGTGGAATTTAGAGCTTCCTTTAGACAGTCGGTTAAATATGAATGGGTAGCATGATCCCACGTAGTAATTATTTAACAATTTTTATAACTGTAAAGAAAATTATGGAACTAAGTGAGGAAAGACAATGCTGTACATTTGCGTAGGCAGAATAATTTAATATGTAAATAACATCCCACAAGTTGTGGTCTCAAAGATAAGTGGAATTATAGTAGGAATGTTCTGATATCTAATTATAATTGAAACCAAAAGCAGATTTTTTAAAATATATCCGTGTTAATAAATATCATTAAAATAAAGGTGTTGTACATAGATCTGTCGATATTGCATGGTTTATTAGTATAAATTCACCAAAATATATATATGATGATATTACAAACAAGACAGTATATGATGATGGATGTTTGTTATTCTTTCGCGTTAAAACGATTGGTTCAATTTAAATGAAATAGAGTACACAGATAGATCATATTCTAGATTAAAAAATATAATATTTTAAGCCAAATTCTAGCAAGCAGAGACGCAGTATATAGATAGTTACTAATACTAGTGGACGAAATTCGACCATAAATAATTTAAATTATAAGTTTGAACATTATTAAGTTTCAATTGTCAAAGACTATGCGTGTGTTTTTCAAATACATGGTTATTATTGTGTAATGTTATTTTTTTATTGAATTAATGTATGTTTTATTCATAATTTAAAAAGAAAAGCATTCCGCACTCCTCTATATAAAGTATAAGTGTGCGAGATTTTATACTCCTTCGTCCGCGCAATTTTCTTAAGAAAAAACTTTGTATTCATTTTCTTAAAATATTAATACAAAGTTTTTTCTTCACGTATTAATATTAGGATTATAAACGTCGCAAGTTATTTACTTCGTGTTACGTCGTAACAAATCAACTGCTATGTTTGGCACCCACAAAATATTTGGCATGGAAAACAAAGGTTACTTTTTATCCGGGTCAATCGATATTTCCTGGTCATGTGGACGATACCGCGGGTGAACACTAGTATTTAATAGTACCTATTCTATAATATACTTATGGTTTTTTAACAATAATATGAGTGTTTCAATGGTTTATTGGTTTTGGCACATGGCCTTACATCTGATGGTTGCTGGTTCGATTCCTCGATCTGTGTTAACATTTGTATGCATGTAATCATTAATACTATTGTTTGTATCGGTATGTGTGTTTTCTATCTATATTATTTAGGTATGTATTTACAAAATAAAATGTATCTTAGTACATTTATAGGCTGTCAGTTCCGAATACAAAAGCTTCGCTTAGCTTGGGACTAGATGGCGCTATGTGAATATGTCCTAGATCCTATTATTATATTAAATTAGGCAGCCTAAAGACAAAATATTACGAACTTAATATAAAGTATAATAGAACAGTTAACTCGTATCATATACTAAATATTTATTTAAAAAAAAGCTGATTTCAAAATCAACTCTATTATTTATTATAACTAAACTAGTAACTAACTAGCCTAATGAATTATTGTAGAATTAATTACAATGAACACCGCTGTAATATCCGTGAAAAAGTAGTTACATTACTTTTAGACTGGTTCTAAATCCTAGTTTTCCAAGTTACCGACTATTGTAATAACAGGTGTATTAATTGCAGTTACCCAGTTACGTATAACATAATAGAAACTAATACGACTATCTACATATTAATACGTAAAGCAAAAACTTTGTACGCCTTTTTGCGAAGTTACGTGGACGGAGGAGTATGAATATACACACTTATACTTTATATAGAGAAGGAGTACAGAATGCTATTATTTGTCAAATTATGCACAAAAATACATTTATTAAATAAAAAATCTTTACCCATCCTTACCATGTATTTGAAATAATAAAAAGTTCATTGTTTATTGTTAAAATCAGTCAAATTCAAATTTACATCGCATCACCCCGCGCGCGCTATCACCTTTTCGCTCAACTTTCATTTTGATTTTTATCCTATTGCTCGGAGAACGTCCATTACTTTATAATCTCTTCTTCCTCTTGAATTAGGCTATTAAGAGCAAAAAGTTTTTTTTAATCCGTTTAGTAGTAGTAGAGTAAACTGTGTTTAAACAAACACCTAAACTCTTCAGTTTTATATATTAGAAGAATAGATAACATAAAACATTTGATATCATACAGATATATAAAAATAAAATAGATACAGCTTATACTTTTTCAAATTTCGAAATCATCCATTTATAGGACATTTTATGCAATAACCAAGTCAAGTTTTTTGTATTAATATTTCTTTTCCTACCTAAAGATATATGTACGTTTAGGAATTAGTTGAAAAAAAAACGTACTTGGATTAAAAAAAAAATTCGATAATAAGGATCCAATTGTATTGAAATACAATTGGACAAAAAATACAATTGGTCAAAACAAATCTACATATATGCTCAACTTCTACTTTGTAAGCGAATAAACAATACAAAATGTGGACGCAATTCAATTAGTAAAATGTAAAAAAATGTCACACAAATCATTTAGTTTCACCATTCTGCGAAAAAATCTATTGGAAAGATTTATTGGAAAGTGGCCGGCGCGGTGCGGCGCGGCCGGGTGCGTGCCGACTGCGTTCCGTTCCACTGATTGGCATTCAGTTGGCTTATGATTTATGTATACAATTGGCCTGTGATATATGCTTTTCTAATATACCTATATATGTATGTACTTTGAGAAATATTATTGTCCTTTCAACCGTCATCAAAAAAGGGCGATTTTGCGATACTTCCGTTAATCCTACACAGACTTTCACGATTGCCTTATTAATCAATGATGAGTTTACTCCCATTTTGTATACATACTAATCTGTTAAAATGAAGTAATTTTGTGAAAAAATATATTACTATTCTAATAAACACAATGTATATAACTTTCAGTATAATTTATATACATAAAACGACCAAATATATAACTAAAAAAATTGTTTTTAAAATAAACAGTAGCTATATCTCCAATCAAATTAGAATAAACTTTCGCCATTTTAGGAATAAAGTAATAAAATAGAATATAGATATAATAAAACTGAAAAGAATTTGAATAATATGTAAAATCTAATAAAAAAAAATACCGTCCTATATTGTAATTAAAGTGATGCACGAAAAAAGCCACCTACAAAAAAATTACACCAACTATCGGCGGTAGCCATAACTTGTTTACAAGTGAAGGCAACATATACTTAAGTATCGAGTTAACTGTATTTGATATTACACGGTTAGATAGACTTAAAGTATTCTAAACAAATTAACAACATTGTTAACAAGATACCGTTAACGTTGTTTATAAACCCACGTAATTCCTGAAAGCGTTAAAGGAAGCCTGGTCTTTGGCACTGGTTAAAAATGACAAACGTATTGTTTGTCAATGGTTCTCAAAAATATCATCATTGAAACTTGAAATCATGGAAATTGTTCTTATTTTTTTTTTGTTCCAATTAGCATCGTTAAACTACAGACTATGTTACATGTTCTAATGAAAATTGATGCTTCGATAAGCAATCCTATTCACGCTTTTGCATTGTCTAACCTGTGTGACTCGTTGTATGATACCCCTTTAGTAGCTTTATAATTAAAGTGACTACAGTAATACTGGCTTGTTGTTAGTTTAGATCTAGTTGTTATATATTTAGTATAATATTAATATATTCTTAGGCGTCTAAGTGCCTAGGTTCGTTCCTTAAATTGTCCCGATTAAACTCAACTTGACAATCATGTTTTAATTGCAGTGAATGCAAAATTTGGCAAGGCCACACTTCTCTCAGAATATCTGAAAGCAACGAGTATGAGTCTAACTATTTCTCGGATTGAATTCGTTTGTTATTGGTGTTTTTTATCTTCACCAAAGATTTACGAGGCAGCGTTTTTATCTTCGCAAACTTAAAACGCACTCTCATATATTGCCAGACAGATTTGTTTCATGTTATTAGAAATCTACAAGTGCAGATAAGTAAACATGACGCTCTTAATTATCAGCTAATATGCAAATTGGATCAGTACAATGATTTGATGATTTGCTCACTTCATCTACCATAGTAATGAGTCATAATGGTACCATGATAATGAATGGTTATTGTAGGATAGATGTTTCTACGAAGGCACGTGGATTACAATCTTCTGACTCATTTCAAGGACCTCCAGGCATAAACTATGGTTTGATATACTTTAAAAGAACATTAGAGCTATAATTAACGTTTCAATGTCCACTGCTGAAACTATTTTGAATTGTAAAAGTGTAAAGTAAGTGAAGTAGTAAGTCGGCAATAGATAGATACATAGATCTCATAGGTGTAAACAAAGTTTTGGCTGCGTTCATATTCTGGCTAAATTGCAATTCATATCAGTTTCGCCCACAGATAAATTATAGGGCATTAACATATTTTTTATATTTGTTCATAAAATTTAATATTGTAGTGGTTCTTTTGAATAGTTATCATTTAGAATACTAATCCTTTGAAAGACTAACGTTTTAAAAGTCCTGTCATAATTTACTGTTGTCACGATTTTTGACAAATCAATTACTCTTTTCCATATCCTTCATAGTATGTATGTTTCCATCAGGTTTCTGAGTACGGGGGCGGAGCACGAGTAGTGTGGGCCATGTCGGCGGGCGACAGAGAAGCGGAGGCTCAGGCCAAGAAGGGCGAAGAGGGCACCGTGACAGACCGGGACAGCCGGGCTGCCGCTGCTCTGAAACAGCACTGGTGTGTGGGGCTTCGGATTCTCGAGCTGGTGAGTAATCGCTTACAGATAAACTGTTTTAAACTCGTATATTCACTCAATACCTCTCTGGACAGTTCGTGACCACTGCTAGTGCAAATTAGTCGAAGCATCGAGAGGAAAATACCTTTAACTACCATATCATTATTCATGTTAAGCCTTGGTTAACAATATAAATAATACCTAATTATGCGGAGCTTTTACTCCGGGTACTAGACAACTGATATACAATACACAAATACATTTGTGCAATATCAAACCCGCGCTCATAAGATCGTAAGCAGTATATTAAACATTCACTCTAAAATTATTTGTATATTCGTGAACGTCTTTGACTTATAATTACTTAGCTATAAATATGCCTACTACTAATCAATATTTGAGTATTCATTCTGAATAAACTGCAGCTGACTGGTGCATATGGGAACTAGCCCTGAATACGTTAGCCGGCATGACTAATAAAGTATAATTATGCAGTTTGTCCTACAAAGGCCGTACTATGATTATAATAACTTTAAATGATGAGGAATATGAAGTATTTAATAGTATTGATTACTAATACGAAACAAATGTATATACATTGACTAATGCACATCAAAAACTGCTACGAAAATAAATAAGATTCTTGAAAGAATAGAAAATTAGAGACCTGCCACAGTTTCAGACGGCTTCAATTGTTGTAAGATCAAACATTTTTTTCAATACAAAATGCCTTATATATTCTTCTATATGTGAAAGAACATTTAAAATCACATAAATATTTTTGGGTATCTATCTATAGCAAACTATAAAAAAAAACAAATCTCTGAATACTATACTTTTAACATTCGTTTAACTATAGGTACATGATGATCAAGTAACAAACAACATTGATCAAAAGATACTAAACATAACATATTAACCTAAACAGGATAAATAAACTTTACAGCCCTTTATATGCTAACTCGGGGTAATTAAAAAGTAATTTAAGATGAAGCTTCCGACACACGTACAACAAGATAAACATAAAAATAAAAGCTAACCGCAATAAACAACTTATTTTCATCTCAGCACCCATGTGAAAGTGAAAACCTATAATGACTATGGAAAGAGTCTTTGAAGTTGGAAAATCACATTTGCGGTGGCAAGGAATATTAGACTAGTGAAATGGCGACAACAAAATGGCGTCAATAGACTTTCACTAAAGTTATTGCTGAACATAGACGTTTTTTTTATTTGGTACATGTACGTGGTCATTGTTACTATGATATTAAAATTATCTAAAAACTGTTGAAAGTTAGAGAAAGGAAGATAAAATTTAAAAATAAACATAATGTGAAACTAATCACGACAGTGTTCTAATGACTGTCTCCATTTTGTACTTTTGATAATTATTTAAGTAGATAAACAAGAAGAACAAGTTACAAGTAAAAAATGGAATTTAAAAACTAATATATTCATATTCAATTTTAGAATAGTTAAATTAATTTAACGATTCTTATTATTTTGCCCAGCATTTTGAAAGTACAGTATATAAGCCCAGATGGACTTGTCCATCTCAACCCAGTGATAATACTTACTTCAACAAAATTTCATAAATAGTGAAAATTGTTTTTAATTTTAGTATATTAACAAATAATAGGGATGGTCTTTCCTTTGCTACAAAGTTATTGAATAATTTTCTAATTTATTAATGAATTATTTTCCAGATAATCGCTATCATTGCGACGGGTCTGATGATTGGTGCACTCCACAATCCAAAAGTGGTACAATCGGATTTCCAACACATTGCACTCATCTACTCTGCTTATTCGAGTAAGTTTCAAGTCCTAAATTTAAAATTATATACAGTTGGCTCCGCATGACTGGGCTACACATTTAAAAGAAACAGACTGCGCAACAGATTTTTGAGTCAAAGATCTGTTTATCAAGAATTAAAAAAAATATTTAACTCAAATTTAATCAATTTTGATAGTTACACAGATCTGCCTTGAAAACCGCTTCTAAAAGTATGTGTTTACAATCGGGAAGATATGTTCTGATCCCACGATATACACAAGTGTCTTATCCATTTATTAACTGATCTTTTTAGATAAAATATTTTCCTGTTACGAAATAAAAAAATATGTTGATTGAATCCCTACACAAATAGCATAAACCCAAAATTTCACTAGTCAAATGTTATAAAGACTATATAGAAGGAGAGGAGATTTTGTGTAATCAGTGGCTACTATTATAAAGCTGACATCCGTCATTAACGTAATCGAGTACGGATCACTAGTCCATGACCTAATTGCTACAATGGATTTTGTTCTAATCTTTCAATTTACCGACAATTGTCACACGATCGATTCTGACTTCTGACGCGATCCACGGTCGATTGACCAGTGCAGACTAGACCAATGTAAAATGCTTTGTCTTTAATCACCTACCTATACAAAATGCTACTGAAATTTTACCTTAATAGTAACTAGATACAGTCACATTAATATAACGTATATTATTACAATTTATACTTTCTAAGATATCGCAATTAACGCGATTATGCTTTTAAAATACGCTGAGGAAACTTTACATTTCATATTTTACCTGCATGATCATTTGCATTCCCTATAGACATTTCACATTCAGTCAGGTAGTATAATAACAGTATTTATAATAGAGATTGTAAATAAATAACGCAGATATTAGATCTAAAATTTTTAAGGTTTTTAATTTAATGGAATTGAAATAAATAAATTTAATTTATCTTATCCAAATCACCAAAGGTTATATTAAAAAAAATATGGTTTTAGTAACAAAAACGCTTTGATATTATTTTCATAGCCAAATTTGTGGTCCACTTCTAGACAACGTTCCCCTAATCACGCTTCCAAAACTCTATTCTGATCATGGCATTAATTGCTCTTTAATTCGTTTTCTTTAAATTTTCTTTAATGTAATGTTTACAGTAACTTTTTATAATTAAATGGTATAAGTATATTTTATAACTATCAGATTATAGTTTTTTTTTTCATTCATTATGGAACTTCATTAATTGTATACGTACTTTTTAACTAAGTAGTTACCTACTTAGTTACGACGTTTGTTTCATTAATTAGCTTTTAATTTACCATGTCATGATTTCAGATGTTGAATCACATTCAGTACATTTTACTCCGGTTACAAGTTTTTTGTTTACATTTTTATGCTTGATGCTTCTCAATTCGTCACGTCATCACGTCAAAATACTTACATTGTTACAAAATTGTACCGTTCGACAATTTCATTCAAAGATATAAAGTACCGAAAATTCTTACATATTTATGATATTTACGTTTCCTTTTTTCTATTTTGCTGTAATTACCTGTTGAATGTCGGCAAAAAATGTCACATTGATAAAAGTATAAACGAACGATTTAGCAGTGTACAATTTTAGAATCAATTTCACTTCTTCAATAACTGGAAAATTGGTTTCATTGAACTTGTGTGTGAAAGCGAAACTGTTGGCACCTTGTAAACAGTGAATCATAAACTAATTGTTATCCTCCTCTGTACTGAAAAGGTAGGTATAACTTTGGTCCAAAATTGTACAGAGGTACTCTCTCATATTAGTAACAATTCCCATGTCCAATATAATGTACGAAGAATATAACATGATTGATAAATATAAAGCTATAATAAATATTCAGAACCAAAAACTTGCAAGTCTGTATATGAATATAAAGTTTCATTTGGCAGGGCTTTACAAGAAAATTGGACAGATTATTTTAATGAAACATTAAACTATGTTCTCAGTTCAAATATACATAATAATATGTATGTGTATGTATTTGACGTGTATGTTTCGCGTGATATATTTACCATAATTTGGACATTTTTGTAATCATTATCATTGGTTTCATAATAATTATGTCACGATTAAAAAAAAATACTTTTACAGGTTTCATCATCATTACCGGGGTGCTAATCATCGCTAGGCTATTTGGTGAGGTTGCGGGATGGAAGACATCTATTGGTTTCTCGGTGTTGGGCGTCATCATGTTTACCGCAGCCGCTGCTGTCATTTTTTACGGTATGTCCAAAGATATTATTTCTATTTTATGACTAGTATATCTTGAAGGAGAAAATTAACAGCAAGAAAATTAATGTTCTGGGCGACTAGAATAAAACTCTAAATTTTGAGAAAAAGATATCTTTAATATAAATTGGACTCCTGTTTTGTGACTATTAAAAACTGTAATGTTCATAATTAAGAAATATATTACACAATCATTATATATAAAGATTATAGAGATATGTATATCACATACTAAATTGAATTTAGTACAGTGACAAATGGTATCGAAATATATCTACTACATGCAGCATTTGTGACGTTAGTCAAAAGGCAAAACAGGACAGGACGTTAGGCAAAACAATTATTAACTTCTTACTTCATACAATTTTAGACTCTTATTTAATTAAGTGATAGAGTGATTGATTAATATACATATATTGATAGTGTAATATATTACATGCACTTATTCTCGTATTATGCACCTTTCCATGCCTCTCTCGGAATTATACTTGGATGCAAACAGATGTGATGCAAGAACAGAATCAGTTTTATAACTACAACTACGGTTGGTATTTATGTATTGATAACAGAAACATTGTCATTCATTTAGATGTTTACAATATTTATTAATTATTTATATTATAATATCCTATGTGATTTTATTATTAATTAAGTTTCTATACAAAACAATACCTTGCTTTTAATAGTTGAGCGGACAGCCATTGGAAATGACTATCCGATGAATCATTGCTAATTAATACGCATAGAGAATATTTAGTGACTATAACTGTATACTGTAGTACTTTTGTTACGCTCATTTAAAACTGTAGACTGAAATATACTTAGATAGTGCCTAATTCTTTTTATCGTTCATCAAGAATTTTGTTTACAATGAAATTTGGCTAAAAACTTCAAAGGTATCATTGCAATCTTGCAAAATTCAAAGACAGCTTTAGTAGATTGCATCCCTGAAGTTAAAAACGAAAAAAAGAGTAAAATTACAATAAATCCATTTATTTTTTACTAGCTACTCGCCCCGGCTTCGCACGGGTGTACATGTATTATATATACACCTTCCTCATGAATCACTTTATCTATTAAAAAAACCGCTTCAAAATCGGTTGCGTAGTTTTAAAGATTTAAGCATACATGGGGACGGACAGACAGCGACAGCGACTTTGTTTTATACTATGTAGTGATGACATATAACTTTTAAAAAATTACCTATAATTTTGTTTTACAACAAATTGAACCACAGCGAACCATTCTACTGCTTCAGAGGCTTGTGTTGTTTGTTAACCTTCTTGTAAATACCTTACCATAAATTGCTTTGTAAATTTGTATGTAAATCAACTTCAAAATTTATTCGTAAGTCATCCAACTGCGATATTTCTTTGAATTGCATACTTGTAAAGATTCGTAAGTCGAGTGGCTACATTGTATATTTTCGTACATTATGTACTTTCTTCATTTATTTCTATTGCAACAATTTTAACTAGAACAACCTTTTTTTTATTACAGACTGGCACAGATCTTACTACGCGACCTTACGTCCCAACAAGCAGGTTTACGATCTTCTAATCTCATCTGGGGTGTTCGCCGTTATAAACGCTGCCGTATTTCTTGTACACGCATTCTTCACCTTTAGGAAGGAGGCAGATTATTAATATTCGTGTTAAGTTGTACCCGTACTACGACATTCTTCTGATAGATTAACTATAGTTATATAATTTGATTTAGTTTCGGCTTCGGTCGCTCCACTTATATTATTTTAGTAATACGTAACTTATATTATTGTGAATTAAATAAGATCATTGCTAAATATAGTTAAATGTTTATTAAATACAGTATTGCTTTGTGTAAATAATTGAATGTGTTTGTCCTATCGTGTAGCTACGCCTTTCCGTATTTTCTAAAGTTTTATTCATTAATTTTAAGTCAGTTTGCCCTGTGCAGTAGCTAATGAGAAATACATATTTGTAAATTAATTATAATATCCACAATGCAGCTATATTAAAGTAAGTTTCTGGCCGAAAGTGCAAGTTGGAAGTTAGTAGAAATATAGGCATTATTAGATATAAAAATATATTCCCTGATAACAATATATATTACTCGTAAACATGGGTAATAATATGCAATGGAAATATGTTTTAATTTGAATAATTAGTTCAGTAGTTGCGCGTCCACGCTAGTTTTAAGTTTCGTTTATTATTGTATTATGTTACTGAAATCATTCCGCTGAGACCAAATTGAATTAGTTGTAGGAGATGACGAGTCATCTAAATATCTATATTATTTGTAATCAACATTTTTGTTAATAATTAAACGAAATAACCACCGGTTGATTGATTTTAGAATTAGTTTTGTATGTTAGGTTGCAAAAAGTAAATTTCAGGATATGGAGGCATGACAGCTTAGTACTCCGGAATGGCAAATCTTTGTATTAATGTACACGGTACCAAATGCTGTGTGTCTACTGCAGTACCAAATATGATCACGGGATGTCCATAGCATGTTTGCCATTCCCATCACATAAAAAATATTGTTTTAGATTTTTATATTATTTTGTTCTATTTAAGACTATTCTTTCGAGGTTTTTAGTTGAGAAATATACTTTTCATTTAAATATAATTTCATTAATTATCGATAAAAACAATTGTGTATAAGAAATTAATGACGTTTTTCATATAATAAACATAACCTACATAAGATAATATTTTGTTCTTGGATAAATAGAAAATTAAAATAGATAAGAATAAAAAATATTTAACATTTTTTAGGAATACATAAAAATCATATTATAAATTGCATAGAAATCTATGGTAATTTTTTTTCTAATTATCACCCATATATGGTTTATTTGTTCATTGAAATTTAAATATTTGGAAGTTGAATTGTAATTTATGTTAAGCATTATTTTAGTTATATAATATTAAAAGGGGGAGAACCAAAGCAGTAATCAGTATCCGTCCAGACGTAGTTAAGTTATTTTTCTTGCTGCTCTTTGTGTTTCTTTCCTAATTTTATCCTTAACTTAACATTACTTAATCTAACATTCCATTCTTTCTGTAAAATAATTTACTAACATAATTTTAAGTTCTTGTGAGTATTTTGATACAATTTATTATTATTTATTTAGTTGTCATTTAATAGTAGTTCTAAATTGGTTTTTCAACCGACTTCGAAAAAGGAGGCGGACGTCAATTCGGTTGTACTTTTTGAAGTATGTTATTTTTTTATTACATTATGCTTGATTTATGTCTTTTATTCGGATAATATTATTAATTGCAAAAAACCTATGCCTAGTTGAGGTTTAGGGATGTCAAGTTTCCAATAATTAAAACTATTAGAATACCTACTTACTACATAGTTATAATCCAAATATATATCTACCAACATGTAATAAGAATAAATAAAAATATTAATCTATATTAGAGTGTAATTTAAATTTATTCGACATTATATTTATTATTGAATTAGATATAAGATTAAAACATTGCACTGTGTTGTGAATGTAGTTAAGGTATATATATATAAATGTAGTATTTAGAAATGTATATAGCAATGAATAGATATTTGTTTATGGTATTTGGCGCTAATGTTACCTTATATTGTATATCTTATTTGGTCACAGTGAGGTACTCGCGTCTTACACCCATACTTCAATAAAAAAAAATACATCCACATTCGATTTTTGAAACGCCAATCAATTAAAAATATTTATAACAATAATTATTATGAGTAGTAAATGATTTGTAACAATTAAACATTTGTTTAATGATTAAAATTGGGAAATGTTACGACAAAATACACTGTCCTTTGTTTTTTAATGTATAATTGATTCCTGATGAATTTTATTTCAGAAGATGTAGATTTTGTTTTGTAATTAATTACGAGTATTGTAGGCATAGATGTAGAAATACTAAAACTAAAATAAAAACTTTCGTCTTTTTGCATGATTATAAATATCAACTATGCCTAGTATGAATAACACGTTTTGACACATTTTTTACTCGCTTTATGTAAAAAGTTACTGTAACTTGATTTTCGAATATAAAAAATTACTTGTTTGTTTCTATTTTTAAAATTTCCATTAAATATTTTTTTTCTTTTATATTTATGTAACAAAAAACAGTTTTACTCCAGTATTATATTTTTGGTTGGCCTTTCGAATCTCATTTACTATTATTATAATGTACCCGTCGTAATAATAATGAAATAAATAATTATAAATGAGTATTTTTTATTATTGTGTAAGATAATCCTAGTGGATGATCCAGTGTTAATTACGAGTTACCGATGTAGATGTTTTAGTAACACTTATTTCAGTCTCCAATCAGTAATTGAATTGCCTACCTCCTAGAAAATATATATCTTTCCCTATAGGTAATAAAAATATTATCTATATTATCTATAGGGAAATATACATGACGACCTCGGTGGTCAGCAGTCTAGCACACCGCTTTATGTCCGATGGTCGCGGGTTCGATTCCTCGCACCACAAACATTTGTATTCATGAGTATGATTGTTTGTATCGGTCTGGGTATTTTCTATGTATAGTATATAAGTATGAGTTTACAAAAAAATATATCTATGTATTTGTATCAGTTATTAAGCTAACACAAGTTAAGACTTGGGTCTAGATGGCGTCGTGTGAATTGTTCTGTGATTATTATTATTATTATATGTTTCTTAATAGGTAGGTAGGAAAGATACAGCAGTAAAATTATAGTTTTCTCAGAAATAATAAAAATGAGTTATTTATTGTCCCTCAGTACACTAAAATTATTTACTATCCCCTGAAAAAGAAACACAATGCATAAGAGGGGTATGAATGAGATAAATTTATACAAAGTTTTATATGCTTGCTTAGCAAGTTGAAATAGGATTGTGAAACAAAACAATACCTTTTAATAGGAAACCAATTTAAATGATTTCTAAGAAAGTACAACTCCTAAACAAGTAATTATTTCAAAATTAAAAAAATAAAATATATAAATGAACAAAAATATTTGTGTCAAGAAAAACTACTTCACAAACTATTCATATACACATACTATTAGCACACAAACATACACATACACAGGGGTTTTACTACCACTATTTTCCTCTACTAATCCTACTATTTACCCTTACACTTATTCACCACACAATTTACCTCATTTATTTCATAAATATATTTCTAAACATTATTTATAATTAGAACACAGTTTAACCCTTTCTATTATGATATAGAACAGAAGCAGAAATTTGAAATTTTAAAAGTAATACCTTAGAAGTCAAGGACTTCTTTTGAATTTATGAAAAAAAAACAATATAAAAAAATATATTTATATTTTGATAATTTTATTGTTAAATACTTAACATAAACATTTACTTCTTAAGTACTGTATTAAATCGCCCTTTAATTCATGATTAAGTGAAAGAAAAAGATCTCCCTATAATAAAGAGATATGCAATGCAAGATTTCTGTCGAATGTTTATTTTTATAGTAAGTAGGAATAAGTGCCAATCGAAATGCATGACATTATGGAATGTTCTGTTTGACGCAGAAATATATAGAAAATTATTACTTATCTATGGAGACTGCAGAAAAAAGTAACCTAGCTTGTAAAAAAAAAAAATCTACTGCAAATTCTAGGTTATGTTAAATGATTCTATCGTATTCTTCTCATACATGACTTTATGTCTTAGCAATGATTAAGAGAAATCACTTACCTTCTCAGCTTTAGCCAGGTAGACCCAAAGCTTCCTCCAAGTCGAGAATTTCTTCTGATCACTAAAATTGTATTGCATTTCTTTAGACGCATATCTAGTACTTAACGGCGACCGGTAGTTACAATATTCCGAATTCTGTAACTCCACTGGGGCGTCAATAGAGAACATTTTGATATTCTTATTTAATTAAAAGGCTTAATCAGTGTATAAATTGATAATTTTAATTAATTGCGCGAATTAATTTCTGGTACAAACAGCTGATCTTGACAGAAAAAGTTATAATTGACAGCAACTCTGAAACTGATTGAGTGACTGAGTGAGACACCACAGCTAATAACAAACAAACCGAGGTCGTGTCGTTGCCATACCCGCGAACATTGAAATTGAACTACAGGCAAGATAACAAGGTTATCAAAGCCGAATCTGACGTAATTTAGAAAACAGTATTACGAAAATAGGTCGACTGTTGTTGTTACTCTAGGTTACTTTACACACGTACCATTGTTAAGTTCCATATTTGTTTAAGTAGGTATCGTCGTTGATAACTTGTCATTAAGTATTTATTATTAACTAGCTACTCGCCTCGGTTTCGCACGGGTAAACATGTATTATACATATAAACATTTCTCTTGAATCAGAATCTATTGCCAAAAACTGCATTATAATCTGTTGCATAGTTTAAAAGATCTAAGCAAACAGTCAGCGGAAGTTACTTCATTTTATACTATGTAAAAATATCTTTATAGAATAATTATAAACATGGCCACTGCGCCATCTAGTTTCAAGCTATATAGCTTGTACAAGACAACGGATATAAATACGTAGAAATGTTTTAGTTGTAAATACATACATAATATAGGTACATAGAAAATGTGAAAACCGATTAAGACAATAATACTTATGAATACAAATGTCTGTATCATGCGAGGACTCGTACCCGTGGCTATAGGAAGTAAAGTGGTGTGCTACATCGCTAGCCCCCGAGGTCGTAATAGTATTAAATACTTAATAGTACAATACTTGCATACTACTTCTAAATTGTTATTCTTTGAATTTATTTTTTAAGGCTATGTAAATGTGCCGCAGACTCTTCTACGGCTGATTCTGAAATAACACTGCAATGCCTGCACTAACAGTATACGCTGGCGGGGCACCAGTGGAGGATGATAGGATGAGCATAAAGTCAGGTCTGCTAGCCTATTATAACAAATTCATTGTAAAACGTATACTCAATTTGAGGTTTCAATTATTTGGTAAAGAGGCCCCTGATTATTAAATTGTTGATACAATTGATATAATAGTATGCTATATTTACTTTACACTTATGCCTGATTATTTTACGTACATACATACGTATACGAGATACGATTACTATATGATGCAATAATAATAATTGAGTAATATCATGTGTAATGTAGAAAACAGTTACAGCAATATCTATACAACACAGAAATAAGAACATTTGACAAATAAAAATCAATCTTTATTTACAATCAATACATTTCACACTGATGACATACATTTATATTTTGTAGTAACAATATATTTTATTTATTACAAGTCTATCTAATATTGTATTAAGGCACTTGAAAGTGTATTTAATGAACAATTTACAAATTTATCCTATACTAATTTATAAAACCAACAAACCCATATTAGTGTTTTGTCACATACTATCTAGTTAGTAAGATAGTTTGTAAAAAAAAAGGATAAAATTATAATGGCTAATATGGATTCTGATAATGTATTTCTAAATAAAATGGTTATATTATGACTTAAAATTGTTATTGTCAGTTTTTTTTATTTCTTAATGATACTGGAAAGACATACAGTTAATTAAATTTATTTAATCTTTTTGTAAAAATCTGGTCTCTTTTAATCGTCGGAATTACTTATCATTTTATGAATAAATTGAAAATACATATAAAATATGTTGAATTACTAATTCCATCAAAAGCATCGCCAAGATGGTACAGAAAACAAGATGAATAAACAAATGAACAAGAAAAGTATGTATAAATAAAAAAAAAAGATACTGAAGTTGCCAGTAAGAAAAATTGCATTAAGTTCTTTATTATTATTATAAGTAAAAAACAGTTAAAATATACATTCGAAATTGGTATAAAACCCAAAACACTATTACTAAAAATAACAGCATGCAACTTAAATATTATAGAATAAAAACTCAAATATATAAAATATTTAATTCCTTAATATAATAATTTATATTAGAAATATACACCACTTTAGTCACAACCAATTATCTTGCGTTGTTCCTAATTTCAACAGTTTTCTTTTTTCATTTATTACTAGAGTAGTCAATTATTAAATTATGAGTCATATTTTTTTTATAATTGTTGGCTGTTTACAAACATTCAAATATCTAAATATACTTTTTAATTATTTGTATTTACACATTGCATGTCAGTCATTTCAAATGTAGAATTTTTATGCTAAGTCAGTGACGTCTCATTAGCAACAGCATGTGTTCATAGCCTCAAATATGCAAATAATGCACCGGGCGCAACATATATTGTTTAATTCTATTTTTTACACATTGCTGGTTTTATTAATTTGATTTATGGTCGACTAGAGTTTGTCATTTTCGTGGTTTATTTAATTATTAATAACGGAATTAATTATTTTTATTAGTTATCTTTATATTGCACTTGGGTTTGATTTTGGTATTCTCTATATACAGACGTTAGACTTTGTTTTTCAATGACTTCATCATCTTCTCAAGTTTCATAGCTTTTTGGATGTCGCCGGCTATCTTCAGCTTGCCCATCATGAATGCTGTTGTTGGTTTTAATTTGCCTATAACGATATAATGACATGAATTAATATTAAAAGTTAGTTTACGGCTCTGGATGCAAGTCCCTTGCAAGTGCAATAAACTGTTTTAAATAAGTCAGTAAAACATACAAAATGGTCTTGGAATTGAGAAATATCGTTTTTTTGTAGTAAAATACAAATAAATGTCTATAAATTTATTAAAATAAACAACAGCGTGTGCCGACGCTTTTGTTTATTTTAATAAAAAGCATATTTCTGTACAAGTATAATATATAGTTTTCAAAATCTGGTCAGATCGAACAAATCGTTCCGATACTAGAAACTTATCTACTGTTGTACGGTCTTCGTACACTACCGTCGAGCGCCGTCAGCATTACTTTCTTAACGTTGAATACAGTCATTAACAAATTCAATGCACTTTCGGTCGCCAAACATACCGAGCGTGCTCAGCTTACTATTTTACAATTACTCATTTCACTATTGATGATCAAATACTAATAAATTTTATAGTTTAATGTGTAACTTTTTGACTTTTCAATTATTTTTTTTTTAATGTTACTTTCTCTACTGGTAGTCTGGAAGATATTGCTTATCGATAAGACTGTCTTTTGTATCAGTTTATGTAATCTATCATTTTATGTTTCCTTTGTCTGGTGCAATAAAGAGTTTAAATAAATATTATTATATTACATTAAATGTGCAGTGTAACAAAACCATATAACTGTCTTACCAGCAAACATATCCGCAAAGTTCGCGCCTTCCATCGTTAGGGTTGCATCAGGTGGACTTTTGGGTTCACCCTGTCCGCACGATCCATCTCCATTCTTCAAGTCAATATGCCACACACCTTCTTCTTTGCCTAAAATATAATGAAAAAAAATAACAATAATTAATAAATATGTTGTGCTTAGTGCTGTTTTTTTTTTTTTTAAAAACATAAGCTACTGGTACACAATTTTTAGCTACCGTAGAATAATAATAAAGTTCTTGGACTTGTGTTATGGATAATGACGTATAAATACATATATGCTTTTTTAGCCTAAAATAGCAATAATAATGTCCTTGAACAATTCACACAGCGCGATCCAGTCCCAAGGCAAGATGAGCTTGTGTTATGGGTACTAGACAATTGATATAAATACATAAATATTTTTGTAAATACATACATAATATACGTATAAAAACACCCAGATCGATATAAACAATCATACTTATAAATACAACTGTTTGTACTGTGCGAGGAATCGAACCCGCGACCATCGGACGTAAAGGTGTACCAAAACAGCTAGACCACCGAGGCCCAATCTTGCTGCACCGAGTAAGCCAAAGACTGCGATAATGTACTTACCCTTTACATTGAACTGATAGATAGCCTGTGTCTTCTTCACCAGATCAGCTGACAGACTTTTACTGATGGACTCAAACAGTTGTGGAATCTGGCCACTTGACGTTGCTTTTGCTTCAGGCTGGATAAATATATTTAACTTATTATAACAAATTATATTGAAATGAAAAGAAATAACAGTTCTATACATTATAATAGACTATAAACATAAGACCATATATCCATAAAGAATATAAGTGTTATAATCTTTATGGATATTAAGACTATGATTATATGTAGAAAGATGTTGTTTTTATAATAGATTTAGATTTAAAATAAAATAATGCAAAAACAACATGCAATATTATTTGTGAATGCAATTCAATTACTAAAATGCCCTTTAAAGCATGTTTGTGCTCACAAAATAAATTATTATGAAATTCATATGTGATCTTTATTTAGATTTCATTGTGCAGTGGTTTTATTCTAATATTAGTTTTGTGTATAATTTTGTTTTCATTATAGAGGAAAATCATGCAATCAGAATGAAGAATAAGAATCAGAATGAAGAATCAGTGGCCTGGCCATAGACAATTTATAATTTTGGCCACACCTTTTTCACAGCTTGTTTTAATTGTGCTTGAGACCCGGGGTGTTCCAAAAAGAAATCCAGCAATAGATTTGGTACATTACCTGTGGACAAACAATTTGCCGAACTTCAGAAATAATATTAAGTTTCAACATAGACTTTTTAATCAATTCAGACTAGTTATGAGTCAAGTTGTGGTGTGAATAATTGAAAATCTAATAGTATTACACTTATTTAAATAGAGACGTAGCCATTACAAATATCTTTTCATAATTAGATAATTTAATAAATAATTAAATATATAAAATGGCTATGACCACTGATTCCTATAAATTATTAGTGCAGAATTTATAGATTAAATATTTACAAACCAAACGTTTCGACACACCAAATTAAATATATTCCAACTACTGTTCTACTGTGTTTCTTTTTATTAAATTAATAATTATTGTCATTTGCAGATGTTCTAAAGTTCTACAATATAATATTATATTTTTTAATAAGAAGTATGTTCTCTATTCCACTGTATGTTCTCAATATAAATGTAGTGGGATCTATTTATACACCAATTATGACGAAGAATTGTCGCATGATGATTTGTTTACACTATTGGCCTGTTTTAGAAAAAAAATTTGTAGAAAACAGCTTTTCTGGATTGTTTCCTATTCTCTTACATGAACACATTAATCTTTAGAACTAGTTACTCATAGCAATAATTAATTTGCATTTAGTGAATTTTAGTTACATTATTCTTTATTGGTTAACTGTGATCTGCTATTTGAATAAATACAGACCTATCAATTTATATGTGCAATGTAGAATAATAAAGAAACAAATACACAGTATAATTTTTTTTTATTGTTTCTGAAATGTAATTTCTAACCATGAAAACAAAATAAATGCCTTATGCCATACTATAGATTGAATGAAATCTAATTTATTCAATAGAATAATTATCCTAAAGTTCTTAATCGTGTTTTTCTAAATCTAGTTCTCTATAAATATAAGAGAGTATTTTCAATCACATTGGTGGGACTGTTCTCAAATACAGATATCCAATAAAAAATATTTTCGTAACCATTTTACGGCCCTGGAAAGCAGTCCTTTTAGTGTACTCTACATGCTTGTAAATACCAGTGCTGACAACATTGCCACACGAACCTTCTCTTCTTTGTGGTTAACCGAGGATGTATGGTAACGTCGCCTTGCAACAGTGAACACGGTCGCGCGGTGTTGGGACTTCGCGACCGGGTCATCAAGGAATCCGTCCAATAATAGATTATTCACGTTTTCTGAGATCAACAATAAGTGCTGTCAAATGCTGACTACGGAACTAAGATAATTTACAGAAGGGCAGGCTGTATGGTGCAGGCACCTTTGTCTACCTTCAGGCAATTAGAAAAATAATATGAATCTAACTACAGATCATCAATCATCTTAATATCAGTAATTTCAAATAATACAGTAGGATATTATGGAGATTGCAGGTTGTTTTAAAAATAGTTATATTGAAATCTGGCAACATCTACAAAACTCGTCAGTTTTAAAGAATTAACAATATAAATCATTATATTCATTAAATAAATCATTCTCTTTTTAAAATATTTTCATTTATCTACAATATTAAATAAATGAAGTTGTGCCACTTATTATTTGTTTAATACTACTCTATGCTTATAATATTTTTTTTAATTATCAACTTTGTAATATTTTTTAAATAGGAAAATTTCACATGTTTAAATACAAATGTTGCTAGTTTTGTGATAATTATGATAAATATTTACTTTGAGCGAATTAACAATGTATGTATATCAAATCGGCATGAAATTGCCGTTACATTTTTCCAAACATTTATCATAGATATTAAAACAATGAATAGTTTGTATGGGTTACTTACTGGGGTCACATGCATAGGGGTCCAAATTCTTCACACCGGCTTCGGTGACCACGTCATCATCGATCGCGAAGTTGCCTGTGTAATTTTTCGGATCTCTGCAATTATTTTAAAAATTAGAATTAGGTTAACAGGTTCCGTACATTGTATTTTTTATTTATAAACCAATGGCATTACAATTTGTATCTATATTAAATATGTAGAACCGGAATTGAATGATGAAACTATGATATATGATATACACACAATAATCTCAGGACAATTCACACAGCGCCATCTAGACCCAAGTTAAGCCAGCTAAAACTTATGTTATGGGTACTAGATAACTGATACAAATACATTTTTTTTTCGTAAATACATCCATAATATACATAGAAAACACCCAGACCGATACAAACAATTATACTCATAAATACAAATGTTTGTAATGTTACAGGAATCGAAATCAAGAGGACAGCAAGTAAAGCGGTGGCTTAACCGCTAGATCACGGAGACCGTCATTATTATAGTGCATATACATACTTGCATAGCATAAAGTAAGCCGCGTCCGACACTATGTCGACTTTCCGGCTGGTCGACGTGTCGCCTGTCAGCATGTCGATGGCAGCTGTTGCAATAGCTGGAAAGAAATATAACCGTTATATAACACACATTTTTATAAGCAGACTTCAAAATAGACAACATTGCAAATTGAAAAAAAAAATTAAACTCTTTATTTTATAATAATACCAGCTGTCCCGGCAAACGTTGCTTTGCCGTATAAATTATAATAGCTATTAAAAAATAGGGGTTGATGGTAGAAGGATGAAAATTTGGGGTTGTATGTATTTTTTAAAGCCACATTATAAATAAATAACAAAAAAAGTTACGGGTGGACAGCCCTCATCAATATATAATATAGGGTATAAAAATATATAGTAGCCGATAATCAGACTTACTGAGTCTGAAAATTTCATGAAAATCGGTCAAGCCGTTTCGGAGGAGTATGTTAACTAAAATTGTGACAGGTGAATTTTATATATAAGATTTTGTACAAGTCTGAATAAATATGGATAGAAGAGAATATAATAGAATAAAAAAGCCTTTATTAAAATAAACTTATATTGAAGCACTTTTTGATAGTCATCACTTATTTTTTTAACCTACCGCTCACTCGGAAACTGTCTCATATATTATATATGTTAGCTGTCTCATCATTACATAGTATAAAACAAAGTCTCTGTCGCTGTCTATCCGTCCCTATGTATGCATAAATCTTTAAAACTACGCAATGGATTTTGAAGCGGATTTTTTTATAGATAGAGTGATTCAAGAGGAAGGTTTATATGTATAAGACAGAGCGAGTAGCTAGTATAATATAAACTACCAACTAAAAACTAATTCATGTTTTGATAATTACTTATACAATGCAATGGATAGTGTCCTTACTAGCTTTTTATGATTAGTAGACATAGTACATTAAACTTAGTAAATCAGAGACTTAAATAAATTATATTAGATAGAAAATATTTCCTGAATCTTATATAAAAAGCTTGATCTCATTAGTTCAGTATTAAAGAATGTAGGGTTTAAGTAACACATATATCAAGACACTAAAATTCTTACATACGTAAATCTAATAAGTCCAGCTTGGTAGTTTCTCAGTATAGCACACCACCTGACTCCTTATGGTCGCGGGTTCGATTCAGCGCAAGATGTAAACATTTGTATGTAAGATGGTTTATATTTGTCTGGGTGATTGTTATACATTTATTTAAAATACATATACACGTATATTGTAATGCATACAAAATATACACATGTATGTATTTTTTTTAATATATTTAAATATTTCTATCAGTTGTCTAGTACACATAACATAAGCTATGCAGTATCTTAGGACTACATGGTGCTATGTGCATTGTCCAAGGTTATTATTATTATTAACCTCCTTTTTTTTTTGTTAAAAATAAATATGATAAATAATACGATACCTGTGCGCGGCCATAGAGCATTTACTCCGACGTTGTACTGCTTAAATTCTTCCGCCATTCCCAACACGCACATTGACATACCATATTTGGCCATTGTGTATGCTACGTGAAGAGAAAACCTAAAAAAAAAAAAAAGGAAATTATATCAGATGAGTCGACAAACCGAAATCAAAGGATTTTTATTTTTGAGTACCAGAGCTATTTGGCCGCCAAGCAGTTTGCTTTGTAAGTTGTATTTCGGTTGAATGGTAAGACTGTAGCGTGATGGTATCAACTGACCATTGTAGCGTTATGTATGATGTAATGTGGTATCACTACTTAATTTATTTCCTGCAGTAACTAAATATAATAATAATAATAATCTATATATGTCTCAACTAATAAACTATTAGAATCATTGCTTATAATACAATGAAGGTATTAATCGAGACCAAACGGTATACAATTCAGAGGGGGACAGTGAGTCTCCTTCTGCTATAATTGTACTATATTAGTAAGTTTATTTAATAGTGTAGTACATAGCTTATTAGTAACACGATTCGACGCGGAGTCGTAAAGTGGACGTGAACGTTAAATCTAAGTTAAAGAATTGGAGAAGGGTGCCAAGTGTTGACAATGTACATAATATTATAAGTATTCACAGGCTCAAGACAAGGGCGAAAAATGACAGAATAAGAATACCTTAGTCCTGCGGAATGTCAATGCATATGACTTACTATATGACTATCATTACATACAATATGATCTTTATTGCTATTCATGTATATAAGTTATTTGTTATTACCAATAACATAAAAAGAAACATTGCTGTTCAAAATCTACCCTGTACCATCGTAAGCACAGATCATTATATTAGAGTCCGTTAGCTTCTGTTCCCGCGCCTTTCCTTCCCCTCCCTTAACTAGTACTGAACTGACCGTACGGCGGCCATGACGCGCGCGCGTCATGGCCGCCAGGGCTTCAGGGTCTCGAAGATATCTTCGAGACCCTGAAGCCCAAGATCCGCAGAACCATACAGGTACGAGACAGACGCTTTCACATAAAGTATTTTCCCTAACATTGCAATATTTTTTTATGATATTGGAAACAAGTTACTTGGAATAAATTCTATATTATTAATTTAACACTCACCAATAAGGGTTTAAATTAAGGGGAGGAGATAGATTTAGGATGTGAGCATGGTTGCTGTTCTTCAGATGTGGTAGACACAGTTTTGATCTGAAATAAAAGCAATACACATTTTTAATTTATTTACCATTCTGTACATATACAGAACAAAACTACACATAGTCTATACAGTTGTTAACATTTGTTCCCTATGCATTCAAACTGTCATCAATCAAATAAATTTTAGAAATTAGGTACCTACAGCTTAAAAATTCCTTATATATCATTGACTATATTGTAGTAATATATGAACAATGCCTTATTAATTTGCTTCCCTTACACAGTATAATAATAATATTTCATTGCACGGGTCTACATGAATTACACATATAAACTTTTCTCTTTAATCACTATGTATTGCTAAACACTGCATTAAAATCTGTTACGTAGTTTAAAAGATCTAAGCGAACACAGCGGAAGCGACATCAGTTTATATTATGTAAAGATATTCACTTTAAGATAATTACTACTTAGGCCTTATTATTATTGTTAAGATAGTTTTTTATATATTATATTTAGCATTAATACTAATAATAATTTATGCATTAAGAATACAAGTTGTGGCTAATCTCTGTGATAAATTTAATTACGTTAATATGTCATTAATTAGAGATTATCAATCATTAAACCCAATAGATATTTATCTCTGTTAATTAATTATGTCGATATAATTTATTATCTGTATATATGTAATAAATACATACAGTCCTTCAGTTCAGAGTTTGCGTTTCTGACAGATCGGACTCGAATGGGCGATGTAACTTTGAACTAACGTACAATTTAAGGCAAAATTTTAAATTTCTTTTATTTGCCTTATTATTGAGTGATGACATCAAAAATTTAATAATTATTCCAACTTACAATACACGTATTTATTTTAGGCTAGAATTATTAACTATTTAATAAATATATAAATATGTAACAAAAACAATAGTTTTTAAAAGTCAAACCACATCAAACTGCACTGTTTCAAGGTTATGCTAACTGTTTTTTTTTTATAGGGATGTGACCAAATAACCTTGAAATAGCGCAATTGTACGTCAGTTCAAAGTTACATCGCCCATTCGAGTCCGATCTGTCAGAAACGCAAACTCTGACGGGCGGACTTTAACATTATTTTTCTACTAAATTGTCTAAAAATAAAAACCCCAATGAACCCCCATTGTTTATGGAATTTGAATGTTGAACAAGACAATGGAACTATTGTGTATTATAAATTTAAAATATTCTATTGTATATAATTATTTTTAAATTCTTAATCATATTTAATCAACCGTTGGAAAGCATGTTTTTCGTTAAAAACAAGGTCCTCGCATGTTTTGTGTGACTTTGACATCGCATATTATTATATATTTTATATTTTAATTAAGCAAAAATATATATATAATATATTTAACCAATTTCAAAAAAGTTTTCTCAATTACCTTCTTGTTTATATGCATTTTTATAACACTTACTTAGTTAGTGGTGCATTAAAGAACAATGTAATAAAGAGTTTCCCTACAATTTTTTGTACGTAGTACAATTCGCAGAAAATTTATCATAATCGGATTTTTATATATGAACGCATAGAGCATAAACAAACAAAAGTTTATTGCTAGTTATAAAGATTAGTAACGAATATATCGTGTATTTTATTATGCAAAGTTAAGATTAAGAGAAAATTACTTCTTAAGCCGTCTTTACGGCTTTATTTTCACAAAGTCAATATCTAATACATAAAATTCTCGTGTCACAGTGTTTGTAACAAAACCCCGCCGGAGTTCAGACCGTAGAGTAGCCGTTCTGAATTTCATTTCAACTTTTTCTTAAACTTCACCTTTTCAACCACTGGGGTTGAAGTTTGTAAAGTACCCCACAACAGAACAACAAACTTTAGGTTAAATTTCGTGTGTAGAAGGGATATACACATAATTTAACCTAACTTCATCCGTCTACCATCAGTCTTTATTTTTTAATAGCGATATTAATTTATATGGCTAAACAACCTTGTGGGACAGCTGGTAAAATACACATTATTGTATCAGATGGCTTTACTCAAGGGAAATATTGTATGTATATGCAAATGTATTCACCATTATTATTATTTTAACAAAACACATGCAAATACGGAAAAAACTTTTGTTAGTTAGTTTGTTTTATTTAAATAATTTCATTAAAATATGTTCTAACTGGCTAATCAGAAACATTTATTCTAAATAATTATATATATAGTTCTGTTGTACAATTTCGTTTTTCCTTCACTTCTTGGCAATCTTATATATAGTTTCTTGTATTTTCTATTTAGCTATATACATATAAACAAAAAGAAATACTTACGCTAAGAAGGTGCCCCGAGTGTTAATATTATGCATCAGGTCGTATCGTTTCATGTCGGTGTGCTCAGTATCAGTTAGTGTTATAGCTGATGCATTATTCACTAATATATCAATACCATTAAACTGAAAATACGATAAGAATTTAATTAATAACAAGACATACAATAAAGGCCCAAGTCTAGCGGTATAGTATATGTTTTACTTCCTAGGGTCGCGGGTTCGATTCCACGAATGGGACAAACATTTGTATTCATGAGTATGATTGTTTGTATTAGTCTTGGTGTCTTCTATGTATATTGCGTATGTACTTGAGTATTTGTAGTACAGGGCTCTTGGAGGCCTTATCAGTTATCTAGTAGCCATAACACAAGCTCTGTTTAACCTGGGACTAGAAGGCATTGTGTGAATCGTCGTAGATTTTTATTAATGAACGACGGACCGTAAGTTAAAGACTATCGAAAGATATTAAAGAAAAGCTAGATCTTGTCTGATAATAAAGATGTGCAAAATTCCTAATCGTCATAGATTTGTGGAATTCTGTCATCAATTGTTCTGTCTGTCCTAGTTATATGCAATAAGCAAGCACTGCTTGCTGACCATCTATAAGACTTAACATTCATACTTATGAATGAAAGATGTAAATCTACTTATGTATAATTATATGTAAGTTTATACCCATATATAAATGAATGTCTCATCCTCTTTTTTTCGACTACTCTAATGCTGTTAGTCGCAGCTGGCCTTTATAGCTTCACCGGACGATAGGGTGCGAGTGCAGATGGCACTCCAAACCGAGGAAGGACTGGAGTGGCTAAAGGCTAACTCCAGCCTGATGGATACGACTTTATTCTGAGGGCACTGCTAGGGGTTCGAACCTCGGCTCAGGCCGTCATAATTTCAATCTCCTCTTGTACTGATCGGAGGTGCGGACGGGGGATGAATCGGAGGGGGTCTTTCATATATAAGATTCAGCATTACATAAAGTAGCCTTTACCATCACTCATATTATAAAAAGTAGCAACCTTTGCCTATAGACATGAAGACCAGACATTATATTTTGGATAAAATGCTTGTAGTGCCCCTTATCCATCATTTCAGAAGAGTAAGATGCCATGCATACACAACCTGTAATTAAACTGCCATATCTCACCTTTTAAATTGGAGCTAACAAACAGTTTAGTGGCAGAAACAGGTAAAAAAGATATATCTATATTGATGACTTTGGATAAAGTCTACGTAAACATATATATAAAAATAAAAAAATGTAGTCACCTGTTTAACAGCAGCATCAATAGCATTTTGTATCTGTTTTTCATCCCTTACGTCCACAATACATGGTAGAGCTTTACCTCCAAGTGCTTCAACTAAAAACCAAACCAAGTCAATGCATGACAGATAACAAATCTATATTCATTAATATAATAAAGTGAGGGAGTGGATATTTATGAGGAACATATAACTAATTAAGTTACTAATTAATATAGAAACTAGCTACTCTTCCTGGCTTCGCCCGGGTGTATATATATTATACATATGAACCTTCCCCTTGAATCACTCTGTCTATTGCGAAAAACTGCATTAAAATGCATTGTATAAAAGATTTAAGCAAACAGACAGCGGAAGCTACTTCAATTTATAATATGTAAAAGATAATTAAACTCTCCAACTGAGCTATGAAAATGAAAAGTAAATTTACTACTAAATAATATAATTACTTTGAATTAATAATAAATAATTCTTTATTGTAAATTTAATAATTGTATCATTGTTATAATTCTATAATATGTTATTTATGTGGATAATCTTTGACATAAGTTCAAAGTCCAAAGTAAGTACCAATTTCAAGGGAACTACAAGATCACACAGGAGAAAGTTTATGGCGATTTTATTACGAATTTAAATGCACTTACTCTCTTCAGCCGCTGTGTAAATAGTTCCTGGAAGTTTTGGATGTGGTTCAGCAGTTTTAGCGGCAATAACAACGTTGGCTCCATCTTGTGCAGCTTTCAGAGCTATCGCCTTACCGATACCACGAGAAGCGCCCGTTATAAACAGCGTACGTCCCGCTAGTTTTCTAATAAAAGAAGTAAAAAGTAAGAAATACGTGAAAGTGGAACAATAAATTATGTTACAACATTTGATATATTCACCCCGTATTAGCCACTAAACTCATGTTTGGTGAGTGTTATAACACGGTATTGACTGATAAGAGTGGCAGATTATTTAATTCTAATTAAGTTTATTTATTACTGTTCAATTATAAAGGTTGCGATAATTATTTATAATACATTCAACGATTACAACCGTGTGTAACGGTGTAACCGTAAATTATGCACAATGATTTGAGTGACTGATTGAGTGATTGATGACTGACTGCTTTTTTTACTGATATGTTTTACGACTGTGGATGCAAGTCCTTTTTAGCCCACCTTAACAAATATACACATAACAAGTTATAACTCGGAGTTTTACAGTACGAAATACAAAAATTAAGGTTAATGTCCAACATAAGTTAATTAGAACTATTTCATCTGACATTTCATTGTTTTATTCTAACGAACTTATCTAGAAAAAAGACTTAAAAATAATCACAATTTCTTCAAAGTACTGGTAACATATTTATAGATGACTGACTGATTGTGACAAAGTTGCCACTCCTAGTAAAATATAGCCAAGAAATCATAATGAAACTCGCTAAATACCACTATACAAAGATTGAATTCAATGAACCTTATATTATGGATATTTTTAAAGCAGGGATGTTATGGATATGAAATTTCGGATTCGGATAAGTTTCGGATATAGGAATGATTATTATACCGGATACGGATACGGATGCGGATATGAAATTATTTCGGATTATCCGTTAGTTTCGGATAATTTCGGTTACGGATATTATTTTTTTAAGGAATTTCAAAAGGAAAATTCAAATAGCTAATAAAATGGTTACATAACGTGTCTCAATTAGGCTCAGCTCCTATCCGATATTATCCGAAACTCTTATTTTCCATTCGGTTACGGTTACGGATATTTTTTTATATCGGATATCCGATAGTTTCGGTTACGGTTACGGAGCTCCCTAACATCCCTGTTTTAAAGTTAAAATATGACTTCCTTATATAAGTTATTGTAATTGATTCAAGTTAATAATTACTAATACATTGGAAGTTGGGATATGTGACCAATAATAATCCACCATCTCATTAGATAGAAAAATATTTTCTGTTTTTTATAATCGTTTTCTTTACTAATTAGTGTTATTTATGTCCATAAAAATAGCCCTCAGTTTATTGGGCCCCAAAAGTTATCCACTTAATAAGCTCTATTTGCGCTTTAAAGGCACTGATGACAACAGTGTTCCCTATTCTACGATTTCAGATTCCGTATGTATTTCCATCTATTTTGAGAACAAAATCACGGTTCAGAGCAAACAAACTTCCGCGTTTATAATTAATATTAGATAAGATAATATTAATATTAGTAAGAGTCGTTTTTTATATTACGATAACGATTTTGTCTGATGTTGAAATAGAAATTAACCAGCTTTAGTGAAGGCAGGTAGGGCAATTTGAATCACCAAACAATAAAATATTAATTTTTAAAGAAATAGATAATGCCGGATGAGGTTAGGGTAGGTATAACAAAAAGAAATCCGTAGATTTAAAATACATTTATTTTGTGCATCACTTCACACTCCAACTCAATCTAAACTCTAAAATACAACACCGGATAGGGTGAATAATTGCGTAATATTCTAAAATAAATCTATAGTTTATTAATATCATAAGACATTTATTAGGCTTCATTACAATTGCAAACTTTTTAAATTAAGTATGGCTCGAATCGTTTCATTTGTTTCCAATTTTCAATATAGGTTTTTATACTCCATTCTAATTTACACTCCTCTGTACATTGGCACTAACTACATAATGTACACTGCGAAATTAAAATGTTAACATTCTATTTTTGAGTATTACAATAATTTAATAAGTACTTAATAATAATATGGTTTTTGCTCTTTCAATTGATGTAACGGAGGTACTAATGTACATACCGGCATTGAGAAACGCAAATATATAACCTTTTTATTAGAGATCATAAAATGGGATATTAGAAAAATATAAAGAGCAAATTAATTCAATTCTACATATTTTTTTTAATAATAAAAAAGGCGACACTTATACGAGTATATCGAACAGCAAAATATATGAATCTACTTAAAGATCAAACATCTTAAATGTTTATTATTTACACAAAAATAGTTTTATTATATTATTATGAATTTTTCGTATTTACTATACACTATACTATATTGTAATCAAACATTCTGTAAAACTGCCCCTCTGATTATGTAGTTAAATTCTGAATGTCCATTGTTTAAAATGTTTCAGGTAAATCCATTAGAAATAAGATATAAAATACATATTTTATTTTTGTTTCATTGTAGGCAAAACCCTGTTTTCCTAAGTGATATGAATAGATACATATTATCAGGAAGGATTTAAATTAATTAGGCACTTTGTTTCGAGTCAATAATGAAATAGATAGAAAAGGAATAATAACGAAAAAAATATCTATTTACGAATTGTGATTTTAAATTCGAGCAATATCGTAATAACTTTCCGCTTGCCTTGTATAGTTCCTGAATGAATAGGTGGTAAAGAGCTCCCAACGCCGTACTATGCGAACTAGTTCACAGATCTTTCACCTCAAGTTCGTCAGTTCCATTGATAAAATAAAAGCTCTTGTTAAAAAAATATTAATTAGTCTGTGACGCAGCATAAAAATTGATTGTACTAAACTTTAGGTTTAAAAAAATACTATATTTACAGTTAAAAAAAAAAAACACTTCTACGCGTAGAAGTTGGCCGTTGGCCTAACCGAGCGCCTTTTTTAGACTGAAGTAGGGAAGGAACGAACTAGCTGGCGGAAGATCTGAGAAATAAATAGAGCGCTCAATGTCGCGAACTATTTTGAACAAGACTACTTTCCACAACGCTACTTATAGACTATTAGATAGATTAGGTAATTGCCTACCTAATATAGAACGACAAGAATTTGAGTCCATCTAGACTGGATAAAAACTATTACAGTAAGGCTAATAAAATATCTAGATAACGTTTACGAAAATCGTTCAATATCTTCTCTTTAAATTTCTCTCTTTGCATACATAAGCGACATATTTTACAATGAGAAGCACCATAAATTCTGTTTTACTTTCATTATTCTCTATTAATTACTCACAACTTAAGACTTAACTATTTAAAGCATCAACATAATTAGAATTGGCACCAAAATAATATACTCGTATAGTATCAATTTATAGTTTCTATCTAATGAAAACAACGATATATCCTGTACATAACTAATTCACAACACACTCATAAGTCTATATGTAAGCTGGTTGTTTAGCTGAATGTTGTAAAGCCGCTAGGACATCGTGTTTGAGCCTCACATATAAACGCCCTTTTCGCCATGGGTTTTGTAATTGAAGCGGTCTAAAATCATCTCTAAGACACCGTTCCCTCGCGCCGATGACGGCGACCAGACAGAAATCTTGAAGTTTCTCAGGGCCATATACTGGGCCCGCTTTTCCTTTTAACACGGCAGCCATGTTGAGTTGTTTCACAACTAAGTCGATAACTTCACGGGCTGACGTACGAGGCGTCACATGTAGTTTCAGTGATGTACCAGCCGCTAAACCAGTTTCATATGCAGCGTAAACCTGGAAATAAATAACGTTTTGTTTATCATTTCATGTTCTTCTGTAGTATTATTAATTTGTAACATAAAATAGTACTGGGACATTACAACATATTTTTTAATACAAGTCTAATAAAGTGGTATCATATTACTAGTATCTAGTACATTAAGGATCCTTTTTAGGAATGAATCTAGAGCAAAATTAAAATAAGGAGTATGAGGATATACATGCCTTCATACTTTACGTTCTTCATACTACGCTTTTATAAATGTTTAGTTTTTTTATTATTATCTTTGCGTGAATGTTTTAAAGAATCAAATATTCAACGTTGCTTCACAATACATCTACGAAAATATTATGTATGCCAGAAAAAAATTGTAGGTACTTTCACTAATAAAAGCTTACGTAATGTCAACAAACTAGTTTTACCTAAGTGCCGTTTGACGAAAGTTAGTAATTCGTTTTATGGAAATTGCGTAAGGTTTTACAACAAACTCCCAGAGTCTGTACTCAATTTGCCAATAAAAAAATCAAATATGTTATAAAATATTTTCTTTGCAAAAAATGCTTATTACAAAATTGAAGAATTTATAAATGATAATAATGTTTTTGTAGAAAATAACTAACTTAAAATTCATAGCGCTGACAATGTTATCTGATTGAACAGAGATTAAGTGCGTAGCGGTTTCTGTGTTGATTGTCGCATGCCTAATCCTTGTTGTTAATTAAATCAATATTTATTTAAAAGAGCAACAGACAAGGTTCTTGCTTATTCTTCTTGTGATGAATCTAGATTCCAAATAAGGGTTAGAATAAAAAAACTTGACTATAAAGTGCTTATATTAAGTTTATTTCTATTTCTATTAGTAGATGAAATATCTCACCTGCAATATACCTGGTTGGTCAGGAGGTCGTTGATCTGAAGCTGGATTAACATGTTCTTCGCTGTCACTCCTCTCATCAGTCTTAGGAACCTTATTGTTATATTCGACGTCTTCTTGGGTCTCCAACAATGGTTGTCGCTTCACACATAAATTTGTTTTTGGGTACATTTCTTGACCAGTATCCGTGTAATCGACGTCGGATGATTTCACATTGGTCATGCTCTTGGACGCGATTACGTTACATACACGAAGTCCTATAATGCTTTCCCTGCGGACGGATTTTTAATGGAACTGATGTTATTGGACAGCTTTGGCTTTCTGAGTCACTCGACAGACTCTGGGCGGATTCGGAGACGTTGCATTTGGAGGCTCTCATACTTATCATGCTCCCTGGATAGTAACCTTTCACTGTCAGTAGGGGACTTGAGGTGTTTGATACGCTAGTATTAATACTGTGTGGACGAGGTTTTTGCTCCACATTTTCGTTTTGTAGCACTAAGGTGTCTTCACTCCGAGAAGGTGGTAAACGATTACTAGTATGAGATGCATTAGATTTTATGTCAAACTGCGAATTGCTGCTCACGTAATTATTGCTCATAGGACTCGATTGGGTGAATTGAGAATCAGCACTGCTTTTTCTACTCGAATATTGATTTTCAGCATTCAAATATTGCGAACTAGTTAGGTTAAGTGTTGATACAGATGTCTGTCGGGGTGCCAAACTTAGTTGCTGTTCAGATTTACTAAATTCTGGGTGTAAATTCGCATGGTTCCCGTTGCCAGCTGGTCCAGGCCACGACCCTCGTCCAGGTGACAATTTGGTTATTTTGCCATCTCTCGCAGGTATTTGAAGGAAGTCTACTTTCAAGTTGGAATCTGTGTAATTGGTATCGCTACTATCAGGATATTCTTTGTTTAATTGTGACGCCGTCTTATCGAGTATATATTTCAGGAGTATACCAGAACTTGACACCGCTTTATCTTTATCCCTCGCGAAGCCTATTAAATCCATAAGCCACCGTTCTGCTTTCCACACTGTGTTAAGATTATTTTGAAGGTCTTCTAATTTACTCAATCGTTCTTTGGCTGTTTGCATTTCTGTGCAAGAGAATGCCTCTCTATGGGAATGGGCGGCTAAGGCTACGTCTAATTCTAATATACAACTAAGTTTGGAGTATTTGTTTAGGATATTCGTATGGTACGTCTGCAGGTGTATCATTTCGAATGCCTGGATGGGTAGGCTGAGCAAATCGCCTTTTTGTAGGAGTATTTCTTTTTGACCAGGCACTGAGCAGGCTTGTTCTGCTGGTGGACATATCATTACGAAACTGACATCGTTATTAAGTTCTATGACTTCGAGATCATATATTCGGTGGGCGATAACACATTCGATGGGGATCTCCATTTCCTTGAAGAGTCGTCGTGCTGCAGACGCGATCTGGTCTAGGAACATTTCTTGAGATTCTGACGGTTTCTCCGGACTGTCGCTGATCGGTACAAGACTGTTTCTTGGCTGAACTTCTTCACTGTACACTTTGCCAGATTGGTTTCTTAGGTAATCCCATTCTTCGCTGTAAAAGAGCTGTAAAATATTTAAGTAGGTATAATATTTCTGTCTGTTGTCTAGTACCCGTAACATAAGCCCTACTTAGAACTAGATGGCGCTGTGTGATTTATCTACGGTCATTATTATTATTACATACTAGCTGTGCCCGCGGTTTCATCCGCACGAAATTTATAGCCAATGTATATTCTGATGTACAAACTACATTATTGTAAAGGTTCATTAAAATCCATTCAGTAGTTTTTGCGTGAAAGAGTAACAAACATCCAACCATAACTCAACAGTCACATACGTCCGCGTTTATAATACAAAAATGATAATAATTATTATTATCTCAGGACAATTCACATAGGGCCATCTAAACCCAAGTTAAGCTAGCTAAAGCTTGTGTTGTGGGCACTAGATAACTGATACAAATATATAGATATTTTTTATCATAAATACATACATATTATACATAGAAAACATCCAGACCGATACAAACAAACTCATGAATACAAATGTTTGTGCTGTGTGAGGAATTCAGCCCGCGACCTTCGGAAGTAAGGCGGTGTGACCGCAGAGCACCGAGGCAATCAAATTAGTTAAGATGGTTGGCAGTTAGAGATAACTTACGCAGAGATGTGCGGGTTGTCTCGCACCCTTGTGTGCGGCGGCACGTTGGGGGTGCGAGCGGGCGCCACTATTCGTACCACTTCCACAGACGACTGCAGCTTTAGATAACCCAGGTACAACCCTCGGGGCAGCTGAACTCGAGACACCTGATACAATAATAATAATATTTCAATATTATACATAAACATAACTACTTCCTATCTGAGAGAAATGATTTATGAATGGAAAGGTATACCAGAATGTAAAGTAATAAAATATACATATAAAATGTATAAAGGAAAGACTTCTTGTATATATACATTTTTCTTTATACATGTATATATATACCATATATATAAAATATCGCCGCTTATACCTTTTGAATTACGCAACAAATTTTAATGTAGTATTCAGAGTGATTTTATATACAGATTCTATGGACTATTATCACTGTGGGAAGGAGGAAGTGGTAATTAAAATTTTAATCATATATAGATAAGTATCAATATGTTCTCAATATATTTAGAAAACGCCTGATGGCATTCTTTACTGATCGTCGCATTGATTAGAGATATTGAGGCGACGCAATTTAATAATTTATAGTAACATATAAAAACAAAGAAATACAGTCAAATAATATATATATATTTAATAACTAACTGACTCTTTGTGTCATTATCATCATCATCACACTTACTTGATATGTATTTAAATTATAGCCTATGTGTTATGTGATGTATAAACTATATTATTGTAAAGTTTGGTCAAAATCAGTTTAGTTGTTTTCGTATATATATACTCATAAATTTTCGCGTTTATAACACTAGTAAGATATATTTACTAATATGTCTTCAATATATTTATTTAATATATGTCAGAATCAACAAAGAGGCTCAATTGATTAGTTTCTACTAGAATAGCGCCATCTATTATCGTTGTTGGAAAAAAACTTGGGTGATCGGTACAGGGTAAAGCAGTTTTAACGGCAATTACGAAACTCTTTTGAACAGCGCGAATTTTCGCACTCTGTACCGAACTTGCCGCGTTTCCCTGACTAATCCGTTTGCATCTGGCTGATCGTTGTTAAATTTATTATTTTGTTATCGGGAGTGAGTTAATAGACTATTATACTTTAAATCAAGACTATTATTTCGTGCCTACACCATCAACATGGGTTCTGATGACGAGGTATCCCAGATAGAGGAACTACCCTCGTTATATATTACTCAATATACCTGATGGTAGGCGATCTGATCGTGCACGGACGCCATCAGCAGCTCCCCCATGGTGTTGTCGTCGCTGAGTACGCGTCGCCGCAGCCTGTTCACAGCCGCCCACCGCGAGTTCAGCGCCGACACACACTTGGCCGATTTGACACTCGTCACCACAGATATCACAACCGTTCCGTGTGAATCGCGCAGTGGCTTGTGATATAATTGTCCTGATAAACGTAAGAAGATGTTATTTATGTATTGTCTGGTACGGGCAGCAGTAGGAAAGAGAGATCTGAAGAGATTACACCAGTCGTGGCTTTATATATATATTTATATTTTAGATATTTACAAATGATAGACATTTTGGTCCCGAAATGACACGCTTGTTATAAGTCCATGAGTAATACAAAATATATTAGTTTGTATGCGTTTAATTGAAGTACTTAGTCTTATATATTATATAAGACTCATATATCTCAATACTTAAATATAATCTGTGATCATGCATGTTGGGTTTACTATAACATAGTACATAGTAAATGTAAAAAAGTTACAAGTTTTCTAATTGTAAACCCGTTTTTGATCCTAAATAAGTCCTTTATAGGTATATTAAAGGACTAAAACATATAGAAAATAATAATATGATAGGTGACAATTTTCATTATCCATCAGTTCGGTCGTCAGGTCCTTTAATATTCCAGTTACATAAAAATATGATGTACAGATATACGAACCTAAGTCTTGTATGCAGAGAGCGGACTGCATCTGCGCAGCTGCTGTGAGTAATTTCAATCTGAAGTGTATAGAGGAAGACGTGTGTTTCTCCATATCCGCTCGAAGACCTTTCACATCATCCCAACAACATGACACCTGGAATTAAGCGCAAGTTTAGTCATTACATAGCGTGTATTATACGTAATGTATACGTTTATAATATGTGTATATATTTTATATTTGAATACCTTTATTTGAATAAAGATTTTATTTATTTCTTTAAAATAGAAACATGTGTACCAATTTATTGAAGGAAGGATGACATTCACAGAAGTATAAAACTGTGTTCCGAATATCGACGCCCTCCATCGAGTTTATATAATTCCAAAATATACATGAATTTGCCCATATCACGTTATTCTAATAAAATTTTCAATACATTTAAATTTACCAAAAACAAAGAGAATTGAACTTAAAACAAAACAAAAAGAGCTTATTCCTGCATTTGATATGTAAGCAAAAAAAAGCATTGTGTTTGTGAGTGTATGTGTATGTGTATGTGTGTTTGTGAGAGAGAGAGAGGGAGTGGGTAGTCTATGATTATTTCTATTTCAACAAATTGCTACATCAGAACTGTCTGTAGATCTTAGTACCTTCATTAGCCAATGGAAGTCAGCATAGATGCAAGTCGGGTAGGTCTCATCCACTTCGATAACAGGCAGGAACTCCTCGCTAGTCACCAGCACCTTGTCTTCATGGTACAGAATGCACGCCAAGTATACACCTCTGAAAGTATTAGTTTTTTTTTATAATATAATTATTAATTTATAACTGTTTAATTTATGTTTATTCATGCCAACTTGCGCCATCCACCACCTTTTGTCTTTTCTCCTCTACCCAAATGTTGTCTGGAAGAAATCGCTTAAGCGATATGACCGCCTTTTGTACCTAGATACTATATTGTTTTGCTTTGTATTTTTTTTAAGTATTATTCTATTTTATTTTTCTTATTATTGACGGCCTCGGTGGTCTAGCGATTTAACACACCGCTTTACTCGCCATGGTCGCGGATTCGGCTTCTGGCACAGTACAAACAATTGTATTTATGAGTATGATTGTTTATACTCACGAATACAAATGGTTGTACCGTGCAAATTATCGAACTCGCAACAACCTGAAGTAAAACGGGATGATTCAACACCGAGGCCGTCAACAAAGAAGAAATAACGAGTTCCGAGGGGTGCAGAAACAGTACCTATAGTGAAAAATAATATAAATAATAATTACCTCCGTAGATTCTTCTGGAACTTGCTAGCCGCTGTAAACAGCTGTCGTATAGTGGCGGTCTTCTTGCGGGAGGCGCGGGGCGGAGGCGCCGGTGGCCGTGAGCGGGCGCCCGCTGCAGCGCTTGCGAGCGCTTCCAGCGCTGCGGCCGCTCCACCGCTTTCACCGCGTATAGCTCTGCTTGATACATCACGCCAGCCTGGCGAAAAAGTCAAAGTTAAGATCATTTATTGAGGACACTTGCCAGTTACATACGTCAATTTTTGAAATCATGATTCGAGTAATGAATGATCTGGGTTTTGATTTTGGCGACGTGATTTAGAAAATGAATGGAATTATTCATACAACATTATATTTTTTTTATGATTAGTTTATTATAAATCCTATCGGATTTATTTGATATAATGGAAAAAGGATTTTCAAATGTGATTGGTAGTTTTAGAGATATGCCCATCAAACAGCCAAAGCAGGGTCAACAACCCTTTAACTTCTGCATCAGCTGCGCGTAGCTACAATATGTAGTGTAGTGATTAATCATTTCAATAATGGAATCTTTCTCTCTCGTTTCCTTTCGGCTGAACATGTATGTGAAGATTTTCCCACATGATAAAAAAATGGTACTCTGTAAAGGGTAAAAATAATTGTACCTATACAATATAGATATAGTATATACCAATATGAATAAATAATATGAACACTCACTACTGGGCACAACGCTCCTTGGCACGGAAACCGTAAACGGCCCCCAGCCCTTGATGTTCCCGGCGGAGGCTCTGAAGAAGTACCGGCGGCCCCTGGTGAGGCCGGCCGCCAGCACCCTGGTGCCGCTGTTGGCGCCGGTGGCGGCCACGTCACAACTACCACACACGTTAGAAAAGTCCGCGCGCGATGACCATTCAACTGAAATTAAACATTTTATATATTTTAAATCACAGTAATCTTACTCATTATAAACGGGAAAGTTTGTGAGTATGGATGGATGATGTTACTCTTTCACGCAAAAACTAATGAATAGATTTTAATGAAACTTTACAATAATGTAGCTTATACATCAGAATAATATATAGGCATTTTATATTGAAATTAAACGTGGGTAAAACCGCAGGCACACCTAGTAACAATATAAACACGAAGGTTTGTGAGTATGGATGGATGTTTGTTACTCTTTCTGAATTTTATACTAATAAAGCTTGTACATTACAATAACACATAGGCTTAATTTAAAATATATTATGTCAATTGGGCGAAATATACTCATAAATGTTAAATAAGTTTGATGCAGACGAAGTTGCCCAGGTCAGCTAGTCAGTAATAAATACACAGTAACGAGTAGGAGGCATACGATAATCAATATATGACACCGTTCTTTGTGCCATCTGATAATATTGTCAGCTCTATGAAATTTAAGTTTTTCTATAAAAAACATTATCGTTTCCAAATTCCAGACCAGCTACCACCCTCGGCTTCGCACGGGTGTACTTGTATATAAACCTTCCTCGCGTAGTTTACAAGATATTATTAGTAATATTTTTTTTGTTCCGTAGATAAATTCGTGGTAGATTCGTTTTTTTAACAGGGTACAATAACTGTATACAATTATAATGCAAGAATTACAAGCAAAGGAATAACTTTACACTTCTATTATTTCATGTCGCGCTATTTATAATATAACATACAGCTTTGTTTAGTCTACACTTTTACAGTGTGTACAAATTACGCATAGCGTTAACAAATACAGTACACCCATTATAGCTATACATTTCCCATAGCAAGATACTGTTCAAACTTGACATAATAAGCCTCGGGGTAATTGAACAATGAGAAAGTGTAGCGACAATTGTAATAACTTTGTTACACTTGTTGTTACGTAACTCATTGTTATTTTAGTCCTTGTATTTAGGTAGTGCTTATACGAACGCAAATAGTATTAATAATAGTTTTAAAAAGTGTAACAATGCTTTTGTTTATATGACGGCCTCTGTGGTCTAGTGGTTTAGCACACCGCTTTACTTCCGAGGTCGCGTATTCGGAAAATTATATCGTATCGTATTCGTATAGGGAAGTTACTATTTTTTTGCAATTAATTTTCCTGGTGATCAATATATGTATAGAAAAGTTGATTCTTGACATCCCATGAACTGTTGTTATAATATAATAGGGGTTAATTGGTTTCCACGAAATCTAATAAAAGAAACAGGCCTATGGAGCTACAATTTTTTTTCATCTAAGTGCAATGACAAACAACATCGTCTATATACATGAAGGACATCAGGTTTACAAATGACTTTAGCGTTGTCATTCTAGAGGACTAAGATGTCATGCCTCTTATCCTGTAATTTCACTGCCAAATCTGCACCCTACAATCGAAACACAACTTACAAAGCAAGCAACTTGTTGGAATAGGTAAGACTGAGGTATCCATGCTGACGACTTTTTACAGTTTATCTCTAGGGAACGCGAAATAATATTCACTCTTTTATATTTGGTATACATATTGATTTATGAGAAATAGTTAGAATATAAGATAAGTAATAACTTTTTAAACCTATACCAGTGTACATTCGTACGCTTAATTTTAATAATGTTTTTTTTTATTTTTGACTCATGTGCCGCCTAGAGCGGCACATGAGTTTTACGGCACGGCACATTTTTAGTAATACACTCTTTCCTAACGTTGTCTGGAAGAGATTCGTTAGCAATAAGACCTTCTTCTGTACCTTCTTCTTTCTATAATCTATTGTTACATTTTTAAATATATCTACTTTGAATGTTGGTGCAATACAGCATTATAAAGAAACTAAAAATAAAATACACTTTATTTGTAACATTTACTGTATGTTAATATAAGAATATAAGAAAATACATAAGCAATATATTAAAGAACAGATTATACACAATTATAATAAGGCGGTCTTATTGCTAAAAGCATTCTTTTCAAAGGCAACCTTAGGGAAACGGATTTAAATATCGCATAGATTGTTAAGTAATAATAACCGCGAGAAAGTAAATAAAATAACA